>NC_042615.1:515303224-516657405 GCF_901001135.1 Rhinatrema bivittatum | reverse complement strand
CAAGTAGTCTCATTGCTCTTGCAGGTCCATAAAGATGCACATTGGAATACATCAGTGTCTCATTTATACATCTGTAGCCATGAAAAGCTTTTCTAATGAAAACAACACTTGGAATGGGGCAGAGGAAATACAAAGAGCATGCACGAGGAGTGATGTCAGTGCATGCACTTCAATTGCAGCCCTGCACAGGACAGCAACAGTGGGCGACGATGGAAAATGGAGCTTCATCTGTTCCACTGAAGGATTCCAACAGTGAATTACCAACCCTGCAGGAGTCATTGGCTTATACAGGGAGTTCAGGTTTCAGATACTGCATTTCATTCTTGCCAGTACTCAGTTACTACTTAATCACATCCCATCTCCCACATTAGGAAAGAAGATAATGTAATAGGAAGATCTTTTCATCCCCCCGCCCCCACCTTTTTAGCTTTGTACAGGAATACTCAAGGCTAGCACTTCCATTACACAAACTAGGCAGTGGTCTAGAGCACCAACCCTTAGGGGTCACGCAGCAAAATATAAGAATATAAGAGTATAAATCACCAGGGTAAGCCCCTGACTACCAGGAGGAGATAGAGATTGACCTGGAGGGGCTGCTGATAGAGCCCATCACATTGGTGGCCAAAGATAAGAAGGAGAAAAGCCAAGGAAGGCAAAGGCCAAAAGACAGAAGCCAGGCAGGGTAGCAGGTGAGGGCTCCAATTAGGACGGCTGAGGGTGAAGAACATGCTGCCTGCAGCTGAAAACACAAAGGAGAGAGGCTTGGAAGGCGTGCCAGTGGAGCCTGTCTTGCCAGCAGCCAAAGAAGACAGGGAAAGGCCCAGAATGAGAGATCAAGGGAGCCTATATATTTGTATGTGAGTGAGAAAGAAAAGAAGCCTGTGTGTATGTGAGAGAATACGTCTGTGTATGTGTGTGTGTGAATGAGAGAAGGAAGTCTGTATGTGTGTGTGTGTGAGAGAGAGAGAGGGAGTGAGAAAGTTTGTGTGTGAGTGAGAGAGGGAACCTCTGTGTGTGTGTGTGTGAGAAATAGAGATAGTGTGTGTGTGTGTGTGTGTGTGTGAGGGAGTGAGTAGGTTTGTGTGTGAGAGATAGAGCCTCTGTGTGTGTCTGTGTGTGACAAATAGAGAGAGGTAGTGTGTGTGTGTGTGTGTGTGTGTGTGAGAGAGAGAGAGCGAGAGAGAGGGAGTATGTGTGTGTGTGTGTGAAGGAGTGAGAAAGTTTGTGTGTGAGTGAGGGAGCCTCTGTGTGTGTGTGTGAGAGAAATAGAGAGAGGTAGTGTGTGTGTATGTGTGTGAGAGAGAGAGGGAGTATGTGTGTGTGTGTGTGTGTGAGAGAGAGAATCTGTGTGAGTAACAGTGTGAAAGAGGAAATGTGTGTGTGAAGGAGAGATGTGTGTGTGTGTGTGTGTGTGTGTGAGTGCAAGAGAGAGAGTATGAGCAAGAGATTGTATGTGTGTGAGATAGTATATGCATCTTTGTATATAAGACAGAGAGAGAGGAGAATATTTGTGTCAACAGCCACCCTCTATGCTATCCGCTAATCCATGACAATCTCAGATCATCTGGAAATCAAAATTTCCCAAGTATGGTGAGAAAGCGATTTTCTTTATCCTTTTAATCATAGCTTGTTATTTGATGTGTCTGTTTTGAAATATTTTGGGGGTATTTGGAACATTTTTAAATATTTTTATATGCATTTTTAATTATTAGATGTTAATCTATTTGAAAGTTTTGAAATTGTTTTTTTATTGGTATGGTTTTACTATTATTGATGTCTTATATTTCCCTATTGTTTAATATTTTAAGAGGAATGACAGTATTTCTGTTTTTCCATTGTTGCACTGGTTTGCTGTGGTTTCCAGTTCAGTTTTTATCTGCACATTTCTATTTATACTTTATGGTCTCTTTATTCTGTAGTTGGTGAGGAACTATCTGTGTTCTGCATGTGTGACTAAGGTTAGGCATTCTGCTAATATGTAGTTTCTGTGTAGAGATCTATAACAGCTTGGCTTGTTTTGTGTTCCTAATAGGAGTTGAACTGGTGTATTGGTAACATAGTAACATAGTAATGATGGCAGAAAAAGACCAAAATGGTCCATCTAGTCTGCCCAGCAAGCTTCCCAAGGTAGTAACTGCCGCTCCGTGCAGGTTACCCCCATATTTCTCTTAAGGGTAGTAACTGCCGCTCTGTGCAGGCTACCCCATGTTTCTCTTAAGGGTGGCAACTGCCGCTCCATGCCAGTTAAGCTTTTTTATTTATTCCCATCCTCTAACCTTTTAGGGATCCATAGTTTTTATCCCATGCCCCTTTGAAATCCTTCACAGTTTTAGTCTTTACCACTTCCTCCGGAAGGGCATTCCAGGCATCCACTACCCACTCAGTGAAGAAATATTTCTTGACATTGGTTTTAAGTCTTCCTCTCTGGAGTTTCAAATTGTGACTCCATAAATTGTTTCCAATGGAAAAGGTTTGTTGACGACCATGGATCATTAAAACCTTTCAAGCCTCTGAAGGTCTGCATCATATCACCCCTCCTTCTCTTCTCCTCCAGGGTATACATATTCAGGTTCTTCAACCTCTCTTCATAAGTCATTCAATGGAGACCACCCATCATTTTGGTTGCCCTTCTCTGGACCGCCTCCATCCTGTCTCTGTCTCCTTTGAGACACGGTTTCCAGAACTGAACACAATACTCTAGGTGAGGCCTCACCAAGAACCATTACAAGGGGATTATCACTTCCCTTTTCTTACTAGATATTCCTCTCTCTATGCAGCCCAGCATTCTTCTGGCTTTAGCTATCGCCCTGTCACACTGCTTCGTCGACTTCAGGTCATTAGACACTATCACCCCAATGTCTCTCTCCTGCTCTGTGTACATCAGCCCTTCACCCCCCAACGCATATGGTTATTTCAGATTATCACACCCCAGATGCATGACTCTGCATTTCTTGGCATTGAATCCCAGCTGCCATATCTTCGACCACTCTTCCAGCTTCCTTAAATCCCGTCTCATTCTCTGCACTCCTTCCGGCATGTCCACTCTGTTGTAGATCTTAGTATCATCCACAAATAGACAAACTTTATCTTCTATCCCTTCCGCAATGTTGCTAACGAAGATGTTGAACAGAACCTGTTCCAACACCGATCCCTGTAGCACTCCACTTAATGCCATTCTCTCTTCATAGTAGGTTCCATTTACTATCACCTGTTGTCTTCTATCCGTCAACCAGTTTGTAATCCATGCCAACATCTTGGAGCTGACTCCCAAGCTTCTCATTTTGTTGATGAGTCTTCTGTGTGGGACAGTATCAAAAGCGTTACTAAAATCCAAGTAAATTACATCGAGCGCTTTTCCCTTTGTTTTTGGGCCTGTTGTAATATATGCATTATCGCTTTTTCACAGGTAGGGTAGTTACTGTTTGAGTGTTGGCAGTTAGTGCTGTTTTGGTAGGGGAGATTTACTATATTATAATTGTAATTCAGTTTACTCATGGCTTTCTGAGCACCAAGCCCATAGCCAACACATTATATTAGGCTTAATATTATACGAGTTCCAAGCATCTCTTTTGCAAGGTTTTCTGGTTGGTGCACAACAGTGCCTGTAAATAATAATAAACATGTTTTTAGTGATAGTTTTATGTCAGAAATGAGTACTTTTAATGTCCTTTTTTTGTGCATAATCTGCTATTATAACTGTATAATTTTTAATTGTGTGTGAGGTGGGAGGGGGAGAAGGAAGCCTGAGGTCAGGGCTTGTGGGGGAAGCGGGTAGGCTCAAGGCTGTAAGATTTGCTTAGGACACCTAAAACCCTTGCACCGCTCCTGGGGAGAGTGTATGCCATTAGCCATGTAACAATGGCTTGTGCAAAGAAATGAACATAGCTGGAAACAGAAGAAGAATGAGTGTGGCCCCTCATTCTTCCTTCTCCTTTCCAGCACATTGCTGGTCATTGTTATAAAGAGACAGAGAAAGTCTTAAGAACATAACAGGTGCCTTGTGAGACTAGGAAATGACATCTAAATGGCAGATGCAATTTAATGTGGATAAGTGCAAAGTAATGCATGAAGGAAAAATAATCCCATCTGCAGATATAAGATGCAGAGTTCCATGTTAGGAGTCACCACCTAGGAAAAGGACCTCAGAGTCCTTGTGGACAATACACTGAAATCTTTGGCTCAATGGTATGGTGGTGGTCAAAAAGGCAAATAGATTGTTGAGAATTATTTGGAAAAGAATGGAGAACAAAACTAAAAATATCAAAATGCCTTTTCATTGATCCATGGTGTGACTGCACCTTGAGTATTCTGTGCAGTTCTGGTCACCCCAACTCTACATAGAAGAGGTGACAAAAACGATAAAGGGAATGGAAACGTTCCCTTATGTAGAAAGGCCAAACAGATTAAGACTCTTTAGCTTGCAAAAGAGATGACTGAGAGGGGATATGATTGAAATTTATAAAATCATGAGTGGGATGGAACTTGTAATTAGGGAACAGTTATTTACCTTTCAACAACACTAGGGACATTCCATGAAATCTGCAAATGGCAGTGATCCAATCTGGCCACTGTCAGAGAAAGAATGCTGGGCTCAAATGACCTTGGTAGTTGATCTGTTTCTTGTATTACATTCCCAGGGATAAGCGCCGGCTTTCCCAAGTCTACCTTTCTAATAACTGTTTATGCACTTTTCCTTCAGAAACTTGTCCAGGCCTCTTTTGAACCCCACTATGTTAGTTGCCTTGACCACATACTCTGGCCACAGATTCCGTAGTTTGATTGTGCGCCAAGTGAAAAAAATGCTTCCTACAGTTTGTTTTAAATCTTATGATCTCATGTTTGGACAGACCAAAGGTCCACTGAGCCCAGCATCCTGTCTCTGTCAGTGGCCAGTTTGGGTCACTTGGAAGTTCCTGGCAGATCTCAGTGAGTACATCCCTTCCCTGTAGCTCATACCCAGAAAAAAAAAAAGATGGCAATCCCTGCAGCTGCCTGGTTAATTATTGTTAATGACTTGCCCTCAGAAACTCATCTAAAGCTTTTTAAACCTAGTTATACTACTAAACTTGACCATATCCTCCATCAACAAATTCCACAGCTTAATTATGTTTTGACTGAAAAAATACTTTCTTACATTTGTTTTAAATCTGCTATCGGTTAATTTCATGGATTGCCACCTGGTCCTTGTACTATCTAGGATATATAACCATTCCATATTAAACTTTCCATTCCAGTCATGATTTTATAAATTTCATCATGCTCCCTCTCTTCTCCAAACTTAACAGCCCTAACCTGTTAAGCCCTTGTTTATAAGGGAGCCATTCCATCCCTTTTTTCATTTTGGTTGCCCTACTCTGTACCCTTCCTAGCTCCATTATTTCTTTTTTGAGATGGGGTGACCAGAACTGCACACAATACTCATGGACTGGTCATGCCATAGATGTATACAGAAGCATTATAAAACTCTGTTTCATTCTCAAGTCTTATAAGTGTGCCAAGTGGGAAAACAAATACACCAGGTTCCTTCAAAGTGCTCCATTGTGCTTCCCTATTGGTGCTGCTGGGCACTAGAAAAATGTAGGTATTGTGCACTCAAGCTGATTACAGAAAAGCAACCATAGTCATTCGGATGGTCCTTTCAAAGTTTCTCAAGAAGATCTCTGGGTCCTCCCCCGCCTTCATCTTAAAAAGGACAGGAAGTGGCAGATTCACTCAGGTTTGGGCAGTTTGCAGATGGGTGAACTGTTCATATAGACTTTGAACAGCTTTCTGGAGCTGTTGCTGGCCTTCTTTCAGGATTTGTACCACCTGCTCTATATTGGCGTATTGGTCCTGATTACTCAGTGAATCCGTGAATGGCTCTGTGCTTCTCCCGAGCAAGAAGCCTTGGTCTTTCCTTTCTTTCTTTTTTCTTACAACCCAAACCTTTTCGGCACTGACTCACTGTTAATTCTCTCTCTTCAGGTACTGCTGTTCTCCTTAGCCTGTTTAAATCTCTCTGCCTGCTAGCCGCTATCTCTGTGCTCCAGGAAACAGGAAAAAGAAAAAAAAAATGTTTTCTGTTTGGCGTGAGTTTCTGGCTGTGCAAACTTGGCTCACAAATACCTGAACTGACACCAAATGTGGTACAGTGTGAGGTCAGAATGGCCCCACCGATGGGGCACATAAAAAGTGAGAGGGTCTGTTACTTTTTGTGGCTAAGGACCAGTGTCCCAGAGAGGGTTCAGTAAGAAAAAATGGAGGAGGGAGCTGGTAGACATTTTCCAGTCACCATCCATCTTCTCTTGCTATGGGCTTCTCTCCATAGATGTGAGTCAAACGGATCATCATCTTCATGCCTAGATTTGGATTGATCACTCTTCTATTCTTCCAGGGTTTCAAAGCATTCTTGCATGCTAGTTTTACAATAATAGCATCTCTCCTCAAAATTATATGTGTCTCTGAGATCTCAACTCACTCTTTAAGTTCAGAGATGTCTTTCTGCATCGCAGCGGTGACATTCTTTTCATTTTGGTTGTCAGCCTGCGGCTTTCTCTTGACCGTTAGCCCCAGTGCCTCCCAGGCTGCTGCCCCCTTCAAGCTGCCACCCTGTGCAAGTGCAGAGCTTGCACAATCGGCTGTGCAGGCCCTGCCAAAAAGACACAGTCACGCCACACCTAGACCGACAGAGAGCAAAATAGACACCCAGGCAAACAGACAGAGCTAGTCAAAGCCTCCCTAAACCCATACCCAGACACCCCTGAGACAGTCAGAAACCCAATACCCAGACAGACAAAGAGACATAGACAAACACCTATACAGAAAGTCACAGACAGACGCACCACTCCCTGGCAGAAACCAGACACACCACAACCAGACAGTGAGACAGGCAATGCCACACCACACCGACACACAGAGAGACAGGCAGACAGACAGACCACATCACACACAGTGACATAGACCACACATACCAACAAAGCACAGTAGACAGACACACTCTCAATACCACACCCAGACACGCAGGCCACAGCAGAACTGAAAGGGCTGTAAAAAAATCCTTTAAAAAAATTAGATGCTAGCCCAATTATAATATTTTGGGAGCAGAAGGGCCAACCTTTTTTTTTCTTGTTGCTTATTTTCACTACTTTTTCCTATTTATCTCTGTAATCTTCTTAGTTTGCACATCTCTTTTTTTTTCTCCATGTTTTCATTTGCGCATTTTACTGTTTAACACTTTTTGCCTTCCTTCCCCACCAACTCCCTCTCTCCCAACCAACTCCTTATCCCTTCTGGCCTTTTGGGTATTCCTCCTCCCTTTCCTCAACCTTTCTTTCCCCCCCCCCCCCCCCCCCCGGGCATCAGCTGTGATCGCTCTGCTAGGGTAAAGACCTGGCAGCAGCAGCAGCAGGAAACTCCGACCTCCTGGGCTGAGGGTGGCAGCTCCTCCTGGGATGTTGAACACCGCAGTGGCTCCTACCATATCCAGTTCTGCTGCAGAGCAAGCGCCTCCCACCCTGGGCCCGCCACAGCTCTCCCTGGCCCGCCACAGCTCTCCCTGGCCCACTGAATAGGACACATGGTTAAGCCATGGCCTACTTACATTGATGTCACTACATACTGGCAGCTCCCCCCCCACCTGATGACCATGCAATGCCGTCACAGCAACAGACTGGGCTTTCTAACCATTTTTCTCTTCCTTGAATGGGTCCCTCCCCTTCAAGATTGTTCATGTTTCCCTCCCCACCCCCCTCCCCAGTTTGGTCATCCTTGGCCTAGGCCAAAAAAAAAAAAAAAGGACAGAGAACTGTTTAATTACATTTGCAAGTGGGAAAGATTTTTCAGTGCACTTCAGCTTTGCCAACCAGATAAATGAAGAACTGAAATGAGTTCCTTTTCGCTTCCCCTCACTTGGCTGCTCCGTGATGAATGTTCTGGCCAAGAGAACGGTGTGAAATATACATTCTGTGCTCCGAGGAGTTGCTATTTGCCTTCAAGTGTGTCAAAAATGGGAAAACAGTGAGGGAAACGCAGGAAATTGCTACAAGATAAGGAATTTGTATTTTTTTAGGTTGCCAAATGCTTCTTATTTAATAAAGTAAGGATGAGTGAGAGAATTCAGTTTTATTCCTATTCACTTTTCCACTGGGAAATGGGGGTTGAGGAGATAGACCAGGGAATTATTGAGAGAGAACATTTTTTTTTTTGAATTGCATTTTTGATCTGACAGTTTCTTCCTGTTCCTTTGGGTTTTCAGCTCAAATGGAAAAATGAAACTTCAATTGCAACTACCCAGGGGTGTGTGTGTGTGTGTGGGGGGGGGGGGGGGGGGGTTGTTCTCCCTTATTTTATAACCCCTTCCTCCAACTAGCAAGGCCATTGCGGTAAATATCAACCAGGGGAGACAGATCATAGCCTCCCAAGTCCTGCCACTGGGTGTCATGTCGCTGCTGAGTGATAGCTGAGACTCCCTCCCTCTCCAAGGGATGTGAATGCTGTCTCTGCAGCATCCCCCAGTCCTGGCCAACTTGGGGAACTTTGACCCAGGAATTTAACCCAAATCCTTCATATAGCAGTATGCACCCTCCCCCCTTCCCCCAAGGCTACTCTTTGAAAAGATGTACATTTGGGAATTTATATACTGAAGGCCCAAAGTGACACATACAGCACATTTTCAAAAACTAAGAGGTAAATTATCAAAGGGTGTAGGTGCTTAACTTTGAGACCTGGGATCCTAAATTGGTCCTTTTGAAGATTTAATAGGGCTGAGTCCCTAAATTTAGGCTCCTAAAAAGTGGGTGGCTAGGGGGGCAGAGTTATGGGAAGGAAAAACCGTTAGGGCCTGATATTCAGCCCTTATCTAGCTGGACAAGTTTCCCAGATAAACTTATCCGGCTGACTTGTCCGGGATATTCAGCAGCATGGCCATGCCACTGAATATACCTGAAGAAGTTAGAAGTTTACCCAACTCACTGTTCAGGATATGATTTTGAATGAAGATTTGCTGCTTCTTTGAAAGTGCAGTGAATAAATTAATAATATATATGGTAGGCTAGCCCCACTGCCCTCAGCTGTAGAAATGACCCTTGGAGCTAAGAAGAGATAGGGAGGGATACCTCCTCTTGCCTGGAGTGTGTGTGTATGGGGGGAGGGGGGTTAAATGAGTGGGAGAGAAGATCGGAGGAGGTTTCGGCAAGGGAAAGAGAGGAGGTTCCAGACCACTTCACCTTCTAAGCCCCCACCTACTAAAGCATCCCACTGAACCCCCTAGATCATTAATGCCCCCAACTGACCAAAACATCCCCTAATGCCCCCAATTCACCAAGCACCTCAATACCAAAACCTTAACACAATTCAATATGCCCCTAACACACTAACGATCCCCATTATGACTCTCTACCCACCAGTGAACCCCACTGCATCCATAACCCATCCCACCATACTCCCCAAAACCTAATACACATCAATGTGCCTCCTAACCCATTTTATAATCTCCACTGTGCCTCTAAAACATCTCACTATTCAACTTAAATTCAATTCAGCAGAAATACTGAACTTCACTTTACAGAGAATTCATACAGAGTGTCCTGAATACATGACATCGCAAAAATATGCACAAGTAATAATTGTCCTTTGGTCAGGCAGGATGTCTTCACTTATTGAGGATTAAAAAGTATAGAGAGCAAAACACAGATATGCATTTGAATAATTACATTTATTGCACTCTACTGTAAAATGTATTTCCAAATATATTGTTATAAACATTAACCTAATATAAAATGTTTACCTTCCATATCAGCTTGATTATTCACTATTTATTTCAATAACATAATTTTGATGACATAATTGATAAAATAAATTGGGTTTTTTTTGTTTTTTTTACTGGAAAGCAAAATTAAACAAATGATTTATTTTCAGCTTGCTCCTTGATGCATAGACAGAGAAAATGAACCTTGACTTCATGGTAGAGTAGACTCAAAGGCCCCTCAGTGGGGTTCTATTACTAGGTTTATGGGATCAATGGCTTCCATTACTGTGTTAGGGGATCAGTGGGGTACATTACTATGTTTAGGATATCAGTGTCAGGATGAATGGCTTGTGAGAAGGCCCCGCGAGCTGCCTCATTTACCGCTAATGCCATTCCCGGCCACCTGCAGCAGGGGCGCTGCTTCCGACTGCCAGAGGCATGTTGTATGCTCGGCATGCCGGTGTGGTGTCTAAGCCCTATCATGCTCCTTCTCCTCCTGGGCCTCCCTCTAGATGCACACACATGGCATGTACTGTTTCCTAAGGGGCCCATAGCGAGAACAGGCACACAGCAGCCTTGGATGATGTCACAGCCCTGGGATTCTATAAGGTTTCCTGGCGCCACAGCTTCCCTCTTCAGTAATGGGCCTCCTATACAGGAACGTTGCTCCTATATTCCTGATTGTATTCATTCCTATGCCTTACCTTCATGATTGTCTTTGTTCCTGTGCCTTACCTCGTCCAGCCTTGCCTTGCCTCATCCAGTATTTGCAGTGCTGGCAGTTAGTCCTGTTTTGGCATGGAAAGTGCACTATATTGTAATTGTAATTCAGTTTATTCATGGGTTTTCTGAGGGCCTAGCCACTCAGCATGCTTTGCAATAGGACTAATACTGTATGAGTTCCAAGTGCCTTTTTGCAGGGTCTTCTGGTTGGTACAACGACAGTGCATATAAATATAATATATATGTTGTAAATGATATGTTTGCCTCAGAAGCCTTAACTTTGAATGCACTTTTTTTCATATAAAATATGTTATTACAAATGCATAATATTTGAAACATGTGTGAGGAGGGCGTGACCAGGGAGAGTGCACGCAAGGCCATAAGGTTCAACCTTATACCCTTGCACCAGCCCTGGGCCTGACCTAAGGCATCCTTGGGAATTACTCGTGGTCAATATGGCGCTGGTTTCAAGACCATCCAGCATCATTTTGTTGTACGGTCGTACAACAAAATGGCTCAGGCTGGCCTTGAGACGAGGGCTATTTTGATGTCGTTATGATGCCAGTCTCATGGTGCCATTTTTAAGGGATTCAGTGGGGCAGGAGTCAAGTAGGCATCCACCCTGCCCCTTTTTATCTGTAGAACCCCCTGGAATGGGTAATTGGGAACTGGGGAGTAGATCCTGGCCCCGTCGCTTTTATCAGGGGGGTGGGGGTTGGGGCGGGGTCCAGCCCATTCTGGTGTACCACCAGCTTGGTCAGTTACTTTATGCTCTTGTGTAAATACAATTTTTTGGCTTTTGAAGTGAATCACAGCTAAGTCACATGCTCCTAGTTATGGTTGGCTCAGTTTAGTAGCCTGACGATTAGTGTTTGGATGTGACCCGTGAAACCGGGGTTCAGTTCTTAACAGTCCAGGCACCTGCTCCTTATCAGGTATAACCATGTATGTAAACTTAAGCAGATACTTTTGAAAATTGAAAGTTTGCATGTAAATCCTTCCTTTGCCACAAATCCATTCCCCCCTCCCCTGCCCCGGAACACTGACTTCAACTGCGGGTAAAATTATGCCCATAAAAATCGGGTTCCACACATGCTTTTACATGCAGACCCCTCGGATGATTTTTGGTTTTATGCATGTAAATGACACTTTGAAAATCAACCCCTTAGGGGACAATTTTCAAACTGTCCACATCAGGCCAAAGTCCACAGACTTTGCCACAATTTTCTAAAATTCACTTCGTAACCTTGGAGTCATCTTTGACTCCTCTCTCTCCTTCTCTGTGCATACACAAATCACTGCTAAAACATGCCTTTGCTTTCTCTATAGCAGCACCAAAATCCGTCCCTTCCTTACTGAATATACTCCTAGAACCCTTATGCATTCCTTCATCTCCTCCCGCTTAGATTATTGCAACTTGCTCCTCGCAGAGAGTCACCTCTCTCGACTACAATCTAACGTAAATTCAGCTGCATCACTTATTTTTCACCAAAGCCTTTACACCCATATATAACCCCTCTTCTCAAGTCACTGCATTGGCTCCCAATCTGTTCCTGCAGAGAGCTGAAAATGTAATCTACATGTGCTATTCTCCTCCCTCAGCCTAATCACGTCCTTGGGAGCGCCTCCTCTAAAAGCAGCTGAAAGGGTGCACATGGCGGAACAGCGCACAGATGTATTAAGGGGAGATGATTTTTAGACAGCAAATTTACCTCTCTAAATGGTTTTAAAAATCATTCTCCCCATGCCTTTGTCATGCTGTCTGATGAATTCACTTTGGCTAATTCTAGATGCAAGTCCTCCCTGACGCAGCAATTATAAAACATGATTCTGTGTCGGGGGACCACATGTATCCTTCATCTTGTTTGTCAGAATCTCTGCATTATGGAAACTAAAGCTTTTGATAAATTTATCACCCATCTCTTCTCCTTTTGATAAGTTTATAACTCTGACAGCTCAATGAACAATTTAAAGTTTCCTCCGCAGATTGCTCTTTAATAAGTAAATATTCTCTTGCTAAAGGTGGCAAAGACATACTGTTAATCATTAAGTTTTACTGAAGACCAGAAGTAGGCAACTCCAGCCCTGGAGTGCCTCAAGCAGGTCTGGGCTTTCAGGACATCCACAAAGAATATATATGAGCTATATTTGCATAGAATGGAGGTATTGCAAGCAAATATACCTCATGCATATTCGTTGTGGATATCCTGAATGCCAAGAATTGTTTGTGGCACTCCAGGGCTGGAGTTGCCTTACCATGCTGGAAATCAATAATTACAGCCAAGCACCTGTTAATTATTACTGCAAGAACCTTTTTTCAAGGTTAAGTTTTAAACGCCATGGCTATGAAATAGTGATAAGCCTGCATGGTCTTTAAATATCCTTCAGTCAATTGCTATGTGTCAGGCCTCCCTTTTGGAAAAAGGATTTCATAAACGTATAGTAGTTAAATATTTCAGACAATGTGGTATGTGTCCTCTTGGCCTTGAGCTATATTACATTTAGCAAATTCATGTTTCAGGACAGTCTGTTTTCAATGTCACATTTTATTTTATGCTGTTATTTTTACCGCAACATTGTTTAATTTGTAAAGAAGATTGTGACTTGGTGGGAATCATGAAAGGGATTTCTTTATTCCTTTATTCCTGTTTTGCTGCAGTATTAGAATCCATTGAAAATGAGGTCTTATGTGTGATGGTTTGAATGAAAAAATATACATTTTTAAGACCAATTTTCTGAAATTTTTAATTTCCTCATTTTCTTAATGAATATTGGTTATGAGGAGCAGTTATGATATTTCTATATAGTGAGGCAACACTGATCAAAATTCATGCAGTATTAATATACCATAGGTAAAGGCCTTGTCTTTTGCTAGCCGAAAGGTGAATTTTCGAACATTGCTGTGCGTAAAAATTAGCATATACACGCCTAAGTAGCCTCTGCTCGTATACTCTGTGTTTCATAAAAGTTGAAAATATGTGCGTATTTTCACTTTTGCCTGCACACATATATGTGTATGTATAAAATGGGTGGTCTAGGGGCATTCCAGGATGAGGCTGGCACTTACATGAGTAAGTTACTCTTTTTAAAGAAACCTCCATGCATACATTTTCAAATGTACGTGCATAGTTTTACACCAGCTAATTATCGTGTGTAAAGATATTAAACCTGTTTATTGTGTAGTTCTCAAAACACTTCTCCAAAAAGGAGGAATTATATTTTACCCTTACTAACACGCAAAAATGTTTTTTGGGGAAATTGTATCAGAATTGTATCAGAAACATTTTTGCGTGTTAGTAAGGGTAAAATATAATTCCTCCTTTTTGGAGAAGTGTTTTGATTGATAGATTTAATAAGGAGGATTTTTGAAGCCTTTTTATTATAGGTTTTCTGTGGTTTATTGTGTAGTACTGACAGGGTGGGAGGTCTGGGTGAAGTGTGGGGGAGAGTTCAGGCTGAAGAACCAGAAAGGTCTCGATGACCTGGAGAAGGACTGGACAAACAGATGGACTAATTGGTAAAATGGCTAATTTCATTTACACTCGTACATTTTAAAATTGGCTGACTTACGCACGTCTCCTTGCCCAAGAATGTTGAAGACATAATATTCTCGAATAGAAAAGCCTCCCAGTTTACACGGGCAACATTCTCTTTAAGGTGTTAACATAATACCTTGGATCCATTAGAATGTAATCCTCGAGATGTACTGAACTTCTATTCTCTCTACCTGATTCAGGTCTGGCCAGGCCATCAGTATGAATTCATCTCAGTGCCAGAGCCACTTATCATGCTCGAGATAAGAGTTAGCCAATCTCAACTCATCTGCTGCTGATATCTAAAGTTATGAAAGGATGATGGCCTATTGAACCTCCAGAAGTTACACCATCTACATATCTTTCTGTGTCAGCATGTGAAATCGCATTTTGAACCACTGGATTTGGCTTCTTTTAAGTGTTTCACTTGGTAAGTACTGTTTCTTCTAGCAAAAGTACTTTTGTTGCATAGGCCTATTTGGCCTGCTTAGTTTGGGGAGATTGGGGCCAAAGGGTAGGGAGGACATGTTGATGAGGCAGAAGAGGGGATCCAATTCAGCACTAGCACCTGGATCATTTGGGAGGCACTCCCCCCTCCGCTTCCAAACTATACCTATATTTTGAATTCATGTCCCATCTTCCATGTGAACTGCTATCGTAGGGTCTTTGTTTTATTTATTTATTTGTTTGATTTGTTTATGTTTCATTTTGCAAATGTTGTTGGGCAAAAGTGTTATCACGGTGCTCTGAGGAGTTCATGCACTTACTTTGGCACCATGGCGCAAGCCTCCTGCAAGACAGAGAGAGCAGAGTTGTCAGGTTGCAAATAGCAGGTGCCGCCTAGGGTTGCTCTAGGCATCACAGTACACAGGCAGGAAGTGCAGCAAAAGCCAGTTTTGATGGCAGGAATAGGAGGGAGGCAAGCAGCAGAGATCAGTTTGCAGAAAAGTCTCAGCGCCACCAGGTAAGGAAAATGAGCATTGTAACTCTTTTATAAAGCAGTGGCGATGACAATAGATGAGGGGAGAGCCCAAGAAAGCAGCAGCAGCAGCAGTTGGAGATGGGAGGGTCTGAAGAAAGGCAGTAGCAGTATTTGGTGGGGGCTAGAGGATCTGAGGAATGGAGTCAGTAGAATAAGATGGGGAGACGAGTGGGGATTCACATAATAGCACCAACATGAAGTGTGGGTAATGATCTCAGAGGAACAAAGATGGATGTGCACAGACCCAAAGAACAGCATTAAGCAGTGCTGGGGAACCTAGGAGCACCAGCTGAAGATGTGGGAGGCAGGAAGAATGACTGCCCTGGTAGCTGGTAGTACAAGAGAGTGGGCGTGGGCTCAAAAGCAGTCATTAGAGAAATTTGCTGGCATTGGCAATGTTTTTTGGACCAACACTGAAGCTCTGAATGCAAAGGAAACAATCCTCTGACGTTACTGAAGTGGTCTAATTTAGGATACATCCTGGCACTGGCAAAGAGAAGATGGCAACGGGGCCTATGCCTTCTAAAATGTGTAAGCATGCATGTTAAAAAAAAACACCACTTAGGAGGACATTTTTTTTAACACTCCACGTTGCTTTGAAGTCTATGGGTGTATTTTATCCCCAGAGTTTGAACTAATTTTCAAAGTGAACGCTCGCATAATACATTCCCTTTGAAAATTAGCCCAGGAAAGCTACACACACACTTACTGACCTGTGCAGGTCATTTCCTGAAGAAAACATTGTGCACATATTTGTGAATATGTGCAAAATTATGTATGTTGTCCCAAACTCATCCCCAACCCTGTCCTTGGGGATGCCTCATCACTGTGATTAAAAATATACGCATAGAGGTCCCACGAGAATATTTTACCTGCATACAGGACGGGCACTTTTTTTTAAAAGTCCATTTCTTTGTGTAAAACACTGTTTTACCAAGAGAAATTGTTTTTAAAATTACCCTCCCTATGGGCTGTACTGGTTGTTTTTAAACCTGAGGTTGTGACCCAGTAGTGGGTTGCGACGTGCCAGGGTCCAGGTTGCGGCCCCGTAACTGAAGCTCCTGGTCAGCGTGGCTCGGTCACTTTGAGCCACATGATACTTTTACTCTCGAGCTTCTTGGCTCTCAACACAAGAATAACGCTGAGAGTATGGGTGCAATGTGGCTCAAATGTATTGGGAGCCACATGTGGTACCTTTGCTCTCAGCGCTGTTCTTGAATTGAATGCAAAGAAGTGCAAGAGAACGGGCAGCTTTAAGTGACTGAGCCACAAAGAGTGGGAGCATCAGAGACAGTGAGTGACGGGGGCTGGGAGAGGGGAGGGGGTGGGGTGAGAGGGAGCCATGGTGACTGGAGAAAGGAGTGGTGAGGATGAGCAGCTGGGAATGGGGAGACAGGGGATGGTGAAAGTGAGAAGGGGGAGGTGGTAAAAGTGAGCAACAGATGCTGAGGAATTTGTGTGCAGATAGTGGTGGTGGTGGTGGTGGGGTGGGGTCAGTTCTTTTTCTTCTACTGGGTTCTATGGAAAAATATTTGAAAACTAAGGGGTAATGCACTAAAGTTTAGTATGGATGTGCAAAAAAATATCTTGATAGCATGTACACTGCACAGCAATACAAAAACTGTACTGGCTGAGTGCTAAATAGCGTGAGGCTGCTGAACACTGTGGCCATGCTAAACTAACCATGCTCAGTTCTCGTTTGCTATTGACTCCACTTTCCTTCAAAAGTGTGTGAAAGCAAGCTAGGGTTTTGTTTGAAGGTGCTGATAGGAGAAAGAGGAGAGCTGTTGGTCTCCAGGTGAGGAAATGAACAAAAAAAAACCCCTAAACTAAGAAACAGGGACTCATAGAGATGCATCTGATGTCCTGGGGGTCAGCCAGAAGAGAGAGGATGAGGAAAATGAAGAGCTGGAGGAGTCATCAAAGCCAGAGGCTGCAAAAGATGCCACAAGGACTGGTGCATGACCATAATAATGCATTTGGTGCTTCATGCAACCTGAGAACAATATTCTGAAGCTATTACTACAGTATATAATTCAAAGAGGTTCTTTGGCAAAGACTGCACTAGAAAAGGCCTAGCCCTGATCTGGATACCCAGCTCATAGGAGGTTGCAGGCCCAGTGGCTGGATGTTGAGTGCAAGTTCATGTGGGAGGGTTGGGTCAACCTTGGTTCATAATCTTAGTAGAAAGTTGGGTAACTGCTGGGTATGGATGTTGTGGGTCGCGGCCTTTCTGTAAATGAGCATTGAGTGTTCTGATGGAAGCTAAACAAATTCATGTGCTCTGACAATATTACTCATTCATCTATGAATCTTTTCCTGGGTCCAGCTTGTGGAGATCCCTCTGAACTGCTGCATGCACAGGTCCTGAGGTCACAGAAAGGGTTGTGAGTGTTTATGATGAGTGTAGGTGTGTTTATGGGTGGGTTGGTCGAGAGAAGATAATGTACATGGGAGGTGTGAATTTGTGGGTGGGGAGTGTAGTAGGCATAGGAGTGAGTGAGTTGTGGGTTTGTGGGTATTTAGCAATGTGTGTGTGGGTATGTGTGTTGGGGGGCAGGAGTAGGAGGAAAGTGGGTGAATATACCGGTGTGTGTGAGTGTGTGTGTGTATGGACATATGTGGGAACATATATGTGGAGGTGAAGAAGTGTGAATGTGGGGATGTAGATGTATGTGTTCATGTGGGTTTTTTGGTATGGGGAATGGAGGTGTATGGGGGAGACAGTGTGATTAGGTGTATGTGTGCGCACCTTGGGGTAGATTTTTAAAGAAGCGCGTGCGAGGTACATTTGTGCGCACTACCCAGTGGGGCGGATTTTAAAAGCCCTGCTCGCGTAAATCCGCCCGGATTTATGCGAGCAGGGCCTTGCGCGCCTGCGCGCCTATTTTCCATAGGGGGGGGCGTGTCGGGCTGCGGGGCCGATCGGCACGGCGTTTTGGGGGCAGGACGTGGCGTTTCAGGGGCGGGCCCGGGGGCGTGGTTTCGGCCCGGGGCGGTCCGGGGGCGTGGCCACGCCCTCCGGAACCGCCCCCAGGTGGCGTCTCGGCGCGCTAGCGGCCCGCTGGCGCGCGGGGATTTACTTCTCCCTCCGGGAGGCGTAAATCCCCCGACAAAGGTAGGGGGGTGGGTTTAGATAGGGCCGGGGGGGTGGGTTAGATAGAGGAAGGGAGGGGAAGGTGAGGGGAGGGCGAAAGCAAGTTCCCTCCGAGGCCGCTCCGATTTCAGAGCAGCCTTGGAGGGAACGGAGGCAGGCTGCGCGGCTTGGCGCGCGCCGCCTGCACAAAATCGGGAGCCTTGCGCGCGCCGATCCTGGATTTTAGCAGATACGCGCGGCTACGCGCGTATCTGCTAAAATCCAGTGTACTTTTGTTTGCGCCTGGTGCGCGAAGGCGCACTTTTTTAAAATCTACCCCAGTGCGCACAAATGTACACCCGATTTTATAACATGCACGTGCTGCCGCGCGCATGTTATAAAATCGGGGGTTGGCAAACGCAAGGAGGTGCACACTTGTGCACCTTGCGCGCGCTGAGCCCTAGGGGAGCCCTGATGGCTTTCCTCGTTCCCTCCGAGGCCCCTCTGAAATTGGAGCGGCCTCGGAGGGAGCTTTCCTTCCGCCACCCACCAGCCCTACCTAAATCCCCCTCTACCTTGTTTCACTTTTTACGCCTGCCAGAGGCGCATGTATTTTGCGCGGGCCGGCCAGCTGCCGGCGCGCCATCCCCCAGTACAGCTGCTGTGCCAGAAGCCTCGGTCCCGGCCCCAGACTGCCTCTAGACTGGTGCCACGCCCATGCCCCTGCCCCCTTCCCGGCCTTTTTTAAAGCCTCAGGACTTACACGCGTTCCGGGGCTTGCACGCATCACCGAGCCTATGCAAAATAGGCTCGGCGCGCGCAGGAGCAGGTTTTCGGAGTTACGCGCGTAACCCTTTGAAAATCTACCCCCTTAGGAGGCGTTTTTGAAAGTGCCTTTTGGCGTCATCCATTTGCCAGCTGCTCCAGTTATTTTTCCTTGTCTTTGCCTTATTTAAATCCAATCTAAAAATCCACCTTTTTGAGGCTGCTTTTAAATCTTAACCCCTGATTATCTCCCTTTTAGTCTTATTAATTTTTAACCATTTTCTTAATAAAATAAATTTGCAAAGTCTCCTTTGCCCTGTGTGTTTATCTTGATTTGACTGTAAACTCTAATGAGCAGGGACTGTCTCTTATATGATTTGGTGCAGCACAGTGTGCATCAAGCAGTGCTATTGAAGGGATAAGTAATAGTAGTACCTGTGTTGCCAAACTACTGGAAGGTGGAGGGAATTGGGGAGCTTTTGGATTCCCACAGAAAGCAATGGGGATTTTTTTTTTTTTTGGAAGTTTGGTTCTCTAAAAATACTGACCCAATGTTTTTCATTTTAAATTCGTCCAAAATATATGTTTCTTTCCTGCATGTCAAATTTGGTGAAATTCTGTTCTTTTTTTTGGAGCATTATTGGACAAACAGAAGGACATCAATCACGTTTATTGTTACGTCAGCCGGCCGTGGAGCCCATGACCAGTCTTCCTTTCCCAACGTCGCGCCACTGTAGCGGGAGCGGGCCCTGGCTCCCCGGCGTTGAAGTGGAAATGCCCCCGACGCAGCTCTCCATTTCGTGGCCCTGCTTGCCGCTGGTGCTTTACGAAGCGCGGCAGAGATGCCGCCGCCATCTGCTCCTTGCATCTTGGCCCCCTAGGTGCGTGCTCACCTTTCTAGTTTATTTAAAGGGCCCGTGGCAGGAAAGAACTGCCGGCCCTCCCTGATGATGTCATCAGTCCAGGACTATTTAAGGCAGGTTCTGGCAGTCAGAGCCTGCCTTGGCAACAGGTCTCCTCGCTCATTCCTGGCATTCTTCCTGAGTTGCTGCTTTCCTGAGTTCCGGTATCCGTGCCTGCCTTTGTTCCAGTTCCTGAGTTCCAGCTTCCATTCCCACTCCAGCTCCTTCTCATTGTTCTCTGGACTGACCTTGGCTCTTGACCCAGACTGTTCCTGTCTACGAGTTTGCCGCCTGCCTCTGACCCCTGGACTGCACTCGAGTTTGCCGCCTGTCTCTTATTCCTGGACCGGACCTGAATACAAGTTAGCCACCTGTCTCTGGCCCCGGACTGGATCCTAGCTTTACTTCATCTCTCTCCTCGCCTGGCCGTCCCCAGGATCATCCATGCAGAGGCCCACCTAAGACCAGCCGGTCCCGGAACCCAAAGGCTCAACCTGGGGGGAACGTGGGCTGGTATTGGCGAAGTTCCTGCTTGGCTTGCTTCTGTTTCCCATCCGGCCTCGCCTCCCAATGGTGGGGACCTCACAGTTAGCGCCAACCCCACCTCAGGCCGAGGATTCATCTCCGCAACATTTATATAGTTCTTTCCAACATTCCATTTGTTGGAAAGCAAAAGTTTATATATATATATATTTTTTTTTACAGAAGACAAAAGGAAAGAAAACCTAAACTAGCACTAGAAGTATTTTGTGTCCTGCTGGCATATATTATATATATCGCTAATCAGACACTTTGGGGCAGATTTTTAAAGGCCTGCGAGCATAAATCCGGCTGTATTTACACGCGCAGGGGGGTTACGCGCGCCGAGCCTATTTTGCATAGGCTCGGCGACGCACGCAAGCCCCGGGGTGCGCGTATGTCCCAGGGCTTTGAAGAAGGGGCGGGAAGGGGTGGAAGCATGGGCGGGGCGCTGGTCTGGGGGCAGTCCGGGGGCGGGAACGAGGCCTCTGGCACGGTAGCCAGCCAGCGTGTGCAAGTTATGCCTGCCAGAGGCAGGCATAAGTAAAACAACAAATGTGTGTGTGTGTGTGGGGGGGGGGGGGGCTTTAGGTAGGGCTGGGGGGTGGGTTAGATAGGGGAAGGGAGGGAAAGATGGGGAAGAGTGGAGGGAATGGGGAAAGACATTGGGGCTCCCCTAGGGCTCGGGCTGGGTTGCACGCAGAAATCTACGCCCGCTCGTAGATACTAAAATCTGGCCCTTTGTGATAGTGGCTCTCCCGCTTCAGTGGCTGTGGTGAATATTGCAACTACTGGGGTCTCGGATGTCAATACGGGAATCACTATCAGATGTTACGAAAGTACCAACTGAGAGAGGAAAATAATATTGCTCTTCTTCTGGCTGGGTCTACTCAAAAAGAAACAAGGGACAGAATCCACCCAGACAGTCTCCCAGGGGTAAAGAGGAAAGACAGTGTCTTGACAGAAATAATTCAGATGGAATGCAGATATATGTAAATGGACTTTAAGCTGTGAAATGTTGTTTATTACACTCTAAAAACGTTTGCAAGAATAAACATGCAATAGCATCAACACTGTCAATATCAGTACTTAACACTTTTCTCTCCTATTCTTGTAGCTATCTACAACTTGAACTATGAAAAGAAGTTTCTTTAACCTAATAGAGCACTCATCAGAGAAGTGGGTTTACTTCAAAATTGCTTTACTTTATGTAAACAGTAATGGCTCAACTGTTATTTTTTAAAAAGAATTGAGTCTTTGTGGTAACTTTTTGTTTTTCAAGTGCAAGGGGTAATAATTCTCCTGTATGTGGTAAGTATTAAACTGTTACTCTCCCTTTTTTATTGGTGTGTCTCTGCCTTGGTTGTTTCCCTGATGTATGTAGGTAACTTTCTCTTTTCCTGTCTCTTTTGTGTAGTGTAATTGTGTAAGTGTTCTCTTTCTCTCCTTTATAATATTTAAATCTGGATAGGGAAGTACAATGGTCTCAGGCTCTTTTCCTAGGATTCACTGTGTAAGTTTTGGTGATATCTCAGTTTTTCCCTAGTCTAGTTTGACTGTATTGCTTCTGGCATGGATAAACTTAGCTCTTTCCTTTGCTCTGCAGTCAATCTTCATCCCCTCCACCGATATTTGATAATGCAGCAGGTTAAACTGCTGTTAGGAATCGCAGCTTGAGCAACTGGAGGGACCCTGTCACCAGATCCAATTGGGGAGCATAGACTCCTGACTCGACTTTGTTCCTAACTAAGCTTTAAATAACAGAAATATAGAGTACTCCTAGCTATACTGTAACCAACACTCCATTCCACAAGTGTACCCCCAAACTGCTGTCCAGAAGCCTTGCTGGACTGGGCTAGCTTAGTGAGTGAAATAAAAAATAATGTAATTTCCCTCTCTTCTATCTAATACACAGAGGAATTGCTTCAGCAGTTTCTTCTGTGTGTTTTACAGAAATCACACACTCACACTTTCCTCTGTCTTTGTACTCACATGCTTACTTCAGGTCACTGTTTTCCAGACCAGGTATTTAAATAATATAAGGCTGAGTCATTTCTTAGAAATATATTTTATATATATATATATATATATATATATATATATATATATATATATATATATATATATATCCTGGGGTTAGCATATAGAGTTGTCTTCTTCTCTGCAGTACAGGAGCAACCACTGCTCTTGCATCTCTTTTCACACGTATTGTTCTGAGTTTTAAACTCTGAGTATTAATCCTTTCAGGATGAGATGATAGCCTCACCCTGAATGTGAAGTGTTGCACTCTATTTTCCTTATTAGCACAACCTTGTGCGGTAGGATTCTGTTACTGCTTAACCTTATAAGTAACATAGGCAAGCAGTTTCATCCAATTGTTCCTTAAGTCCCATAGTAGCTAGCCAGACATTTTATTAAAAAACAAAACAAAAAACACCACCACTGAAGCTATCTCTTCTCCCCTTTCACAGAGGATCTGGTTATCATGTAGCAGGTGTCATTAATGAACCTTTTTCCCTCTCAGGAAATAAACTTCTCTCCCGGACTTTAATTTCTCCTGTTCTCCTTATTCCTGGAGAGGCAGAGGTATAGCCGAGATATACACAGCTGTATAATTGGATGTGTGACCTTAAATCCCCTTCATAATCTTGCTTCTCAGGTCAAGCAGCAAATGAATCTTCCATCAATGGCTGATAAAATTACACGTGATTTAGCCCCATATATTCATCTTACAGGATTAACTGACTCTAGCCTGGCTCTTACCTGGAATATCCTGAATTCCCACCACTAAAACACTTTGTATACCCTCACACACAGAATACACAGGCAATCTCTGGTGTGTGCCTTCCTCTCTGTGCTTTTTAATACTTCTGGAAGTTTTCTGAGCAGCCTCTCTGGTAGAGGCTGCTGGGACATACAAACACTTCTGCTCTCACTCTCAATTGCCATTCTCACAGGATCCTCTCACTTGCCCTAACCACTTGTCAGTAACAGTCCTGTCAGCTTAGCATGAAGCACCTGGGTTACCATGCATACGATACACTGACAGTTTCCAGCAGTTTCTAGTTTCCAGCAGGGGCTATAATAGCCCCAGTCAACTGCCAGCTTTTACTGAGCGTGAGAGGATGGGAACCCTGAAACTCTATACTGTGATAAATAATCTTACCATACATTTTAGTTTTAAAGCATTTTGCCATCCTTTATATTTAACAAAATAAAAAATGTTACCCTTCAACTTTAATTTTTAACCCCATGGGTTACATATGGGACCCCCACAAAAGAATGCTAGCAACATGTACAGAATGGGTTTCCTTATGTTCTGCCTGTGCTGCCTTATTTTAGCTGTTACATTTGAAATAACAGTATTAACCTTCTTTCTAATAGTCACCAGTTATAACCATTGCCAACAATTGTCAGAGTTATAAAACTCATCTTGGCCAGTGCCATCAGTTTCTGTGATTTTTTTCTTGTTCTGTGCCCTAGTAAGTAGTCAGATGACATTAAGGGAATAATTTTGTAAATGTTATCCTGGCCACAGACTCCAAATGGTGACATCTAATGGTGCCTCGCTACATTTCAAGTGGTGCTATGCTTGATGCATACTAAAGAGCACTAGGCGGTGTCATTTGGAGTTGGTCAACCACGGTGAAAGGTGAGCTTTGCAGTTCCTCCTGTCAGTCATGAAAGGAGGCACCTTCAGAAACATAAGAGCCTATTCCAGAAGAGTGGTTGTGAGGGACTTCCAGAGGGGACTATATCATTGCTGGGAGAGGGTAACCCAGCAATGTTAGGTGGGCATTGAGAGGACAGGGTTACTCTGGTGAGGACAGTGTCATTATTAGGTGGGTATTGAGAGGACAGGGTTACTCTGGTGAGGACAGTGTCATAATTAGGTGGGTATTGAGAGGACAGGGTTACTCTGGTGAGGACAGTGTCATTATTAGGTGGGTATTGAGAGGACAGGGTTACTCTGGTGAGGACAGTGTCATTATTAGGTGGGTATTGAGAGGACAGGGTTATTCCAGTGAGGGCTAAATCATTGCCAGGAGAGAAGAGGGACATGTCAGCATATTTTTCATGGAGTTTAGAGAGGAGAAAATCTTCCCTGTTAATCAGCCCTTTTACTTTGGGCTGGTTAGTATGGAGGGATTTTGACAGACAGCAAACTTGCACAAAATCTAACGCCAAAGTGTTAATTTTTCTCGATGTAACAAGCCACAATGAATAGCATGCGAGGAGAGAATACCATACTATTTACCATGCACATGTTAAGTCTAATTTGCATATAATGCTCTTTCACTTACCGTCAGATGTACATTATTTTTAGAACATAAGAAGTTCCATGTTGGATCAGACCAAGGTCCATCAAGCCCATCATCCTTTCTCTGACAATGGCCAGTCCAGATCGCAAGTCCCTAGCAAACAGGTGGCAAACTCCGGTCCTCGAGGGCCACAAACAGACCAGGTTTTCAGGATATCCACAATGAATATACATGAGATAGATCTGCATTCTCTGCCTCCAATGTATGCAGAACTATCTCATGCATATTCTTTGTGGTTACCCTGAAAACCTGGCCTGTTTGTGGCCCTCGAGGGCTGGAGTTCGCCACCCCTGACCTAGCAGATCCCATGAAGTAGACCAATTTCCTGTTACTCCCTCCATGGGATAACAATAGCTTTCGTTAGTCTACCTGGTTAATAATGTTTTCCTCCAGGACCTAGTCCAAATCTCATTTAAATCCTCCTATGCTAGTTGCCTTGACCACGACCTCTGGCAATAGATCCCACAGCTTGATTATGCATTGAGTTTGTTTTAAATCTGCTGTTTTTTAGTTTCATGGAGTGCCCCCTTATTTTAGTATTATTAGAAAGGGTAAATAACCGTCCTTTATTACCCATTCTACTCCACTCATGATTTTCTAAACTTCTATCATGTCTCCTCTTAGCCATTTCTTTTCCAAACTGAAGAGACTTAATATGTATAGTCTGACATCATAGGAGAGCCACTCCATTCCCTTTATCCTCTGCACCTATTCTAGTTCCACTATGTCTTTTTGACATGGAACAACGAGAAATGCATGCAATACTCAAGTTGTATTCGCACCATGGATCAATACAGAGGCAATGGGATATTTTCTGTTTTATTCTCCATTCTTTTTCAGGTCATTCCTAACATTCTCTTTGCTGCACACTGGGCTGAGGCTTTCAATGTATTGTCCAAAAGGACTCCAAGGTCCTATTGTGTTCCTGTAGTTGGGATTATTGTTCCCTATCTGCATCACTTTTAACTTTTCCACATTAAATTTCATCAACCATTCAGATTCCCCGTATCCTAGCCTCACAAGATCCTTCTGCAGTTCCTCACAACCCACTGCTGTTTTAACAACTTTGAATAATTTTGTCTCATCTGCACATTTGACCACCTCACTTGTTTTTTTTCCAGATCTTTTATGAATATGTTAAATAGCACAAGTCCCATTATCTATCTTTGTGATCTTTCTTCATTTGGTAAACTGACCATTCAGTCCTGCATTTTGTTTCCTGTATTTTTAACCAGTTGCCAGTCTATAGTGGGACACTACTGAGATATTTCTACATTATTTTTGTAGCAGAACTATGCCATATTTTATAAACTGTGTAGCTCCCACTGCACAATTTAGAAAATAATAGCATTAGTCGCTGTGTGCTTACTTACGCATATAAATGCTATGGCATGAATAGGTTTGAAAGTTAGGCTCAAAATTAGAAGGAAAAAGTGTATGGAAGATATTAGCTTTAGCTCTCAATCCAGAGAGTAATTATAATACATTGGAAAGAAAATCATTACAATGCATGTAGAGTGGCTTGATCTTGTAGGTCTGACAGTACCGTTTGAGTAAATCATTGTACAGCAAAAAGCAAGGCAAAAACAATTTGAAAATATGGCAGAATTAGGAGAACATTGAGTTTTTCTCCAGATGGTAACCTGGAATATTGGATTATCAATGTTTACTTTTAAAATAACAACACTTTTGAAGCCATAAATATAATAGAAGAAGCATTAGTTACCTTATAGTAAAAATTATTGTAATAATTAAAGTTCCCCTCAGTTAATTCCCATCGTGGATTAAAACTCAGCCAGACTAGACACTCAAGACAACAAATGTGCTATCCATAATAGGTTATTATTTTAAGGAATTGAACTGAAATAAAAAATCTGTAGGTTGCTAAGCTACTGATAAAAGAACCATTTATGTAATTCATAGTCCTGGGGGAATTCTATGCTACTACAGAGCACAGAATTTGCACAGAATTCCTCTCTTGTGTAGCTACGCAGATTCTGTGCAGAATTTGGGAAGCCCCAGTGTGCTGAGAGTGGAGCCCATCTCACTCACGGCGAAGAAGGAATAGGCTCCACCATGCCGTGAGCGGAGGCCGTCCTACTCGCGGTGAAGATGAAGCAGGTCCATGCGTGCTGCGCGTGAAGGCCGTCCCTCTTGCAGCAAAGATAGAGCAGGCCCCGGTGAGAGTGAGTCTGTTTGTGTGTAAGACTGCAAGCCTGGTGAGTGAGAGAGAGAGCATGGGTGAGTGTGTGGGTGTGGGTGCTAGAGAGAGGGAGCCTGTGTGAAGAGTTTGTGAAGTAGTGTGTATATGAGTGAGAGATTGGGAGCTGGTGTGTGTGAAAAAGGGATTTGTGAGTATGTGAGGGTATTTGTTTGTGAGAGAGGGAGCCTCTGTGAGGGTGTGTGTATGTGTAAAAAAGAACCCGTGTGAACGGATGTATGTATGTGAGAGATAGAGATAGTGTATGTGTCGGGGGGTGTAAGCGAGAGAGGCAACGACTGTGCAGGGGTGTGAGAGAGACATAGGCAGCCTGTGTGTGTAAGAGAGAGAGGAAGCCTGTATGAGGGGATGTGTGTGTGTGCATGAAAGCGAGAGAGAGAGAGGGAGTCTGTATGAGTGGATGTGTGTGCAAGCGAGAGAGAGGGAGACTGTATGAGGGTTTGTGTGTGTGTGTATGAGCGAAAGAGAGAGGGAGCCTAAATGGGGGGATGTGTGTGTGTGTGTGTGTGAGAGAGAGAGGGATAGAGGAGCTGGTGTGATGGGCAGTACTGAGAGAGAGGTCAAACTCTGTGAATGGAGATAGAATAGATGGGGTTAAGCCTAGAGGGGGAGGGGAGAGATAGTGGCAGTTGGAAGAGTTGGGGCCTGAGAGAGTTGAAAAAACACTCTTACAGTGAACGTCTAGGGAAATTCTACTCAAAATATTTAAAATTGTGCATCTTTAAGTAATAACCTTTTTCTGTATTACTTTTTAAGTGAATTGCTTGTCATGTAAATTGTGCTATTTTGACCAATATAAAGTATGTAGAATTTTGCAGAATTTTAAGTTTTTGAGCACAGACTTTTTAATTTTTGTGTGCACAATTTTAACTTTATTTGCACAGAAATCCTCCAGGAGTCATGCCACATGCTATCTCACTGTTTTGAAGATCACAGTGCAACGCCTTGATTGACCCTTCCAGCATAGAAATTAATATTGTTGCAAGTTACTGAATTCTTTTTGGGCAATTATGCAAGCCTTTTGATAAATACATTTTTTTGGCTTTCTAACAGCCACATTAAGGGGTAGATTTTCATAGGAGCACTGGCGCGCACATCTTATAAGATTTTGTAATCCCCGCGCGCAAGGGGAGAGAATTATGCAAGTTTTGCGAGGCAACGCATCGTGGACTTCCCCAGTTCTCTACCCCCTACCCTAACCTTCCTTCCCCTTCCCCTCTCCTCTCCTCTCCTCCCCACCCCTAAACCTTTTCCCTTACATTTTTTTTTCTTATTTTGTTGCTTACAGCTCCAATGGAATCACTTCTAAAAACCTGAAGTGTGTCCAACTCAAGTCAAAACAAATCACATACTCCCAGCTTGATAGCATCTAGGTAGAGAGTGCATCAAACTAGGTTGAGAGTATAATGTACAAATCTCGTCTTTGTGTATCTTTCCTTACTCCAAATCACATCAAATCTTCACGCGTGCATGTTAGAAAATCAACGCGGCCATGTGTGCGCGCCAGCAAACACGTGCACGTTTGCGCACGTACGGCAGTTTGAAAGTTACCATCCCAATGAATCTGGCCCTTAGTTACCTTGGCTGCTCTGTGTGGGTTCCGGGGCTCCTTCGCTGTTGCTACTCTCAGCACTCAAAACAAGTCATATCCAGCTCTCAATGCATGATTTCCCCATCTCACTCAGCCTGAGAATAAGACAGAGGCTAGAAAAGTGAAGTGGTGCACTGCTGTGTGCAATGTGTGTTTGCTCCCAGCAGATCCCAGCCCTGTGTGCTAGAGATGTGCATTCGTTTTTGCCGAATTGGAAAATTGCAACGAAATTGTCCAATTTGGCATGTTTCAGGGAGCCCGAAAAAAAATCAGGGATTTTCTTGTTTTTTCGCAAAAATTCGTCTTTCCGATTAGTGCGCACTAACGGGAGTCAGTGCGCGCTAACTCCCAGTTAGTGCGCGCTGTCCTGTTAGTGCGCACTAACAAAAACTAACAAAAAAGTAACAAAACTAACAAATCTAACGGTTTTTGTTAGTGCGCGCTAACAGGAGTTAGCGCGCACTAACGGGGAGTTAGCGCACACTAACTGGGAGTTAGCGCGCACTAACTAAAAATCGATTTTTCGCGAAAAAAAAGACCCGAACTGAAAAAAAACAACATTTTCCATGGCGGCCGAAAAACGAAGAACGACACGAACACAAAAAACGATGCACATCTCTACTGTGTGCTGCCTGTGAATTACCACACTCTGGGCTCATGCAGTAGGTAGGAAGAAGAGGCATGCATGACTGCACATTGTCTCAAAAACTGACTTTTTACATATTTAAGTGCCACCGCTAGTGTCTCTTGTTGCTGCGAGGTGCTGAGAGCAGAGCACAAGTGCTGGCCTGGATCCTGGCATCATCTGATCAGGTCTGGAGGCACACCAGTTTACCATGACGCACTGATTGGGAAACACTGGTTTATGTTACAGTCTAGGATAAGAAATCAGAATGCAATTCACGTCTATTTAGAAAGAACTGGATCGCATGCCAACATTATACATAATACCAGAATCAACTTCAGCTCTTCTGACCAAAAATTAGGGAGAAAATGACTTTTATTTTTATCTTTTACCACTGAATCAGCAGACGAATAGGAAGTCTACATAATTGTAATGATCTGGACAATTTTGGTAAGGCAATCCTCAAATTCTGAAAAAAAGGATACATATGTAAAGGTGAGGATTTTTTGTGAACAATATGACCAAAAAATGCCCTTGTTTTTCAGCAGCCCAAAAAAAACAAACCTTGGCCAAGTAAATATTTTATTTTGCTAATTGCATGGGGAGATTTCCCCTCCCCTTCACTTTGAAAGCATTAAATGTTATAGAAACGAGGAAGGCACCCAGAAGTCCAGCAGTAAAGTACACTATTTGCCTTCACTGTAAAATGCAGCACCAGAGGCCTTTTAACACTATTGTATAAATCTGCTGTCAGTGTTCATGCTGGCACCGAACACAGTGTAAACGAGCCCCCTTAATGTTTTACTGAACTGGAAACCCAGCATACCAATGAGCTTTAGAGGCGGGCTCAGCTCCCAGAACTTGCCACTGTATCTGTGACGAAGAGCAAGCTTTACTGTGCAAGGATTGCCTGGGCAACACACAGGTCATTTGAAGTAGTCTTTTACCAGCAAAGCGAGCAGGTCGATAAAAAGAAGCATACTTTGTTTCTGTTTCAGAAACATTAGACTGATGTAATATATGTTGCACACACATGAAATCATCCATGGTGTTTAATTTCTTATTTCTCCAGTGAATTACAACATCTGGCAGTTTCAAAATAAAGCTGATTAACTGAAACCAGTGTTGCATTGACTGTGTTTTTGTTTTTTTTTTTTGTACCAGTTGCATATCATTATTGCTATCAGAATACTACAGAAACCAGTACTCGTAGAAAAATATGCTAGTGCTCATTTTTATCCAAATGATTGTGCTGTTACACTTCCATCCAAAAAAAATGAAGGCAGAGGTTCTCAGAGCTTTTCTGCAATATTCTGAGGATATTGTTTTCTAAGTTTTCAGCATTACTGTATCATTTCAGGAAGTAGGGAGTTATAAAAAGCGAATATGTAAGTTACTTTAGGAGACAGCAGCATCCATTCATGTATACTGAGGTCCTGATGGTCATTGCTTCATCCCGATTAATCTGGCAAATTGTTTTCAACAGTTTTAGATGCTCTTTATCATGGTGACACTCAAGGTCATTTGAAATCTACCAAAATCATAATCTTTCCCAGAAAAGGATGCCAGTAAGCAAGAGACTATAAAACTCTCTAACCACTAGGGCATAGCCTAGTGGTTAGAGCAGTGCACTATGAACCAGGAGACCAGGGTTCAAGTCCTGCTGTCCACTCCTTGTGACCTTGGGCAAGTCAAGGGACAAACTTAGATTGTAAGCCCTCTGGGGATAGGGAAATACCTACACTACCTGAATGTAAACCATGTGATTATCTTGATTGAGATCAATGTCAGTATATGAAAATAATAACATAAATAAATGTTAGCAGCTGACCAACATGAAGGCCCGACCTCAGTCATATTGTTGTATAGGCATTTGAAACTGCAGCTTTTTTTTAACAATTTTTTTTTTCAATGAATATTTTGACTTCTACCCCATTGTGTTATAAGAGGTAACACTGTGTTTTGATTCATCCCTTCATATATATTTTCATTCTTTTTTCTTTTCTTTTCTTCCTTTTATGAGGAGATTGAATTGAACACAAGTGTTCACTTTATAAACTAATAGGATAGGAGTTAAAATAGTGTTATAAAAAGTAGATTATTATAAAAATCTGGTTCATTTGATCCACGTGGGTTATAAATTGAATTAAAACAATAAAAAAAAACTCAAAATATTTTTTATAAAATAATAAATACTTATTATTAATACTGTATTTTCTTACTTTAATCAATTCCCCTCAAACCTGGGTTTGAAAAAAACTAACAGAAATGTAGGACAATTTGGTTTCAGAATTTTATGCTGATTTTGAAGTCAGGAGTAACTGCCAGATTGAGATTTTTAAGCACTTCCTGAAAAGAACATGGATTTTTTAAAACCCTATAAAAATAAAACAAGCAAAACAATTAAACTAAAAGAAATTAAAGTCATTATTTAAATGCTGGAGCATTTAAAGAAATGGAATTAGTCTCCCCAAATTTAAAACTGGCTCCAGGAACCTTATATCAGTATTGCACTAAGATATTTCTGAGAGTGTCTGATAGCCCTATAAAGTGTTTGGTTTAAAAAGTTTTTTTGTTTTTTTTTATGGTTGTGTGGTACTGTATATTAGATTATTTACTGTGATTAGATACTTCTTTTTGAAATCTATAAAATGTGCCTCCTTTTAAAATAGTTTCATTTTCCACATCCGTCTTAGTATCTCAACTACCTCTTTTAAATCAAAACGTTTTCTTTTAACTTCTCTCTATATGACGGTTATTAGCATAGTTTTAGAAGAACTACAAATATCATTTATACTGTTGTAGATATTCTGGAGTTTCCTGGCATAAAATTATTAGAGCTAGTTAGAGAGAATACAAACATTAGTTTTGACAAAATGCTAGGCAAAGTTCTGTCAGTCACTGCACAGAGATTAATAGTTCAAGCAGGGTGTACAATAAAACATGTCAGTTTGATAATTAAAACAAAAGCATTCTGCTTTGATATTTTCTGATGCACTGCATAGTATGTTTCTATAAGCACAAAATTCAAGTTCAAACTGTACTATTAATAGGGAAAGCAGTAGCCAAAGCCTTACCTTTCCACCCAAAGCCTGCGTTCTCAGATTCTTTTCTTCTCCAGTTCCTCGGCAGAAGACCCCCCTAAGATCTATGACCAGTATTATAATAACAGAATCTAGGTATAAGCACCCTATATATATACACAAGTGACTGCAACAAGCGAATACTCAAATTGTTACTTCAGCCCTATGTTAATCAAATGATATTACTCATATGAAGAGACTCTTCAACCAAACACTTAATCTGTGTTGAACTGGGACTGATCCTGATGATTCATTTGGAAAATAAAAAAAGAAAAATACAGGGAACGGAAACTAGCAAACTGCACGTACCACTCATTCTGTTAACCATGTAATATACATTGTCATTTTGACATGTGGCCCATCCCTCTTCTCCCATCACCTCCTCATCAGTCCAGTTTACTTACTCTTGTAAATGATGAAAAAAAAAAAAAAAAGGCAGACACCATGAAGAGTACTATCTAGAGCTGCCCTGGGCAGCCAGGGAGATTAGTAGATGGAAAGAGATTGGCTTTGATAAGGGAAGCCCCACTGACTTGCTGTCTTCCTCATACAATGAAATCACATACTTAAAATGTCTGATCGTTTCAGTACTGAATTGTTGAATTATAAAAAAAAAAAAATGAAGATTCAGGACTGCTTGTTGATACTTTTCCTAATTAATGAAGTTAAGTTAATGAGATAGAGAGTGAGAGCCAGAAAGACTGGTTATATAGGTATTAAATAAGAGCCCAAAAGAATGCAAAAAGGACCAAAAAACATTCACATAAAAGCATTTTAATTCAGGTCACACAACTATTATTGTCCAGTTACAATTGCTAATGATTTTAGCTAAGTTAGAAGGATAAGAAATTGTGTTAACCAATTTAGGGATGTGAATCGTTTTTGAACGATTAAAATTATCGTCAGATAATTTTAAAATCGTTCAAAATCGTTAGAGTGCACGATACAATACAAATGCCCCCGATTTATCATCAGGGGCATTTGTATTGTATCGTTAAATAGGGCACGGGAAAACCGGCACACCAAAAAAACCCTAAAACCCACCCCGAACATTTAAAACAAATTCCCCACCCTCCCAAACCCCCCCAAAATGTTTTAAATTACCTGGGGTCCAGTGGGGCGGTCCCGACGCGATCTCCAGCTCTCTGGCCATGGCTGCGTTGAGAAATGGTGCCGGTGGCCCTTTGCCCTTATCATGTGACAGGGCAAAGGTAGCGCCGGCGCCATTTTGGTTCCTGGCTCCCAATGTCACGCGTGCAGGAGATCGCCCCCGGACCCCCGCTGGACCCCGAGGGACTTTTGGCCAGCTTGGGGGGGGCCTCCTGACCCCCACAAGACTTGCCAAAAGTCCAGCAGGGGTCCGGGGGCGACCTCCTGCATGCGGGCCGTCTTGCCAATCTTCAAAATGGCGCCGGCACTACCTTTGCCCTCACTATGTCATACGGGCGACGGCCAGAGAGCTGGAGATCCGCGGAGCAGCCCGAGAAGAGGTGGCCTTTGAGAAAGGAAACCAGGAAGAGAGCTTGAGATCCCAATTGTGTGTGTGTGTGTTTGTGTGTGTGAGAGAGAGAGCATGTGGGAGTGGAGAACCTGTGTGTGCATGTGTGAGTCAGAGAAAGCATGTGGTAGTGTGAGCTTTCATCTGAGAGAGAGCATGTGGGAGTGGAGAACCTGTGTGTGAGTATATGAGTGAAAAAGTGCATGTGGGAATGGAGAACATGCATGTGTGTGTGTGTGTGTGTGTGTTTGTGTGTGAGAGAGCATGTAGGAGTCCTATTGCTTATTTTTTTATCTTGTTCTAAAGTCACATTTCATTTAGTCATACCATAATTTCTTTCATTTCTGGTTTATATTCATGATAAATCAGCCACTTCAAAACAGATTATATTCAGGTACTATAGGGATTTTCCCTATCCAAGAGGGCTCACAATCTAAGAGGACAGCTTTCAAACAACTCTGTGCAACCTCATATATGCACATATATGGCCACATGGAGTTCTATTTCAGTATTTTATAACCCGCACATATCAGATATATGCAAATTATAAAATATGCATATATCTATTTCCAACATACATGCATATATATGGTTATGAGCGAATGCCTGCAAGGCATTGAAAGCACATATTTCAATGCATTGACAGTGCGTGCTTTTCCTATTTATTTTATAAACATATGCAGGCATATTTTGCACATAAAAAAATACAATTTGCTGGCATAAAACCCTGATTTATGTGCATTGTTGGCATATTTTAAAACATGTGCGCATATTTGAAATCACCATTTTTCCGATTCCTACACCAGTTTGCCATCCTTCTCCAGGTCATCGAGACTCTCCTAATTCTTCAGCCTGAACTCCCCCAAATGCACCCAAACTTCCCACCAACAACAGCACACAGACCCATCAGGTATCAACTGCGTTAGATATTTCGCAGGTTTTTAAATTGTATGAATGTTACCATATGTACTCGCATACGTCTCTTATAAAATAGCAACTTAAGTGCATACTTTTCAGCCTCGCCCCAGAACGCCCCATGACCATCCTTTTTTTGGGCAGGTAAATATGTGAGCAAAAGCGAAAATATGTGCATATTTATAATGTTTATAGAATAGTACGTATACACATATAAGCTGCCATCATGCATATATGCTAATTTTACATGCATAACTCCTTTGAAAATTCACCCAACTTTGTACATAAGGCAATGAAAGGTGAAATGACTTGCCTACAGTAATAAGAAATCTCAGTAGGACTTGAACCCTAGCTTCCGCGGTTTACAGACTTCTGCTCTAACTACTAGGCTATCCCTCCATACTGGAGGGATAATGCTTGCATTTTTACATTTATTTGGAATAAAAAGTGTTCACCTTTCACTATGTCACTATAGTTGCAGTCTGTGTTTTTCAACAATCTCTTTCTCTGAATCCTTTCTTCAGCTGTCCATGCTGTTTTCATATTTTCACATATTGTATGTATATATATATATATATATTCCTTTTGCCTGTTTAAATAAATCCAGTACTTCGTACAGGAATTTGTACACTCCTCTGTACCCTTCTGGATCACCCATCTGTGGGCTCTGGAAAAAATGAGGAGTTCTTTCCCAGGAGAGGGAAGAAGAGCTGAGGGCTCTCTGGTGGGGTAGAATGCCTGAAGTCCGGGGGCCCTTTTACCATTTGCCATCCTCCATGTTAGTTTGGCCCTGGAGATACAGTAGACTAAGCTCGTTCAAAGCCTGTACCCCTTTGCTCTGGGATTCGTGAGATCGATCCATTTGGAGAATGACATCCAGGAACAAACTATAATGAGTTTAGTTTAATCTGAGACGGGCATGAGGAACTCCAGGTTCTTGGATAGTGGCTAGGAAAAGTCATCCTTTTGGTTTAACCAATTGGGTGGGTATTCTGTAGTAAGCAGAAAGCTATCCCAATGGCACTGGGTTAAATATACTCAACCTGGATTGAACCTGTGGTGTAGAGGACTTACTAGAACAAAGGAGCAGAAAAAAGGTGTGGAATACCTGTTAAATCCTGACAGTTAATTGTGGATGTAAATAATAACATACTGCTACTCTGTACCGGTTAACGCCCATGCAGGTTCTGTTTAGGGTGGTAACTCTTGCTCCAGGCAGGTTATATCGCCATGAAGAAATATTACACCAAACATTACCCCAGGTTATCTCAGTTCTTAATTTCTAAATCAGTGTTTTTCCAACCTTTTCCCACCCAAGGCACACCTATATTAATAAAAATATTGTGTGGCACACCAACCACCATGGAGAAAGCAGTGCAGATATGGAGAGGACTCGTGAAAGTCCCATGGATCTTGCTTCCAAATTTTTAAAACAAAGGAAGAGTGGTGGCGAGGACACAGGTTAACATGACACGATGGACTAGCTCCCTCTTTATGCAAGTGCAGGAGAAGGCAGTAGTTGGTGTGGTGCTGGCAGCAGTGGCAGCTGACTTTCAGGGTGATCCAGTACCGAGCGGTAGGAAGAGCTGCGTTAGTGCTTACGGCACCCGCGGTTACCGCCCGCACAGTGCAGCTCACCTACCGCTCGATCCTGAAGCCTAATTATATGTAAATGTAAGCCGCGTCCGAAAAGCCTTAGTCCCGCGCAACCCAGGATACTGGATAGAGCGCCTATACAGGATCCTGGGTGCACGGGCCTAAGGCTTCACGCCACGCTGGTATCTGTCATTTCAAATGTCATTTGAAATGACAGATACCAGGAAGTCTGGTCCGATCGGATGCAAAAATAAGTTGCTTCGCCGCTGTCATCTCTCTCCTCTCCTCCCGAAGCAGGCCTTGCTCCGGGAGTTGGAGAGAGAGATGACAGTGGCGAAGCAACTTACTTTTCCATCTGATCTGACCCGACAGCGCTTCTCCCCCCCTCCCGGAGCAAGGCCTGCTTCGGGAGGAGGGGAGAGAGATGACAGCGGCGAAGCTTTCCCCCAGCCCGGACCCGACCCGGACCCCCAACCCGGACCCGACCGGACCCGACCTGACCGCTGTCAGTCTGTTCTCCCTCCTCCCGGAGCAAGGCTGCTTTCGCGCCCTGCTCTGGGAGGGGGGAGAAGAGGTGACAGCGGCGAAGCAAAAAAAAAAAGGGGAGCAAATTTTGTTTTTTTTTAAAAGCGACTTACTTTTGGGATCTGTCAAGATCCCAAAAGTAAGTCGCTTTTGGACGCTGGCAAAACTTATCTTTTTTGCAGCCATCAGCCATCAGCAGGAACACGATCTGGCTCCCGTAGCTCCTCCCAACAAGATGGCCGCCTGCACGGGGAAAGCGTACAATTGGCCGCTGAAGACGTGACGTCACGACATCACGTCTTGAGCGGCCAATTGCACGCTTTCCCCGTGCAGGCGGCCATCTTTGTCTTCATCGGGAGGAGCTACGATCGCATGTGTTCCTGATGATGGCTTCAGAAAAGTAAGTTGCTTCATCGTTGCTAGTGTCCCCCCTCCTCCCGGAGCAAGGCGGCTTTTCGCGCCCTGCTCCGAGAGGAGGGGGGACACTGAAAAGTCGCTTCGCCGCTTTCTTCGTCGTTTGCTTCGCCGCTGTCAGTGTCCCCCCTCCTCTCGGAGCAAGGCGGCTTTTCGCGCCCTGCTCCGAGAGGAGGGGGGACACTGAAATGTCGCTTTGCCGCTTTCTTCGCCGTTGCTTCACCGCTGTCAGTGTCCCCCCTCCTCCCGGAGCAAGGCGGCTTTTCGCGCCCTGCTCCGAGAGGAGGGGGGACACTGAAATGTCGCTTTGCCGTTGCAGTCTCCGTGGCAGCCCCAGTCCGGACATCGGAGGGGGGCTGCAACGTTTTTTACGCTTTTTTTTTTTGGCTTCGGGAGCAGGGGAGAGGATTGGGGCTGCCACGGAGACCGGCACCCATGATCGCGGCTGGGGCAGGTGAGCGGGGGCTGGGGGAAAGCTTTCCACCTACCCTTACCCATGCCTCTACCGCCTGGGTCAGGGTAGGCGGTAAGTTTCCAGTCCGGACATCGGAGGGGGGCTGCAACGTTTTTTACGCTTTTTTTTTTTGGCTTCGGGAGCAGGGGAGAGGACTGGGGCTGCCACGGAGACCGGCACCCATGATCGCGGCTGGGGCAGGCGAGCGGGGGCTGGGGGAAAGCTTTCCACCTACGCTTACCCATGCCTCTACCGCCTGGGTCAGGGTAGGCGGTAAGTTTCCAGGTTAAACGCGCGACAAAACGGCAGGGAAAGGTAGCGATAGTCGGGGCGCGGGTTACGGGATTGCAGGTGAATAGCTAATTCGCTCATTTGCATGCAATATCGCGCTAATTCACTCGTTTGCATGCAATATACATGCCGCGGGCGGAAGGGGTTGCCCAGGGAATTTAGGACGCGGTAGGAGTAGGTTAAAGGGGATTCGGGATCGCAGGAAGGGCTAACGCGGCCGAAAACGAAGTTAAAAACGGCTTAGGAGCAGGGTAAACGCGGCCGCACTTTACAGGATAGGCCTGTTTGTTAGTTACCTTGCCTGCTGTATGTGAGTGCCAGAACTCCTTCACTGCTGCCACTCTCAACACTCAAACGGGCTGAATCAGTACCGACGCGGAAAAAAAAGTGCGGCAGTGTCCAGCGTCCGCTCATTTGACGCTCGTACATTTTGGTTCTCAATCAGCTCAATTCAGTATTCAAATTAGACGCAAATCCAAGTGGCGCCAAAGGAGCACCAAAAGTGCGCCTATCAAGCGGTAGGCGTTGGCAATCAATTTTACTGTATAGGGGGTTATAGAGTGCCTATACAGTATCCAGGGTGCGCTGGTTCCTTACCTGTCATTTCTATGGAACGGCAAATGTCATTTTGAAAATGTAACGAAATGTTATCGATCTGGAAATGTTACATTCCAAATTTTTCATCGATCTGGAAACTTATCCCATTGTTCCCCCTTTGTGACATCATCACCGTGTCATAATCCTACCTTGGATCTGTATATAAGTCACATCGCCAAGTTAAAAAGTCCCTTTGTATTTGGTTCGGCCAGCACAGAGCAGTTACAGCGGTACCCTTGGATATCATTCGGAAGATCGGCAATGCTTTCAGCAGGTAATTGGATGATTCTTTACAACAGACCCCGCATGTACACCGGGTCCGCTGCCCTGAGCATCCGGACGTCCTTGATTGGAGGCCCCACTACCTTCCACATCCAGGCGCTCAAGGCAGCGGCCAAGGATGTTGGAAGGCAGCGGGGCCTCCGATCATGGACGTCCGGAAAGAGGCGGGAACGTCCATGAACGGAGGGCCCGCTGCCTTCCAACATCCATGGCTGCTGCCTTGAGCGCCCGGACGTGGAATGTAGGAGCCTCTGATCATGGACGTTCCTGCCTCTTTCCGGACGTCCATGATCGGAGGCCCCGATGCCTTCCAATGTCCATGGCCGCTGCCTTGAGCGCCTTGAGCACCCAGACATGGAAGGTAGGGGCCTCCGATCATGGACGTTCCTGCCTCTTTCCAGACGTCCATGATTGGAGGCCCCTACCTTCCATGTCCGGGCGCTCAAGGCAGCGGCCATGGAAGTTGTAAGGCAGTGGGGCATCTGATCATGGACGTCCGGAAAGAGGCACAAACGTCCATGATCGGAGGCCCCGCTGCCTTCCAACATTCATGGCCGCTGCCTTGAGCACCCGGACGTGGAAGGTAGGGGCCTCCGATCATGGCGCTCAAGGCAGCGGCCATGGACATCTTTATTGCATGTTCTGCATGTGCTCTTCTTCTGTTTTGTTGATTTTCCCTCTTTATTGTATTCAATCTTTATTGTATGCTCTGCATGTGCTCCTCTTCTGGCTTCCCACGCGATTTTGATGAAGGAAATGATGACAGACTTGATCGGTGCCGTTAGAGATGTCGCCTCAGCTTTTTGTCCCATTAAACAATACATTTTAAATACAATTTTTTTTTTCCATAAACTGATGTTTCTTTTTTATGTGCCATGCCTCTCCACACAACACACAAACGTTTCACGCAATAAGTATTATAAATAAATTGGTGAGATCAAACTCGTACAATTTTTTTAATTCAAAAATATATATATATATTTTAACTATTTACAAATGGGTTTTTTTTGTCAAAATAAAATTATTTTTTTCTGAAGGCATGGGGAAGGAAATGGGAGGGACCGTACCATGGGGGAAGAGGAGGATCATCGTCATTGACGTTGATCAGACGGTGCCCGTCCTGCAGGATCCCACACCATGACGAGCAGGGACGGAGCTCCTGCCATTGTGCACAGGAGCTCAATTATCTCCCACTGGCTACGGCGCAGGTCGTGCAGGATGGTCACCGCCTGCACTGCCATTCCCTCCTGGACCTCCAGGCTGCGGATCAACTGTGCCAGGAGCAGCACAGCATCCAGGCGCCCCTCAAGGGCTGAGGGCCCTTCCCCAGCTGCTGTGCCAGCCTCTGGCTGTCGACCCGCCCCTGGAAGCCCAGGAGAGACAGGGTTCACAATGTCAATGATGATGTCCTCCTCATCTCCCATGGCACGTGGGGCAGGTGGGGCAGGAGAGAGGGAGGTGGCAAAAAAACAGGGGGGGCTCAATAACTGGGGGGGCTCAATAACGGGGGGGGGGGGGGGGGGTGATAATGGCGGGTTGCGGAAGATCATCGCCTTTCTCCTCTGCCGATGTGTCTGAAAAGAGAAAAAGTGAAAATATTACTGCTCTCGCACATGCACACATCCAGAACGGTAGGAAGGAGAACTTATCGACATTTTAAACAGGACCCTAACCTCTAGCATTACAGTGAGCATGACATTTAACAATGCAAATATGATTGGCGTGCCACACGGCAATAAACATCTACATACGTTTACTATGCTGATGCTTTTAAAGGCTAACCTTGCTGTTCTTCTGGAGGAGCAGATTCTGCAATCAATGACCCCTCTGTGGTGCTCTCTGAAAACAAAAATAGCAAAAGTGTCACAGATGGGCTTGCAAAGATCCAGAATGGCACAAATGTTAAATTTCTTATTGACATTACTAAAGAAGACATTGCCGCTTGCATGGCAACCATGACAATTGCTAACAGCACATAACTTCCTCTGCTCTGTGGTGGGCCCACAGGGCCCACAGGTACTTGGGCTCCTCCCCCCTGATGCGCCTTGCCTGCTTTTTCAATGCCTCAACCTGACGGGAATACAACAGAAATAGGAAACACAAGTTGATATAAAACTTTTACTTTGCTTTGAGGCAAAAAACAATTCAAACCAAACAAGTCAAGTGTCAGTTTTTCTTTTCTCACCCACAGCAATACAAAACAACCCCAAAATACTAATCCCTGGTTGCTAGAAGTATAAGCTGTGTCATTCTTACAAGCCGTAATCATAAGTGCATCCTCTGTTAATCAGATAAATATATGCCAACCCAGAGGAACTCGGCCACATTTAATGCCAAACAAATATTGTATATATACTTTTATTTCACAATCTTATCAAAAATACATTTTACCAAAAGTGCCAAGTGCAATAAACAATATCCACATTAAAATATTCCCATCATACTTCCATACATACCATACATACCCTCACACATCACACACCATACCATTTAAAAAACATAATATACATCAGCAATATTAATAACACAACTTATAACCCCCCGATATTGTAACACATTGTGTTTCTACAAATTAACACATTGTAACAAAAGAGACGCAGTCTCTATAACTTGTTAACATCACGTTTTCTTCTAAATTGACTCAATGGTATCCAGTATTATATCAGATACAAAGTATCTACCATGTGTCACTAAATGATAACATAATAAATTATTCACATTTGTACAATATAATACCCAATGCTATAATGGTCATATAGCATTGGGTATTATATTGTACAAATGTGAATAATTTATTATGTTATCATTTAGTGACACATGGTAGATACTTTGTATCTGATATAATACTGGATACCATTGAGTCAATTTAGAAGAAAACGTGATGTTAACAAGTTATAGAGACTGCGTCTCTTTTGTTACAATGTGTTAATTTGTAGAAACACAATGTGTTACAATATCGGGGGGGTTATAAGTTGTGTTATTAATATTGCTGATGTATATTATGTTTTTTAAATGGTATGGTGTGTGATGTGTGAGGGTATGTATGGTATGTATGGAAGTATGATGGGAATATTTTAATGTGGATATTGTTTATTGCACTTGGCACTTTTGGTAAAATGTATTTTTGATAAGATTGTGAAATAAAAGTATATATACAATATTTGTTTGGCATTAAATGTGGCCGAGTTCCTCTGGGTTGGCATATATTCATTCTTACAAGCAACATAGACCAGGCCTTTTCCAACCACAACATAGGCCAATGAACTTTCCTCCCTTGGGTATGAAGCCTGGGCGTTGTATTGTGCCCTGAGTGCCCGCCAGGCCTCGTCGGCCCTGTCCTAGTCCTGTGGGCACCCAGGGTGGAAGTAGAGGTGGCCTTCATCATCAACTATGAGGGTGGCCAGGAACCTGACGTCCCCCTCTGAAAAATTGGAAAGCCTCCCACACGGCATCCTTGCCCTTGCTGTAAAGCACAAACAAAATGGCCGTCTGGGTGTGCCGTTCCACGCGCAAGTGTCCTGCCACCTGCTCCCAGCGTCTGTACAGGTGATGGACCCATGGAGCTGCAGGGACGCCTAATTGTAGATGCCGGAAGAAGGCCTGGCGTGGCATCCTTCACCAGGCGTCCATGTCTGTGATAGACCTGCGGAGCCACAGGGACACCCAACTGTAGATGCCGGAAGAAAGCCTGGCATGGCATCCTTCACCAGGCATCCATACAGGCGTCCATGTCTGCAATAGACACATGGAGCTGCAGGGACGCCGAAATAACTTAATGTAAGAAGTTTTAATAAAAGGAAAGGAAGCTATTTATTGAGGATTAAATGGGAACACAATTCAAGAACTATAAATTATGCAATGGAAAACACAGAGAAGACAAGGGAAAATTCAAACTCTATTTTATTTGTCTCACAATTATTTGTTATTTTAAATCGACTTTTCTGCTTGCTGGGAAATGGTTTGATGGATGGATGGATCAGCTTGCTGGGAAATGGTTAGATGGATGTATCACAGCTCCTGAAAGAAACACAACACAAGATTTAACATACTGTACAGGCATTAAAAGTATTATATCTCGAATTTTGCAGAGCTATGAGCAACAATAAAAGAGCCATATCAGTATGGAGAAATGAATGTATAACAGATAAGAACTTACAGGAGAAATAAGTTTCAATGATCCTTCATCGGACATCATTCCCCCGTGCAGTGTTGTCCGCCTCAGCAGCTGGTTCTACAGGCAGATCTGGCGTCAAGTTTTCTACTACCTCTGTATCCACACCAAATCGCTGACAAATGTTGTGTAGCATGCAGCAGGCAACAATAATGTTCACCACCTGCACTGTACTACATGGCTCCCCCAGAGTGATCCAGACATCGGAATCATCCTTTCAGAACTCCAAAAGTCCGGTTGATAATGTTTCTGGTGCTGCCATGAGCCTCATTATAGAGTTTTTCTGCTGCAGTGCGTGGAGACTGGAGTGGAGTTAGCAATCAGGGCTTAGAGCCATAGCCGCCATCACCTATAATGGGAATAATCAGGAATGCATCAAAAACAACATCACATATATAAACAAACACATATTGTATACCGGACATCCCAGATTTAGAATCCCAGGCTGAAGCCGATGTCACTTACCAAGTAGCCAGCCTTCACCATACTTCCCCTCTGGGAAATGAATGCCCATAGATGAATGTGCCAGAATGTAGGTGTCATGGCAGCTCCCAGGATACTTTGCTACAACATTTAGAATCTGAAGGTGTGCATCATAAACAACTTGAACATTCATTGAATGGAAGTGCTTGCGATTCCGGGAGGAACTCTCTTCCTCCGACCTGGGGGTAAATGCAATATGGGTGCAGTCTATAGCACCCAACATGTTTGGCATCCCTGCAATACCCATGAACCCACTGCGGATCTGTTGCAGCTCCACTGGATCGGTAGGATACACGATATACTTCCTCATCTGCTTCATCATGGCCTTCTAGACCTGTGCCAGATGCCGTGAGGAGGCCTGTGTCATGCTCGCAATGACACTCATGGGGATTTGAAAACTTCAGGTACCAAAAACATTTAAGGCACCAAGAAGTTTCGTCAACCCTGGCACAGCATGGTGGTGATTGGCCAGGGGATCAAGGTCGCAGCGCAGATCTTCATAGAGGAACAGGATTGCCTGTGAGCTCAGCCGGTAGGTTCGGACTACATCTTGCTCCAACATGCCAAAGATAGTTGTCTGTGGGCGAATGATACATCCAGATCTGCCGATGGCCCGACCTGGTCTACCGATGTCCCTTTCCTGTGCACGGACAACTCTGTCCTGCTGTGCCTGCGTGAAAAACAACACAAGAAAACCAGCATAACCTAATACATCTTGATTATTCATTTATTCATTTAAGAAATAGAAGCGGAGCCTCAGGGACGCCTAATTTGAGACGTCGGAGGAAGGTTGGGTGCAGCATCTTCAATGGAACGCGGAGCTGCAGGGACGCTGGAGGAAGGCCTGGTGTGGCATCCTTCTCCCGGCGTCCGTACAGGCATCCGTTTATCCGCTGGACCTGCGGAGCCTCAGAGATGCCCAGACAGAAAAATGCTACCGTTAGATATTAAAAAAACAACACATATACATACCTCCTCCAGTCTTTGTGCCAGGTTCTCCTGTTGGCTGTTGTCTCCAATAGGCCATCTAGAATTCGCTCGCAGAGCATTTCTTAATCTCATCTCACCCATAGAGAAAAGATCGCCAAAGCCAACATACACATGTAGTCCATGACGCTGTCTGATGCTGTCCGTTGGATATTCAGGACTGTCAAGAGCACAGCACCACACTAATGCCAGGATCAGGGTAGGCGGTAAATTTTGAGGGTAAAGACGCAGAAAATGTGCAGGTTAAAGACGCGCTATTTTGGGGAATAGCTAATCAGGTCATTAAACATCATTAAACACCATTAACATACCATCTACATGTGGCGGGCGCCAATTGTTACGCGTCATTTTCAGCACGCGATAAGGACGCGTTAGAGCATATACTGGATTGCGTGTCTGTCTTACGCATCTAAAACGCATGTCCAATTCACGTTAAAAAGTGTGCAGCCAGGGCCACGCTTTACTGTATCAGTCCGAAAGTGAGGCACATTCAGTGCTCAATGCATGCTTTTCCCTTCTCACTTAATCTGGGAATAAAACAGAGTCTGGAAAAGTTCAAAGATGGAGAAGATGAAGATGTGCTGTATGCAATGTGTGTGTTCCTGCATTTTGCCTATGAATTACCACACTCTAGGCTCATACTGTTGCTAGGAAGAAGAGGCATGCATGATTGCATACGTTTCAAGAAGGAGTTTCTGTACATTTTAGTGCCACCTCTGGTGTCTCTTGTTGCTGTGAAGTGCTGAAAGCAGTGCCCAAGTGCTGGCCTGGATCCTGGCATCAGGCAGTGGTTACTTCTTTGGCATACCTGATCAGGTCTGAAGGCACCCCAGTGTGTTATGGTACACTGATTGGGAAACACTGCACTAGCCTCTAGGGGTCCTCTGTATTTATCCCTTTCTCTTTTGAAATACTTTGAATACATATACAGCTCAGCTCACTGCTTCAACGGCAAGGGGGAATGAAGATAAGAGGATTTACATTCAGACAACTACCAACAAGGACTAAATTGCACAGGCTGGGTAAAGAAGCGTGGGAGTAGCTTGCTTATTACGGCAGTTACTACCCCAAACCAATTAAGCTTTATACTTTACTTTGAATACATTCAATGGCAGGGGGGATGAAGATAAGAGGATTTACATTCAGACAACTACCAACAATGACTAAACTGCCCAGGCTGGGTAAACAAGCGTGGGAGTAGCTTGCTTATTGCGGCGTTTACTACCCCTAACCAACTTTGAATTACCACACTCTAGGCTCCAAACCTCTGTGTTAAAATGTATTCTCTTTGTAAACCGTTATGATGGCTTTCCGAATAACGGTATATAAAACTCTTCAAATAAATAAATAAATAAACTAGGCTTGATACTTCACTTTTATGCAGCTCCAGCACTGCTCTCTACTTCAATGACAGGGGTGGAAGGAAATTAGAACCAAAAAAGTTACCAATAAGGGCTCTGACCTCAGCGGTCAAAGTAACAGATAAGTATGAGAAAAATAACTGTGAAAGTTTGCTGGGCAGACTGGATGGGCCATTTGGTCTTCTTCTGCCGTTATTTCTATGTTTCTATATTTCTATGAAATCTGTTAACATTCTTGGTGCAAACCCACACCATTTTGATTGCCTTTCTTTGGATCACTTCTATCCTCTCTTTGTCCTTTTTGAGATACGGCCTCCCGAACTGAACACAATATTCCAGGTAAGGCTTCCCCAATGACCTGCACAGGAATATTATCACTTCCTTTTTACTGCAGGTTATGCCTTTCTCTATGCAGTCCATCATCCCTTGTCACTGCCTTGTCATATTACCCTGCATCTTGAGACCATCAGATACTATCACCCCAAGGTCTCTCTTCTGGTTTATGCACATCAGTCTCTTGCATCCATCAGGCACAGCTCCTTTGGATTTATGCATCCTAAATTCATGACTCTGCAATTCTTTGCATTGAATCTTAACTGCCAGACTTTCAACCACTCCTTAAGCTTTCTTAGATCAGGTTTTCATTATCTCTTCTGTGGTGTCCACTCTGTTACAGATCCTTGTGTCATCCACAAAAAGACAAACTTTTCCTTCAACTATGCCACTTTATTGCTCACAAAGATTTTGAACAGAACCAGCCCTAGAACTGATCCCTGAGGCACTCCACTAATGACACACTTGTCTCCTCAGAGTGCCTTCCATTTACCATTGCCTTCTGTCATCTATCAGTCAACAAATTTCTAATTCATTGCATCACCTTGTGACCTAATCCCAGGTTATAGGCATGCTGCAATTCCCTTATGGTGGAATAAGGGGCATGACAGGTAGGCGTGTGGCAGCAAGTCCCCTATCATGGTATTAGGTGTATGGCAGGTAACAGTGTTCTCCAAAGACAATGTCTACAGAGGAAATGCAAAATCTTTAAGCTCAGCATCACTGGATCTGGAAAGCAGCAATAAGCTGGATCACTGTGATATGTTGTCTCTGTGCTGTGGTCTCCTTGGCAACAGTTCACAACCTTACACATGACCCATTGGGAAAGACTGGCTGCTAACTTGTTATATAGTACCAATTACTAACTGATAATTGCTATCCATTAATTTCAATGGCCCATAGAAATGAATGGAAAACTAAACAAATGGGACAGATAGGATTTGTTTAATTCATGGGACTCCTGTCATTTGTTTTGGGGATCCACAAAATAAACAAATGGGGTTCCATTCATTTCAGAATGCCCATTTTTTTTTAAACAAATGCACATCCCTAAAAGGAACATTTTATTTATTTTATTTTTATTTATTTAAAAACTTTTCTATACCGTCGTTAAGTTAAATAACCATCACAACGGTTTACAGAGGGGCACAATAAAGAGAAATATGGGTGGTATAGATTACAAATTAATAATGTGCCATTGTAGTACGGTAACAATTTAAAATAATAAACTAAGTGTGTATGTTAATCTTGCAAATATTACACTCGACCCTAGAAACCAATATACATCCAACTGGGAAAACAGAACAAGCTATAGATTCCTACAGAGAAACACACTAGCAGAGTACCACACCATGATCATACACAAAGAACACAGAGACAGCCTTACTAAATACGGAACAGGGGACCACAAATTAGATATAGAAATACGCAGACAAAAACTGAACTGGAAACCCCAAGAAGACTGAATCTGCATGTAGTGAAACACTGGAGAAAGAGAAACAAGTGCATTTCCTTCTTACTGTGGAAAATACAAAGATAGCAGAGGTGCATGTTCTCAAAGCTGATATATTCAAGTCACTAAACTTAAAATAAAATGCTTTCTACCTTTGCTGTTTGGACATTTTATATTTTCTAATTGTATTGTTCCTGTTATTTATTTTCCTGTTTTTAGTGCCTTCCTCTTTATTTTCTTCTAACCCCTTTTCAAGGGTCTCTTTTTCATTTTCTGTTTCTTCTGGTCTCCTGTTTGATTCTCTTCCTCTCCTACATCTTTCTTTGATGTTGATCTTTTCCATTCATCTCATTCCTCTGCCTCTCTATTCATGCATAACTAGATTTCACCTCTCCTTTTCTTTCTCCAGTTCTCCCTGTCCCTGCTATTCACTTCCACACCTCTAACCTTCACTGCCCCCTCTCAGCCCTCCGGCTTCCCCTCACTGATCTCCAGCTTTTGGACTCCCTTGTCCTTACCACATTGCTACCTCTTTTCTGGTTCTCTCAACTCCAACCATCCCAATGCTGATATTCTCTTTCCAACCATCCGCACTCACTTGCCCCAATTATCCCCCTTCAAACTCTCCTAATCTCATATTTTTACCTCTGCTTCCTTGCCATGTCTCCGCATCTTTTCTATTACACCTTTCTTCATCCCTTCCCATCCTACTCTAAGAGTATTTTATACCCCCATTGCTCTTCCCAGTCATTAATCTTCCTATTTTCATCCCATGACTATTTTCATTCCTCCTTCCCAACCCATCTTTCCCTCTCTCCAACCCCCTCCTCAATCTTACTTCTGTTCAAACCCTTCCCCAGCTTCCATTTTTCACTCTGTCTGTAACCCATGCCCTAATCCCCTTTTACAACCTCTGTATTTAGCCCTTCTCCAGCCCTCATCTACTTTCTTCTGCTTCTCTTCCCCTCACCTGCTCAAATTCCTTCCCTGTTATCTTTCTTCTCCTCTTGCTTTACTCCTTTTCTTCCATCTCTTACCCACTACCCATCTTCTCTTTCCTCCTCTCTTTCAGCTCCTTCTCAGCCCCCTATTTCCACTCCCTCTCTCTCACTGCTCAACATCATCCATTACCCACCACTAATACCCTCTAGCTGCTTATCATATCTCCTACTCACTCAACCTTCTCCCTTTCCCACACATCCTCACTCATAATCCCAGTTCTTAGTTTCACACCCTACAGATTCAAATCCCTATTCCACCAACCCCAGCTCACCCCAATACCCATTCACTCAATCCCTCAGCCACCACTGACATCCACACACCTTCAATCTTCTAATCCCCACAAATCCCCTCCCACCCAATCTCTCTGTCCCCATGCATCCCCCAACCCATACCCCTAAGTGTTTCTTTTCTCCTTCCTAAGCCTTAGTCACCACTCTGCCTCCAAATTCCCCAGGTGCCGCACTTCCCTCTCCCAACCCACAATCCCCACTCTGAACTCTACTGCCCCAGTTGTTGTTCTTTCCCCTCCCAATCCCTAGTCTCTACTTCCCCCCCAAATGCCCTAGTTACTTCTCTCCCTTCCACCCCCTACAAATGGCTCATCCCAAGCTTGAAGAAAAATGGAGCTGATGGCTTGGTGCATCTTAGATGTCTAGGAAGCTCCACATGATTCAAATGGCATCAAAGACTCTGAACTGCATGGGAGGCAGGGAAAAGTCCCAGCCCCACTCTTCTGGGTTGTGTTGGGCCGTGGGGAGAAAACAGCACCAGGACCTGTTTCAAATTTTTGGCTCTGGTGACAGCTTCAAATTCTTCAGCCCCCCACATGATGGAGGATGGGGTGGCAGTAGAGCATTTTGTTCTTGGGCTCATGGGCCACATCAGAGTTGCAGTAAGGGAAGCAGCCCAATTATGTACATAATGGCACAATGCCTAGGGTAGAGGCCCCTCTTCGCCTCTGCCTTCTTCTCATCCCCCAAATTTCTGAGTCCATGGGGGTTCACAGCACTACAGCTCCCACAGGACAGTGTCACCTATGGCCATGGCCATATTAGCCATAAGCTAGCTAAGGATCTGAAAATCACCCTCCCTATGCTTATGTTCTTTTTATGCTCTTTTTCTGTGGCTCTGATATAAATTAATGGCATAGCCACTGGGAAACTCACCCCTTTGCTGAACCCAAGAAAGTCGAAGGGAGGACCCCCCTCCAGTTCTTCCTCAAGCCACTCCTACACCACATTATTACACCTATCCTTGAGTAGCTGCTCCTTCATGAGTTGCTAGGTGGGAAATGACGCCAATTGAAAAGAGGCCTTCTCTCAGTGATCTTCTTCTCAGGCTCCAGTGATCTGTTGACCCCATCTCCTGTGTGTTACAATTGGCTGGATGAGCCAGCAGGGGTCTCTGACCCTCCTCGGCCTGCTGTGGCTAATCAAATGATGCTGACAGCAGTGTGACATAGGGGAAGGGGCATGCAGGGAGGGTCATGGTAGTTTTGGCCCTGACAGGAAAGGGACCATTCTATTTACTCAAGATTGAAATGAATAAATGAAATAAAGTGCTGGGAGCTGTCAACTGTACTGGCACTTAATATTCAGTTTAGTGGGAGGAGATAAGAGCCTATTCTCCTCCCGTTGGGCTTTGTAGATGCTTTTGGGAGTTTAAAGGCAGGGACTTGCCCCATCACATTTTTTAGGTAGGAGATGGGAATCAGGGTGGGGGAGAATATTGGAGCTTTGCTGACATGCTACTTTTCTTTATCTTGGGAAGTGGGAGGGAGGGGAATAGGGCACTGTTTGGCCTCCTGCTTTTTTTAATCTTGCTGATGGGAGGGAGGAGCGATCGGCTTGCTGTAAGCCCACTACTTAATTACTTTAATATTCAAAAGTCCAGTGAGAGGCAGGTCTTGTGACTGGGGTTTATTTTTAAGAATATTACTTTTTCTGGGGAAATAGCTGCCTCCAGGAATGGTGGTAGGGGGGGGGGGGGGGGGGCGGACATTAGGATGGGTCTTAAGATCTTACTTGGGTTTTTCTATCATTTCATTTGGGAAATGTTTTGCTTTTTGCAGTTTCTTTTTCTTTTACATTTTTTTTAGGTATTGGGAGATAGCACACTGTAATGGGATTATTTAGCCTGAGTCTGACTATTGATAAACTCAGAGCCACACACACAGACAGAATATACAGAGGCATATAGAGAACCAGTTCTGGGCCTGGCCAGCTCAGAACCATTGAATTAACTTACACATGTGCAGGGATGCAGAGAACTCACCCTGACATTAATCCCCCACATAATTACTTTCTACTTGTACATCCCCCGCTGCTTGCATATCCCCCAAACAATTGCTTTAGAGTTTAACAGGCTTCTGACACAATTCCTGACTATGTGGCAGTCCAGTAATATAGAAAATCATTAGATAAAAGGACTGACTTAAGCAAGACAGAAGAAGAAGACAGATTAAGAATACAACGCTGTGCTCTTCTACTCTGGACTGTTTATGAAAAGGACATATACTGCATTATTATTATTGTCATATCTATCTATCTATATATATGTGTGTGTATATATATATATATAGAGAGAGAGAGAGAGATTTCTTGCATTATAACAACATATGATATGCCATACTAGGTCAGACCATGGGTCCATCAAGCCCAGTATCCTGTCTCCAATCCAATCCAAGCCACAGGTACCTGGCAAGTACCCAAACATTAAATAGATCCCATGCTACTAATGCCGGCAACAAGCAGTGGCTATTTTATTTCCTATTGATTAATAGAGGTTTATGGACTTCTTCTCCAGGAACATATCCAAACAAACCTTTTTTAAACCCAGCTATACTGACTGCCTTAACCTCATCCTCTGGCAATGAATTCTAGAGCTTAATTGTGTGTCGAGTGAAAAAGAATTTTCAATTTAAATGAGCTACTTGCTATCTTCATGGAACGCCCCTTAGTCCTTGTATTATCCAAAAGAGTAAATAACCATTTCACATTTACCCATTCAAGTCCTTTCATGATTTTTAGACCTCTATCATATCCCCCCTCAGCTGTCTCTTCTCCAGTCTGAACAGTCCAAACCTCGTTAGCCTTTCCTCATAGAGAAGCCATACCATGGTCTTTGTCATTTTAGTAGCCCTTCTCTGTACTTTCTCCAGTGCATCTATATATTTTTTGAGATGCTGCAACTAGAATTAAACACAGTATTCAAGGTGTGGTGTAACCATTGAGCAATACAGAGGCATCATCTGTTTTATTCACCATTCCCTTCCTAATAATTCCTAACATTCTGTTTGCTTTTTTGACTGCTGCAGCACACTGAGCTGACAATTTCAATGTATTATCAACTATGATGCCCATATATTTTTCCTGGGTGGAAACTCCTACAATGGAACCTAACATTGTATATTACTGAACACTTTTAATAAATATTAATATTAATCGCCCTGGAATCTATTATATGTTCCAATCTGATGTGTGAGTGAAGTGTGCAGTGAGTATATGTAGAGTCCATATTCAAAAGCATTTAGTTGCCTAACTCAGCAGTTAGCTGGCTAAATGAATATTTGGGGACAGATCAAGCTAAATTCTAATCAAGTAATAAGTTAAATGGTTAGAATTTAACTGGATAAGTTAGGAATGTTCTGAGGGTATAACTGGGAGGAGATGAGTTATCCGGCTAAGTTAACCAGCTAAATTCTCATATTCAGAATTAGCCAGATGACTTGGCTGGCTAAATATGGTTGGGCCAAATTGCTGCCTAAAGTTAGCTGGCTACACTTTTGAATATGCTTCTAAATTTAGCCTGATAAGTTTATCTGGCTAGCATTGCTATCTGCACTATCGGGCCGATACAGTAAAGTCCGCGGGAGAGCGGGCGAACGCCCACTCTCCCGGCTCGCGCACAGGCCACTCTCTTGTGCGTGCGATTCTGTATTTAAATGAGGCCCGGTGGTAAAAACAGGCAAAAGGAGGCGCTAGGGACACTAGCGCGTCCCTAGTGCCTCTTTTTGGACCAGAGCGGCGGCTGTCAGTGGGTTTGACAGCCGACGCTCAATTTTGCCGGCGTCGGTTCTTGAGCCCGCTGACAGCCACGGGCTCGGAAACCGGACGCCGGCAAAATTGAGCGTCCGGTTTTCTACCCGACAGCCGCGGGCCGACTTCAAATTTTTATTTTTTATTTTTTTTAATTTTTTTACCCTTCGGGACCTCCGACTTAATATTACCATGATATTAAGTCGGAGGGTGCACAGAAAATTTATTTATTTATTTATTTAAGTTTTTTTATATACCAACATTCAAGACGATTGTCCCATCATGCTGGTTCACAAGAAACAGGAGTGCAATTATAATAAACTTAACAACTTGAACAGCAGTTTTTACTGTTTTTTCTGCGCACTATCCTGGTAACTGAAGAAATTAGCGCCTACCTTTGGGTAGGCGCTAATTTCTGAAAGCAAAATGTGTGGCTTGGTTGCACATTTTGGGGTAGATTTTTAAAAACAGCGCGATCGTGTACTTTTGTTTGCACAGCAGGCGCAAAGAAAAGTACGCTGGATTTTATAAGATACGCGCATAGCCGCGCGTATCCTCTAAAATCCTGGATCGGCGCGTGCAAGGCTGCCGATTTTGGGCAGCCTGCGCTCGCCGAGCCGTGCAGCCTGCCTCCGTTCCCTCCGAGGCCGCTCCGAAATCGGAGCGGCCTCGGAGGGAACTCTCTTTCACCCTCCCCTCACCTTCCCCTCCCTTCCTCTACCTAACCCACCCCCCGGCCCTATCTAAACCCCCCCTTACCTTTGTCCGTAGATTTACGCCTGCGAGAAGCAGACGTAAATCTACGCGCACCAGCGGACTGCTGGCGCGCCGTCCTCCGACCCGGGGGCTGGTCTGGAGGCCTGGACAATGCCCTCGGGCCGGCGCCACGTCCCCGGTCCCGCCCCCGAAACACCGCGCCCTGTCCCCGAAACGCAGCATCATCGGGTCCCGCCCCCCCCGACATGCCCCCGACACGCCCCCTTCCAAAAACCCCGGGACCTACGCGCGTCCCGGGGCTCTGCGCACGCCAGTGGCCTATGGAAAATAGGCTCGCCGGCGCGCAAGGCCCTGCTTGCGTAAATCCAGGCGGATTTACGCGAGCAAGGCTTTTAAAATCCGCCCGTTTGTTTTCTGAATCACATGGGAATACCTAATAGGGCCATCAACAGACTGCCTCTTGCATGTTGAGGGCGCTATTAGGTTCGGGGGATTGGACGCGTGTTTTCGGCCCCTTACTGAATAAGGGGTAACGCTAGCGCGTCGAAAACGTGCGTCGAATGTCGGGTTAACAGTGAGCTCCGTCGGAGCGCACTGTACTGTATCGGCCCGTATGTCTGAATATAAATGTCTAGTGAACTGGAACCTGTCCAGCAAGAGGCAGTCTGCAGGATCCGGGCTCCTTGTGTTTCCTCACCACACTCACATGCACTATTTAGAAATATTCAGAGGGCTAGCTGTGTTAGCCTGGTATAGCAAAAATGACACGAGGTGGGTGGCATTTTACAGGCTAACCAACTGCTGAAATGGAACTCATCAAAAAACCTATCATCACCCTGGATCTGAACAGAGACAATGGCTTCATGGCCCTCTACAACTTTCTATGAACTCAGATCATTCTGTCTTTTCACACTTACCTCTGTTGTCAGTAGTCTGGGCTATAATACTGTTATCACTTTGTTTCCAAACCCTGCCTGCTTATTCAATGTCTTCTCCTTGTTCTGCATCCCCCCCATCCTCATATATTTTACCCACTGCTGTACTTCACTTCATGAATCTAAGGAAGTGGATTCATGCCTCAATAAACTGATTAAGCCATCCTGTCATTTTTATTTAGAAACAGCGCTCACTATTTGCAAACAGCACACATTATTTTCTGAAACAAAAAAAGGAAACAAAACTAAAAATAAGAAAACATTTCCTCAATGAAACGACAGGAACAAATTTTACACTGCGCATACCTTCTTTTGATATTGTTTGGATGGGCAACAAGAAGAAAACTCTGAAGGGTTACAGTGATTCTAGTAGATTATGGAGGGAAATACTGGGCCAGATTTTAAAAGGTTACGCGCACAAGTTATGCGCGTAACCCTCTTAAAAGGCCCCTGCACGCGCCGAGCCTATTTTGCATAGGCTTGGCAGCATGCGCAAGCCCCGGGACGCACGTAAGTCCCGGGGCTTTGCAAAGGGGGCTTGTTGGGGGCATGTCGGGTGGGCGGCGCAGGAGGCGTGTCGGGGCGTGATGCCGGCCCGGGGGTGTGGTCGAGGCCTCCAGACCAGACACTGGGTCGGGTGATAGCACGCCAGCAGCCCGCTGGCATGCGCAGATTTACGCCTGCCTCTGGCAGGCTTAAATCTGCCAACAAAGGTGTGTGTGTGTGTGTGTGGGGGGGGGGGGTTAGATAGGGTCGGGGGGTGGGTTAGGTAGGGGAAGGGAGGGGAAGGTGAGGGGAGGTGGAGGGAACAGGCAGCGCGCGCCGGGCTCGGCGCTCGCAGGTTGCACAAATGTGCACCCCCTTGCGCGCGCCGACCCCGGATTTTATAAGATACGCGCGGCTACGCGCATATTTTATAAAACAAAAGTACGCACGTGCTGTTTTTTTAAATGTACCCCACTATGTATCCAGTGAGTGAGCAGTGAATGATTTAAGGTGGCATAGTTATTCCAAGACTGTGAGATTCATGGTCTGCAGAGTAAAGGGAGATACGGAGGTTAAAATGAGGGGAATTTATATTCTTTAAGCATACTGGGATCTTTTGGAATGGAGAGTGGAAGATTTTGCAAGTAATTCCTTTTATCATTAGAAAAGAGTATATAATTGTTGAAGAGCTAGTATATTTAACCTTTACTTTATTTTTGCAACTGCTGAGTGCAGCCAAGCTGTGGAAGCCTCTATATCTTGATCATATCAATGTCTTTCCATGCTATGTTAAATATTCTGACTGCTGGGGGTTATTAAAATTTTGGGGCAGTGATCTCACCTCTTTCCTAGAGTGAGATCAATCTCCAGCAAAGGATGCATTATGCCTTCCTTGTCCAGGTCCATGCACCAAATTCTTTTTTGAACCCTACCCAACAGGTCGATACAGTAAAGTGTGCTCCGTCGGAGCGCACTGTCAGCCTGCTCTGGACGCGTGTTTTCCCTTACCCCTTATTCAGTAAGGGGAGGAAAACACGCGGCCCACCCGCGGCACCTAATAGCGCCCTCAACATGCAAATGCATGTTGATGGCCCTATTAGGTATGCGCGCGCGATTCAGTAAGTAAAATGTGCAGCCAAGCCGCACATTTTACTTTATTTATTTATTTATTTAACATCTTTTTTTTTATATATAATTTTTATTAATCTTTCCATTTTACAAAAGAAATACACAGTTTTGTATACTGAACTTGTGTATAGAAACTTACATTTAAATTTAAACAAAAACATGGTTTACATTCTGTGCATTCTAGAAAAAATAATTCACTAGTAATTGCAGAAATTGGTGGACAGAAATTTGAGCAGGCTATACCAAAGAAAAATCTCAAAGATAATGTGTCTGATCCATATCTTTCTTAATCCCCCATATTATACTAGGAGATACTATAGGACTAGGAGTCCAGGAAAGCTCGTAGCTGGTCAACCTGATTAAAAATATATCTATTGTTTTGATAGAGAACAATACATCTACAAGGGAAACGTAAGATAAACTTAGCTCCCCGCTGTGTAACTTGTTCCCTCATTACTAGAAATTCTTTTCTTCTTAATTGAGTATTTAAGGACACATCAGGAAAAATCCTAATAGGATAACCATGAAAATTTAAACTCTGATGTTTAAAATATAATCTAAGAATTATATCTCTTTGTGAAATGTCTGCAAATTGGACAACTAATGTAGCTCTTGATTTTATTTCAGTATCTGAAGACTTCTCCAAGAGTTCTGATAAATTTATATCCTCTTTCACCTCATCCTGGTTCTGTTTTCCTAAACCATAATTACTTTTAGCTTGAGTGACATAGTATATTCTGGATATCACTGGCAAAGTTATTTCAGTGTATTTCAATATATTAATTAAATAACTTTTAAACAATTCTCGGGGTGAGAGTAAATGTGTTATAGGAAAGTTTAGAACTCTTAAATTACTTCTTCTAATCTGATTTTCAATTTGTTCCAATTTTTCTATATGAATCTTCTCTGATTTAATCAAATTTATTTGTATTTTCTCCATCTCTTCAGTTTTTATACTCAGACTATTCACTGAATTTTCTACCTTCTCTACTTTTGTTTGCAGAGTTTTATTAACACTCAATCCCTCTTGTACCATTGTAGCTAAGTCACTAATTGATTTCTGCATAGAGATAATCATGTTCCCTATCTCTTCCAATGAAAATTTTTTAAATGTAACAACAGGTATCCCAGCCATTTCTTCCCCCCGAACACGCTCCGTTCCCTTCTCCTTAGATATCACCACGGTATTCAAGTCCTCTTTCTGATTTTTTAAGAACTGAGACCCAGAGGCTATGGGTGAGTGATTCAAATTACTTAACACTCCTTGTTCATCAGGTGGTAAGATGTTCAAGCTCAGGATCTGGGAATCATCAAATTTTAATTCTCCTCCTTCTCTTCTCGTAGGTGGATCTGGTGTCAATGGGGCACCAGGGCTCAAAGATATCTCATGGGTCAGGGTGTCTAGTCCCTGCTCCTGGACTTCAACTCCAACGACCCCGCCTTCTGGTGACAATATATTGGATCTCCCAAAAAGATCTTGAATACTTGGTTGGTTTAAACTAATTACTGGGGTAGAAGTAATTAGTTTCCCTTTCCTTTTGGTATGTGGCATTACCAAAGGAGCTCAACCAGGTATATTTAAAGGAAAAATTTGAAGAACAGAACCTCAAATCCAGATCTTTGGGACACAATATAGATTCCAACCAATTCCCGATTAACATCTATTTTATACCGACATTAAAATACACATCATATCGGTTTACATTGTAACGAAAGGTTGAAATTACATAGAACAGGGGCGGGGAGAACCGGGAGAGAATATGAGTAAGAGAGTAGGGGCTCTGGGGAGAGCTTAATAGTCTATAAGGCAGCTAATAAGCAGAAGTTAGAGTGTTTGTATATTAAAAACAAAAAGAAAAGTAGCCAGAAGTTAGAAACAACAACTAGGAGTAGTGTATACCTAAGTAAAAAGGTTGAAAAGTTCAGTTCAGTTACTCACCCTAGAAAGGTGTTAAGGTAGTGTGATTTGGTTTGATTAGGTACCATCCATTGTACCTGAAGACTGAAGGGTGGCTAATGTAATCCCAATATTTAAAAAGGGCTCAAGGGTGACCTGGGAAACTACAAACCAGTTAGCCTGACTTCAGTGCCAGGACAAATAGTGGAATGTGTTCTAAAGATCAAAATCACAGAACATATAGAAAGACATGGTTTAATGGAACAAAGTCAGCATGGCTTTACCCAAGGCAAATCTTGCCTCACAAATCTGCTTCACTTTTTTGAAGGAGTTAATAAACATGTGGATAAAGGTGAACCGGTAGATGTAGTGAATTTGGATTTTCAGAAAGCATTTGACAAAGTTCCTCATGAGAGGCTGCTAGGAAAATTAAAATGTCATGGGATAGGTGGCGATGTCCTTTTGTGGATTGCAAACTGGCTAAAAGACAGGAAACAGAGAGTAGGATTAAATGGACAATTTTCTCAGTGGAAGGGAGTAGACAGTGGAGTGCCTCAAGGATCTGTATTGGGACCCTTACTTTTCAAAATATTTATAAATGATCTTGAAAGAAATACGACGAGTGAGGTAATAAAATTTGCAGATGATACAAAATTGTTCAGAGTAGTTAAATCACAAGCAGATTCTGATAAACTGCAGGAAGACCTTGTGAGACTGGAAAATTGGGCATCCAAATGGCAGATGAAATTTAATGTGGATAAGTGCAAGGTGATGCATATAGGGAAAAATAACCCATGCTATAGTTACACAATGTTAAGTTCCATATTAGGAGCTACCACCCAAGAAAGAGATCTAGGCATCATAGTGGATAACACATTGAAATCATCGGTTCAGTGTGCTGCGGCAAACAGAATGTTGGGAATTATTAGAAAGGGAATATTACAGAGAGTGCTGGAAGGGTGGTTCCCGTTAGAGGGAGTGTGCCCTTGGGCCCCTGGCACGATCCCGTGCCAGGGGTAGGTGTAGCATGGGTGGCGAGAGACAGCCCAACCCCCAGCCAGACCTGCATGCCTCTGGAACCAACTGTGGAGTACTGGTGATGAACAGTCCTCCGACCATTCCCGGCCCTTTAGGACCTGCCGCTGGGATGGCAAGATGCAGCAGGCCGGACTCAGGGCGTGGGCAGATGAAGGTGCAGAAACAGGCGATGAAGACTCAGGAACCATAGACTTTAGACGTAGACTCCGTAACATAGAAGGTTCAGACAATAGCACGGTCCCTCAGGGTGCCCTACACAGCCAGTACCACTGGTCTGGCCATGGACCACCCTGTCCTACATCCACAGGAGCAGAACCAGCGCAGGACAAAACAAACAAAGGTTCAGGAACTGTAGACTGTAGACGTAGACTCAGAAGATTGGGAGGTTCAGACGTTGGCACTGTCCTTCAGGGCACCCTACACAGCCAGTACCACTGGTCTGGTCATGGATCACCCTGTCCCACATCCGCGGGAGCGGAACCAGCGCAGGAAAGGAAGAATGCTGCAAAAAGCAGTCCAGGGTAATATACTGCACAAAAGCAGTCTGAAGTGAAGTACTGCACACCGGCAGTCTGAAGCAAGGTTAGAACATCAGGGTCAGGAATAAACATCAAGGAACATCATGAAATATCAGGACGTGCAAGACACCGGACATCAAGCTGAAACATACAATGAAGGCCTGACGGAGCGCTGGAAGAGGAGACATCCAGAAATGTGTAACTCCAATGCAAGGCAAAACATGAGTGCTGGAGAAGAGCTTTTATACCCCAGGAGCAGGCAACTCCCTGGGAGGAGTCCAAATGGTCCGCCCCTCGCTGGCTCTATAAGAGTGGAGAGGAGCCGTGGACCCGCCCCTTAGGAGAAGGGCATGGCCCATACCAGAGCATCCAGACTGCAGTGGAGCAGGCCTCGAGTAGGCCCCGAACAACACCGAAGGCCTCCCAGGCCGTGGAGCAGGATCCGGATAATTGCTCAGGCGAGGTCCTGGCTTTGGTGCAGCCTCCAGAGAAAGGTGAGATGCCTCCTGTGGCGCAGCTACAGGAGGAATCGTAACAGGGAATGGTGAATAAAACGAAAAATGTCATAATGCCACTGTATTGCTCCATGGTGAGAACGCACCTTGAATATTGTGTACAATTCTGGTCGCCGCATCTCAAAAAAGATATAATTGTGATGGAGAAGGTACGGAGAAGGGCGACCAAAATGATAAGGGGAATGGAACAACTCCCCTATGAGGAAAGACTAAAGAGGTTAGGACTTTTCAGCTTGGAGAAGAGGTGTTTAAAGAGATGTTTAAAATCATGAGAGGTCTAGAACGGGTAAATGTGAATCGGTTATTTACTCTTTCGGATAATAGAAAGACTAGGGGGCACTCCATGAAGTTAGCATGTGGCACATTTAAAACTAATCGGAGAAAGTTCTTTTTCACTCAATGCACAATTAAATTCTGGAATTTGTTGCCAGAGGATGTGGTTAGTGCATGTAGTGTAGCTGTGTTTAAAAAAGGATTGGATAAGTTCTTGGAAGAGAAGTCCATTACCTGCTATTAATTAAGTTGACTTAGAAAATAGCCACTGCTCTTACTAGCAACAGTAACATGGAATAGACTTAGTTTTTTGGTACTTGTCAGGTTCTTATGGCCTGGATTGGCCACTGTTGGAAACATGCTGGGCTTGATGGACTCTTGGTCTGACCCAATATGGCATGTTCTTATGTTCTTATGATCTGACTTTACATGCAGGTAACATAGGAATAACGTACACTGAGTTCAGGAACAGAACCAGCTGCCTCCTGGCTGGGAAAAGAATCCAGCAAAATGTGACACATTGTGAGCCAATCAGGTCACCATTTCCTGTACCAGTGAGTCACAGAGACTGTGCAGGTGTTGCGTCCGTCACTGCTCGACACCCTCTCTCCGCCCTCTCTACCTCTGTAGCGACTCCCTCCGGATCTGATGGATGGTTGCTGTCACAGCGTCTCCATGCCGTTCCCCTCCGGTGTCCATGGACCGACTCGACGCTGCAGATCCGCCATGTTCCTGATGACATAGGGTGCACACGCGTGCGCGTTCCGATTGATGTACCAGCAAGGGCGCGAACCTCGGGGGCGTCCCCCTGCACTGACGTCATCCGCTTCCAATATAAAAGGTCTCAGTATTCGCTAACGATTTGAGTTAGCAAGAACTAGGAAACTCCTTATGCTAAGGATTCGTCCAAGCTACTCTGCCTTCTCGGACTTACCAGAGGTACCTGCTCCTCGGGGGCCTCACTCTCTTTTCTTTATTTCAGATTGCAGATAGGAACCGGTACTTGCTCCTCGAGGGCCCATGTTCCTGGACACTCTGAAGATTCTCTACTGCCTGGAAGCTATCACAGATACAGACATTTGTGAGTTACCATTGGTCTCTCAGAGCTTTCCCTGGAACCAGGTACTCGCTCCTCGAGGGCCTAACCCTTTCCAGCTACTGAGCTTCATTAAGACCTTATGTGAGATTCGTCATCTAGTTCTGGCTATGAACATAGCATACACTGTCTACTCACTATCTATAGTCTCTCTACAGCTCAGCAACCCTGGGATCGCTGTTCCAGTACCTGAGGGACTTCAGCCCTGCCGGGCATATCAGCTCACTACTGCCACCTCTGGTGGTTCTACTAACCTGTCTAATAAAAGAACTATCTGTGTCTGTCTCCATACCCAAGTCTAGCTGGTGGTCCCTCTCAGGATATCCTCCTGGGGGCGCTGTCATCTGCCATCGGCTCAAGGATTCACCTATCTATATTCTTCTACAGCTGAGTGCCCTCTCCAAGCACTCTGCTGGTTACGGATTACTAACTCCTCTTCCCACAGGAGTATCCAGCAGCTGAAGTTATACAGATTGCTAACTCTACCTACGGAGTATAACAAGATTGCTAACTCCCTAGCAGTTCCATACAAGATTGCTAACTGCTCCTTCCACAGGAACAGATTCATAACAGACCGCTAACTCCTCCCTTCTTGAGGAGTAGAGCGTAACAGTATGCTAACTCCACCTCCCTGGAGGAGTAGATCATAACAGATTGCTAACTTCTATCTGATTGCTCCTCCCATCAGATAGCAGAATATAACAGCAGGCAGCCTGATTGCACAAACTCTATGCCTTCAGAAAATAAAACAATTCAATCTGTATCTCAGGAGTTGATGTCATACCGCATGGAATAATGGGATGCATATGTAAGGAAACACAGAATTCCTTACCAGAAAGGATGAACCAAAATTCTGGAGAGGACCAGAGAGTTTAGAGAGTAGAGGCCTGGATAGAGGCTCCCCCATGTGGAACAAGTAGATAATGCGCTCTGACTGTATATAAACTCTTGTCACCATCTCAGAGCATGGCATTTTTAAAATTAGTTTTCCTGAATTAACATTCCAAAGGGCAGCATAACTTTTTTGGTTCTAAGATTATTATTTTACCTCTGTTAGGACTCTGGAGTCTCTATGAAAAAGACTGAGACAAGTGAGAACAGAATGCCTTATCCCTGCATTTTTGCCCATGGTTTGTTGGAAACCTTTTGATAAAATGAAGAAAACATTTTTTTTATTTCCACCCTTCCTGACTCTTATTTGGTTTTCCTTTTTTAGTGAATTTAGCACTTCATGTTTCTGAGGAGGCAAGCAGTGCCAGTGGAAGGGTGTCCAGCCACCCTAGGTGGTGATGTCGTCATGTGAACTCTCTCTCTCTCAAATCACACACACAACAAACAACCCCAGCTCCTCAAAGAAATACATACCCAAAAACGGGAAACACCCTCCAGCTTCGTGTCTCACCCATGCCCCTTCTCAGCTTATCCGTCCTTGCAAAACTGCTGCCCTTACTGGCTACTCTGCCACCCCGCCCACTTTTGGTGGGGATATTGGAAGAAGGACCTGCCTTTTTACCTAGAAAGGACCTAGGATGAAGAGGTGTCACTAGATAAGAATAGGACTCTCAGAGAGGAGAAATTTGAGAAGCCTCTTTTGAGACCTTGTGCTATGAATGCAGGTGAGAGTCATCTGGGAAGAGTTAAAATTCAAGTGCCCCATTGGTACCACAGAGTGAGAAGTGAGAAATAGAGAAGACTACAGGAGAGGTATGAGAACTGGAACTTTCTGTTATGCTGGAGGTAAATTCGTATAAATCTTGCTTACCATTCCTATGGGGAGGATCTGGAGAACAAATTGCTAAATGAGAAGTGAGGGGCAAATTTATCCAAGGAATTGGCTGGAGGAATTAGAGAACTTTTGCCTGGAAGAGAAAAAAGGGTCACACATTTATTAAATCTTATGTTTTGTAACAGTTAATTGGCTTTTTCATAAATTTGAACTGTAAAGAATCATCAATTCACTTTTACAAATTATCAGTAAAACTGAGTTGGAACCCATAAAGTTTTGAGGTCCCCAAACCTCTTCCTGCCCTCCAAGACTCCCCTGGGACCCATGCTAGTCAGGGCCGGTGCAAAGGGATTTGGTGCCCTAGGCAAGTCTTCTCCCTTGCGCCCCCCCGGGGTCACGCCACCACCCCCCGGTCTCGGCCCTGACTCCTACCTCTTTCTCGATCACGCCCGCTGACTGTGTGATTTTCTGGGTCGCGAGCAGGTCCCGCCAAATCTCCACTCCTCTCTGCCACCGCTTGCGGCCCCATATGGCTCGCACCCAGTGGCGCACCAAGGGTCTCCGGCACCCGGGGGCCAATGCATTTGTGTGCCTGTCCAGCATCCCCCCTTAATCCTTCTTGTACTAATGCTTAAGGTCACAGAAAATCAGTGGCATCTCTAGACAGAAGAAGTTTTTTTGGGGGGAGGGGGGGAGCCAAAATGACACTTCTTCATCACACCCGCCTCTACAGCATGGATCCTGCTTTAAAACTGGTTATAAAAAAAAAAAAGTGTTAATAAAAAAGTCCAAACGGTCTTCTGCATAATTTTAAAAAGCTGGCCAATTTCACACTATAAAATTATTTGATAGCCTCATTCAACTAATTCTATATGGCTATGAGAGTGAAGTCTGGAATATATAGGAAGGGACAGAATGTCAATATAAATCCTGCACCTCCAGTTCTGTAACTCTGTGCATCCACTGAAATTCCCCCAAACAATGGAACTTGGATGTTTCCCTTACAGCTCATCATACTAAAAGATATTTTCAAATGCTGGTGTCACCTCACAGTAACAGCAGCACAAACACCTTCCACTGCCAGGCACATTGTGAACTAACACAAAACCCCGCAAAAAAGACACTCAAAATCTATACTGCAGTCCTATCGTAACATAACAGTAATAATACCAAGGACTAAGCAACAATAACCCTACCTGTGAAAAAGCAAGGGTAAATATTACACTGGGTCCTAGAATACCAATACACCACCTACTGAGGAAACAACACAAACCCGATTGCTATAGATCCCTATACAGACACTATATGCTAGCAGAATCTCTCATCATGGTCACACACATAGAGCAGCAACAGACCCTCACCAAATACAGAATAAAGCCACATAAAGTATAAATAGAAATGTGCAGTCAAAAACTGAACTGTAAAATGCATCACACCAGACTCTATACAGTGTAACAATGGAAAAACAAAAATTTCACCATTCCTCGTGAAACAAATCAATAAAATCAAGATATATAAATCATTAATCATAATTATAAAATCATACAAATAAAATAATTAGACTCAAGCAAATTTTGAAAGCTTTACCAAACACCAATAAAATATTTCAAACAGCAGACACATCACATACTACCCAATAATTAAAATGGTAGTCAATCAAGAAAAAAGAACTTAAAAAGCCATCTTTACTTACTCTCTCCACCTCTCCAGCAGTTCTCCTACTCTTTTCCCTTGCAGGCCACAACAGAAGCAGCAGTAGCTGCTGAAGCTGTCCTCACAGTTCTCTTCCTTAGGGACCACAACCAGTCTCTTCTCTCTCTCTCATTCACACACACACACACACACACACACACACGCACACACACCAGGCACACCCTCAGGACCAGTTTCTGTCTCTCACACACCAATCATCTCCCTAACCAGTCTCTCTTTCTCTCTCTCTCTCACACACACACACACACACACAGACACACACACACACACACACACATACACCAGTCACACCCTCAGGACCGGTTTCTGTCTCTCACACACCAATCATCTCCCTAACCAGTCTCTCTCTTTCTCTCTCTCTCACACACACACACAAGCACACTCATACCAGTCATCTCCCTGATCAGTCTCTCTCACACATACACATGTCACCTCTCTGGCCAGTATCTCTCAATCACACAATGCTCTCGCTCTCTCTTACTTACACACAGGCTTTCAATCACACACATGCTTTCTCTATTTCACTTACACACAAGCTCTCAATCACACACATTTTCTATCTCACTTACAAACAGGCTCACACACATGCCCTCTCTCACAGCCACAAGCCAACCAAAAACATGCTCCATCTCTCTCGCACACACACATTGACACACACAAGCACCCTCCCTGACTCACATATACACCACACACACATACAGATGCACCCTCCCTGTCTCACATATACAACACACACATACAGAAGCACCCTCCCTGTCTCACATACACATTACACTCTCACAGAAGCACCTTGCTTTCAGACTTGCAGCATTTTTCACTTTTACTAAAAGTGAAAGTGATGCTCCCAACCTTTAAATAAGAAAACCACATTCCTATCAGAAGGCGAAATGACACCCTTCCTTCAGGTTCTGTCCTCCCAAGGGACAGCCAGCCACACCGTACAGCTTCTCTTGTTTTATGCTTTCAGGCAATAAAGCAAGTGTCTTTCTTCAAACTATCAGTCGTATGATTATTCATGTGGGAGATATGGAACCGAAAGACATCCTTAGTCAAATTTCCTTTTAAATGGGAAGATTCCAGTCTTAGTCATTTAAAAATATACATTTTCTAAAGGCTTAAATAAAAATAGCAAAACTGTTTCAGATTGGAACTATTCTAGTCTTCATGTTTAAATTATGCTTAAAAAAAAAAAACCCACCTGGCATCAGTATTTTAAATTTGTGATTTTGCTGAGATGAACATTTTAAATACTTTAATTTGTTTTTTGCTTTAGTATTTGTCTCTACCCACTTTGTTAAATTTTATTTTCCAGAAGAGGGATGCTTAAAATTCAGTAATTTCATCTTTCATCCAACTTTTCAAAAGTTGCACTACCAGCACAAAACTTGAGGTATATGTATTATCACATTTCTTTTTTTTTTAAACTGGCAGATTCCTTTCTCATCTACATATCGCATACACACACACAGAAGCGCCATTCCTTTCTTACATACACACGTACACAAAAGTTCCATTCCTTTCTCACATATACATCACACACACACACAGAAAGAAGATCGGCGCAGCCGGTCTAGCTGATCACATGGCCGAAGAAAGGAAGATCGGTGCAGCCAGAGACCAGACGCCAAGACTTAGGGAGCGCCATGGCATGCAGCCAGCCCCCAACTCGCCCTGCCTCCCCCACAGTGCTACCCTCCCGACGCCCCCCTGGTGGTCCAGCGGAGGGCCCAGGAGCGATCTGCTACTCCTGGGGCCTCGGCTGCCACTAACCAAAATGGCGCCAGTGGCCTTCAGCCCCTACCATGTGACAGGGGCTACCGGTGCCATTGGTTGGCCCCTGTCACATGGTAGGGGCTAAAGGTCACTGGTGCCATTTTGCTTAGTGGCAGCCGAGGCCCTGGGAGTGGTAGATCGCTCCCGGGCCCTCCGCTGGACCACCAAGGGAGGGGGGGGGGGGTATTGGGAGGGTGGCACTTGGGTGGGAGGCAGGGCGAGTTGAGGGCTGGCAGAATTTTGAAAGGGCACTTTTTGCCCTTTCAAAATTCTGCTGCCTGCCGCGGCGCCCCCTAAGTCTCGGTGCCCTAGGCAGAGGCCTAGCTCTCCAAGTGTTTCCTCCGGCCCTGATGCTAGTGGAAGCCCCCTTCATTGGAGATCTCCTTTGATGACTGCGGATGTAAGAAAAGACCTTTCTGCAGCCCAGGAATCAGGATTCAGTCCAGCTGGGGATAGCAAAGCTGTATGGCCCAAGGGGGAGCCCACACCAAAGAGACGTTTGCTCCAAAGCAGAGAAAGTATTTATTAAAATTCCAAAAAGTAAATCTGAGGCAAATGGCAGGAAAATAGTGGAACAGTCCAGGAAATCAAAACAAAGATCAGTAGCAGTCTCATTCTCTGCACATATCAAGATACTCCAAAATTACTCAAAGTCCTTTCACTTGTCTAAGCCCAAGGCTGTTGGACCAAGTTCCCTTTCTTGCTCATACTCCGGGTCATTTGTTTACATCACTGAAGAAACATAGTCATTCAGATCTCTCTCTTCTGTTTTTTTTCCCCTTCCCTGAGTGTAGGATTCCCCTGGAAGGATGGTGTCCCCTTAAACCTTGGGGTTCTTTACTCTCCTGGCTGGCATAGTGGCAGGAATGTGCTCCTGCTCCTCCAGAACCCTCAGGCTTCCACACTGTGATGCAGGCTGTCACCAAAATCTTCAACGCGCCTCTGTATAAACTCTCAGCACAAAACCTCAACTTACTTCAGCCCCAGGGCTGAAGTAAGTTTTGGAACAAAGAAAACAAAAAGAAAAAGGTAGGGGGGGAAAGGGCGGGGGAGGTAGGGGAAGGGAAGGGAAGGTGGGGGGGGGGGGGGGTAAGGAAGTTCCCTCCAAGGCCGATTTCAGAGCGGCCTGGGAGGGAACAGGGGAAGGCGGCGCGGCTTGTATAGGGCTCGGCGCGCGCAAGGTGCACAATTGTGCACCCCCTTGCGCCTACCGACCCCGGATTTTATAACATACGCGCGGCTGTGCTCGCATGTTATAAAATCGGGCGTACATTTGTGCAAATGTAACTCACGCACGTACTTTTTAAAATTTGCCCCTATATATTTTAATGCAGGAACATAAATACTCTACCCATTTTATAAAAATATGTGCATATATTTTATGTGCCTAACAACTCAGAATTAAATGCAGAGGCACATATTTTGTACAGTATGTTGTGTATTCCATTTCTGAAAATACTTGTGTGCATATTTGGAATCATCAAATCATCAAGACCCAACAGTGCTTCACGCTGACCCCCCACTATTTAACTTAGACCTCCCACCCAAAACACCACAGACAAAAGACAAGCATGACTTCAATTGCGCCAGTCAGTTAGCAGGTTGAAAAGCGTACTGCCAAGTTCAGAAATGTATGCGCGTACCCAATAAAAACTTGTGTACATATTTCTGAACCCCATCCTGAAATGCCCCCTTTTATTCCTTGTTTCACATTTAGGCATGACACGGCAAGTACGTATGTACTCTCGAGGTTTATAAAACAGCATATATGTGTTCTATCTGTGGACCCTTGGGCTGGGATGAGATTGGCTCTCCCTGCAGAAGGGGAGCCCTGCAGGACCTCACCGACAGCGGGCGGACCCAGGTGAAGAATAGACCGGTCTAGAGCTTCACCTTTACCAGCCCCCTTTCCACTTGGGTTGAGCCTTTGGGTGCCAAGGCTAGGAGGACTTAGTCGAGGGTCTCTACTGATGACTAGGGACATGGTCCAAGGCCAGGCTAGGGGCATAAGTAAGCGGTAGTCAGGCGTCTCGAGAGGCCAACAGATGTCTATCCGAAGGAGAGGATGAAGGATGAATAGGGCTGAGGCAGGCTGGGCAGACGAAGGCAGGAAGCAGCATGTACTACAACTGTAGCTTGATCTGTTGATGAGGCACAGTGTATCACAGGGAAGCTGCCCTTATAAAGGGTGAGGAGGAGGAGGAGGATGTCATCGGTAGGGGCTGCAGGGACTTTCCTGCAGCTGTCCCTTTAAGAGGCCCAACGTTGGGCATGTGCGCCCAAGGGGCACAGGAAGAGGCAGGAGCTGGCGGTGTTTGGCGGCCTGCTGCCATGAGAGGGATCGGCGGCATACAGCTGCATTAGGGACAGTGGTGGTGGGGGGGGGGGCGCCCGGAGCATGCTGCCCACGAAAGTGAGAGCGACTGCTGATGGACTGGCCCATGAGCCTTCTAACGCCACAATACACTCATTTTACATGCCTTCTTTAATTGTTAGAAAATACTACTCACTAAGCAAGAGAGCTATCATCTCCCGGATTTGTTTCCCTGCTATCTTTATGGTATGCTGACACAAACTGATTCCCATCTAAGCAAGCAGAGGGCTTGGCCAGTGCACTGTGCAAGTACAGCAACCAGTGCAAAGGTCCTGTTGGTTCATTTGCTGGAGTAACCCTTCTTTTCGGCAGTGGCATTGCGTACAGTGATTTCACAAGAGCAAAGCTAAATCAATCCTTTCAACTGATTTTCCGTGAGTTGCTTTTATCTTTTCATTTTTATTACAGGATTTTTTACATTTCATTTTAATGCTGTGAAATCTGATGACAGAGTACCCTTGTTACTGTGCTCTTTTCACTCGGTGCCAGCTGAGAGATTAGGTTGTTCTTTTCGGTGCCATGTCCAGCAGCTGAAAGAAATACATAAGGGTATTTTTAGCGTTAGCATACCAGAGTGGCATAGATAATTTTGTCCAGTGCAATAAATTGCTCTTTCTGTGCTGGAGCTCGGTGGATCTCAGCCTGGTCTTTGAGTAACCCACAGCCAGTCTGATTTTCAGGAATTCCATAATGAATACGTATGAGCTAGATCTATATACGCTGCCACCACTGTATGCCAATCTCTCAGACATGTATTCATTCCGGATATCCTGAAAGCCAGGCTACTGAGGGGGTATTCCAGGCCAGCTTCAGAGCCACTGATGGAGATGACCTAAAATTTGGTGGTAGTTGAGAGGTAAGTTACATATTGTGCACAAATCCAAACCAAAGATATGTAATCAGCCTATGTGCCTCGTTAAATGTGAAGCAATTTCCAAGTTCGAGAATAAAATGTAATAAAGTTATAAACTATAAAAAAATGTAATGATGCTAAGGGGAAAAAAGCTGGTGCTGGGGTGGGGGCTGGGACAAGCAGAAGTACCTACAGAGATTGAATTTTGAAATCCCAGGGGTAGATTTTAAAAAGGTGCGCGCGGGCGTACAGGTACGCGTGCTACCCGGCGCGCACACATGTGCACCCGATTTTATAACTTGCGCACGCAGGTGCGTGCAAGTTATAAAATCAAGGCTCGGCGCCCGCAAGGGGGTGCACAATTGTATGCCTTGCGTGCGCCGAGCCACGTTGCCTTCCCCCGTTCCCTCCCAGGCCGCTCCGAAATTGGAGCGGCCTGGAAGGGAACATCCCCCTAACCTGACCTTCCCACCCCTTCCTCTAACCTTCCCCCCCCCCCAGCCCTACTCTAACTCACCCACAATTTTTATTTTACCTTTTGCGCGTGCCGGCAGCCTCAACACAGCAGCAATGGCCGCTGTGTTGCAGGCCTCTGGCACCCGCCCCGCCCCCGGACCGCCCCTTTAGTAAAGCCCCGGGACTTACACACGTCCCGGGGCTTTATGCTCGTCGCCGGGACTTTTAAAAATAGACCCGGCGAGCGTAAATCCAGAGGATTTACACACGTAACCTTTTTACAATCTGGCCCCTAGTGTCTACGTCCTCCTGCTTTTCCCAACATAATTTTGCTCCTGCAATATTTTTACCCCCACAAACATTTGAGTGGGTAGTTTTACCTTTAAAAAGAAACTTGGCAATCCCAACAGGGAGCTCCAAACTTTTCCTCCCCATTTCTAGAATGAAATAAAAGTCTCACCACAGAATTCTTGTCTATCTCAAACACAAACCAAATTAATAGAATGTCTGACTCCTTGCTCTATAGACTCCTTCAGAAACACAGTCAGGTTCAAGCTGCCTGGCTCATACTTGTAACTAATCTGTCGCTTCAAACAGCACCTCTATACATTTTTAATATGTAAGATAAAAAAAACCCCCACAAAACCTTGTTCAAAGATAGCAAACCTTGCTCAGGTATCTTGACAATTTCAGTCAAATATTTACGGAGCATTTTTCTTGGGCTAATAGGAGGCACTTGCAGTGCCGGATTCAAGATTAAGGAGCACATAGGCAGATGACTGGTTGGTGGGGGGGGGGTTATACTGGAAGTCAAAGAGCAGAAAAGGGAGCCCCATTTTTTTTCAGTGCATTCAGAATTTGGTGCCCCAGGCACATGCCCATGTTGCCTATGCCTAAATCTGGCCCTTGAGGAAAATGGAATGCTTTAACCCTGAGATGTCTCAATCTATTCTCCATAACTTGAGCTTATGATGAATCAACACATGTTCTTGTACAATAGTAGAGTTAACACCTTGCATTGAGTGATACTTAGATTCCAAAGTCTCAATTGTCCTACCGTATTCCACTACCATCCCCTTCTGACTCCGAATGTAATGGCTCTAGGTCTCTCAAGTCAGGTGGTACATATTCCAGTAGAAGTCATCAATGGCTTTAGGTTGGCTCCCATTCCAAAGTCACCGAGCCACTGCTTCCAGCTTTTGCCACCAAGAACACACCAAATGCTATTTCTCTCTTCAGACCCAATGTTTCCCCAGCATCACTTTTGGGGTGGCTGAAATCCAAGCCCCCATTCCCTCCCGCTCCCCTAACGCACTGCCCAGAACCTCTGTGGGACCAATTAGGGTGGCCTCCATGAGACCTATCATCTCAATATAGGTGGCAGTGCCTAGGAGACATGGAACAATTTGGAGACATGTGGCTCCTTGGATTGAGTGACACATCAACCCCAAGCTGGGGAAAGGTTTCCCTCCTCCCCACTGGCAGCAAGGACAAGCCCCAAACCAATAGCCTGACCAACAGGAACTGCACACTGTGGAATCAATGTCTGAGAAGAAAGTAGGAATCCAGAAAAGTAAACCTGAGTTTCCCCTTGTCTCTTTCCCATCACATAGTATCAGGCAAAAGCTGAAAAGTAGTATGGGAAGCTGAAGCGAGGCATTCTTCGGCACCATCTTTGATCCCCTGGAACGTAATTCTGTCTTCCCAGTGGTCTCAGACCATAGGCTAGTATGGACTGTGACCAGCTGTGCTCTTTGACCTAAGAGACTGGGCTTATTTGTCTGTTGCAAAGCTTCGCTGCCCTGAGTAGACCTGGGTGGGTGAGCTTTCATTAACAGCTTTGGCATAGTTGGCCTAACCAATCTAACTCTATGTTAGCCTTTAATTTGCAACATCAGACTATCTTTCTCTCGCACCGATTCTATCATACCTCACACACTCACATACCTTTTACATGCAAACTCATTTTCATATACAGGCACCTTTCTTTGGGTCTGTCACATAGCACATAAGCACAGCACCATGTGTCCCCAGGACTGTAGGGAAATTAGAAGACACTTATACAGTTACCATAGAACATGCTACATCAATAAGCATAAATCACTCCTATTAACAATTTATAGCACTGCTAGATAAAACACACCTGTTCTTCAGACCATCTATCTAAATATATATATATGAAAACTGAAAACATAGTCCATCCCTCATGTTTTAATGCAATCTGCACTGGGCACAAACCATGGAAGTTGCAGAATATGAACTTGTAAAAACAAAATATGATTTAAGCCATAAAGGTTTACATAAAACTGGTCACAAAAGAATGCTAAACTTTTATTTATTAACAAAAATTCCCCTGGAACCAAACCAAGGTTATACTCTCAGCCATTAACTTGTCAGCTAAGGAGATTGTGATCATGGTGGGGGTTTTACAAGGCCTGCTGGAATTGGAGGCTGGCACTAATGTCCTCTTCTTCTCCTCCTTTTTCTGCATGCACGGAAGCAGCATACTATTTTATGGCTGCAAATGAAAGGGGAGGCTACGGAAAGTCACAATTAATGGCACTTATGCTAACTGGAATAATCTGACAAGTGACAGTTCCACAATGGGTCTGTGTTGAGACTACTGCTATTTAATATTTTTTATTAGTTATCTAAAGGAAGGACTGAACTGTAATATTGACATATAAATATAAATAAATATATATATATATATATATATATATATATATATATATATATATATATATATATATGTGTGTGTGTGTGTGTGTGTGTGTGACCCTGAATTCTGTTATACTATAAATACACTCTTCAACACTCTTCATAACAAGGAAACTGCTCGCTATGAGGACATTTGTGCGGGTGCCGATCCTGGAGCAGTCTTGTGTTCTGGCTGCTCCCCTATGGTCGGCTCCCGTGTTTTATTCTTTATTGTATATTCAAATATATTTTTTAGTTTTATTATTTTACTAAAAAGTCCACTTCCCAATTCCCTCGGCAGTCTTGCACGTATAGCAGATCGACCCTTCACCTTCAATTTATTTGAATATTTATATATATCTGCTGAATGGGTTTTGACGGCTAAATCCCGTAAGGCTCAGGTCATGTCTGCCAGCCCGACACGGTCCATGTTTCGGCGGTTGCCTGCTTCAGGGGCTGCGGGGACTGGACTGGAACCGGGACTCTCTATGGACCTATAGATATCATTATTATTGTCTCAATAGTTCATGTGCATTTACTATAATATCTTAGTGCCTCAATCTCGAGCTATGTCAAGTACTCGCTGTTTGTTCTCCGTAACTTCATTCCTGTGAGTGGCGCCTTCACTTCCGAATCCGGCGTCTCTCTCTACTCAGCTGTTTTTAAACCTGCTTCGTCAAACCGTGGGCCAATCACAATATCTCCCTACGATCCTCGGAGTAAGCACCCTAGGGTGCTCTATTGCCATGGGGATGTGACGTCACCTATGTGAAAACTTCGAATTTTGCCAGTGAGTGATCCTGTTGAACGCTCCGTTGTATGCGTGTAATATTGCTTTTATCACTATAAATATGGTGTCAACTATACTTTTATTTAGTTATTTCTATAAGTATAGTTGACACCATATTTATAGTGATAAAAGCAATATTACACGCATACAACGGAGCGTTCAACAGGATCACTCACTGGCAAAATTCGAAGTTTTCACATAGGTGACGTCACATCCCCATGGCAATAGAGCACCCTAGGGTGCTTACTCCGAGGATCGTAGGGAGATATTGTGATTGGCCCACGGTTTGACGAAGCAGGTTTAAAAACAGCTGAGTAGAGAGAGACGCCGGATTCGGAAGTGAAGGCGCCACTCACAGGAATGAAGTTACGGAGAACAAACAGTGAGTACTTGACATAGCTCGAGATTGAGGCACTAAGATATTATAGTAAATGCACATGAACTATTGAGACAATAATAATGATATCTATAGGTCCATAGAGAGTCCCGGTTCCAGTCCAGTCCCCGCAGCCCCTGAAGCAGGCAACCGCCGAAACATGGACCGTGTCGGGCTGGCAGACATGACCTGAGCCTTACGGGATTTAGCCGTCAAAACCCATTCAGCAGATATATATAAATATTCAAATAAATTGAAGGTGAAGGGTCGATCTGCTATACGTGCAAGACTGCCGAGGGAATTGGGAAGTGGACTTTTTAGTAAAATAATAAAACTAAAAAATATATTTGAATATACAATAAAGAATAAAACACGGGAGCCGACCATAGGGGAGCAGCCAGAACACAAGACTGCTCCAGGATCGGCACCCGCACAAATGTCCTCATAGCGAGCAGTTTCCTTGTTATGAAGAGTGTTGAAGAGTTTTTGCACAAGGCAACGAGGTTAGTTGACATATACTATAAATACACAGCAGGATTCACTGATTATATAGAATAACACTTTTAAAATGTGCTGATGCATTTTAATTTTAATCAATTAAATTATTAATTTTTAAACAGATTGCAGTTGCCTTTAGCTTGGTTTATACTTTAACTTCTGGTTAGTGTATGTGCTGTCAGCTGTGTCCTTGTCTGCAGACTGCTAAGATTTAATCAATCATCAACAGCATAGTTTTCAGTGCTTTGTACTATGTCCATAAATGATATTTTCAACTATCTTAAAATAGTTATAGTTCATTGATAAGAAAAAATTAAGTATTTACAGTGAGTTACATTCAGTGATAATATAATATCTCACTGTTCTCATGGCATTGTTGGTTTCCATGGCTTAAATGAGGGGCAATGAACTTGTGTTTACATATTGAATCCTTGTTATACTATATGCAAAGGGTCAAATATTTGTATATGTCCATCTGCAGTCTGCACTACTCCATTTTTCTTGAAAGGTTAAACTGATGACCTTCATAATAATATAAACTCATCAAATACTAAAATAGGTGGGTCCTATTCAAACCTGTTCATCAAGTATTTCCTGCATAGGAAGAGTCTGCATTACACAGAAAGCCACAATGAACAGTATGAGATACATATTCCCAGGGGTTTGTCCAGATAATTTTTTAATTATCTTGACAAACTCCAAGGTTTAAATTTCTGGCCTTACTAATTGGCTAAATCTTTTCCAGGTAAATCATTATCCTGTTAAAATTTATAATAAGAACATAAGATTTGCCAAACAGCGTCAGACCAAAGGGCTATCAAACTCAGTATCCTGTTTCCAACAGTGGCCAATCCTAGTCACAAGTACCTAGCAGAATCCCAGGTTGGGTAGATAGATTCCCTGCTGCTTATCCCAGGGATAAGTAGTGGATTTTCCCAAGTCCACCTTAATAATGGTTTATGGACTTTTCTTCCAGGAACTTGTCCAAATCTTTTTTAAACCCAACTACACTAATAGTTTTCATCACATCTTTCAGCAAAAAGTTCCAGAATTTAAATATGTGTATTGGCTTCCAATAGAACAAAGAATACATTATAAGGCATTATGTATAATCCATAAACTAATCCACGATGAAAAAGCCGACTGGCTTAACACAGCCCTACGCGTCCATGTTCCACAGAGAAACCTGAGATCTGCCAATAAGGCTCTTCTAACCATCCCCGCTGTCAAATCAGCACTTCTCACGCAAGTAAGGGAAAGAGCACTGTCACTGGCTGGTCCCGTACTATGGAACACCATGCCACTTGAAATAAGACTGCAGAGAAATTTGAAAATTTTCAAAACCAATCTGAAAACCTGGCTTTTTAAACAAGCTTTTTATAAAGATAAAGAGAAGGAGAAAAACAGATGAGGAATAAAGACGCACTAAAGTTAGAAGCTGTTATTTTTAACCTAACAATGCATTGTAATGGTAAACCAAACCGCCTAAATGTTCCCAACAAACAAGCTTAACATACACACTTGGGGGTAGATTTTCAAACTGTGCGAATAGGCCTACTTTTGCTGGCGCATCAGGCGCAAGCAAAAGTACGCTGGATTTTAGTAGATACGTGCGGAGCCGCGCGTATCCACTAAAATCCTGGATCGGCGCGCGCAAGGCTATCAATTCTGTATAGCCGGCGCGCGCCGAGCCGCGCAGCCTACCCCCATTCCCTCCGAGGCCGCTCCAAAATCGGAGCGGCCTCGGAGGGAACTTCCTTTTGCCCTCCCCTCACCTTCCCCTCCCTTCCCCTACCTAACCCACCCACCCGGCCCTGTCTAAGCCCCCCCTTACCTTTGTCGGGGGATTTACGCCTCCCAGAGGGAGGCGTAAATCCCCGCGCGTCAGCGGGCCTCCTGCGCGCCAGGACGCGACCTGGGGGCGGGTCCGGAGGGCGCGGCCATGCCCCCGGGCCGCCCCGGGCCGTAACCACGCCTCCGGGCCCGCCCCCGAAACGCTTCCGGCACGCCCCCTAAACGCCGCGCGGTTCGGGCCCGCCCCCGACACGCCCCCCTCACCGGCGCGCAGGGCCCTGCTCGCCTAAATCCGCCCGGATTTGGGCGGATTTAGGCAAGCAGGGCTCTGAAAATCCGCCCCTTAGTTTATAATTATGAATTGTTACCGTACTATGATGGCACATAACCAATTTGTAATCTATACCACCCATATGTTTCATTGTAGTGCCCTTATGTAAACTGTTGTGATGGTTAGCAAACTTAACGACAGTATAGAAAAGTTTCTAAATAAATAAATAAATAATATTTTCTTCTACTTGTCTTAAACGTATCACCTAATAACTTCATTGCATGTCCCCTTTGCACCCTTTGCACCCTTTACACCCATTGCACTCCTCTCATTATTTTATAGACCTCTATCATATCTCTATCATATCTCCCCTTTACCGTCTCTTCTCCAAGCTGAAAAGCCCTAATCTCAAGGGGGAATTGTTCCATCTCCTTTATCATTTTGGTCACCCTTCTATGTACCTTTTCCAATTCTACTATATCATTTTTGAGATATGACCAGAACTGAGTACAATACTCAAGGTGCAGTTGCACCATGGAGTGATACAGAGGTTTTGTGATAGTCTCAGTTTTATTCTCCATTCTTTTCCTAATAATTCCTAGTATTCTCTTTGTTTTCTTGGTTGCCGCCACACACTTAGCAGAAGATTTCAACATATTATCCATGATCATGCCCAGTTCCTTTTCCTGGATGGTGACTTGCAATGTGGAACCTTACATTATGTCGCTATAATTTGGCTTGGTTTTCCCTATATGCATCACTTTGAATTTGTCTATATTAAATGTCATCTGCCCTATGGATACCTAGTCTCTCAGATGTCAGTAGTGGCCACTGAATATGTGCACATGTTCAGCAGCCTCTGCTTAGCCATATAAGTCACTTACATGGCTAAAAGTAGACGCATAAAAAGTAGGTTTATAGTGGGTGAATCGGTTCAGAGCGAGTTAGTCATACAACTTATGCGGCTGGGAGGGAACTGGGCAAAGGCCCAATTGCATCACCGCATATACTTTCAAAAATTCACCCCTGCATGTACAAGTTGCTGGCCGTCCGCACATGCACGCGCAGATGTTAAAATCCAGCATGCAGGTGCACGCAGACATCGTATTTTAAACATGCACGTGCCGAACTGCGCATATTAGAAAATGATCACGTCCATGCGCATGTGCCAGGAACTGCACGCACATGGATGCATGCACGCTCATTTTAAAATCTACCTTTCAATATATAATTTTGTATCAAGATATTTGTTTGTACCACATGAATACCTTTTGATTAAAAAATAAAAATTTATTAGTATATAAAAACAAATTAGTTTATTTTCAGAATGTTTATAACACATCATTAGTGCTCATAGTTGTACTTTTTCATTAGTGAATATATATATAAATACACTGTGCTTTATACTAAGCTTCTATGTGACTGAACAAGTTAGCAGGATACAGAGATCCTGCTAATTTGTCTGGGATATTCAGTCGTGCAGCTGTGCCACTGTGCTGCTGAAAATATCCAGATAGCTAATAGTTAGCCAGATACGTTTATGGCACTTGTGTTAGTCTATGGGCAGAAGCAGGAGTTCTGGGGCCAGGAACTGTAGTCAGAATTTGTGTACAGAAACATGCTTGGTACACACAAATATGATTTATGTGCACAAAAAATGTTTTCTGTGCAGAAGGCATTTTTGTGTGCTTAAATCATATTTATGCACAAACAATCTGATTTTTGTGCTCATAAATCCTGTCTAAGAAACTCCCCCTACCATCTAAGTTAAAATCTTCAATCAGCTGAGTGCACAATTTAACTGACGTTTGTGTGCATAAGTTTAACCTCTGGTGCACATACCTAGGAATTTGGCCCGGATAATTCAGAATTCTAATGGAATCTGTTGCCAGAAGGCATGGTCAAGGTGACTAACACATAGCAAAGGCCCAAGCACCCAAAAAATGTTGCCAGGCCTGGGCTATAGCCAAAGCCCAAGCATTGGGACCAGGCCTTCAGGTCAGGCCCTAGCATCAGGTCATGTCCCAGAATCTGGCCTGGGCCCATGCCTTGGTCTAGGTTAAGGCCCAGGCATCAGGATTCGGCCTCTTGGCCGGGCCACAGCATCGGTCCTATGTCTGGGCCTTGCCCTAGGCTGAGGCCCAGGCATTGGGATCTGGGCCGGGCTGCAGTATCAGACCTGAGCCTAGCTGAGGCTAAGATCAAGGCCAAGGCCCCGGCATCCAGCCTGGGCCCTGGCATTAGGCCTAGGCTGATGCATCAGTACCAGGCTTCCAAGTCTCGGCCTTACGTAGGCCCTAGAAATTGTGGTGACCTACTGTGGCCTGGGCCTATGCCAGTCTGATTGCCTCTGACATAGCTGGATAACTTGTTATCGGGCCAGAACTTATCTGGTTATGTCAAAGGCAGTTTGGGTCTATTGTGGAATGGAGTGCTGTTATCTGGCTAAGGTAGCTGGATAACTTTACAACAGCCAAAAAACAGATCTAAAGTTAGCTGAATAGACTTTGGCTGGGTAATGTTGCATATGCAGGCTAAGGTAGCCGGATAAGTTGATCCAGCTAACTTTCCTATCCGGCCGTCAGTTGAATATGGACCTCTCTGGATAACAACGAAGCACATGAATCACGTGTTTATCTTATGTTTTCAGGATCTTTCTGAGGTACTTTCCTCGTGCAGCTCTTCTCTCTTGACTTCTCATTGTCTGTGCCTAGGTGCTTCTGCACATACATGCACACACATGGAACCTAAGCACAGGCTACAGGCCCTGGCAGTTCTACATTCCACTTCGGCAACAGCAGTGGTGAGCAAGGTGGGTGGGAGGATCAGCTGAGCAGTAGCAGATCAACTGCTAAGTGGTTGGGCGCACACACGCCCCTGCCCAGTTCACACTATAATTTTGTGTCATCTGCAAATCTGTTAACCTCATTCATTACTCTCTTTTCTAGATCAGTAATGTATATGACCAAGAACACTAGTCCCAGTACAGATCCTTAGGGTATGCCACTATTCATCTCTCTCCATTAGAAAACCAGATCATTTCCTGGTGTTCACAGCCCTTGGGAGGGAGTCATAATCATTGTACAATGATGACATCTAGTGGCCAGATTTGGAGCCTGTGATTATAGTTTCTGAAAGGGTGCAAGGCTCTCGGTTGAGGACTGTCACTGCACTGACTGGATTTAAAGTAAATCTGGTGAGAATATAAAATAGGAGAATAAAGTAAAAAATAGCTCCCATTGTCTAAAATAAGAGTAACACAAGTACAGCTAGCAAGGAACCTTCCAAAGACATTCTTGCCTAAGGTTATTGGGGGAGGGGATTTAATTCAGGTCAGTGAATTAAAAGAGTGTAAGTGTATGTGGGTGAGTAATTCTTTGTAGGCTGGTCTGTGAACAGAATGAAGTTGCTAATGGAGCGTTTATGCTTCACCTGTGTCACAGATTTCTTATGGAGTTGTGCCAAGTACTTTTTTAATACCTCGTAACTTCCAAATAAATTCTAGGGAGGGCATTTTTAAGAATCCCTGTGAAACTTCTTGCAGTACCCACAGGACTGCAAGCTCATTTTCAAAGAGAAACTCCCTGTGGAGCTAGCCTTTGAAAATGGTGGGTCAGGGGGTAGAGGAAGAGGCCTATGAGTATTTCAATACCTACAGAATGTGTAGGTGCAGTCTCTCCCTTGGAAGGACATGCTTCCACCCCCTTTTCCCCACATGGGGGAGAGGGAGGAGAGCAGTTTTCAAAGGGGCTTTCTCCACGGTTAAATGTTAAAGGAGAATCCCTTTGAAAATTGTCTCCTTTTACGACTACTGCTAGTTGGCATCGCCCACATTTCTTCTTGAGTAGAAAAACAGTGGGGGTGAATCTACTCCTTAACCCATGATTAGAATAAGAAAAAAAACCCTCATTTTAAAATGTGAATTGTTTTGTGGTATTTTAATCAGTTTATCCATTTTTTATTTCAGGTGTTGCTCAGTACAACATGGTGCCTGGAGCTGATGTAGACATGATCATTTTTATTACGGGCTTGGTTATTGTTCTTGTTATTATGAGAATAAAAGAAAGCCTAGGAAAACAAGGCAAATCTCTCCCAGGTCCATGGGCTCTACCAGTGATTGGTAATATATTTCAGATTGGAAAGAGCCCTCATCTGTCACTTACTAAAATGAGAGAAACATATGGAGAAGTATTTCTCATAAAATTAGGAGTGGTGCCAGTTGTAGTTGTGAGCGGTCTTGAAACCATGAAACAGGTGCTGGTGAAACAAGGAGACGATTATGCTGGAAGGCCAAAGCTGTATTCCTTTTCTTTGCTGGCTGATGGAAATAGCTTGTCATTTTCTGTAGAATTTGGAGAAAAATGGAAACTTCATAAGAAAATTGCCAAAAATGCCTTACGAACATTTTCGAAATCTGAAGCAAAATCTTCTACTTGCTCATGCATTCTGGAAGAACAGGTTTCTGCGGAAGCATCAGAGCTGGTGAGAATCTTATCTGAATGTTCAGCAGAGAAAGGTAGTATCGACCCTTCTTCCATCATCACATGCGCTGTTGGTAACGTAATCTGCGCTCTCTGCTTTGGAAAAAGATATGAGCACAGCAACAAGGAATTTCTCAGTGTTGTAGAAATAAATGAAGAGCTCCGGAAAGTTTCAGGAGCTTGTTCTTCTGTGGACTTCCTCCCGTTATTGCGTTTTCTTCCCTTCCCAGCTGTGAAAGCTCTCCGGATGTTTTACAGTCATTTAAATAATTTCATTACAAAATCTGTCCAAAAACATTATGCAACGTATGACAAGGTAAGATTTGGTATGCTGGATTTCATATGTAATAGTAAAAGTCAAATTCCTAGTATCATAATAACTCACTTATATGATAACTTCTATTTTGTAACTTCTGGGTTTTGATTGGGGGGCTATTTTGTTTTTTTATATTTTTGTTGTTTGTATGGTTAGTCTTTCTGCTTTGTTTTTGAGGTTTTTAAATTTTTGTAATTTTATGTTACAACTATTGTCTGACACCTACAATCCCATGAATTTAAAGGTAGATTTTAAAAGCATTGCTCGCGCAAAAATGGTCACATATGCGCATATGCAAGCCGCGCACGAGCAATGCAAATCTTAAGAAGCCCAGAAGTACATGCATACTTACCTGTGCATGCATCAAGAATAATTTGCAAAGGCTGATCATGGTGCGTGTTGGCATGTTGCCCGCATAATTTTACTGCTGGTCCTGATTAGCAAGTCTGGAGATTTTGAATTTTAAAAACACCAGGAGAGGAGGGAGAGAGAGATAGAAAGAGAGAAAGAGATATACAATATGACACTCTATATATCTCCCATTGTAAGAGGGTAGCTGCAGCAATATCTGTAGCTCAGGATGTGTAGACGTGATAATGCTGAAGAACGGAAGTGGCCCGAAGCATGGGGTACACCGTGGAGACTTCAGCAATGTTGGTAACATAGAAACTGAAGGAAGAACTCACACAAGGAAGTTCCAGGAGAGAGACTCGAGGAGTGGGTCAGGTGAAGTCCAAGGCAGGAAGGCCCTCTGAGGAGTGGATAGCCAAGACGCGGAAGGGCCTCCGTGGAGCGGTCACCCAGAGCGTCTGAATGCCACGAGGAGATACTAGAAAGGGAGATCCAAACATGGAGCGGATTTAACAATGAGAGAACGCCTTGCTAACTTGTCTTAGCAGCAGGCAGGTCAGCTTAAGTATACCAGTGGGTTGATGTCATCGGGAAGGGTTGCCCCTGAGGTTCCCGCCATGACGTATACAAAAGGAGGCCCTGTGCGTGCCCACCCACCTAGGTGATTCCGGAAGTAAGATGGCAGTCGGCAGCATCCAAGCTGTCCTGGGGATGCTGGGGAGGTCGGCGTTGGTTGGCGGAGGCCCCGACTCTTCCCATGATTGATGGTGCAGGGGAAAAAAAGATGAGCATGAGAGGTCGCAGCCATCTGTGACCGACAGGCGCAAAGTACTCCCCTTCTTAGGGCCTCTCCCCGGGGGTTTTGGCTTCCTGGGGTGAGCCAAATGGAATTGTCTGATCAGCTCCTTGTCAAGGATGTTACTTGTGGGCTCCCAGCTATTTTCTTCTGGTCCAAATCCTTCCCAGGATATAAGGTACTACCAGCGTTTTCTATGTTTCTGCACATCAAGGATGTCATCAACCTGGTAGCTAATGTTCTCTTCAGCGGAGAGAGAGGTTATGGCTCAGGTGTCTTCTTGGAAAACTCTGAAAGGATGAGTGGTTTTAAAAGAGAGATGTGGAAGGCGTTGTGGATCTTTAAGGATGATGGTAACTGCAAGCTGTATGTGACTGGTCCCAGGCGACGGAGTATAGGGAAAGGCCCTATATACCTGGGTGCAAATCGAGCTAAAGGCAGTTTGAGATGAATGAAGTGGGTACTGAGCCATACCTTTTCCCCGGGCTGTAGCTGTGGAGCGGCTCCGTGACGGGCATCATAAAACTTTTTCACTTGTTGTCCAGCGTTTTGGAGAAGCCCTTTAGTGTGTTCCCACAGCTGATGCAGCTCCTGTGCTGAAGCTTGGGTGGCCGGAGAGGAGACTGATAAAGGCATCGGTAACGGAGGTAAAGGTTGGCGTCCATATACAAGTTGAAAGGATCCTGTGGATCCTGTGGAAGCTGAAGGATGGGTATTCAGAGCAAACTCTGCCCATGGGAGCAATTCAGACCAGTTGCTTTGTCTAGAATTGACGTAGGCCCTGAAAAACTGCTTTAATGTGCCGTTCATCCTTTCGGTCTGTCCGTTGGTTTGCGGATGGTAGCCAGATGTAAGATCTAGAGATATGTTGAACTTCTTACAGAGAGATCTCCAGAATTTGGCTATGAATTGTACTCCTCGGTCTGAGAGGATGTGCTTAGGCATGCCATGTAAACAGAAGATATGATGAATGAATAGTTTCGCCAATTCAGGCGCAGAAGGTAATCCGGGTAATGCCATAAAATGAGCTGTTTTTGAAAAACGGTCAACCGTGACCCAGATGGTGTTGTTACCACTAGATACTGGTAGGTCAACGATAAAGTCCGTGGATATGTGTGTCCACAGTTTTCTAAGAGTGGGCAAAGGTTGGAGAAGTCCCTAGGGATGACCGGCAGGTCGTTTCTATCTTGCACAGGTAGGACATGATTCCATGTACGTCCGTACATCCTTTTCCATTGAGGGCCACCAGTAGTATCTTTCTAAGGTGGTCAAAGTTCTGGATTCACCAGGGTGACCTGCAAGGAGTGAGTCGTGAGCCCATCTGAGAATCTTCTTCCTGAGTGCCCAGGGTACCACAGTTTTTCTGGCTGGAACCATGTGTGGCTGAAAGGAACACCCTAGTAGTGTCGATGATATGACGCGGCATGTCCGGGGTATCTTCTGGCATAAATGAGTGGGAAAGAGCATCCGCACGGGTGTTCTTGTCTGCTGGATGATACCTCAAAAGGAAGTCAAATCTGTTGAAAAATAATGACCAGTGGGCTTGTCTGTGGTTTAGGTGTTGAGCATGATGCAAATATTCAAGGTTTTTATGATCCATGAAAACCGTTATCTGGTTTTGAGCACCCTTGAGCCATGGGTGCCACTCCTCAAAGGCCAATTTGATTGCAAGTAGCTCTTTGTCCCCTATCCCGTAGTTTCACTTGGCAGGAGAAAACCACCGAGAGAAAAAAGAACATGGATGTAACGTATGGGTGTCACTATGCTGGCTGAGGACAGCACCAACTCTGACGTCTGAGGCATCTACCTTGACTACAAAAGGTTGTAGAGGATCAGGGTGGCATAGACATGGCTCTTGGAGAAACGCCTTCTTGAGTTCTTGAAAGGCGGTTATGGCTTCAGAGGACCACTGAGAGGGACTGGCTCCCTTGCGCGTCATGGCAGTAAGAGACATGGTCAAGGTGGAGTAGTGATGCATGAATGATCTATAGTAGTTGGTGAATCCAAGGAGAGGTAGAGCTTTTTGACCAGTAGGTTGGGGCCAGTCCCGAATGCTCTTGGTCTTTTGCGGATCCATCTGGAACCCCTGGCTGGACCCTACGTATCCCAAAAAGGGAACAGACTCTTGATAGAAAGAACATTTCTCTAATTTGGTGTACAGATGGTTATCCCTGAGTCTCTGCAGGACCTTGGAGATGTCCAACTGATGAGTCTGGAGGTCCTGAGAAAAGACTAGTATATCGTCCAAATACACTACTATGTAGTTGTATCACATGTCTCTGAAGATTTCATCCATCATGTTTTGGTACACAGCCGGGGCATTGCACAGGCCAAAGGGCATGACCAAGTATTCAAAATGGCCATCGCGGGTATTGAATGCTGTTTTCCATTCATCGCCCTGGCGTATGCAAACCAGATTACATGCTCCTCTGAGGTCCAGCTTTGTGAATACTTTGGCTGCTTGGAGCTGATCAAAATGTTTGGAGATCAACAGCAGTGGGTAGCGGTCCTTCATGGTGATCTCATTCAAGCCGTGGTAGTCTATACATGGGTGAAGGGATCCATCCTTCTTACCTACGAAAAAGAATCCGGCTCCGGCCAGAGATTTTGAAGGCCGAATGAAGCCCTTTGCTAGGTTCTCCTGAATGAAGGTAGACATAGTCTTTATCTCGGATAGAGAAAGTGGGTACACCCTTCCTCTAGGAGGTTTGGAGCCCGGTACCAAGTTGATGGTGCAGTCAAAGGATCGATGAGGTGGTAAGGTATCTGCCGCTTGTTTTGAAAGCACGTCCTGATAAGACTGGTACTGTGGAGGTAAACCCGGAAGGGAGGTGGTAGTAATCAGGCAAGGCATGGGAGTCACTGCCTCCAAGCATCTTCCATGGCAGGCTTCTCCCCATTGGGATAGTTCAAGGGTACTCCAATTGAACTGGGGCAAATGAATTTGAAGCCATGGTAGTCCGAGAACCACCGGATGTATAGCTTTATCCAGGACTCGAAATGTAATGGTCTCAGAATGTAGAGATCCTGTGCAGAGACAAAGAGGTTGAATGGTAAAGGAGAACTCACGAGGCAAATGTTCACCATGTATAGATGATAGTAGTAAAGGAGTGGGTGTCCGAACAGTAGGGATTCGTAGGCGCTCTACAAGTTGGCAGTGTATAAAATTCCCACTGGCCCCAGAGTCTACGAGGGCTAGTGTGTGGAATTCGAGGGCATCCGAAATTATGGAGACTGGAAGTGTCAGTGGAGGAGATGGAGAAGTTAGACCTAGGAAGAGTCCTCCAAATGATCCTAGGTCTGCAGGTTTCCTGGACAATTAGGACAGGAGGGAACTGCGTGGCCAGGTTGTCCACAGTACATGCAGAGGCCAAGTCTTTTTCGATAACGCATCTCCTTCGACGTAAGATGGATGTGGCCTAGCTGCATTGGTTCTTCCTCCTTGAGAGTGGGTGCTGGAGCGGTCTGAGTAACTGGCATGCAATGAGAGCAAGAAACCCCAGATGGCGTCTTCTTAAGACTTTTCATCTCTTGTGAACGCTCACACAGTCGACAATCGGGTTCACCTCGCAAGGTCAAAAAGAGAGTCCATGGTATCAGGGAGTTCACATGCTGCTAATTCGACTTTAATGTGGTAGTTAAGGCCTTCCAGGAAAATAGCCCGCAGGCATCCCAGGTCCCAATGTAAATCTGAGGACAAGTTTTTAAACTCAATAACATAATCAGTCAAAGGTTTGGCACCTTGTTGTAAACGTAGGAGAGCAGATCCAGTGACAGTCTTGTGGGCAGGATCATTGAACACTGAGCGAAATAGCGTGAGAAATCTTGTCAAGTCTTTGAGTATAGGGTCATTACATTCCCAGAGAGGTGAAGCCCAGGCCAGGGCTTTTCCATCTAGAAGAGACAGTATATACGTAGTTTTGGAGACTACATCTGGGAAGAAAGTGGGTTGAAGTGATAAGTGCATACAGCACTGATTAAGAAAGCCCCTACATACAGGGGATCACCTATAAAGCGTGTAGGTGCTGGCAAGGGCATGGAGAGACGTACAGGCATCATCGGTGGAGAGGAAATGGCCTTGTCAGGTGTTCCTGTAGAGTTCAACCGGGAGTTTAGCTGATTAAAGGCATTAGCCAGAGTCTCTAATGTCCTTTGTTGCTCAGCAAGACGTTGGGCCAGGCCAGGGATGGCTTGAAGGACTGAGACCTGAGCCAGGTCCATTGAGTTAGCAATCTGTTATGGTTTTGTAGGAAATTGTGAACCCCGGGCCGAGGTGAGAGATGTCTCCGCCCACAGGGAGGAGCCCTGTGAGCCTCACCGTTGATGGGCATGGTCTCAGCGATGGAGGACACAGCTGTGAGAGAGACTTTATTGGAGAGAAAAGATAAGGCATAACCCGAGGAGCGGGAAATGCAATAAACTCAGTTCGTGAGCAAGGATATACCCAAGGTGGTACTGCAGATGAGAAGGTCCGGTAGTGGCCCACAGCATGGGGTACACCAGGAGGTTCCTGCAGGCTGGTGATGATACCTCAGAAGTGCAGATCCGGTAGTGGCCCGCAGCGCGGGGTATGCCGAGGATGACTGCACTGTAGGTGATGAGGTAGATGAGGTCTAAGATACAGGAACCACGCAGATGATCTTGGGTAGCCGCAGCAATACTCTGTAGCTCAGGATGTGTAGAAGCGATAATGCTGAAGAGCAGTAGTGGCCCGAGGCCCGAGGTACACCGTGGAGATTTCAGCAATGTTGGTATAGTAGAAACTGAAGGAAATACTCATACAAGGAAGTTCCAGGAGAGAGACCCGGGGAGCGGGTCATGTGAAGTCCAAGGCAGGAAGGCCCTCAGAGGAGCGAATAGCCAAGACGTGGAAGGGCCCCCTTGGAGTGGTTACCCAGAGTGTCCGAATGCCTCGAGGAGATACTGGAATAGGAGATCCAAATGTGGAGTGGATTTAACAACGAGAGAACTCCTTGCTAACTCGTCTTAGCAGTGGGCCAGTCAGCTTAAGTATACCAGCGGGTTGATGTCATCGGGAGGGGACGCCCCCAAGGTTCCCACCATGACGTATACAAAAGGAGGCCCTGCGTGCGCGTGCCTAGGTGATTCCAGAAGTAAGATGGTGATCAGCAGCGTCCACGCCTTCTCGGGGACACCGGGGAGGTTGACGTTGGTTGGCGGAGGCCGCCACTCTTCCCATGATTGAAGGTGCAGGGAGAAAAGTGGTGAGCATGATAGGTTGCAGCCATCTGTGACCAACAGGCTCAAAGAGTGCTGAAAAAACTGAAAAATGAAATTGCAGACCTACTATTAGTAATATGTAAACTATCATTAAAATCAGCCAAGGTATCTGATGATTGGAGTATTGCCAACATAACACCAGATTTTAAAAAGTGTTCCAGGGGTGATCCAGAAAATTATTGACCAGCAAGCCAGACATCTGTGCTGGGAAAATCATTGAAATTATTATAAAGAACAAAATTACAGAACATAAAAATAGTCATAGTTTAATGGGACAAAGCCAACTAGGATTTAGCCAAGGGAAATCTTACTTCACTAATCTGCTACATTTTTTTGAAGCCATGAATAAATATGTCGATAAAGGTGAGCCAGTTGATAGTGTATCTGAATTTCAGAAAGCATTTGACAAAGTACATCATGAGAGATACATGAGGAAATGTAAAAGTTAAGGGATAGGAAGCAGTGTCCTGTTATGGACTGAGAACTGGTTAAAAGATAGAAAACCGAGAATGGGGCTAAATGGTCAATTTTCTCAATGGAGAAAGATGAATTATAGAGTGCACCCAGGGTCTCTGTACTAGGACCACTGCTTTTTAAAACATTTATAAATTACCTATAGATGGGAATGAATGAAGTGATCAAATATGCTGATGATACAAAATTATTCAGAGTTGTTAAATAACAAGAGGATTGTGAGAAATTGCAAGAGGACCTTTTGAGACTGGGAGTCTAGGCATCCAAACAGCAGATGACATTTAGGGCCAGATTTTAAAAACAACGCGAGGGCGTAGATTTGTTCGTGCAACCCGGCATGAACAAATCTACGCCTGATTTTATAACATGCGCGCAGAGCCGCACACATGTTATAAAATCCGTGGTCGGTGCGTGCAGGGGGTTGCACACTTGTGCACCTTGCACACGCCCAGCCCTAGGGGAGCCCTGCTGGCTTTCTCTGGTCCCTCTGAGGCTGCTCCGAACTTTCCTTCCAGCCCCCCCACCTTCCCCTCCCTTCCCCTATCTAACCCGCCCTCAGCCCTAACAAAAACCCCCTCCTGACCTTTATCTTGAAAGTTATGCCTGCCTCTGGGCACCCCGCCCACTGCCCTGCCCCATTCGCGCATCCCAAGGCTAGCGTGCGCCGCCGAGCCTATGCAAAATAGGCTTGGCGCATGCAGGGGCAGATTTTCTCGGGTTACGCACGTAGCCTTTGAAAATCTGCCCCTTAATGTGGACAAGTGGAAAGTGATACACATAGGAAAGAGCGATCCACATTATAGCTATGCAATGCAAGGTTTCACATTGGGAGGCACCACCCAAGAAAAGGATCTAGTCACCATCATCTTTAATATTTTGAAATCTTTGGCTCAGTGTGCAGCAGCAGCCATGAAAGGATATACAATGCTAGGAATTATTAGGAAAGGAACGGATAATCAAACAGAGAATATACTAATACCTCTGTATCACTCCATGGTGCATCACACTTTGAGTATTGTGTGCAGTTCTGGTTACCGCATTTCAGAAAAGATATAGCAGAATTAGAAAAGGTACAGAGAAAAGTAAACAAAAAGAGAAAGGGAATGGAAAGATTCCCCTATGAGAAAATGCTAAAGAGAATAGGGCTATTTAGCTTGGAGAAGAGATGAATGAGGAAAGATATGATATAGGTCTATAAAATAAAGAGTGGAATGGGTAAACGAAAATCAGTTGTTTACTCTTTCAAAATGTATAAAGCACCAAGCTAGGTAGAGAGAACATGGTACAAATCTACTCTTCTTTCACCTTTCGTCCCTCCAAATCACACAAAATCTTCACTGATGGTAACTATGCTATTTGTACTTATGACTGTGCATGTAAAATTGCCCCCCAGAACCCACCCCACCCCCACAAACCTCACCCTGAGTTACTAGTGCCCCCTCCTATAGTGGTATAAAAAGTTCAAAAAACAGTAGGCCTCCAGAGGCTCTCTCTCTCTCCTCCCCTCCACTCACCTGTACTGTCCTCTCCCTCTCCCTCCCGAAACAGGGTTTGCGATAAATTCTGTTTCGGCCATAATGCACATCTATAGCAGGCATAACACCAAGAAAAAAGATGTAGTTATTTCTGGCGTTAAATCCTGCGATAGTGTGCTTTATGTTATCTCACGCAACATTAATCAGCCCTCATTTCCATTTACTCCTCCCAAACTCCCCCCACTTGAAAAACATTTGCATATGCATTTTGTGATGCGTGTTTATAACATGCGTTAGGGCCCTAACTCTTGTGGTAACGCCTTAACGCATTTTGATAAATGACCCCCTTAGGGCCCTAAATCTAGACAAATGAATAGCAGGTCTAAATTTAGGAGTATTTTCTGCTGAAAACTTAAGGCTCCTAAGTCTGCAACAAACTTAGGCTCCTAAGTTTGTTGGAAAATAGGGACTGAGCTTAGGTACTGAATTCAGGGGCTCAGCTATGGGTATTTTTTAATACTGGCATCCTAGTTTAAAGGGATATTTACCACTTATTTATTTATTTTATTTATTTTGCATTTTTTATATACCGTCGCTCAGAGTCAATCGAAATGGTTAACAACATATAAAATTGAAAACATCATAATAAGTAAAATAACATACAGCAAAAAAACTTAAAACTATCCCTCTCTACATAAAATTCTATTAATCCTAAAAACACAAATTCCTAAAAACAGAGATTCCTAAAGACATAGCTTTTATCATGTCCTACATCACTCCAGATTCTCCTTCAGTGAGCAAAACATTTCTAAAATCCCCTATAAACTTAAAAACTTAGCTCTAATCATATCCTTCCCCTTCCAAAACATGTCTAAAATTTAAACCTACTTCAATTAAAAGTGAGACTTTTATGTTATCTCATTAGCCACTATAAACTTTCAGTATACTTTACAACTTTACATAAAACAAAATTGGTCTCAATAATTACTTCGATATAGTAATTATTGATGTATTGGCTGTGTTTCCTAGTAACTGCTATGTCACATAGTGTATGATGTACTTTAAGATACATATCAATTGCATTTTTCAATAAAATGTAACATCTTTCTTTTTTTCTTTGCTTTTAGAACAACGTGAGAGATATTACTGATGCCCTTATTTATTTGTGTGATGAGAGAAAACTGGAAGACAAAAGTCAGGCTTTAACAGATGCAGAGATTATTGCTACTGTACATGACATTTTTGGAGCAGGTATGTATAGCTAATTAGTTTATTATCAGAGTTTAATTCTGGTGCATGCTGAACAATAATGATCTAAAATGTTGCTGATTTTTGCACCTAATCAGTTATAGTATTTAAGGCAGTTGAATGGATACATTTCAAGGGACTGTGACTTCCTGACGATAGTATGCCCTAATATTAGAAGCAAGAACGTAAGGATTCATATCAATTAACAAAAAGAGAAAAATTTTAATTAACCATGATTCCATTGTTTTGGCTACCAGAAATATGGTATATTATATTGTATTATTCTTACATGTCACCTTTCTTAAACCAACATTCAACTCAAGGCAGTGTACTATATTTTCACCATACTACAATAATTATATCTATTATCTAAGCATTCATTAATTAAACACATTTTTTGAAACACAATCATAGTCAATAACATAATTCCAAAAATAATAAACATCTTAAAATCCCTAGTCTAAGAAATAGGCTAGGTGAGTTCAAAATAGAAAAAATATAAATATGAAATAATCGATCAAACACACATGTTGCACAACCTCTCTCAGCTACAAAATAGTCCGTTTTACACTGCTTACTCAATAAGTGGGTCAGCATTTATGGCCTAATTGCCCCTAACTGCTCCCTAAAGAGCGTTTTAAGAGGTGACCCCCCCCCTTTTTGGGACACCCTTTCAGAGATGTCTCGCCCCTGATGCAATCCTATTTTTCATGTCAGCCTATGATGACATCAGCGGGAGGGTGGAGTCACAGTATTCTCGTGTCAGCCCAGGCAGCAGGTCATATCCTTCTGCAGGGTGTTATGCCCGTTGGTTGCAGTTGGCTGCAACCGTGTTCACTTACTTCCTGCACCACTTTCCTGCCCTCCCCGGGCCTGCTTGCGGTGCAGCCAAGCTTCCACAGCCATGTTCCACAGGACTCCTTGTGGCAGCCTGTGCGCCGCCGCCACCCACATCGTTTTCAGGTCCTCCTAGGCATGCGCACTTGCCACCAGGCCCTCCTTTGAAGCCTCCTTGGTGGGAACCTCAGGGGCTTCCCTGGTTTATGATGTCATCGGACCTGTGTATTTAAACTCCACCTTTGCCCTTAACTAGCCAACTTGGCAACAAGTTTCGTACTTCTCTGTTATTGATCTGATGCCTGATGGGAGGAGCAATCAGATAGTAGTTAGCAATCTGTTCGGGATCTGTAGTGATATATGAGAGTTGAGGGTGGATCCTTGGACCAGTGGCAGATGACCACGCCCCCGGGGAATGATCCTGAGCGGGACCACCAGTCAGGCTCAGAGTTAGGAGACAAACACACACTAGTTCTTTTATTAGACAGTATACTGAACCACCAGAGGTGGCAGTAGTGAGCTGGTAAGCCCAGCTGGGCTGTAGTCCCTCAGATACTGGAACAGCGATCCCTGGAGGCTGAGCTGAAGATATAGTGAGTAGGCAGGGTATGCAGATGGTAACACTCACACAATGTCCTAATGAAGCCCAGGAGCTGGAAAGTATAGGCCCTCGAGGAGCGAGTACCTGGTTCCATGGAAAGCTCAGAGAGTATGATGGTAACTCACTGATGTAGCTGATAAAGTTGGTAGTGAAGACTTCCAGGCAGAGGAGTATACGAAGCAAGTCTGGGATCAGGGCCCTCGAGGAGTGAGTACCGGTTCCAGACTGTCACTTGAAAAAACAAGGGGAGAGTGAGGCCCCCGAGGAGTGGGTACCTCTGGTAAGTCCGAGGAGGCAGAGTAGCTTAGGTAGCAAAATCCTTGCTAACTCGATGTGTTAGCAAATTCCAAGACTTTAAATATCCATCGCGGGTGACGTCATCTTCGGGGGACGTCCCCGAGTTTCGCGCCAATGCCGGTACTTCAATCGGGGCCGTGCCATGTGCGCGCCCCTAGGCCTCCAGGAAACATGGCGGTTGCAGCATCGAGCCAGTTCGGGAACGCCCAAGGACATGTGGCAGGAGAACGCCGTGGCAGCCAGTCTTCCCGCGGATGGAGAGGGAGGCGCCAGAGAGGTAAGGAGTGTGGAGAGAGGGTGTTGGGCACCTTCGGAAACAACAGTCTCTACAACTCCTGCTCACATGTTCCTGTGGCTATGTTATTGGCCTCGTGGACTTGGACTCTGTCTGCTACCTGCTCCTCAGAGGCCAGTGTGCGCACCTTTGAGGACTTGCTCTCCTGGCCTTCCTCACTCTTCGGGCTGGCTCTGCGCCTTCTGAGTCCTATCCTGCAAGGCCTCCCACTTCTCGGGACTGTCCCTGGAATACTACAATCCGTGAATCGACTTCAGGGCTTCCCCGCTGCTCGGGGCTGTGCCTGTGCAAGACTGTCTGCACCTCCCCACTCCTCGGGGCCGTACCTACGTATTACTGAAGAGACTGCCAGAGTTTCCCCGCTCCTCGGTGCAGCGTTCCATGCTTCACTGTGACTGTCAACGCCTCCCCACTTCTTGGGGTCGCATGTACGTGCCATACTGAGACTGCCGGCACTCCTCTGCTCCTCAGGACTGTGCGTACATCACCAATAGAGGCCTAACTCAGGCTCTCTTTCACTGCAGGTTGGCCTACGTCATTCATCAACATCCTCTACGCTGCGCAGCTCCGCCCCTCGGGGTTGCCTCTCCAGAGTTCCCGCTGCATGGCCTGTCTTGTGCCTCCTGCTCTGCGGCCTGTCTGGCACCTACCCCATCGGGTTCTCTGGCCAGGTATAGTCTCCAACCTGTCTCCCTATTGGGGCACTCTCCTGGCTCCTCGGGACCTCTTCACAGCTTCGCCCAGAGCTCCCTGCTGTGCCTGACCTCACCTCCCCACAGGTGGCAACAGCTCACACCTCGGGCCAAGGGCCCACATACCCACAAATCATAACACAGGGGAAGGCAGGGTGAAAGATAGACTGAACTTCTCATCATGTTAAACATGCAATAAACAAATTCTACTTTATATATGTTGTTTGCATTCATCCTGCTGTTGATTTTACTGCTTGGAATCATGGAAATAAAGGTCTACAAACCAGTTGTAGATGACATCTTTTTGCTGGACTAACAATACAATTGTGGCTAGTTTTGTTATGAACTAGCCCTGCCCGCGGGTCCCCCCGCGAGCAGGCCACTTACCCTCGCAGTTGTTTTCGCCGACGTGGCAGGACGCCGCCGTCGGCCTGCCCATGCGGCCAGGAGGCCGCCCTGCTTCATCTTCGGCTCCGCGGCCGGAGCCACGGCCTTCCACGGGGCTGGGACTGCCCCCAATGTTGATTCTATCTTCGCGGCATTCAGGCCTCAGACCCGGGCTCGAGTAGCGGCAGGAGCTGCTCCCGGGGCCTCCTGCAGCGGCTGGAGCCGCTGCCGACGTTGGAGCCTGCGCTCAGGCTCAGCCCTGCCTCTCTGACGCTGCTACGCTACTACATCGGTGCAGGCCGCTGTCCGCGGTCCTGCACAGCTCCTGCATTCCCTCTAGGCGCTCGGCCACGTCTTTCTACTGTATTTAAAGGGCCAGACACAGGAAGTGTCTGGGCCCCACCTAGATGACTGTTTTCTGCCTCAGCCCTATAAAGGGCTGCTCCGTTCATTGTTCCTGGCCTTGCATCGTGATGTCTTTCATCTGGAGGCTCCTGCCTGCCAGAGTTGTAAGGTCCTCTGTTTTCTTGGAGCTCCTCATTTGCCTTCTTCGTCTTTGTCTTGCCTGAGGTCCCCGTCCATGTCCAGATGTCTAGTCATGGTTTCCTCGTCCGTACGTTCCTACCTTCCTGGATGTCCTGTCCCGGGTCTTCGTCAGATGTTCCTGAGCCTTCATGTCCTGTCTGGCTGTGTTCCCGGAGGATGTCGTGCCCGGGGACTGGTGCAGCCTGCAGGAGGGATTGTCCCTGCGCTCTGGAGCCGTCATGCCTGCCAGCCTTGTGGAGTTCCGGGTGACTTATGGCTCCGTCATCAAAGCTCTGCTTGGGTTGGACTTGTTCCTGTGCTGTCCCGTTCCTGTTGTGGTCCGTGACCAGCCTCTTGGGGCTGTGTAGGGCACGTAATGGGACAGGGTGGTCCGCGACTCAGTCCCGCGGGTGGCCTGAGTAGGGCGCCCTGAGAGGCAGTCCATGCCCTGTGTTTGCCTTGTGGATGTCAAGTATCTCGCCTTAATGCCGTCTGCATCAACCCAGTCTCGTCTTGGATGCCGTTGCATCACCTGTAGTCATGTCTTCATGTCAAGGCTCGTCTGCCCTCAACCTCAGGCCAGGCCTGCTGCTCCTTGCTGCTTGCAGCAGGTCCGAAAGGGCCCGGAATGGTCGGAGGACCATTCACCTTCCAACATCCTCGGATGTTTGGCCATGGGAGCTTGCCGGCCTGGCCGAGGGCACGACTGTTCAGCCTAGCGGGGCCACCGTCAACCCTTGGCTTGGTCCTGAAGGTCTGGGACGGGCTGAGGCCCATGGGGACACTAAACCACCCAAACACAACAGTTTTTGAGAGCTATGTTTCCTTCTTCAGGTAAGTAACTCTTGAAAGCTATTCACAAATGTGTTATGTTAGTCAAGTGTGAAGATATCACCTACTACTTTGTTGACCATTATTTTTTTGGAGGTCAATATTCAGAAATAGCCAATTAAATAAGATAAGACTTATCTGGCTAATTTAGTTGGGATATTCAGTGGTGCAATCATGCTATTGAATATACCCTGATTTAAAATAAGCCAGATTAGATAATCGGCTAACTTTAGACCTGCTCAATAACAGGTCTAAAGTTAGCTGGATAATTTTGAATATCACAACTTATCTGGCTAAATTAGCCAGATAAGTAGCTTTCCCAATCAGTTATGCCCCTGAAATGCTTCCTTTTTAGTCATTATCCAGCTAAAATCTAGCCAGATAAAAAAAAAGAAGCATTTTGGTGGAATAACTGACTGGGAAAGCTACATATCTGGCTAATTTAGTCTTATCTTACTTAATTGGCTATATCTGAATATTGAACTCCATAAAAAATAATGGTCAACAAAGTTACAGGTGATACCTTCACATATCCGGCTAAAATCTAACCAGATAAAAAGGAAGCATTTCAGGGGCATAACTAATTCCTCCTTCATTCCCTCCCTTGTTCATGCCTGTTATATTGCCCTTTGCAATCTCACAATCTGTTTTACCCCCATTATGTTACCACATAGCCAGTTTTCTCATGTAGTTATGTTACTGCACTTTCTCACAGAATTATTATATGACTGTTTCCCTTCTCCTGAATTTCCTAACTCCTGTTTTAACCCTGAACGAGTTCCATGTAACTCCTTTTTTTCCAGTTAACGATATTCTACGTAAACCGGCACGATGTGCAAATGAATGTCAGTATATAAAAACGTTATATAACTAACTGGGAAAGCTACTTATCTGGCTAATTTAGAGAATACTGTGACTCCACCCTCCTGCTGATGTCATCACAGGCTGATATGAAAAGCAGGACCGCAGCAGGGGCGAGGCATCTCTGAAAGGGTGTCCCAAATGGGGGGGGTTCACCTCTTAAAATGCTCTTTAGGGAGCAGTTAGGGGGAATTAGGCCATAAATGCTGACCCACTTATTGAGTAAGCAGTGTAGAACAGACTGGAGTGTTTTGTAGCCGAGAGAGCTTGTGAAAAAGGTGTGTTTGATTCAATTATTTCATGTTTATATTTTTTCTATTTTGAACTCACCTAGCCTATTTATTAGGCTTTTACATATCTACCTTTTTGTATCTAAATAGACTGGCACGCAACCCACAATATTTTATTGCTTAGATTGGAAATGCTAGAACTATAGCACAATTAAGTATTTTTTATATTATGCAATTGGTTTCGTGAATCTGTGTTCTTTTCTGCTCTCACAATTTCTTATGTGTATGCCTGTTTATGTCCAATTCTGAACACCTGTCATCTTTAGCATTATATTAATAATCAATTTGCTTCCCTGAAAGTACTCAGAATGAAGAACGGACTTTAAATATGGTACAAGTACAAGAAATATATCCACTCAGATGTGATTTTACCAACATTATGAAAAACTAAGGCCAAAACTTGAGTTATTTTTTAGAGGGCTGTTCCTTTCTATGCACGTAAAACACATTTTGAAAATAGATTCTATGACTGCCGAAGGGCTTTTCAACCACTTATTTTCATCTGCTTTCCACAGCAAAGGCATCACTGTATTGTTTGCAGTTCACCAAATATCAAACAGCTCTCTTTGTTGACATATTTTATATTATTTTTATGTTTCTCTGTTGACAAGCAGGCATACGTAAATGAAATATTATTTATAGGTGCTAACACAGTCCCAGCAATCAGAGATCAGTAAAAGCTTTACTGAGCATGTGAGAGGAACTTCCTCATGTGCGCACTGCCTCATGAACCCCTCAGTATTACTGTTTCCCAGCTACACCATTGAGCTATCCCAGTCTCTCTCTCTCTTTTCTTTTTTTTTTTTTTTTTTGCAGTTCTCTGTTTTGGCCTTGACTATCATTTTATTGTTTCCTTGCTGTTTAAAATGTTTTAGCTGCTGCCTCTGCAGCCCTCAAAAAGAACTTTTTAAATTCTGAAGAAAAAATGAAAAGAATAAAGATATTGTGGCTTAAGCCCAAGGCAGTGGTTTTAAGGCTTGCACTTGTGGGCTCCACCTGTCCATGACAAATACACACACCATCTGCTATCAATGGTGGGGCCAGATCACAACTCTGCTGATTGCTACAGATATGGTTGTATGTTCCCTAGAGTGCAGCAGTACTATGCCTGGAAGATGGAGTCCCTAAGGAAAATGCCAGCTGGTAGAAGCCCTAAACTTCGGTGCCAGACTGAGCAATGGAGCTGCTCCTTTTCAAGGAGCAAGACATTGTCAGGTTCCTTGCACAAGAAGTCAAGACAGAAAGCTTCACCCTTAGGTCCCTGCAAGAACTGGAAGGCTCCTTCCCTGTGGTGTCAGCCTCTGTATCTGTTCCAAGTCAGGGGTTGAGCATGATGTAGATCTCTGTGACATCAGAGAAGCACCAAGGAAGGTGCTTAAGTGGTAAGAAGGTCCTCCTTTGAGGCGACCACTCTCAGAGCTTAATTAAAAGTTGGTGCCATCGGTGCAGGGTTCTTGGAGAGCAAACCTCTCCTTGACACTAAAGTGAGACTGTAAGGGTGCTTTGAAGGGTTCTTTGTGGAGAAAGACCAATTGTTGGTGGTGCAGAAGCAGAAAGATAATAGCAACATAATGAGATTTAATTGATCAGTCCTATGAAAATAGCCAAGGCTGTGGGAATACTAAAATATGTGAAAGATTAGCCAGAATGCTAAAGTATGTCAAAGTAAGCATTAAGTTTTTGCTTCTGCCTTCTTGGCTCAATGTACAAGAAATCATATGACTTACAAGATTGCAATATTATTAGCATATATGAGATAAGGTAATAATACTAACCAGTTGAAAAATATTATGCTTACAAAGAAGCTAACTAATTGGTGTGCAGGTTTGGAGGAGGTGACATATATAATCTAATGTACAACTTCAGATCATAGAGATCTGCACATGCTTTATTCTTCTGTGCAGTTCTGTATGGCTCCATAAGATATTTTACTACAGGGAGGATGACTCAGAATCAATGTTAAGAAATATTTCTTCACAACAGAATAATGTGCGGTAATAAGTTAAACTGGACAATAGCACTATAAACAAAGCATAAATAGTTTAATGAGTGCACACAACAATAGTGCACAAAGTTTAAATCAAAAGAGACATAAACATGTAGTCATACAAAGCCCCGACACGGCCGTGTTTCGCGTCAGGCTGCGTCAGGGGGATGAGTTCCAAAAATTCTTAAGGGGGCTAGAAATGAAGCTCTGGTTGCGGCAGAATCGCAGGTGTGAGGTACTGAAACTTCAAAACACGGACTACCGAGCTGACTCGTTAATTTGCAAATATGTGGAAAAAGATTTTAGCCGACCGGGGACATCGCAAAGAACTCTGAGACACTTCAAAGAAGTGGACCCGAAGGTCTCAATCACATGTAATTGCGGGATAAAGAAGCGGGTAGTATATGCGGGTAGTATATACGACCCACAAACCTTTCAATATGTCGGGCTTAAGCGCAGTAAGTCTCTTGATCGCTTGCTATCAACCTGCTTCTTTATCCCGCAATTACATGTGATTGAGACCTTGGTGTACAACTCTGTCTTTGTGGCATGACTTTGTCTAGTATCCAACAGTTCATTGGAGACAACTTAATTTGAAGCACAACAGCTTGTATTTAACTGAGAAGCCCAACTGATTCTTTAAAGCAGAGCATACTCCATGCGTTCAAGTTTCAGAACAGGGAAATCTCACACATTGGATAATTCTGTAACATTCCCAACATCTTAATAAGAACCTGCACTTATCTGACAACTTGTTTCAGGTTTTCACTTTTTCAAAACAAGTGTGTGCCAACATAGACTGCAAAAAGAAAGGACGAAGTTAGCCTAGCAAAGGCTTTTTCTGCATCTAAGGAAATCACTGCACCTTTCTTAGCAGACACCCATTCCATGTGGAGAATATTACTCAATCGTCTCATGTTAGATATTGAAACCCTACCTTTAACAAAGCCCATTTGATCCCTGTGAATAGGAAAGGGAGAACTGCTTCTAACTGGAGCTGAAATACCTTAGGAAATATTTTTAAGTCTGAATTTAATAGTGAGATGAACCTGTAGGAACCACATTCTGTTTCAGCCTTCCCTTTCTTATATATCAATGAGATGTAAGCATTCCCCAAATCCCCTAACAAACCCATGCCATTGCCCAGCCAGTCATACAACCACAGCAAATACAGGGCCAATAAGTGAAAATATTTTTTATACAGGTCAATCTGGTATCCATCAGGACCTGGGTATTTTATTATAAATGTGCAGGATGAGGGAGCAGGTGGGAGTGAAGTTGCTGAGCTATGAGCACTTCCTACTTTTTTCTGATGTCATAGTGGATTGTGATCTGGGACCAAGTGAAAACTGGATATCGTGATTCAGTATTACAGTGCATGCAGTGATGGATTATTCAAAGGTGAGGGTCCTAGAGTTCAGTAAAACTCACTGTGCTAAAATGGGGAAAATCTAGCAAACTTTGATGAGCAATGGGAACAACCATAAGCAGATATTGTAAAGGCAACTGTCCTTTTTGGTAGAAAAATAAATAAAGTAAGAAGAAAAGGAAGTTGCTATGCTTATCTGAAGAAGTAGCTAAAAACATAAGGAAAAAAAGGTTAGCATTCATAAACTACAAGAGTCTGCAGAAAGAGGAAATACAGGCAAAGTAGTCAGTAAGCAAGGATACAAATGGAAGAAAAAATAACAAATACAGTAAAAAGGGGGTGGGGAAGACATTTTAAAGATATGTTAGGGATAGGTCAAAATGGAAAAATGGCATTTTGAGACTCAAGGAGAAGAAGAGGAATATGTAGAGGCTGATAAGGAAAAAACAAAATTGCTTAACACATGTTTCTGTTCTATAATCATTATGGAAGGACCACAGAAGCATACAGCAACACAAAATGGTTACAAATAATATTGGAAGTGAGATAAACCTCAAATAATTTTCAGAAAACTGAGTTCAAGATTAACTAGCTAAATTTAAAGTAGATAAAGCAATGGGGACAAATGGGATATATCTGAGGATTTTAAGGGAACTTTGAGAAGTTCTGATAGCGCTCCACTGGTTGACCTTTTCAATTCTTCTTTAGAGTCGGGAGTAGTTTTGGAGGACTGGAGACAGGTGAATCTGATTCCTCTTTAAAAAATAAGTAAAAAGGAAGCTTTGGTTTTACCAGAGGTAGGTCTTATCAGTTTAATTTGATATGTTTCTTTGTCTGGGTGTCCAGGGAGTTGGATCAGAAGAGCGTTAGAAGTAGCGTACTTGGATTTCAGTTAGGCTTTTGACACAGTTCCGCGTAGATGACTTATAAATAAACTCAGCATCCTTGGTATGGGCCTTAAAGTGACTGACTAGGTTATAAAGTTGTTGAGTGAAAGGTAACAAAATATAGTAGTAAATAGAGCTCACGCTGATGAAAGGGATGCCCTTTCTACTTACTCTCCCCTCCTTCCACCCACTGTGAATATACTCCCCCCTTCCCCTCCCCTATTACTTTCCCCTGCTAATTATTCTGATTGCATTGATGAACGCCCTTGTAAAAACTAACATGTACATATGTATATAATTCTCGTATTATCTACCCCTGTCCTTGTTTACCCCCTCCCTGTTAAAAAATGTAATTATTGTAAAGCTTGTTGCTCAGTTATGTTACATTGTGAACCGAGGTGATGTTTGCAAACGTGCCTCGGTATATAAAAAACCCGTAAATAAATAAATAAATAAATAAATAAATAAATAAATATTAGGGATATGCCACAGGGATCAGTGGCTTTGACCAGTTCTTTTGAACTTTTTCGTAAGCATATTGCTGAAGGATTTTCAGGAAAGGTTTACTATTTTATAGATGATACCAAAATCTCCAACAGGGTAGACAGTCAGGAAGGTGTAGAAAAATGAGGCGGGATCTAGCAAAGTTTGGGGAATGGTATAAAAAAATCTGGCAGCTAAAATTTAATGTTAAGCAATGCAGAGTCATTCATTTGGGCTGCCAAAATCCAAGGGAGCAGAACAAGGTAGGAGGTGAAATTCTTCTATACACAGATCAAGAAGATTAGGTGGTTATCATATCTAATTATCTCAAAATGAGCAAACAGGTGGATAATGCGATAGTAAAAGCCAGAAAGATGATTGGGTGCATAAGGAAAGGAATGTCAGCATAAAAAAGAAGGTGATATTGTCCTTATGTCTATCTCTAGTATGATCTCTTTTGGAATACTATGTGCTATTCTAGAGACTACACCTTTGAAAGAATATACACAGGATGGAGTTGGTCCTGCGGGTGGCTATGAAAATGGTCAGTGATTTTCATTGCAAAGTTTATGGAAACAGACTTAAAGATCTAAGCATGTATATCCCAGAGCAAAGGTTCCCAAATGTGTCTTAGGGGACCCCCCCCCCCCCAAGCCAGTCAGGTTTTCAGAATATCCACATCGAATATGCATGAGATAAATGTATGTGCTATAGAGGCAGTGAATGCAAATTTATCTCATGCATATTCATTGTGGTTATCAGGACTGGCTGGGGGTCCACCAGGATAGATTTGGGAGCCCCTGCCCAAGGGGAATGTCAAAATAGGGGAGATATGATAGAAACAATTACAGTAAATATTTCAGATGTATCACTACACAGGAGATGGGTCTTTTTCAATGGAAAAGATACTCTGAACAAGACATCATGGGATGGGGTTAAAGGGAGAAGACTGAGGAGTAATCTAAGGAAGTATTTCTTACAGAAAGAGTGGTGGATGCATAAGAACATAAGAAAATTCCATACTGGGTCAGACCAAGGGTCCATCAAGCCCAGCATCCTGTTTCCAACAGTGGCCAATCCAGGCCATAAGAACCTGGCAAGTACCCAAAAACTAAGTCTATTCCATGTAACCATTGCTAATGGCAGTGGCTATTCTCTATGGGGTAGATTTTAAAAAGAAGCGCGATCGCGTACCCTTGTTTGCGTAGCAGGCGCAAACAAAAGTACGCTGGATTTTATATGATACGTGCGTAGCCGCACGTATCTTCTAAAATCCTGGATCAGCACGCGCAAGGCTGCCGATGTTGGGCAGCCGGCGCGCGCCGAGCCGTGCAGCCTGCCTCCGTTCCCTCCGAGGCCGCTCTGAAATCGGAGCGGCCTCGGAGGGAACTTTCTTTCGCCCACCCCTCACCTTCCCCTCCCTTCCCCTACCTAACCCACCCCCCCGGCCCTATCTAAACCCCCCCTACCTTTATCCATGGATTTACGCCTCCTGGAGGAACATGGAACAGCCTCCCATTGGAGGTGGTGGAGACATGGGCAGTATTTGAATTCAAGAAAACATTGGACAAGCACAGAATATCTTTGAGAGAGTAGTAGGGATTATTAAAGTTGAGCAGTTGTGTGGATGGGCAGATTAGATAAGCCAGTGTGTGTGTGTTTGTGTGTGGGAAGGAGAATTCCTGCACATGCTCACCCTAACCTTTGCTGAGCTCTGAGAGCTGGGTCCATGTTTGCATTATCAGATAATGGCTAATTCATCCTGCTGGCTACAGACAACCCTGTTTACAGGTAAGCAAACTTGCTTTAACAGTGCTGACGGATTCATTAGTATTAATATGCATCTTTGCTTTTCATAGGATTTGACACCGTATCATCTGCATTGCAGTGGGCCTTGTTATACTTATTATATTATCCAGAATGCCAAAGAAGAATTCATGAAGAAATTGGTAATGGTTGCGTAAGAAATTAAGAAATGGAACCCAACATCCTGTCTCCAATAATGGCAAATTCAGGTTCCAAGTACTTGGCAGGAATCCAAAGAATAGACCAAATCCTCTTTACTCATAACCAGGGATAAGCAGTGACTTTTCCAAGTCTATATGGCTAAATAATTGTTTATGGATTTTTCCTCCTGGAACTTGCTAAATCCTTTTTAAACTGAACTATATTAACTACTTTCACCACATCCTCTGGCAACAAATTCCATAGTTTAATTGTACACTGGGTTTAAAAATACTTTCTCCGAGTTCAAGCAAGTTGGCAGTCCTCACACATGGGTGATATCTTTAGTTGGAACATAGCACAGAAATATGATATCAGAGTTTCCAGAAAATTTGAGTATGCCGTACTGGGCATTGCAGCATGCTATACTGCAATGTGACCATCATGTGGAGGTCCCTTCATTCTCATCTTTTCTATGGAGCCCACAGGTCATGGATTTTCTCTCTCCTGAATCTTTTAGATTTCTGTGAGAACAGGATTCATTCATCACAATGCCCATGGTCTTTATTCAGTTCCCTTTAGTCACCTAGATAGGTTTTTCAGTCATTTCTTAAGTTTCTTCTCTTTTTCAGCAGGTGCATGGTACACAGATACTGCTGTATCTAAGCAGCATCGATCACGGTTCTGTTGACATCAAGTTGTTTGACTTAACACTGCTGGTATTTTGCTCAATACACTAGATGGATAAGAGAGTCAGTGGTTTTGATAGGTGCCCTCTATGTGAAAGTCATGTCTATCATGGACCCCATGGTAAATGTATCCTCGGCCTGTGGGCAGTCACAATATCCAGGGGGTGCTCTTTTTGTAAGACCCTGACCCCCGGATGTGTCGATCTTGGCTTAATTTCATGGAAAAGCACCATCGGTATTGACATTGCAGACATCAATATCAATAGCCTCCAATTGCCTTCTCAATGTCAATGCACCTCTAGTAGTTGATGCAACTCCTAGATCCATTGATATTGATGTCTCTAATGCCAATACTGATGGGCCAGACATAAATCATAAAGTGCTTTTCCTTTAAATCAAGCCAAGATCGACACCCTCTGGGGGTCTTGATCATACAAAAAGAACACCTCCCAGATGTTATGACTGCCCCTCAGTGATACGCCTTTTTATCTGCTCCTTTTTGTTTTGTTTTTTTCTACTTTACTCATTTTATCATAGTCTCCTTTTTAAAGGTTAAATGGTACTGCAGTAATTTTCTCTATGTCTTTCCTTCACTGATTATATTAAATATAATTATTTATGATCACTATTGCCAAGTGGATCTCTTCATGAATTCCAGGCCCATATGCTCAAAAAGCAATCATTTTGGAACTTTACCTCCCTTGCATGCCCTGATGAGACATTTCCCCAATCAATATTAGGGTAATTGAAATATCACATTATTGTGATATTGCTTAATTTGTTTGTTATTCAAATTTCTGTTAGCATTTCTCTGTCTGTCTCTTCATCCTGGCCAAATAGACAGTAGAATACCCTCCACTGCTATACTTCTTCCCTAACATATATGAAATTTTGACCTATAGACAACCCACACTCCACAGTACATTTTTTTTCCTACAACACTTTTATCCTGTTTGACTCTATGCCATTCTTAACATATAGAACCTTTCCTCCACCAATTTGACCTAGCTTATTATTTTGATATAATTTATACCCTGGTATCGCAGTGTCCCATTGGGTATCCCCCTTCCAGCAGAACAGTATACAGGTTTTCTTGAGGGGATTTTTTTTCACAGTTTCTCCCAATTAGAATTATAATTATTGATAGTTTGTGCTTTGCAGATGAAAAGATTGGAGACAGCAGATTGCCCCGATTTGATGACAGAAAAGAATTACATTACACAGAAGCTTTTATAAATGAAGTTTTCAGGCACTCATCATTTGTTCCTTTTGCACTCCCCCATTGGTAGGTAAGCTGAATTTCTGAGTATAAAGTAGTGTAACACATCTCTAGACTAGACATTTATTTATTTGATACTACTTATATCCCATCTATTGTGAAACAATTGTACTAGGCGAGTTATAACATCTTAAAATCAAACAATCTTAAAATACAGCAAATAATTAAAATTCCTAACACATAAAAATCTACAACAAATAGTTTATCGTGGTAGCCACCAAGGAGAACACCAAGGTTAAAAGCTTTCTTAAATAAATGAATGTTTAAATGTTTTCTAAAAAGACAAATTTCATGAATTGTATGCAGATTCTCAGGCAAGGAGTTCCATAGCTTAGGCCCCATCACAGGAAATCTTTCTAGATCTTGACATATTTAAACTAACATAGGGACCCGAGACCATCGTTCCGGCAGTCGCTTCCTCCTCCCTTTGTAAATAATACACATGACAACTATATGGTATAACAAAAAGGCCGCAGTTTATTGAACATAACCCGAGCCAACATCATAACATCACTACAAATAACGTCCCTTTCTCCACCTCCTCCGCCGCCTCCCACTCTTCGCTTACACCGCGGCCCGGTGATAAGCAGGCATTTGACCCCCTTTTTCCCCTACTCACCCCGCCGCGTCACAGCGAGGGTAAGCTTGCGGCCTGAGCATCGGCCCCCCCCTTGCTCTTCAGGCCTTCCCGTGCAGCAGCTCCAAGCTACACGGGCATTCCTCCCCCCCCTCTGAACATTCTATTACAATATAAGAATACAATCCAACATATGGCTCGGGTTTTCCGCCGGCACTGCGACATGAACACAGGAGCACCATCAATAAACCTCAAAACAAAGGGAGGGAGGGCGGGCAGAAAATGCTCTGCTTGCTACGCTGCCTGGATCGCAACTGACCACCTCCCTGCTCTTTCCCCTTACTGTCCTGCCTTACCACCAATGGGAGTGCAGCATTCAAAAGATGCTGCCTCCCATTGGTGCCCCGCCAGCTCAATCCTTCCCCCCCCCCCCCCCCCCCAGCTCCCCCCTCTGCGCTTCCGTCCCTCGCTCGTGCCCATGTTATGGGCGGCGATTCCGGACGGGCCCGGATCGCCTCCTCTTATTTCCTTTGCTGATGAGATTACCAGCAGCTTCCTATCACTGGATCACAAAGAACGAATAGTAATGTATCATTTCAAAGGATTTGCTAAATATTTATTTATCGAGTTTTGTATACCGTCGTTCGGTTTCGCCATCACAACGGTTTACAAAGTTTTGATGTTTAACAGAGTTTCTAAAAGGTTCCTGTGATTGTTAACATATATATTGTAGGCTTTATAAACGTATTTCGGATAACAGACTATACAGTTTCGGTTATGTGTTATATTATGTGCTTGCATTGGTTCCTAATGTTTGCATAGGGTCGGTAGGAGGGAGGTGATGTTTAAGATGGTCCATCAGATTTCAATGCTTTAAAAACTATAATCAAAATCTTGAAATTGATCCGATATTTCACTGGCAACCAATGCAGGTCTTGGAGGTGTGGAGAAATATGTGGCAACCTACTATTAGACGAGCTGCAGAATTTTGTAGAACCTGAAGCGCCCTTAGAGAAGCTGCTGGAAGTCCCACAAAGATTTGCATAATCTACTATTGTTAATACAAACGCTTGAACCACTATGCGAAAATCATGCTTATCAAGAACAAACTTAAGATGCAATAATCTAAGCTTGTAGTATCCTGATTTTAAAACTTGTTGAAAATGATTCTTAAAAGAAAGTTTAGCATCAGATATGCATCCTAAATTCTGTACTGAATCTATAAATAGAATTGTTTCACCTAAAATTACAAGCCCATCTAAGTTATTTTTAACTATGAAACTTGAATCCCAAGAAAAACAGATTGCCTCTGGTTTTTTTATATTCAAGAGTAGATGAATATCAGACATCCATATCTTAATCACTTGAACACTTGCATTGAGACAATTTAATGTGACATTCAATTTAATGTGACTCAGTATAAAGCATAGCCTCAAATTGTCTGCATACATTTGAAATTTGAATGCACATGGAACATTTCTCTTGCACCATAGCAATTTTTTCAGTTGTATAGGAAAAAAATCTAGATAGCTTCTATTTCAGGGTTAAAGGGAAATAAAGCAACTTTCTGAATGTCAGACAGATGTTTTATCAGGGACAGGAATGCAGATTCATTATTGTCTGTGGTAAAACTTACTGTTAATGCTCAGTTCAATAAAAGGCTGTATAACCCTTAGTGCAGTGGTACTCAAGCCAGTTATCCAGACACACAGCTTTTCAAGTTTTTAGGATATCCACAATGAATTTGCATGAGATAGATTAACATGTGCTGCTTCATTGTATGTAAATCTATCTTATGCATTTTCATTATGGATATCCTGAAAATTTGAAGGGCTATGTGTATGCAAGGACTGAGTAGACAGTAACATGCTCTTTTATTACACTTTAATAGACTAGATTGAAGTCAATATTCAAAGTGCAATCAGCGCTGTTTATTCACATAAGTGTACCCTAGGCAGCAAGTAACAGCCACTGAATATGCACCTACGTTCAGCAGTCGCCTCCGCTAAGCTGCATAAGTTATTTATGGGGTAAAAAGCCACATAAGATGTGGGTTTGTAGTGGGCGGAGCGGGGCAGAGTGGGATTCAGCAAGTTAGTTGCATAATTTATGCGGCTAGCTAGTGATATTTGGTCTTAGCAGCATAAGCTTTCCGGTTAAGTTAGATGTGCCAAAGAGCAGATCTAAACTTAACTAGTCATAACCTATACAGCTAAATGCACAGCCATGCCGCTGAATATACCTTGTATAATTTATATGTGGCCGAGTTATTTAAATGGCCAGTTTTGAACAGTGATCACATTGGGGCGGATTTTAAAAGGGTTTCGTGTGATTTCAGAGCGGCCTCGGAGGGAACTGGGAAAGACATTGGGGCTCCCCTAGGGCTCGGCACGAGGAAGGTGCACAAGTGTGCATTTTATAACATGCGCACGGCTGCACGCGCATGTTATAAAATCGGGCATAGATTTGTGTGCGCCGGGTTGCGCACACAAATTTACGCCCGCATGTAGGTACGAATATCTGGCCCATTGTGTCTATAGGATAAAATACTTAGTACATAGAGCCTTAAGATAGTAAAATAATAGCTATGTTTTAAAAACACATGTTAAATATTTGAAGGCCAATATTAAAAAATATATGATGAATAACTTATCCGACTAAGATTATTTATTTATTATTTATTTAACAACATTTCTATACCGGTATTCATGTGAACATCATATCGGTTTACATCAAACAAAAGTTAGAAATTACATGGAACAGGGTAGGGGGGAACTGGGACAGGGAGGGAAGATAACTAGGGGGTGAGGCAGAGAGAGGTTAAAGTTAACAATGAAGGCATAACAATGAGGTCAACAACAAATGCAAGATAATTAAATAGATAAATAGTAAACAGAGTGTTACAGATAGGTAGACAAGGCAAGGCAGGGTGATCATATCCGAGTCAAAGCAGAAGGGGGGGTGGGGGGAGAGAGGCTGGAGTGGCTCCTATTCTGGGTATGCCTGTTTAAATAGCCAGGTCTTTAATTTTTTTTTAAATTTTTGGGGCAGGGCTCAAGACGGAGGTTTGGAGGTAGTTTGTTCCAACAGGTGGGACCCGCAATAGACAAGGCTCTGTCTCTTGTTGAGGAAAGGTGTGCTTTTTTGAGGGAGGGTATTTGGAGCATACCCAAACGATTGGTTCGAGTGGGGCGGCTAGGTTGAGCGAGAGTAAAGGTTCGCCTAGCCAGTTAGAGTTATGTGAATAGATGGATTCTTTTAAGATAAGTTATCCTGGATACTCATTAGGATAAAAGTTTCACTGAATATCCCCAAATAAAGTTATCCAGCTATATTATATAACTTTAAACCTAACTAGGCATCTTTTGAATATTGCCAGTTAGGTTTAAAGTTATCTGGCCTTTTGTTGCTGGATAACTTAAGACTTAACCAGCTATATTCCAAAAAGAATATAGCCAATTAAATGGCTCGGGAGGGGCTGGGAAGAAGCGAAGCACATGCCGTGACCCAATTCCCCTAGTCGCACTAGTACTTAACCGAGCTGCTTTGCCAGCCGAGCCCTTTCCCTCCATTCTTCCAATCTTTTCAAACCCCGCCATGGTGATATTTTAAAAAATAGGAAGTACTGCATAGCTCAGCAACTTCGCTCCCATCCCCTCCCTCGTCCTGCACATTTAGAATAAATACCCCTCTTACTCACCTGGTACCTATATAAAGCCTTCTGCCAGGACAGCAGTGCGGAGAAGTGGCCGCTTGCAGTGATGTTATGTAAGCATAAAATAGCAAGATGAATTGGGCCATAGGCCTGTGCCTTGCTTCCTTTTTCTTCCCCGACTGAGCCACTTAACTGGCTCTAAACTTTTTAGAAAATAGCCAGTTAAGTCTAAAGTTATCCTACCTCATGATCTGCTCTAGCGTATGGCTACAACCAGTGGTACAGCCATGCCCCACCCACTTTGGGCTCAGGCCTACCCAACCAGGGCTCCCTGCAATGGCGAAGAAGAGAACCCAAGCTGCAATGCCATTGTGAGATCCCATGCCCGTGATGGCAAAGAGGAGGGCAGTGAGCTGCAATGCCTTCATGGGATCCCATCCCTGCGATGGCGAAGAAGAAGGCCAGAGCAGCAAAGCCATCACTGGATCCCATCCCCGCAATGGTGAAGAAGAGGACTGGAGCTAAAAGGCCGTCGTGGGATCCTATTCCTGTAACAGCGGAAGTAGGAGTTTGGCTATTTCTAATGAAAAGGTCCCCTGTGTGCATGGTTGAGAATGGGTGCTGAATGTGTGTATGTGGGTGAGAATGGGAGCCTGGTTGTATATGTGGATTAGAATGGGAGCCTAGGGATGTGTGTGGGTGAGAATGAGAGCCTGAGCATATGTGTGGATTAGAATGGGAGCCTGGTGTGTGTGGGTGTAGAGAGTGAGACTGGCAGCATGAGTGTGCATCTCTCTGTGGGTGAGAATGTGAATCTGGGTGTGTGTCTGTGTGTGGATAAGAATAGGAAGCTGGGTTTGCAACTGTGTATGGATAAGAATGGGAACCTGGGTGTTTATCTGTGTGTGTGTGAGAATGGGAGCCAGGGAGTGAGAGCTTGTGTTTGTGATAGAACATGTGAGAGTAAGAGTTTGTGTATATGATAGAGCATGTTAGAGTGAGAACTTGTGTGTGTGTTTGTGTGGTACAGCATGTGAGAGTGAGAGCTTGTGTGTGTATGTGTGTGTGTTTGTGTGTATAGAGAATGTGAGAGTAAGAACTTCTGTGTGTGTGTTGGAGAGAATATATGAGAGTGAGAGCTTGTGTTTGTGGTATAGCATATGCAAGTGAGAGCTTGAGTATGTGTGTGTACGTATGTGTGTCTGTGTATGTGTAGAAAATGTGAGAGTGAGAGCTTGTGTGTATGAGGGAGTCTGTGACAGAAAGCATGAGCCTCTGTGTGTGTGTGTGTGTGTGTGTGTGTGGGAGGAAGGGAAGAAGACAGTAGGAAAGAAACAGAACACGAAGAGAGACCCTAAAAAGGAATTAGGAAATGACCGATTAGGGAAGAGTGGGAAAAAAGATACTGGGACCAACTAATTAGAAAAATACAAAGATAAGACAACAAAGGTAAAAAAAAATTATTTTGGGATTTTAGCAATTGGAATATGCCATCTTTAGGAATGTGCATTTCTTATATTTTTGCATTTTACTCTTTTTTTAGTATTCCACTGTTCAGAGTTTAGATTCTCAGGCTTTCTATTTTGGATTTGTCTGCATATTTTTGTTTCTAATTTGTAGTATCTTATTTCTATATTAGGTAAGGGTTGGTATCTGTTTTGCCTGTGTGTGTGTGACTGAAGTGCAGTATTTCTGTTAGCGTGTAGTTTCTCTGTAGTAGTCCAGTTTATTCTGTTATTTCAGTAGGTAATATACTAATGTTCTGGGGCCTGGTGTAGTATTTTCATAAGGTTGCTTTTATATGAGTCCTGAGAGTCAGTGCAGTGACTGAATGGTATGGCAAGGTTCTAGATGTCTCTTTGCAGGAGTTTGTATTACTTCACAAAATGTTAAGCAATGGAGGGATATTTTTTGCTGAATGAAACCAGAAGTTGAATATTTTTTTCATGTTGGTTGTAATGTGAATTGTCCTAGCTCTGCTCTGCACTTGTTCTGATGATTAATTATATTTTATTGTAGTTATGATTCCTGGCTTTCTGCAAAGAGGATTCATGAAAGAATTCATTGATTTGTGTTTTATTACATGATTGCTTGGATCCGTTTGTTGTTTTCTTTGCTTTTTACATGATATACTTATGCATTTGTAAACTGCAATAAATATAAAATAAATTAATACAGATTAATAAGGATTTTTAATGCTAGTAAGTCTTGATTGAGGTAAAATGTTTTAAAGTTTCATGCATGATACATAATGGGCCGGATTTTAAAACAGTTACTCGCGCCGGGCCTATTTTAAAAAGGCCCAGAGGCACACGTAAAGCCCTGGGACGTGCGTAAGTCCCGGGGCTTGCAAAAAGGGGTGGGGTGGTCCAGGGCGGGGCGGGGTCAGCGGCTCCTGGCACAGTGGCAAAAGGTAAAATAAAAAATTTTGGGGGGGTTAGAGTAGGGCTAAGGGGGAAAAGATTAGGGGAAGGGTTGGGAAGGTCAAGTTAGGGGGAGGGAATGGGGGAAGGCAGCGCTGTTCGGCGCGCGCAAGGTGCACAATAGGGATGTGAATCGTTTTAGGACGATTAAAATTATCGTCCGATAATTTTAATATCGTCTTAAACCGTTATGGAACACAATACAATAGAGATTCTAACGATTTATCGTTATAAATCGTTAGAATCATGAGCCGGCACACTAAAACCCGCTAAAACCCACCCCCGATCCTTTAAATTAAATCCCCCACCCTCCTGAACCCCCCCCAAATAACTTAAACATTTCCTTGTCAAATCCTACCTCCTTCAATCCCCCACCCTCCAAATGACTTAAATTACCTGGCGGTCCGGAACGGCAGCGGTCCGGAACGGGCTCCTGCTACTGAATCTTGTTGTCTTCGGCCGGCGCCATTTTCCAAAATGGCGCCGAAAAATGGCGGCGGCCATAGACCAACAGGATTCCACGGCAGGAGGTCCTTCCGGACCCCGCTGGGACTTTTGGCAAGTCTTGTGGGGGTCAGGAGGCCCCCCCCAAGCTGGCCAAAAGTTCCTGGAGGTCCAGCGGGGGTCAGGGAGCGATTTCCCGCCGCAAATCGTTTTCCGTACGGAAAATGGCGCCGGCAGGAGATCGACTGCAGGAGGTCGTTCAACGAGGCGCCGGAACCCTCGCTGAACGACCTCCTGCAGTCGATCTCCTGCCGGCGCCATTTTCCGTACGGACAACGATTCGCGGCGGGAAATCGCTCCCTGACCCCCGCTGGACCTCCAGGAACTTTTGGCCAGCTTGGGGGGGGGCCTCCTGACCCCCACAAGACTTGCCAAAAGTCCAGCGGGGGTCCGGAAGGACATCCTGCCGTGGAATCCTGTTGGTCTATGGCCGCCGCCATTTTTCGGCGCCATTTTGGAAAATGGCGCCGGCCGAAGACAACAAGATTCAGTAGCAGGAGCCCGTTCCGGACCGCTGCCGTTCCGGACCGCCGCTGGACCACCAGGTAATTTAAGTCATTTGGGGGGGGTTCGGGAGGGTGGGGGATTTAATTTAAAGGGTCGGGGGTGGGTTTTAGCGGGTTTTAACGATTTTAACGATATATCACGATATTTTACCCCCCAAACGGCAACAATACGATTCCCTCCCCCTCCCAGCCGAAATCGATCGTTAAGACGATCGAGGACACGATTCACATCTCTAGTGCACAATCTACCCCAATGGTTTTTGCAACCTACTTAGAAAGCCATTGTAGGGTGCAGTATATGGCATTATTTATCAATAAGAATATAACTAGTAGGTCTCAGACCTGCTTGCCTACAGCCCATGTTAACCTTGTGCCCACCCAAAAAATCAGTTCTGGCTACACCCCTGGCTACAACTAGCTGAAAAACGTATTTGCTGACTTCAAATATTGGAGTTAGCTGGATAAGTTACCCACTCTGGAACACCCATTCCTTAGCAGGCTATGCACATTACAGTTTTTTAGTTTGCACTAAAAAATTAGTACAAGCTAATTGAAAAGAAAGAAAGTGAATGACAGCACATCCCTACTAAACATAACCAGCATGGAATTTTTTATTTTATTGTAAACTAAGACACAGATCTAGTGGGAGGTGATATGTATTTTATCACATTAATACAGGAAGAGAAGTAGTAGAGGGTACACAAAAACTGGTCATGTTTTTAGATACTGCTTGGTAAATTTTCAAAACCTTAGATGAGAATGTTAGATATGGGGAAATTTTCAAATTGCATTCCTTGTATAAAGTGCATGGCTGCTTTTACCATGTAGACTTTACAATAATTTTCAAAGAGAAACTACCCTGGCAGTTTCTCTTTGAAAGCTAGCATAAAGTATGCACATTGAAGCACCTATGTACTTTGCACCTGTTATTTTGTGCAGGCAGCTGAGAAGGGTGAAAAAAAAAGAGCACGTACTTTAGAAAATATCATGTTATGTGTGCTGTTTTCCTCCCTCGACCTAAACATGTCTGCAGGAATGTCGCCTTACCTTCCAGCTAAAGTACTCACTTTGTGAAAGCCCATGTGTGCCTTTAGATAGGCCAAGAAGGTCAACTTTTAGACAGGGCAATCAAGGCACGTTACTCTCTTCTAACATGGCTAGATTACTTTGAAAATGTTCTTCCCTAAGGTTGTTCTTTAGTGGATTTTTAGCTGCTTAAAACTGTGCCTATCTGTGGAAGTTCATAATGTAAATAAATGTAACTGCCTTAAAAAGGCGTTGTGGGTGTTTCCGGTTTGTGGGTTATGAATTTACATGCACAGTTTCCATTGTCAGACTAATGTATGCAAACAGCATGCCATTATGCACATAACGTTATGCCCCATTTTAAAACAGGGAAGGTTATGTGTGTGCTTAGCTGCATAATAACCCAATATTGGAATCCATTTTATGTGGATATCTTGTGTTTGAAAATCAGGTTGTTTTGTGCATTCTTAAAATTATGCATGTAACTTTACAGTTTGGTGCACTATTGAACATTTACCCTTGTACGCCTATAATTTAATCTTTTCCAATTTGAAATAATTTCCTTTCTTTTGTTGAAGATCCAAGTATATTTTTGTAATTGTGATTATTTATTGAACATCATCAGCACGTAAAGTTTTATAAAAGAGAAGAGAGGTAATGCAGACAAGGAACACAAACATTAAAAAAGAACAGGGGTTTGCATCTCCTTACCAAAAACAGCTTGTAATCTAGGTGAAGCTTAACTGTGACAGAGAAGATACAGTTCAAGGAGGTAGAGATACAAACAGAGAATGATTTGTGATGGTAGCAACATCAAAGGAGGAGGCCATGGTCTGGTATCTAGTAGACTTCCCAAATGTCTTGTATTTTGAGGCACTAATTGAAGATGATGAGAAAGAGATGGTTTGCAGCTGGGGAAAATAAAGGTATTCCAGAGGCAAGGCAGTGATACAAAAGAGAAGATGAAGATGGAAGAGTATAGAACAAATAAAAGAGTAAGTTGGAATATAGGGTGAATAGAGATATGGGATGGGGAAGTGCAGAGGTTAAAAAGAGTGTTAAAGCAGCTTCCACTATTCCTCAGGCAGGAGGCCATAATATGGCTCCAGGATCAGCCAGCACCAATTAAAGCCATCCTGCCTGGAACAATAGGTAGCTAATTAAAGCAATCATTCTCAATAAATGAGCACTGATCAAAATCATAGGATCTAAAAGGAGAAAGTGGTGATAAGAAACGGGAGAGGGCATGATGTTAGGCTAGAGGGGATAAATGTCCTGTTACTAATAAAAATCCCGAGGCAGCAGGGAAATTCATCAACTCAAATTAAGCCAAACCAACTAAAAGGGAGAATATAATAAAGATGCTACCTTAAAGATGAATTTTAAAAGCCCAGTGCGTGCATTAATTAGGGGATATGCGAATAAGCTGAGCTCGTATGTGCCGAGCAGATTTTAAAAGCCGCCCAGAATTACGCATAACTGCCGGAGCATGCATATCTCCAAAGTTTACAAAAAGGAGCAGTTCGTGGGCATGGTCTGGGTGGGGCATTGGTGTTTTGGGGCTTGAACCATAGATGTGTGCATAAATACTTACGCGCCTGGGCATGCACCCCACATCCCCTGCCTCATAAGTTTACTTCTGTTATGGAGGAGGTGTAAGTTATAAAATAAAGAAAACTAGGCAGATCTGCAGGACTTTAAGGGTCAGGGCTAACTGGGGAGAGCGGAGGCTATCAAATTACAGGGGTTTAAAAGATCCTCCCTTTAATTGGGTGAACTGGGCACGAACTGATTTAACTGGCAATGGCGTTGGTGTGCGCCACTTTTTTTAAATCCCCCAACTTATGCAGTAAAAGCGGGATTTGCGCACACAGGCACAGCCCACTTAAAATTTGGTGCACATGTGTGCACGGCCAGACTATTTTAAAACATGTGCACATACGCTCATGTATGTTATAAAATGGTTGCATCTCTGCGGGCAGATACATGTGCGCAAATGTGTACTCGCGCACCGGTTTGAAAATTACCATCTTATTGTCTAGTATCATAAATGTTCTTATTAATATCTATATATAAAAACCTGAAAATCCTAGTAGATCCAGAAAATCAGAACAAAAAAGAAACCTCCAAGAAACTGGTGTCCAAAGTATCCAATAAAAATAATTGACTCACATGTTACATCAAGAGGCCATCATATTGCAAGCCATATGAGAAAACAGGACATTGTGACTTTGGCAACCAAAGCTTCTAAATAACTTTACTCATACCATGAAATTAGCTTAATGTTTTAATTATAGGTCCCCAACAGTTTATATTTTTTTTATTTTTGTTGCAATAAAAATGCAGGCATATGTGTTAAACATGCATTTATGTAAATCAATGGATTTTGGGGTATTGAATTTGGTTTCCCTTGCATTGATCTTGGAACAGGACTCACCCATGTCTGCCCTGATATAGTTTTGCATGGTAACATGAAGCATACATACTAGGTTGCATTTATAACTCACACTTTGAAATATATGAAACCCTTTGGCATAATTTCATACATCCAATGCCTTTCTAAAATATATATATATATAAAAAACATTTGCTGTACAATAAGTTAATATTAAATGTTTTTTAATTTTTATAATGCAGCAGTAAAATTTGCAGAGAGCCCAATATATTGTAGCATATATTGGGCCCTCTGCAAGATTTACTGCAAGATTTTACAAGATTTACTGCAATTTTACAAGATTTACTGCAATTTCTCTGGATCATTCCTGCCTATTTGTGTAACTGGGACTGAATTTTCACAAAGCTTTAGAATTATTGCCATATTTATAGAAACAATTGTTCTTTCTCTTATAGCACAACAAGGGATACCTCTCTATATGAATACTTCATTCCTAAAAATACTTGTGTTTTTGTGAACATTTATCAAGTCAACCATGATCAGTAAGTAAATCAGTATTGTTATGTTTTGGATATTGAAGCGTAGGCCCTTGGTCGATGCAAGAGATGGCACCTCCCACAGGGTGGAGCCCTGCGGGGACTTGCAGCGATAATCTAGCTCTTTAAGCAGAGATGGACACAAAGAAAGTGAGTCTTTATTATACTGCAATGTAGATTTATATTGTCCCGTCCGAAAACTGCAGAGTGGAAATCAGCACACAATCTCATCAGGTCCCGAAAGGGAGGTGCGTCCGGTAATGGTCCGCGAAGCAGGGTAGGCCGAGAACCCAGGGCCAGGTGGAAAGGCCAGTGAGAGTAGATCTGATAATGGTCCGCAGTGGGGGGTAGGCTGAGGATCTATGGAGAGAGTGATGAGACAATGCAGAGACAGAACTGGAGCGATAGTACTTACTCTGATGCTGGTAGCAGTAGTAGGAGAGAACCCCTGAGGAGCGGAGGTCCGGGACGAAATAAGGCCCCCGAGGAGCAGGCATCCTTGTAGGAGATAGACAACCCCGGAGGGTAGACAGGAGCGAGGCAAGGCCCCCGAGGAGCGGGTACCTTAAGCTTCCTTGTTGGTAGCTGGTAACCCCGGAGGGTGTAGAGGAGTGAGGCAAGGCCCCAGAGGAGCGGATACCTAAGTTGTCCTGGAGCGAGAGTACACAGAGCGGAGGCATCTGGTAGCAGAGAGAGATCAGCATGGAGGATTCCTTGCTAACTCGTATTGAGAATCGTGAATGGAGATTAAATACCAGAGCTTATGACGTCATGCAGTGGGAACGCCCCCCGAGGTTCCCACCATGACGCAAGTAAAAGATGGGGCTGCGCACGTGTGCATGCCCTAGGTGACTCCGAGAGAAAGATGGCAAACACAATCGCCCATGTCAGACTGAGGACGCCAGAGGAGTCAGCATGGCGAGGCAGAGGCAGCCATCTTCCCGAAGGGGACTGAGCTAGGCAGAAAATAGGTGAGCAATAGAGGGTGCAGCCATCTGTGACTGACGGGAGCAACAAGTATTTATTTTGGAAACAAATTATTTTGATTTCCAGCTTTATTTTGTCCACATACTTGAACTGAAAATTCAAGTGAAAAAATGTTGGCTTTTTTTGTTCAAAGTTTTACAAAAATGCTTGTAAACTAATTGAAAATGAATTGAATGTCGTGCTGTTGAGCAAGCATAAATATCTTTCTATAAAGTATATCATGCTGAGTCATAGACTAAAATCGACCTTTCATTCAAATCTTTTAATTTAAAGTATCTTGAAAGCATTAATTATTAAGTCTTATTATTTAACCCTAACCAAAAAATCCATCTACAGTTAATCGCTCTGAGTTTATGCTAGGTTCCTAAATCAAGTTTATGAGACCCTCCTAATGTGCAACTTAACCTGTTCTTAGGCTTGATATGTGTAAAGATGGTTTATAAATTTTAGTTGTGGCTATCCTTAAAACTAGACCTGTGGGGGGGGGGGGGGGGGGGGAACTACTTTACCTTTCATTAGTCAGCAATGGTGTTAGCAAGAAGGTTCTCCCTCCCTCCTGCCAGTAAAGAAGGAACATTCTGGAATCATAAATTCTGATTCTGGAAGGTCATAGGTGGTGGTGGTGGTAGTAGGGGGTCAGTTCAAGGTTACATAGGCAGGTGTTGCCTGTGGATCGGGAGGAGGAGCAAAGGTTCTGGGCAATTCTTGCCTTAATCAGGTGCTGCTCTGCAGTCAGGAGGGTGGGTCATAGGGTTGTTTTGGGAAGATGTGTGTTAGTTTCATGGGGATCCACATGTGGGAAGGAGAGGAAATAGTGGTGGTGGGGGGGGGAGATGTCATCAGGGAGTAGGGCAAATCTTTTTATAAGTTCCAGAAGGAAGGAGATTGGGGCATTGTGGGGTGGAGGGGTAGGGGGTTATTTCAAGGCTACTCAGTGGGTTAGATTGTGGGCTAAGTTGACACAGAATAACTTTCAGCCACTACCTAGCCAAATAAATCATGGCTGAAAATTAACCCAAAGCTAGCTGGCTAAAAATAGTTGAATATTTTTGGCTACTGAACAGTTTTTTGAAAATTGTCCCATTATGCTTCCTTTATTTGTGTATTATACTTTAGTGATTGCATTGCATTTTATTAGTCTGTTTTGAAAGTTATCTCACCAAATCTACCCACACAAGTTATACCTTCAAAAATATGTTCACACATTTTCCCTGAAATTTACATACATATGTTTTAAAATTGAAAGGTATGCACATAAATCCAAACCCCACCCTAGCTTCTCCCCCAGGAATGTCTCTGCTCAGTCTGAGTAATCTCATGTGCAGACATGAAATGTTTGCATAAGTTTACCCACATATTGGGTAGGCAATTTTGTAAAAGGCCATTTCTATGCAAAAAATGCCATTTTGCTCACAGTAGCCCTTTTAAAAATTGCTCTCCCTATATTTAATAATGTTAAATATTTTACTTTTGTTTGAAATATTTCTTATGTTTATAAGCAAAATTGCCTTGAGTTTTTGTAGTCGTTTTGTTTGCACATTTAGGTTAATTATTTTTTTTTTACAATCTGGACGCAGAGATCATAAATAATGTTTTTAGAGAAACAAAGTATTTCTTTCCTTGTGATGTAGAACATTATGGAAGAATCCTGATATGTTTACGCCAGAAAGATTTCTAGATGCAAACAAACAACTTGACAAGAGTATGGTTGAAAAGGTCGTTTTGTTTGGATTGGGAGTAAGAAAGTGTTTGGGGGAAGATGTTGCCCGCAACGAGCTGTTCCTGCTTCTTACCGCCATCCTCCAACAGTTGAGAGTGGAAAGACATCCTGGAGATAAGCTTGATCTGACACCAGTATACGGCATTGTGATGAAACCTCAGGCTTACCGTCTCAAAGCTGAGTCGCGAACCTGAATTCTGTAAAGAACCATGTCAAAAGACATAACTTCAGCTAATAAAGTTCTTAGGGAGAGTGTGGGGATTTCTAAAAACTTGCAAGCATGAATGCTTTCTGGATAATTGGTTTTAAACTTCAAAGTATTATACTAATGATATGTTTAGAATTGTCAAAAACCTTGTTTTCTGACCGGAAATAGAAAACGTGGAATATTGCTGATAGTGTGAAAACAAGTTAAACAACAGATTTGTAACATGAAAAATGTTCACGATGATGGTGGCTGCTTTTTGTAGTTTGATACCTATCAACTTGCACAAGAGACAAAAATTATTATCCACTTTTTACTTCTAAAATTTTCAATGATTTTTAGAATATAAAGCAGAAGTAAATAGTTGAAAAAACTCTATGTAGAGCTTCATTAGACTTGTACTGAGGCTATAAATATATATTAGATTACTATATGAATAAACTTTACCAAATCATTTAAAATTTAATAAACATATGAAGAACATGTATGGTATACTAAGCCATAGAGTTACATCTTAAGCTTCTGTTGTTGTGTTAACACTGCAACCTGAATTTTGATAGCTAAAGTTGTCACCCTACTTATATCTTCCATCTCAAACCTCACCTGTTTTCAGTTTACTCAAAATATGTAGACAATGTGCAATAAAACATAGAAAAAATAAGACAGAACAATAGGATCACAAGGCCCATCTAGCTCTTTCTGATTTCTGCACTCCAACAGACCGATGCAGTGTCGGTATGCGTTAAATAGGCACTCATGATTAAGAGCTCACTCGCACCTATCCACCTCTCTCAGGCACCCAATTTAATATTTAAATCGGATGTAGCTGTAAAATGGAGGCGCTAGAGGAAATTGTGCTCCCCTAGCGCCTCCTCGGCAGCAAGCGCTCAGGAGAGGTGGCTGTTAGCCAGTTAGAAAAAGGGATGCTCAGTTCTATGAGCGTCCCTTTTTCTAACCTGACCACCAGACCAATGTTTTTTTTTTAATTCCCCTATTTTGGCTCCTCTGACTTAATATTGCAATTATATTAAGTCAGAGGAATCGAAAAAAGGAACAGAAAAGCAGTATTTTCTGCTTTTCTGTAATTATTTTGGGTGCCTCAAGAATTAACACCTGCTCCAGGCAGGCGTTAATTTTTGTGGGTTAAAATGTGTGCTTCGAGCACACTTTTTTTTTTTTTGCATCTGAGGGAATAGGTAACAGCCTCATCAACATGAATTTACATGTGATGAGCATTATTAACTATGTGTTTGATTGGATGCACGTTTCCGACACGCTAACTCCTATTTTGCATTGGAGGTTATGGTCGCACGTCCAGAATGTGCAATCAATCATGTGTTGAGCTGTGCACTGTGGCCAGTGCACAGTATTGCATTGGCTGCAAGTGCTTGACTCAATCTTTTTTTTGGCATTAAAGCTTAGAGGGTGATGTATTAAAGTGCAAAAAATTGCAAATAGGGATTCATGTGCAAAATCCCAAATAGTGTGTATTATTTGTAACAACATGCCTATTTTAGCTTATAGTGTGGGAAGTTTTGAATGTTTGTAAGAAGTACATTTTTGTGCTTAGTTTGCTATGTACAAAATTATATTCAAATTAATAGCTTATTTATTAATTTAAAATAATTAGTAACCCACATCCTCCATTAGTTTGGTGCAGCAAACAAAAGTACACATATCATTAAAATCAGGGATGACTTTACATTCACAGTCATAGACAAACATACAACAATAAACATAAGACCCAAAGTAGGGAGAAAAACAAGAAACATAAGTCTAGCCCACCTCTTCTCTGTACTGGTTTGGGCTTCTTGAGCCTGCGATGTTCCTCTTCTCCACATGGGATCAGACAGTGGTATTAGGCAGCAACAGCCATAGAGAAGAACTCCTCAGAGGTGATGTCAGCTTATTCTTTCTCTCAGCAGTTACATTTTGGCTGCCTCCCTTCTGATGGACCCACTTGTGATGTCTTTTACACACCAGGTTGGTAACCAATGTTCTAGAAAATGTGTACACTTTCCATAAGTGCATCCAGGAAGTGACTTACCAGAATTCCAGTGAGGAGCAAGTGCTGACTCTTCCGTACAGACGGACTTGGCGTACAGAAGGAAGCTGAGGACCAGAGAGATGACAGAAGCTGAGACTGCCAGCTGGAAGAAGCAGTCATGAATATAGCTGAGCAGCAAGCCACAAGCCAAAGCTGTATCCATTAGCAGCACCCTAAGGAGCTACTGGAATGTAAAGCAGCTCATTAATGGCACATACCAGCATACAAAACTGTCTTTGCATGCTGATTTTCTAAAAAAAATGCAAACACCTCAGTGAGATGTAGTTATCTGCTTTTGCAAAAATTTCTCATGCAATATTTCTACCCAGATCATTTGCATAAGCAGAGAAATTGCACGTTATGTTCTTTACTATTTGCAAAATCATGCTCTTCAGTACATAGCAGTTTTAGCTGCTAATTTCTTGATCATTTCTCAAGCTTCATAGATCATGCATTTTTTTTCTACTCCATGTGCTTACTATATGCCAAAAACAAACCTTGTCTACTGATTCCTTTATAGTAAACTGTAAGTCACATACAGAAGAAATAATAATTTACAGGTCTCTTTTTTTGCAGTTAATGTCCTGTTAGAATGTTGTGTTTGTGGCATATTTGTGGACTCTTGGTCAAAGCGGCGATGACTCCTCCCACAGGGAGGGGCCCATGGGGAACCACAATGATTGGCTAGATTGATTAGATTCTTAGTAAGCAGACACTGAGGAAAGAAGGCTTTATTATACTGCTGTTGAATCTTGCCCAAGGAATGGACAGTACAGTAGTCCAGTAATATAGCAGTAAGCTCAGACAGTCTCTGTAGTAGATGATCTCATCCAGATGTAACAAAGGTCCGGTAGTGTTCCACAGCGCGGGATAGGCCATGAACCTGAAAGGTGGAATAGGAAGAGCTGGAGCGTAGAGATACTCACAGAGTGGCAGTGCTGATAAACTTCCTTCGGTAGTAGAATGAAAAAAGGACCCGTGGTCCGAGGTGCAGGATACCCTGAGCAGAATAGGCCCTCGAGGAGAGTGTACCTAGGAGCACCGAGGGTTCCTCAAAGAAAGCAGACAGGACCCTGAGGAGCAGATGAACCCCGAAGGGCAGTTGAACCCCGAAGGGCAGATAGAAGTGAGAGGCCCCCAAGGAGCCTCTCGCTTCTATAGGAGCCTCTCGCTTCCATAGGAGCGAGATACCCCGGAGGGTAGCGAGGAATCCAAGCGAGCAGCTTAGAAGTGGTCAGAGTAGCAAAACCGAAGTCCTTGCTAACTCATTGTATTGGAGCGGAGCTAAGGTTTAAATACCCAGAGGTACTGATGTCATGCGGTGGGGACGCCCCTGCCATGACTTATTCAAAAGTGTAGGCAGCGTGCGCGCGCGTGCCCTAGGAGGCATCAGGAAGAAGCATGGCGGACGGGGACGCCCATGCTATCTCGGAGATGCCGAGGATTTTGGCAACCAGCAGTGGAGGCAGCCATCCTTCCAAGGGAGGAGGAAAAGGGTAGAAGAGAGGTGAGGCAGAGCAATCACAGCCGACCGATGGACGCAACATAGAAAAGTTTAGTTGAAATCATGCTGATAATCCCTAACCTTCCTATTATATTATCAAACCACAAATGTCCCAGTGTTAGTCCTTATTTAATTAACACCCTCTTTTATTCATGCTGCAGTTTGCAGAACATACAGTGCCACCCAGTAATAATGTGAACAGCTGTGATACCTGGTGCCATCCTTTTGCCCATATCTGTACAGCAAGATAATACACATCGTGAGTTCACAAGGGCTACAACTTTATTACAATTGGCACAATACAGAACCAAGCCCAACTAACAATAAACAGCTCCTAAATGCTCTTCTGTTTTCCCTCCTCCATACTTGGTTTCTGGGCATCCCAACCACACAGCCATGAGCCACTTTAAGTTCTCCTGGGCTTCAGACACCTTCTGACAGACAACCACCATATATTGAGGGCATCCCTCACCATTACCCAGATCAAAATGCCACAAACACTTGATGGGAAACACAATGTATCCCCCAAAATTGAAAGCTGAGCTTCAGTGTGACAGCTCCCCTTGTTCACCACTAGATCTTCCCCATCCCAACAAATAAGCAACAGATCAGATAGAACTGATTCAAATGGGCTCAAGTTCTCAGCAGCTGTGACAATACAAATTACAATTTGTAAATCAACCAACAATTAGAGAATGATGTTATGGTCTGTAAAATAAATAATACTGGCAGCTTAGAGAAAGATCTTTATTTAGATAACATATGGGGTATTCCAGGAAAATGTGAGATTATCAGTAACGCAATTTAGTAGTCTCAGAGAACATTGTTGACACAATAGATTTAATAAGTCACATCTCCAATTTACATTCCAGTAAGCTAGTGTGTTTATTTGTATAACATTTTCCTATTTGGATGACATTATACTTTTATCTCATACATGTTACTAGGTATGAATTCTGATAAGTAATGTGATTTCTTATAAATTCATCTCAGAAAGTAGGAATGAAACTTAAGACTAATCTTTGACATACTTTTTGAATTTTGGCATACATTCTAGCATTTCAACATAATCTAGTTTTTCAGCAGCCTTGGATAGTTTTTACAAGTCTGATCAGTGCAGTTTCACAGTGCAGTAATGATAGCTTCTTAAGAAAATCTTTTCAAAGTAGCCCTACTGGGAGGGTGGGATGATACTGCAGCAGAAGTGAGGGGAAAGAAAAAAGAAGCCTGCATACCCTGGATTAAAGGCAGCTCAGGCCCCACTCCCTCACTTGGTGGGCTGGCCCACCAAACTAATTGGCATCCTATGATGCCACTATTTTTTTCAATTCATTTCATTTCATAAAATGTATTGATCGCCTAACACAAAGTAGGCCTAGGCGATGAACAAAAATACATACATAGTAAAAACAATAATAAACATACACTCAAGACAAAAATTTTTGTTTCACAGAAACTGGAGAAAAGTACTACCAAATACTGGTATCTATGTCCCTAGATCAAGTTATTTATTATTCGTCAGTTGACATTAACGAGAACTCATAGCAATTACTCTACTCACATTATTCTCATTTTTCTAATAACCATGTTCTCACATTCTTTTCTCTGATAACTGAATTACACATACTTCAGGCTGTTACATATTATAAGCATGATGGAGTAAAAACTCTTTAAATTCTAATTTAAATCTTTTAACATCATCCAAAGACCTCAATTCCACAGGAATGAGATTCCACTGAGTAGGAGCTGCTATGGAAAAAGAGGTCTCCCTCGTACTAAACAGCTGAGCATGTCGAACTGAAGGGATCTCTAAAAGATTCAATTGAGAAGATTTCAAACATCTTACAGGTTTATAAATCTGTAATAATGCATTAAGCCAGTATGAAGAATCTGAGGCAAGAAGCTTGTAGACCAGGGGTCGGGAACCTATGGCTCGTGAGCCAGATGTGGCTCTTTTGATGGCTGCATCTGGCTCGCAGACAAATTTTTAATAAAAATCTAACAAAAACCCCCACCCTCCTGATGCCCCCCAAAACCTCCAAAATGAATTTACTACAACCCCCCACCCTCCTGACCCCCCCAAGACCTGCCAAAAGTCCCTGGTGGTCCAGCTGGGGTCTAGGAGCGGTCCGGGAGCGATCTCCTGGACTTGGGTTGTCGGCTGCCAGTAGTCAAAATGGCGCCGATGGCCCTTTGCCCTCACTATGTCACTGGGGTCGACCAATGGCAGCGGTAGCCCCTGAGCTTGATAGACCCTTGGTCTGACCTAGCATAGTAATTTCTTATGTTCTTATAGCATTTCTTATTTTCTTATGGTCCTCTTGTGACCCCCTTCCCTAGTTCTTTTCCTCCGTCCCTTTCTCCACAGCCCCATCCTAAGAGTTCTATTTATTTATTTATTTTTTCATTAGATTTATTACCTGATTTTTTGAATAAGAAATTCACCTAAAGTAGGGTACTTCATCTTAAAAAGGTAACATATAGTCAGTGGGTGTAGCAATTAGTCTGAAGGAGACTTAAGTAAGGGCTAAACTTGATATTCATCAATAACAGAACTAGACCAAGTAAATTGTAAAACCGGACTAAACTTGAAATAAGTTAACATCAGGACTAAAAATACAACACGTCTCAGTAAAATAGACTGTAGCAGCAAATTTAAGGCACTCAGATACTGTAAATACAAATATATAAAAAAAAATATTAGGTTGCATCAGCATGTTTAAAGCACCCATTTAATGTACCAAGCAGTTTATAGAACTCCCTCCTGCCTTTCTCTGACTTAAGGCCCATTCCCAATGCTTTCACTTCTATGCTGTTCCTCTTGTCCTCTCCTTCCTGTGACCCATTCTTCTCCCCCTCCTGAGTGCTGATCCTACTATGGCCCCTTCCCCCCCTACTCTCTTCCCACCATCCGCCCTCCACCATAGCCATACTAACCCCTCAGTGCAGCTTTTTTTTCTCCAATTGTCAGGTCAGCAGGACAGCCGGAGCACATGTAGCAGTGACCGGCAATGTTCCTTAGGGTCATCATCTTGCTTGTTGCCACTTCTAGTTCTCTGAAACAGTGGCTGTTAAAAGTGCTGCTGGCAGTGTGCCTCCTGTCCTCCTCTTGGTGCAGCTTCTGGCTCCTCATGGAGGCAATCAACTGCACTCTTCTCTGCGTCCTCTTGATACCAATCATGCAGTCGATAGGTGGGAGCAGGCAGGCAGCCAAGTCAAAGCATCCCTATGCAGTCTATGTATTTGTATTCCACAGGTGGCTGGGGCCAGGCAAGAAACCAAGTGAAAGACATACCAGTCTTTATACATATATAGTTTGCTGGTGACTCGCTACCTGGTAAAGATGTGCACACTAATATTTTGTCACCTTCATTGTGGGGTTTTTTTTTTGTTTTTTGAAGATTTTTTGTTCATTTTTTTATTTTTTGTTTTTGGGCAATAGTGCACACTATTAGCAAATAGTGCACTAAGGTCTAGACTCATCAAAATATAATAAATATAGCAGAAATAGCGCCCATGTTAAAAAAGTGGGTGTAGTTAGGCTAATTTCCCCTTCCCTCCACACTCTCTTGTCGTATCTTCACCACCCATGCTCCCTCACTCTACTCCTCTCCTGTCCCTGCTGCTACTCTCCCCACTACCACTCCAGCCTGCCCCCTCCCTCTCCCAGCCTTCCCTTCTTACCTGACTCCCCTCTCCTCTCTCTTCCCTGTCATCATGTGCCCCATTCACATGCCTATCACACCCACTCACGCTTCTACTGCTCACCATCCTCGCACCTAGCATGCTCACACATTCTGCCCTTTCACACTCTAAACAAAAAAGGACAGACAGACAAGACAAACACTGCTTTCACACACAGAGAGAAACTGCAGACAAAGGGAAAGGGAAACAGAAAAGACCACCCTCTCTCTCCAAAAACTAACCTCCAGAGTCCGGCACTCGCCTGTCTCCTCCCACCATGGACAAAGGCTGGCATATATATGTTTGAGGAAAATATTGCATGCTCTTTTTTAGTGCACCTTGCAATATTTGCTCTGTTTATTGCACTGCATAAGATTTTACCACCTCATGTGGTATTTCCTATTTTGGCTTACACAGCATACATAGCATAATGATAACATATGGTATTTTATCCATATAAAGTAGTTTGAGGCTCTATGTTCACTATTACAATTGTTGTGAACCACTTTGGGTCTAACTCTTCTTTGTAGATGGTGGCAGACAAGTATAAGATTATCATAACATAACCTGGGCCACGGCAGCTCTCTTCCCTCCAGCTCTGCCAGCCAATGCAGCCAACCTTTGGGTTATGACAGCCTGGGTCTATTACAGATCGACTTCAGCATATTTCCACTGAATACTAATGAGATTTATTTCCATTCAGTGACTCTAGTTTATGTTAGGTTAGCCATCATCAATTGATTATCCTGAAAACCAGTCTAGTTTCCGGCACTTGAAGACAAGTATTTACCATCTTGCCTCTAATGGCAGGGAGTGGGCTAGTAGTGCTTAGGGGTAATGGCTTGCATTCAGTAGAGTTTAGATCATCTTATTACTATATGCTCGGGGATGGGTTTTCTCCATTCGTTGTTTATTTATTTATTTTCAATAACTTGCATTCCACCTATTGCCAGGCGGAAGATATCATTTAGAATTAAAAGTGGAAAGCAATTTAGCTGTGGATTTTATACTCTTCAATGAAAAATAAACCCATTAATGCATGTAATAAATTAATGAGGTAATTACTGTTTCCAGAACTAGTTCACTTATCTCTTCAGGAGTAGATATTGTGCTTCCTGTAAGTGGAAAGACTTCTCTGTTCCAGGTTGCATTTGTTTTTTTGTTTGTGTTTTTTTTTTAATGTTTCCTATTGTTGGTAAGTGGGTGGAGGCTGAATTACGTGCGGGGAAACTGGTAAATGTTAACCACTTAATCCAAAGAAATACTGACTTCATAGGACCTCCTGGTAAATGACTAACTTTGCAGAAAAATTGCTGTTTAAGTGCATAAGTGGTAAAAAAAAAAAAAAAAATAATCAGATAGCATCTGTTGAAGCTAAGCAAATAAAAACAATTCTGAGTAGACCAATGTTTCATTTAAGATGAACCCTGCTTAAGGTTTTCCAGGACCAAAATGGTGGTCTATTTGATGCAGGGCTTGATTCACTCTCACTGTTTTGGGGCTCCAGAGAGTAAATACCTCCAGTTATTTGGGTTTTACTGAATAGCAAGTGCTGTAGAAGGGGAAAATCAGGAGGTTTTCAAGGTGGGTCAAAAGATATTTGGTGCCGCTCAAAAGAAAACATTTGGGGCATGCATAAGGAGCAGTTCTCATAAATGTTCCATTAACACCCTCCGCTCTTCCTAGGAAGCAGTCCACAAAAGGGTTATTTGCACCTCTATGGCATTCATTCACTTCCTAGTGCACTTGGACCCCAAAATATTTACTCATGCCTCTGACTTGAATATCTCACAGGATCCCTTGCTGAAGTTACAGAGCTGTCATTCTGTCCCATGAAAGCAATTTTGACCCTTTTCTGTCTTTTCCCACTGCAAAAACAGAAAGCCTATGTGAAACCACCCATTTTACCATAAACACGTGCTACGAAAAGGGAAATATAAAAAGAATCTCTCAGCCATCTAAAAGTCACTTTCTTTTTTTTTCAATTCTTTATTTTCAAATTTTGAAAATTTACCAGGAAATACTCCTTACAGAAAATTCAATGTCTTTTAAAGGAAAACAATTTTTCAGATATACATATTTTCATATCATATTTATTACTGACATTTAAATTATAAGAAAAATAGGATAGCAATTACGAGGCAGAAGGAGCACATTTCGTCAAAAGAAATTGATATATATCACAAACTTTAACATGAGAGGCCCGCCTGGCATTACTGTATCTTTTTTCTCTTTTCAAACAGGGGTCTTCCAGCTAGAAACATTTTCAGTTGTTCAGATTCCAGAAATATATAGTTTATATTAAGATATCTGATGCATGCTTTGCAGGGATATTTTTAAATGAACCTTGCTTCCAGTTTCAGTACCTCAGGCCGCATCAAAAGGAATTCCTTCCTGCATGTCTGCGTAGCTTTTATCACATCTGGAAATATCCAAATAGGACAACCATAACAAGGAAGTTGTCAATTTCTGAAGAATAGACGCAATGCATTACATGGTTTCGCTCAGAAAGAAATGCGAATGACACCAGCATAGGTTTCCTCTGATTGACCTCCTGCTCTGAAGATATTTCCAGTATGTCTGTTAGGTTCAAAGAAGGAATTGGTTCTTCCAATTGAATAGATTGTTGAAGGAAGAATGCTTTAACTACCACTGGTAGAGCTGGCTCAGGAATTTTCAAATTTTTCTTCATATAAACTTTAAACAGTTCCAGCAGAGAAATAGATTTTATTACTGGGAAATTGAGTATGCACAAATTGTGAGCTCTTAAAGCATTTTCAACAGATTCTAATCTTTTTGATATTATACGTTCAGAATCAATTAATTTATCTTGCTTAACGTCCACTGCACCTATTCTTCTTTCCAAATCTTCTGCTTTATTTGTAAAATTTGTAATTAAATTATTATTTTTGACTGTTTGATTTTGAATTTCTACTGTTACTTTAGATAAAGTTTTAATGGAGTTTTCAATTACACTCAGCATAGTCCAAATCCCTTCCAAAGATATTACATCAGGTCTTGCAGTTGAAGAACATACTGAAAGCGCTCTAAGCTGCCTTATTCTCTCATCTTCAACAGTTCCCCCACTCAACCCTGTACCTTGAGCAGATAACAGTCCGGCTGCTTCCTGTACCAGCTGTGTAGAAGCCCTGCCTGGGGTACCTTCCTCCGATAGATGTTCCTCTCTTTCCTCTCCCGAGGCTTCAACTCGCCAGTCTCCGATGCCTCCGTCCCTGGCCATAACCATGGCCGCTCCAGCTTCTATCGAAGCTGGGCTAGGTAACGCGATATTTCCGGGGTGAGCGGGTTTTCGTGGTGATCCGGGGCTCAGAGTCGTTTCCAGGGTCAAGGGGGACGGCTCTTGCTCCTGAGCCATTCCCCCAGCGACCAAGCTCTCTGGCATTGAAGATGCAGTTCCCGCGAAGAAACCGGGGATCATAGGAAATTTGACAGCATTTTTCTCCGGCGTCTCAAACGGGTCTACGCCTCGGTGGCCATCTTGCCTCCAACCACTGATTGCTCTTTCTTATATTTTTGCTTAATATGTTTTAGAAGACATCGTAGACACATTAAATCAAACATCAGAATACAATGAGGTCCATATTTATAGAGCCAGCAAATGAGTAAACTTATTCAAGTAAAGTTAGCAGGATAGCTTTATTCATATTTTCACTGGAACAGTCAGTTATGCTTTCTGCTAAATATATCCAGATAAAGTCCAACTTCACAGAATAACTTTAGGACTGCTCTCCAGCATGACCAGATTTACCGAAATAACTCACGCAACACTGAATAACAGCATTATCTGGCAGGTGTGAGAAGGGGGAAAATGTTGTTTTGTTTTTCATTTCATTTTTGGGGAGCAGTTTTCCCCACAAATTTTGCTTTGTGTAATGTTTATTTCATTTCTCTAGTTAAAAAAAAACAAAATAAACATTAACCCTCCCCCCTCCAAAGAAAAAAAAGAAACAGAGCCTCCTGAGGCCTCCTATGCTCCCCACTCATCCCTCCCACACAGAAAAATGCTGGGGCCAGGATCCTCCCCAGCCCCACTTACTTGTTCCTGAGGAGATCTGCAGATGAGATCAATTCCCCAGCCCAAGCTGAAGCTAAAGCGTAGGGCCTAGGCCAAGTGTTTGGTCTGGGCCCAAGACCTGGCCTAGCCCAGGACCCAGGCATTAGGCTTGGGTCTGGGCTGAGTCCAGATGTCTGGGCCTCGGCCAGGACCCAGGCTCAATGCCTGGACCTTGGGCTAGGCCAGGACCAGGGCCCAGGCCAGATGCTAAAGCCCAACCCAGAGAATGAATTCCTATGCTGGGGTATTGGTCCTGATCCAGGCCTAATGTCAAGGCCTCAGCCTGGACCCAGGCCAGAGCCTGGCCTAGAAGATAGGTCCTGACACCTAGGCCTTAGCCTAGGCTGGTGCCCAGCCCAGGCCTAATGCTGCAGCCTGTCCTAGAAGAAGGTGTCAATACTAGGGTCTCAGGCGAGATCCTGCCTCGGAGGCCAGGTCATGATGCTTTGACCTCTGCCCAGGCTCAGGTTCAGGCCCAGGCCCAGAGCCCAGGCCACTTAAGCTCCTCCTCAGCATCTTTTTTCTTCTTGTCTTTTTCTCAAACTGACGCCATCTGCTGGGGTCATGCCAGAATTAATTAACTCCAATGTAATCTCTCCAGCAGATGAAGCTATTTTGATGTACGGCAGTTAAATTAGCTAAGGAGCACACCTGGCCTGGATCTGACTCTGAGCCGAGGCCCAGGAGTCTGAACCCAGTCTCTGAGATGGGTTGCAGCTTTGGTTCTGGATCCAGGCCGAGGTCCAGGCATCGGGATATGGCCAGGACATGACATCAGATTCGGTGTATTGGGGGAGGGTATTTTCAGGAAATTTCATGAGCCTTGGCCTTTGCTTGGGTCTCAACGTAAGCCCTGGCATCGGGCCAGGGTCTATACCTAAGCAAGGCCCAGGCTTTTAGTCTAGGAATAGGCCTAGGCCAAGACGCCAGAGTTGCACTTGGGCAAAGGCCAGGTTACCTGCTTTGGGTCTTGGTGTATTTCCTAGGCAAAGTCCTGGCTTTGTACGTAGTCATTTTTTTAAAATGGGTTTTCAAAACAAAACAAGATTCCACCGAAATTTTGTTAGAATGTAAATAATTCTGTTTAGAAAATGATCCAAAAAAAATAGAAATTTCATTTCATTTCTTATTTTGTTTCTCCCAAATGCCTATCCCTATTATCTGGTTAAGTTAGCCCTGCCCTAAAACACCTCTGATTTATTTGGGTAAGTTTTAAATTACTTATTTTTATTAAACATTATCATACAGCAACATAACCAATTATTATTCACTTTACAAATGTTCTTATTAGATACGAAAATATTGCAGCCAATATTCAAAACCTTAGGTGCCACTTATTTGGATAAAAGAGGCAGTTAGGCGACTAAATAGAACTTATCTGGCTACAAAGGATTTTAAGCAGCCGTGGCTTATCCAAATATCATTGTGAATAGAACTATTTAGCCAGTTAAAAAAAAGGAGTTTGGGGCATGTCTGTGGCATGGCCAAAACTTAGTTAAATGAGTCAAATTTTCACTTTTCTGGGACACACAACTGATGGTATGTATCCAGCTAAACTTAAACCTGCTATTTAGATGTCTGCAGGAGCAGGCCTTTCAAAATACCTGATTATCTTTGTCCAGATAGTGTTTTACGGTGCTGTTACTGCTTCATAGCAGTTTGGAACTTTTCAAGGATGTGGCTTGCTTCCTCTATGATGTGGCAGTTGCTGCGAAGAAGGGATTAGCAGCAGAGACAGTAGAGAAGAAGGAGACACCAGCCCCAAAGGTATTAATGTTTGAGACCTCTCTGAAGAGAAAATATTCATACAAGAGAGCAAAGAAAGGAAACTATGATGGGCTTTACAACATTGCTAAGTTTCCCTATGTGCTTGGCACTATAGATTGCTCCCATGTGGCATTAAGCACAGAAATGCAGTATGAAAGAGCTTTTAAGGAATAGGAAAAGGTTTCACTCCAGGAATATGCATGTAAACTGCAGGCCCAGTGGGGAAGACCGCTGATGGGGCCGAGGTATCTGATGTTGATAGGTAGTTGTGTTTCTAACACCGTGTGACAAAAGAAGACGGCAAGCAGCCCTTTAACACGATGGCAGCCCCAACCTCATAGGACCCCAATCGCTTAAAGCATTGCTGCCCCCCCCCCCAAAAAAAAATAGTGGGCAAATGGGGAGGTTGAGCGGGGGACACTAATGACCCCTGTATCATTCCAAAGCCATCAGTTGAGGCGGTCGACTCCCAGAAAATGTAAAAACAAATAAAGACCTGCATAACGACGGCACTGCAACCTTCACCTCCTAGTCAAACCTTGTTCCCTCACCCCAAAGAGAAAAAAGTAATGATCCACTGTCAATTGAGGGGGAGAGGGGGACCATTACTGTCACTTGGGGGTGGGGTATGGACGTTTGGGAGCCACAATGTCACTTGAGGGGTGGGGAGTGGGGGAGTGTCAATGTCACTTGGGGTGGGGGGGGTCTGGACTATTTTTTGTTGTTGTTGTTGGGGTGGGGGGACTCGAGGTTTGTCCTGGGGGTGGGGTCCAGGGCTGAGGTAACACAAGTTGTTTTTTTTAATTTTGGGTTCATTGGGGCTGTCTCGACTTGTGGCCCTGGGTTGAGACAGGGTCAGCACTGACTCCCGCTCAACCTCCCCTTTTGCCGTGAACTTTTTTTTTTACCTGCCATTTTAAATGTGCGGCAAGAGCACCAGGACTCACATAGGGTCCCAAGCTTCCTGCCACACATTTTACGCATTTTAAATAGATATTATTTTATCGCGGCTGACCGCAATAAAATATTTACATCAAATTGACTAGTAATGACTTTCTTTACATGCATTTGCTTTATTAATGCATTGTAAATCACATGCAAAGAAGGTCATTGTAATAGCATAATTAAAGGATTGACACTTTGTGTGCTGCTATTTTATATCTTTCAGGAACATGTGTGTGTCTTCGCTGGATCTTTCTGCTCAGTTAAGTATTTGGACTTTTTCTTGCTTTCCTTTTCTCCCCTTTTTCTACTCTCTCTGTGTTTTTCTCTTTCTCTTTTCTTTCTTTGTTCCTTTTCTGTTCCTTTTCCATGCTGGGTTCATTTGCTTGTATTACCATTAGCTCAGGCCAAGCTCTTTTAATTGTGTGCGCACACTTAGCTGTTTTGGTTGTCGAAACTGATGCGCCAGAATCTGCTGCTGAGACCAGAACCTCTTGACCTCAAAGACTTCTTCTTCCCTTTATGGGTCTTCTTCCTACCACTCTATTATTAAAAAAAACAAAACATTAAGAAATCCTGTCTCCCTTTTCCTGCAAGTCTTCCACCGGCTATATGTGCAGAATTCCCTATGTGTGATGTCACGCCAACTGAATGTAACTGTTTGTTTCTATCTAATTAAAAAAAAAATAAGCATAGTAGCTCTACACTACACGAAACAACAGTCAATTTAAAGTTTTCCATACATATTGGTGAAAAATCACTACTAAATTGCTGGCACCCTTTCCTCCTAGTTAGGGTAAAGCCTTACTCTGTAAAAGCACAGGTTTCTCAGTTGCAAACTTTCCCTTGTTTCTGGGAATCTTCTCACTTTGGCCCTTCTGAAGGGATTGTTGGTGAAGGCTGACCACATAGAATAATTAGACAGCCTTTACCTGGGTCTTTACCCCCGAGTCTCTCAGCTTTTCCCTGCATCAATTAAATAAGACCCTTTCTGGTGTCACTCTGCTCCAATGTGCAGTGCTCTTATTCTTTGTGCTGGGTGGCCTTTCCCTTCTCAGGCCAGTTTAACTTGGGTGACTTTTACTGCTCACCTCTGACCATAGAAGGCTGCCTCATCTGTCCCAGAGATGCCAGAGCTCTGATGCCTCAGTTCACCAGCCAATCGCTCTTTTACCAGGCTTTCAATAATTCTATGCTGAAACTACATTCTGTGGTACAAGCAATTCAATTACTTTAACTCTATTCCGATTCTCTTTCTTACTTTGCCAGGAAACCTAATTGAAAACTGCACCCATTTCCTGGCCACATTCACCCCCTAATGTGCACATACTTCTTTCTTTTAAAGATATCTATTTTTACCCTTTCTCAAGGCCTGAGAGCTGAGCATACTGACAGCACTCCTGCTCTGTTGACTTTTCAGCCTTTCTCTCATAGATTATAAAACTGTGTCATGAGATCCCTGCTTCTGATTATGTCACTGATCAAATGAGTCCCTATGCTACATTAAAATTCTATAATATCGCCCTCATTGAGCTTTCAATAGTTTTTGTGCTGCTGTACTTCACGCCGCCTTTATTTTCTTAAATTTTGTTTTGTCTTCTATATTTTTTTTTTGCTTTTGAACTTCCCTTTGAATCAGGGGGTCCTGCTGACATTTTCACAATGTGCTTCCCTAGTGCCCCAGACACCTTGACCAGATTTCTTTTTTTCCTTATCCATGGCTGCACATTATCTTTTATTATTACATTTTAAAACTCACCGTCAGGCCCTGGAACTCAGCGGGGAAGGGGGGGCCGGGAGCTGCAGCGGCCCAATGCCATGCCATGCCTTCCAGCCCCACCCCCATCGGCCTGCTCTGCACTGCCTTCTCAGTGTCATGGGAGCTTCTCCTGATCCCGCAGCACTTTGAAGTTGCAGCTGAGAGCCGCTGGCATCATCTCTCTCAGCGCCACGGGAGCCTCCCTGCTAATCTCCATGGCTGACATCTTCTGCCGGCCTCCTGTGCCCTGACAGGGTTTCCTCTTTCCTGTGGGCCTCACCTCCCACCATGGCCCATGTTTGGGGCCTTGCCTCACAGGTGTTCATCAGGACGTGCTCCCTTCCAGAAGCAGAACCCTCTCTTGCAGACCAGCACTGCAACCATGGCTCTCCCTCCTTCTCTTCGACTCTTCATTAGGCCTCTTAACTCAGGCCCAAACTCTTCAGCCACACTAGGCCCCACTATCACTCTTGGTCAGGGGCATTGTATCCTCTGATTTAAGCACTAGCTTCTTGCAGTATATCTACATACTCCACATAATACAAACAGACATACATCATCCTGGGGACCGGCCCCTCCTTTTCAGCCACTACATTTTAAACCATGCTGGTCTCCATAAAGAATAGCCGCTGTACTGTATCACTCTTTTTCTCCACTGCATAGGTGATGAAGACTACTTATTAATAACTTGGCTGCTAAACCCCACTTAGACATCCAGACACTCCTCAAGAGAAAAGAAACAATAGGTTTTAATAATGCGCCAGGTTGGTCATAGAGCAAACCTTCTGTATTTTGGAAACACGCTTTAGATATCTGGATAAGACAGGAGGAATCTTACTATATAGCCCAGACAAGGTCTGTCACATCTTCATGGTCTGCTGTGTTCTCTAAAAATAAGAATTTCCAGCATCTGAGGAGGAGATGGAGAAAACAGAAGATCAGATTCAGATGCTGAGCCTGATCTACCAAACTTTCAAAGATATGCACCTGCTACTAGCCTATCTCTTAGACAAACATGATTCTAAGGCGTTTTAAGGTAAATAAATGATTCCATGTTAACTGTATAAGGCTAGGTGAAAGGTACACAGACAGAAATGGTGCTGTGAGTGTTACAGCGGCTCCCCCCCCCCCCCCAATGCTATTACCCATGTGACTCTGAGCATCTTCAAGCTGTGGAAGTTCATCATCAGTAGGCTGTCAGTATGGACAAAAATGTCTAATGCTGATTTCCTGCACATGCTGCCGAGCTCTGGGAAGAAGGTAGGAATATAGTTGGTTAACTTTTAAAAATGAACAGCTATCTCTTTTTTAATGCGATGAGGGATGGATAAATAGTCACCCAGACAGCCGAATAAGATTTATCCAGTTGAAAATTGAAAATGCGAGTACTGCTTACAGGATTAAAGAGCTCGTAGCTGGTCAAAGCACTTAGCGATTATATTAAACACCTATCTGGACATGTATATTGAATGGCTGTTTTGTCAATATTGGATAGTAGATCTGCTGGTAAAGACAAGAAAGGTCTTTAGGGTCATTCCTGGAGTATCTGCTAGAGGTTAGGCACTTAGCTTAATAAACCTATCATCCAGATGATGGATGAATATGAGAACATAACTCTGTAGTATGTGAAGTACTTTAGATATGATCTAGCACTTTCAGAAGCAGGTACCTCACAGGCAGCAGATGGAAGATAACATTCAAGTTGTTGAAAGATGTATGTTTAGTTGGGCATTATGCAAATTTCTGAACTGTGTGATAGTTCAGGTGAAAACAGCCTTGTCAGGCATGGCTCAAAGAAATGCAAAAGATAGTATCAGCTTTCACTGTCATACCACTGGAAAACATCAGAACTGCATTGCTAATACTAAGTCATGTTACATCCAGATGATACTCGATACCAAAGCCTTCACACACTTGCCTATGCAATCGGGTTGCCCTCTCACTAAATGTGAGAGGGCAACACGATTCTGCAACTCACTGCAGATCTTGCAACGGATCAGTGCTCTCTGAGCACAGTACCAAGTGTCCAAAGGAGTCATGCAGGCATGCATTATTAGTTCAAGAGCAGTTGATTTCTGTAACCTTAAAAAAGGACGTTGTAAGCTGCTGAAACACAAGCCTACTCATCTTGATAGCCTTTTCTTGCACAGACAGCCTAGCGCATTGGTTAACCCGTGGCCGGATGCACATTTTGGACACGTGTCCACAATCCCTTATGCTATAAAGGGTTTAGAGCATCCAAAACGTACGTCCAACTCCCCACGAAGCCAATAGCGCTCATCACAGTTGAATTTATGTTGATGAGGCTATTTGCTATTCTCCCCCGAAGCAAATAAAAATGTGTGCCCGAATCGCACATTTTTACCCTCAGAAATTAATGCCTGCCCCGAACAAGCATCAATTTTTGAGCAGCCCAAATAGTGTACAGAAAAGCAGAAAATACTAGGGATGTGAATCGTGTGATCGATCGTCTTAACGATCGATTTTGGCTGGGGGGGGAGGGAAATCTGATCGTCATGGTATGACCCGTATGACATAGTGAGGGCAAAAGTAGCGCCGGCGCCATTTTGAATATTGGCAATACGGCCCGCGTGCAGGAGGTCGCTCCCGAACCTCTGTTGGACTTTTGGCAAGTCTTGTGGGGGTCAGGAGGCCCCCCCCAAGCTGGCCAAAAGTCCCTGGGGGTCCAGCGGGGGTCCGGGAGCGATCTCCTGCACTCGTGATGTCGGGTGACAGGAACCAAAATGGCGCCGGCGCTACCTTTGCCCTGTCATATGGTAAGGGCAAAGGGCCACTGGCGCCATTTCTATTAACGCAGCCGTGGCCCGAGAGCGGGAGATCACGCCGGGAACCCCCCCCCCCACTGGACCCCAGGTAATTTAAAACATTTTGGGGGGGTTCGGGAGGGTGGGGGATTTGTTTTAAAGGGTCGGGATGGGTTTTAGGGTTGTTTTGGTGTGCCGGTTTTCCCGCCCTCCCCCGATTTACGATTTTTTAACAAAAAAAACCATGACGATCAGATTTCCCTCCCCCCCAGCCAAAATCGATCGTTAAGACGATCGATCACATGATTCACATCCCTAGTATTTTCTGCTTTTCTGTACATCGCCTCCTATCCCATGACTTTTTAGTTTCCTTAGAACCATCTTATGTTGGACTTTGCCAAACACCTTCTGAAAATCCAAATACACCTCTACTGGCTTACCTTTATCTACATGTTTATTAACCTTTTAAAAAAATGAAACAGATTTTTGAGGCAAGACATGCCTTGGGTAAATCCATGCTGACTGTGTTCCATTAAACCATGTCTTTCTATATGGTCTGTGATTTTGATCTTTAGAATTGTTTCCACTATTTTTCTCATCGGATACTCAACGGATCAGGTAAGGCCTTTTTTGGGTCTCGGCTGAGGCCCCGACATCATGCTGTGCCTAGTTCAAGACCCCAGCATCATGCTTGGGCCTAGGCCGTGGCCATTTTTTTGGGCCTCAGCCTATGCTTAGGTAAGGCCCCATCCTCCGGCCTAGGCTTAGGCTTAATGCATTTTGTTTTCAAGTGAATTCAATGAATATGGTTCAGTTCATTCAGAGGGACTCCCGATTTGTTTTGGGGTGCCCTGAATTTGCCTTATTTGTGGCATTCATTAAATAATCTACTATTGGTTGTTATTGTTCTTGTTAATACTTCCACACTATGTACAATCCCAATGCTTCCTATCTCCATAATATTGTATTAATCACAAATTGTATTCTCAAGTTGTAATCGTCTATACGCTCGTTCAGTGCACGTTATACATTTTATATACTGTTGTTTCATTTGTAAACCATTGTGAAGGACTGCTCCAAATAATGGTATATAAAAGCAAATAAATAAATACATTTTTTAAAATCCGTTTGAAACAAATGCACATCCCTAGCATCCAGTCTACCTGGTTTTTCTACTAATTTGGGTAGATGACTATATTGATTTCCATACTTAAATCAACATAATTTTGTGTCTCTTTGTAAAATGTTAGTAAGAGAGAGAGAGACAGACAGACAGAAAGACAGACACCATCTACAAGGCCCTTGTAGTAGTAAGCTATTTATATCTCTATAGGAGGCCCATCTAGTAACTCAAGGTGAGGTTTAGGTAGTAGTGTAGGGGTTAGGGGCCACTTTTACATGCAGAGTGAGATGTACGAACAGAGCAGTACACTGTTGTGAAGATTTGATGTCCTTCAGAGTGAGAAAACTCACACAAAGATGAGATTTGTATAATGTCTTCTCACCCTAGCTTGATGGACTCTCTAACTAGGTTGAGAGAACATTGTACAAATCTCATCTTTGTGTGAGTTTCTTCACTCTGAAGCCAGCCCACATTTTCAGAAATCCTGCCCCAGACTCCGCCCCAATCCCTCCACTTTTAAAATTTTGCATCGCACCATGCGTTATGGTGCTTATCACATGCGTTAAGGCATTTTCACACATGTTAAGGCATTTTTCGCATGCGAAAACACGTTAATGCATGCGAAAACATCATAATGCGATTTGAAAAATGACCCTATAAGCTAGTTAATACTAAACATCGGCACTTATTAAGCTATAGCCGGACAAGTAGCTCCGGCCCAGAACACCCCTGTTCTGCCCCCTCACTTATTCAGCTGTTTTGCTGGATAAGCAGTTATCTAGCTAAGTGGCAGACAGTTTGTGCAGCTGAATATTAAGTCAGCACCACTTATATGGCTCAATTGTAACTTAACTGGCTAAGTGGCCCATTCCCTACAACAGCTTCCAGCCTTGCTATACATCAGCAAGTGATACAGGAAGAAAGCATATCCCTCTTATGACAAAGACCTACCACAGAGATTGACCCTTCCCTCTCTCCCTTGTTCTGAAGGATTGAATGCCAGCTCAGTGCCGACACCTATAATTGCCATACCATAACAGCACTAACAGCAGTCAAACAGCAACAACTCCATTTATGAAAAGGCAGTACTGCAAACATTACATTGAATCCTAAAACACTAATACAAGTATATAAAATAAGGTCCAGAATGTCTTATTTTATACATCTAAACCCATGTAAGCTTTTGCATTTTTATCCTATTATTTAAACTTTTCTGTATTCAACTTACCTTTTTGGGATCCGACTAGCAGAAAAGTGGTTTGGAGAAAATCCAGGGATCAAAGGATTGTTGATTCCATCTACCCGTATCATTCTGGTCACTGACTCTGATTGTCAAAGGATTTGATGAATGTATTTTCTGCTTTGGAGGAAGAAGAAATGTAAGTTAAATGCAAAGCACATTTCAATGAAAGAAAATGCCAGAAGAAAGATAAAAATGTACAACTTTTAAAAATATTCTTTCATGGATCATAGATGTAGCAGAACAGCACAAATTGTATCTAGTCAGTCACAATTAGATTCCTTTTCTTTAAATATAAGGACTAATTCAAATAGACCCGGGCAACATATTTCTCCTACTTCATAAAATTATGAATTGGCCAAATGATTGGCCGATACAGCTGTTTCCAGTGTAGATCATGTTGAGGATATGAGAATGCCACTCAAAATCACCAAAGCATATTGTTTATTCTTCATATAATATTTTTAAAGTTTTCATGTATTATTTATTGCATTCACTTTTTAAATACATTTTCCATTTGGTGAAAGTAACATTAACCTATTTGGGAGGACAGTGCTACCATAGGGCTGAATTAAAAATGCGCGTATGTGGGTTGCATGTGAGCAACGCGGATTTTAAAACCTACTAATTAAATGCATATATGTATGTACGCGAGCTAAAGAAAAGTGGGCAGGAAAGGGGTGGGGCTTGGGCATTAAGGGGAAGGACCAACAGTTATGTGCGTAAATCTGTATCTTAAAACCGGAGGCCGCAGCTTGTCAGCCAGGCCGCAGCTTGTCAGCCACGCATATTTACTGCTACTCTTGATGAGGTGTAAATCTACAGAATTCGCATTTAAGGCCCAACATGACAGGGCAAGGGGTCTGGGTCAACCGGGGGAGTACAGGATGAAGAATTAGAGGGGTCTGGATGACCTTGAGATTGACTGGGCAAATTGGTAGACTAATTGGAGAAACTGGGAATGTGCTTCGTGTGAGCATGTTTTATAATCCGCTTACCTATGCACGTTAAAGCTGACAAAGTCCTAAAAAAGATACACAAAGTATGTTTACTTGAGTAACGGCTTAAAATTAGGATGATACTTACGTGCAGTCGGTGTATTTTAAATCATGTGCAAGTGTGTACATGATTTAAAATTCCAGCGTATGTCCGCACGTGCGCTCATTTTAAAATTAGCCTGATATTATACAACACGTTTTAAAAAATGATACAATTGGAAAGGATGCAGTTTACAGCACTTATGACACAAAATGATCCCTGTAAGCTGCATGTGTGCATAACTGAGCGCAGCTTATAACTGTCCAATGTATCTTCTACATTTTCCCATGCATGAGGAGACCAACTTCCCGTATCATGGCCCATAGAGTACCTGGCCAGATTGCTGTAGGAATTAGGGATGTGAATCGTGTGCCCGATTGTTTTAACGATCGGGTTCGGCTGGAGGAAGAAAAAAATCTGATTGGTAGAGATGTGAATCGGTTCCGATTTTGATTCACATCGCTAATATTTTTTAATGAGGCCCGAGCTGATAAAAAAAAAACCACCCCGACCCTTTAAAATTGACCCCTTAGCTTCACCCACCCTCCCGAACCCCCCCAAAACTTTTTACAAATACCTGGTGATCTAGCGGAAGTCCCGGGAGCGACCTCCCGTTCTCAGGCCGTCGGCTGCGCTAATAAAAATGGCGCCGATGGCCCTTTGCCCTTACCATGTGACAGGGTATTTGTGCCATTGGCCGGGCCCTGTCACATGGTAGGAGCACTGGATGGCCGGCACCATCTTTAAAAATGGCGCGGGCCATGGCCGGCACTATCTTTAAAAATGGCGCCGGCCATCCAGTGCTCCTACCATGTGACAGGGGCCGGCCAATGGCATGGATACCCTGTCACATGGTAAGGGCAAAGGGCTATCGGCGCCATTTTTATTAGTGGCAGCCGACGGCCCGAGAACAGGAGATCGCTTCCGGGACCACCACTGGACCACCAGGTAATTTTAAAATGTTTTGGGGGGATCGGGAGGGTGGGGGAAGCTAAGGGGGAGGTATTAAAGGGTCAGGTGGGTTTTTTTTATCGGGCCATTGGCGCCATTTTTATGAGTGGCAGCCGATGGGCCGAGAGCGGACGATCGGTCCCGGGGCTTCTACTGGACCACCAGGTACATGTAAAAAGTTTTGGGGGAGGGTTGGGAGGGTGGGGGAAGGTAAGGGATTAGTTTTAAAGGGTCGGGGTTGGTTTAGGGGTTGTTTTGGTGTGCCGGTTTGCCACCCTCCCCTCAAATAACTCCCTTTAGTGTACCCAATTAACGATTTTTTCACGATAAATCGGGGGAATTTATATTGTATCACACTCTTTAATGATTTTTGATGATTTAAAAAATATCGGACGATATTTTAAATCGTCAAAAAACGATTCACATCCCTAGTAGGAATAGTAGGAGCCTTTCCCATAAATCCAGCCACTGTATTCCATATGCAATGTACGAGATCGGCATATAGGTCACGTCAGCCACAAGATTTGAACATGCTTGTGGTGCTGGGTGGCACAGATGGAACACAGCAGCTGCAACTATAAGAAAGGCTTTAATTGCTCAGCACATTGGGTGCTCCTTAGATTTTTCTTCCCATCCACAACAGCTCATTGGTACAGATGGGCCTAAAAATATCAGGACAGGGTGGAGCCCCATCCTAGACAGCTCACTCTATGTCCTCTCCTGGACCTGCAATTTAAAGCGGTAGCATCCCAGGTAATTAAATGAATATCTTGAGCCACTGGCTCATACATGTATTCCTGAAGACAGGCAGGGGGAAGATACAGAGGATGAGAAGAGGCAGGAGAATGATGCTGGGAATGGAAGAGCAGGGGTGGGAAGGGGGAGGCAGGGGGCAGATCCTGGGAGAAGGAGTAGGGGTACAGATACTGGGGTAGGGCTGAAACAGACAAGGGAAAAGAGGCTAGAAGAGGAGGCAAATGGGGGAGGGGATGCAGAGGAGGCAGAGAGCAGAGGCCTCAGAAACAATTAGAGGAAACTTTGATCCTGTCTCTACATTATCTGGTTCCCCCAAGTCCCTCCCCTCTCCTCTTCTTCACTTCCCCTCCCGAGAGCATGTTCCTATTTCTGGCTTCCTCATTTCATTACAAGTTTGTTTCCCCTAATCCAGTCACTCCAGCTGCTAGCTCCTCTACTCTTCCACCTATGTGATTTGATGAACAGATGTTTGTTTGTTTTTTTAATCACAAGGGAGGTCTGCACAGTTCTAAAAATGATCATTGAACCATGAAGGTGGAAAAGGAGAGTACTGGTGGCTAGTGGAACAACTGAGTTATATTTGCAGATCTGTGAAGTCTCACTGCTGGGGCACAGCAGGGTGAGATGAAAGGAAGAGAGAAGTCTTACAAGGCTAAAGCCAGGTAGTGTAGGGTTGGGATTCAAAAGAGCAGAGATTTGTGGGTGAGGACTCTGGAAATGAAGGAGAGTGGGACAAAAGATTCTTTTAGGATAGTTGGAGGGGGAGAGACCGGGGACCTGAGGATTGAAGAGGGATTGTGTGAGTGAGGGAAGAAAGATGGATTCAGAGATTGGGTGGGGCCAGGCCTGGATTTAGGCATAGGAAATAGAGGCAATTGCCGAGGGAGTCAAATTTTGAAGGTGTCAAAACTTCAGGAAAAAGAAAAGTGCAACTGTGCCAAAGAGGAGCCTGTCAAGCAATCCATGTCAAAGGGTCACTTATAGCACATTTTAGACTTTAGGGGGTGATGAGGAGGGAAAAGGACATTCCCTATTTTCCAGTCTCCAGGATTTCCCATTCCCCACTCTCCAACCCTGTTTAAGGGCCTCAGAGTCTTAAATCCAGCCCTGGGTGTTTCAGTGTGACCTTGGAGATAAGGGAGGGGCATATGAGTGTGTGTGTGTGGGGGGGGGGGGGTTCATTTGGGCTGTCAGAGTATGAGTGGATGGTTTGATAACATAGTAACATAATAAATGGTAGCAAATACAATTCAAAAAAGTCCATCCAGTCTGCCCAGTAAAGTATTTAGGGTTGCGACAGCCACTCCATGCAGGGTCAGCCCCCTCCCACGGCATCTATTTGGGGGTCTATAAATGTGAGATGGGTGTAAGAGACGTTGCAGTCAGTCGTCTAAATGGCTTTTGAATATCAGCCTCGAAATGTCCAGATTATGCTAGAAAAAAAAATGTTCTTGTCAAGTTAATGATTGGAATATGTCAACTTTGCGAATACACATCTCTTATATGTTTGTATATAGTTGTATTTTGCTCAGTACAGGAGGAAATTAATTTCTATTTCAGTTTCTATTTCTCTGGTGTTATATTGCATGAACAGTCTGGCTTCCAGGCTTGGGGTTTTCAGTTCAAATTGTATCTGAATATTTCTACTTCTAGTATGGGTTCCTTATTCTGTATTTGGTGAGGTTCTGTCTATGTTTTGCACGTGATACCAAGCTGGTAGTTTTTGTGAAGGGATCTGTAGCAATCCGGCTTGTTTTATTTTCCCAGTAAGAGGTGTATTAATGTTCTAGGACCCAGTGTAATATTTGCAGTGCTGCCTTTTCATAGGTAGTGTTGTTGCTGTTTGAGTCCTGTTAGTGCAGTGTGGCAAGTTTACTATAGGTGTAAGTACTGAGCTGGCATTCATTCCTTCAGAGAAACTCAAACTGAACTCTGACAATTGCAATGTCTATATCATGTTAATATTTGAGTGCTGGTATCATAAAATCATTTACTTAGCTCAATAAAGGCATATTCATGTTTAAAAATAATCATTTACCAGCCCTTCCACCACCAGCCTTGATCTTCAGGTAGTGTTGCTCTCACCAACTAGAAACACTTAACTTTTTATATTTTTTGTTAGGCACATAAAATGAAGTTGACAATCAAAGCTGAGCACTTTTCTTTTGTTTTTCACAGTGGCATAATTTCAACAGGAGTGAATAATCATAGGATATGAACTCTTCCTTCTCTTCTCCAAGAGTTAGATGCATTTCACCAACTTAGTAATGATTATTCAATGCTCGCTCATTATGGTTTTGGCAGACATTACTGCTTGCATCAGGGGCTTCTTAATTCTTTGTTAAAATAAAAGATTCTAGTCAATTTATAAAAGGTGGAGATCAAACATTATTTTAAACAAGTAATTTATTGAAAAGGGGGAACTTCCTCAGTTCTTGAAGATGGTGAATAATATTACCCTGCAAACCACATTGAATGGTTTAAAAATCCAGTCCAAGAAATCACAAAATAGCAGGCCCCTGTCTCGTGAGATTTCAAAAATCCCGTATTTACAATCCAAGGTTGAAATATATATACTTCTCGGAGCAGAGTGGTAAAGTAATGTCACAAGATATTACTGCTTTAAACATAAAAAATAAAATAACTTGTGATTGACTAAAAAAGATCATAATCCAGAAATTTCAATAGAAGACTGCCCAATCAATGTCCTTGTTGAGTCCATATGGACAAATAGTGTTTCAAGATTAAATGCATCTCTGTTCTTTCTGCACTAAAAATTGTCAGCTATTCCCATGCCATGGCTGAACATATGATTGTTCAAGTGCTAAAAAAGTCTGATCTCCTTCAACATGATCTGCATCACTCCAACACGCCACTAAAAGCACGTCTGTCTTTGAATGGATATGCAACTGAGGTGCTCTTGTAACCTCATTTTTAACTTTTGTGTGGTTTTGCCAATATATTAGAGATTGCAAGGAAATGAGATTACATAGATTACTCCTATTGTTACATACGATTATGCTTTGTCTTAGTGAAAGGCCAATGGCCAGGAAAAGATTTAAAAAATTCCATGTAGGATTTTACACATACATTACATTCTCCACATGGGGAGTGACCCCCTTGTCTGATATACCTTCCGTATGAATCTGTGAGGAAAAAGTACATTTCAATAAATTGTTCTAATTTTCTGCAGTCTTTTTAAATCAAACAATGGTGATTCTTGAAATTCCAGAAGTTAAATGCAAAATGTTCCAATTTTACTGAATACTTCTTTTAACTTTCCATGTCATCAATGAATGGAGGAGAAAGCAAACTAAAGTAATTTGATTTAGCCTTAGGATTCAAAAGAAAACTGCGATTTGCCCATCTTCCATGTTTATATGCAAAATGAACAATTATAGATGGATAACCTCTTGCTAAAAATCGGTTCATCTCTTGTACCTGTGTTTTGTATTTTTGTATTGAAGAACAAAGTTTTCTCAAAATAGGAACTGTCCATATGGCAGATTTTGATGGAGATGATACAGATGACAGCTGCTACAGTGTAAAAGCATATTACGATCTGTTGGTTTCTTAAAAACTGAAAACTCAGAACCACCAGGAGTGTAAAAGATCATAATGTCCCAAAAGGAAACTGAATTATAATTGTTGATGTAAACTGTAAATTCATATCTCTTTTGATTAATTCAAGCAAGAAACTGTTGTAATGTGTTGATATCCCCTGGCCATAACAGTAAAATATTTTTCTTTGGGGGAGTGGAGAGAAGGACTGAGTGCTGGAGGGAACTCTCCCCTTTGTTTCTCACCCTGCGCTGGAGAAAAGATTTCTTCTTTTTTGTTTCCCCGAGAGATTCGGGCTGGGGGCGGAACCCAGAAGTGACATCACCGGGAGGCACCCCGAGGCCCGATAAAAAGCTGCGCCCTACGGCACTAGAGTCGGGAGTGGAGAGAAGGACTGATTGCTGGAGGGAACTCTCCCCCTTGTTTCTCACCCTGCGCTGGAAAAAAGATTTCTTCTTTTTTGTTTCCTGGAGAGATTCGGGCTAGGGGCGGAACCCGGAAGTGACATCACAGGGAGGCACCCCGAGGCCCGATAAAAAGCTGCGCCCTACGGCGCGCAGCCGTCGGCTGGAAGAGAAAAAAGAATGGGAAAGAAATGTAAGTCTAAGAATTATACTCTTTCTCCTACAACTCCACAGTCAAAAAGAGTAGGACCAATGGATGCTCACATAACCAGAGTGAGTGAGTCCATTGAAGGGGGACTAGTAGAAGCCATTTTTTGATTCATTATGTTGAGTGTTGGTATGTGCATAGGGTTGTTCTTTCTATCCAGCATGATTATTTCTGTGTTATCTATGTTTAGGATAAGTCTCATGTTGGTTAGTAGTTGCTTTATTTTGGTGAGGCAGTTGGCTGTTTTTTTGTAGGTGTCTTCTAGTGAGTTGTGTATTGGGATTAGTATCTGGATGTCATCTGCATATATGAAGTGGGTTAGTTTAAGGTTTGAGAGGAAGTGGCATATCGGGAGAAGATAAATGTTGAATAGTGTCACTGAAAGTGCGGAGCCTTGGGGAACACCGGTATCAAGGCTTATTTTCTTTGAGAGAGTGTCGTTCAGCGGGGTTCCGGACCGCGAATCGTTTTTCGTACGGAAAATGGCGCCGGCAGGAGATTGACTGCAGGAGGTCGTTCAGCGGGGTTCCGGACCCCCGATGAACGACCTCCTGCAGTCGATCTCCTGCCGGCGCCATTTTCCGTACGGAAAACGATTCGCGGCAGGAGATCGGTTTCCGGACCCCCGCTGGACCCCCAGGGACTTTTGGCCAGCTTGGGGGGGCCTCCTGACCCCCACAAGACTTGCCAAAAGTCCAGCGGGGGTCCGGAACGACCTCCTGCCGTCGAATCGTGTTGGTCTATGGCCGCCGCCATTTTGCGCTGCCATTTTGAAAAATGGCGCCGGCTGAAGACAACACGATTCAATTGCAGGAGGCCGTTCCGGACCGCTGCCGTTCCGGACCGCCGCTGGACCCCCAGGTAATTTAAGGCATTTGGGGGGGGGTTCGGGAGGGTGGGGAATTTAATTTAAAGGGTCGGGGTGGGTTTTAGGGGGTTTTAGTGTGCCGGCTCACGATTTTCACGATTTTCACGATACTTTAAACACCCAAATGGCAACAATACGATTCCCTCCCCCTCCCAGCCGAAATCGATCGTTAAGACGATCGAGGACACGATTCACATCTCTAATAGATAGGATGTGAACCATTGTAGGGTTTTTTCATTTACACCGATTTCAGAGAGGTAGTCAATCAGTATTGAATGGTTTACCATGTTGAAGGCTGCTGATAGGTCTAGTAAGACTAGACGGTAGCTGTGGCCATTGTCGAATCCTTTGAGCACGTTGTCATTTAATGATAGGAGTAGTGATTCAGTGTTTAGTTGTTTCCTGAAGCCGAATTGCATGGGAAATAGGATGTTGTTCCTTTCCAGGTGGTCACTGAGTTGGGAGTGGACAATTTTTTCAATAATTTTGGCGACGAGTGGTAGGTTTGATATGGTTCAGTAGTTTAGTGGGTTTTCTGGATCAAGGTTGGTCTTTTTCAGTATTGGTTTGATAATAGCTGATTTTAGGCAGTTGGGGTAGTTTCCTTCTGTTAGGGATAGGTTCACGATGTCAGTTAATGTTTTGGTTATTGATGGTTCGATGGCTTTGATCATCTGTATGGGTATGCTATCGATTGGGTGCTTGGCTCGGTTCATTTTTTCTATGGTATTTTGGATTTCCAGTGATGATGCTGAGTCAAAGTTGGGCCAGCTGGGTGTTTGATTTGTAATATCTGGTCTTGCGTGTTGTTATTGAGGTTGTTGTTTATGAGGTTTTTGATTTTTTCATTAAAGAAGTTTGCTAAGTCATTGCTTGAGAGCTTGGAAGTTGGTGATCTTTGGTCATTGGAAGATTTGGTTAGGCCATGTATGATATTGAAAGCATTCTTGTGTTGTGTTGGAATTTGTTTATTTTTTTTTGAGTAGAAGTCTTTTTTTGAGTTGTGGATAAGTTTTTTGTAGAATGCTAAGTGTGATCAGTAGGCGTTCAGTAGTGTAGTTGTTTTGTTGTTCCTCCAAGTTTTTTGTTTTTTTCAGAATTCACGTTTGGCTGATCTGATGTTGTCATTGTACCATTGGTTCTGGTGCTTTGTGGTTTTTATTGGGTTTTTTTTTAATCATGGGGTTTATCTTGTCTGCTATTTTTTGTCATGTTAAGCCAGGAGGAGGTGGCGTTTTCTGCATTAGCTCTATGTTTGGTAGTTCTGTTTGTAGATTCTCTTGCAGTGTCTCTATGTTGAAAGGTGGATGGTAGGAGAAGGATCTAGTTGCGCTTTTTTCTGGTGTACATTTGTAGTTGGAGGACAGATTAGTGTAGATTAGAGAGTGGTCTAACCAAGGGATATCTGTGATATTTGTGTGGTGAATAGTCCATATGTCAGTATTGATGAAGACGAGGTCTAGTGTGTGACCTGCTTTGTGCATTGGGCCTTTGATGATTTGACTGAGTCCTAGGGTTGATAGGGCTTCTGTTATTGCGTTGCATGTGGGGGAGTAGGGGATTGTGTCATCGTGAATGTTAAAGTCTCCTAAGATGATGATGGGTTTGTTGATAGATAGTTTTGACAAGAAGAATTCTATCAGTGTTGAGCAGTGCTGATCTAGTGAATTGGGGGGGACAGTATGCCAGACAGATTTATAGTGAAGGTAAGTCAAATAGTGCAATTTCCAGTGGTGAGTTGGTGTTGGTTGGGAGCATGAGTATGCTATTTATTTATTTACAAGTGTGTATATTCCACAATTCATTACCAAAAACTGTTCAAAGCAGATGTTTCTAATGTTACTTACTGAGGGCAGGTAATATAGCATGAGTTTTCCTAAATTGAACATGCTCAGCTATCTTTTCCTTTTGGTTCCTCCTAGTGGTTTCCAATGGATATACAACTACTTCTGATACACACTTGTCAATACAGAGGAAAGAAATGAGAGAACTAACACACTCCACATGAAGAGTGGAGACTTACAGTAGAGCAGAAAACTGATATGACTGCAAGTATATATCGTTGTGGTTGGTAGGGGATGTGCAGGGCCATATCCTTTCCATAGCCTTAATTTTTTAGGCCCTGTGTTTCATGTTAGCCCTCTTAAAATCCTGTTCAGTTTAGTGTGATCACTGATCATGATATTTAGCTTGCCTTTGATAAGTGACATGCTCTCATTAGTAAGTTAACGCCAGGTTCTAGGAAGTATTAAATAGCATCCGGTTACCTAGCTCTTTCTAAATAGTGTGCAGGGCGAGCAATGCATACCATGCTATTTATTGTGAGCGTGATAATCCCTCATTTGCATATGACGTTTCTTCATATATACATGTGGATATACAAATTTTTGCATGCTCATACTAAAGTCTTTTCAAGCTCCCCTTTAACTTGCACAGTAACGCCTTTGGGTGAATTTTAAGTGTTGCTTGCGCTAAAAGGCCCATATACATGAGTATATGGGCTGCATGCAAGCAACACATTTTAAAAGCCATAAAGTGCACCCCTATATGTACGTCCAAGAAAAAAAGGGGCACTAGCCAGAGTACTCAGAGAGAGGCTACCGAGTTACTGAATTTGAGTGGCTAGATTTAGGGCAGCTAATTTTGTGACTGGGTTTGCCTGCTTAAACTAAGGAACACACCTGAAGCTGCCCTTTTATGTTGCGGTTCTGGCCGCGAGCGCCGCAAACAGACCCTTACCTCCGTGCTCCTGGACCTGTTCCCGCTTCTGGAGGCCTGGTTTGCGCCCTGTTTGGTGGCGTCCCCGCGGGGGCCGCACCGCCGGGAAGCTTCCCATGGACTCCCTGCTGCTAGGCGTGCGCGCCACTTGGGTGCTTTTCTAGGCCGTTTCCCGCCAGTGGTGACTCCGCCCAGTTCCTGACATCAGATAAGCCGGCCGCGGACACTCAGTCTTTGCCTTGCAACGGGTTTACCTCCTGGTTCCCTGTTGCGTTGTGCCCTGGAGTGAGCTGCCTTGGTACTCGCTCCGTTCCTGCTTGCCTGCTACAGTACCTGCTTGGTTCCTGCTTGCCTGCTACAGTTCCTGCCTGGTTCCAGTACCCGAGTCCTGTTACAGTACCTGTCTACTGTTCTAGTCTGGTTCCAGTTCTCAGTCCTGATCTACAACCCGCCTAAGTCCCAGTGGCCGGGCCCCTAGGGGCTGCTCCCGGGGGAGCTTCGGCTTCCTAGGATGAAGCCACCTAAGTCCCAGCGGCTTCACCCTAGGAACTGGGTGTATCAGCTTCCAGGGTGAAGAGCACCTCTACGTCCTGCCTAAACATCTGCCTCCCGGCCTGCCACATACTGGAGACATTGAACACCTTTCCCAGTCTCCTGCAGGTCGGCCCAAGGGTCCACTAAATTGAGACTCCATAACACTTTTATGCCTTTTATGGCCAAATATTTAGAAGTACAGGGTGTTTCAAAATGATGGACCCAATTTTAAAGCAATCTATTTCACGATGGGTCCATCTTTTTGAAATACCCTGTATATTTTCTAGGGATGTACATTCGTTTTGAACGAATGCGCAATCTGCAACGTATAGGTCCCTATTCGTTGCATTTGTGGGGTTCCGAAACGAATGGCGAACCCCCACGAATGCAACGTATCATTAATGAATAAAACCCCCACTCTTCTGACCCCCCCAAGACTTCCCAAAAGTTCCTGGTGGTCCAGCGGGGGTCCTGGAGTGATCTCCTTCACTCAGGCCGTCGGCTGCCAGTATTCAAAATGGCGCCAATAGCCTTTGCCCTTACTATGTCACAGGGGCTTCCAGTGCCATTGGTCAGCCCCTGTCACATGGTAGGAGCAATGGACGGCTGGTGCCATCTCGCAGGGCTCGGTGCACGCAAGGTGCACAAATGTTCACCCCCTTGCGCATGCCGACCCCGGATTTTAAAAGTTACATGCGTCTACGCGCGTATCTATTAAAATCCGGCATACTCTTGTTTACGCAGGGTTGTGCGAACAAAAGTGCGCCCGTGCGCTTCTATTAGGATCTGCCCCACTATTTGTAATTTGAGTACATTATTTAAAAATAGTGCATGCTATTCACAAATAATTTGCCAAAAATGAATTACTCAAAACTTTTCCATTTTTTGCATTTTTTTTTCATGTAAAATTAAACTAAATGAAAATGGCCTCATTCATCCCATTTTACACTTTTGTTTCAAAGGAACACACATCCCTACAGTGCATGTTTCCCAACACTGTCCTATGGACGTGCCTCAAATGCTCCAGTGGAGATGGTGCATAAGGGTGAAAGCATAATTCTTTCTCTATGCCTGTGCCATAGGGATGTGAATCGTTTTTTGACGATTTAAAATATCGTCCGATATATTTTAAATCGTCAAAAATCGTTAGGGCCACGATACAATACCAATTCCCCCGATTTATCGTTAAAAAATCGTAAATCGGGGGAAGGGGGAGGGCAGGAAAACCGGCACACTAAAACCCCCTAAAACCCCCCCCCGACCCTTTAAATTAAATCCCCCACCCTCCCGAACCCCCCCCCAAATGCTTTAAATAACCTGGGGATCCAGCGGTGGTCCAGAACGGCGGCGGTCCGGAACGGCCCCCTCAATTGAATCCTGTTGTCTTCAGCCGGCGCCATTTTGCAAAATGGCCGCCGCAAAATGGCGCCGGCTGAAGTTTTAGTGTGCCGGGGTTTTAGTGTGTCGGCTCACGATTTTAACTATTTTCACGATAGTTTACACAGCCAAACGGCAACAATACGATTCCCTCCCCCTCCCAGCCGAAATCGATCATTAAGACGATCGAGGACACGATTCACATCTCTACTGTGCCATCCTTTACATCTCTGTCTGCTGAGACTGACAGTAAACGCTGCCTCTGCAGTATCGCTAGGACCTGAAGAGCGGAAGACCTGACCTGGTAATAGAATCCAGGTCTGTTCGAATAGCAGCACACAAGCACAGCCACTGAACAACCAGATCAACCTTTTAGTGTGTTTACCCTTCACGATGAACTAGACTCAGACCATCAACTGATTTCGCACAGGCCACCAAATGTCTTTTGGATAGTAACAGTTTTTACTCACTATCCTCCCCCAAGTCAGAGCTGAACATGTGACCCGGACGTGAAAAACTCCTGTCACTCTGTGATAATTTCCTCTTCCTGTATAGCCCAGCAAAACTTTCTAAAAAGATTTGTATAATTACTATATCAAATTAACAATAAAATACCCATATTCATGAAAGTATACTGTCATTTTTAAATCTGTTGTTTTTTATATTTTTCTGAAAAGATGAAAATTAAAGCAACCTATTGCAAAACCAGCCATTCTTCTGAGAAACGGAAATGTCAAGTGTGAGGAAGCAAAAGCCTCCATTTGGGAAAACATGTGAGTGCTGTCTTCAGCATTAAATACTGAAAGTTTCAAAGGAAAAGAGGAACAAAAACTTTAACAGCTGCCCAGTATTCGTCAAACAAACACGTCTGTTCTTGCAGTATTATGTGGGAGAAATCCTTTCAACGTCAGAAGTATTTGAAAAGCCCATGATAATGTTGCCTTTAGATGTTCCCTGTGGCACTTTTTCTTTTTTATCAAGTTTAAGAAAATGGAAATTTTAGAAAAATAAAATATTCTATTTAATAGACTATAACTCACGCATGAATAAATTATGCAATAGCTATTGCAAACCTCTATAGCTGCTCTAATGAAAATGACTGTTGCAACTCAACGCTGGCTAAGCGGGAGCGCCAGGCTGCTCTTTGGACCCTGAAGGGACATTTTGTGGCTTACCATCAGCTGACTTGCAGGTGCAGAGCCCCTAACACTGTTGGGCACATACTTGGAATCACCATTACACTGATACCTCCCCAGTTCACCCAGCCCATCTCCAGTCTAGCTAGATCCTCCAGCATTTCACCCCAAAACCCCCACCAATTCACCCTGACTTCCTACCCCAAAATTGCAGCAAGTATAATTTTACATGCATGAGCCAATTAGCAGGTGAAAAAGTGTACAAAGAAGTTTGGAAATGTATACACCAATATCTCTTACAAAATAACTATTGTGCATACTTCAGGACCACACTGCCCCTTTTTATTCCCCCGATAAATGTATGCATGAAACCAAAAATGCATGCATGTTCTTGACGTTTATAAAATTGCATATACGCACATACATGCTACTTACATATGTTTTATTCAATATCCTGTGCATGTATTTCATTGCAACACTTCACCGTCCAGCCATTGCATCCCAACTATGTAAACTAGAAAGGTCACATCCCTTTCTAAGACCCTTGGCATCCCCAAAATTTGAGAACCCTAGCTGAAGCCATTTCTGAGTAATAAAAAGGGGATGGGGGAGACACAAGTAGCCATGCAGTCTGATAAGCCTCACTTCGGACACAAGTGAGGCTAAAAAGAGTTTTGGGAAACTTGATGCTGTTAAAAAAGTAAGCCAGAATAAGGTAGCTGTTCCCAGTTACAAGAGATAAACAAGTTAATCTCTCACATGTACTTCTGCTCTTCTATGCATGAATCACTCTGTTGTCTCGGATAATGACATTTCACAAAAAGTGCATTAGTAAGAAAACATATCCTTTGTTAAGGGGCTATTAGATGTACTAAAATATACCATTCTTAACTGTAGAATACAGTCTAGCATTTAAACTGACTTAGGGTAAATGGTATGCAATGTCAAGAAGTCTTATACATACTAATTCATTTAAATTCCATTCCTAGATAAATCTAAACATACGTAGGATGGATATGTTTTATATAGAAAAATAGATCAGGTCCTTTAACTGGAAATAGTAAAGTACCACATTTACTCAATCATTTACATTTATTTCTATAGGTTGCCAACTCTGAAACATCTTTCAGTGCACATAATTACAGACTCTCAGTACTTAGAGAAACTATTGATTCCCACTATAATATGCTTAATTAACTGATGGATGATTCAATCGGCAAAAACATATCACATTTGTTTTCAGCATGTCCCCTATAAAGGAGGAGTCTGCCTTGGCTAATCAATTGTGATCCCTAGCATGACTTTAAGAACTGAGAAACAAGCTACTTTAGGTTGGTCTGTAGGTTCAGGGACACTCAGGCCCTCTATACGAAGGAGGCAATAATCAAAGCAAGACTACATGTACAGTTTTGCTTTGATTATTGCCACAGGAAAAAGTTTTTGCAGAGATTTCTGTCTGCTTTATCTGCAGGCACTTTTTCTGGGCAAAACAATGCACATAATTTAGTATTTAGATATAGTAGCTGCTGTCATAGAGTCCTGGTACTGGGGAAAATCTTGACTGGGATATAACTATACCCAGATACAATCTCTTCTGGAAGGACTGGGTAGGAAGGAAAGGAAGAAGTGAGGCATTATGTATAAAGAACAATATTAAAGCAACAGCATTGCTGGACTAATGAGGTAAAGAGGAAGCACTGTGGAAAGAGGGAAAGAGGGACTGAACATCCATATATATTGTGTAATATACAGACCTCCATACAGACAGAGGAGATGGATAAAGATTTAATGGAGGATATTCACAGGATTGATGTGAAAGGGGAGGTGCCACTATTAGGTGATTTTAATCTTTCAGGTATTGATGAGGACATTCCAACCTCAGAATCTTCTAGAAGCAGGGAGATCCTGGATTCTCTGCAAGGAGAACTGTTCTGACAACTGATAACAGAGCTCTCATGGGAGGGGATGATACTGGACCTGGTGCTCACCAATGGGGACAGTATTTCTGATGTAGTGGATGATCACCTGGAAACCAGTAACCACCGGATGGTGAGGTTCAGTATTGGGGCACAAGAGATGAAGGTTCATTCTAAGGCGAGGGCCCTAGACTTCAGGAAAACTGACTTTCTCAAAATGGGGGAGTACCTCAAGGAGTCATTTGCTGGATGGAAAAATCTAGGAGAAATAGAAGGGCAGTGGGCAAAACTAAAACAAGATATCAAAAGGGCAACTAACCTTTTTGTTAGGAATGTAAATAAAAGGAAGAGGAAAAAGAGACGTGGTTTTCTAAAGAAGTACGCAAAAGGTGAGGTAGAAAAGGTTAGCATTCATAAACTACAAGAGATCACAGAAAGATGACAATATCATCAGATATTGTCACCTGATGATCCAGGTGACAATATCTGGAAAAATTAAGAGAAGCTGGGAAAGTTGTTAGGAATGTGAAAATTCAAATAGAAGAAAAATAGCAAATATGGTAAAAGAGAAAAGACTTTTGTTTCAATATGCTAGTGATAGAACGAGGATCCCGGAGCGAACCCGCGGGGAATCATGTGACGCCGCGTCACTCCGACGTGGCGCCGACGTCACGTGATTCCCTCGGGTTCGCTCCGGGACCCTCGTTGGGCCCAAAAGGAACTTTTGGCCAGCTTGGGGGGGCCTCCTGACCCCCCCAAGCTGGCCAAAAGTTCCTTTTGGGTCAAACGAGGATCCAGGAGCGAACCCGCGGGGAATCACGTGACGCCGCGTCACTCCGACGTGGCGCCGACGTCATGTGATTCCCTCGAGTTCGCTCCGGGACCCTCGTTCGACCCAAAAGGAACTTTTGGCCAGCTTGGGGGTGTCAGGAGGCCCCCCCAAGCTGGCCAAAAGTTCCTTTTGGGTCGAACGAGGATCCCGGAGTGAACTCGCGGGGAATCACGTGACGCCGCGTCACTCCGACGTGGCGCCGACGTCACGTGCTCCTCGCAAAGGAGTTCAGAAATGGCGTCCTGACTCCTCGCTGGATCACCAGGGAGTTGTGGTAAGTCTTGGGGGGGGGGATTAAGGAAGGTGAGGGGTTTAAATTTTTATTTTGGATCAACAATCGCGATTTCCAACGTATTCAACATAGCTATGAGGAATACGTTGGAAATCCGATCGTTTTCGCCTCATCACTTTTTTAAGTTAAAAAAAAAAAAAGTTGTGTTTTACCTATAAGTTCAAAACGAATGCACACCCCTACTGGGAACTATAGGTCTGTTAATCTGACCTCTATGGTAAGCAAACTAATGGAATCACTGCTAAAACAGAGGATAGTGCAATTTTTGGAACTGCAAGATTCGAGGCAGCATGGTTTTACAGAAGTAATTCTTGGCACATGAATCTGATCAATTTCTTTGATAGGTTAACCAGAAAGTTTGACCAAGGAAGAATGCTAGATATAGTGGGGTAGATTTTAAAAGGGTTACGCGCATAAGTTATGCGCGTAACCCTTTCAAAACTCCCCTGCGCGCGACAAGCCTATTTTGCACAGGCTCGGCGGCGCGCGCAAGCCCCGGGACGTGCGCAAGTTCCGGGGCTTTCCTGGGGGGCGTGTGGGGGTGTGTTATGATGGCGCGTCATTAGGGGCATGGCCGCGGGCATGGTTACGGTCCGGGGGTGTTACGGGGGCGTGGCCGAGGCCTCCAAAATCACTCCCGGGTTGGGGAATCGCGCAGCGGCTGGCCAGGGCAGGTGTAACTTTCGCGATAAAGGTGGGGGGGGGTGTAGATAGGGCTGGGGGGGTGGGTTAGGTAGGGGAAGGGAGAGGAGGGTGGGTGGAGGGTGGGTGGAGGCCGAAGGAAAGTTCCCTCCGAGGCCGCTCCGATTTCGGAGCGGCCTCGGAGGGAACGGGCAGCACACGCAGGGCTCGGCACGCGCAAGGTGCACAAATGTGCACCCCCTTGCGCACGCCAACCCCGGATTTTATAAGATACACGCGGATACATGCGTATCTTATAAAATCCGGCGTACTTTTGTTTGCGCCTGGTGCGCAAACAAAAGTACGCGCGGGCATAGTTTTATAAAATCTACCCCAGTGTACTTGGATTTCAGCAAGGCCTTTGACGCAGTTTGAATCCTTGGTATGGATCCTAGAGTGACTTACCGGATTAGAAATTGACTGTTTGGGAGGCGACAAAGGGTACTGGTAAATGGAGTTTTCTCTGAGTAGGGGATTGTTACTAATTATATAATATGTGCCTCTGGGATCGGTCCTTGGACCAGTTGTTTTAAACATTTTTCTGAGCTACATAACGAAAGGATTGACGAAAAAGGTTTGTCTTTTTGATCATGATAACAAGATCTGTAACAGGGTGGACAGCCAAGAAGGAGTGGAAAACATGAGGGATCTAGCGAAGGTCAAGGAATGGTCTAAGGTCTGGTAGCTAACATTTAATGCTAAAAAATGCAGAGTAATGCATTTAGGATGCAAAATAACCAAGGGAAAGGTACAGTTCTGGAGGTGAAATTCTTCTAATATAAAAGAAGAGCGCGATCTGGAGGTAATTGTATCTGATGATCTTAAGGTGGCCAAATAGGTGGATAAAATAACAGTAGAAGCCAGAAAGATGCTTGGTTGCATAGGGAGAGGAATGATCAGCATAAAAAGGGAGGTGATACTGCCCCTGAATAGGTCCCTGCTGAGACCTCCCTTGGAATACTGTGTACAGTTCTGGAGACCACATCTTCAAAAGGATATAAACAGGATGGAGTTGGTCCAGAGGGTGGCTATTAAAATGGTCAATGGTCTTCATTCTAAAGCATATGGAGATAGCCTTAAAGATCTAAACATGTATACCCCAGAGAAAAGGTGAAATAGGGGAAATATTATAGAGACATTGTTGTGGAGGCAGACCCTTGGCCTGAGGTGGTGTTTATTTATTTATTTATTTATTTACTGGCTTTTTTTATACCGAGGTTCTTAACAAGCATCACATCAGTGGACAAACTTGTTGTCAAATGCACAGTTAAAAGCATTTGAAATAAAATAAAATCGAGTATGAAATAGATAAAACAGAATATAAATTCTTAATAAAAACCCCCATAGGTCCCCACCATCGGGAGGCGAAGCCAAATGGGAAGTGGAGTGTGGGAAATATGCGCTTGCCAGCAAGCCATTTCTTCAGGGTTAAACACTAACTTCCCTTCTCCCTGACCTTTGCCTGAATAAAAGCATCACTTGTGCTTAAGTCTCTGCCTAGGAAAGGATACCTGACTATCATGTATTTCTCTGGCTTGTGCTTAGCCCTGAATTCCTGGGGGAGGGGCTGGGTGTTCCCTAGTCAGAGGCAGGACATAGTCAGGAGGTATAGATTTCAGCAGCCAATGAAATGATCCGTGCACACCCCCTGAGCCAAAGCCAATAGTGTAGGGACTCGTCTGTTGCTATGGGAAAGTAGCCAATCATGTAATGACACATCATCTGCCTTTGTATGAATGTACAATAAAAGGAAGAGCCTCGTGAGGGCTCACCCTTTTCCCTTCTCTTCCTGCCTGCGATGAAAACTGCCTCAAGTGTGTTCCTTGCCTCCATACTCTACAGTGGAGGCCAACTGGAGCTTCATCAAGACCAGTCCTCATTCCCCACAGGTTGAGCCCTGGTCTTAGGCTGGCTGGACTTAGGCCTCTGCGTGGATGATCCTGAGAGAGGCGGCCAGAGGGAAGAATGCTGGAATGCAGCGGAGTTGAAGGGTCCCAGCAAGAGGTGAAATGAGGTCCAAGGTCGAGTCCAGGCAGAAGATCGAGGGCAGGCAGCTATAGGCGTGTTCAGATTCAGGCAGAATGGCCAGAGGCAGGAGGCAAGGTTCAGAATCAGGTTCAGGCTGAAAGTTGGTGGCAGGTGGAAAGATTCATAGTCAGGTTCAAGTCCAGGTCAAGCCAAGGAGGTCCATCTGAAGTAAGGCAGGAGAAGGAGCTGGAACAGGAACTGGATCTCCAAACAGCAGAGACACTGCCAGCAGCAAGGCCTAAGATGCAGCTCATCGTGGCATAGGATGCTGCTGACCGCCGCTCCTCCCAGCCTCCTATAGGTGCGAGCACATCCGGCAGCCCCACACGTAAAGGTCCTGCAACGGTAACTTGGCAGTGGCATCCTCTGATGATATTACGGCCTCTTCTGCATATAAAGATCCTCCTCTCTGCAAAACTACTTTTCTCCTCCTCTCTGTCAGGTCTCTGCTGTCCTCCCTTAACTGGGCGGAAGGAAACACAGCACCTTATCCTGACTTCCCAAGGCAAGGGTGACAAGCCTTCTTAGGCAGGAGCAGGCTCCAAAAAACCCAGAAAAAAAAACACAACAGCTCCTTCCCAACTCCTCTTCCATTTCTCCAAGACAATCCCTTCCAGACCAGTGGGGTTCTTCCAAGGGTAAAGTATCTTCTCCAAGCTCCAGTCTGAAGAAACGTCTTCAACACTCTTCCTTTTCTGCTAAATCTTTCCAAGAAAAATAAATCTCCCCTGTATCTAGCCGTGGGGCCAAATGAATGGGGAGCACTCCAAATGGCAACTCAAAACTTAGAATACCAAACCAAACCAAACCCCACACTGATTTTCATGCACAGCCTTCTTTTATAGTACCCTTCTGGCCAATCCAGAGAAACCTTGGTGGAGGTGCCTGCAAGGATGATCTGCAAACTACAAAATCTTAGTCTAAGGATTAGGCTAGGGAGGGACCAAACTGGATAATGGAGAATTAGGGGTCTCTACACATGTAAGATAACTGGTTAATTTTAGATGAGTATTTTTAGCAGAATTTTCAGCCACAGCTAACAGGCTGAAGTTTGTGGCTGAAAATATTAGGGATGTGCAGCAGGGACGGATACGTTCGATTCGGTATTTGTATTCGTCGGGACCCAAATCTGTTACATCCATTTTTGGGGGACCCCAATTTGTCCATTAGTTACATATGGGATTCGTTTCCCATTAAAGTTAAAAAAAAATCCATCCCAACCCTTTAAACTTTATTAACTACAACCCCCCAACCTCCTGACCCCCCCAAGGCTTGCCAAAAGCCCTGGTGGTCCAGCGGGGGTCCTGGAGCGATCTCCAGCACTTGGGCCGTCGGCTGCCGGTATTCAAAATGGCACCGATAGCCTTTGCCCTTACTATGTCACAGGGGCTACCGGTGCCACTGGTCAGCCCCTGTCACATGGTAGGAGCAATGGATGGCCGGTGGCATCTTGTGTTCCTACCATGTGATAGGGGGAGACTCCTGACCCCCCCAAGACTTGTCAAACATCCCTGGTGGTCCAGCAGGGGTCCTGGAGCGATCTCCTGCATTCAGGCCATCGGCTGCTAGTATGGTAATGCTATCCTGGGGTAGGAGGCAGGCAGCCTCAAAAGTTGTAACCAGGAGCATTGGGGAAATGATTGCCCTTGATGACCAGCCCTTGCAGATAGTGGAGAAGGTGGGTTTCAAGCATTTTCTGAAGGTTGTAGTTCCAAATTACAAAGTCCCCTCCAGAACCACATTTAGCAGAAAGGTCATCCCCAGCCTGTACAAGCAGTGTCACAGTTGCATCCAAGCGCTGCTAGCTAAGGCAGAGGGCTTGACATCAAACAGTGTGTGTGTCCATCCACATTTGGAATGTACGGACATAAAAAGCTGACTTAAAATGTTTGGAGCTTGTGTATTTCATTTGCTCAATAGTTTTCATGACCTTCATAATATGGGCCATGTTCCCTAAATCTTTCCTAGGTGTCAACATTAATGTTTCTTCTAGTACTATCGAGAACTGGTGGTAGTGGCTCTCTAGTTCATCCTCTGTGTTCCCATAGTTTACACAGGCACTGAAGGGTACAAAGTCAACATAGGTTGATATTGTAGATTTGGGCGGAAGATGACGTCAGCGATTCTTTTGGTCCTAATGGTTGAACCCTCGTTGCAAAGGGAAACCTCAGTCTTTGGCAATTCAAACTAGTAATCCTTGACAGCATGGATCCTTAAATAAAACAAACAATTTTCTTTAGTTACAGGGCAAAGAAGAGAACTTCCTCCATCTTGCTCATGAAGTCATGATCTGTTTGCAAATGCTTAAATCCTAACAATTTGTACCATTATACATTCTAGGGGTCAACCCATTCCAGGGAACCCTTTCCTGCTCATAGGAAAGGGAACTCTTCCCAGTTGTAGCAGCCTATCTCTTAGTACCTGTTGACCCATGTTGAATCGCTGTTCACAGTGAGATCTCCTCCATGCTGCCATGCTTTGAAGGCTCGTGCTCCACTCTAGGGGCCAACCCATTCCAAGGAAGCCCTTTCCTGCTCAAAGGAAAGGGAACTCGCCCTGGTGTAGCCACTGCCAGCCTATCTCTTAGCACCTATTGACCCATGTTGAACTGCTGTTCACATGGCACCCTGCTCTAGGGATGTGAATCGTTTTCCATATCGTCTTAACGATAGAAATCATGTGGCAGGGCAAGAAAATCGTCTTAGGCACGATTTTTTAGTTAAAAAATCGTTAAAAATCGTTTTTTCCGATTAGTGCGCACTAACTCGAGTTAGTGCGCACTAACTGAAAATGATACAATTTGACACTTTTCAGGTCAGTTAAGGTCAGTTTAGGAATGAATATGTATTCCTATTGGCTGCCCTCTTATTTATTCATGTTACCAAGTTTCCTACTGACAGTATATGGGGGATGGGAAATGGAAACAGTTGGTAGCTTGACAAACAAGTAATGTGATCAGTCAATGTGACTAGAACTTGTGCCCTAACCCTGATACCAGGGGTATTGTGATCTTCCTGCACACAGTGCCCTATCCCTATTAATACCAGGAGTGTTGTGATCTTCCTGCACACAGTGCCCTATCCCTAATACCAGGGGTGTTGTGATCTTCCTGCACACAGTGCCCTATTCCTGATACTGGGGGTGTTGTGATCTTCCTGCACACAGTGCCCTATTCCTGATACCGGGGGTGTTGTGATCTTCTTGCACACATCCCGATATCAGGGATAGGGCACTGCATGCAGGAAGATCACAACACCCCTGGTATCAGGGATAGGGCACTGTGTGCAGGAAGATCACAATACCCCGGAGGAGTGAGGGTCAGGCAGCTCCCCCCTGTCTGTGAAGCCAGCCTCTCACTAGTAATGCAGGGAGGGAGCTGTCTCAGACTTCACCATCCTCCCCCCCCCCCTTACCCACACACCATTCACTAGCTGGGACATGGGGGAAGTCAGGAGTGAGGGTCAGGCAGCTCCCCCCTGTCTGTGAAGCCAGCCTCTCACTAGTAATGCAGGGAGGGAGCTGTCTCAGACTTCACCATCCACCCCCCCCCCTCACCCACACACCATTCACTAGCTGGGGGGGAAGTCAGGGGGTGAGGGACAGGCAGCTCCCCCCTGTCTGTGAAGCCAGCCTCTCACTAGTAATGCAGGGAGGGAGCTGTCTCAGACTTCACCATCCTCCCCCCCCCTCACCCACACACCATTCACTAGCTGGGACATGGGGGAAGTCAGGAGTGAGGGTCAGGCAGCTCCCCCCTGTCTGCAAAGCCAGCCTCTCACTAGTAATGCAGGGAGGGAGCTGTCTCAGACTTCACCATCCTCCCCCCCCCCCCCCCTCACCCACACACCATTCACTAGCTGGGACATGGGGGAAGTCAGGAGTGAGGGTCAGGCAGCTCCCCCCTGTCTGTGAAGCCAGCCTCTCACTAGTAATGCAGGGAGGGAGCTGTCTCAGACTTCACCATCCACCCCCCCCCCCCTCACCCACACACCATTCACTAGCTGGGACATGGGGGAAGTCAGGAGTGAGGGACAGGCAGCTCCCCCCTGTCTGTGAAGCCAGCCTCTCACTTGTAATGCAGGGAGGGAGCTGTCTCAGACTTCACCATCCTCCCCCCCCCCCCCTCACCCACACACCATTCACTAGCTGGGACATGGGGGAAGTCAGGAGTGAGGGTCAGGCAGCTCCCCCCTGTCTGTGAAGCCAGCCTCTCACTAGTAATGCAGGGAGGGAGCTGTCTCAGACTTCACCATCCTCCCCCCCCCCCCCCTCACCCACACACCATTCACTAGCTGGGACATGGGGGAAGTCAGGAGTGAGGGTCAGGCAGCTCCCCCCTGTCTGCGAAGCCAGCCTCTCACTAGTAATGCAGGGAGGGAGCTGTCTCAGACTTCACCATCCTCCCCCCCCCCCTCACCCACACACCATTCACTAGCTGGGACATGGGGGAAGTCAGGAGTGAGGGTCAGGCAGCTCCCCCCTGTCTGTGAAGCCAGCCTCTCACTAGTAATGCAGGGAGGGAGCTGTCTCAGACTTCACCATCCTCCCCCCCCCCCTCACCCACACACCATTCACTAGCTGGGACATGGGGGAAGTCAGGAGTGAGGGTCAGGCAGCTCCCCCCTGTCTGTGAAGCCAGCCTCTCACTAGTAATGAAGGGAGGGAGCTGTCTCAGACTGGTATCAGGGTTAGGGCACTGTGTGCAGGAAGATCACAACACTCCTGGTATTAATAGGGATAGGGCACTGTAAGAGATGACTGTAGTAGATTGAATAAAGATCTGATGTTTCTGCTCTCCTCACACCAAACAAAAACAACACACAAGCAGAGAAGCCCTTCTTACAAAGCTGAGCTAGTGAGTTAAGTAGGAGGAAAAGTAAACATACTGGTGCCAGTGTGGCTACTTAAAAAATACACTTACCAACAATCAATTACATATATTTGAACTGTGTACAGTTCCAGCCAGGACCACCTTTCTAAAATGCACAGTGATTGGCAAATTCAACATGCACTAGCATTTCAGGTGCCTGCTAACAAAAATAATAAACAAACAAGTTCTAGTCACGTGAGTGCTGATCATTACATTACTTTTTTTGTCAAGCTTCCAACTGTTTCCATTTCACATCCCCCCAACCATATTGGTAACATCAATAGATAAGAGCACAGCCAGCCAATAGGAATACATACATACATATTCATTCCTAAGTGACCTTTACTGACCTGGGAAGTGTGAACACTTTGTTTCATTTTCTGTTGGTGTTCGTTAGTTTCCAGTTCCATTTCCCATCCCCCCAACCATCACCTCAGTGGTAACCTTGGTAATATCAATAGATAAGAGGGGCAGCCAGCCAATAGGAACACATATTCATTCCTAACTGACCTTCAGTGACCTGGAAAGTGTTTATTTGTATCATTTTCAGTTAGTGCGCACTAAATCGAGTTAGTGCGCACTAACGGGGAGTTAGTGCGCACTAACTCGAGTTAGTGCGCACTAACACGATTTAACGATTTTTAACGATAAATCGTTAGAATTTCTATTGTATCGTGTTCTATAACGATTTAAGACGATATAAACATTATCGGACGATAATTTTAATCGTTGAAAAACGATTCACATCCCTACCCTGCTCCATGTCACCATGCTTTGAAGGCTCTTGTTCCACTCTAGGGGCCAACCCATTCCAAGGAAGCCCTTTCCTGCTCAAAGGAAAGGGAACTCTTCCTAGATGTAGCAGCCTATCTCTTAGTACCTGTTGACCCATGTTGAACCGCTGTTCACATGGCACCCTGCTCCACGTTGCCACGCTTTGAAGGCTTGTGCTCCACTCTAGGGGCCAACCCATTCTGGGGAGTCCTTTCCTGCTCAAAGGAAAGGGAACTCTCCCCGGGTGTAGCCAGCCTGTATCTACCCTCTGAACCATGTTGAACCGCTGTTTAAATGGAAACCTCCTCCGCCTCGGCCTTGAAAATTCTCGTTTGTATATCTGCTAACTCCACCAGATTTTAAAAGACCAGTGAGAGCTCACTAGATGCCAATGGAAACACCCCACTCTAGGGGTGAACCCATTCTAGGGAGCCCTTTCCTGCGCAAAGGAAAGGGAACTCTGCCCGGGTGTAGCCAGCCTGTATCTACCCTCTGCCACTCTGCCTTGCTGCCATACACCAGATTACTCACTCAACACCTTGTGGTGTTCTTGCCACTATAATGGTTGCTCAGTGTGTTGGTGCTAGTCTTTCTGCTTGCTATGTTCCCCGTTCATTGTGCTCTAGGATGTTGATGCCACTTGTCTTGCCGCTTTGCTGTCATGCTGCCTTCGAGGGTTCATGCATCTGTTATTGGTGCTCTCTTTTGAAAGTGTGGTTTGTTTTTGACACTCTTGCTGCTGCTTTGCACCTCTATTAAAGCACTCTTGCCACTCCTGGTACCCCTTTTCCCTTTTAAAGTACCTTAGGCTATTCATGCCACTTTGGTGCCACTTTGCCACAGTCTAAGTACCATGGAGCTCTTTTCTTGTTCTGATGATTGCTCCCCAGATGTTTCATCAGAATTGATAATAAAACCCCAATTCTGCAGCCAAAAATAGGCTGCAAATACTTCCCCCATTGACTTTAATGGGAACCGGAAAACGAATGAAATGTATCAATGGATCGGGGCCGCCACTGAATGAATACAACGTATTTGGCCCCCGACGAATACGAATACCGAATCGGACAAATCCGTACCTTCTGCACATCCCTATTTATCTGATTAACTTAACAGATAAGTATGAATATAGCTACTTATCAGACTAAGTTAGCTGGATAAGTAGCACTGGCCCGATCTGCCCACTTCCCGCTCACTAGATACTCAGCCATCTACTTAGCTGAATAAGTGACTTATCCCACTAAGTGCCATTCACTGAATGTAGACAAATATTCAGATGCTGTCATTTAGCTGGATAATTTTCTGCTTTTCTAGATTAGTAGCACTGAATATTGGCCTTATTGAATCTAGTGTATGGCCATATCTATCAGTAGAAAAAAGACAAATTGTTCCCAACTTAAGACCAATATCAGTTGCAAGAATATCTGACAAGAGGTGGATTGGAATTTAATCTATATTCAAATTGCAATCATCAAGAACTATGGTTGATTTTAAATTCACAGGCAAGTTTGACAAAGTTTCAAACAACAGAGAAATATTCTGCATTGAACAATCAGGTGGCAAGAAACCAAACATAGTTACATCATGGGCTGATGTAACATATTTCAAATGGGGGAGAATGCTCAATTATAATCATATGAAAACTTAATTCTCTATTAAACAAAAACAACAACTCCCCTTTTCTCAAACTCCTGGGATGTGAAATGAACACATAATCAGGAAGACATATTTGGTTTGTTAATCATGTTTCGGTGATACAAAGACAATCAGGCTTAATATCACATAAGATTTTAGATAAAAATGAAGTTTTCTTAGTAACAGATTGAGCTTTCACTAACATGGTTAACATAATCTGTGAGAGAATTATTGACAAAGATTCATATTTCATATAAGATTGTCTGTTATGCATAAAATTACATAATTTAAATGACAGAGTTCCATACTTCCCTTGAACTGTTATCACATTCAAAGGCCATAGACATGACTGGGACATTAATGTTTAATGTCTGTTGACCTGTGCTATTGTAAGTAATCAAAGGATGGTCTTTTTAATCTGTGATTCTATTGGCTGTGAAACCATGTTTTCAGTTGATGACATAAAGTATTGACTGAAGAGCCAGGTTTTCAGTTGGTGGTGGAAAGCCATGTACTCACTGACTCGTAAGTGGGGAGATGAGGAATGTGTTCCATAAATGATGTGCCATATGTGGCTTTTGAGTTCAACACAGGTTTCAAATGGTATGATATCCCCTCATATTCTCAATCAAATGAGAAGGGCTGATGCCTTTCTTTGCCTTGAATGACATAATGAGCATAAGAGTAATGGAAGTGGTATAATTGTAATGCATTTGAAGAATAAACCCAAAATGCTGCTGTTTCATCACTCATGTAAACAATGGTACTTATTTTGAAAACTGTATAAAATATACAAGTATAAAATAATTAACATAACCAAATGCACCTCATCAATATATACATTAATTCTATTAACTAGATTTGATTATTTTTACTGAAATCCTCATGAACTTCTGAATTTCAGTGAGCAGTGATCTCACAAAAACTGAACATGATAGGTGTATGTTTCCTATTTTGATACAAATGACATCATACACTATATGTCAGATCATTCACAATTCTGTTTTGATCAATTTAGTTAGTCCCAAACGTTAAGGAAAATTACAGAGAAGGAGCTTAAGAAATTCAAGGATAATAAGAACATAAGAGATACCATGCTGGGATATACCAAGGATCCATCAGGTCCAGCATCCTATCTCCAACAGTGGCCTATACAAGTCTCTAGGAAGTACTCAACAGGTTAAAAGACGAACTCACCGCTCAGGATATCCCTACGTCCCTCGAAGGGTTGATGGACCTCACGGGAAAATTGGACCGACGACTTCAAGAGTGGGACGAGAAAACCGACCTACCTTGAAGAACCACTCAAGGACCTCTTTTTCCACTGTCAAGAACCAACTCCTGCTCACAGAGAACACCGGAGAACCAATGCAAATCAGCCTCTATTGTGGAGACCAGGGTCACCATTGCCTTCACTGTCCTGCGAAAAGAGAACCTTCTTCATGTCAGGGGATCACCAGGTCAATACCCCTTGGTCTCACTACGACCTCACTGTTGCTCCTGTTATCAACCTCAGTGGAGACCTCCTCCACCAACTTTAATACAGGCCCTAGTGGACTCCGGAGCAGGGGCCAACTTTATTCAACAGAGTATGGTAGACCAGTACCAGATTCCTACTAAAATTCTAACATCACCAATGGCCCTCTCATCGGTCCATGACAACTTCCTTCCTGGAGCAGTGACCCGGGCTACCCAACCTCTTACATTAAGGGTTGGTCAGGATCATGCAGAGCTCATCTCCTTCTTTGTCCTTCCCACAGCAGGTAACCCAGTTATTCTGGGCCTTCCATGGCTACAAAAACATCAGCCTCTGTTTGACTGGGCCACAGCCGATCTCGTCCAGTGGGGACCTCAATGTTCTGAGTCCTGTCTAGACCCGATTGAATCCCCTCACTCCCTAACTGTAGCTACCGTCCTTACCAACTTCTGTTCTTACCAAAAGATTCAGGAGACCCAGATCAACTCTAGTTCACCTCAAAAGGAGACCCTGAGTACAACCGAACATGAAAACCTCATCAGGAAGCATAACCAAGCCTTGGAAGTGTTTCTATTCCTCTTATCTTTCAAGGAAGATGAGGTCCGAGACCTTTATACCCTCCTATGACAAGAGAAGGAGAAGCATTGCCTATCTCCAGATACAACCAGAATTCCAAGTAATTTTAGAACACCTTCTCTTCCATATTCTGGGAGACCTCAGGCTGTGGGCTCACATGACCTCGAGGAGATTTGGCACCCCACTCCATGAGACCTGCTAGCGGGGGGCCTTGAGGAGGGAGTACTGTTGCGAAGGCCAGCCATGAATTCCATGGCCGGCTCTCCTCACCCCTTCGCCGAGGTCCAGGCAATCTTCTGCCGCTGCATGGCACAGCGGGGACGCCATCGACACCCACCTCCAGGCCTTTGTGTGTGGCTCATCTGCTGCCGAGCCCCATTCTGGCTGGGGACTTCCCAAGTGCGCCTCTCCCCGAGACTTAAAGGGGCCGCGATGCGCTAGGGCTGTCGGGCCTTCCTTGATGATGTCAGTTCCACAGATCTATTTAAGGCAAGCTCTGACAACCAGAACTTGCTTTTGCAACTGATTCCCTCCTTAGTTGTCTTGGCTCCTTGCTAATTGCTTTTTCCAGTATCTTCTGACTGCTGCTGGAGCCTGATCTCTGCCTGTCCAACGACTTTACCTGACCGCTGCCAGAACCTGACATCTGCCTGTTCAACGACCTCGCCTGACCACTGCCGGAACCTGACCTCTGCCTGTTCCATGACCACGTTTGACCTCCGGAACCTGACCTTTGCCTTGGTGACCACTCCTTGGACTGACCCTCAGATTCTGACCTCTGCTTGATTGTCTACGTCTCCTGATTCTGGCTCTGTTCCTTGCCTTGTCATCGCCGATGCTGTTCTGGTCCTCCTTGCTCCATCAGACCTATTGCTTCGACTCTCACCGCGCTCCCTTGTTGTCCATGGGCACGCCTGTCTGCTACCTCTCCGGGAGACCCTGCGAGGCCCACCTAAGTCCAAGCGGCCCGGGTCCCTACGGGCTCCACCCGGGGGGACCGCGGGCTTCCAGTGGTGAAGGTCATCCTAGTCTCTGTCTCCTCCAGTGCTCCACCCCCTGTGGGCAGGTGCTTCCTGGTCCCTACCAGGGAGTTGTTCTCCAATCTCCACTGCTCCAGGACAAAGGTCCACCTCTGAGCGCAACACTATGTGTATGTGATAAATATGCATCAACTGTTTCCATTGCAGGCTAATCTATCTCATGAATATTCATTGTGGAGATCTTGAAAACCAGACTAATAGGGGGCACTCCAGGACTGGCTTGAGAAGCACTATTCAAGCTGACCTTAAAAATATAAAGAACATTTCACTAAAGTAATCCGCAATATATAACCAAATAGCATGATGAAATATATTGCTATTAGAGTGTTATGATTAATGGAGCATACGGTATTTAACATAAATTTGATTACAGCTGCTTCAGCATCTCAGCAAACAAAACTACAAGTTCAGAAGATAGCAGAGCACTTTTATAGAAGTTGCATGTATCAATTTCTTGAATAGCACAAAACCCTTAAAGAAAGCAAAAGCTTTTTAAAACAAATTTTCCTCAATTAAAAGTAATTACAGGGTTTTTCAAACTATTGCACAATGCTTCATGTGTTCTTGACTTGTATCAGCACCAAAATGTTAGCTTATTACCTGTGTTTCTGGTTTGTATGTATCATCAACTTCATCTGGAATTCTCATCCTCTGATCATTTTCCGTACAGAAGTCAGATTCTGACAGGAAAATATTTTGTTGTTAGTGAACATATTTACTTTTTATTGATTAATATATATATGTTCTTTATAGTAATGTGTAATATGTTCATTATCATTACATTTAAAAACATCAGTGGAAACATTACTTTGCTATAAAAAACAGGATAAAAATCAGTGGAAAAGTCATGTTTCAACTGATTTCTTTTTGTTATAGCATTGAAATTCCCATGAAAAATAAAAACTGGAGAACAAAGGTCTCTACTTATACGGTATAATCAACATGTGCCATTACAGATGACCTGATTCACAATTGCAAACCCTACTCAGAATTCAGGTATTTTTCTGTCGGCCCCTGTGACATAGTGAGGGCAAAGGCTATCGGCACCATTTTGAATACTGTCAGTCGATTTACAAATGTGATTTACAAATGTGATTTAAAAATCATTGTAAATCACATAATTCTTGTAATGTACCCCGTCATATTTCGGTTAATATACTATGTTAAAGTTCCTTTCATTTTTCCTCTTGCTCCAAGTTGTACTCATCCCCGTTTTATTGTAACTGTAACTACTTTATGTTTAGCACCTATTACTTATTTCGTTCGTTGTTCCTTTTTTCACTCCACTGTTTATTGTAAACCAGCATGATGTGATACCCTCACGAATGCCGGTATAGAAAAAACTAAAATAAATAAATAAATAAATAAATAAAATGTCACAGGGGCTGACGGTCGGCCCCGTGACATAGTGTGGGCAAAGGCTATCGGTGCCATTTTGAATAATGGCAGGCGACAGCCTGCGTGCAGGAGGTCAGTCCCGGACCTCCGCTGGACTTTTGCAATTCTTGTTGGGGTCAGTAGGGTCCCCCAAGACTTGCCAAAAGACCCTGGTGGTCAGCGGGGGTCCGGGAACGATCGGCACTCGGGCCATCGGCTGCCAGTAATCAAAATGGCGCCAATAGTCTTTGCCTTTACTATGTCACAGGGGCTACCGGTGCCATTGGTCAGCCCCTGTCACATGGTAGGAGCACAAGATGGTGCCGGCCACCCATGTGACAGGGGCTGACCAATGGCACCGGTAGCCCCTGTGACATGGTAGGTCAAAGGATATCGGCGTCATTTTGAAACCGGCAGCCCAGGGTGTGAGTATAGGAGATGGCTCCCGGACCCCCCGCTGGACCACCAGGGAGTTTTGGTAAGTTTTTGGGGGGGGGTCATGAGGGTGGGGGGGTTGTTTAAATTGGTTTTCTTTAGGCGGCCAAATAATTTGGCGAAGATTTGTGTATTCATGGTGAATCGCGATACGTTTTGCTTCCCCACGAATACAATGAATATGGCCACATCCGTTGCGGATTGCCAATACGTAGGGATCGAATGCACACCCCTACCTAACAGCACAAATGAAATAGAGCTTGTTAAATCATGGCTGTTACCAATAAAGTTCCACTCATCATCTGCATGACCATTTGAAGAGCCCACTCAGAATGTGCAGGGGAAAAAATTTTGTTTTCATTTTCTGGAGGGTTTTTTCTCACAAATTTCAGTTTGTATATTGTTTGATTCATTTAATTTGTGTGAAAAAATGAATCAATAAAAAGAAAAAGAACAAAAAATGGCCAAAAAACATAACGAGGACTCCCTCCCACCTTCCCAGAAAAATGCTGGGGCCAGGATCCCCTCCTGGCCCCCACTGGTTTGATGGGGATCCGCTGGCTAGGTCTAGGCCAAAGTCTTGGACTTGCATAATTCAAGGCTGCAGTAGGTTGCCCCAGCCTCAGCCTAGTCAAGGCTAACACCTTGGCCTTGGCCGGACCCAAGCCTGATGCCTGGGACTTGGCCTAGGCCGGATACCTGACCTAGGCCCAATGTCACAGCCTGGCCCAGAGGTCAGGTCCTGAAACCTGGACCTCAACTTAGGCCAGAGCCTGGGCCCAGGCCCGACCTGAACCAGAGGCCAGGTTCCGACACTGAGGCCTAGGCCTGGACCCAGGCCCAATGCCAGGGCCTCAGCCAGGAGGCCAGGTCCCAATGCCTGGGCCTCAGCCCAGGGTCATGCCCAGGCCTTGGAGCCCAGGCCTGGGAGTTCCTCTTCTTGTGTCCTCTTTTTTCTTTGGCACTTGAAAGCCAAATGACGCCATCTGATAGGGGTCATGTCAGAGTTAATTAATCCAGTGCATTCACCCCAGGTGATGGCACTATTTTGATCCAGGAATTCAGCATCGGGGTCCAGGCCCAGGCCCAACACCAGGACCCGACTTGGAATCTGAGTCCCAAAACCTAAATCTTGGCCTAGGCTGGGTCAGGACCCAAGCTTGATACTGTGGCCCGACCAGAAACTGGGTCCTGATGCAGGGGCCTCATCCCAGACCCAGACCCAATGTTGGGATCCAATATGGAGGCCGAATCTCAATGTCTTGGCCTTCTCCTAGGCCAAGGCCTGGGCTTGAGCACAGGCTAAACACAACAGCCCGGTGTGGGGACCGGGTCCTAATGCTGTGGCTCCACCTTGGATCCAGGCCCAAAGCTGGGGCCTGACCCGATTGTTGGGTCCTGACTGGAAGGCCTCAGCCTAGGCTAGACCTGGGCCCAGGCCTGACACTGCAGCCCATTTCGGAGACCTTTCCTGATACCAGAACCTCAGCCTGGACCCAGGCCCAACACCACAGCCTGGTCTGGAGATTGGGTCCAGTCCACATAGGAAGTGCTGGAATTAATTAACTCCTGTTTATCCTCCCCAGAGAAGGATGCCATTTTAATGTATAGCAGCAGAATTAGCTGCTGTATATCAAAATGGCCCCCTCCGCTAATTCTCTTGCTGTACATCAAAATGTCATCGTTCGCTGGGAAAGATGTGCTAGAGTTGATTAACTCCAGTGCCTCCCAAGCAGATGGTGTCATTTTGTCTAAGAAGTAAGAAGACAGGAAGGAACACCTCGAGGCCTGGTTACTGGGCCCGGGCCATCCCCTGGACAAAGGCCCAGGGATCAGTTCTAGACCTCTGAGCTCTGGGTGCCAGGCCTGGGCCAGACTCTGGGCCTCTGCCCCAGCATTGAACCTAGGTTCAGGTCAAGGCCCTGATTTCAGGACCAGATAACTAGACCTGCCCGTGGCATTAGGCCTGTGTTGGTCTCTGGCCTAGACTGAGGCCCAGGCATCAGGACCCAGCCTCTGGTTTGGATTCTGATGTTGGGCTTGGGTCCAGGCTGAAGCCCCAGTGTTGGGAACCTAGTCTCTGGACCAGGCTGTGGTGTTGGCAGGCCCTGGTCTTGGCTGAGGCCCAGGTATCGGGTCTGGGCCTCGAAGTCTTGGCCTTGCTTAGGGTCTATGCTAAGAATGCAGTGACCTGCCTAGGCTTATGCAAAGCCGAGGCATCATATCACCCCCCCTGCTCAACCACAATTGGGTGTGAGGGATATGTGGGGGGCATGGGAGGTCTCAGGAGGCCCCGTTTCTTTTCTTTTTTTTCCCGTTCTTAGCTTTGTACGTTTTTTTAATGTTTATTTTGGTTTTCAACAAAATTAATTAAATAAATAGCCAAAATGAAATTCATGAAAAACCAAATCCCCCTCCAAAAATTAAAATGAAAAATGAAATGGCATTTTTTCTTCTTCCCACCCCTAATACCTAATGGTCTGTATGATTCTCAGTGTTCATGCATTCATGCATGTAATAAGAAAGAGAGAGCCAATAGCTTCAACAACTGTATCTATTTCCAAAGCTGTATAAAGTGGAGTATTATCAAGCCAGTCATTTGCTTGCCTCAGTATGCATCCTACATTATAGTTTTTATAGTTTAGTTTTAAGGTTAAACCCTTATCTTGAATTCTATGATAACATTTATGTAGTACAATACACGGTTTTTAATATTTTTTTTAGGTGTTTCTATAGTGCAGAAGATAAAGGAGCAGGGTGTGTCAAAATAATTCTTATGTACAATCTACATACTGTTAAGTACCACAAGGCACTATTATCATGAGATCAAGAACTGTGGAGAAGACATGAGTATTGAGAGTATTGTGCCTTCCCTGTAACCCTTGTAGCATTTTGCAGCTGAGATGCTTATTTACTTTCTTAAAATGGCATGGCAATTAGCAAAACATGTTGACATTTGTATACATTTCTGAGATATTTGATCCCTTTATTTTTCTAACCATTTTACTCAAATAAATGAATTAATCTGTGAGATACCATAGTTTGGGACTGCTACACTTATTTTCATTAAATTGCACTTTTCCCGAAGTTTTCTATGGAGCCCAGCTACCTAAATCTTTGAGAGCATATTTAATGAGACCAAATGAATGAGTGAAATGTGAGCAAGCTGTTTTGGCTTCTTGCATTCAGATCACTCTGGCATTTCATGCCATAAGGATACTCTGTTCTCTTTGTCCACCCTATTCTAGATGTTGCTGACTAGATAATCACATTAAATGCAAGAATGTGAGGGTAGAGCCTGAGACTGGGTATTGAATTAGGAATAGACAGATTAGCGGGATCTTGTGGTCTTTACCAAAATTTTCTCTTTCTATGTCAGTAATGTCACTTTTTTTGTTTGGGTTTCGTGCACATTAAATTGAAATCGATAAAGTAGTAGGCAGAGAATGGGGCAGGCCTAAAACCATAAATAAAGAGGGTTTATTTGGTGTTGCAAATATGCATGTGGCCTCTTGACAACTTTTCGTACAGTTCAGAATATGATTATTTCTACCTGCCCACAGAAGTGAACATATTATTGTTGAATTGACTGCACATTTCATATTTAATGAAATGTAAAGGGATCAGTTTTCAAAATGATTTAGCTGGATACGTAAGGATTTAGCCAGCTAGATCAAAGCCTTTGAAAAATGACTAGGCTAACTGGCTAAATTTAGGATCCTGAGTTTCACCAGTCAGCTAAAGTTAGCTGGCTAAATTCAGGGTGGATCAGAGGGTGTGGTACGGTCAGGGTAGGGGAGAACGTTTGGAAGCAGGATGTAGTCCTCACATATGGGTGATGTCACTGACGGAGCCCTATTGCGGGAAAACTTTCTGTCAAAGTTTCTAGGAACTTTTGACTGGCCCTGTGAGGCCACTGAGCATGCCCATCATGCCATGATATTCTCTGCCACAGGGGTCTCTCTCTAGTCTCGTATGTAGCAATAAGCGTTAGCAAAAATAAAATAATAAATGTATCGAACCCAACTCCATGGGGTGGCGGGTGGGTTTTGTGAGGACTACATCCTGCTCTCCTGGGATAACACCTATTACAAGGTAAGCAATTTTGCTTTATCCCAGGACAAGCAGGATGCTAGCCCTCACATATGGGTGATTAGCAAGCTAGAGGCTGTGTCATTTTGTAATGAATCAACAGTGAAGTATTGTTGGAAATGAGGCAGCCGAAGATCACAGCAGGTTGGATGTAGACGGAGTTGGGATTAAACTGGAAACAAGTTCTTTAAGACAGATTGTCCGAAGGCCTAATCTTGTCGTCCCTGTTTATCCAAACAGTAATGAGCTGCAAAGGTGTGAAAGAACTCCATGTTGCTGCTTTACATATGTCAAGAATTGGCACCTGAACGATAGTGTACTACTGAGGTTGACATCGCTCTTACTGAATGTGCCTATACTCGCCCTTGGAGAGGAAAGGCCTGCTTTTTCATAGCAAAACTGTATGCAATCTGCTAACCAGTTGGATAGAGTATGTTTACCCACTGCTTTTCCCGGCTTGTTTGGATCATAAGGTACAAAGAGTTGAGTGGATTTCCTGTGGACTGCCGTGCGGTCTAAGTAAAATGCCAGCTCACGCTTACAATCCAAGGTATGTAAGGCTTGTTCTCCTTGGTGTGAATGAGGCCTTGGGAAGAATGTGGGTAAAACTATGGATTGGTTCAAGTGGAATTCCGTAACTACCTTGGGGAGGAATTTTGGATGTGTACGGAGAACCACTCTGTCATGTAGGAATTTTGTGTAGGGTGAGTACGTGACAAGTGCTTGTAACTCACTAACCCTTCTAGCCGATGTAATGGATATGAGGAAGATAGTCTTCCATGTGAGAAATTTAAGCTCGCAGGAATTCATGGGTTCAAAGGGAGAACTCATGAGTCTCGTTAAGACCAGATTCAGGTCCCATTCTGTGACTGGTGGCCGAATTGGTGGTTTAAGTTGAGTTAAACCTCTCATAAACTTGCTGACAAGAAGTTGTATGGATATTGGTGCATCTCCCATCTTGTTATGGTAAGCTGAGATTGCACTTAAATGGACTCTTACAGATGAAGTCTGGAGACCAGAGTCTGAAAGATGGCATAAGTAGTCTAGTAGAGAAGTTGTGGGGCAGGTGAAAGGATCTATTCTCTTTTGGCTGCACCACAAAGTAAACCTTTTCCATTTTGAAGAATAGTTCTTTCGTATTGAGGGTTTACGTGAAGCTAAAAGCACTTGAGATACATTGTTTGACAGATTGAGTGGTTGTAAGATCAAGCTTTCAACATCCATGCTGTCAGGGATAGGGATTGAAGGTTGGGATGGCGCAACCGACCCTGATCCTGAGTTATGAAAGTGGGAGCTACACCCAGGCAAATAGGATCCCTGATTGAGAGTTCTAGAAGTGTGGGAAACCATACTTGTTGAGGCCAATACGGGGCTATGAGTATCATGGATCCCTTGTCCTGTTGTAGCTTCACTAGAGTTTTGGTTATGAGCGATACTGGAGGATACGCATATAGAAGGCCTAAGTTCCAAGGGCGAGCAAAGGCATCCTTGGCTGGCTGGTTTTTCTGTTTGTGTAGAAAACAGAATCTGTCCACGTTGTGATTCAGATGTGGCGCAAAGAGGTCAATTGTTGGTTGTCCCCAATGTTGAAATATTCTGGTCGCTATTAAGGGATCCAGGGACCACTCGTGTGGTTGGAACTGACAACTGAGTCGATCTGCCACTACGTTGTGAATGCCTGCCAGATAAGTGGCCTGTAGAAACATTGAGTGTGTCAGGGCCCAGTCCCAAATCTGTGCAGCTTCTTGACAAAGGAGATACGAGCCCATACCTCCCTGTTTGTTGATGTACCACATGGCTACTGTGTTGTCCGTTTGGATGAGAACAGTTTTCTGTGAAAGGCAGTCCTTGAACACATGCAGCGCATAACGTATAGCTCAAAGTTCCAGGAAATTGATTTGAAATGTTGCTTCGAGATTTGTCCAAGTACCCTGGGTTTGGAGATTGTTTATGTGAGCTCCCCAACCCAAGGTGGATGCATCTGTAGTTAAAGTTAACTGTGGGACTGGTTGCTGGAAGGGAAGGCCCTTGCGCAAATTGTCCTTGTTCACCCACCAAAGTAGAGATGAATGTAGCTGGTGGGTTACTTGAATTGGAGAGTACATTGGTTGAATGGCTTGGATCCATTGTGATCTTAAAGTCCATTCAGTTACCCTCATGTTTAACCTTGCAATAGGAGTGAAATGAACTGTGGAGGCCATGTGGCCTAGTAAGGTTAGAAACTGATGAGCTGTTGCTTGTTTCTTTGAGTGAATCGAGTTTGCCAGTAGGGAAAGTGCCTCCTGATGCTGTGATGGAAGTGATGGAATAAAGTCCTGCATTTGTTTCCACAAATTTCTTTGGTACTGGGTCATGTATAATTGTTATGAAGATATCCTGGAATTCAACATGGCCCCTTGATAGACTTTCCGCCCCAGGGAATCTAAAAATCTGTGATCTTTTCCTGGGGGATTTGAAGAATGTGGTCTAATTCTCTTGGACTTCTTCTGCGCAGACTCTACCACTACTGACTGGTGAGGAAGCTGTGATTTTTGGTAGCCAGGAGCAGATTGCACCAAATATGTAGTGTCCATTCTTTTGTTAACAGCTGGCACTGAGCATTGATGTTCCCAAATCCGATGTTGTAATTGCAGAAGCACATCATGGACTGGTATAGCCACCACTTGTTTTGGAGGGTCTACAAATTGAAGAACCTCCAGTGTTTGTTGCCTTACATCCTGCTCTGTGACCAAATTGAACAGGATGGTGTCAGCCATTTCCTGGATAAAGGTCATGAATGAGAAATCTTCCGGTGGAGATTTTTTCCTTGGATCTGGTGGTGAAGGATCTGTCATGAAAGCTTCAGATGAGGTATCTGTGTATTACTCCAAGTGTCATATGGATCCTGTTCAGGTGGAGAAATTGTGGAAGTTCTAGGTGGTCTAGGAATCACTGAAGGACCTGGTTGTGGATCTTCCAAGGGTGAGTCCTCCAGGTGTTCTTTCCCAGGTTTGGGAGGAAGAGCACCGACCACCTCATCAAATCTCTTCATTAGAAGTTGGTAGAGTGCCAGTTCTGGATGTCCCGGGTCCTTAGGAGAGATTGGCATCGATGGTGATGGCGCCGGAATTGACGATGGTGTCGGTATCTTCGGTGCTCGTGCCGGCATCATCTTAACTGGAATCGTTGTAGGTGACGGCATCGACGGAATTATTAGCATCGGCATAGGTACCGGCATCGACGGGGTCGTCGGCATCGGTATATTTACTGGCCTCGGTGCAATCACCGGCATCAGTAAAGGTACTGGCATCGATTCAATAACCGGCATCGGTGATGGTACTGGCATCGGCGAAGTCGCCGGAGTAGGTGTGTGTTGTTTCAGGGCCTGGAGCACTGCTTGTCTGATAAAATTTGACAATTCCTGCGATACAGCTGGTGCAGGCAGAGCAGCTGTGTGTGGTGGTGGTGTAGGTGTCGATATCATGTCCGCAGATCCCTGTGGAGGTTCGATCGATGCAGGTATAGGCCCCAGCACCGAAGGTAGCGGAGTTTCCTGAGGTTTTTGCCGTTTAGCGGTCGGTTCCTCCAGGGAGAGGGGCGTTGCTGGAGTTGATGTGTGTCAATGTCGGTGGGGATGTTTTGGTCGATGTTCGACTACCGACCTTATTGATGTCGAAGTCGATGGCGATGGATGATCTCCCGATCCTTCCAGACAACGTTTTTTCAATAAAATTCGCTTTGTAACCCCCACCGGAGACGACTTCGTTGATGTTGAAGGAGAAGGAAGGAGCTGAAGGTGAAAGAGATGTTCCATCTTCTCCTGTCGAAGTTTTCTTCCTTTAGGAGTCATCTCTGCACATTGAGGGCAGGATGAAACATCGTGTTTATCTCCCAAACAGATAACACACTCTAGGTGTGGATCTATTATGGACATTGTTCTATTACAAACCAGACATTTTTTTAAATCTGGAAGCCATTTTCTGTCGACAGCCGTCGATGAAAAAATGGGAAAAGAAAATGAGAGAAAGTTTTTACTAAAAGTAAAAACGAGACTGAGTTTACTCACGGGCCGATGGAAAACTGAGAGAGATCCCTTATGGGAGAAAATGTTTTGAGAATTTCTGGACTTTTCAGTCAGATATATTTTGAGGAAAACTCACAAGGCTCCTTGATCCGCGATGCTTACAGCAGCGCGGAAAAACGAAGACTAGAGAGAGACCCCTGTGGCAGAGACTATCATGGCATGCTGGGCATGCTCAGTGGCCTCACAGGGCCAGTCAAAAGTTTCTAGAAACTTTGACAGAAAGTTTTCCCGCAATAGGGCTCCATCAGTGACGTAACCCATATGTGAGGACTAGCATCCTGCTTGTCCTGGGATAAAGACTAAACTGGAAACCACATATGCAGTGCAATAATGCAAAAACAGAAATATCACATAATACAGAAATATTCCTCATAATACGAAATCAAGAAATATAAAAGCAGTTGTAACAGTAAATACTAATAAAAATATTTCAAAACAGATGAAGAATAGAACATATAGTAAACAAGAAGTACAAGGATAAAGTTACATTTCCCAAAAATCAATTAAATATTTCAAAATAGGAGACATATCAAACACCCAATAATTAAAACTAATAAGAACAACAATATCGCCCTCTCCATAACTATGAACTTTTGATTTTCAGTCACCCTGAGACTGTAGTGGATTAGTGGAGGGGAGGTGGGGAGGAACACACAACCTTTATCCTCTCTCTCTTAAATACACACACTCACAAACCGTTCTGCCCTCTCTTCTCGCTTCCACTTTCCTCTCATTTACCTCCTCCCCTCCAATCCACTTCAGTCACCCACTCATTCATCCCTCCCTTCCCTCACCCCTTCCCTTCCCACTCACTCCTTTGCCTCTCAGTCACTCACTCCCTCCTTCCCAGTCACTCCCTTCTCTCTCACTCCCTTGACCCTCAGTCACTCACTCCCTCCTTCCCACTTCCTCCCTTCCCTCTCACTCCCTTCCCTCTCAGTCACTCACCCCTTCCTTCTCACTCACTCCCTTCCCACTCACTCCCTTGCCTCTCAGTCACTCACTCCCTCCTTCCCACTTCCTCCCTTCCCTCTCACTCCCTTGCCTCTCAGTCACTCACCCCCATTCTTCCCTCTTACTCCCTTCCCTCTTATTCACTCACCCCTACCTTCCCACTCACTCTCGTCCCTCCCCCTCCCCCCATTCATTCTCTGCTCTTCTCTCTTCTCCTCTCAGTCATTCACCCCGCTTCCCTTCCCTTCCTGCCACATTCGTGTTTTCTTCCTGCCAGCTGGCTGTTGGAAGCCTACTGGCAGGTCAACTTCGTGGCCACTGGCGTGCAGGGCCTCTTCTTGCCAGCAGGGGAATGGAAACCCCACCAGCATGTCACTTGCTGAGTCATGGTTCCAGCCTTCTTGCTGGCGAACAAACACTTTATGCATGTAGGTTGCTAATTTAAAAGATACTTATGTGCATACATTTTTCAACTTCCTTGCGTATTTATACACCTACTAATTATCTGGTGTAAATGATATTAAACATCTTTATTGTCTTTATTGGGAGGTTTGGGCAGAAGAGGAGAGTTCAGGCTGAAGAACCAGGAAGATCTTGATGACCTGGAGAAGGACTGGGAGAACTGGTAGACTAATTGGAATACCATTTAATTTCTTCGACAGCACACGTTTTAAAATTTTCTGACTTATGCATGTCAGTCAGGACTTGTATAAGTCCTAGTTTACTGTTGCACGTATTTATTTAAAAGTTTTTGTATCTCGCCTATAGAGACAATGTATGAATTAAGCGGTTTACATTTATATCAAGCAAATAAAAAATTGGTATGAAATACAATATTGAAAGCAATAGAACATAAATGGGTTTTGAGGGCTTTTTTTGAATTCCTTAGTGGTAGAAATGTGTCGAATGGATTCGGGTAGTGCATTCCACATGTGTATATTTTTTTAAATAGGTAGGTAAAGTAGGTGTGTTCAATGCATTCAAATACATGGTTTCAATGCAGTGTATGTCTTTGCGCATATGTTGTGAGGTAAACATATGCATATTTTATAATGTGTGTATCTTACAAAATAGTCTGGTAATACAGTGCATGGCTACATACTAGTATTGTATGCCACCGTGCACAGTTGTTTGAAAGTTATTTCCCTGGGTCAGACGTACCAACTAGTTTTTCTCATTTTGTGTCTATTTGAAAAATGGTCAATGCATCTGGGGCTCGATATTCAAAGAAATCCATCTAAATGTTAGCCAAATAAGACTTATCTGGCTAACTTACAAGAAATATTCAGCATCACAGCTATACTGGTTAATATCCCAACAAAATTGTTATTTAGCTGGATAAGACTTATCTGACTAATTTTTGACCTGCTATTGAGCAATCTAACTTATCTGGTTAACTTAAATGGATAAGTCTGAATACTGGCCCTTATCAGATTGGAACTCCTTACCACCAGAACTAAGACAAGAACAATGCCTGAACACTTTCAAAAAGAGACTAAAAACCTGGCTATTTGAACAAGCATTTGATTAAAGCCAAACAACTACTCGTTTTCCTCATTTTTAACATCCATCAGACTTTTTTCCCCTCTTATCCTAGTTCATTCCCCAGTTATAATGTAATTGCATTCTTATATGCTTGTTATTGTTTTAATGATATGTAACTTTGCTACATGAATTGTGGTATATAAAAATGTTAAATAAATAAATAAATAAATAAATTAACCAGGTAAGTGATTTTCTTAAACACAAAGATCTTAGTTTTTGTGGTCAGAAAATATATATATTTCCTGATGTCTCAAGAGCCACACAAGCTAAAAGGAGACATTTCCTGTCCTTGAAAAGTAAATTGCTAGCAACTGGTGCTAGATTTTTCCTAAAATATCCAAGTATATGTTATGTTACTTTTCAGGGAAATAGATTTAGTTTTTCTGATCCACTGCATTTGGAATCTTTTTTACAAGATAAAAATACAGACGATGGAAATTTAGATGGTTAAAAGAATTAATGTGCTCTCTCTCCTCTAATTACTGAATTATGTTATTTGAAAATTGAATTTATATGATTTTTCCCCCAATTATTGGATGTAATTGAGATCAAAAGTTTTGATTAAGTTAGGTTATTAATTTTATGTGTTATTTTTATTGTATCAAAATTACTTATGGTATATTTTTGTTTGAAAATTGTTTTGAATGAAAATTGAATAAAGAATAAATTAAAAAAAAAAAAAATTAACCAGGTAAGTAATGTTTCCCTTAAACACCCATTTCCTGCCCACCACTTAGCCAGATAAATACTTATCCAGTTAAGTGCCAATAGCTGAATGGAGCCAGATATTCAGTTGCCACCACTTAGCTGGCTAAATGGAGTTGAATATCAGCTTCCTGGTTTTTATTCCTTAGGTTTCATTGTATATTTTTGCTAACTTTGAAAACCAAAACTCCAGAACTGAATACCCTAGTTTTAAAATCAAGAACAGAGATCCAGATTATGCATCTTCAGAAATCAAGCTAAAGAAATTACATCCCCTAAGAAAGGAAGAGTCGATGACAGGACACTAGTACAATCTGTCTCATATGTATATATATATATATAGATATATAGATATAGATATATATACACAGTATATATAATGATAAAGTTCACAACTAAATTTTCATTTCTTTGATTTCAAAAGGCTCATAGCATAATCTATCTTGCATTTTTTGGTCTGCAACCTTCAATTTGTCCTTAGCCTGTCAAGCCTAATAGACACAAATAATCTCACCTGTCATGGAAGTGTTTAAATTATTCCTGAAGATCCATTCTGGGATTTTTCCGCTGGTGATGCAATCTATTGCTATTTTTTCATATTCAGCATATTCTAGATCACTTTTAGCATTTGCAAGACTTCTGCAAAGTTTCACAGCAACCCATTCACTGGACATATTCAGAAAACAAATTTAAAAAAATCATTAGGAGTGAGTTTAAGAAAGAGTTTCACTGATGTGATTTAAAGTATGGGAAATCATGATTTCATTATGGAGACATTTAACATAGAAACACAGCCACCAGCTTTGCTTGAACACACACAGTATTTTCTCCTGCACTGCTGTGGATTGGGATATAAGAACTCCATTCTCTGCAGGGGAGGTCAGGTAGGAAATATTTCAGTCTCCCTACTACTGCTCCTACCTCTCCCTGCAGCCTATTGGCCTGTTAATGAATGTCTGGTCATTGGACTACAGAGGAACCAGAGATTCGCAGCACTGTAGGACAGACAGGCTTCCTGGCTTTGATGGGGAGGGCTATTGATACAGGTACTGAGAGAAGCAGAGGATCTATGAAGGGGGTGAGAGTGGGGCTGAGAGAATTGCTAGGAGATGTGAAGAGGATGATAAGAACTATGAAGTGAGGACAGGGCCGGTGCTAGCTATTTTGCTGCCTGTGCAATTATTGTGCTGCCCCCCTCATTCATTCTCTGTCTCGGTCCTGCCAAAGAAAGTCCAGCTCATTCCACAACCAAAACTTTAAAACTGTCACCCCTCTACCCTCCGAGCATTTACCCCCCTCCTCTGGAACCCATTAGGGATGTGCAGAGGGACCGCATATGTTACATTCGGTATTTATATTTGGGGGGGGGGGGCAGATACGTTGCATTCGGCAAGGGGGGGGCCCCGATCCATTCATGCGTTCCATTCTTATTCGTTTCCCGGCTAAAATTTTATTAACAACAACCCCCCACCCTCCTAAACCCCCAAGACTTAACAAAACTCCCTGGTGGTCCAGCGGGGATCCGGGAGCCATCTACTGCACTCACGCTGTCAGCTGCCGGTATTCAAAATGGCGCCGATAGCCTTTGCCCTTACTATGTCACAGTGGCTACCGGTGCCATTGGTCGGCCCCTGTGACATAGTAAGGGCAAAGGCTATCGGCGCCATTTTGAATACTGGCAGCCGATGGCCCGAGTGCAGGAGATCACTCCCGTACCCCCACTAGACCACCAGGAACTTTTGGCAAGTCTTGTGGGGGTCAGAAGGGTCCACCAGACTTTCCAAAAGTCCCTGGTGGTCCAGCAGGGATCCGGGAGCAATCTCCTGCACTCGGTCCATCGGCTGCCAGTAATCAAAATGGCGCCGATAGCCTTTGCCCTTACTATGTCACAGGGGCTATCGGCGCCATTTTGAATACCGGCAGCCAACGGCGTGAGTGCAGTAGATGGCTCCCGGACCCCCGCTGGACCACCAGGGAGTTTTGGCAAGTCTTGGGAGGTCAGGAGTGTGGGGGTTTTATTTAAATTTGCTCCTTTAGAGGGCCAAATAATTCGGTGAAGATTTGTTGTATTTGTGGGAATCGCAATACATTTCGCTTCCCCACAAATACAATGAATATGGCCCTATACGTTGCGGATTGCCAATACGTTGCAAACAAATGCACACTAGAGATGTGAATCGTTTTCCATATCGTCTTAACGATAGAAATCGTGTGGCAGGAGAAGAAAATCGTGTTTGGCATGATTATTTCGTTGAAAAATCGTTAAAAATCGTTTTTTCCGATTAGTGCGCACTAACTCGAGTTAGTGCGCACTAACTGAAAATGATACAAATAGACACTTTCCAGGTCACTGAAGGTCAGTTAGGAATGAATATGTGTTCCTATTGGCTGGCAGCCCTCTTATCTATTGATGTTACCAAGGTTACCACTGAGGTGATGGTTGGGGGGATGGGAAATGGAACTGGAAACTCACGAACACCAACAGAAAATGAAACAAAGTGTTCACACTTCCCAGGTCAGTAAAGGTCACTTAGGAATGAATATGTATTCCTATTGGCTGGCTGTGCTCTTATCTATTGATGTTACCAAGGTTACCACTGAGGTAATGGTTGGGGGGATGTGAAATGGAAACAGTTGGAAGCTTGACATGTGATGATCAGCACTCACGTGACTAGAACTTCTTTGTTTATTATTTTTGTTAGCAGACACGTGCATGTTGAATTTGCCAATCACTGTGCATTTTACAAAGGTGGTCCTGGCTGGAACTGTACACAGTTCCAATATATGTAATTGATTGTTGGTAAGTGTATTTTTTAAGTAGCCACACTGGCACCAGTATGTTTACTTTTCCTCCTACTTAACTCACTAGCTCAGCTTTGTAAGAAGGGCTTCTCTGCTTGTGTGTTCCTTTTGTTTGGTGTGAGGAGAGCAGAAACATCAGATCTTTATTCAATCTATTACAGTCATCTCTTATATTAACCTACTCAATTTTTTTTAAATGATTTGTTATATCACTGAATTAATAATTCATTATTATTAGGTGGTGGTGAATGTCTGACTAAGCTACTTGGCTAGTGTAACTGGTGAGGCTAGTGGCAGTTTAGCAGAATTATAATTTATTTGTATTAGTACTGCAGCATTAATATATTCAAGCCTAGGTAGGCAGCCAGTGCACTAGAGATGTGAATCGTGTCCTCGATCGTCTTAACGATCGATTTCGGCTGGGAGGGGGAGGGAATCGTATTGTTGCCGTTTGGGGGGGTAAAATATCGTGAAAAATCGTGAAAAATCGTAAAAAATCGAAAAAACGTAAAATCGCAAAACCGGCACATTAAAACCCCCTAAAACCCATCCCCGACCCTTTAAATTAAATCCCCCACCCTCCCGAACCCCCCCCCCAAATGACTTAAATAACCTGCGGGTCCAGCGGCGGTCCGGAACGGCAGCGGTCCGGAACGGGCTCCTGCTACTGAATCTTGTTGTCTTCAGCCGGCGCCATTTTCCAAAATGGCGCCGAAAAATGGCGGCGGCCATAGACGAACACGATTGGACGGCAGGAGGTCCTTCCGGACCCCCGCTGGACTTTTGGCAAGTCTTGTGGGGGTCAGGAGGCCCCCCCCAAGCTGGCCAAAAGTTCCTGGAGGTCCAGCGGGGGTCAGGGAGCGATTTCCCGCCGCGAATCGTTTTCGTACGGAAAATGGCGCCGGCAGGAGATCGACTGCAGGAGGTCGTTCAGCGAGGCGCCGGAACCCTCGCTGAACGACCTCCTGCAGTCGATCTCCTGCCGGCGCCATTTTCCGTACGAAAACGATTCGCGGCGGGAAATCGCTCCCTGACCCCCGCTGGACCTCCAGGAACTTTTGGCCAGCTTGGGGGGGGCCTCCTGACCCCCACAAGACTTGCCAAAAGTCCAGCGGGGGTCCGGAAGGACCTCCTGCCGTCCAATCGTGTTCGTCTATGGCCGCCGCCATTTTTCGGCGCCATTTTGGAAAATGGCGCCGGCTGAAGACAACAAGATTCAGTAGCAGGAGCCCGTTCCGGACCGCTGCCGTTCCGGACCGCCGCTGGACCCGCAGGTTATTTAAGTCATTTGGGGGGGGGGGTTCGGGAGGGTGGGGGATTTAATTTAAAGGGTCGGGGGTGGGTTTTAGGGGGTTTTAGTGTGCCGGCTCACGATTCTAACGATTTATAACGATAAATCGTTAGAATTTCTATTGTATTGTGTTCCATAACGGTTTAAGACGATATTAAAATTATCGGACGATAATTTTAATCGTCCTAAAACGATTCACATCCCTACAGTGCACTACTCCTGCAGTCACCTCATTGCTTCCTGTGCATTGCATTATAATATGCGCACACACTGACTCCAGCTTGGGTGGGGACAAGGCAGGTCTCCTTTACTGCACACACTGACTCCAGTTTGGTGATAAGGCAGGTCTCTAGAGATGGGGGAAGTCAGGAGTGAGGGTCAGGCAGCTCCCCCCTGTCTGTGAAGCCAGCCTCTCACTAGTAATGCAGGGAGGGAGCTGTCTCAGACTTCACCATCCTCCTCCCCCCCCCCTCACCCACACACCATTCACTAGCTGGGACATGGGGGAAGTCAGGAGTGAGGGTCAGGCAGCTCCCCCCTGTCTGTGAAGCCAGCCTCTCACTAGTAATGCAGGGAGGGAGCTGTCTCAGACTTCACCATCCTCCCCCCCCCCCTCACCCACACACCATTCACTAGCTGGGACATGGGGGAAGTCAGGAGTGAGGGTCAGGCAGCTCCCCCCTGTCTGTGAAGCCAGCCTCTCACTAGTAATGCAGGGAGGGAGCTGTCTCAGACTTCACCATCCTCCTCCCCCCCCCCCCCCTCACCCACACACCATTCACTAGCTGGGACATGGGGGAAGTCAGAAGTGAGGGTCAGGCAGCTTCCCCCTGTCTGTGAAGCCAGCCTCTCACTAGTAATGCAGGGAGGGAGCTGTCTCAGACTGGTATCAGGGTTAGGGCACTGTGTGCAGGAAGATCACAACACCCCTGGTGCCAGGGTTAGGGCACTGTGTGCAGGAAGATCACAACACCCCTGGTGCCAGGGTTAGGGCACTGTGTGTGCAGGAAGATCACAACACTCCTGGTATTAATAGGGATAGGGCACTGTGTGCAGGAAGATCACAACACTCCTGGTGCCAGGGTTAGGGCACTGTGTGCAGGAAAATCACAACACCCCTGCTGCCAGGGTTAGGGCACTGTGTGTGCAGGAAGATCACAACACCCCTGGTGCCAGGGTTAGGGCACTGTGTGTGCAGGAAGATCACAACAGTCCTGGTATTAATAGGGTTAGGGCACTGTGTGTGCAGGAAGATCACAACAGTCCTGGTATTAATAGGGTTAGGGCACTGTGTGCAGGAAGATCACAACAGTCCTGGTATTAATAGGGTTAGGGCACTGTGTGCAGGAAGATCACAACACCCCTGGTGCCAGGGTTAGGGCACTGTGTGCAGGAAGATCACAACAGTCCTGGTATTAATAGGGTTAGGGCACTGTGTGCAGGAAGATCACAACACCCCTGGTGCCAGGGTTAGGGCACTGTGTGCAGGAAGATCGCAACAGTCCTGGTATTAATAGGGTTAGGGCACTGTGTGCAGGAAGATCACAACACCCCTGGTGCCAGGGTTAGGGCACTGTGTGCAGGAAGATCACAACACCCCTGGTGCCAGGGTTAGGGCACTGTGTGTGCAGGAAGATCACAACACCCCTGGTGCCAGGGTTAGGGCACTGTGTGCAGGAAGATCACAACACTCCTGGTATTAATAGGGATAGGGCACTGTGTGCAGGAAGATCACAACACCCCTGGTATTAATAGGGATAGGGCACTGTAAGAGATGACTGTAGTAGATTGAATAAAGATCTGATGTTTCTGCTCTCCTCACACCAAACAAAAGCAACACACAAGCAGAGAAGCCCTTCTTACAAAGCTGAGCTAGTGAGTTAAGTAGGAGGAAAAGTAAACATACTGGTGCCAGTGTGGCTACTTAAAAAATACACTTACCAACAATCAATTACATATTTGAACTGTGTACAGTTCCAGCCAGGACCACCTTTCTAAAATGCACAGTGATTGGCAAATTCAACATGCACTAGCATTTCAGGTGCCTGCTAACAAAAATAATAAACAAACAAGTTCTAGTCACGTGAGTGATGATCATTACATTACTTTTTTTGTCAAGCTTCCAACTGTTTCCATTTCCCATCCCCCCAACCATCACCTCAGTGGGAACCTTGGTAACATCAATAGATAAGAGGGCAGCCAGCCAATAGGAACACATATTCATTCCTAACTGACCTTTACTGACCTGGAAAGTGTTTATTTGTATCATTTTCAGTTAGTGCGCACTAAGTCCTGTTAGTGCGCACTAACACGATTTAACGATTTTTAACAATAAATCGTTAGAATTTCTATTGTATCGTGTTCTATAACGATTTAAGACGATATTAACATTATCGGACGATAATTTTAATCGTTGAAAAACGATTCACATCCCTAATGCACACCCCTAGAACCCATTGCTGGTGCAAAAGTATTTGGTGCCCTAGGCAAATCTTATAACCTTGCATCCCGCCTCCTGCTCTCTCCATGTACACAGTTAAAAATTATGCATTCCTTATTCAGGTTTTATAGAATATTCAGTCTTCTGAGGTAAAACAAAAATATCACATGTACTTGCATGCATTTCTTTGGTGCCAACCAGAAAACCCTACAAAAATGACACTTGGAACCCATATGGCATTACGACTACTGTATTGTAATGCCTGTTTGGTGTGGGCTTGACCCTCAAAAAGCCATGAGTAAATTACAATTGAAATATAATAAGCCTACCACACCAAAACAGCACTAACTGCCAGCACTTAAAAAAAAACAAACCCTACCTATGAAAAGGCAACACTGCAAATATTATACCACGCCCTAAAACACCAATACACCTCCTATTAAGAAAACAGAAGAAACCAAGCTGCTATAGATTCTTACATACTAGCAGAATACTCTCCTCAGTCAAACATGCAGAACACAGGCAGACCCTCACCAACTATAGAATAAAGAGAACATAACATATAAACAGCAACATGCAGGCAAAAACTGAATAGGAAAAAACAAGTCAGACTCTATGCAGTCCTACAATGGAAAAACAGAAACCACCAGAGAGTACTATAGAAACCCTCAGGACACCTTAAAAGACTGGTCCCAGCTGCCTGCTCCCAGTGCACCTTAATGCAAGGCATTCTGGGTAAGGGTGTCTCCTCTGAACAGGAATATAGTCCAGGCCCAGAGGAGAGCAAGGCAGGTCCTGGGGAAGATGAGGAGACAGCAACTCCACTTAAATGCTGCTTTATTTCTGTGATGGTGTGAAGTAGTGCTGAGGTAAGCAACTTCTGTATACACATTGAATGCTGATAATAAAAGTTTGCAAGAGAGAAGCTGAAGTCCAAATTATAATCTGTTTTCCAGCCAGCCTTAAGCTTTTCATTCTATGGAAAATAATATCTTCCGGTATCTTATTGAAACCTGTAAAATAATCATTTTTATCATATTCCTGTAACCCCTGTGCCAAGGGGACACCTTCCCAGGCCTGGGGAGAATTTGTCTGCAACCCCAGGGTGGGATAAACTCAGTGTCTGGGCATGGACTGGGGACAGAATCACCTGTAAAGCAAATATCGTTGCGATATTAAGTAGGAAGAACAAAATCTTTTAAAAAAAACTAAAAAAAAAAAAAAAAAGTTAAAAAAGAAAAAAGTGGCTGCAGTTGACTTCAGGTAACGGATGGTCAGTTAACAAGTGTCCGTTTCCTGAACCCCTGGCTGTGCATGGGCTCCCGCTCTCCTTGATAACGCAACCCCCTAATTTAAATATTGCATGGCGCTCCCGGGAAGGATGCCCTGGGGGCGCATTAGGAAAGAGGGCGGTGAGTGTTCAGCGCCCGCTTTCAGCGCACATTAATTGCAGCGGCCCCTTTACTTCTGTTGCCAGTGGGGTTCCTGGTGAAATGCTGACCTCTGTTACAGAAGGCACTGCTTCACATTCACTTCAGAAGCAATTCACATCCAGACACACACTACAAGAGCAGCATCAGTCTGTACAACCCCCATTCCTTATTCAACAGCAATTCATCCACCCATTGCTGCTTATCAGTCACACTTGCCGCTTCCCACACACTGTGCACACGTCCAAGGCAGGCCTTGTGCCCCACTCTGGAACCTTCCCTATATTAAGAAATAGAATACACTTTTATCCTTTGATGAATAACTACTTATTACACACCCCTTTTAGGAAAGCTTACTCGCTCTCTCCTCCTACTAGCTATCCCTTCAAACATAAACTTTACATAGCTTCTGAAAATCAAAACATTCTCATTTAAGGGTACAGGCTTAAGCTTTTGAACTCCAGGTTAAACATCAATCATAAATGCATAGCCTAGGAAAGAGAGCTACACCGCCATCTAGTGACTCCATGGGGTTACATTCCTCTCTTTCCCTTTGTTTTAGAGAAGCATTAGTAATCTCAGTCCCTCTTGTGTATGGATTATAGTGCACATTATTCAAAACTATGTGTTTTGGTGCAAAATCCTTGGGTCCTTTTTACCTTTGTACCACATCTCAAAGGGAAAGTATGTACATACAAGTAAATGGCGTTTGAGAATTTCCCTCATACTGCCCATCCTTTCTGAGGATAAGATTACGCACATTGTTGAACAATGCACATAATTTTACCCACAGATTCTAGAGTCGTTTCCGGGGGCAGAGATTAGAACTACCCAGGTGGTCTGATTCTGATGGAAAAAATGTCTGCCTAGAAAAAGCTATCATAATCTCTGTGGGTAATTTTTCCTAGGACAATAATCACAGCAAAAGCCCGTGTGAAAATTTGCTTTGATTATTAGTCCAAAACCCATGAGTAAAAGTACTCACCAAGTTTGCACCAGTATGGGCAGTTTTGCTTATTACCCTGTTAGTCTTTTTCTTTTACATAGCTATATCTTTATATCTAATATCTATATAATCCTTTTTTGCTTTAAAAATCCATCTTTCAAAAAGGATTTTAAAAAACCCACTTCATAGTGTAGCACAATCTTGCCGAACAGGCAATCCAAAGTTTTTAAATCAGTACCGGCATAAAATACCTAGGTACTAAAAGTGGAGAGCCTGCCCAGCAGCCACAAGAGAAAATGAAAGCACTCCCATGGCTGCAATAAATCCACTAGGGATGTGCAGAGGGACGCCATACGTTGCATTCGGGATTCGTATTCGTCGGGGGGCCAGATACGTTGCATTTGGCAAGGGGGGCCCCCGATACGTTTATACGTTAATTCTTATTCGTTTCCCGGTTAAAATTAAATTAACTACAACCCCCCTACCCTCCTAAGTCCCCCCCCCAAGACTTACCAAAACTCCCTGGTGGTCCAGCGGGGGGTCCGGGAGCCATCTCCTGCACTCACACCCTCAGCTGCCGGTTTCAAAATGGCGCCAATAGCCTTTGACCTACTATGTCCTAGGGCAGTGATGGCCAACCTTTTGAGCTCAGTGTGTCAAAATTCATAAAAAGACCGAGCATAACTCGGGTGGTGTGTCACTTCTAGAAAAATCCATAATTTTGTGATATTTGTAGCTCTAATCAATAACAAAGTTATAATTTTAATATATATACTGCATTTATTAATAAAGCAAAAACAAATAATTCTTTACCTTACCTGCTTAGTGACTTTTTTGTTGCTGAATTTCATTGGCTAAATCTTCAATTGAAGGTTGGTATTTCGTACACTTCAAGTCCAAGCAAGCGTTACAAACTTCATCTGTCAGTTGATTTTTTATTGGCTCCCATTCATGTTCACAACACTCCCTCCCCATCTCCCAGGCATGCACACATTCATTCTCACACACACAGACCCCCAGGCAGGCACCCATGCATTCACACACATACACCCCCAGGCAGAGTCCCATTCATTCACATTCACACACTAAAGGCAGACCCCCCCTCGCTTTCTTTTGCCAGCAACCTCAGAACCTCTCTCATTCCTCTGCTGCCACTGTCACTGATGCCGCGTGGCTATTGCGGAGGTGCCGATTGCTGCTACTGACACTGAAGTCCATTCTGCTGCCTCCTCTGTGCAGGCCCCGTGGGCTTCCACTTTCTCCATGATGATCTCGATCCGTAGAGAAAGTGCTATTCTTGCACATTCCCAAAGATTACATGTGCCAATCACTAAAAAGTAATTTTTTTTTTTTTTGCCTTTGCTGTCTGATCTTACTTTTCTAATTGGTTGGTCACAGGCTTTTTTTCACCTTCCCTTTCTTATTTTTTTGCCAATTCCTTTTATATTGTCTTTTTTTCTGTTTCTTTTTTCTCCATCTTCTTCCCTCAAACACACAGTCAGGTTCTCATTCTCACATGCATTTCTCTTTCTCACACACACAGGCTCTCACTGGCACATGCTCTCTCTCATACAATCATTCATACACACAGGCTCTCACTGGCACATGCTCTCTCTCATACAATCATTCATACACACAGGCTCTTACTGGCACATGTTCTCTCATACAATCATTCATACACACAGGCTCTCACTGGCACATGTTCTCTCTCATACAATCATTCATACACACAGGCTCTCACTGGCACATGTTCTCTCATACAATCATTCATACACACAGGCTCTCACTGGCACATGCTCTCTCTCATACAATCATTCATACACACAGGCTCTCACTGGCATATGCTCTCTCTCATACAATCATTCATACACACAGGCTCTCACTGGCACATGCTCTCTCTCATACAATCATTCATACACACAGGCTCTCACTGGCACATGCTCTCTCTCATACAATCATTCATACACACAGGCTCTCACTGGCACATGCTCTCTCTCATACAATCATTCATACACACAGGCTCTCACTGGCACAAGCTCTCTCTCTCTCTCTCACACACACACACACACACACACAGGCTCTCACATGCTGTCTCTGCAAACATTCAGGTCCTCTCTCTCAACTCACCTCATACACGCACTCTACGGGCCCTCAGCCTCTCTCTCACCTCTGGGCCTCCTCTTCGCGGGTCGCCGCAGGTTGGGCTCTGCAGCGGCCCTGATCTTCTCGGGCCGCGGCGGCCCTGCTACCGGGCCTCTTCCTCTTCTTGGGCCGCTGCGACTTGGGATTCGCAGCGACCCGCGGCGGTTCCTCCTCTTCTGCACGCGCTGATTCTCTTCCTCCTTCCTGCCCACGCGGCTCCGGCAACGTTTACTTCCGGGGCCGCACAGGCAGGAAGGAGGAGGAGCATCAGCGCGTTTGAACGCGATCTTTGTCTTGAGCCTCATCGCTGCGACGCATGAGCCTCCCTGCGCCCGGGGGCATTGGTGGAGGGTAGGGGGAAACTAAAAAACAAATTTTAAAGGGTCGGCGCAGCTGAAAAAGAAAAGGCTCGGCGCAGCCGATAAAAAAAAAATAAATTCCTGATAGTCCTTGAAACGCTGCGCGTGTCAGCCAAAACGACTCGGCGTGTCACCTCTGACACACGTGTCATAGCTTAGCCATCACTGTCCTAGGGGCTACCGGTGCTATTGGTCAGCCCCTGTCACATGGTAGGAGCAATGGATGGCTGGCACCATCTTGTGCTCCTACCATGTGACAGGGGCTGACCAATGGCACCGGTAGCCCCTGTGACATAATAAGGGCAAAGGCTTTCGGCGCCATTTTGATTACTGGCAGCCATTTTGATTACTGGCAGCCGACAGCCCGAGTGCAGGAGGTCGCTCCCGGACCCCCGCTGGACTTTTGGCAAGTCTTATGGGGATCAGGAGGGTCCCCCAAGACTTGCCAAAAGTCCTTGGTGGTCCAGCGAGGGTCCAGGAGCGATCTCCTGCACTCGGGCAGTTGGCTGCCAGTAATCAAAATAGTGCTGACTGGTGAGAGATTCACCAGTCCTAGTATGAGAAACCCATGCACAGATAGCGAGGAAACAGACAGTAACTAAAAGAACGCCTGTGATGCTGAGGATTTAAATTGTGCCATATTTTACCTGTTTGCCAGTAAAGGCTTTATGTTTGGACACACAGTCTGTGGCTCCAATGTATTTTTTTGGCACTTACAACACATAGAGTAAATGAAACGTGCACCCATCTCCCAGGGAAGGGAAAGTCACCAAAAGTCACAATTGTCAGTCTGGGCCCTGAAAGATAAGCCTTTCCCCTCACCAACAAAGAATTCAATACCCCATGAGAGGCCTCTAAGAAAACTAAAAAGTCATGGGATAGGAGGCGATGTCCTTTAGTGGATAGAAAGTTGGTTAAAAGACATGAAACCAAGAGTAGAATTAAATGGTCTGTTTTCACAGTGGAAAAGGGTAAAGAGTGGAATCCCTCAGGGATCTGTACTAGGACTGGTGCTTTTTAATATATTTATAAATGATCTGAAAAGATTGATGTGCTTAAATTTGTGGATGACACAAAATTATGCAGAGTAGTTAAATCTCAAGTAGATTGTAATAAATTGCAGGAGGATCTTGTGAGACTGGAAGATTGGGCATCCAAATAGAAGATTAAATGTAATCTGGACAAATGCAAAGTGATGCTTATAGGGAAAATAACCCTTGCTGTAGTTACACAATGTTAGGTTCTGTCTTAGGAGTTAACACCCAGGAAACAGATCTAGGCTTCATAGTGGATAAATCATTGAAATCATTGGCCCAGTGTGCTGTGGCGATCAAAAAAGCAAATAAAATGTTAGGAATTACTAGGAAGGGAATGGCAAATAAAATGTTGGATGTCATAAATCCACTGTATCGTTCTATTATGAGACCATACCTTAAATACTGTATGCAGTTCAAAAAAGATATGCTGCACTGGAGAAAGTACAGAGAAGGGTGACCAAAATGATAAAGGGGATGGAATGGCTACCCTATGAGGAAAGGCTAAAGAGGTTAGGGCTGTTCAGCTTGGAGAAGAGACGGCTGAGGGGAGATATGATTGAGGTCTACAAAATCATGAAAGGACTTGAGCGGGTAAATATGAATTGGTTATTTACTCTTTTGGATCATACATGGACTAGGGGGCCCTCAATGAAGTTAGCAAGTAGCTCATTTAAAACAAATTGGAGAAAATTCTTTTTCACTCAATGCATAATTAAGCTCCGGAATTCATTGCCAGAGGCTCAATAAGGCTTAATAGCTTGGGATCTATTCATTTAAGGTTTGGTACTTGCCAGGTACTTATGACTTGATTGGCCACTGTTGACACAGGATACTGGGCTTGATGGACCTTTGGTCTGACCCAGTATGGCATATCTTATGTTCTTATGAAAGAGCTAGTCAGGAGTGGTTCCAGCCCTGAAGAGACATTACATTTCTTATGACACAATTAGTAGTTGGTAGCCACTCAAAGATGGGGTTACAGGGTATAGCCAAATGTTCTTCTTCTGTTTGTTACTCTCCCTTGCCCTTCAATTTCTCTGGGGTTTTAAGGCAGGTATCAGGCTGGCAATCAGTTTTACAGAAATTTCCTGCAGAGATTATTTTGGCTGTCTTACCAAACTGTTGCAACCTCTTTGCAGACATGTTTTATGCTTCTCAATGCAGAGTTTGTCTACCCTCCTACAGGTTTATTTATTTCAAATATTTTGTATACCACTTCCCCATTCTAAATGAATGCCCAAAGCGGTGAACAACAGCCAAACTGCCAATTAAAACAATATATACATATAGCAACGCATGGTCAAGATACTACACAAACAATTAACCAATATACAACCCACTCCAGGACCTTCCAGCCAATAGGTCAAACACTCAATAATCTTTCAATAAAAAAAAATCTGCTCTAAGCAAATTAAGGCCAAAACTAAGCATACTTTAATTCCAAACATTTTTCACAGCACCAAACTACTACCCAAATTCAGATTTTGTTGCCAACTCTCCAACTTAACCACAGGGAAGAGATTAATCTGGCAATAGCTGGAGAGCCAGCAGGATTTGGGTGGCAATTTGGTACTATAAAAAAATGTGCATAGTACATCATAAAGCACTACTTCCTTCACCCTAACCATGTATGTAACCATGAAGCTAGAATAATGTTCTTAATATCTATTCCACCGTAAGAACTAATTTTCCTTTAGGGAAATGGACACAGGGCATCACAACAATCAGTAGTATTGTGAGGAATCATCTCAGCATGTAGTAGCCCCATCAATCTTCTGGTCTAGAAACTGGAGCTCCACCAATCAGTCAAAGAGAAGCTTTTCTGTTAAACTGTACAAACTCTCTTATATTTCCTCAGCTATAGTTGTTATCTCTCACCATTAGAAGGGCTTCATCCCATATTGTCTCTCTTTGACTCTGAGCATACGAACACAACAAAATGTAACATATTATTCATTAATTCAAATTAATTTACTGAATTATAATACACTCAGAAAGAATTTGAGAGGTCCAGGAATTGAATACACAGTCAGGTGTCATTGTGAAGTAAAGTCTCCACTGTAATTAGAGCCAATACCCTTCCAGTGTGGAGAAAGAGGCTACAATGATCAGCCAAAGGGAAGTCCTTATGTTGGCTGAACGGTAAACCAGGCACTGCAGAAACTGGTCCTCAAGTGCTACAACTAATATTCATGAGATATATCTGTATGCATTTGATCCAAGAACCAGGTTAATTGCCACAACTGGTCATTACCATAACCAGACCTTTAGTGGCACTCAAAGACCATTAACCCTGCTTTATATGCCCTGCTACCTTTCCTTATCTGTAATTGTAACCTCTCACGATTAGAGGGGGTTCATTACAATACCAAGGCTTATAATTATAATGATCAATTATAATTGGAACCAGTAGAAATCACATCAATAAGCAATATATTGGAAGCAATGGTGTTTTTAATCGAGTGAACACTACCTTTCATAGTCCAAAGGTTTATTTTCAGCTGTCGCTTCATAGGAGAAAATGTCTGCTTGAGTTTTATTAAACGCCTTCTTGCGATCAGCTATTTCAGCATCATTCTTCTTCAAAAGGTGGCTGACAAACTGCTGTACCTCCGGTACTTCACAATATATAAAATGAATCTAAGAGAGATTAGAAGGCATATTTCACTATAATAGCTGCAGATTAGGTATTTGTCTGTATCATTTCAAGAGATGTTCAAACTCTACAGTAAATAGCTTTACATGCTCTTGCCTCTTTCTTTTTTTTTTTTTTTACATAGATTTACCTTTGTATTTTATTTCCCTTTGATTTTTTGGGGGGCAATTTTCAAACTGTCCTCCTAGATGCAAAATGCACTGGTACAAAGTAGACATTGCTATTTACCCAGGCTTTGAAATTGGTCTCCATCCCACCCCCTCTGATTAGATTATTCATGTATTTAAAGAGGGTAACTTTCAAAAGGACTTCTGAGGGTCAAACAATGGCTTTTGACTGAATTGCCTGCCCAGTCTGCAGGTAAATGTAAGCGAGCATATCCTGTTCAGAAAGCATTCTGGGGAGCAGGGTTGGGGAAAGGGAGGGGGGGGGTTGCACTTAATGGAGGCCATTTTCAAAAGGATTTAGGCACATAAGTGGGCTTTTGAAAATTGCTAAGATATCTGCTACTTTTATGCATGTAAATCCTTTTCAAAAAGACTCCCAAAGTGCATATATTTGCATTTCCAAGTCTGCACATAGAATTCCCCCAAACATTTCTGCACACCATTTAGCACACGTAACTGAGCATGGGGGAGATTTGATGAGGTCATTTTCAAAAGGGAAAGTAGATGTGCACTTTTGTTGCAGGTTTTGCTCTAGTGGCCAAAGAGAGAGTATGAGTAGACTTTCCCTTTGAAAACTGCCCAGGGAAAAAAGGTACCTGCACCTGCTTTCTCTGTTTACTTTTTCTGGTGAAAACAATGCACAGGAAAGAAAACTTTCAAAGATTTCTGCACGGCCCCTTTATATATGTGCATGCAGGCTCAGGGAGATCTTTTACGGTATTTCAGAATCTGTGCAAATTTCTAAAATACTCATGGCCACCTTCAAACATATATGCATACGTTATAGTACGCACAAATGTTTATGCTATATAAATACACATATGTTTTACTATACATGCACACACCTTTCCAGTTTGGTCAGGGCGGGCTCATCCTAAGATAGTCTCCTAGCAAGACAGCCAAATTTTGCCACCAGGGACATGTCCAGGCTGGTAATCCTGGTGATGAAACTGGAGCAGTAACTGCTCCCAGTCTGGGAGGGTCAGATGCAATAACTGAATGCTGCTCCAGACTTGAAGTAGCCTGCAGGCCCAAATAAATCATGTAGTTTCCTATCCCTGTGGGTTAAGTATCAAGAGGGAAATAGGAAGGTGGGTGGGAGTGGAGGGGAGGAAGGGGGAGGCAAGGGCTGAGGGGAGAGGGCTGGTAGGGGTTGAGGTAGATTAGTAGGGGTAGTGGGTAGGTGAGGAGTAGAGTAGATAAGAACATAAGAACATAAGAAATTCCCATGCTGGGTCAGACCAAGGGCCCATCAAGCCCAGCATCCTGTTTCCAACAGAGGCCAAACCAGGCCAAAAGGACCTGGCAATTACCCAAACACTAAGAAGATCCCATGCCACTGATGCAATTAATAGCAGTGGTTATTCCCTAAGTAAATTTGATTAATAGTCGTTAATGGACTTCTCCTCCAAGAACTTATCCAAACCTTTTTTGAACCCAGCTACACTAACTGCACTAACCACATCCTCTAGCAACAAATTCCAGAGCTTTATTGTGCGTTGAGTGAAAAAGAATTTTCTCCGATTAGTCTTAAATATGCTACTTGCTAACTTCATGGAATGCCCCCTAGGTTTTCTATTATTCGAAAGTGTAAATAACCGATTCACATCTACTCTTTCAAGCCCTCTCATGATCTTAAAGACCTCTATCATATCCCCCCTCAGCCGTCTCTTCTCCAAGCTGAACAGCCCTAACCTCTTCAGCCTTTCCTCATAGGGGAGCTGCTCCATCCCCTTTATCATTTTGGTTGCCCTTCTCTGTACTTTCTCCATCGCAACTATATCTTTTTTGAGATGTGGCGACCAGAATTGTACACAGTATTCCATGGGGTGACAAAAGCCAAACAGCATATATTGATTTACGAACAGGCCACATAGAGACTAGAAAACAGGGTCTATATTTTGTTAGGGAATAATTATTACATTACAATGTTAAGATCACACAAGCAGCTACATAGGAATAAAAGATTTTTAGTCATCTTGCTATGAAGGAGTCCTGGGAGCTTTACCAGAAATATGGGAGTAGCTGAATCAACTGTTTGCCAGGTAGGAGGAGGCCGGAGGTAAGTTCCCTTGTGAACCTTGTCAATCTATTTCCTGCTTCCATCACAGGCTCCACTATTGCCCTGCCAATCAACAAGACCCTGTCTTTGCTAATAGCTGTTAGGAATCCCTCATGCACATGAACATCTTCCTTCTAAAATCCCTGGTTCATGGGCAGCTCTGTCCAGAAGCACTACTTTAAAATCACTCAGTAGCCAACAACTGAAGTATGAAGAGCAGTAGAACCTACTCCTTATACCCTTACCTGGAACTGTCAATGTCTCCCTTCCTACAAGGATCCATTGACTTTTGGCTGCATCATGACTATTGATGGCTTGGAATACAAGGAACACTCCAAGAACTCCCTGCCACTGGGGCAACCTCCAAGTCCCTATTGCTATCTAGGCACTATTCTGTAAAAGTCTACTTTTCAGAAGGCAAAGTTTCTCTGGGAGATCTATATGTGGATTGCTAGAAGTGCCCTCTGTAAAAGGCACATGATTGGGTGAGTCCAGAGACCGGGACTTCTCAGTTGCTAGGCCCTTAATATGGAACTTCTTGCCTAAACAGCTCCAGCTTCTATCATGCCACAAACATTTCCAAAAGCAACTCAAGACCCACCTGTTCAAACAAGCATTTGAATAAGTATTGTCACATTACCTTAGAAAAAGTATATGCCACATAGTAATTGATTTTCTAGCTGCTTGCCCGCTCTCTTGCTCCTTGCCTTTGCTATTGAATTTTATCATTTTAAATCTGCTTCTGTTCATTTATTTATTTATTTATTTATTTATTTTTAATTTTTATATACCGATGTTCCTGTAAAGAATACATATCGCACCGGTTTACAAGGAACTGAACAGTCGCCTCCAGGGCGGAAATACATTAAAACAGTCGCCTCAAGGCAGAATACATTAACACAAGTATACAGGAAAACTATTAAAAGAGAACTTTCATAAACTCAATTAAATGTAATTGTGAACCATAAATCAGGAACCATAAATCAGGAACATATGTACAGAGGTAGGTATATCGTCTGTCGCTTCACCAGATTTAGCTCTCAGGGAAAGCTTGAGTGAATAGCCAAGTCTTTCATATTCATTTCTATTTATATCTTATTTTAGTCCTTCATGTGTGCTTTATTGTAACTTGCCACAAAGATGAGAATTGTACAAAGTACTCGAGAGTACATTGAACATTGTACAGAGTACTTTGTACATTGTACATTTATTTATTTATTTAAAAACTTTTCTATACCGTTGTTTAGTAGTATACCATCACAACGGTTTACAGATAGGCACATAAATAAATCTGGTTAGGATTATAAATTAGCTAGTAGGGATGTGCAGAGCAAAATTTTATGTTCATATTTTTTATATGAACGAGCTGTCCGGCACGAACGAGCCGGGAATCACGTGACGCCGACGTCACGTGATTCCCGGCAAGTTCGCGCCGGACGGCTCGTTCGGCCCAAAAAGAACTTTTGGCCAGCTTGGGGGGGCCTCCTGACCCCCCCAAGCTGGCCAAAAGTTCTTTTTGGGCCGAACGAGCCGTCCGGCGTGAATGAGCCGGGAATCACGTGACGCCGGCGTCACTCGACGTGCCGCCGACGTCACATGCTTCTCGCCAAGGATTGCAGAAATGGCGTCCTCACTCCTCGCTCCATCACCAGGGAGTTGTGGTAAGTCAGGGGGGGGGGAGATTAAGGAGGGTGAGGGGGTTTATATTTTTATTTTGGCTCAACAATCGCGATTTCCCACATATCGAACATATCTATGTTCGATATGTGGGAAATCCGATCGTTTATGTCGAATAAATTTTTTAAGTAAAAAAAAAATATGAGTTGCGTTTTACTAATGCGGTCAATCCGAATGCACACCCCTATTAGCTAGTAGGTGCCAATAAAGTTTCGGTTACATGATTCAAATAATATACGCTATTTGGATTGTGGATTGGAAATTCCATTTATATGAATAATAGGATATCCATATATGAGAATACTGTACTCTTAAATTAATCTTTAGGTATGAGAAAAAATAATAAAGGAGGGATAACTGCTATTTGTTGACTTTTAACAGTGTGCCGGAGTTCTCTTTCTTGTCCGCTAGTATTCCTTACTCCCCACTCTCATTGTGAAAAGCTTTTATGAAGAGCCATGTTTTAAAACTTTTTTTTAAAGAGTTTTAGATCTTTCATTAGTCTTATTTTGAGTGGTAGTGTGTTCCATAATATTGGACCGGCTAGGGATAGTGCTCTCTCTCTTACTTGCGTCAGTTTTGCTGTCTTTACAGAGGGAATGGTTAGTAGAGCTTTAATGGCTGATCTTAGATTTCATTCTACAATTCTCATCTTTGTGTACTCTTCATCAGTCCAAATCACATGAACTCTTCACTGATGGTAACTGTTCTGTTTGTACGTATCGCTGTGCATGTAAAATGGCCCCCCCAGAAGCCATCGCTCTAACGCAATTTCATGAATGACTCCCTAAATTTGGCCAAGCCAAAGAGCTGTCCTAAAGTTAGCCGGCTATAGTTAACCGGCTAACTTAAAGTCAGTTTGCTAATTCAATAGTATGGCTGCACTACTGAATACATCTACAAAGTTAGTTTATTTGACTAACTTGGCTATCCAGATTGTGGGTGAAGCTGGACCTCAAACTGTTTCTGTGCTACAACACATTACACCCCAGAGCACAGCAGCAGATGGCAGAGAGACAATCTCTGAGGAGGAAAAGCAAAAGTGACCAGTAACTCCTGCTTGAGCAGCAGCTGTGCCACCAGTGAAACACCTGTGGCCACATTCACCTGAACCAGCAGTGGCAGAGCAGCCACACACACCCCAGCTCGCGCCCTAGAACCTGACGCAATCCTTCCTTGCCTCTCTCTGGTAGGACCTCCTCCCCATTCTCTCCCAGGATTTCTGGATGCAAGTCTCGAGGCTGCCCAGCCATTGCTGAGTGAAAACGGTGAGCAGGTCACTGTAGACCTGCCCCCCTGGGCTAGGAGTGGGTGCTCCTAGCCCAGGAGCACCCACTCCTAGCCCAGAAGCCCGGGCTCTGGAAGCTATAAGGGATGCAGTACAGAGGATGGATTAGGATATGCACAGCCTGTGAGCTGACTTTTTTCTGCTAAAAGCCACTCCATTGTTTCTTTTATTTATTTATTTATTTATTTATAATTTTTATATACCGGAATTCCTGTATACAATACAAATCAGTCCGGTTTACATGAAACGAAAAGATAGCCCTGGTCTGGGAAGTCAGACCGGGGTATTTTACAAAGAACATTGAACATTAATATATAATACATTGAACAATAACATATAATACAATCCTTGAACATTGAACAATAACAATAAATACTTAAATACTTAAATACTTAAATACTTAATACTTAAATACTTAAATACTTAAGCTTTGTGCTTGCGGATCATTGTCCTGCTGAAACATGAATCTTCTCACCAGAGCTAGGTCTGTGTCAGACCGGAATAGGTTTTCCTCCAGGATTTACTTGCACTTTGCATCGTTCATCTTTCTCTTCAAAGCCTCCCGGTCCCCACTGCTGCAAAGCATCCCCACAACATAATGACGTCATCAGCAAGCTTTACTGTAAAGTCAGTGCCAGCAGGGTGATGCTCTGTGTTTGTTTTACGCCATGCATATCACTTCACAGTGAGACCAAAAAGTTTCACTTGGGGGTCATCAGACCACAAAACCACCTCCCACAGGCGTGCAGTGTTCCCTAAGATGGTAATTTTAATACTGGCGCGTGGATGCACATGTGCGCACGCTCGTCGGCTCACGCCCATGAACGCATCCATTTTATAACATGCCCGCGTATATACACATATGTTATAAAAAAGCCTGCACACGTGTAGTGTATGCACAATTTTAAATGGACATGCGCACGCATGTGAGCGCATATTCCGCATCTACCGCGTAAGTGGGGAAATTTTACAAGGAACGCGCACCAACGCCATAGGGAGTTTCCCCAGTTTGTTCCCAGTTTAGGAACAGGACTTGCAAAACCCCTGATTTTATAGCCACCCTTTCCCCCCTGTTAGCCCTGACCCTTAAAACCTTGCTGCCTTGCTTGTATTTTATTTTACTACTTACACGCCAGTCATAGCAGAAGTCAATTTACGCAGCAGGGGACCCCAGTGTGCGCATGGACACTTAAGTTATTTACGCTACATCTCTTGGCCAGGCCTCGACGTGCCTATGTCCCACACCCATGCTCTGTCCCTTATTAGAAGCGTTTTACTTGTACACGCAGCAGGAGATAACGCACATGATCCTCGTGCTGCTTTTAAAATCCGCTCGGCGTATGCTGGCCCAACTTGTGCGCATACCTCTTCTCACACAGGCCATGTATGTGGAGTGATCTTGAAAGTGTTGAACAGTTGGCTTTTTCCCCGGTCTCAGCCAGGGACGTCTGTAGTTCATTTAAAGTAAGGAAGGCTGAAAGAGATATGGTGTTAAAGAGTTTCTTCCATAACAGAGCTAAGCTCTACTTAGGGGGAAAAATTTGGATTTATTCAGACATTGTTGGAACAACGCAACTGCGTAGGAAAAAATTTCTCTCTTTATGTACTAGAGCTCGCCAATTAGGAGCGAAAATAATGATAAAGTATCCATGTAAATATATGCTAACTATGGATAATGATAAGTTTGTATTTACTGAGCCTGATCAACTTTAATTTTTCCTGAATTCAAGAAGTCAAGAAGAAACTGCTCTGGTTATTATTAGTGGCGTAGTTTAAATAATCCTGCTACCTTCTCTTTCTTGTTAATATTTAAGTGTATAAGAGAATAGCTCCTAACTTTAAGTTTTGTTCCCCCAATTGCATAGTAAAAGGCAAGGAAATGTGAGAATTGTTATTGCCTGCTAACGAAGTATGAAAAACTTGATAAATTTTGGTTTGATTATATAATAGTTTGATTTATTGTGGTTTGGAAAAATTTGTAAGTCCTGCCTAATTCAAGGTATGTAATAATGCTTTGTCAATTAAAAAAATTAATAAAGAGTAAATATAAAAAAAAATAAAGTAAGGTAGGCCTCAAAGTGACTTTCTGCAGCAGGTTACTGACTTTGGAGGGATAATAGTCTGATCGCAGCAGGGTCTTGGTGGGGCCAAACTGCTTCCATTTTACAATAATGGACCTGATGCTATCCCAAGGGATATTCAAACACATTGAAATGTTCTTATAGCCTTCCCCTTGTCTACACCTTTTAATAAAATAATCCTGGAGATCTTTAGGCAGCAACTTATTCAGGGTGCATTGACCTTTGCTTCAAATTCACTTCATACAACAGAAAGCTTGTGTTTTCATTCAGGAGTATTCATATCATGTCAATTACTGTGACTGGACTCTAAATAACTTATTATGGCATTCCTTAAAACAAGCTTTTGCACTGGAGCTAATGTGTGAAGACTTAGGCAATCAAGGCTTTTTGTATTTTTTTAATAGTATTCTTAATTACTTTTGGAATATTTCTGTAATTGTTCTTTCATGATGAAGGTATAGAACATGTTGTGTAGTTCAGGGAAACTTCTACTTTAAGGCATTTGATCTGTATTTTTTAGGCAGCAGAAAGTAAAAAAATATACAAGGGCATAAAGTGTTTTTACAAGGTACTCTTCAGCCCCAAAAGGAAACACTGCAGAGCCCCCCTTACCCTCTCACTCTTAATTATTCACTCCCTGGAGGCAGGCTGCTAAAAGTCTGTCTTCTCCTGGTATCTGGAGGCTGAATTTGTATTCTACCTTTTACTAGTCTTACAGGCGATCACCCTCTCCTGTGGATCCAAGATCCCCAGATCAAAGCCCAGCCTCCTGGCTGCTATCCTGGTCTCTTCAACACCTCATAACTCAACTCAACACCAGATTCCTGCTCGCCTCCCACTGATTGATGGAGTCATCCTTTACAGTCCTCCTCCACTGACCCATCCGTTGGGGTATGAGCCACCCTGTCACCCCTAAGTAGCACTGCTCCCTGAGAATCTCTCACTACTGAAACATTCCTTTGTGGAAATGTAATCCAGTTTACATTCATTTTTTGTACAGAAGACTTCTGGAGAGGAAACAGTAAACCTGCAAGTCCTGAAATTCATTAATGAATGCTTACCTTGCTCAAAACAGTTTTCAGTAATGTAGTAATTGTAATTTGTGGTTTAATCCCTCTGTTGAAGACACTTTTACAAAGTAGAAATTCAGACATATCTTTTTCTCTTTTGTGCATAGACTTTATAATCTTTTCCAGTGTATCATGAGCTTTTACCAGATCTGTATTTTGCATCAAAATTTCCTGTTTCTCTGTGCCATCAGTTAGCTAAAATGTTTCAAAACAAATAATACAGAGTGATTACTGTAAATGTGTAGTCAGGGCATAAATCTGTCTCTGAATACATATACACTAATGTTATGTGCTATATTTGATAGCAATTCATAAATCAAGTTTCTTGTATTGAAAGGCAGTTATTATCTCACGACTGGTGAGAAACAGAAAACAAAATTCGACATGCTTACATTTCTACTTAGATTTGTTCTGTAAAAGTTTGAGATATGAGATACCAATTCAACTGCATTAGTTAATAAGCAGGCTACAATTGTGTGAATTGGATAATTTGAACACAAATATATTTTAGAAAATACCAACTTCCATGCATACCTCTTGACCCCGGCCCAAAATGCCCTATGACCGTCCTTTTTTTTGCACTGGTAAATGGGTGCGCAAAAGTGATAATGGATGTGCACTTTCAATGTTTATAAAAATAACAAGTACGCAAATACATGCTCCTTATGTTGCGATCAGGTGGTGGACCCTTGGGCCAGCCTAGGGGAGTGAGAGGATGGTAGATGAGGGCACTCCGCTGCGAGGCAGTAGGCAGGGAGGCGGTGTCAAGCCGAGCTTGGAAATGAGTCTTCTCCCTGGAAGCCTGCGGACCCCCTGAGAGGAGCTCATGAGAATCCAGGCCGCTGGGACTTAGGTGATCACCGAAGGGAAGGCGATGACTTCACCCTGGAGATCCGTGGGCCCCCCCGAGAGGAGCTCATGGGGTCCCGGGCTGCTGGGACTTAGGAGATCACTGGAGAAGAGATGAGGCAGGATGGTCCGAGGTCGAGGCAGGCGGCAGGAACCAAGGTCAGGAGCAAGCAGAGGTCAGGAACCGATGAAACAGGCAGAAGATCCGGACACAAGAATCCGGATCCAGAACTGGAGATCCAGGCAGGAGCTGAAGATCCGGCAGGAGTCAAGGGTCCAAGCAGGAGTCAGAGATCCGAACAGGAGTCAGAGATCCGAGCACTGCAGCAAGTGGAACTTGTTGCAAGGCAATTTCCTGAAGGCAGACGCCGGCTTAAATACAAGCCGGCGTCTGACGTCATTTTGGGGGCGGGCCACCCCGAAGGGGAGGGGTCACATTCAGGGACTTGGTGGCGTCTCCCTTGTGGAGACGCCGCCGCGAGAAGGTCTGAGCAGGCCCACCAAGGCGCATGCCTTGTCGCGGACCTCCCGAGAGGCGAATCCCCGCAGGAATCCCCCAACGCTGCCGGCCCGGAGCAGAAGGTAAGGACCCGGTCGCATGCCGTGCGACCGGGGCCGCAACACCTTACATGTACATATGCTAATTTTTTGCAAGTAATCGCTTTGAAAATGTATTCAATGGTCCTCCTTGAATTGAAGCAAGGCATATTTCTATTATAGTGCTCGGATTTTCAGCAGCATTATTAGTAAGAAAGCTCTGTACAAAAAAAGCTGTTAACATAAGGCAGTAGAAGCAGTGCTATTCATGTACTAGTATAACTGCAAGTAAACAAAGCAGCAGAAAAGGACCAAATGGTCCATCCATTCTGCCCAGCAAGCTTATGGTAATAACTTTTGGCCATATAAGCCACCTTTATAATTATCAATTTCTCAGACTGTCAAAGTCAGGGCCCTTGTTAGTTGCTATTTCCCCATTACCTCTTACCACTGAAGCAGAGAGCAATGTTGGAGTTGGATCAACAGCATAAAGGCTTCTTGGTTAAGGGCAGTAACCACTATATCAGCAAGTTACTCCCATGCTTATTTGTTTTCCCAGACTGTGCAATTCAATGTCCTTGGTTGCTGTATGAATCGAATTCCCTTTCTCCTCTTTTCCCCCTGCCATTGAAGCAGAGAGCAATGATGAAGTTGCATTAACAGCATAAAGGCGTATTGATTAAGGGCAGTAACTGGCACCCCAGCATGTTACCCCCATGCACTCTTTTCTTCATTCACATCTTCTAGCCATAAGGGATCCACAGTGATTATCCAATGCCCCTTTGAAATCTTTTACTGTTTGTCTTCACCACCTGCTCCAGAAGGGCATTCCAGGCATCCATCACCCTCTCTGTGAAGAAATATTTCCTGACATTGGTTCTGAGTTGTCCTCCCTGGAGTTTCATTTCGTGACTCCTAGTTCTACTGATTTCTTTCCAATTGAAAAGGTTTGTCATTGATTGTGCATCATTTGTATCATATCTCCCCTGCACTTCCTCTCCTCCAGGGTATACATATTTAGGACCTTCATCCTTTCCTCATAAGTCATTTGATGGAGACCCACCAGCATTTTGGTCGTCCTTCTCTAGACCGCTTCCATCCTGTCTCTGTCCCTTTTGAGATATGATCTCCAGAACTGAATACAGTACTCCAAGTGAGGCCTCACCAAGGAGATGTACAAGGGAATTATCACCTCCTTTTTCTTACTGGTTATTCCTTTCTCAGTTGAGCCCAGCATTCTTCTGGTTTTTGCTATTGCCTTGACACATTGCTTCGCCGTCACATACAGCTCTTTTGATTACCACACCTCAGGTGAATTACTCCGCACTTCTTGGCATTTAATCCCAGCTGCCATATTTTTGCCCACCGTTCAAGCTTCGTTAAATCACATCTCATTCTCTCTACTCCTTTCGGCGTGTCCACTCTGTTGCAGATCTTAATATCATCTGCAAATAGACAAACTTTACCTTCTATCCCTTCTGCAATGTCACTTACAAAGATATTGAACAGAACTAGTCCCACCACTGATCCCTGTGGCACTCCACTTAACACCATTTTCTCTTCCGTGCAAGTTCCATTTACTATCACACTCTGTCTTCTATCTGTCAACTAGTTTGCAATCCATGCCACAACTTTGTCGCTCACTCCCAAGCTTCTCATTTTATTCATGAGTCATCTATGTGGGACTGCATCAAAAGCTTTACTAAAATCCAAGTAAATTACATTGAGTGCTCTTCCCTGATCCAATTCTCTAGTCACCTAATCAAAAAAAAGCAGTCAGATTCATCTAACAGAACCTTCCTCTATTGAAATCGTGCTATCTCTGATCAAGCAACCCACCAGATTGTAGATAGTTCACTATCCTTTCCTTCAGCAGAGTCTCCATTAATTTTCCCACCACCAAGGTGAGGCTAACTGGCCTGTAGTTTCCAGCCTCCTCTCTGCTCCCATTCTTGTGAAGTGGGATCACCATCACTCTTCTCCAATCACTCAGCACCACTCCAGTTTCCAAGGATCTATTGGACAGGTCACATAGTGGACCCACCAGCACATCTCTGACCTCCTTCAGTATCCTGGGATGAACCTCATCAGGTCCCGTGGCTTTGTCCACTTTCAGTTTGCCTAGCTCTTCCCATACATTCTCTTCTGTAAACAGAGGTTCATCTGCTCCACTCCCTACAATAGTCTTGTTAACTAGCAATGGGCCTTCTCCAGCATCTTCTTTAGTGAACACTGAACTGAAGTATTTGTTTAATGTTGCCACCATTTCTTCATCTCTCTCCACACATTGATCTTGATCACCTTTCAATTTTACTATACCTCTTTAGACCTTTCTCTGATGTATCTGAAGAATGTTTTGGCACCTCACTTTACCTCTTTGGTAATCCTTTCTTCTGCCAGAAATTTTGCTTTCTTGATTACTTTCTTCGTCTTCCTATGTTTTACCAGATATTCTTCCCTGTGTTCCTCTTTTTGGGATCCTTTATAATTCCTGAATTTTGCTTTTTTTGCTTTTATGTCAGCCACCTCCTTTGAGAACCAGATTGGTTTCTTATTTCTCTTACTTTTGTTTACTTTTCTAACATATAGATGTGTTGCTTTTCTGATTGCTCCCTTTAGTTTTGTCCACTGTTGTTCCACCTCTCCCATTTTCTCCCAGTCTTGTAGTTCTACCTCCAGGTAGAACAAAGTCTATATTTCTGTAAGTCAAAACTTGGGTCTTCGTGTGACTTCTCCATATCCTGTTTACAATGTCAAACCATACCTTTTGATGATAACTGGGGCTGAGGTGGACACCTACCCAGACATTTGAGACATTATCCCTGTCACTGATCACTAGGTAGTGTATAACTCCCTCCCTCATGTGTTCCATTACCATTTGTTTGAAGAAAGCCCCTTACAGGGCATCCACTATCTCTCTACTTCTGGTCGATTCTGTGGAAATGATTTCCAGTCTATGTCCAGCAGATTAAAGTCTCCAACAATCAACACTTCTCACTTCTTTCCCACCTTTTGGATGTCTTTGACCAGATCTCTTTTTAGTTCTTCTATTTGAGTCAGAGGCCTGTAAACCACACCAGTAAAAATGAATGCACCATCATCTTTTTTTAGGATGGCCCATAATGCTTCTTCTCTACCCCACATTCCATGCAGTTCAGTAGCTTGGATATTGTTTTTGACATAAAGAGCTACTCCTCCCCCTTTTCTGTCCTCTCTGTCCTTCCTTAACAAGTTATTGCCCAGTATGGCCTATCCCAGTCATGAGAATCCGTGAACCATTTTCCATAATAGCAACAAAGTCTAAGTCTGCCTCCATCATTAGGGCCTGCAGGTCAGAGATTTTATTGCCCAAACTACGAGCATTTATAGTCATAGCTTTCCAATTTTTCTCCCTTGATTTGTAGTAATTCCTAGGAACCTTTTCTGCATCTTTGAGCTGATTGATTTTGTTATTTTCTCCTCCCACATCCTGTATTGCTTGGGGGTGACATGCCAATTTCCTGATGGGGTACATTCCAGAATAGTGAAGGGGCTAAAGGAAGTGTTAATTTTATTTTTGTTCAACTTATCACTTGAAACAAGAGAGGTTCTAAAACAGTAGAGATAAACATATGGAGTACTGTTTCATAAGGGTGGACACACAGAGAAAGCAGAAAACTGCAGACCTGTTAAGTTATGATCAGTGCTGTGGAAAGTTAAGAGAAGCACTACTGTAGGACAGAATAGTGCAGAATCTTGAAGCAAGTAGATTACAGGATCATAGGCAACAGATGAGGCCTAATGATGGAAACTGGCTGCAAGTTGTCTCAGCTCACCAGCACATCGAAGTCCCAAAACTGGCCAATTTTTCAGCTTACCTCAGGGGAAAGTAACATAAAGAAACCATGCTTATTTGATGCAGGTCTTATCACAAAGCCCATCTTAGCCACTGACTCTAGTGAAACAAACCAAAATGAAACAAAAAAAGGATTCCAACATCAAAACATCGGAGGTAGGGTCTGCCTCCAGGAAGACAGCAAATGTGATCTGAAAGTTGGCGCTGGACATCAGATGTATTGTACATGGCCCAAGACAACCATGATGCCCCCTGTACCCACCTGGATGCAAATCATACCACTGGGTTTAAAACCATTATCCAAGAAGATACATAAGTGACAACGGGCTAATTCTATGGCTTCTCCTGCAGCTGCAGAATTGTGAGTACCGGGGGGCACTGGATATAGCCAGTGATCTGTCTATATGATGTTGGGCTCCATTTTGTTTCACTGCAGTGACTGATATGGTTTTCATTGACAGGTCTACCTCAGATAAGCAGCATGTTTTATTACTTTCCCCTGAAGAGGGAAATGCTGAATCATTAGCCAATGTCTGGATTTTGATGTGCTGGTGACCTGAGACAACTCACAGCAAGTTGAATCTTTGGAATCTGTTTGGCAAATAACATCCTGAGAGTCACTTAAAACTAAGGAATTGATTATTTTTTGGGGGGACGGGGTGTTCATTTTGGATAAACAATTACTTGAGTTTTTTGACTTGTTGTATCATAAGAAAATTTTGCAAAAAAGTCCACAGTGGTTATATTGAGGTAAACTATTGATACTGTTTGGCACAGCATGAGACAGAGCTGCTGAAACTTGGAGTGTCCGATATCCTTAAACTTAGCAGGTTCTTTATATATGTTTTTGAGAACTTTTCATAATTTTATAAAGATTTTGTTTTCTGTTAGGATATTGTGGTCATTGCGATTTTTTTTTTTTTTCAGAATTGCGACTTTATTGGGGATAGTTGTTTGCTTTTGTGCTTTTTCATGCAGTATACAGTGCACAAAGCTGTCAACATCTTTATTGGAAATGTTACTTAGTGTTTCCTTTAAAATAAACATTTTGAACTATAGGGAATATGATTTATACAATAAAATATATTACCTCTATGTTTCTGTTTTCCCACTTCATGCCTGCTTCTGTATTATAATTTGTATTTCCGGATGCGACTGAATTCATTTGTTGGCTCCGAGGGACAGTCATCTGAGAGTTCAAAATTGCCAGCACTTTTTCAAGATCCATTCTAGCCATTTGAAGTTCTTCCAAAGCTGAATTTGCAAAAAGGACCTTTAGTAAAGACTTTTGATGCATGATTTGCCTATCCTTGCTCAGAGTGCACCCTAGCACTGTTTATTGGAACGTGTCTGCCCTCCTGCTTCTCAATGGCACTTTAGAAGTGAAGAAGAAGCTAATGGTAACCCTGTTTCACAAAAGCAGCATAGGGATGAATTTTCATAGATTATATCAGATCATATATGTTAAATATATATATATTAGTCAAAAAGGTGATTGAATTATTTGCTTATTGAAATTTTTTTGTCAAGGATTTGAATTATTGAGAAGATAATCTCTCCATTTTTGGAAAAAAATGCTACCAGATTTTTATGATCTGGTGAGAGCGGGAAGAGAAGAGTTATTTCTAATTTTCTTTTTCATTCTAGGTCTAGTCTCTTTAATTCTAACTAGCTTCACTAAGTTAAGCTGGAGACCATTAGCATAGTGATGATCAGACACATAACCAAAACTGGACTAGCTGGAACTTTAATATGTGGGTGTAGTGGAGTTTTTAATATGCTTTATTAGACTTTCCCATGAGAAGGGTAGTTTTCAAATTTTCCCCACAAACGATTGTACTTTCATTGAAAGCCCAATGCACACTTTTCATGCCTTCATTGCATCTGCCTCAAACTTACATGCCAAGAATAGTACCCCATTCCTGTGACCAGCTGGATTTTCAAAGGAAAACCTTGTGTGGAGTTTCCCTTTGAAAATCTGCTTGCACTCCCTTGAGTATAATGTACCTTTGGACTTACAAGCACAGAAGCTAGTTTAAAAATTGACCCAGTACTATACTATACAACAGAATGGGTTAAGAAATTGCATAATTTGTTTTGTTCAGTAAGAGGTGAATTTTAAAAGCCTTACATATGCTCATCAATCAGGGGATACGCAGATAAGTTGGGCTCTTGTGAACCAACTGTATTTATAAAGCATCCAGTTATGTGCATAAACACCTCAGCACACACATCTCAAAGGTTTACAAAAAGGGGTGGGGCATGGTCTGGGTGGCACATGGGCATTTCAGGGCGTAAACCTGTGATGTGCACGTAACTACTTTGCAACCCAGCTGTACCATTATAAAATGGCCTTGTCCCTGTGCGCGGGCCAATGTATGCACGTGACTGTGGCATTGTGCACCAGTTTGAAAGTTACCATCCCTGAATGTATTATACTATCAAGCTAGCTAGACCTTCTTTTGTTTTATCGCTGTAGTCCTGAATTACTCAGTACAAATCCCCTTTCTCCTCAAGAAGCCATATTGTGAAGGAGTGATTCTTATTAAAAGAAGCTATTAAATGCTGGAATGCTACTATGTCTAAGGAACTTTGCAAATGAAAGACTTCCATTCTATTCAAGAAACTTTCACTTTGGAGTCTGGGCACTAGCATGCACTAATGCTAATGTAAGCGGTAATATATGTTTGACACACTTTAACGTGTATTGATATTGTTTTATTTAACACACTTTAATATATTAGTTCACATTAATGTGAATGGGGCTAAAAGGAGCCTCAGTTCAGCTGGCACCATTTTGTAGGATGGCACCATTGGCAAGGCTGGATTTAAGATTTTGGTGCCATAGTCAAGTCTGGAGAGTGGAAAGAGAAAGGGTAGAAAATATTGCCATGGCCCTAAAGCAAGTGGGGACAGATCATCTTTGGCCCAGGTATTTGATGCTTGCAAAATCTGGAGCCATAGGCAGTTGCCTGTGTTTCCTATTGCTTAATATGGGTATGACCATTGTAACAAAAAAAGGAGTAAGGATCACTCCTGCTCAATTAAAGAAGGTTTGATATTATGTATTTTGAGTGGGGGTAAGGTTTAGAATGTATATTTTGGGGGGCAGTCCATGGTTGGGGTTTGGGGTGGTTTGCTTCTGTGCCAGGTGGGTTCTAAGTTGGGACTTCAGGTCCCTTTGGGCATAAGCAGAGGTAGAGGAGGGAAGGATCACATGCTCCTGATGGTGAAAATGCATGAACATTACTGATGCTAGTAACATCTCCCTGTTACCAACTTCAGAACAACCTCCACAGCAGCGTTCACTAAACTGTGGTACTCATGCATCATCGTTTAATGAATACTGCAGAAACTAAACTATGTTAAAGCTGGGTTTTGGACCTATGATCCTTTAAAAGCAACATTTTTTTCCAAGTTAACATTCAAAGATTATTTTTTTGCAATAAATATTACAGTCATAAAGACAGTGGCAGACCAAAATGCATTCAATAACACTCAGCCTGTAGCCTCATACCTTACCTTGCAGTTTGGTGTGCATTAACAATCAATGACACAGACTCTGCAATCTTTACTGCTTAATTAAAACACCATCTTTCTCAAACACAAAACTTACTTGAAGTCTGATATGAATAGAGAAGGGCAATCTTTTCAGAATGACTTTCCAGAATTGATATCTGCAAAATATGTATTTAAAATTAAATCAGAACAATCAAAGGCTGTGCATCAGTTGTACTCCCACAGGCAATGGTGGCTCCACTTTTCTCAGTGGTGTATTACCATACATGGGGGGGTTATTTTCCAAGCCGCAATATGGGCTTTTCACATGCGAAAAACACCTTAACGCATTGTGCAATGCTAATTTAGAAAAGGGGGTGGGATTTCTGGCCAAGTGGGCTGGCTTCACAATTATCACACAGTAAATAACTACACCTTTTTCATTAAGCTGTGCAACATGGCTTTATCACACTTTGCAATGTTTTCACACATAGGGGCAGATTTTAAAAGCCTTATGCGCATAAATCCAGATGGGGTTACGCGCGCCGGGCCTATTTTCAAAAGGCCTGGTGACGCGCATAAAGCCCAGGCACGAGCGTATGTCCTGGGGCTTTTCTGAATGGGTGGGCAGGGGCGGGGCAGACGATCCAGGGGTGTGGCCGAGGACTACGGCACAGTGGCCATTCGCACCCTAGCTTGATGGACTCTCTACCTGGGTAACATTGTACAAATCTCATCTTTGTGTGAGTTTCCTCACTCCGAAGGACATCAAATATTCACAAGAGTGCACTGTTCTGTTCGTACGTCTCACTCTGAATGTCAAAGTGGCCCCTAACCCCTACACTAATACCTAAACCTCACCTTGAGTAACTAGGTGGGCCTGCAAAAGAGGTATAAATACCTAACTACTATGAGACCCTTACAGCAAGGTTCTCTCTCTCTCTCTCTCTCTCTCTCTCTCTCTCTCTCTCTCTCTCTCTCTCTCTCTCTCTCTCTCTCCCAGTGGTTGTAGGTAGGAATTATGTGGTAATACCTATGTGAAGCACTAAGATAGCACCCTTTGAAATAAATAAGCTATTGCCATAAAACATGCCCCTGGTTTTTAGTGCACCCAGCATCATCTCTGCAATGCAATAGCCTTGGCTACCAATAGTTCTACCAGTTTTTTTTCTTACTGCCTAACATGAGAGACAACTTTTCAAAATTATTGAGGGTGTTGAAACTCAACATAAATTAACCCTCCCTAAACAATGTGACGGAGTTTGCTCAATACTGAGGGTGTTCAAGCACTCACAGAGCTGGCACCTATATAATTATTGTCTACATTGTTCTAGCACAGTGATTCTCAATCCTGTCCTGAAGGCCTAATTGGTCTCGTTATCAAGATTGTCACAATGATGAATATACATAAGATATATCTACATATATTGGAGACCCAGTCTATGCAAATTTATAGAGATGTGCATTCATTTGCAACAAAAATGAAAAAAAGGACAAATGAACCTGTTTTCATTTTGTATCAAATGAAATGAATTCAACAGCCCAAACCCCCAAAACTTTGTTCTTATTCATTTTTGGAAAATTGTGCACACTGTTCACTAAAAACAAATACGAATGGAAAAACAAAAAAATTAAAACATACAAAAACATGAAACATAAAAAAAAATAAATGAAAAACAAAAACAAACATGTTTTTTATGGGCCATGCACATGCCTACAAATTTATTTCATGCATATTCATTATGGCTAACCTGAAAACCAGACTGCTTAGGTGCATCTCCAAGACAAGGCTGAAAACCATGGTTCCAGAATATAATACCAGAATGTTGATCAATAACTTATATTTATTAAACACTTCAATGTATGTATACAATAGAGATGTGAATCGTGTCCTCGATCGTCTTAACGATCGATTTCGGCTGGGAGGGGGAGGGAATCGTATTGTTGCCGTTTGGGTGTGTAAACTATCGTGAAAAATCGTTAAAATCGTGAGCCGGCACACTAAACCCCCCTAAAACCCACCCCGACCCTTTAAATTAAATCCCCCACCCTCCCGAACCCCCCCCCCCAAAATGCTTTAAATTACCTGGGGATCCGGCGGTGGTCTAGAACGGCGGCGGTCCGGAACGGCCCCCTCAATAGAATCGTGTTGTCTTCAGCCGGCGCTATTTTTCAAAATGGTCGCCGCAAAATGGCGGCTGCCATAGACAAAAACGATTCGACGCAGGAGGTCGTTCCGGACCCCCGCTGGACTTTTGGCAAGTCTTGTGGGGGTCAGGAGGCCCCCCCAAGCTGGCCAAAATTTTCCTGGGAGTCCAGCGGGGTTCCGGGATCGATTTCTTGCCGCGAATCGTTTTCGTACGGAAAATGGCGCCGGCAGGAGATAGACTGCAGGAGGTCGTTCAGCGAATCGTTTTCGTACGGAAAATGGCGCTGGCAGGAGATCGACTGCAGGAGGTCGTTCAGCGGGGGTTCCGGACCGCCGCTGAACGACCTCCTGCAGTCGATCTCCTGCCGGCGCCATTTTCCGTACGAAAACGATTCGCGGCAAGAAATTGCTCCCGGAACCCCGCTGGACTCCCAGGAAAATTTTGGCCAGCTTGGGGGGGTCTCCTGACCCCCACAAGACTTGCCAAAAGTCCAGCGGGGGTCCGGAACGACCTCCTGTGTCGAATCGTTTTTGTCTATGGCCGCCGCCATATTGCGGCGGCCATTTTGAAAAATGGCGCCGGCTGAAGACAACACGATTCTATTGAGGGGGCCGTTCCGGACTGCCGCTGTTCTGGACCACCGCCGGATCCCCAGGTAATTTAAAGCATTGGGGGGGGGGGGGTTCGGGAGGGTGGGGGATTTAATTTAAAGGGTCGGGGGTGGGTTTTAGGGGGTTTTAGTGTGCCGGTTTTCCTGTCCTCCCCCTTCCCCCGATTTACGATTTTTTAACGATAAATCGGGGGAATTGGTATTGTATCGTGGCCCTAACGATTTTTTGACGATTTAAAATATATCAGACGATATTTTAAATCGTCAAAAAACGATTCACATCCCTAGTACACAAAGAAAATGCGATAATACAGCATGGCAGTACATTGGATAAAGAGGTACACTGGGTATATTCATTCACTAGCAGTTCAGTTCATGTGAAAAAGAAATATGTAGAATAGAACCAAAAGGTGGCAGTGCATCACTGAATAATTTTTGGCAGCAGTACAAGGGCTTGAAATGCATTTGTATTCGTATTTGTTTGTTTGCACATCACTATTTTTCAGGTGTCTTTGGAATACACGCCAAAGAACAATTACAGGTCATTCTCTCAGTTCATCCTGTACAAACTCCAGCAGAGCTCCAGAGCTGAAAATGCCAGCTAAGAACTAACTCGTCTTTTGCATTCAAAAGTAGAACTACATGGAACAGTTTTCATTAATCCCGGCATTATCTAGTGCATTAATTAATGCTGCTTAGGTATGTTTATTTCTTTTCCACTTAAGGAAAAATGTTAAGTAATATGTGAGATAACTAAAGATCACTACAATCCAGATTTAATTTTTATACCTTTATACTACTGACAGCACAAGAAGCCCTTTTTCGGTTACCTTTTCTTTCTCCCATGTTTCATTCATTTCTTTTACTTGGCAAAGGAGATCTGCCTTGTCTTTTATCAAATCTCTGTTTTCCTCTCTGAGACTCTGAAACAAATTCAAATAACTTTACCATGAGAAACAAAGATAGAAAAAAAATCAATGGATGCCTTCATGGACAGTCATTCTGGCATGAAATGATGTGATTTTGCAATGAATGTATTTGTCACAATTTACAAGATAGTTGACTAGCTAGAAATTAGGGGTGTGCATTCGGATTGACCGCATTAGTAAAACGCAACTCATATTTTTTTTTTACTTAAAAAATTGATTCGACATAAACGATCGGATTTCCCACATATCGAACATAGATATGTTCGATATGTGGGAAATCGCGATTGTTGAGCCAAAATAAAAATATAAACCCCCTCACCCTCCTTAATCCCCCCCCCGACTTACCACAACTCCCTGGTGATGGAGCGAGGAGTGAGGACGCCATTTCTGCAATCCTTGGCGAGAAGCATGTGACGTCGGCGGCACGTCGAGTGACGCCGGCGTCACGTGATTCCCGGCTCGTTCGCGCCGGACGGCTCGTTCGGCCCAAAAAGAACTTTTGGCCAGCTTGAGGGGGTCAGGAGGCCCCCCCAAGCTGGCCAAAAGTTCTTTTTGGGCCGAACGAGCCGTCCGGCGCGAACGAGCCGGGAATCACGTGACGCCGCGTCACTCGACGTGCCACCGACGTCACATGCTTCTCGCCAAGGATTGCAGAAATGACGTCCTCACTCCTCGCTCGATCACCAGGGAGTTGTGGTAAGTCTGGGGGGGGGATTAAGGAGGGTGAGGGGGTTTAAATTTTTTTTTTGCACATATGTACATATACCCAACTCATTGGATTTTTTTTATGTCCATATTGGCTGCAAGTGGGACCCCCTTTCGGACATAAAAAATATGAACATAAAATTTTGCTCTGCACATCCCTACTAGAAATACCAGTAGGTAAAAGAAAATTATTTTTCAAAGTTATTTTCTCTTTGATTATAGAGCACCTATATTTTAATTCAGGCTTTCCCAAACCTATCCTGATGGCCCAAGTCAGGTTTTCAGGATATCCACAATGTATATATGTAGAGACATAAAGGTTCTTTACGAGTTCAGACTGGTCCACTTTTCTTTGGGAAGAGCAGGATGTTAGAGTTGGTGGTTAGCTCCCCCATATCAGAGTGGGTAAATGGTGTAGCCCTATGCTATAAGAATAATATCCACCTTTTTTTGTTACCCTTCCTAGGGGCAGCCTGTCTCTGTGTTGCCCAGCGTCGGTGCCTTTATTCAGGTGAATGTCCCCCTGCCAAGGATGGCACCAATTCTGTCCCTTCTGTGGTGCACAGTTCAAACGTCAGTTGTTTGGACTGTACGGGGCTTCATAGCTATGAGTGTGATGCCATTCCCCACCACTAGATAAAAAAAAAAATCAAACTTAGGGCCTCACTTACTAAGCATTTTTCCCACAGACCCAGAATAGCAGAAAAGTCTTAGTAAATTAGGCCCTAAAATCAAGGAAGAGAAATCAAGCAAACCAAAATTTCACACTTAAAAATACTGATATGCTCTGACACAGCTACTGAGTGAGACGCTGGTCACATCAGCTTTGATGTGCATTGCCTCCAATTCTAGCGTTGTGGCTGAATAAGCATGTGATTGCAGAGACACATTACATGGCATTATTAAGTTGCACATCCTAGGACTTTTTTACGTGGAAGAGGTCCATATTCAGTAGGACGTTTAGTGAAGAAGTTAACTGGCTAATGTTCGCCAGATAACTTGTTCTGGATTTTTAGTGAGATAAACATCCTACTGAATATCCCCGATTTGAGTTATCCAGCTAATCTTAGCCAAACAACTTGAGACTTAACTGGCTATATTCAAATGATTATAGCCGTTAAGTGCTAAATGCTGAATCTGCTGTCTGCCACCTGCTCTTAAAAAAACACCTGCATTGCCCTGGTTTACTAAAAATAAAGGCTGGAAACTGTGACAGACTCTCCCCCTCCCCCCACACCTCACTCCCTGAGTCGATTCATGTTTATTCAAAACACTCTACCTCCCCAACCAAACCCTAACACTTCCATCCTTGGTGTACCTTATAATTCTGATTTTCTTCAGCTCAGATTGTGGTAGTCTCCTACTGCAACCTAGGCCCAATGCTTTGGGCATAGCTAAGCAGGAGAAGGGCTGTTGGGGCCTTTTGGGTCGTGTTTTTTTTTCTTTCCATTAGCCTTGCCGCTTAACCGGATATCTTTGGAAGATATCCGGTTAAGTGGCAGGTTATTTTATTTATTTTATTTATTTAGTAACTTTTATATACCGACGAACGTTGGGAACATCTCGTCGGTTTACATATAACAGAACTGAGCAACAGGCTTTACAATTTTTGCGTAATTAGATAATTAAATAAGGAACATTCAGAGCATACAAATAACAGATTAGATTATATAAGTAAAATTATAAAAGTGTGATACATGAAAGAGGTTATCTAAACGGGGGTGGGGAGGGGGAGATTCTGATATATAGGAGGGTATCCACAATTAAAGGAGGTAAATATACACGTGATTGGGAACAAATTTTTTATATAGAAGTTTTTTATATACAATATGTAGTTCTGATAAATATGTAGTATCTGGCTACACAGGAGCAGCTAACTTTAGACCTGCTCAGAAGCAGCTCTGAAGTTATCCGGCTAACCTAGCTGGATATACCCGACATTTGGCTAGGTTAGCTGGATACCTCAGCTCCACCCTGGAATGCCCCCAAAGAACCCTTTTTTTATCTGGCTAAATTATAGCCGAATAACTACTTATCCAGCTACATTTTAGATGGATAAGTGGCTGAATATGCCACAATTGACATTTAGACGGATAACGTTTTAGTTATCCGTCTAAATGGATTTTTAATATGGACCTTGGGGTGTTTTGCACATATAATGAACTAAGAAATGCATGCACAGTATGCATTGATAGTGGAGGATTTTCTGACCAATGACTGAGTTTCTGAGCACATACAGGCCCATACAGTACAGTGCGCTCCGGCAGAGCACACTGTTAACCCGCGATTGGACACGCGTTTTTGACACGCTAGCGTCACTCCTTATTCAGTAAGGGGTCGAAAACGCTCGTCCAACCCCCCCCCCCAAACCTAATAGCGCCCGCAACATGCAAATGCATGTTGATGGCTCTATTAGGTATTCCCGCGCGATTCAGAAAGCAAAATGTGCAGCCAAGCCGCACATTTTACTTTCAGAAATTAGCACCTACCCAAAGGTAGGTGTTAATATCGCCGGGCACCGGGAAAGTGCACAGAAAACCAGTAAAAACTGCTTTTCTGTGCACCCTCCGACTTAATATCATGGCGATATTAAGTCGGAGGTCCCGAAAGTTACAAAAAGTTAAAAAAAAAAAAATTTGAAGTTGGCCCATGGCTCGTGGGTTGAAAACCGGACGCTCAATTTTGCCGGCGTCCGGTTTCCGAACCCATGGCTGTCAGCGGGTTTGAGAACCGAAGCTGGCAAAATTGAGCGCCGGCTGTCAAACCCACTGACAGCCGCTGCTTCTGTCCAAAAAAAAGGCGCTAGGGACTGAATCACGCACACAGGAGAGTGGCCTGTGCTCGTGCCGGGAGAGCGAGCATTTGCCCGCTCTCCCACGGACTTTACTGTATCAGCTCGATAGTGACTTGTGCAAGTCTTATCTGAGGTCTTTTCCTTCTTTCAGTACTTGTGAAGGGTTTCATATTCCTCCATCTTTTGCCAGGGTACTTTAATATTGTATTTTAAAGTGAGGGTTTTTTTTTGTTTTACAGTTCTCTACCCCTCTTTGATGTGGGTATGTATATGAGGCCTATGATCAAGTTTTAATAAGCAAAATAAAATAAATACATAAATCTATAAAAGTGGTCCTGCAGCCAAGATAACCCAACATATTCCTTTATAGACTACATTTGAAATCTGTTTTACCTTAATCATATCTTCCCAGTAGCTGTTTTTCTTATCTACTTGCTCCTTGGTCTCTTTCATTTTGGATTTCAGGATCTTCATTTCACTTTCATAGTGACTTCTTACAGCCATAATGGCCTGTTCCTGAACAAACAAAGTCAAGAAAACCCAACCCATAACTTCTTTTCATGGAGAGTAAGAAAGTATCAAATGTCTCTGAAGGCGCCATTCAGTCAGAAATGAAATTCTATTGAGAAAGGAAAAAGATTGTTTTGGTCGTATTTTAATAAGGTTTTTTAGTATTTGAGGTGACCCAGTAACTGTAATCTCATTCTGTAAAAATTTGCCACAAACAAGAAAAGTTTGTAATGCAAGAGTTCTAATAGCAGTATACTGGTCCTGGTGGAATCCAGAGTCTTTGCAGATTGTGATATATTTCACTGATCCAGTTTATGAGTTATTCAAAGATATTGTTGCTCTAGAATGCTGGAGATCATATAGATCCCTTCTTTACATGAGGAGGTCTATGTTCTCTATAGAGCAAGGCTTCTCAAACTGTCCTGAGGCCCCCATAGCCACTTGGGCTTTCAGGATACCCACAGTGAATATGCAAATTTATCTCATGCATATTCATTGTGAATATCTTGAAAACCCGACTGTCTATGAGGTCCCCAGGACAGGTTTGGGATGCCCTGCTCTAGAGCTCATGTTAAAAAAAAAATCATCCTTGGAAAATTCTTAGGTTTGTCCAATATGAAGTTTATCGTGCCCAATCGAAAACATTCTAAATCATTTAAATAGTCTTAGGTGGACCACAGACGGGAGGACATTGTAGAAAATATCACTTTTATGCACATAGTTACAATATTTATATTAGAGATAAATTTGCTTGCAAGGTGCAGTGTATTTTCAGATCTTTGAGAAATCATAAGTCATGTTAGGGCTGCTGAACTCAGAGATCAAAAAGCAAGTCTATTGTAAAAAAAAAAAAAAATCCAGAGTTGCTACAATATAAGTAATGATAATGAGCCACTTCTTTTGAAAAATACGCAAATTTAAAATTAGTAACTATTAAACAACAACAAAACTCCAGTTCATTCTACAAAATACCATTTTTTTTTTTATTTGTACATTTTTAGAAACCACCTTTCCAAAGATTGTTGTTCGTTCCAGCCGCGTGGGTGCCACGATCGGGCCTGCTCACCTTGCGCTGCCCTCAACTAGCTCCGGTCTCGCCACTGCTGCCAGCTCCCACCATCCCCGTCGCTCACCACGACCCTCTCCGGCTTCCTCCATGCTGTAGGCCTCGCAGCGGAGCTCCCGTTGGGGCTCCGCGTCTTTGGCCACCTCAGCCCCGCCCCTAGGCACGCGTGCAGCAGATGTGCTCCGATTTAAAGGGCCAAGCATGGGAACACCGATGGGGGCACAGATTGATGACATCACTTGAAAGCCCTATATATAGCGAGGCCATGTCCCCAGGACCTCGCCTTGGCAAATGGGTCGACACCGTGGTGTAGTAATCTTGCCTAATCCTGTTCCAAGTATCTCCTTGTTCCAGTGTCTCCTTGTTCCAGCATCTCCCTGTTCCTGAGTCTCCGTGTGTTCCTGTATCCCTCGCTTGCCTTGACTACACTCGGACTGTCCTTGGTATTTGACCTCTAGTTTGGCTTACCATTTCTGGACTGGCTGAGGGGGGATATGATAGAGGTCTTTAAGATCATGAGAGGTCTTGAACGAGTAGATATGACTCAGTTATTTACACTTTCAAATAATAGAAGGAGTAGGGGGCATTCCATGAAGTTAGCAAGTAGCACATTTAAGACTTTTTCACTCAACGCACAATAAAGCTCTGGAATTTGTTGCCAGAGGATGTGGTTAGTGCAGTTAGTGTAGTTTGGTTCAAAAAAGGGTTGGATAAGTTCTTGGAGGAGCAGTCCATTAACAGCTATTAATCAAGTGTACTTAGGGAATAGCCACTGCTATTAATTGCATCAGTAGCATGGGATCTTCTTAGTGTTTGGGTAATTGCCAGGTTCTTGTGGACTGGTTTGGCCTCTGTTGGAAACAGGATGCTGGGCTTGATGGACTCTTGGTCTGACCCAGCATGGCAATTTCTTATGTTCTTATGTTCTTATAAACTGAATCATAGATTCCTACCTGCTTTAGTCGATTCAACAACAGCCTATGATCGATAATATCGAATGCTGCTGTTAAGCTGAGAAGCACTAGAAAGTATTTTTGCTCCTGGTCAAATTCACAATGAAAGATGTCAAAAAGAGACAGCAAAAGTGTCTCTGTGTTGTGAGCAGGTCTAAATCCATATTGATGAGCATATAGGAGAGTGCATTCATCAATGAAAGATATAAGTTGATTCAAAACAACGTTTTTGATTAACTTGGATAGGAAAGGTAGGTTTGATATAGGACAATAATTGTTAGGCTCAAGCTGATCTAAAGAGGGTTTTTTAGTAGTGGGCACAACAAAGCTGATTTTAAGGCTGTAGGAACACATCCTTCAGAAAGGGAGAGGTTAACAAAAGATTTGAGAAACTGCCAAATCTTTTCTTAAGGCAATAAATGCAACATTAGAAAAATGATCAATTTTCATTTTGGCTACAATGTCTTCAATCTTGTCTTCCGAAACATCTGTGAAAGAGTCCCATAAAATGGGCAAGGTTACATCCACAGCAGCTGGGGGATTGCTAAAAAGACTTGATGTGTTTACAATTTTATCATTAAAGAACTGTCCAAACATCTCTGCATTCATGCCAAGTATATCAGTAGCTCTATCAAGAGAAAGCGAGGAAAGAGACTTGACAATGTGAAATAGTTCTCTAAAGCAACTGGGGGCTGCTTGAATTTGAGATGAGAAATGCTTAGGCTTTAAACTATCTATTGCAATTTGAAACAATTCTACTTCCTTTGAATATACTTTGCGATCAGTTCAAAAGTTGGACTTTATGGCACTTTCATGTTCAAGGTGGCTCAGTTGCTGTTTGGAGAGGGTAAGTTTAGCTAAACCAAGGGGCTCTATGGCATCTGTTAGTGAGTCCACTTTTCAAGGAAGCAATTAAGTCTAAAGTGGACTGAAGACAGGATCTCCAACATTCAACTACTTTATCAGTGCATCTAAAGGTACAATTGGTTAGGACGGAGCATAACTTTAGATCTGCTTCTGAGCAGGTCAAACGTTATCCAGCTAAGTAGCGCTATCATTCACTAAGTAAATAATAGTACAGCGTGCGGACAATCCCCTCCCTCCCCCCCTCCTCAAAGTGTGATATTAGGACCCTTTCAGCTCATATTCTTCTGCGCTCCCCAAAATCTTTTTAAACCTTGCCGAAGTGCCCGGTCCCAGTGTTACACCTAACCATCGGGCTGCTTCCCCAGCTCCCCCCCCCCTCTCCATTCACCCAAAAAGGAGAATACTTGCACCAGCAAACGCCCCCGCTCCCCTCCCACAAACACACACACACACACACACACACACACACATCCCTGGACAGTCCCAATCCTGCTAGATAAGCTCATGATGTGAGCCAGAACAAGGGATCCTCTGTGCTGCTCCCAGCGCCTCTGACGCTGATCTGACAGAAACAGCGTACAGCGATGGAAGCAAGAACTTCAGTGTAGGCTTATAATTTCAGCGTTGTCTACTCACCACCAGCCTACAGAATATGGACCTTCATACTTTTAATCATGTTCTATTTATTGACTGTGTGATCACTGCAAAAATATATCACCTACTCCAGAGCAGGCATTTAACATTTTTATCCAGTGCAGCAGGAAGGACCAGGTGCAGGAAGCAGGATGGGGAAGAAATCGAGGAGTTCTGAGGGCTTCGGTAGGAAATGCTACAGTGAGGCAAGAGATGAGAGAAAGAGAAGAGAAGAAGAAAGAGGAGTGGAGAAGGAGAGAGAGAGTAGAGAAAGAAAAGAGGACAAGAGATATGGCAAGGCGGAAGAGAAGGGAGGGAATTTTCTCTGTCTAGCAGTTTCCCAAATTTCACATCCGTCTCATTTCTTAACCACTTCAATAGGCTCTGAGAGAAGAAGAATCTGTAAAAAAAAGACTCATTTCCCTAGCATTCAACTGGACTGAATAACTATAAACAAAAGATAATTTCCATGTACATTTGTTTGAAATGTAAAAGGAAAAGTCAATGACATTTCCTATTTTGTTTCATTTCATATTCAGAACAGAATGAAAGACATTTTGTTGATTTTCCTTTTGTTTCATTTTGAAAACGAAAGCTACTGACTCCCCCCTCCCCCGCCACACACACCTCTATCATTGGTCCGAGCATTCCTGGGGCTCCCCAGCACCTTCAGCTGGTGCTCCCTGAAGCTGGTGCCAGGCCTCTCCTGGTCCTGAATTGAGAACAGAACAGGAGGGATGCCTACACAGCTCCTGCCCCCATTGGTGTCTCTTTAAAAATGGCACCATCAGCCCTGAGATCGGCAGCATAGTGACGCCATAATGGCCCCAGTCTCAGGGTTGGCTGGTGCCATTTTGTTGTATGGCTGCATGATGGGGCATAATGAGGCACTGTCCTCCTCAAGGCAGCACAATAAGCGTATTTGTGGTGGACTGGCTCCCTCCCCTCAAGGCTTTACAGCCTGGCTCCCGCCCACCTTGCCCCATCCTTGTTATAGGTCTGCTAATCAGTGCTATCAGCCCTCCCCCCCCCCCCCCCGAGCATCTCTGACAGCATCTCTATGCTCTACTTTCATCCCTCTCCTCCTCCTATTTTCTGAAGCTTAACATTGGACTCTTATTCCCTCCTCTACCTTTACGACTTGGCTACTTTCTTGTGCCACCTCCCTTTTCACTACCCTTTAACTCTGGAGTATCACCACTGCTGATCTTCTCTATCATTACCTCTCCCTTTTTGCTCATCCCATCCCCTGCCTCCACCTCACTATTTGACCTCCTAAGCACCCTATCAGCGCTCATACTGCTAGCACACCCATGGACCCAGACTGTCACTCACCCTCTGCCATGCTGAATCCTTTCCATTCTCATGCACTCTTAACTCCTCTTTGGTAGAATCTAATACAAAATGTCAGCCAGACTGAGACCAATAGATAGACGCTCACCCTCACAACAGCAGCAGAAGACAAAAAAAACAAATCGGAATAATAGTACAGGAAATAATCGCAAGACACTCCACACAAAATTCATCAACCATCTCCTCCTGTATCACCTCCATCTCATCCTTCCCTGGGTCAATATCTCTCCTCACTCTCCACACAGCAGCAATGATGGCAAGACCACGCGTGTGCCTCAGTTTTCTATATTTATCAATGGAGCTGAATTTAAAACACTGATGATATGCTAAATTTCATACAGGCATTAGAAACTGTATAAGATGACTATTAATGATCAGATTTTCTGTTAGCCTACATACAAAACTTTTATCATGAATACTAAAATTGTGTTGCACTTTTCGCAATTGTGCATTCTGCATATCAGTAACTTAGTGGATTGGATGCTAAATACAACTTTAGCTTATAGTTTAGTGAGTCGGCCCCTAGTATGTGTTTGTCCTCTCTTACCCTTGCTCATTGGAAGTATTATATATTTTCTTGACTTGTGGCTTGGGAATGTCATGGTATCTGCAAATGTTAATTGTCGTACTGTATCTTGACACTCCTTAAAAAGAGCTATGCATAAATAAACAAATTGATATATAAATACAAGAAATACATCTGCATTACTTTATCCTAAACTGGATTGGTTTCCTGTAGCAGTTTAAAGACTGTTTTGTTTTCAAAAATTTGCCAAGGCAAAATCAGATTCCTACTGAAGTTCACCTGGTCTTCACGTCTTATTAATTCCAGTTCTTTAATTATTTTCATGTGTTTGAGTTTCATCTGTTGCATATCTTCCACTATCTGGAAAAAAAATATAGAAAGAGAGAATTTACCTATAAACTTTCTACATTCACCAGTTTTGTATAATGGAAGGTATTAATCAGCTTTAGGCAGGGGCTGACCTGGCAGCTTAGTGGCAGTGCTGTGCACACTGGATTCAATGTTTGATCAAGGACTCGGCTTTCCAGACTGGCCAGAAGTGAGGATGCTGCTGCAGTGGCAGCCCTCACAGCCCCTGAGGGGAAGGGACAGCCCAGCCGTGACTCAGTAGTGATACGTAATGGCTAGGCTCAAGGTTCATGTTACTCTTCTTGAGAGAACTAGTCTGTGGCCCCTGCCCAGGACTATTGGTGCAATGACTCAGCTAAGAGCGGCGGGGATACAAAGCAAGGGGGGGGGGGGGTGGAGGAGGAACCCTTAGGTAATTGTGAATGAAGGCACACACTGTGCCATAGTCCAACAGTTCCATGTGTGCTGAAAGCCCAGAAGATCAGGAGGAAATAACCAGGTAAAAAAATTAACGGCATGACAGCCATAGGAATGCCCAAAGTACAGCAATGAGAGGTTCAGTTGTTCAATACCCATGGCAAGGCGGCCAGCGTGCACAGTGGTCTTCATTGTGCATTTTATCAATTAAAACTGTGCAGGACAATTTTCAAAAGATATTACCAGGGTAACTACACAGCTAACTATTCTTACGCTGATATTTGTATTTGTTTTTCCTCTTATTGTTCTCTTTTATCTATGTATGTTTTACATGTAAACCACCATGAACGATTAGAAGCATGCAAGTCATAAAAATAAATAAAGAAATGAAATTAGGAATTGAAAATTGCCCTCTCTTTCTGTAGGTAAAAGTACAGGGAAGGGGGTGCAAAGCAACATACAACGAGTCAAGATTACATGTTGAAATCCTTGCGCCTGCTATACTGGGCCGACTTTGCTTTTGCAGCAGATGCAAAGTCCCTGGGCACTGAGGTACCCACAGCACTGACTGGACCCCATGTAGTGAAAGGAAATCTCCATGGAGAACACCTGTGGACTTGCAAGCAAAGTGCCATTTTTAAAAATTGTCCCTTGAGCTTTTCTTGTGATTATGGTATGCCAGTAATGCAATGAAAACTTTGTGCAAATAGCATAAGAGGTTTCAGATGTAATTGCAAGTCAATGAAAGCTAATAAAAATATCTTAGAACAGAACGATCATTACAAAACAGCAGTTAAAATGTCAGTCTCTTTCAAACGCTTATTTTTCCTTTGAGCCATGATCCATCAGCAAAGCTGCACATCCACACTCTGCTCTAAAAGTGAATGGTATGAAACGTGTACGTAGAAGTGGCAGGGCAGACAAGGAAGGTAGGCACAGGGAAACAGAGGGGAGACTTGATGGGAGGAGAATAGTTCAGAAGGTCATATACATGAATGCTGAAAGTATAGATCAAAAAAATCACAGAGCTGGAGAAGCAATCCAGATCAGCGCTGCTATGAGTTCATGCAGTGAAACTGGGAATGGGATACACCATGTTAAGAAGCAGCAGCATGCGTAATGGAGAGGAGTGTCAATTTATTTAAAGTATAACAGAAAAGTTACAGAAAAAATTAAAGGCAAAATGATTAGGAGTAGATTTTAAAACTTATGCGCGGGTGTAGATTTGTTCGCGCAATCAGGCGCGAACAAATCTACGCCCGATTTTATAACATGCGCGTGCTGCCACGCGCATGTTATAAAATCCAGGCTCAGCGCATGCAAGGGGGTGCACACATGTGCACCTTGCATGCGATGAGCCCAAGGGGGGCCCCGATGGCTGTCCACGTTCCCTCCAAGGCCGCTCCGAAATCGGAGCGGCCTTGGAGGGAACTTTTTTCCCGGCCCCCCCCCCCCCCCCCCACACACACACACACACTTTCCCCTGCCTTCCCCTATCTTACCTACCCCCCAGCCTTACCTAAATCCCCCCCCACCTTATTTTATTTCTTACACCTGCCAGAGGCAGGCGTATCTTGTGCGCACGGCCGGCTGCCTGCGCACGAACCTCCAGCATGGATGGAACGGAGGAGAGCTTGGGATACGTCCCCGAACCGCCCCCGGACCGCCATCATGCCCCTGGACCGCCCCCTGACCCCGGGCACGCCCCAGGCATGCCCCGGGCATGTCCTGGACTGCCATCCCGTCCCCGGACCACCCACTTTTGAAAGCCCTGGGACATACGTGCATCCTGGGGCTTGCGCACGCTGTCGAGCCTATGCAAATTTTTAAAGATGGCGCCGGCCGTCCATTACTCCTATTATGTGACAGGGGCCGGCCAATGGCACGGATACCCTGTCACATGGTAAGGGCAAAGGGCCATCGGCGCCATTTTTATTAGTGGCAGCCGATGGACTGAGAGCGGGAGATCGCTCCCGGGACCCCCACTGGACCACCAGGTAATTTTTAAAAGTTTTTTTTGGGGGGGAGGGAAGCTAAGGGATCTGTTTTAAAGGGTCGGGTGGGTTTTTTGTTTATGGGCTTGGGCGCAGCTGATAAAAAACTGCATGAACAAAATTTCACGATGTGAATCGGAACCGGAATCGGAACCGGAACCGATTCCGGTTCCGATTCACATCTCTACTATGCATGAACCTTCTGCATATTTATCAGCTGATTGTTATAAGAAAGGGCAAACAAGAAAAAAAAGAGCATCAGACGATGAAGAAGGTTTCAAACCTGCCCCTCTCTGTGTCGAGGAGGTAGAGAACTGGGAGTGTCTAGGGAGACTGGAGAGAGCAAAAGCCCTGCCTGATATCTGGCCACTTGCCACAAAGCCAGAGATGGGCCCCAGAGCTGAGAGTTGCCACTTAAGCCCAGCCAATATCAGGACCAAGGAAGCAAGCTCTTTTCCTCAAGATGGTCCCCTAGACCTCCAGCCAGAGACAGCCCCAGAGCTGAGAGATGCCTCCTCAGCCCAGCCAGGCCAAGGACCAAGGAAGGAAGCTCTTTTTCCTTGAGACAATCCCCAGGATCTCCAGCCAGAGACTGCTCGAGAGGTAAACAAAAGGGAATCTGACAAATTTGGGTGGGGCTAGCCAGTTAGTTACCTTTATTAATACCCTACACAGGCTAAGGTTTATGGCAAATTTCAATCCACTAATGATGCTATTATTTCCCTCATGATCTAATACTTTTGAGTCATGTATCCTCTCTGAAGAACTTTGTGCTATTTGCCACTTTCCTCCCACATTATCTGACACCCTTCAAGCCATGCCTCTCTCGCTTAACCTTCAAATTTCATGTAAATAACATGCTTACTCAGATCTTTATCTGTATTTTTCTCTATGCCATTGTTCCTGTAATTTTGCTACGCCGTACCTTACTTATTAATAGTTTCTGTTCCTTTTTTCATATAGTTATAGTTACTGTTCCATGTAAAGGCTATGCCTAAAAGTTCCAAATTACTTGTAAACCGATACGATGTGCAAACAGATGTCAGTATATAAAAATTCTAAATAAATAAATAAATTTGGTGTTTAGTGTCCTATTTTGGTTATATAGCAGGTTTTGTTTTGCAAATGTCTCTTGGGTTGGCATGGGGATTGTGGTTTGTTTTGTGTTGGAGGTTGTTTGGGTTTGGTTATATTTTTGTAGGACCCCTACTAAAGTATAGATTAGTTTTATAGCACGACTTTGAAGGTAGAGTAGGATAAAAGGAACATACCATCTATTTTCCAGCACCCCCTTGTGAGGCTGCTGCTGTAGTGCTGCCTGTTCCTATATAAGGTCAGAACCCCTTGTGATGCGTGGTCTTTTTAGCTGGACATCAGAGAGGAGTTTGAGAAGGAATACTAGATCCCACAGTTTGGGCCTACATTGGCATTGATCAACTTTCTCGTTTGAGGTTTTGTTCCTTTTTGAGAAGGAGATAACTGGTTATTCCTTCCATTTTTACACATTGGATTAGAATTTGTATTGTTTCCTGTTTCTTTCTACCTGAGAGATCCAGCATCTACTAAATCTGATCAGGGAGCAGAGCTCAGATATGAATCCAGTGTCTGAGGGGAGAAAAGGTGTCAAGGAAAGAGGAGCAGAGTGAAACCCATCCAGTTTATGACCTTTCAAATACCCATCCTGTATCGAGGCTTAGGAAGAAGAGGTATCATTCAGGTACCACAGAAGTAAGGAAGTGATTACCAGGACAACGGAGTCAAAGTATGAAAAATGGGAGCTAACTGTGGGTCAGATACCATACCAGTAAAGAACCCAGCTACCAGAGTAGAGATGGAGCAGTCTGGAGATTTTATGCTTGAAAAAAAATCCAGTCACAGATTTACCAAACGTAATTTTGTTTATTGGATTTCACAAATTTTGAGACTTGCATAAAGCCCATCTTTAAAACATCTTTCATTACAATTATGTCAAAAAACCCATCTGTTTCCAGCATGACTATTGTTTCCCACTATTGTGACTGTGAGTAAACCCCCAGGAAGTTAACCTCTTCTGTGCCTCCCCCCACCCGCCCCCAGCAATGGAAGAATCCTCTAGGCCTGGTATGTATTTCTTATTGTACTTGCTGTACTCCACCTTGTTTATCCATGCTGTTATAAAGATAGAATATAAATATGTGAAATTAAATTAAATAGTACTAGAGACAATCCAGATGAAGGCTAATAAAATGATGAAGGGTCTGCCCCATAATCCCTATAAGGTAAGATTTGGAGAAGAAGAAGAAGGGGGGGGGGGGGGGGGAGACAGGTGATAGGGACATTCAAATACTAAATAATATAAATAATGTGCAATATGCAACCAAAGAGTTAGGAATGAGACTGAAGGGAGCTTAACACATGTGATGTAAGAAGCTATTTAGAATCCACTAATAAAATAACAGGCACAGCACCTCTATACACTTATTCCAAATACAAAATCAGATTCTAAATAATACTATATAGAAGTATCAGTACAGTATATCCAGTAATGTAAACAAACAGGAAAAGGAAAGCTCTATCAGCGTACAATGCAAGACTCAGTCTATCGGCTTATGCCTGCAGTGGGCTTTAGACTACATATAAATCAAATAAATAATGATAGAACCATATTAAATGCATGGAGTTCTAATCATTTACAGTTTTCCCATGAATCCTCGTTATGCATGTGCCAATTCCAATTGAGACTCTATTATTACTGAATGTATTTAGAAATATGACTTCAGAAAAATATCATATGGACTATATAGTCTGCCCATGTACACCAATTGCTCAGTTCTACAATCCCTACCACTCCCTCAGAGATACCCTGTGCTTATCTCGTGCTTTCTTGAATTCAGCAACTATCTACCATCTCCATGGGGAGGCTGTTCCATTCATCCACCGCCTTCTCTGTAAAGAAATATTTCCTTAGATTAATTCGGCATCTATCCCCTTTCACCCTCATCCCATTCCCTCCTGAGCCTTCTCGTCATTGAATGAGACCCTCTTCCTGTGCATGTCTGTGCTGTAGTTAGGAATGAGCAGGGAGATTTTTAACATTTATAAAATTAAAAGGAGAATGTTTTGTAATTGTTTGGATACTAATGCTCTCTAAATTGTACTCTGTAGCTTCTTATTTTTCATATATGAGCAAAATATTTCCCCATAGTTGAATTATTGTTTTTACCTTGGTTATATATAATTTGGCCAACTTGTAAGGAATATATGGCTGGCCTTCCTTTGTCAAGTATTCATTTGCCTCCAAAGACCTCCTGTTGTCATCAGAACCATCATTGGTAGTGTTCTGCAGTTCTATAAAAAACATATTAATATAGTTGACATGGGATCAAAAATAAACAATTTCATGCCATGTAAAGTACAAAATTATTAATGGAATCTAAAGTCATATATTGTTATATATTTTTTTTTATATGAGGGTATGGCTACTCATAATAGAGCAATTTAAAATTTAGAGAGGTGAAACATAAGGGAGAACAAAATTACTAACAAACGACCTGATTTACTAAGCTTTTCTTTCCCTTAGACACAGAATGGGGGAAACAAAAACCGCTTAATAAATGAGGCCCAAATTTCTATAGTGAAAGGAGAAGGCAGGCTGAAGATGGGAGTTCAAAGCTCCCGAAATAAAACTATGTGCATATTAATGACTAATCTAGTGAACATAATTTCAAGGATTGTTAGCGATATGCAGAATCCAATAGCAAAACGTTGTGTGCAGACATAGCCCTGCTATAGAAAATCCACATGGAGCTCGGGTCCCAGGTCTGTACAGATCAGAAGTTTGAATATACCTAGTTGTGTGATGCAGGGTCTATGACATCCAGAATGGTGTGTTTCCATTCATATCAGTTAACCCTTGGCCGGCCGCCATGCCCCCCCCCCAAAGCTTGTCACTGGAAAAATCACTCTAATGCTAGTAGTTGTAACCTTGACTGCCCTTTACCCAGTGCCACCATCCCTGGAGTTTTCCTAGTGCCATAAAGGCATTGGTGCTGTCCTCCGAAGCTCCTTTCAGGGCTGGCTTGGGGCTGCACATTGTCCCTATGAGTCCATGTGTGAACAAGCACCTTAATACCTGCAGCCGTTTCCCTGGCCTCTGTATGAGAATTTCCATCTATTTCATGTCATTTTTTACATGCACTGTGGTTTTTCTCTCTTTGTGTAATTTGTGACACCCCCCCGGTATTTCCTTTCCCTCTAGGCACTTCACTTCCCTCTAGGCATTTACCTCCTGCAGGTAGAAGGCTCCACGATTCAATTCAAGGCGCAAGCCCAGCCATGCCTGGCTCGTGCACCTGGTATAGCACCTTACTCCTCTGATAGAGAATAGCAGGTCCTCATTGGCCACAATGAGTTAGGCCAGCCTGGCCACATCACTGACTGAGAAATTCAACTTTCATGTTGGGGAGGGTTGACATTTTAGAATGAGCCTGCCCTAGTAAAACCGGAAGTGTGCACACGTGCAAAAGAGTATGTGCATACTAGAGATCCCAAGTATGCCCAAAATTTTACACATACTTGGGATCAATAGTACGCGTGTATTTGGAGGGAGGAGGGGGAGGAGATGAATATATTTTAAACCTGTTCAGATGGTTCCACACAAATACTATTTGATCGAATCTGTGCAAACCCCTATACTTTATGTATACGGAACCGCGCGGATATATTTGAGTTAGGCTCCCTATGTACAGATGCTGAAGAAAGATGAGTAAGAATACCAGGATACTAAACACAAAAGTCTTGATTTTTTTTCAGTTTATGAGCGTAATCAGGAAGATGCTGATTTCTTTCACAAAATGTCTCAAATAATATCGAGCTTGGTGGAAACGCAAATAATCCTAGGTAAGGATTTTCATTTATTGACATCTAAAACCAATTGTAAAAAATAATTCAAAATAAAAAAAAATCAAAGGAGAAACTTTAAGCTTTGAGCACCACAAGATAGTATATGTATAGAGGACGAAGATTCTGGCCAGCAGAAAATATATGTTTTTCTCTGCATGTATTGTTCAGAATAGATCACATCCTATCAGACTCCTTAATGGGTTAAACCATAAATTTTAAAATGGAACAAATTGGTTGTTTGATCATGTGCTCACTCAGATGCACTGGTAAATGAACTGTGTTGAAAACCGCCAGGTGGCGCCTTAATACCAGCATGTTTTAAAAATGTGGAAATGCTGTCAAAATGGGAAAACTATTCCAGACTTACTCCCACAATGAATATAGCTGGAGAGCAAAGCAGTCTCTATGGAACAAATGATCTTCCAAGCAACAGAAGACAAACAACAGATTACAGAAGTGAAACTGTGGGTAAAAAGAGATGGGGGGGGGGGGGGGGGGGGGAAATATGTCAGAGAATTTCCAAGGGTTAAATTAAAATCTGTGGGTACTTTTTTACCCATAGACTTTCCACAGATTTTCAAAGCAAAAGTGCATGCATTTTTTCGCTTTGAAAATTCTTGGAAAGTAAAGTGCCACATACTCTTGCAATGGCATTACTTGAGCATGTGGCTTTCTGCACATACTTTCTAAAATTGAAAGTAAGGGGATAATTTTCAAATTAATTTCCACTTGTAAATGTAACTACTATTGTGGCAATTTTCAAAAGCCCACTTACAAGAGTATATTGCATTGACTTGTATAAAACCCATTTTTAAGCTTGGTAAATGCTGTTACAGGTTAAGTGTATAAATCTGAACTTGATCCCCAGAACACCTCTTTATTGCTTTTTTAAAAAGTAGGTGCAAAATCAAGATATGTTCATACGTTTTCCACGCAAAGAATAGCAAATTTTCTGAGCCATTTACACGTAGCAAATTTTCTGAGCCATTTACACGTATAAAATCACATTTTATTTGTGTAAATGGCTTTAAAAATTGTCCCTAAAATACAGGATAAACCATATTTCATGCAAAGTGTTTTCATGTTAGGAACAATGGCATAAAGGAGGGATATTGTTGACATAGTACATTAGAAAAGTGGAAATGAATAGAAGCATCCCTGTAATTAAAGATGGAAATATAATAATGTAGTAATAAAAATAACATATATTATAACAATACAATAGAGCCATCATTAGACATTAGAATCTTTGTAGATTGTGATACCTTTTATTATAGAAAGAAAAAACATGTTTTGATTAGGACCCTTCTTCATATCTGAAGATGAGGCTTATGTAGTCTCAAAAACATATATACTACATTTTTTTTCTGATCCAGTTACTGCAACCCTGGTGGGTCCTCCTGACAGATCAATTATTACTGTTTGTCTTTTCCCCTATTATTGTGTGTGTGGGTGTGTGTGTGTTTGTGGAGAAATGTGTGGTTCTTACGCATTATTGCTGGGTTCATTATGTGCTGCTAGGGTGAGTGTGTCCTGTATTAGTGGATTAATATTTAGCTGTCACTTACTGTAGGTCACAAACACATGGGTTTGTTTCTTATTGTGTTTCTAAGACATACGGACCACATCACCACTGAGCTGGAGTGGAGCGTCCTGTCTCCTGGCTACCAGAAGGGCCAGGTAGCTGGTGGGGGTGCAGGTGCCCGAAAGCTACTGGAGAAGCTGCAAGGATACAAGAGTCTGGGAGACCAGTTAGGGCTAGTGATGGACGGCCACCCCATGAGCTTTTCCGTTTACATGTCTCTTGTGCAGCATCAATGCTTGTGGATGGCTGAAAGCATGTTGTTTTTGCATGGCGTCTGAGTCTGCCAGGGTGGATTGGGGCACCAGGGTACCTGGAGAGACATCAGTGGACTGGTGGCCTTGCTCAGGGAGGGCTGCTGCAGCCAGCAAGAAAAGGATCACCGTGGTGAAGCTCTGGGGCAGCCGATGGCCCTACCTCTTCATGCTGCCAACTCTCTCTAGATCTCTCAGCAGCACAGAGGAGACAAAGCAACAGCAGGCCGCAAGGAACTGAAGCACGCTGTGGTGCTGCTAGTCTATGAGGCCCTTTCCTCCCTCTTCCTGTGGGCTTCCTGTTTAAAATGAAAACACATAGGTAAAGAGAGGAGGAGGGAAGTAGGAACTAGCAGAGCCATGCATGTTCCTTGTCCTTGTGGCCTGCGCTGCTGCCGCCCCAGTAGAGTTCTGGCAGGATGGGAGGTGGAAGGCAAGAAATGAGGGGAAGATAGATGAAAGCGGGGCAGATATGGAGCTGATGAGGGATATAGGGGAGGGAGAAAGGGAAAGAGAGATAATGGAAATAGATGAGGAGGGTGGGTAGTGATGAAGGCTGGCAGGGTAGAAAAGAGAAAGATGAGGAAGAGTAGAACAGAAAGATGAAGAAAGGAAGGAACAAGGGAAATGAAGGAGAGTGGGATGGAGTAGAGAAAGGTCTGGGACATCAAGGAAGAAGCTTTTTATAAAGAGACCGGAGAATAGAAAATATACAGGAACAGGCAGAAGAGCACCAGCACACAGCACTATTCTCAGAATGTGCATTAAAATAGTGTAACAACTCTATTTCACAACAAACGTAATTGTAAAACACAGATAATATGAATTTTACCTGTGAATAGTACCTTACAGGTACACCTGGTCATGACCTACTTCACTAAACAATCGATTGTATTATATAATATATTGTAACTGGACCTTTTGTGGCACCTGTTAGAATGTACTATAGTACACATCCACCTACATTAATTTATGTGCCTACATGTAAACCGTTGCGATGGTGTATAACTTATCAACCGTATAGAAAAGATTTTAAATAAATGAAATAAATAAATAAGATAGGGGAGAGAGATGAAGGAAGAAGATGAGGGAAAGAGAGAGAGGAAAGAGATGAAGGAGAGGTAGTGAGGGATAGAGGAGAAAGATGAGGGTAAGAAAGAAGGAAGGAAAGGTGTAGAAGAAGAGAAATCGGGGAAGGAGAAGAGGGTGTGTGTGGCAGTGAGAGGCAGGAGAAGGGCAATGTGCGAAAGAGAAGGAGAGGAGGTAAAATGGAAAGGTTTGGGAGATACCAGGAAGTAGGATAAAAAACAACAGAAGGAATAAATCTAACAGGACCTGGTAAACCAATAAAGAGGCAGTGGGATGCAAAAATATATTGAAAAGGTAAAGAGAATAAAATGGGTATGAGAAGAAGAAAATGTAGAAAACAGAGGGAGAGGAAAATAAATGAATAGAAGAATTTAAATAAGAAATCTAAAAAAATAACAAACTAGAGTTGCATGACAACCTCAAAGAACGTGTTTTCTAGCTCCATGCCCTGCACATGTATGTCTTGCAGTTGCTCCTGGGTGGTTGTGTATGTGAAGAGGGGGCTGAGGAGGTGGGTAGGGTTAGGTGGTGGCACTGCTGGCAGGGTTTCAGGGGTGGAGGAGGTATGTAAAGACTGAACTGTGCACTGGCCTTTCGGCTAAGACTGAGAACCCATACAACGTGGGGCGAGGAGTCAACAACCTGCCACTCAACCCCCTTGGGGACAACTTTACATTGCGACCATTGCCAAAATAGAAGCATTAAACCTTCTTCTGGTAAAAATAAAAATGCTGATGATGTCACCGTAGTTAACCCGGTGCTCCACGAATGACAGGAACAGGAGAGGCACTAGGGTAAAAAAAAAATCAAGATTCCTAGTTTGGCACCTTCTTCCCACCCTTGAAAGAAGTTCATTTGTCAAATGCATGAGAAAGCTCTGTATTGGCATTGGCATTTGAGATGGTCTTCGCATTGGGCATTTGTCTGTGCTTGTTTGGATGTACCTTTTTCTGTACTCGTGCTGTTTTCTCCCAAGCCAATACAACGTTTTATGTAAGACAGTTTATTCTTGTGACTAGCAAGTTTGCTCAGCCAAGATTCTTCTTGAGGAACTGAGGCTGTAAAAAAAAAAAAATAATAATAATAATAAGTTGCAGCAGCCGGCTCTTATTACCTAGCAAACACCACTAAAGGAAGAGGAGGAGAGGCAAATTCCACCAAATCTAAATTAGCAAAAAGGCGTGGTGTGTGTTGCAAAGCATTCAGTGCAGAGATGTATGTAAAACATGCTCAAAAATGTAATCTGTGACAGTTTCACATAAGAAAGGGAGCTGCACTTTTTGAAATTTCTTAAACGTCGGCACAGATTCTAACTTCAAGTGGACATCGGTGCACACATGTGCAATACAAAACAGGAGGCAGGAGTAAACCACAAAGGATCTCCTAACCCTCGGAGACAATGCCAGTAGCAGTGACCACCAGTATGTAAAAGTGATATTCTTACATTGCATGTTGCAGGATGCATTGTTCCTCCCGAGGAAGGGGAACAAAGGAATTATGAAAAGCACTGCAAGCAATTAAATCATTGCGAGACTGTCACTGATTACATTTTTCAGCATGTTTTACATGCATCTCTGCATTTAAGCTTGTTACACGAATCCTCAGACCACTGAATGCTTTTGCAACTCTCCCCACGCCTTTTTGCTCATATGACACAGTAACATAGTAATGACGGCAGGAAGGGGCCAAATGGTCCATCCAGTCTGCCCAGCATGTTTCTTATGATAATATCGACCGCTTCCTGTGGGTCACCCCCAGGTTTCTCTTAAAGGTAGTCCGTGCAGTTACCCCCAATCCTTATGATAAGGGTAGAAATATTTACAATCAAAAACCAAGCAACTGTCAAACCCATAAAAAATTACTGCTAGCAACAGTTTCACTGGGTGAGGAGCTTTCCTAAAAATTCTGACTTCCTGAAAATGCTGACTTGCTTGCATTGCTTTTGGAGTTGGCCATACAAGCAATCATGTGCCTTGCCCCTTATGTCTGCATATCAGTACCCCCAGACCTTAAAAGTCGGGGCCCATGTTGGTTGCAGTCTGAATCCAATTCCCCTCCCCCCCCCCCCCCCCCCCGCCACCAAAGTGGCGAGTGGTGTTGCAATTCCATCACCAGTATCAAGGCTTACTGGTTGAGGGTAGAACTCCCTGTGCTTCTGCAGGTTACCCCCGTGCACTCTCTTTTCTTCATTTCTATCTCCAGGCTTTAGGGATCTGCAGTATTTAGCTGAAAGCACACTACAACACGCAGCTACTTATCCTTTTAGATTGAATTTCTTACATGCTCTGAATTAGCACAGTGGGTCAGACGCCTTATTCATTCTTACAAGATGGAAAGAAAAGCCGCATAATACCTCACAGAACAAGGGAATTTTCAAGCACAAAGAACCCTTGAGTTGCAAATTGAGGGTGCTTTGTGGATAAATATACACATACACATGTAAAATGAGGGCATAAATTTAGGGGCGTTAGCAGCATGCCACCTAAAGTAGGTGCATATATTTAATACATGCACACAGAACCTGGCCCTAGAATGTCTTTTTCATGCAGACAAGATTGTGCAAGTTATGAAAGCAGAGGCATTGTTTTAAGCTGCTGTAACCCAAGTTACCCATAGATGGCTGACGTACGCAGGCTACCTCTGTCTTCATTCACCTCATAACAGACAGTCAAGGAACCTGTGAAAGAACTTTAGCACACGCACACACACACACACACACACACACACACACACATACACACATACACACACACACACACACCAAAGCTGTGCTGCAAACACTCAAAACTAAGAGTGAGCTAAGCAAGTAAGGCCACAACATGCAGGTTAAGACGCTTCTTCATGATGTTAACGAGGTTGTGCTAAAATTAGCATGACCTCACATGTAAATGAGGGAGAATCACATGAAAATTTGGCTTTACTGGGCCTCTAGGGAACAGTGTGGCATGGTCTCTAGATCAGCTACTTTCCATTTACTCAGTAGAGGGGAAAAACTTACAACCTGCCGCAGACCATGCATTACATATTTACTATGCGTGGAAAGTCCTGAAATTTACTGAGCTATCTGGCCTTTTCACTCTGGGCCTGATAGCAAAGGCGATTACAACCCTACCCCCCCCCCCTCCCATAAACACATACCCCTCCCTGCACACAGAATAAAGGGGCCCTGTTGCTTTGATGAACCTCCCTCCTTCCCCATGCCCCACCCAAAGATCAAGAAGCCATTTTCCCCAATCCTTGCTCCCACCCCTCCTTTACACAAATACATATGAGTTAAAACAGTATAGTTGTGGTTACAGGGGGAGGGACAGGGGGAGAGAAAAAATGGATGAAAAACAACATGAGTAGGGGTGGAATGGTATTAGGAATTTGAGGGTTGTGGGCTCGGGTGAGGTATATATATAACTGGGGAAAGAGTATAAATGCAACTGCGGGTTACTATTTACAAATTAGGGTAAATTATATATAGAAAAGCAATAATTTATTACATCTTGTACAGGTATTGACAGGGGGGTGGGGAGAAATAGTGTGGAGGAGAATATATGTGATGAGTTAGGTGTATGCTTGCAAGAACAGCCAGGTTTTTAGTTTTTGTTTGAATTTTTGTGTTTGATTCTTGTCTAAGATCGGGGGGTAAAGTGTTCCATAGTCTAGGGCCTGCGATGGAGAGGGATCGCTCTTTGGTGGAGTTGTAATGGGTAAGTTTGGGTGAGGGTGTGTTTAAAATTGCTGTGTGTTGGGATCGGGTTGGTCTATTATTGTTGCTGAAGGCTAAGGAGTCATTAAGCCATTTCATATCGTGGTTATGGCCTTTCATCCCCCCTTCTCCTCCTCTCCATATACCGATTCCCTCACTGTGCCCCTTAACCCACCTCCATCTGCTCCACTTACATACCCACCACCCTCACACACACCCCACCTTCGCACAAGGAGCCATGGAATGAGGGTGAAATGGGTAGAATTAATCTAAGGAAATAATTCTTTTCATAGACAGTGCTGGATACATGGGAGAGACAAGGAAAGTTTCTGAATTGAAGAAAGCATGGGTCAAGAACAGAAGTTCTCATGAAGGAGTGGCAGGAATTGTAGAAATGGGCAGACTAGACAGGCCATATGGTCTTTTTCTGCCATCATCTTTCTGTGTCTCTATGTAACAAACAAGTTGTGCTGTAGGTGATCCATTTTTGTTGGGCTATCTTAATACATTTTTGACTAGACTACAGTGACCTGATGAAGGGACTATAGCTTAAAAGTAGGTCACAAATGTATTGTTAGATCATGAAAGGAGATCACCTGTATCTTGTTTCTAGATCTTTATTTCTATGTGTGATGGGTCTTCGAAGAAAGACGTATTTTTTCATCACTAAGAAATTCCTGAAGAGAATGCTGGGTGGGAGAGATTATTTGGCCTCCATTTGGGTGCTAATCTAACGAGGAAATTGATGGTGAGTACAAACTATTGAATAAATACTGCTAATTTCCTGTGGAAGGTGTGGTATTCCGAATAGTCATCCTTCTGGTAAAATTACACAATGCTTTTGAACTGTATTCAGTGTAGGAAGAGTGGTTAATGGCTTGTGTTGAGGATATCTCATTTAGGAAGGATGAGAGGGAAATCCTGTAGAGCGAGTGGTCATCCAGTATAAAATGCTGGGTTGAGGTTTTTGGGGAAGGAGTTGGAGAGAACCTGGCTAGGGACTGGGCTTGCCTGGGGCAGCTTCTCTCCACAGAGGGCCCTACAGGAACTTTCTCCTTCAAGAGGAAAGATTCAAGGAGGAGTAGGTGTTTCTTCTCAAGGGAAGGCAACCAGAGAACCTGACCTGAATCCCGGAGATGGAGGGGAGCCTGGATGTCCCACAGTCAACGGGGATGTGGAATGAGGAAGCCACGGAAAGGTGAGAGATGAGGACACTAGAGAACTCTTACACTTGTGCTTAGATGGGGCAGAAGGAACTTCTGAAGGCTTACAGAGTTTCTATGGAGAATGGAGAGAATTACTTAGTGTCCAGTGAGTGGATACTGAAGCAATTAAAGTGGAAGAAATTGATGTTAAACCTGTGAGAAGCATAGTGTATTGAGAAAAAGGAAAGACAGTGGTTGGATTGTAGGGGAATTTTTCTACTGAGAGTATTTTGAAATACTGGGGAGAAAACTGGAGAAAGGTTATTTGTAAGAAGTCTCTTACTCCAGGGGAAAGTGTATATAATTACTAAAGATTTAGTAAATTGACCTTTCTGTCTTGTTTGTATCCTCCACAAATCTAGCTATGCAAGCCTATGTGCCTTGATCTAAAATCAGTGTTTTCTCTCACAATCTTGTTACATACTCTGTCTGCTGGTAACATGAGAAGATAAAAGTTTGTTGTCGGAATATAATTGCAGAGTGAGCTCCATTTTCCTGATGCGGTAAGATTTGAGCAGGGGAGATGGCAGTCGCAAGACGTCATTGAGGGGATTCTCCTAAGTTTGAGATCCCTTTCCTACTCAGGTCTTCTACACACCCTACTTGCCTCTGGACCTTTGTCCACTACACCATCTGCTTGATCCATATTCCTTCCTGAAGCTTCCCGAGACTCCGGCATTTGGCTTATTGGGGATCCTGACCCTCTCACATTTATGTGCCCCATCCGGGAGGGGGTGACCTATATATACAAGTAGCCTAACACAGTGACCATCGTACAGTATCCAAGTACATCAGAAGGTGTTTCCTAGCCATTAATGGCCTCTACTCACAGGACGCACAACCAGTCAGAATATGGAATCCCTGTCTTAGTGGAACCCCACTCTTATAGATTTATAATGAGGGATAACTACTTACTCTTTATGGATTCTTCATCAATTGCAATACTTTTGATCACACAAGATTGCTGGGCTTCTGTTTCATCCAAGTCACTGACACTGCCAGGTAGATCAGCAGAAGATACGATTGGTGAGTTTGGATCCACTTCACCTCTCATGAAGTTTGCAGTTGCTTGGGAGTATGAAGGAATAGCAGTTTTTTCCCAAATTCCTGAAATAAAAATCACACAATGAGAGGATACCCAGTGGTAGATTTATCACATTTTAATCCAATAAAAAAGAAAGTTCTTTTTTTACTCAACGCACAATTAAACTCTGGAATCTGTTGCCAGAGGATGTGGTTAGTGCAGTTAGTATAACTGTGTTTAAAAAAGGATTGGATAAGTTCTTGGAGGAGAAGTCCATTACCTGCTATTAATTAAGTTGACTTAGAAATTAGCCACTGCTATTACTAGCAACGGTAACATGGAATAGACTTAGTTTTTGGGTACTTGCCAGATTCTTATGGACTGGATTTGCCACCATTGGAAACAGGATGCTGGGCTTGATGGACCCTTTGTCTGACCCAGCATGGCTTGTTCTTATGTTCTTATTCCACACTTTAATCACCACAAGAGACTAAGAACATAAGAACAGCAGCATCCTGTTTCCAATAGCAGGTAATGGACTTCTCCTCCAAGAACTTATCCAATCCTTTTTAAACACAGATATACTAACTGCACTAACCACATCCTCTGGCAACAAATTCCAGAGTTTAATTGTGTGTTGAGTAAAAAAGAACTTTCTCCAATTAGTTTTAAATGTGCCCCATGCTAACTTCATGGAATGCCCTCTAGTCTTTCTACTATCCGAAAGAGTAAATAACCAATTCACATCTACCCGTTCCAGACCTCTCATGATTTTAAACATCTCTATCATATCCCTCCTCAGTCGTCTCTTCTCCAAGCTGAAAAGTCCTAACCTCTTTAGTCTTTCCTCATAGGGGAGTTGTTCCATTCCCCTTATCATTTTGGTAGCCCTTCTCTGTACCTTCTCCATCGCAATTATATCTTTTTTGAGATGCGGCGACCAGAATTGTACACAGTATTCAAGATGCGGTCTCACCATGGAGCGATACAGAGGCATTATGACATTTTCCGTTTTATTCACCATTCCCTTTCTAATAATTCCCAACATTCTGTTTGCTTTTTTGACTGCCACAGCACACTGAACCGACAATTTCAATGTGTTATCCACTATGACACCTAGATCTCTTTCTTGGGTTGTAGCACCTAATATGGAACCCAACATTGTGTAATTATTAGAGATGTGAATCGTGTCCTCGATTGTCTTAACGATTGATTTCGGCTGGGAGGGGGAGGGAATCGTATTGTTGCTGTTTGGGTGTTTAAAGTATCGTGAAAATCGTGAGCCGGCACACTAAAACCCCCTAAAACCCACCCCCGACCCTTTAAATTAAATCCCCCACCCTCCCGAACCCCCACCCCCCAAATGCCTTAAATTACCTGGGGGTCCAGCGGCGGTCCGGAACGGCAGCAGTCCGGAATGGCCTCCTGCAATTGAATCGTGTTGTCTTCAGCCGGCGCCATTTTTCAAAATGGCGGCGCAAAATGGCGGCGGCCATAGACCAACACGATTCGACTGCAGGAGGTCGTTCCGGACCCCCGCTGGATTTTTGGCAAGTCTTGTGGGGGTCAGGAGGTCCCCCAAGCTGGCAAAAAGTCCCTGGGGGTCCAGCGGGGGTCCGGAAAACGATCTCCTGCCGCGAATCGTTTTCCGTACGGAAAATGGCGCCGGCAGTAGATCGACTGCAGGAGGTCGTTCAGCGAGGGTCCTCTCTCCACACATATATACAGGTACTCTCACAAGCACATGTACACACATACACATATACACACACAAAAACCCTCATATACACACACAGACACTACCCCCACCACCCTGTCATACACACACATACACCACCCCCACCACCCTCTCACACACACACACACACACACACACACACACACCCTACTCCACCACCCTCTAATACACACACACACACAAACCACCTCACCACCCTCTCATACACACACACACCCTACTCCACCACCCTCTAATATACACACAAACACACACACACACACAAACCACCTCACCACCCTCTCATATACACACACAGACACTACCCCCACCACCCTGTCATACAAAAACACACCTATGCTACCTCCACCACCCTCTCATACACACACACACACACACACAGACACAGACACACACACACACACAGACACAGAAACACACACACACACACACCCTACTCCACCACCCTCTAATACACACACACACAAGCCACCTGACCACCCTCTCATATACACACACACACACACACACACCACCTCGATCCCTGGGATTCTGGGCTTTGGCCACCTCGCTGCTCCACTCTCCCTCCACCATGCTGCACTCTTTCACCTGCGCCGGCAGTACTGCGGGACCTTTCTGTTGCTGGCAGGAAGAAACCTTGCCGGCATGTCACAATACCAGGCTGCCACAGGACACCAGGACCTTTCTTTTGCTGGAGGAGAGTGGAAACCCCACCAGCATGTCACTGCTCCACGCCACCAGTCCTGCTGCCAGAGATTGCCTGCATGAAGGGTGAGGTGGCTGTGGCAGGAAGGTTTCAGGGGGAAATTTTGCTACCTCGAAATCCTTCTGCCTGAAGTGGCTGCCTCACCCTGCCTCATTATAGAACCACCCCTGACCATCCCATCCACTTTCGGTGCCATAGGCGCCTGCCTAATCCACTTAATGGTCCCACCGTCCCTGTCGGTGACCCTTTACTCTAATTTCTACTCTGCTGGGAGGGCCTTTCTGTTCTCACACTTCTTGTCCGTAGTCATGGATAGGTCTTCCAGTAAGTAGCTGTTACACTCGCTTGGGTCTCGTGATCCTCCCCAGTAAATTCTTGCAGCCTTGCCAGAGATTTAGTTAGCTTCTTCCTGGTCCATTTTATAGGGAAGCAGATTCCTTCTTCGGATAGACAATGGCTACTCCTCCTTTTCTCAGACTCAGCTCTACTTCAAGCACACAGCAGATTTAGCCGCACTCCTGGACACTCCCTCTCCAGAGTCCTCTCCAGGCTATCTCACTCACTCAGCTCTAAACAAAGCCCACTAAGGGTCTCTAGCACGGGGGTCTAGGATAAGAGAAGCAGTGAGACACACTTAAGCTGACCAGGGGTGTCACTTGCATGGTCAATACTGTATTTTATCTTTAAGAAATAACTGTCAAGGTTTTCATCTGTAGAAGATGCAATTATCTGCTTCTTCCTGCATCTGCTTTCCTCCTCCTGTAATTACACCAATATGTCTGATAGCACATTTATAAAGGTTCTTTAGTATGCACGATTTTAATAAGAGCATACAGCAGAGGGAGCTGTTAGGTAAAGAGAGCAATGCACAATTACTAAAGAGGTCACATAGCCACTTCCGTAGATGTGGCTGCTTGCAAACGTCTATAAGAGTACAAATGAAATCCAGCTTGGCTGAAAGAAAGGAATATGTTTCATATGAAATTACTAACAATTGTTACTAAAAAGAACAAACATAGTCAAAACGTTGTGTTACACACAATGTATGTATAATATAGACACTCCCCGTCCCTGCATTCTTTATCCCTCCTCTCTCTTTGATCTCTCTTGTTCTCTCCCCCTCCCCCTCCAACTTGCCTCTTGTCTGCCACTCCCCACAGTGTTATCCTTTTCCTGTTCTCCCTTCCCTGACACTTTCTTTATCTTTGATTCTCTCCTTTTCCTGTGTTTCTGTTCTTTTTTTTCTCTCTCCTTTTGAGTCCATTAAAAAAACAAAACAAAAAAAAAACCAAACCTGGAATACAGTTCACATATACATTCCTCTGCGATCAGTTGAAATTAGGAGTTTCTATGTGCTGGCTGTAAAAGATACAGAAACAATTCCCACATTCCAGAGTGTTCTGTGCGCAGAAGCTCATTAGTGTCCACTGCCCAGCTCTTTCTTAAGGTAGTTTTTGTAGTAGTCAGTCAGTCGTAAATTATATAGCAATATATGAACCAAAATAGAAATAAAATGTCTGAGATGGTTAGCCTTATTCAATAAGGATGACAGGGGAAGAAAGCATCTTATAACTGATTTATTGAAGCACGAGCTTTCCAGGACCAGAGTTCTCAAAAGCTCATGACAAAGTGGACTCTGGTCCTGGAAAGCTCATGCCTCAATAAGCTGGTTAGTCATAGTCTGTAAGGTGCCACCCGCTTCTGTCATTTTTTCTATACCAGACTAACACAGCTACGCTGAAGTTATTCAATGAAGAATGTTTCCACAGGCACAGAATATGAAACAGTCTTTTCCTTAAAAAAAAATAAATAAAAAGTCCCTAAAAGTAACATACTAGGTTTCTGTAGATAAAGAGCATTTGGCCCACCGATTTGGTTTGTTTGCTTCTGCTTACAATGTTCTAGCTGACGATATATCTCAGTGGTCAGCTCAGCTGTACAAACTCGACCACCTGCAAGATACTGGTTGTTCTGTCCCCAGCAGTGGGTACATGTTTGTATCTGTCTATATTGTAGTTTAACTGTGTTTAGTGCAGTCCTCCCTTCTGAGGATTCTTAATACTGAAGCACTTTGAACCTATGATAAAAATCTGTGAGCCTTTGCCTTTAAGAGGCCCCCTCCCCCCTCCACTTTCTCTCACCATCGGGAGAGCTTGAATCCCACTCAGTCTAACTTACATTTTCCAGGGTGCCTTATAGGTTCAAAGGACTGCCCTTCATGCTCCCCCTGTGTTACATGGTTCTTAGGCTCGCTGCCATTGAACCCTGTCCCCTGCCTCCAGCTTGTGGAGGTGTTTCCTTTAACAGCTCTTGATGACAGTTCAGTTTGTTCCATGCTTGCTTCCGAGTAGCAGTGCTCTGTGTTACCCCCTGGAACGGATTGGGTTTCACCTTCCCTTTATCGCCTTCTTCTAAAGACTAAATCTGGCTCAGATTCCTCTTACCTTCCCACCCTTGCAACACAAGAAACTCTATTCTCCCTTCTCCTACCTTATCTCCAGTTACCAAAGATTCTTGCTGGGGCTCGCATCTGAAATGCAACAATTGTGAGTAGAATTTACTTGTACACCATTTCAGACTTACAGAATCTTTGTCATGAGGACTGATTGGGGGGAAAGTTTAGCTGCCTGGATAATAAAACGTGGGTGTTTTATGTGAGCCAGAACACTGGTCCTCTAACCTAGCTTGCAAGTGAAGCCCAATCAGCCTCCTACCCATAAGATACAGGGATGTGCAGCCCCAGAAAATTTGTTTCACTTGGGTGTGTGTGTGTGGGGGGGGGGGGGGTGAGTCTATTCATTTATTGGTTCATTTTAATGTTTATTTCTATTTATTTTATTTGCCAAACCAAAATAAACATTTAAGAAAAAAAAAAGTAACAGGGCTTAACCTCTGCCACCACTTCCTGGGGCCTCCTCAGACCCCTCCAAACATCCCTTCACTCCCACCTGTCACCAATAAGCCAGAGCCTGGGCCTAGCAGGCTGGGCTGAGCCAAACCCATCTGAGACCCTCCAACCCCCAGTAATGATCTCCCTGGCCACCACTTACCTCCTGTGGGAGTCTTCCAGCAAGAAAGGGACAGGATCAATCCCCTACTTGCTCCTGTCTCACTGGTGTCTCTTTAAAAAATGGCACCAGCTAGCCCTGAGAGCAGTACCAAGTGTGATATCAAACTGGCAATAGTCTCAAGGCCAGCCAGTGCCAGATCCTTGAATGGATGAAGAAATGTATGGCCAAAACATGGCACTGACCAGCCCTAAGACAGACACCATTTTGTTGACGTCAAGTTAATGCTGGCCTCAGGGCCAGCTGGTGCTATTTTTAAAAGGACTTCAGCAGGGCAGGAGCGACTAGGACTTTCTCCTGCCCCTTTCTTCCCGGAAGACCACCAAGAAAGGAGTAATTAGGGGCCAGGGAGGTATCTGGTTCTTTCTCAATTATAGGTGGTGAGAATGGGGGTCAGAGGGGCCCAGGGAGGTCCCAGATGGGCACAAGCAGTCTTCCACAGCACGCCTACACTTAGCCACATTTAGGGGAGGTGTTCCTGGGGCATGTTTTGGGCATGATTGGAAAAATATGCACATAGATTGCATTTTCAAATCTACGTGTGTGTGCTTTTCAAGCAAAACGTTACTCACACAATAAGCAGGTGTCTGTGGGAACTTTTTACTCACAAATATTTTTAAAAGGGAAAGTATACATGTATTTTTTCACTAAAAATTGGTGCAAAGTTCATGTGTACAAGGCACATGTAGATTTGTCACCAAAATGCACTGTCTGAAAATTGTCTTCATTATGCCTTCAATCACATCTCACCATTCACATAATTCAAAGCATTGCAGGTACGTGATTTGAAACATACTGAGACCACACACTAGACATATGGAGGTCGATTTTCAGCAGGAAAAAAGTAAATAAAAACATTACAATAAAGATCTGAACTAACAAATCAAAATGAAAATTAGCCGGCCCTTAGACAGCATCATGACTCCATGACGTTTTCTCAGTCAAGTGCAAAGAAGTGCTGTGTCAGGCGGACAGGTTTTGTTTGATATTCTTCTGAGAATGATTTTCAGCATATCTGATGTTTGCCAGCTAAAAGTTTGCTTTTTCTTCTAAGTGTGCCCCCTGAAGAAGCCATTTTGTCTGGTGAAACAGTAGCTCTGTTGGGCATTAGCAAATCTGCTATTTAAATCAGTACTTTCAAAATGAAGATTATTTAGTTAAATGTTGCTGGATGCTCATTGCACATAGGAGAATGCTAGCTGAATTTTTAGGAGTTACTTTGATATAAAGTTTTTGTAAGTATTTTTGTAATGATTTTTGGAGTGCTTTTAATGGTCCAGTCAAGATTACGTTTTGAACCACTATTCTTTATGCGTATCATACAGGAAGAGTGCTTGTATAAATTGGCAATTTATTTACTCCAGTTTTCACTTTGATTTGTTAGTTCACATTTTTGTTGTAATGTTTTGATTACATTTTTTCCTAAGGAATATTAGGCAACCCTTATTTTTACTTTTGTGCATTGGTTTGCTGGGTTGATTTTTTTTTTTTTTTTGCAGTGGTTCTGCTTTTTTGTTTATAACTGGCTTATTTTCAGTGCCACTTAACTAGTTAAGTTCCGACTAAGCCAGTTAAGAGGCACTGAATGAATATTTGACTGCACTAAGCGGCTGCCACTTTGCAGGCTGTTTATCTGGCTAAACGAAATGGAGCATTCCAGAGCTCCTTATCCACTTAACTCAGTGACTATGAACCTCACTGTACCTTCTGCTGAGACCTATCAGGTTAGTGTGGAGGTGTGGTTTTTATTATATGTTTTTTCCTGTGCTGCAGCTGGTATCCCACTGCTGGATGATCTTGGCATCGATGAGTGGGGTTCATGAACCTCCATTCCCAATTGTCCCTGCCCTTCCTGTGCTGGGCTGCTCTGTATAATGCTATTGTGAGCTGTCAGCTCATGCTAGCTTTGCAGGAGTGCAGTGCTGATTCTTTCACAAAAGAGAAATCTGCCCTTTTCTATCACAGCAGCCAATTTTCCTCCTTTAAGAGCAGCCAGCACTTAAGCAATTAAAAAGAAGGTAAGGTCGATAAAGTAAACAGTTCTCCTTTTGGTACATATATTAACCTTCCATTATTGCAGCTCATCATTATTTTTACCTTCCTAAGGCAGAGTTCCTTTTCTGATTTTAGTTTGGTTTCCAATGCATGCTCTGATTCTGCTACTTTTTTCCCATTTTTTTCTATGGGGCTGGGTTGCCTGCTTCAGTGATTGCAGCATGGCCAAATGCCTTGAGCCTCTATCAGCCTCTGAGAATCCAAGAGACTTAATCAAAGTGTTCAGAGAATATCTGGACCACCTCCCTCCCTTTTGAGGAAAGTTTCAGGAAGAGCCAAATTATTCAATGATTTTTCTCCATGCCAAGCTAGCTCCTGTGATGTTTTTGCTCCAAACCTTGACCACCAATCGTGTGATGACTCTGCGCCAAGCTATGCTAGCACGTTCAAAGATTCCAATCCAGGCTATCCCAGCAACTCCAGTCCTTGTTCTTACATTGATGAAGTCAGTGCCAGCTGTCTCTACAGCTCCATTACCTGCCTTTGCACCAGTGAAATCCATGTCAGCTACCTCTTCAATTCCAGTTCCTGTCTTTGCACTGTCAAGTCAGTGTCAGCTTCCCTTACAGCTACAGTGCCTGTCTCTGCAGCAGTGAAGTCAGTGCTTGCTGTCCTTACAGCTGCAGCTCCAGTTCCTGTTTTCATGAATCCAGCTGACACTACAGCTTCAGCTCCATTTCCTGCATCCATGAATTCACCTTTGACTATCTCGACAGCTTCCACTGAGGTTCCTACATCAATGAATCAGTTCCAGCTGCTGCTACAGCTTCAGCTCCAGTTCCTGCATTCATAAATCCAGCAGACTCCAGGCAAGGCCCTGATCCCAGCCTGGCAAGATCTGAACCCATGCTACTCAGAATTGTACCTCAGTGGGTTAGATCGGGGACCTTGGAGGTCCTTGGGGGGTTTCTTGAGGCCACAATTGGAGGGGTGGTATTCTATAAGGATTGATGGGGTTTGAATCCATGATCCTGGGATTTGCAGGCCATGAACATACTGCAAAGCTGCAGAGGCTGCTGGCTTTCCTGGGAGTCCTAGCATTTTTACCTTGAAGTCCGAGGAGAACTAGATTTACCTCTGCAGCATTCTAACTGGCCCAGCACTGGGCCAACAGCTTTCTTGGCATCCACCCCGTGGAAGCTCTATCCATCCAGCCTATGATTCTAACCTTGTTCCATAGTTCCTGTCTTGTAGCCTTGCTCTAGAATTCTTGCCTTGTAACCCTGATCCAGAGTTTCTGCCCTGAAATCTTGTTCCAGTATTCCTGCACTGTAATTGTGCTCCTGTCTTATAAACTTGTTCCTGCCTTCTCATCCAGTTCCAGTGTCCTGCTTTATATTGAGTTCCTGTGCCTCTGACTCCTGTTTAAGCCCTGGACTCCACCACCATACCCTAGCCTTGCCTCTCAAAATACACACACCTTCCCTCTGGGGCAGCCTCTGCTTGCCAAGCCCTGATATCCCTAACAGCTTCTAGCCCTTAATTTGCACTAACATAAGATCAGGCGCATGGTTCATCTGCTTTCTGCACCCTATTCCAGATGTGGCTCATGTCACGAGAGAGTGACTTTTGCATGGTTATAAAAGGGATAATGAGACTTTCATAAATTGTAATGAATTGATCATGAACTGCATGCTGGAAGGTTGGGGCTAAGCTTTACACCTGCTTAACAAGGTTTTATTTGGCTTCTCTGGGGTGTGCAGGACCTCTCATTTGCATTTTCTAAATATTTGCATTTGCCTGATTCAGCAAACATTGTTTATTCATTTATTTTAGATTTAGCTCATGTCTTTTCTTTATTAGCTCAAGGCGAGTTACATGCAAGTATTTATTTCCCTGTCCTTAGAGGGCTTACATTATACGGGGCCTTATTTTCCCCATAGACACAGCATAGACATTTCACCCCTCCATTGGAGGGTGAAGCGACTTGTTGTTTGGTTAGAAATATTTCTAAAGTTCTAACAGAGGTGAATCGAGATTCATGGGGAGTACGTGCGCATCAGCAATGGTGTTGCAGAGAAGCGTGTCCAAAAGCTCCCTTTTGTGTCCATGATAGCTTTCCTGCTCTGGCACATTTGCTCTGGCTTGTTGTGAATGAGAGAAAAATGTTCACTTTATAGAAATGAAGCAGGCAATTAGTAGCAATAATTCACAACCCAATCAAATGTGGTTTTTTTCCCTTTAAAATAGGGTCTCAAGAGGTAGATATTCAGCAGGCAGTTGAGCAGGAAAGTTACCCGGATAACTTTCCCTGGATATTCAGCAGAGCATAATTGGCTAAATGATATATACCGAATAAAAGTTACTCAGCTAATTGTAGACAGGTAGCACTTATCAGAGCCCTTCCATCACTGCTCTCTTTTTATCTGGCCACATTTTGTGTGGGTAATAAGTTACCTGGAAAACTTTAGCCAGAAAGCATGAGAATATTCAAACCTCGACTTTTGTCCAGGTAACTCAAAAAGCTACCTGATCAAGCCCTTTGAACATCAACCTCTAAGTTTTCTATCTCACAGCAAAGCTAGTTCAGTGCCTGCTCTCATATAATCACAAGTCATTAGTGCTAAAGTTCTTTACTCAGAATTAATTCTTCAAAAGAGGAAAACGATTGTGCATATAAAATACTAATTACATACTCCTATATAATTAAAACCTTGTATTATTTTAAAAAGCAGTTTGAATAAAAGTTGAATCCCACTGAAAGAAGGGTGTTTGGATAATCAGAGTGAATCCAGAACAGACTATAAATAGAATGAAATAAAAATAAGCCATTGACAGTTCAGCTTGGAAGCATTTAGATTAGTTTAGGTTTACCTCAGATTTACATATTTACCTGGTTCTGATATTTCTGACCCTGTTCAGAGGTGAGCATTGACAGATTCATGCTTGGACTATCAGGTTTTGAAGATTCATGTTATCCTTGAAGACTTTGAACAACTTGAATCTTTGACCACTGGCATAACCCGGAACCCAATTGAGCAAATCCAGCTTTTTTTAAAAAATATAATAAATGTGAGCCTTTGAAACTGCGTCTGATTAGTCAAGTAATTTCAAGTCAGATGTTCACAGATCTGAATTAGATTTGGAATGGGTTTAAGGTAGGGATGTATATTCTTTTTAAACAAATAGTAAAACCTGATGAATGAGGCCATTTTTTGTGTGTTCTAAATGAAACAATCCAAAAATAGTGGTTGACAGCAAATTAAAAAGAAAAAAAAAGCCTCCAACAAGATCAGGTCATGGCCTGGTCAAGTCACTGAGGCCTTGGCCCAACACAGGGGCCCGGCCTGAAGCCAGGACCCATCATCAAGGCCCAGGCCTAAGCCTAGGCCTTACACCAAGGTCTGGCCCAAGCTGGATCCCATTTAGGTCTGACACCAAGTCCCATCACTGAGACCCAGACACAATGCCAGGGCTCAGCATTGGGCCTTGGCCTTGGTATTAAAATCCAGCCTCAAACTTGGCCTTGGCATCAGACCTGGGTCTAGGCCAATTTTTTATTTTACATTGAAATCAATGGGGCCTTTGGATTGCTTCTCCCATTTACTTCAATGTCAACCAAAAAAAGATGAAAGACACAAATGTACACTTTTTTCAATTGAGACAATCCTGATGATTGACTGTGAACTACGAAAATGAATAAACAAATCAAAATTATTTTTTTTGACTCTGCACATCCATGGTTAGAACAAACTTACCCTTTCATCAATACTGTGAGCTATTATAACCAAGCCAGCATTCTGTTTTTCACTATCTTATGACCTGTCTTGTTCTTCTTCCTTTATAACTGCAACTATTCAAAGATTCAAAGCTGTATTTAAGTCAAGTTGTGGGAGGTACACCCACCCTGAATTTTTAAGCTTCATGGTAATGATATAGTTCAACGCCTACACATGAAACCTGAGCAAAAGTAATAAAATCTTGCCCAGTTCTGCTTGTTGTAACCTGTAGAGCAGCTTGCAGAATTTATCTGCAGCATCGAAAACTGTCTCATATCATGCTTCACTGCTGGCGGTGGAATATACGGTTTCATAGGGTAAGCGAGATTACAATTTAAGGCAAATAGTTATCATAGTAATGATGTTACCAGGTAAGAATTGTCGTTCTCATAGCAATGAACTTTCCTTTCAGTATCCTTGAAAAATGTCATTACCCATGAGTAAGGTAAATTCTTCTACTATGATATTATGTACAAACATATCTGCTGGCTACTGATCCCAATGCTCCCCAGAGTTTAGAGATGCCTGCTCTTGGATTCTTCACTTTATTAATATACCCTACTTGAAGTTTGCTTATGATCACAACTCTTCTTAGTTTAAAACCATGGGCTTACCTAATTTGCTTATGTTTTCAGCAGCTGGAGACACAGCATTTCTCTTCTTCCAGAACCAAGATCTTGATTGCAATGGAATGTTCTCATCCAGGGAAGTAAAATATACTGCTAGATAAACAAAGAAAGCTGTTTAGACAAAACAGTGGTTCTTAACAATATAGTGCTGAAAAAAAAAAGATCTGAATTTAGAATGCATTTAATTAAGAAAAGCTTTATAGAAACCCCACCCCCACTCTTTCCCTGAGCAAAATTGTGAAATTTTGCAGACATGTTGAGGTCCATATCCAGCTAACTTTGAAGGTATATTCAATACTGAAACTGCACTTTTGAATATAGCCGGCTATCTTAAAATTAGCTCGCTAATTATAGTCACCTAACTTTAGGACAGCTCTTCGGCCTGAGTAGACTTAACTGGCTAAGTCAACTGGCTAACTCTGAATATTGGAGATAGCTGGTTAACTTAGCGAGCTAACTCTTTCCAGTTATGGCCCCGGAATGCCTCTGCAGCTGACTAAATTCTAGCCTCCTAACTGTTGCGATCGTGGGGGTGCAGTCACTTGCTCTAGAGAAGTGAGCCCTTGGACCACAGCGTGGCTCAGGGAGGAGCCCCAAGGTAGACACTGTGGGAGGTGAGAGGGTCCAAGCACATGCTGGAGCTGGAACAAGACTGGAAAATCATAGGAACTGATACTAGGCAGGCTCAGACCTCCACTGGACCTACATGCACAGGTGAGACCCAGCAACACAATACTAGTCTCAAGAGTAGACCTCCGGCCACTTGGTAGCCCTTACAGACCCACTGCTTGGGAATGACGAGTGCGTAAGGCCAGACAAAGGCTGGGGGCGGGAACATGACAAGACGTGGAACTGACCGAAGATTCGAGGAACTTGGAAGACTCAGGCACTAGTACAGGGTGAGTATTGCACAGCAGCATGTCCTATACAGCCGCCCATGGCTGGTTGCGGACCACGCTGGAAGTGAAACAGTCTCCAGGCGAGAAGATGAAGACTAGAACCTGGAAACATGATGAAAATTCAGGAGAAACCTACACGGTGGAGCACTCTACACAGCCGTCCATGGCTGGTTGCGGACCACACTGAAGCGGAGCAGGCTCTGGCTTGAATCTAGGGCATGGACGGAAGCAAGAACAAGGAACTCTGAAGACCAGGAACAGGATTCAAGGATTCAGGATTCAGGATTCAGAACTTGGATTCAGGAACAGACCTCAGCGTTAAAAGCAAGGGCCTTCCAGAGACTTGCGCTGCAGATATGAAGACAGACCTTGTGCCACGAGGTGCCCTACACAGCCCTCCATGGGCTGGTCACTATCAATTTTTATGGGCATTTCCCATAAGTGTTTTAACTGCAAGGGAAGTATTTAATACAATTGGAATGCCTGGTACATGTACCCCTGATACACTGTGCCATACTAGGGGATTACTGGGACAGATTGGACCTTACTGGAGGGTAACTGGGACAGACCTGGCTATATAAGGGGGTGGTAATGTATATACCTGGGACAGACTGGCCATACCGAGCGAGGGTAGTAAATGTGCCTGCAACAAACTGGGCCAGACTGGGGACATGCAAATCAGTAGGGTGTTACGAGCGCGCGCGGGCGCGGTCGTCTCGAGCTGGTGGTGAGCCCTTGGGCCACGGCGAAAGCTAGGGAGGAGCCCCAGCCACACCGTGGGAGGTGAGCTGGGTAGGCATGGTGAGCCAGGTGGGTACAGAAGCAGGCACAGAGTTTGACCCTCAGCCGGACCTGCACGCCCATGGTAGCCAACACTGGGAAGTTGACTGATGAACGGTCCTCCGACTGTTCCCGGCCCTTTCGGACCTGCCGCTGGGAACGGCAATGGGCAGCAGGCCGGACAGAGGCGAGGGCAGACAGAGTCCTTTACACTGAAGACGTCAGACGGGGCTGAAGCAGACATCCAAGACAGGCTGAAGCAAGACGTTGAAGAGGAGGGCTGGAAGGAGACATGGCACTGTCCAATAGGGCGCCCTACTCAGCCCACCCACGGGACTGAGTCGCGGACCACCCCGTCCCAGACGCGCCCTACACAGCCCAGGAAGGCTGGTCGCGGCCCACGCTGAGGAAAGGAGAGTGCAGGAAAGGTCCAGACGAGCAGGAACTCTGATGCTGGGATACTGACATCCAAAGCCCCTTCGGCTGGCAGGCAGGGAAGCTCAAGAGCCCGGGGGACGAATCCCTCCTGTTGGCCACTCCAGGGCCCAACAGGACAGAAGGCTCAGGAACCAGACGAGGACATAGGGCAGAACAACCGGAACTGGAACAGGAACAGGATCAGGCAGCTTCAGTAACAGACATCAAAGCAAGGTCAGGAACAGACATCCAGACAGAGACAGGACAAGGAGCCATCAATACATGGAGGACCTGGATCGGCAAGGTTACAGGCGACTGTAATGCACAATCCGAAGGCCAGTTGCAAATGACAAGGAAGTCCTTATAAACTGGAGGTAGAAGGCAACTCCCTAGGAGGAGCTGGCCAGGACCGCCCCTCGCTGGTCCTATAAATAAGGTGGAGAGCTGCGGGCCGGCCCCTAGGAGAAGGGCGTCGCCAAACAGGAAGTCCAAACGCTGGCATGCAAGCCACAGGCACAGCTAGGCCTCTCAGGCCCTGGAGCAAGTCCCGGGTGGAACACAGGCGAGGCCTTGGCTTCGGAGCGGCCTCTGGAGGAAGGTGAGAGACCACCTGTAGCGCAGCAACAGGGGGGATCGTAACAGTGGGGATAATCCATTTTCAAAATTATTCTAATTGGCTTATGAATATTAAAGATTTCAAAGTACAGTCATACAATTTAGCATTAAGATTCTTTGAAACAGGTTATCCTTTTTCTGTCATTAAAACAGCATATCAGAGAGCTCTTTTTTCCCATAGTGATGAATTATTTGAATATTCAAACAAGAATTCTTGAAAAATGGGTGTGTGTTACAATATTCTGATCAGGCAGCTTCTTTCTATATCTCAGATTATTAAAAGACATTGGCATGATCTTACTTTTCATTCTGTTTTTTCAGAACAACTATTGATTTCATACAAACTGGAACCCAATATAAAAAAAAATCAAATGGTGAGAGCTTCATTAAAAAATGTACAAATTTTAAATACCTATGGGTTATCACAGGGACCATACAGGTGTGATAACTGTGATATAACAGGACCTACAAGGTCAAAATTAACAACAAAGAGTCCCACCCCGTCTGCTCAACTCTGGGAGTACCACAAGGATCCTCCCTATCCCCAACCCTCTTCAACATCTACCTGCTCCCACTCTGCCAACTCCTCTCCAAACTAAATCTAATTTATTATTTATACGCAGACGATGTACAAATTATCTTACCGATCACTGAATCATTAAACAAAACCCTGGATCTCTGGAACACCTGCCTTGTCTATAAACAGACTTCTAACAAGCCTCAACTTGATCCTGAACACAAACAAGACGGAACTCCTACTCATCTCTCACGACGGAAATTTCACACTACCTAACTCTCACCCCGCAACCCTTCCAATCTTCTCCCCCCAAGTCAGAAACTTAGGAGTCATCATGGATAAACAACTGAACTTCAAAAGTTTCATCAATAACACGACTAAGGACTGCTTTTTCAAACTGCAAGTCTTAAAACGATTGAGACCTCTCCTCCACTTCCATGACTTCCGTACAGTGCTTCAGGCAATCATCTTCTCAAAAATAGATTATTGCAATTCTCTTCTGCTCGGCCTACCTGCAAATACTATCAAACCATTACAGATGCTGCAAAATGCCGCAGCCAGAATTCTAACCAGGACCAAAAAAAGGGACCACATTACTCCCATCCTGATGAACCTCCACTGGCTCCCAATCAAATTCAGAACCTTGTACAAAGCTCTAACCATCACCCACAAAGCTCTCTACAACATCACCCCACTAGAGCTCAAGATCCCTCTTCGACTGTGCTTACCATCCAGGCCGGTAAGAGCAGCGTATAAAGACACCCTCCAGGTCCCCCCCTTAAAAACCACTTTAAGAAAGAGAGCCCTCTCATCGTCTGGACCAACACATTGGAACTCTCTTCCGCCAGACCTCCAGCTCGAACATTGCCCGTCCACATTTAAGAAAAGACTCAAAACCTGGTTGTTCAATCAGGCCTTTGCTTAAATCAGATGTTCTGCAGAATTAAATCAGTTCGTTCACTAGTAGTCCACTGACTTTCTCCAGCTTTCTTTCTGTAGAGACGAACACTATTATGTCGCTCCTATGTCTCAATCCCAAGATCTTTTGCCAATACCATGGTTTTAAACCAAATCATAGCCCTACTAGCCGTTCAATGTATTTTTGAGTTATCCCCCTGGTTTTTCTTCAGTTCTATGATCCTAGTTTTGTAACTCCTTGTTCAATGTAATGCACTCTTTGAGGCACTGTTTACTGTTACAATGTAAACCGAATTGATTTGTAACTTTTTACAAGAATTTCGGTATATAAAACTGTAAAATAAATAAATAAATATATGTATGTTAGCATTACAAGGAGATAGCTGGGAACATCCTATTACTCATGTGATTTAAAAGCATAAAAAGTGAACTGACTGTAACTCTGATAATGTGCTATACATCATTCAATGTAAATGCCCTACGATCAATGTTTGGCGCCTCAGTACCTTTACAAAAAACATTGGGACTTTAAAAAACAATTGTGGGACCAAAAATTTAATGTAGAACTTGAGAAGTGCTGATAGGATTGAAGCCCCTGAAGCAGCTTTAGTGAAACATGGTATCGTGTGGGGCTTAACAAGATTGCACATACCAGAAAGGGAAGTAAACGTTTATTTATACTTTGGTAGTATTTATTATAACATTTTTAAAAAGTAAAGACCGATGATTATATGAGACCCAGTAAGTTTGTTGTTGTTAGTTTGTTGATGGAACATCATTATGTTCTAAAAGATCAATGATGGTCCCAGATATCAATTAATACTTTTTTTGTTATTAGTATTTAGTTCTTTTGCAATACTTTTTGAATTATACTAAGATCAATGTTGGCAGGACTAAGAGTAAGACTTTGTGAACATCACAGTGATTGAACATCCAGAAAAATAAAGCACCTACAGTTGAACATTGTCTTAAGCATCAACATCCTTTTACAGATCTTTGCTGGACAGTTATTGATTCAGTATTACAATCATATTGAGGGGGAGACATTCCTGCTATTTTGAATTATAAAGAACATCAGTGGATATTTACTTTAAATTCTGTACAACCCATAGGAATGAATGAGGACATTGAATGGATATCCTTAATTTAGAAGTGCATATATTTTGTATTGGATTTTTAAACATTTTGTTTTTACTTTTTATTATATTTACTCATTAAACAGTAAGCAAATAAAAACAGGAATACTGATTTACATAGAGCATAATACATACAGATATTACTTTAAAGAAAAACATACAATTCAATAATTTCAATTTAGCCCACATCCTTGGGGAAGGACCAGCGATATATAGATCACAACTTAAATAAAGAGAGCAAATACACTTTATCTACCCAATAACACCTAACCCTCAGCTTTATCTTTAACAAAGGTTTTGAGATGTAGTGGGTCAATAAAAATGAAATTATTCTTTTTAAAAATTACCAAGGATTTGCATAGGTACTTAAGAAAAAAAGAAGCCCCCAACTCTACAACCCTCTGTTTTAAACACAAAAACTGCTTCCTACATTCTTGAGTAATATGAGATACATCTGGAAATGCATATAACTGTTGGCCACAAAACAATCTAGTTTTATATTGACAGAACTTCTGAAAAATCATATCTCAGTCCTGCTCAAATACAAATGTAACCAGAAGGGTTGCTCTTGAGGAAATGTCATCAAATGAAGACTCAAGAAAGGTAGATCAGGAGGGACTTTGCCCCTGGAGCAAGTCCAATGCCCCCTCACCAGAATTTACAACCTTTCTGCTTTTGGGCAGGTAATATATCTTAGATAATGTTGCGGTGCCTGGCCACGGCAGTCCTCGGCCAGGCCCTCTTACCTCCGATGGCCCTTCGGCATGGCGTGGCAGCCCTCCCGATGTGGCAGGCTGCGCACGGTCCACTGCGCGGCTCCCCTGGCATCTTTTCAGCCAGCATCAGAGCCTCCTTTGGTGTGGGTGGAGGCCCCGCCTCTTAAAGGGGCCACAGTGTGAAAACCAGGCCTGACGTCATCATCCAGGGGTATTTTAACCCTACTGTGGAACCAGGGAATTGCCTTGCAACAGGGTTCCTCTGTTGCTTCCTGGCTGTTTCCTGCCTCATCTGGTAATTCCTGTCTTGTCTCCTGGTTTGACCTCGGATCGTCCCTCGTTTTGCTTGTCTGCTGCCCGCCCTGACCTTGGCTTGGACCGTCTCTGCATTTTCGCTGCCTACCCTGGATCTTCTGCCTGGACTTCGTCTCTGCATCTTTGCTGCCTGCCCCGGATCTTCTGCCTGGACTTTGCCTCTGCATCTTCGCTGCCTGCTCCGGATCTTCTGCCTGGACTTCCTCTCATCTTGGTACCGCTTCTGGTGGGTGAACGTCTGGAGTACCCGTTCATTGGGGGCTCACCGGCGTTCATAAGCTATCCACTCCTCGGAGGGCCATTCTGCTTGATCCCTTGAACCTATTCCACCTTCTGGAGATGAGTCCATTGAGGTTGTTCCTCGGACTAAGGGTCCACAACCGTAAAAGTTTGCAAGGCCATGGACCCGGTGGATTTAACTGGTCTCCAGGCTATTCCGGGCCTGGCTCAATGACTTCTGCAGCAGCAACAACAGCAGCAGCAGCAGCAGCAGCAGTGCCTAGAGACTTTAGCCACCACAGTAGAATGCCTGGTAACTCGCCTGGATTCTGCTTTTGGAACAGGGGCTGCCGCTCCCCCTATGACGGTTCCAGTAACTTCGACTTCAGTGACTCACATGCCAGCTCCACCCCGATTCGCAGGAGAGGCCAAGCAGTGCCGAGGATTCCTGAATCTTGCTTCATCAGGTTTTCCCTGCAGGAACAACAGTTCCCAACGGACCGAGAAAAGACAACTTTCATCACTTCATTACTGGATGGTACAGCCCTGGCCTGGGCATTCCCGATCTGGGAGCACAGAGACTCCATTTTGGGAGACTTGCCTCAATTTGTCCAGACATTTCAACAAGTATTTGATGAACCAGGTCGCCAGTCTACGGCCTCTTCTGAGCTGGTCAACCTTTGTCAAGGCACACGCACGCTGGCCGACTTCGCTATAGAATTCCGCACCTTTGTGTCCGAGCTGCGATGGCGTATGGACAGCCTACGAGGTATCTTCCTGGAGGGGTTATCTCCTTGCTTTAAAGATGAGTTAGCCGCACGGGATATCCCAGATGATCTGGAGGCGCTCATTGAATTGGCAGGTCAGATCGATCGGCGATTACAGCAGCATGCTAAGGAATCTAGCCAGCCTGAATGGTTCCTTTGGCCCCTACCTTCTCTCATCCAATGGTCACGCCAACCACTTCCGAGTCTTCATCGCCATGTTTTGAATGTGGGGTGTCTGAAATCAGACCGTGGGAGAGAAAAAGTTGAAGAATAACCAATTGAAAGAATTTTGCTGATGGAACGAAGCAAAAATCTTGCTGATGAAAAAGAAGGAAGATTTGAGAATGTATTTCCCCTGAAGCAGGACCCGTTGGTTCGAAACACGATCGTGTCGGGACTCAGGACTTTCAGTCAATATTTTGAGATGAGTATTCTTTTTGATATGTATTGAGTTTTGGATTGGGATTTGGGACTTGCATTTTATGCTTGCCAAATGAAGTGTGTTCCCATGATTTATGCAGCTTGAGGTTCATCAGCATGTCGGGAGATTCTTGTATATTTTAACAAAAATTCAAATTATAAAAAAAATCAACAAAATAAAGTGGATTTAAAATAAAGTAAAGTGACTCCACCAAATCTGAGTTTGATTGATATACAAACTCTGTGAGTGAGGGTCCCACATCAGATGATATAATTATAGATTATTTATGTCAAATATGGCTATTTGAAATGGCATAAAAGATATACCAGTTAAACCATCGATCATTGTTTATGTTACTACTTAAAGGTTTTCTGGAATACACATAGTGTACTTTGGATGGTGTTTGTAAAGTTTAACAACCACATGCAGTCTATATAGCTATTAGCTCTGAGAAAATTCATTAAATTGGATATGTAAGTTTTTCATTTAAAAATATTTTATACTTTTCTACCTTGACAATTTCTAAATTAATTTTATATATTGTAGTTCAATTTTAGAGTCTTATGGTTGCCTAAACAACTCACCCCTGAAGAAGAAATAAAAGCAAAACACGAATTGTGTCGGACTTTATTTGGCCTTTCTCTGTGCAGCTCTTTTAATGAACTTGTGCTTTAAAACAATGAAAAGATAAGTGTTAAGTTTTTCACTGTCAGTTTTTCTATTGTTATAAGAAAATTTTATCTGCAGAATATTTGCATAAAAACAAAAAAAAATTTTTTTTTCTAGAGGCCTGTGATAAAAGGTTTGAGCTGCAAATCATTTCAGTGGTGGGTGTAAGATTTTAACACTGCGTCACCACTTTCACAAGTTATGTTTATCACTGTCTCATAAACTATTTTCACTTCTTTGATATATATTATGAATATTCATGGCACAATAGTTGAGGAGGGAGAGAGAACAGAAGAGAAGGAGTACTTTTTACAGAGTAGACAGGGTTAGGGCACAGTTTTTGGATCTGTCAGTGGAGTATGTCATGCACAGGTTTAGATTCAACAAGGAAATCAAACTGTACCTATGCCAGCAGTTAGAGCAAGATTTGCCACTTCCACCTGCAGAGGCCTGGCCTTGTCAGTAAACATCAAGGTCGCTACCATCCTGACATTTTTGGTTACCACCACCTTCTAGACAGCTCTAGGGGCCATTGCTAGAATGAGCCAATCTTTCAACTCTGTTTGTATAGAGCAGTTCTTGGCTGTGTTTCTCAAGAAAACACACTACTAAATACCTTTCCCTCAAAGCAAATAGCAATAGCAACAAATATTGACTGACTTCTACAACACTGCACACTTCCCCTCTGCCTTGGGAGTTATTGAATACACTCATATCGCTGTATGTACACCAGTATACAATGAGAACATCTAACACAACCACAGGGGCTTCCCCTCCCTCAATATGTAGATGGTCTGCAATGCCAAGAGAATTATCAAAGACATCATGGCCAGGTTTCCAGGATCCAGTCATGATGCTTACAACCCCTCGCAGTCAGGAATTCATGATTGCTTCCAGGAAGGGCACATCAGCAAGGACTGGCTTCTAGGTAGGAAGGGACTTATCACTACCACTACACGGCAACTTACCTCTTCTTTTTGTTTCCCTCATATCTAGGTGAAGTGACAGCATTGGTACAGAAGGACCACTCTAACCTTGACCAGTGAACTACCCCGCTGCCCACCACTAAGTGATATATGTAACTCTCTGCTCTTCTCTGTTTTCCCCTATAGGTGATAGAAGATATCCACTCAAACCCTGGCTCATGATCTCACTAGCTAAACCACAGACCATTGTGGTTTAGATATTCACTACAACAGGGCCACTGGCAGACCAGGGCAGACATTGAAAGAACCTTCGGCCTACTCAAAATACATTTCCGCTTCCTAGACCAATCTAAGGGATACATTCTCTACAACCCCATTAAAAGTCTGTGAGATCTTTACTAGGGGTGTGCATTCGGATTGACCGCATTAGTAAAACGCAACTCATATTTTTTTTTTACTTAAAAAATTGATTCGACATAAACGATCGGATTTCCCACATATCGAACATAGATATGTTCGATATGTGGGAAATCGCGATTGTTGAGCCAAAATAAAAATATAAACCCCCTCACCCTCCTTAATCCCCCCCCCCGACTTACCACAACTCCCTGGTGATGGAGCGAGGAGTGAGGACGCCATTTCTGCAATCCTTGGCGAGAAGCATGTGACGTCGGCGGCACGTCGAGTGACGCCGGCGTCACGTGATTCCCGGCTCGTTCGCGCCGGACGGCTCGTTCGGCCCAAAAAGAACTTTTGGCCAGCTTGGGGGGGTCAGGAGGCCCCCCCAAGCTGGCCAAAAGTTCTTTTTGGGCCGAACGAGCCGTCCGGCACGAACTCGCCGGGAATCACGTGACGCCGCGTCACTCGACGTGCCACCGACGTCACATGCTTCTCGCCAAGGATTGCAGAAATGACATCCTCACTCCTCGCTCGATCACCAGGGAGTTGTGGTAAGTCTGGGGGGGGATTAAGGAGGGTGAGGGGGTTTAAATTTTTTTTTTGCACATATGTACATATACCCAACTCATTAGATTTTTTTTATGTCCATATTGGCCGCAAGTGGGACCCCCTTTCGGACATAAAAAATATGAACATAAAATTTTGCTCTGCACATCCCTAATCTTTACAGCCTGCTGCATGCTTCAGAACCTTGCCAAAAGCTGAGGCATGCCTCCTACAGAAGGACTAGAGGATCATCTGGATGAAGAGGAGAAGGAGGAGGAGGCACATGATCTGAATCAGGAGGAATTCAAGAGATACATCACCAGACTCAAAAGCAGGTTATACAGGAAAAGAGCACTCTAATACAAAGATATTTTAGAAGGTAAAGGTGCATTTATTTACATGGCATGCTCAATGTGCAGAATAATATATATATACAATAAATTTATTGCATCCTTGGCTGCCCTCTTTTTCTGGGTGGAAGCTCAGCTGCCTTGACCTGTCCCAATCTTGTGCTCCTCCTTAGCAGGGTCTAATCACAGCAGACACTGTTCTTGGAGGGCCTGAAAACTGTGGACTGTGGCACAAATTCATTGCTGCTGGAGGGGCCTGAAGGGCTTTGAGGTTGCTGAGAAGATAGCCTTGAAAAAGTGGTAGGCATTTCCTCTTCAGACATTGTAGTGAGTGAGGATCCTACCTGTATCCTTGGACAGAGGGGAGCAGCTCTCTGTGATGGTCATGGTGATGATGCTGGAAATGGCATCGATGTGGGTGGTGATGGCCCAAGAGGAGTTGGAACCACAATGGGCGGTGGTGGAGCAAGAAATTAAGCTACCAATTGGGCAGGTAGAACTCCAGCTTAGGGAGGTGCCATTCAGGGTGGTGGTGCAGCATAGGCTGGTGGGGCAGCATCCAGGGAAGCATCTCAAAACTGGCAGCATTCCATGGGGGCTGCAAATGGCAGGGTGGTATACACTGCAGCATCTCCCTCCACACTGCAGAATGGGCCTGCATTTGCTCTTGAATAGGGATGTGAATTGTTTTTCAACGATTTAGATTATCGTCCCGATAAGGTTTAAATCATCATTAATCGGTAAATAGTGTGATACAATAGAAATTTCCCCGATTTATCGTGAAAAATTGTTTTTTTGGTTAGTGTGCACTAACCATTGTTAGTGCGCGCTAACAGAAAATGATACAATTTGACACTTTTCAGGTCAGTTAAAGTCAGTTTAGGAATGAATATGTATTCCTATTGGCTGCCCTCTTATTTATTCATGTTACCAAGGTTCCTACTGACAATATATGGGGGATGGGAAATGGAAACGGTTGGTAGCTTGACAAAAAAAGTAATGTGATCAGTCAATGTGACTAGAACTTGTGCCCTATCCCTGATACCGGCAGTGTTGTGATCTTCCTGCACACAGTGCCCTATCCCGGTTACCAGGAGCGTTGTGATCTTCCTGCACTCAGTGCCCTATCCCTGATACCGGGGGTGTTGTGATCTTCCTGCACTCAGTGCCCTATCCCTGATACCGGGGGTGTTGTGATCTTCCTGCACGCAGTGCCTTATCCCGGTTACCGGGGGTGTTGTGATCTTCCTGCACTCAGTGCCCTATCCCTGATACTGGGGGTGTTGTGATCTTCCTGCACACAGCACCCTATCCTGGTTACCGGGGGTGTTGTGATCTTCCTGCACGCAGTGCCCTATCCCGGTTACTGGGGGTGTTGTGATCTTCCTGCACGCAGTGCCCTATCCCTGATACCGGGAGTGTTGTGATCTTCCTGCACACAGCGTCCTATCCCTGATACCAGGAGTGTTGTGATCATCCTGCACATAGTGCCCTATCCCGGTTACCGGGGGTGTTGTGATCTTCCTGTATGCAGTGCCCTATCCCGGTTACCGGGGGTGTTGTGATCTTCCTGCACTCAGTACCCTATCCCTGATACCGGGAGTGTTGCGATCTTCCTGCATGCAGTGCCGTATCCCTGATACCAGGAGTGTTGTGATCTTCCTGCACACAGCGTCCTATCCCTGATACCGGGAGTGTTGTGATTGTCCTGCACATAGTGCCCTATCCCGGTTACCGGGGGTGTTGTGATCTTCCTGCACACAGTGCCCTAGCCCGGTTACCGGGGGTGTTGTGATCTTCCTGCACTCAGTGTCCTATCCCTGATACCAGGAGTGTTGTGATCTTCCTGCATGCAGTGCTGTATCCCTGATACCGGGAGTGTTGTGATCTTCCTGCACGCAGTGCCCTATCCCTGATACTTGGCATGTTGTGATCTTCCTGCAAGCAGTGCCCTATCCCTGATACCGGGAGTGTTGTGATCTTCCTGCATGCAGTGCCCTATCCCTGATACCGGTAGTGTTGTGATCTTCCTGCACACAGTGCCCTATCCCAGTTACCGGGGGTGTTGTGATCTTCCTGCACACAGTGCCCTAGCCCGGTTACCGGGGGTGTTGTGATCTTCCTGCACACAGTGCCCTATCTCGGTTACCGGGGTGTTGTGATCTTCCTTCATGCAGTGCCCTATCCCTAATACCGGGAGTGTTGTGATCTTCCTGCACAGAGTGCCCTATCCCGGTTACCGGGGGTGTTGTGATCTTCCTGCACACAGTGCCTTAGCCCGGTTACCGGGGGTGTTGTGATCTTCCTGCACACAGTGCCCTATCCTGGTTACCGGGGGTGTTGTGATCTTCCTGCACGCAGTGCCCTATCCTGGTTACCGGGGGTGTTGTGATCTTCCTGCACTCAGTGCCCAATCCTGATACCAGGAGTGTTGTGATCTTCCTGCATGCAGTGCTGTATTCCTGATACGGGGAGTGTTGTGATCTTCCTGCACGCAGTGCCCTGTTCCGGTTACCCCCGGTAAATTTGGGACATAATGGGTTAAGACAGAACCAATGCAGAAAGGGGCCTCATTCTTTATTGCTTTATGAACAATCATGGTTACCTTGTATTTTATGAGGGATTGAACAGATTTTGTCAGTGGAGGGGGGACAGGGTCTTGCTGGGATGGGGGAGGGGCGGGTGAAGAGAATAGGTCCTGTCAGGGGGGGAATCAGGGTTTGTTGGGGTCCAAGGTCCTGTTTGGGGGTGGGGATGGGATCAGGCCTCAGAGGAACTTACATGAAAACCCAAGATTAGGGGAGGAAGAAGATAAACAGCCCAAGCACGGCTTGCTTTAGCTGCTGAAGGCTAACACTAAAACTTAACTATGTTACTGGTGGGTGTCATGAGATGTGGCCCCTGGCCAGTTCTAAACACCTGTAGGATTGTTTATAAGAGTCGTGCAAGCCCTCTCATCAAAAAGCTTCTTTATTTTCATTTTAATACTTGTTACTTCATAGGTCCCAGAGCATCCATTGCCCTTGAGGCAGTAGGGTCACTTTGGGCACACACAACAAGAATTTCAATATAAGCAAACAAATTCAGTGTCACAACCAAATACCCTTCTCTGCTGCCTCTTGTCATATGACTATCCTATAGCAAGAAGCTTTTCTGTACCCTTCATGGGATATTACCCATCTGAGATAGCAGCTCTCAGCCTATCATGGTCTTCTCTGACTATCCTCTGCGTCTCTGGGAGCATTTTGTCTTCTTGGCAGTATCTGCTTCCTTGATAGTCTGCCCCAAGAGAGAAACTGCACTTTATAAGTAACTCCATAATTAGTCTCACCTGTATTTTCTAGTTACTATTGCATTCCTTTTTGTTCAGTGTCTTGTTCCTGATTGGCTTTAGGTTAAGACTTTCTGATGTTATACCGAGGGCAGGAGTGATTCCCAGTCATTCCTGCCCCATTGTTGCCATCATTCAGAATGGCGCTGGCTGATGAAGATGATGACATTTTTCAATGGAAACAGATTGCTGAAAGAGTGTGGTGCTTTAGAGACATTTCTTGGGAGAGGGGTTGATACGAATGGAGGACCTTCAGCTTTATATGGGGGCTTATGAGGGCCCTTGGGTCTATCTCTATCCCCATGCACCGTCTTCTCACTTAGGGTTTGGGCCTAAAAAAATCAAATAGTCAGTGACAAAATGGAAAAGCTCCTGCTTTCTCAAACGTCAAATCAAAAATCCACACAGACACTAGGTGTCAATCTATGACATAGAATGTGGATGGAATAATTGCAGCAGCCTCCAGTGGGGCGCCGTCAAAAGATGGTACATTCGTTTTCACTGTGCAGCATGACCTTACTACTAGGTCATACTCCTTAGTAAGGATCATAATGGATCCCTACACACATCTTCTGTGTAAGCACATTCAAGTGAAGGTAAAGGAATTAGATATGAGATGGTATTACCCCCAATTGAACAGCATGTCTAAATATATCACAGTCCTCCTTCCTGTACATGCAGCCGAACGTAGGACTCACAGGATTTATTTCAAATGTCACATACTCTTATTTGTAACTCATCTGAAACACTGTACTATTACCTTCGAAACAAGTACAGTAGGTATGGATTATATGTTGCTGCAAGATTTTCTTCAGTTACTCCAATCTTAATTGTGACGGACCCTACGGTTACATCACCATTAATACCTGGGTGAACCTTTAGTTTAGTCAGTAAGAGTGCAGGTTAGTGTGAGGGAAGGTTACCATTCAAATGCTGCCCCTCCTTCTGAGGGGTCTGGAATGGCCATACCCCTGAGAGTCTATATAGTAACTCTCTACAGAGAACTCAGGAAGCAGTCCCTTTAGGTTTGTTGAGAGTTAGGAAGGAGAGAGGAGTTTTACTTCAGTTGTTTTTCAGGCCCAGTCTGAGGAGCCAGGCAAATCCTGCCTGGTGGTCCTGACAAGGGTCGGGAGGGCTTTCCTTTTCCAGTCCACTCACTGGCTGGTTAGAATTTACTCTCAGGGTCTATTTTTCGGGTTTAAGATTTTAAGTGATAGGAGCCTTGTGAGAGCCTGTACACCACCAGGGCTCAGGGCACGGGGAACCCTGTGTCTGGGACTGTGCAGGTTAGAGAAGACCTGCCCTTTGTTCTAATTAAATTCTGTGTCATATCCTTGTGTGAACTATGTGCTGACAAGCGTCTTATTGAAGTCTAATATTTAGACACCTCCATACCTTCTACGAGATGACCTGCAGCATGGAGGAAATCCAGTGTTAAATTCAGTTGGGGATAAAAGACTCTGAGTTCAAGATCCAGGAGGAAGTTTTGGCTGCCCTTCCTTCCTGTCTGAAGCAAAGAGAGCTGCTTGCTTCATGGGAATTACCCCATCAGGGATCCAGAAAAAGAAATAATGAGACTGTGTAAGAACAAGAATATCCTGCAAATCTGCTAACCATGAGTAACGGACATCAAAACTAATTGTGGACACCCATCCGATGTTTTCACTACCCTGGGAAGAGAGAGAGAATTTACTCTCTGTGCCATACACTCTTTTCCATTTTTATCAGTTTGGAAGGGGATTTTTGACTGTATCTAAAGAGACCTTGCCCATCTGGAAGCTCCACTTTACCTAAGCCTGGAGAGTAGATGTTTCCCTGGCCCTGATATGTGAGTACTGCATAGGTAGAGGGAAAGAGACATTAAGAAAAGAAAACAAGAGAATTCTGTGATGCTGCAGTTTGCGTTATTTTGACATTCATCATCAGTGTTTGAACAGTAAAGACTTTAATTTTGGACACTAACACAGTGACTCCAGAGTATTTCTTTCTCACTCACTGCACCCACCCGGAGGATATGTACCCTCTCTGAAGGGAACATAAAGGAAAGGAGATGTATAAAAAGGTCACTCCTGTCACATTGGGCCCTGGGAGTAAATTTTCCCCACCACACCTCAAAGGATCTGGTCCTGGAAGTAAGAGGGAATGTGAAAGAGCTTGTCGGTGAGTGGTTCCAGTCCGAAAAAGAAACACATATTTGTATGCCCCCACCCATGCAGGATAAACACACCGGGGTGGGGTTACATAATGAAAGCCACAGTTTTGCTCTGTTTCAGCTTCAGCTATCTCCTTCAAGTCAAATAAAAAGGGAGTCCAGCAATATAAGATAAACAGAAACTTTACAAATCTAAAGGTATATTGATTGCATAAGCATATGGCACATTATCTACTCTGCCAATTAAAGAATTTGCAGCCTACATTCTTTCTTTCTTTAAGCATCTCTTATATTCCATAGTTTTCCAGAAAAACATTCAAAGCAGAATAAAAAAAAACATTCATAAAAATAAGAATAAAATAATACAAGTATATAAAGAGGATGGAGTCAGTCCAGAGGGTGACTACTAAAATGGTCAGTGGTCTTCGTTCTAAAGCATATGGGTATAGACTTAAAGATCTAAACATGTATACCCTAGAGTAAAGGCAAGATAGGGGAAATATGATAGAGACATTCAAACATCTCAAAGGTTTCCATGCACTGAAGGTGAGCCTTTTCCATTGGAAAGGAAGCTCTAGAACAAGGAGTAATGAGATGAGGGTGAAAGGGGGTAGATTCAGGAGCAATCTTAGGAAATATTTCTTTACATAGAGGGTGGTGGATGTGTGGAACAACCTCTCAGTAGAGGCGGTGGAGGCAAAAACAGTATCTGAATTCAAGAAAGCATTGAATAAATACAAGGGATTTCTAAGGAAGTTATGAGAATTTTAATACTAAAAAATTGGACGTTTGGGCAGACTGGATGGGCCACATGGTATTTTTCTGCCATCATGTTTCTATGTTTCGAAAACCAAATAACGATAAGCATACAGACACAACTACTGCTAAAAACGCATAAAATATTAATTTAAAACAGAAACATTCTTCCGAGTATATAGAAAGAAACAGAAAATCAGGAGCTTTAGATGACTCACTAAAGCAGTGTATAAAGCTTGGACTGAGTACATGTCTTTCTATATGTTATTAACCAATGCAAATTTACCTGCATCCATGGTAAGGCACACGCAGCACAAAGATAAACCACTTCTAGCCTGGACAAGTGGGAACGAGCTTAAACGTGTGCAATGTGAGAGCTCCATTTGAAATGCTGAATAATTAAAGAGCCTCACTAAGTAGCTGGCTTCTGTTTCACATGGAAAGGAAAAAGCTCCAGCTCTGGAGATCATATGTCCTATTCTTATCCATTATCATTTCCCTTCAGTCCGCTTTTCAGGTAATGTTTGTAAAATGTCTTTGGTTTTCATATCCTTTGGCTGACTCTCTGCAAAGGAAAAAAAAAACAAAGTGGGATCAATTTTATAGAAATGCCATCCAGCTGAAAATATATTTTCCAGGATTTGAGATGGGGTCAGTCAATAAAGTAAAAATTGTATTACAGGTTCATGCATCTTTTATGCATAGCTTTTTGTAATTGATGGTTACACAGTTTTCAATGCACACCCTCCCCCCCCCCCCCCCCCCCCCACACACACACACTTTTTTATTTCTGTGTTCCTCCAGATTCAGTCATCAATATTGCAATTACCAGCTGTATGCAGCATAGTAGACAGTCTCTGCTCACAAATCAAACTGGTATCATACAAAGGCGCTATTCAACCAAAATATTGGCTGCACTGCACCACATATCATATTCCAGGCTTATTTAGTCAAATGAAAATATTTTTTGACTTTTTTTTTTGTAGAATGCACATAAATCTGCAGTGAAAATCAACTTCCCATCAATGTTCTAATATATTGCAACCTAAAGTTAGCTTCATCGAAAGATGGATCGGGGGAGAGTGTTAGACGTTGTGAGGTTGGATTTCAGTAAGGCCTTTGTCACGGTTCTGCGCAGGCATAAATAAGCTGAGTGCCCTTAGAATGAGCCAGCCCTAGATTGACTGATGGGTTAGAAACTGGTTGAGTGGGAGATGACAAAAGATAGTGGTAAATGGAGTTGACACCAAGGAGAGCATAAGAAGTGGTATGCTGGGTCAGACTAAGGTCCATCGAGTCCAGCATCCTGTCTCTGACAATTGGCCAATCCAGTTTGCAAGGTCTTGGCAGCTCCCCCCAAAGTTTTCTGTTACTCTCGGGGATAGCAATAGCTTTTCTTTAGTCCACCTATTTTCCTCCAGGAACTTGACCAAATCTCCTTTAAACCTGCAATGCTAGTTATCTTGATCACATCTTCTGGCAACAGATTTCACAGTTTTATTGGGCACTGAGTGAAAAGGTAATTTCTATGATTTGTTTTAGATCTGCAAGTTGTTAGTTTCATGGAATGTCCCCTTGTTATAGTATTATTTGAAAGGTTAATAACCATCCTTTATTTACCCATTCCACCCCATTCATGATTTTATAAACTTCTATCATATCCCTTCCCAATCATCTCTTTTCCAAGCTGAAAACAACATGCCTAGCCTCTCAAAATGAAAGTGCTATGTCACTCCCTTTATCATTTTGGTTGCCCTCCTCTGATTTTTTTCAGATGGGGCAACCTGAACTGTACACAATACTCAAGCCAAGGTGCAGTTGCTATCCAGACAGTGACTGAATATGAGGAAAGTGGCTTGAGGGGAAGAATAAGGAATTCTTGTTTTAGCTATGTTGAGTTTTAGGTGATTATTTAATTTAATTGATTGACTTTAATTCCATCAGGACATCAAGTAGTTTACAGAACTAAAAAATAAAGTAATGCCAACATTAAATTAGACAGCAATCTAAAACATTGTGAGGCCGATATTCAGAAACCATTTAGATGGATAACTGAAACATTATCCATCTAAATGGCTACCTGGTTATATTCATTGCCATATGTGCCTATATTCTAGGTGCACAACGAGATATGTGCCTGGAATTTAGGCACATAAGTAGGAGGCATTCGAGGGGGGGATGGGCAGGAGGCATTTCCAGGCAGAGCAGAGTTAGCCATATAAGTTAGCTGCTTAACCTATGTGGCTAACTCTGGTTGGCCCACAGAGCTGTCCTAAAGTTAGCCAGTTAGACATAACCGGCTAACTTTAAAATAGCCGGGGATATTCAGCGGCGTGGCTGCACCACCGAGTATCCCCATTAAGTTAGCTGGATAGGAGAGCAGGACTGGGACCAGCTTTTTCTGCGCACGGGGCAGATATACAGAATTACGTGCCTATGCCCCTCCACTGACATGTGACAGTAAAGGGACCAATCAGAAATAAGTAAAGGAGTGAATAAATTAATATTAAGTGCCCGGCACTTTAATATTGATTTATTAACTCCTTCTGGTGCCCATAGTCAGCATGTGCGCTGGTTAGAAAAAAGGGACCCTGATAAATTCAGCGTCCATTTTCTTAATGGCGGACAGCCACCGACATTGGACCTCTCTCCGGCTCGCGCTGTCGAGGAGGCGCGAGCCCTAATTTAAATATTGCTTTGTGCCCGCAGGAGAGGTGCCTGGGGAGGCATTATGAAAGTGAGCACTAAATACACAGTGCCTGCTTTCAGTGCAAGTTTTTTACATCGGCCCCTGAGTTAGCCAGATATTTATATCCGGCTAACTTAACAGGCTGCTCCGCAGCTGAATATCGGCCTCTTTACTAATAATAAAACAGCTTAAAAAATCCAGTGAACAAAATCTTATGAAAACAAAAACGACCCTAATCAGTAAAACATTATAAGCAAAAATAAAACATCACATAGTAATAGCAAAAGAATTAAGAGGAAAAATTGTAACAGACTGAGTCATAATCCAAGGTTAATAGTTATAATTAAAAATGGTATAACCATAAGGAGTGTAATTTTGCTAATAACCAAAGGCTTGTGAAATTTTAGTTAATTATTTTCCTGTCTGAGATCTAGAGAGAGGGTATACCATAGTTAAGGTACTAAGTAGCCAAAAGCTAAACAGCAGATAGTTTCAACCTTTATTGTTGTAGGTGGCAGAATAATGTGGAAATCCAATCCTAAAGAATGAAGCACTTGAGTAGGCTGATAGGAGAGCAGAACTGGGACCAGCTTTTTCTGCGCCCGGGGCAGATATACAGAATTACGTGCCTCTGCCCCCTCCCCCTTCATTTACCAGCGTCTGCTCTGACACAGCGCTTTCTCCTTTAGCAACAAAGGCATAAATGTCCTTATAACGGTGGCAGCTTTATCAAAGCCCCTCTTTCTTTCTTTCTCTCTCTCTCTCTCTCCTTTCCTGCCCAGCATTCCCCTCTGTCTCTTCCCCTCCCCTTCTTTCCATATGTCCCCCCCCCCGACTCCACTCTGTTCCCTGAATCCTCCTATTTTCCCCCCACTCCTTGTCCTGAATCCCCACTACTTGCCCTAGGTCGTCCTCTTTCTTCCCCCACCCCCTGCCCCGCAGCAGGAGTCCCCCCTCCCTTTTTGCCCCCCCCCCCCCCCCATCTCTTGTCCAGTGCCAGTCCCTTCTTTGGCTCCCCTCTTTACCCCTGCCAAGAAGCATTCCCCTCCATTTTCCCTCTTTCGGTCTCTCTCTCCTCCCTCCTATGCTCCTTGGGCTGTAATAGTGTAGATCTTTTGCAGTGGCAGCAGTAATAGTTGGAAAACCCTAACGTCAACACAGGGCCAGAGAGCCATGAGGCAGCCCCTAGCTTTCTCCTACACAAGCGTATTCATCTCATTATACTGAAAACCTGACTGGCTGGGGGTCCCCCAGAACAAATATAGGTACCACTTCCCTAGGTCCTTCAGCCTTGCACGCCCTCCTCAATTCCTTTTCAGGCTCATAAGCTCCTCTTGAGTTTTTATAATTAAACTCAGCTATCATTATGTCCCCCATCACAAATCTTCCCAGAATAATCTCATAGAAACACATAATTGGAGATCATACTTTTAAATATTAAACTTTTTTTTGCAAAATATATGTTTCAGAAATTATGTTACAGTGTCTGATGAATGTGTGTTCTGTGATTTTTCCAAATAGATTTTAAAACAAAAAAAGATCCTAAGAATACCTAAATTAATCAGTGAAAAGATATTCATACTACATTGGTTGAAGGTGATGACTGGACTGAACCAGAATATTTTTTCCCTTTCCTACTCACCATAGGAAAAAAATTCAGATTATGTTATCACTTCAGTTACAGTCACACAAAGTCCCTCCATTGCTAGGCACTTTGTGAAGTAGGCCAGATGTATTAGTTTAAAACTAAACCAATGAATGAGGTTTCTTTCCTTTGGAGCCCGAATTAGCCTTATTTTTCGTGCTTTGCACTTTTGTTTTAAACAAATGTACATCTCTAATGAAAATGAACACTGCAAATACTCCACCTGAGCCTAAAACACTAATATACCTTCAAATGGGAAAACAGAACAAGCTGAACTACTACAGATCTCTACATAGAACCTGCATGTCAGTAGAATACTTCACCACAGTCATACGTATAGAACACAGACAGACTTTCACCAAATAAAGAATAAGGGATGACAAATTAGAAATAGAAATATGCAGATAAAAACTCAGTTCTTATTTGTCTGCTATCCTCTCCAGTCCCCCTCCCCCTTTCTATCACCTGCAGTTCGGGGGGAGAGTGGGGAAACAAGAAAGGAGAAGGGGCTGGATTAGCGCTTTGCACTGTGCTCCTTCTACTCCAGGCTCATATCCATCCCCATCCAGTTCCCTGCATGCTGCTTCGGAGAGGAAGGGCCAGAGTAGGAAGCAGAGGGCTGATCTCTGCTGCCTGAGATTTTGGGCACTGGCCCCACAGAGTCATCGGGGCAGAGCTTTGTGTGCTTATGCCAGTAGGTAAATCAGCCTTGCAGATGATGCCCCTTTGGGCTTAATAGGCAGGGCAGACACCCCACTTACCCTCCCCTAGTCCTGACTCTATAGAGGAGTAACTGATCTGATAAATATTGACGATGCCGCTATATAAAAACACAACAATGAGAATTTTGAACTTTATTCCTTATACAACAGGGAGCCAATGGACCTCATTCAGCAAGGGAGTCGCATGGGTCACATTTTTTAACTTCAAAGAGGAGTTGTTCTGTCCTCAGCTCCTGATGTGCTTGCTTGGGAGTCTATACTGAAAGTTAAATCTCTTTCTTTTTTAGCTTCCATAGTCAGAGAGAACTCAGATCTTAATTCCAAATATTTATTGAAGGATAAACCGTTTGACACTCATTTAGAATGATATGGTATTGAAGATAACGGCACAGACAGCAGAATTTTTAACAGCTGTGATGAGAAACTCTGAGAGCTCAGTCATAGGCAGATGACTGCAGCCATAGAGGAAACTGTAGCTACCAGTAAACAGCAGAAGTCAGCAGCTGGTCGGAAATAGATGAGAAAGAAGGTAAGGAAGTAAGGAACTAAGGTGAAAAGAGTGATGCTTCCAAGAGCCTGTAGAGGATCAAGGAGAACTGCAAGCTTCTCAAGAGCTAGTTCCAAACTGAACTTTCAGCAGAAAGTAAGGTCTCCCATGGATTCTAAGAGGAAAACCAATAAGAGAAGTACGAGAAAACAGACAGAAGGGGAGCAGACAGGAACAGATCCAATCAGAAGCTCAGCAACATTTAAACCATAACCAATAGGGAGAGTTAGCTTTACAACATGCAGAGAATCTAAGCTGTGCAATTGTAAAATAACTAGGGATGTGAATCATTTTTTGATGATTTAAAATATCATCCGATATATTTTAAATCGTCAAAAATCGTTAGAGGCGATATTTAATAGGAATTCCCACGATTTATCGTCAAAAATCGTAAATCGGGGGAAGGGGGAAGGGAAGGGGGAGGGCTGGAAAACCGGCAAACTAAAGCATCCCTAAAACCCACCCCGACCCTTTAAAATAAATCCCCCACCCTCCCGAACCCCCCCAAAATGTCTTAAATTACCTGGGGTCCAGTGGGGGGGTCCTGTTGTGATCTTCCACTCTCGGGCGTCGGGCGCGTTGATAGAAAATTGCGCCGTGGCTACCTTTGCCCTGTCATATGACAGGGCAAAGGTAGCGCCGGCACCATTTTGGTTCCTGTTCCCCGATGTCACGAGCGTAGGAGATCGCTCCCGGACCCCCGCTGGACCCCCAGGGACTTTTGGCCAGCTTGGGGGGGCCTCCTGACCCCCACAAGACTTGCCAAAAGTCCAGCGGGGGTCCGGGAACGACCTCCTGCACTCGAATCGTGTTGCCGTACGGCCGGCACCATTTTGCTGTACGGCAATATGACCATATGGCCGGCGCCATTTTGCTTTGCTTTGCTTTGCAAAATGGCCGGCGCCGGCGCTACCTTTGCCCTGTCATATGACAGGGCAAAGGTAGCGCCATCAACGTGCCATCAACGCGCCCGACGCCCGAGAGAGGAAGATCACAACGGGACCCCCCCACTGGACCCAGGTAATTTAAGACATTTTGGGGGGGTTCGGGAGGGTGGGGGATTTATTTTAAAGGGTCGGGGTGGGTTTTAGTAATGTTTTAGTGTGCCGGTTTTCCCGCCCTCCCCCGATTTACGATTTACACGATATTTATAAAAACAAAACCGCGACAATCCAATTCCCTCCTCCCCCAGCCGAAATCGATCGTTAAGACGATCGATCACATGATACACATCTCTAAAAATAACACAGGGAAGCAGCATAATAAATATATACATATACTGCAGAGGCAGAACAGATGTTTAGCTGCAGTGTTTTGAAGTAAATACACTTTAGGGCTGTATCTGATATAAGGCAATACAGCAGTCAAGGCGGTTCAGGATGATAAAATGGACAATTATTTCAAGATCGCTTCTTTCTAGAATAGTCCAGAACTGGTGTATATACCAAAGGGTTAAAAAAAAAAAAAGTACAGTCAATAGATGATATTTGATTATGCATTGTGATCTTGAAGTTCAGTTTGATACCTAAACTGAACACTACATCTTTGGGACAGATACTTATCTTGGAGACTAAAGGAAGACTTTTTAGGGGGCAATTACCTCTACTAATCCAGTGCTGGAAGCATAAGCTACTATTAATGCTTCCAGCATTAGAAGTGTAAACTATGGGTAATTTACGCTTTCAGTGCTCCTAATAACAGAACCCCTGGCAGGATTTTTTTGCATTGCAGAAGGGGGATGGAGGGAGTCCGGGGGGGTGGGGGGGGGGGGAGGGGGGCAGCCAGGAACTGGCATTGAGGGTGGGTAAAGGGATCTGGGAGTGGGGTGGGGGGAGCCTTAATTTACATATATTTACTGAATAGGTAAGACAGATGAAAAAGGATTGAGAAACATATACGTAGCCCACTGGGAACCTGATGATTTAATATAACTTGTCTGCAGCGAGGGAGAGTGTGACTAACAGTAGCTGGGGCTGTTGAAAGACTCCTCCCAGACCTCCTTTTCATAGACTACCAGAGTGGAGAGGAGGAGCAGCTTAGTTTTCAGAGCAGCAGGCTGTAAGCCAGGGTTGAAAGCCTGCCACCGTTCCTTTTGGTCTTGGGAGCCAGGGACAGGGAAATACTTAAATTACCTGTACCTAATCCACTTAGAACTCTAATGAAAAGTGGAATATATATATATATTTTTTTTTTCAAATTAAAACATTACTGCTCTTGAAAGGAATGCAGGGCAGTGAGGAGTAGGGATGTGAATCGTTTTAGGACGATTAAAATTATCGTCCGATAATTTTAATATCGTCTTAAACCGTTATGGAACACAATACAATACAGATTCTAACGATTTATCGTTATAAATCGTTAGAATCGTGAGCCGGCACACTAAAACCCCCTAAAACCCACCCCCGACCCTTTAAATTAAATCCCCCACCCTCCCGAACCCCCCCCCTCCCGAACCCCCCCCCAAATAACTTAAATAACCTGCGGGTCCAGCGGCGGTCCGGAACGGCAGCGGTCCGGAACGGGCTCCTGCTCCTGAATCTTGTCGTCTTCAGCCGGCGCCATTTTCCAAAATGGCGCCGAAAAATGGCGGCGGCCATAGACGAAAAAGATTGGACGGCAGGAGGTCCTTCCGGACCCCCGCTGGACTTTTGGCAAGTCTCGTGGGGGTCAGGAGGCCCCCCACAAGCTGGCCAAAAGTTCCTGGAGGTCCAGCGGGGGTCAGGGAGCGATTTCCCGCCGCGAATCGTTTCCGTACGGAAAATGGCGCCGGCAGGAGATCGACTGCAGGAGGTCGTTCAGCGAGGGTTCCGGCGCCTCGCTGAACGACCTCCTGCAGTCGATCTCCTGCCGGCGCCATTTTCCGTACGGAAAATGGCGCCGGCCATACGCGTATGGCCGGCGCCATTTTCCGTACGGAAACGATTCGCGGCGGGAAATCGCTCCCTGACCCCCGCTGGACCTCCAGGAACTTTTGGCCAGCTTGTGGGGGGCCTCCTGACCCCCACGAGACTTGCCAAAAGTCCAGCGGGGGTCCGGAAGGACCTCCTGCCGTCCAATCTTTTTCGTCTATGGCCGCCGCCATTTTTCGGCGCCATTTTGGAAAATGGCGCCGGCTGAAGACGACAAGATTGAGGAGCAGGAGCCCGTTCCGGACCGCCGCTGGTCCCGCAGGTTATTTAAGTTATTTGGGGGGGGTTCGGGAGGGTGGGGGATTTAATTTAAAGGGTCGGGGGTGGGTTTTAGGGGGTTTTAGTGTGCCGGTTTTTCGATTTTTCGATTTTTAACGATTTTTAACGATTTTTCACGATATTTTACCCCCCCAAACGGCAACAATACGATTCCCTCCCCCTCCCAGCCGAAATCGATCGTTAAGACGATCGAGGACACGATTCACATCCCTAGTGAGGAGTAGGCAGGAAAGTCCCTCTTCTTTGACATATAGTTCCAGGAAGTCCCCGGATGACATCTTTGGGAAAACATGCTGAAGAAAAGGCTCAGCTCCCCTGCATGTTCATGGGGACATGACTTAGGGGGAGCAGGATAAGGTTATATGGAAGGGTGTCTCTTGAAGTCCCATTAGATCTAAAATCTAAGAAGCCTGTATGAGCTGCAAATCTCAGAGGAGAGAGCCATTAGAGGAACAGCAGCTTGCTGTTCACACAGTATCTCTGATGCTGGAGAGATTTTCCTTGTACACACGTCTCTTCATATAACTTGCCAGGGTGGAGGCAATGACGGATTAGGAATTTATATCCTTAGGCACTGTTGCTCCCTGCCCCCCTCCCCCCCACCTAAGGTTGGACAACATGGAGCAAATGGTCCAAGGTACTGTCCTGTAATTTCCAGTAGCAGCTCAGAGGTAGATTCTTTAAGAACATAAGAATGTGCCATACTGGGTCAGACCAAGTGTCCATCAAGCCCAGCATCCTGTCTCTAATAGTGGCCAATCCAGGACATAAAAACCTGGCAAGTACCCAAAAACTAAGTCTATCCCATATTACTGTTGCTAGTAATAGCAGTGGCTATTCCCTATGTAAATTGATTAATAGCCATTAATGGACTTCTCCTCCAAGAACTTATCCAAACCTTTTTTGAACCCAGCTACACTAACTGCACTAACCACATCCCCTGGCAACAAATTCCAGAGTTTAATTGTGCATTGAGTGAAAAAGAATTTTCTCTGATTAGTCTTAAATGTGCCCTATGCTAACTTCATGGAGTGCCCCATAGTCCTTTTATTATCTGAAAGAGTAAATAACCGATTCACATTTACCTGTTCTAGACTTCTCATGATTTTAAACACCTCTATCATATCCCCCCTCAGCCATCTCTTCTCCAAGCAGATTGGCAAATGTTACCATCTTTTGTATTACATTATAAAAAGAAAGTAGTTTTCCAGGCTTGCTTATGTCACCACCCACCTCCATTCCTGTTCCCTGCAGGCTGCCTGCCAGGGAGGAGAGGTGGGTGGATCAAGAAGCAGAGGGCTGTTTTCTGCTTAATGAGATTCAGCACAGTTGAAAAGCAGCAATTCTTCAGCCAGCCACCCCCACCCCAAGATTTTAGCCGCTCTAGGTATAGGCCTGCGTGGAGGCATTGAAAGGAACCATCCGTCTATAGACTTCTCTCACCAACACCCCCCATCAGGACCTACACCCAACACCTACCCCCTCTAACTAATAAGGAATTACAAACCCCTCACTTAACCTCCTGCTTTTAAAACATTTTACTTAGTACAACCTCACATATAACCTCACTTCAATGACTATTGTTTTCGCGTTTATACAATTTTGTATATAACCAGTGTACATATCAATTTATTCCTCAAATCCCTGTACATATCTTATCCTTATGTGTCTGTTTTTCACCCTCCCCCCGCCCCCTCCTTTGTCTCAACTACCCCTATCCCTCCCTCCCCAAGTTATTTAGTTTCTTGCTCTGTTTCTTGCTCTGTTACTGCGTTTATGTTACATACTGTTATTTGTAAAGGCTCTGCCTATATATCTTTTAGTTGTAAGTTACTTGTAAACCGGCACGATGTGCAAACGGTTGTCGGTATATAAAAAAAAACAAACAAATAAATAAATAAATAAATAAGAACTATCTCATGAGAAGATCTGGTTTCTCGCCATGTCCAGCTTAAATTTCAAACCACTTCAAATGGTCCTAACAGGAAGAAGAAGGAAAGCAATGGCCTGTGACTATCTAGCACATGGGATGTGGGGGAGGGGTGGGGATACACATAGAAGTAAAGATGATAGGAAAGAAGAAGGTTGTCAGGAAAGACAAAAAAAATCAGACAATAAACAGACAAGTATAATAAGGAAAATGGACCACAAAGAAAGAAGAAAAACTGTACTTTGAATTTAAGCAATGAATTATGCAACTTATGAAAGGCTTTTACATTATTATGTATTACATGTATCTTTATTAATGTAGTATAGAATAGTGATGGGCTGCAAAATTTGTTATTTACAGCATATTATTTACAGCATATTCCCATCACTTTTTTCCCCTGTCCAGAGTGAGTGACAGGTAGGGATGTGCAGACCAAAAGTTTAAGTTCATAAGTCCATAAGTCGAAAGGGGGTCCCATTTGCGGTCAATATGGACATATGGAGAATTCCATAGTTGAGTCTATGTCCATATGTGCAAATAAAAATTTAAACCCCTCACCTGCCTTAATCCCGCCCCCCCCCCCCCCCCCAAGACTTACCAAAACTCCCTGGTGGTCCAGCGGGGTCAGGACGCCATTCCTGAACTCCTTTGCAAGGAGCACGTGACATCGCGTCACGTCGGAGTGACGCGGCGTCACGTGATTCCCCTCGGGTTCGCTCCGGGACCCCTCGTTGGGCCCAAAAGGCACTTTTGGCCAGCTTGGGGGGGCCTCTATGTTGAATAAGTTGGAAATCCGATCGTTTACGCCTCATCATTTTTTTAAGTTAAAAAAAAAAAAAAGTTGCGTTTTCCATTTAAGTTCAAAACGAATGCACACCCCTAGTGACAGGTGACACACACACATCCTCACAGGCCTTGAGGGATGAAGAAACATCTCCTCTGAGACCCTCAGCATTCATCTTTGAATAGTGAAAATTGCCTTGCTGGGGCTTCAACAAATCTCCTTCACATCATTTTTTGGCAGCAAAGGGCAGGAAACGGAAACATGAATTTCCTGCACTCTGCACAGGACCAGGCTACAGTTTATTTATTTTAAGAAGCAGTGCTGCCTGATCAAAAAAAAATGGTTTATTATGTTTCTATCTTCCTGCTTGCTAGTAAAGTGAAAGGGATGCAAAAGGCCTACATTAAGGCATTCTAGACAACTAAAAGACAAGTTTAACATCTAGCTAGAATTTAGCCAGATCATTGACCAAATTTTCATTTAGCAGGGTACAATGTTCTCTCAACCTAGCTTGATGTTACCCAGGTAGAGAGTCCATCAAACTAGGTTACATAGAAACATATAGAAACATAGAAATGACGGCAGAAGAAGACCAAACGGCCCATCCAGTCTGCCCAGCAAGCTTCACATTTTTTTCTCATACTTATCTGTTTCTCTTAGCTCTTTGGTTCTATTTCCCTTCCACCCCCACCATTAATGTAGAGAGCAGTGATGGAGCTGCAACCAAGTGAAATATCAAGCTTGATTAGTTAGGGGTAGTAGGGGTAGTAACCGCCGCAATAAGCAAGCTACACCCATGTTTATTTGTTTTACCCAGACTGTGTTATTCAGCCCTTATTGGTTGTTTTTCTTCTCCCCTGCCGTTGAAGCAGGGAGCTATGCTGGATATGCGTGTAGTATCAGTTTTTCTTCTCCCCTGCCGTTGAAGTATAGAGCTATGCTGGATATGCGTGAAGTATTAGTTTTTCTTCTCCCCTGCGGTTGAAGCAGGATATGCATTGAAAGTGAAGTATCAGGCTTATTTGGTTTGGGGTAGTAACCGCCGTAACAAGCCAGCTACTCCCCGCTTTGTGAGTGCGAATCCTTTTTTCTTCTCCCCTGCCGTTGAAGCAGAGAGCTATGCTGGATATGCGTGAAGTATCAGTTTTTCTTCTCCCCTGCCGTTGAAGCAGAGAGCTATGCGTGAAGTATCAGTTTTTCTTCTCCCCTGCCGTTGAAGCAGAGAGCTATGCTGGATATGTATTGAAAGTGAAGTATCAGGCTTATTTGGTTTGGGGTAGTAACCGCCGTAACAAGCCAGCTACTCCCCACTTTGTGAGTGCGAATCCTTTTTTCCACATTTCCTCTTGCTGTTGTAGCTTAGAGTGATGTTGGAGTCACAGTAACCATGTGTATGTTTATTGAATAAGGGTATTATCTCCAGGCAGTAGCCGTCATTCTGGCGAGCCACCCACTCTTTATTGACGGCCTCTTGATTTTATGGATCCACACTGTTTATCCCACGCCCCTTTGAAGTCCTTCACAGTTCTGGTCTTCACCACTTCCTTCGGAAGGGCATTCCAGGCATCCACCACCCTCTCCGTGAAGAAATACTTCCTGACATTGGTTCTGAATCTTCCTCCCTGGAGCTTCAAATCGTGACCCCTGGTTCTGCTGATTTTTTTCCTATGGAAAAGGTTTGTCGTTGTCATTGGATCATTAAAACCTTTCAAGTATCTGAAAGTCTGTATCATATCACCTCTGCTCCTCCTTTCCTCCAGGGTGTACATATTTAGATTCTTCAATCTCTCCTCATAAGTCATTTGATGAAGACCTTCCACCTTTTTGGTCACCCTTCTCTGGACCGCCTCCATCTTGTCTCTGTCTCTTCGGAGATACGGTCTCCAGAACTGAACACAATACTCCAGGTGAGGTCTCACCAAGGACCTGTACAAGGGGATAATCACTTCCCTTTTCTTACTCGATATTCCTCTCTCTATGCAGCCCAGCATTCTTCTGGCTTTAGCTATCGCCTTGTCACATTGTTTCGCCGACTTCAGATCATTAGACACCATCACCCCAAGGTCTCTCTCCTGCTCCGTGCACATCAGCCTTTCTCCCCCCATCGAATACAGTTCATTCGGATTTCCACTCCCCATATGCATGACTTTGCACTTCTTGGCATTGAATGTCAGCTGCCATGTCTTCGACCACTCTTCCATCTTCCTTAAATCCCGTCTCATTCTCTCCACTCCTTCCGACGTGTCCACTCTGTTGCAGATCTTAGTGTCATCCGCAAAAAGACATACCTTACCTTCTATCCCTTCCGCAATGTCGCTCACAAAGATATTGAAAAGGACCGGTCCCAACACCGATCCCTGCGGTACACCGCTTAAAACCGCTCTCTCTTCAGAGAGAGTTCCATTTACCATCACACATTGTCTTCTGTCCGTCAACCAGTTTGCAATCCAGGCCACCACCTCGGCACTCACTCCTAAGCTTCTCATTTTATTCACCAGTCTCCTGTGCGGGACAGTGTCAAAAGCTTGAGGTTGAGAGAACATTGTACAAATCTCATCGTTGTATGAGTTTCCTCACTCTGAAGGACATCAAATCTTCACAAGAGTGCACTGTTCTGTTCATATGTCTCACTCTGCATGTCAAAGTGGCCCCTAACCCCTCAACTACTACCTAAACCTCACCTCAAGTTATAGGGGGGCCTCCTACAGTAGCATAAATAGCTGCTTACTATTGTTATGTCACCTCCAGAGGCCCTCTCCCTCTCCCTCCCTCTCTCCCTCCCTCTCTCCCTCTCCTGCCCAAAACGCAATTCGCAAAAAAAATATCACAATTTGTGTTATGGGCCTATCACTCAGCTTAACACCAATAAAAAAGGTGTAGCTATTTTTAGCATTAAAACTGTGTGATACGGCTTCACGAAGCCGGCCCACTTTTACAAAATTCCTGCCCCCCAACTCCTCCCCTTTTAAAAATTAGCATCACACCATGCATTATGGTTCTTTCACATACGTTAATGGGCGGATTTTAAAAGCCCTGCTCGTGTAAATCCGCCCGGATTTACGCGAGCAGGGCCTTGCGCGCCAGCGCGCCTATTTTCCATAGGCCGCCGGCACGCGCAGAGCCCCGGGACGCTCGAAGGTCCTGGGGTTTTTGGAAGAGGGCGTGTCGGGGGCGGGACCCAATGATGCAGCGTTTCGGGGGCGGGACCGGGGGCATGGCGCCGGCCCGGGGGCGTGGTCCAGGCCTTCGGACCAGCCCCCGGGTCGGAGCACGGAACGCCAGCAGTCCGCTGGCACGCGTAGATTTACGTCTGCTTCTTGCAGGCGTAAATCTACGGACAAAGGTAAGGGGGGGGTTTAGATAGGGCCGGGGTGGGTGGGTTAGGTAGAGGAAGGGAGGGGAAGGTGAGGGGAGGGTGAAAGAGAGTTCCCTCCGAGGCCGCTCCAATTTTGGAGCGGCCTCGGAGGGAACGGAGGCAGGCTGCGCGGCTCGGCGAGCGCCAGCTGCCCAAAATCGGCAGCCTTGCGCGCGCCGATCCAGGATTTTAGAGGATACGCGCGGCTATGCGCATATCTTATAAAATCCAGCGTACTTTTGTTTGCGCCTGCTGCGCAAACAAAAGTACGCGATCGCGCTGTTTTTAAAAATCTACCCCTAAGTGTGTTTTTCGCATGTGAAAATGCCTTAACGCATCTGGAAATGCCATAAAGCAAGTTGGAAAATAATCCCAAAAGTCTGTATATTCTGCACTGCTTAGAAATGCATAATCTAATCTAGCATTAATAATAAACATTGCTTGTCCCAGTAGGCTGACTCAGAGTATGAGTGTTTGTAGCTCTGTGTTTTCTTAAGTAGCAGATCCTGTCAGGAAGGGAACCTGCAGGATATTGCTTTATGTATTGAAGTGACAGATCTTGCCAGGGAAGTTGCCTGGGAAATACCACCCCTTTTTGACTTTGTGATTTAACATACTCGCACAGAGAGAACCTGCAACGTCAAGGCAGCATTCAAATCTAAATTCGAACAAGCTTACTCATAATGGGAAATTTACTCTTCAGAACCACCAAACTCTCTCTCCCCCACTGTTATTCACAATACCTCAAGAATTTTTCGCTGGCAACATCTCTTTAATATTTATATTTCTCCCCGTCAATACATTACCCTACTCCAAATAGAATACAATCTACTACTCAACTGACTACTCTTATTTGATAATACCTAGTTATTTGATAATACCTAGTTTTATATAACTTCCATGTTAAGCCTGTATTAATTGTGTTATATGTTTCTACTATTTTGCATTGAATTTGGTTGATACATGTTCTGTTCGATGGTCTATAGATTGTAAAGCTTGTTGCTGAATTATTGTTTATTGTAAACCGAGGTGATGTGCTTAACGTGCCGCGGTATATAAAAAAAATCTCTAAATAAATAAATAAATAAATAAATAAATGAATAATTCATAATAGGCTGACAAATTATAATGCATGAAAATAGATAAGATCATAAATTCATTGTAATAAGGTATAGTGTAAAATAGAACATCCAAATCGGTACCAAAAAATGAAGGATGAAGGTAAAATTCCATCACATACACATAAGTGAAACACCAAAATAGGAAACCATATAAATGAAATGATTAATAAAAATAATTTACAAACAATTTACTTAAACTTAAATAGATATAAATGTAATACAATATGTAAGTATCCTATAATTACATTGCTGGAAGTGCAACCCAACAAACCCAGTTTAAAAATAAACTATAACCCCCACACATCCATTTATTTAGTGTATTTATTTATTTATTTATTTATTTATTTATGTATTTATTTATTTATTTAATTTCTATACCAGTATTCTGGTACAATCATACCGGTTTACAATTTTTATTAAAACAAGGTACATAAAGAAAATAATAAAAATACTAAAAACATCTAAATGATAAAAGCAGTACATAAAATAAAACTAATCAAAACAATACATTAAAAATAAAACATAAAATCATCAATGGTGACCACAAAGCCTCAGTTGATCTTATTCATCTCCAAAAGCTAATTTAAACAAATGAGCATTTACTTTCTCTTTAAAAGTTGAAAAATTTGATTCCAGTCTGATCTTGCAAGGTAATTTATTCCACTGAACTGGGCCCACTAAAGATAATGCTCTTTCACTTACTTTATTTAAATGTGCCAATTTAGGTGACGGAACAGCAATCTGGCCTTTATGATTCGATCTCAGATTATGTTGAGATGAGTGCAACCGAAGAAAGGCATTTAACCATTCATTTTTTTTTTCATTATAAACAGATTTATAAATTAAACATAATATTTTAAATTGGATTCTGAAGATTATCGGTCGCCAATGCAAGGTCATCAAAATAGGTGTAATATCATCGTATTTTCTTGAACCAGTCAGTACCCTCATCACATTTTGAAACAATTGCAATGGGCAAATTGTACTTTAAGGAAGACCGAGAAGTAAAGCATTACAATAATCAATTTTTGAAAAAAGCAATGACCGTAATACAGTTTGAAAGTCCTGAGTATATAACAAAGGTTTTAATTTTTTTAATATCTGTAGTTTATAAAATCCTTCTTTAACAATGTTAGCTAGTGCTCTTTTCATAGTAAGTTCACTGTCTAGTAGAATCCCAAGATTTCTCACTTCTATGGCTAGTTCAATATCTTGTTGTTGCCTTTTTGAAATTAACTCCAGTTCCTTATCCAGTTTATTACAAATAAGAACATAAGAACATGCCATACTGAGTCAGACCAAGGGTCCATCAAGCCCAACATCCTGTTTCCAACAGTGGCTAATCCAGGCCATAAGAACCTGGCAAGTACCCAAAACTAAGGGACGGATATTAAAAGCCCTGCGCGCGTAAATCCACCCGGATTTACGCGAGCAGGCCTTGCGCGCCGGCGCGCCTATTTTCCATAGGCCTGCCAGCGTGCGCAGAGCCCCGGGACTTGCGTAAGTCCCGGGGTTTTTTGTCGGGGGCGTGTCGGGGGCGGGGCCGATCGACGCGGCGTTTCGGGGGCAGGACGCGGCGTTTCGAGGGCGGGCCCGGGGGCGTGGTTTCGGCCCGGGGTGGTCCGGGGGCATGGCCGCGCCCTCCGGAACTGCCCCCGCATCTCAAAAAAGATATAATTGCGATGGAGAAGGTACAGAGAAGGGCTACCAAAATGATAAGGGGAATGGAACAACTCCCCTATGAGGAAAGACTAAAGAGGTTAGGACTTTTCAGCTTGGAGAAGAGACGACTGAGGGGGGATATGATAGAGGTGTTTAAAATCATGAGAGGTCTAGAACGAGTAGATGTGAACCGGTTATTTACTCTTTCAGATAGTAGAAAGACTAGGGGGCACTCCATGAAGTTAGTATGGGGCACATTTAAAACTAATCGGAGAAAGTTCTTTTTTACTCAACGCACAATAAACTCTGGAATTTGTTGCCAGAGTATGTGGTTAGTGCAGTTAGTATAGCTGTGTTTAAAAAAGGATTGGATAAGTTCTTGGAGGAGAAGTCCATTACCTGCTATTAAGTTTACTTAGGGGTAGATTTTTTAAAAAAGCGCGTTCGCGTACTTATGTTTGCGCACCAGGCGCAAACAAAAGTATGCTGGATTTTATAAGATACACGCGTAGCTGCTCGTTTCTTCTAAAATCCTGGATCGGCGCACGCAAGGCTGCCGATTTTGGGCAGCCGGCGTGCGCCGAGCCGCGCAGCCTGTCACCGTTCCCTCCGAGGCCGCTCCGAAATCGGAGCGGCCTCAGAGGGAACTTTCTTTCGCCCTCCCCTCACCTTCCCCTCCCTTCCCCTACCTAACCCACCCCCCCAGCCCTATCTAACCCCCTCCCCCCTACCTTTATCCACGGATTTACGGCTCCCGGCCTGGGAGCAGTTTCGGAGGCCCCGGCCACGCCCCCCGAAACACCCCTGGGCCAGAACCATGCCTGCGGCCCCACCCTCAGAACACCCCGATGACGCGCCACCATGACACGCCCCCCGACATGCCCCGACACGCCCCCCCCCCCCAGGAAAGCCCCAGGACTTACGTGCGTCCCGGGGACTTGCGTGCGCCGCCGAGCCTATGCAACATAAGCTCGGCGCACGCAGGGGGTGGAAGGGGCAGCTTTTCGGGAGTTACGCGTACATCTTACACACATACTCCTTTGAAAAATCTGCCCCAATATACAGGGGCTGAGGCCTCCGAAACTGCTCCCGGGCTAGGGAATCATGTGCCGGCAGCCGGCCGGCGTGCGCGAGTTACACCTGCCTTGGGCAGGCATAACTTTTATAATAAAGGTGGTGGGGGGTTAGCTAGGGCTGGGGGAGGGGGGGTTGGTTAGGTAGGGGAAGGGATGGGAAGGTGGGAGGCGCCGGAAAGAAAGTTCCCTCCGAGGCCGCTCCGATTTCAGAGCGTCCTCGGAGGGAACAGAGGCAGGTTGTGCGGCTCAGCGCGCACAGGCTGCCGATTTTGCGCACCCTTGCGCGCGCCAACCCCGGATTTTAAAAGATATGCGTGGCTACGCGTGTATCTATTAAAATCCGTCGTACTCTTGTTTGCGCCAGGTGCGCGTACTTTTTAAAAATCTGCCCCATTGTTTCTTGTCTCAGTTTTTTCCTCTCCTGTGTATATTGTTGGTTTTTACTTCCCAGTTTCCTCCTTCTTTCTCTCCCTGCATATATTATTCTCTCTCCTGTCTTGTACTTTCTTTCTGCGTTCGCTTCTGTCTAGCTAGACTCTTTCTCCAAGATTTATATCTTGGTCTGTATGCTGTTGTTTTACTAGATAAGCATTAAGAGTTCATTGATTTTGACCGTGGCTAGAGAGGATCGATTCCTCCCCTCACCGCTGCTGGTGGAGATGGCTGGTGGTTTGAAGCTGATGCACATTGTTTTAGTGACCAAGCAGTTCTGTCATCTCTCCCTCCTTTCTTTTAAGTGCAATGTCTGTCCAGTTTCTTCTAGAAGATGTTAGCCTGTACTTTATTTAACTTACTCTCTACTCTGGCATCTGTTCTCTCTGCATACAAATTTTTATTCAATCTTGTCCTGAAGCCTTGCTGAAATGTTATTAAAAAAATAATTACAAGTCCCTAAGGTTTATAATTGAAAGAACATTTTTTTTTCTGTCGTTTCATATGCTTACCCTTCATTCTGTATGTGATAGTGCCTTCTCTGAAATTGTATTTACTTAAAACAGTAGATTCTGAAATAAGCATTTTTTTTAAAATGGTTATTCCCTAATTAGAGCCTTTCAATCACAAAATCATTTATAATACAAAATATCCTCTTTCCCACTAATGAGTCGTGACCTCTGGCACTGGTGTCCTTGATTTCTAATACAAGATAAGGATGTGCTTTTATTTTAACTGAATTTTCAAAATGCAACCAATAAGGACCAATTAGTTTAATTTGGGGGGGACCCAAAATTAACTGAATAGCTAAAAATTCTAGTCGTGCCCGAAGCAGGGGCTGCAGCCTATGGCTAAGTACAATGATAGTGCCTCAGCCTAGGCCCGGGTCAGTGCCAGGACCTCAGCCAAGACCCAAGCAAAGGCCCAGTACCCATGAAAAATGTTGCCGGGTAGGAAAAGTTTCCAACCCCCACTTACCAGATCCATCAGGTATCCACTGCCATGGCCAGACCAGGTGCTGAGGCCTGGGCCTCAGTCTAGGCTGGAGCCCGGGCTCAGGCTTGTCAACAGGGCCCAGTCAGGAGGCCAGGTCCCGACCCAGGCCTGACGCTAGGGTTCTGTTCAGAGGCCAGGACCATGCCCCGAGGCCAGAGTGAGTAGCATAGGTACTCTTTGTGTCTTCTTTCTTCTGCAAATGAGGGTATCTGCTAGGGGTGCACTGGAGTAAATTAACTCCAGTGCATCCTTCTTGATGGAAGTGGCCATTTTTTGCTGTACTGCAATGCCATATAGTGCCATACAGCAAAATGGTGCCCTCCGCTGAGGAGAATGCATGGAAGTTAATTTACTCCAGTGCATCCCCATCGGATGATATCATTTGTAGAAGAAATAAAACAAAAAAAGAGGTCTTATTCAATCGGTGCTTCAGCCAGGTAAGACATTGCGCATGGCCTTGGGCTCTAGCCTAGGACGAGGCCCAGACGTTGGGACCCCCAGGCTCAGGCTTAGGCCCAGGCCCAGGCCCATGAATCAGGGCCTGGTCTTTGGGCCAGATCCAGACGTCAGACCTGGGCTTGAGCTGAGGCTCAGGACTCAGGCCTGGGCTCTAGACTAAGTCAAGGCACAGGCTTCGGGACCAGGCTTGATGACTAGTCCCTGGTATGACTTAGGTCAGGGCTCTGGCCTAGACTGAGGCCCAGATGTCAGGACTCAGCTTCCGAGCATGGCCCTGGTGTTGAGCCTGGGCCCAGGCTCTAGTTTAGGCCAAGACACAGGTGTTGGGGACCCAGTCTCCATACCGGGCCTAAGAATTCACTTCACAGTGTTTGATGCCAGTCCATCTTTAAACTGACTGTATTAACTCTGTTAAAACTGAGGCAAGAAGCAGCACTCAGCTCATTTTTGACCCATTTATTACTTTTTGACATTTTCAAGCACTCTTTCATGCTTTCTTATAAAAGCTTAAGCTGGTAAATACCCTTCATGCAGTACAGCTATGAGAATTATTTTTAACTATTCTATCTCTTACCTTTTCTTTTCTCTCCAATTTTTGAAAAATAATATGTTCTCATTCAGACTAAAAGACAGCTATACCAATGCACCTGTAATTGTTCCTTCAATATCTGTAATGTTTTCACTGTATTTCTGCATTAAAGCAGAATTCAACTGCAGCACTTCTGACAATGTTTCTTTCTTCAAAAACTCTAAACTTACTGGGATTTTCTCTTTTTAGAAATATGCTTTCTCTCTTGATGTCATTAGAGAAAACAATACTTATGTGATACTTTAATGCCATTTATGATATTCTGTACCCTCTGGCACCCTTCTCCACAGATGGTATTAGAGGGTTGAATTTTCAATATCATTCATTTCAAGTAATATGCCCCCTTCAAACCCCCACGGGAGCCAGAGTCAGTGCAGCATTAGTATTCTTACACCGGCCGTCTCACTCTGCTATTATGCAAGCCCTTGACAGGAGTGACTTGGATATTACAGTAACAGCTTCTGCTTCATGTTTGAAACAGTTCTGAGATCTTCTAAGCTCTGCTTCAAGCGCTGAAAAACAAGATTGGATTTTCTGTTCTAGTCTGGACGGATTCAAATTTTAGAATAAATGATATTGTTAAAACTTCTCTTGTCCTCAAAGATCACAACAAAGTGTTTCATACGTATCCAGTTAATCTTGTCCCTTATTTTACTCCTAGTTTGTCACTAAAATTCAGTTATTTTAAAACCAGTGCTACATTTATTTATTTTTTTTAATTTTAAAATGGAATGGAGGCATGTTTGAAGGTCCCCAATCACTATTCTGGTCTTCCCTCTGTTTTTACTTTTGTTGTTGATTTTTAACTAATTTTAATGATTTTATTCTGACACTGAAAGTGCCAGTTTTTGTTACTCTTAAAATTCAATTGGCATCTTAACAAGGTGTTTCTTAATTTTAATTGTACTTATATTAGCTTTTTTAAATATATTTTATTTATAATGGGACTACCACAGACCCAGGTGTGATGTCACTGTCGACATCATTAAACTGTGACCTAACTTTTCTAAATAGTGCTGAGGCTTTGTCACCACCCCTGGTCATCTCCTCAAATGATAAAGCACTAGTGCAGGGTCCCCTTAATCCCATCACCACCCAGGACCCGGGCAGAAATGATGGAAGCAGCAGAGGCCGTATGCCTGGCTGCTCATTCTGCCCCCCTCCCTCTTGCAGCCTATCATTGCCTCCTCGCTCCCCCCATGGCTGCTCCCTTGCAGCCTAATACTGCTTTTTACACACCCTTTTCCTTCTGCAGCCCAGTGCTGCAGGAATGAGAGCTACTATCTTCAGGTTGCCACAATACTGCCTCTACTAGCAAGCAACCTCCTCAGAGGCCTAAGCCCCACTAGGAGCCCTGTTCTGGTTACAGCCCAGTGCTAAGCTGCTTCATAAGCAGCTGAAGAAGTGATGTAGCCTTATGCTGCTATTAGCCATAGGCCACCACAACTCTCGGGTCCCCATAGGGTGCCCAAAACAAAAAAAACCAAAAAAAATAAAAGTAAAAAAAAATCAAACAAGTGACTCTCTGGGCAGGCATCCCACACCATAGGACCACCGCCAACTCCAACCAGGGCAGCCAAAACTGGATCTCTGTTCTTGGCAGCTCTATGCTACCCCAGGTAAATTTAACCTTTTTAATTTATATCTCGTCCCCTCGGTATAGAAGGCCAAGAAGTATATCTGTCCTCTCCCTAGATAGGTATTTGTATCCCTATGGAAGGCCCACTTAGTAACTCGAGGTGAGGTTTAGGTATTAGTGTAGGGGGTTCGGAGCCACTTTGACTTTCAGAGTGAGACATACGAACAGAACAGTGCTCTCTTGTGAAGATTTGATGACCTATGGAGTGAGGAAACTCACCCAAAGATGATATTTGTGCAAGGTTCTCTCCATCTAGCTTGATAGACACTCTACCTGGGTAACATTAAGCTAGGTGGAGAGAACCTTGCACAAATCTCATCATTGGGTGAGTTTCCTCACACTGTAGGTCATCAAATCTTCACAAGAGACCACTGTTCTGTTCGTACATCTCAGCTGAATGTCAAAGTGGCCCCTAACCCTCTCACTAATACCTAAACCTTACCTCGAGCTACTAGGTGGGCCTCCCATAGGGATACAAATATCTATCTAGGGACATTATGGCTAGGTGCTCTCTCTCTCTCCCTCCCTCCCTCATTAACAGTGGTTAAATGCAGGAAATACAACTGGTCTCTTTCCCCTCCCTTACTTCCTTCAGTTACGCATGTAGATCCTGAAGTATTTGGTCTCTACTTCTCTTTGTCAGGTCAGTGGCACAGATCCACCACTCCCCATTCTCTGCTCTGATCAGTAGCAGAGAGTTGCTGTTTTTCTGCCTCTTTTCACTCCTGCTCTGATCGCTGCCAAAGAACAGCCTCTCCCTGCTTATGCTCTGTGATCAATGGCACACAGCCATCTCTCCCAGTTCCTGCTGCACTCACAGGCCGATACAGCACACTGTTAACCCGCGATTGGACATGCGTTTTTGACACGCTAGCTTTACCCCTTATTCAGTAAGGGGTTATAGCGCGTCAAAAATGCACGTCCAATCCCCCTGAACCTAATAGCACCCGCAACATGCAAATGCATGTTGATGGCCCTATTAGGTATTCCCACACGATTCAGAAAGCAAAATGTGCAGCCAAGACGCACATTTTACTTTCAGAAATTAGCGCCTACCCAAAGGCAGGCGTTAATTTCTCCGGGCACCAGGAAAGTGCACAGAAAAGCAGTAAAAACTGTGCACCCTCCGACTTAATATCATGGCAATATTAAGTCGGAGGTCCCGAAAGCTAAAAAAGGTTAAAAAAAATTTTGAAATCGGCCCGTGGCTCACGGGTTGAAAACCAGATGCTCAATTTTGCCAGTGTCCTGTTTCCGAACCCGTGGCTATCAGCGGGTTTGAGAACTGACGCCGGCAAAATTGAGCGTCAGCTGTCAAACCCGCTGACAGCCGTTTCTTTTTGCCGCGGGTCTTTCACAATAGTACACGAAAAAGTGACCATCTTTCTCAGCCATTATCTTCATAAAATGCTAACAAAAAAACAAACAAACACTTTCTTGGCTTGTGGTGGAATTTCTCAGTGCTACTCCTTCTGTAGCATATTCCAGTGAGATTACAGGAATTGCCATTAGGAAGTGGACCACCTCTTTCCCCAGCTACTAAAAACATACCAAGAGTCCTACAGTCATTAGACGTATCCCTAATGGGGGCCTGTCTTTCTTCAGCCCACCACATAATCAGGCCGATTCAGTATGGTGTGCTCAGGCCAAGCGCACCGTTAGCCCCCGTTTGGACGCGTGTTTTTGATTTGCATACAACCCCTCCCGAAACGAATAGTGCGCTCAACATGCAAATGCATGTTGATGAGCCTATTAGTTAGTCTTGCACGATACAGCGATATTAAGCGATATTAAGTCGGAGGCCCCAAAAATAAAAATTAAAAAAAATCTTTAAAAAAAATCTGCTATGGCCCGCGGGTTGGAAGACGGACGCTCAATTTTGACGGTGTCCGTGTTCCAAATCCGTGGCTGTCAGCGGGTTCGACAACCGACGCCTGTAAAATTAAGCGTTGGCTGTCAAACCCGCTGACAGCCGCTGCTTCTGCCAATAAGGAGGCGCTAGGGATGCGCTAGTGTCTCTAGCGCCTCCTCATTAGCGCGGGCCCTTATTTGCATACAGAATTGTGCACCCAGGAGAGTGGCCTGGGCACGCATTGGCACGCATTGGAAGAGCAGGCGCTCGCCTCGGAGCGCCGTCTCTTCCGTGCAGTTTACTGAATTGGCCTGACAGTAAGAAGCCAATTCAAGGGTCAGCCTTGTGGCTCAGTGAGAAATGCTGCACACACTGCCATATGGAAGTTCTGGATTTAATGTTTGGGTCAGGACTCTGCTGTCTGTGCTGGGGGGGGGGGGGGGTAGTGAAATCCCAGCCATTGCTTAATTGTGGTGCCTGTGGACCAGAGATAGGTCCCTGTTACTATGTTCCAGAGGAAGCTGAGGTAAGCATCCCCTGGCCAAGGACAATGGCTGGGGCTAAAGTAGATTGAGAGGAGATAGAATTGAACTGTGGGGTCCCCACTTTCCTTGCTTTTAATATTTTTCCTCAAGCTCTGGGGAAGCTTTTTTTGACATCTTGGTCTGAGAACACATTTTTATGCAGATGATGTGAAAATTATTGTCCCATTGATGGGTTAATATATTGGAGTTTATTGTTTGCTTGAATAACAATTTAAGGGTAATTTCCGGTTGATTTTTAAGGAACAAGTCGATGCTGAATATTAGAAAGACAGAATTATTAAGGATTAAATGTTTACTGATCGATTCCTGTCCTACATCAATTAATGTTGGATCAGAAATTGTTTTAAGTCAAATTGATATTGTTAGGATTTGGGAATCTTTTTGGATTCAGATTTGTCCTTGGATTATGATCATGTTTCTCATGTGATACAAAATGTGCTCTTGAAGCCTGAGATAGTAAAAGAGATTACAGCCTTTCTTGGACATTCAGACATTTAAAACAATGATGCAAGTTCTAGATACATCTCAGCTAGGTTACTGTAATGGCCTGTGTGTGGGTCTCCCTGGCAGACTGACACACAGGCTTCAAGTTGTCCAGACTGAAGTAGCACAAGTGAGAGCAGGATGCCCACATAGAGCATTCAATCTTTCCAGTCCCGGGAAGTTGCCTTGAAATGCACGCATAAGTATTTACGTGAACAAATGCGAGCCTGGTTCCCTTACACCGTAACTTTACTTCAGCTATGGATGGCGTGCCAATATTTTAAAAAAACTAGGCAAGTCAGCAGGGTTTTAAGGGTCAGGGTTAAAAGGTAAAAGGGAGGCTGCATAACAAGAGGGTTAAGAAGTCAGATCCATTAACTGGGCGAACTGTGAATGAACTGGGAAAAAGGCTATTGCATCGGCACGCATTGTTTTAAACCCTCCCCCCACTTACGCAGTAGAGTCAGAATGTGTGCACGCATGCACGCTTCCATAAAAAATTGTGCGCACATGTACACATGTACAGTCGATTTTATGCCATGCGTGCATACACACAAGTATGTTAAAAAAATGGTTGCATCCATTCGCGCGAGCCAGCAAATGAGCTTATATGTGCACCTACGCAGCTGTTTAAAAGTTACCTTCATAGGCAGCAATTATGGTCAAGCCAGGGTGCTTTATCGATTGTCCCTTCTTTCAAAGAAATAAAACGGATGCAGTTATGGGCTATAAGCATTTTCAGTAATAGCATCAACCGTATGGACTATGCCTCCTATTGAACTCAGAGTGGAAAGAAACTTTCTTTTCAGAAGAAATCAAAACCTGCTTTTTAATCAGTAGTTTTTATGATGATTTTTAGGTTGGGATAGCAGGGATTGTAAATTATGGTCTTTGAGGGTTTATAAATATTTAAGATTATTTATCAAAAATTCCTATATTCTGCTTATTTGGAAAAAAAAAACATACTAGGCAGAGTTACAGTAAACAGCAATCAGGACAAACAGGACAAGCACAAAACAAGCAATTAAGCCTCTCGTAGCACCGCTTTTTTCTTACTGTCAGCACTGTGTACAGTATTGGGCACATTTTAAAAGCTGGATGCACACTGAAATTGGGAGATGGGCGTGCATCGAGCACTATAGCCCTTGTCCATCCTATTTTATAACTCAAGCAGATGTGTGCACCAGTGCCGATGCGTTCACATCTTGCATCAGAAGAAAAAGGAGAGTGGTTTGGGCACGGCGTGGGCATTCCAGGGCGGGGCCAATAGAAGCGCGTGCAAGTACTCACGCGTCTGGGTGCGAGCTCAGGCCCAGCGCCGGGTAAATTTACTTCTGCTATGTAGGAGGTGTAAGTTAAAAAAAACAACAACATGCATTTGTGATGGGTTTGAGAGGTCTGGGGTAATGGGGGGGGGGGGGGGGGGGAGGACCTAGGAGAACACTAGGTGAACTGATGGATGAAATGGTGAAACTGGTCCTTGGCTGGACGCGCCTCTGTTTTAAAATACAGGCAGTTGCGTGTCCACAAGCCAACTTATACTGCTGGGCGTGCACAAGCTTAAAATTAGACACTGCTCTTTAGTTAATCTTTGTCACTTCATCACAAAAACTGAAGGTATTTTAAGCATGACCATTTTATAACACTAGGTCTGGTTTGGCAGTGAATATTGTTATCTTAGAATACTCGCAATAGGCTAAACAATTAACACAGTTCAACAGGTCACTCTAGTCTCAGTGCACTGATATGGCACTGGGCCCTATAACTCAGAAATGGACCGATTTAACATGATTAGCTGCTCATAATGGTCCATGAACCTCTTGGCTTTTGAGTCATGGTTCGATTGAATGACTCAAAAGAGCTTGTTTCTATTTGCTATGGGATATTTATGTACAAAGGTCCAGGAATCCCTTCTCTGGACAGCCAGTAGAGAGAAGTACTGCCTTTTGTCCAACTGGGGGTGGATCCCCCAGACTATTGGGAGTACAAACATATGGATAAGCTTTGCGATCTGCACACCATGTCATTTTGATGATTTAGATAACTTTTGGATCGCAACTCCAATGCCGCATGGTTCAAAGGTGGTAAGTACACTTTATAGAAGTACAGCAATTTGGATCACAGCCATGTATTTCAGCTTTTTCAGCATTTCAACCCAATTCTATTTAAAATATTGAGCTCATTTGAGCATGCCAAAGAATATTCTGAGTACCAGTGATGGACACATTCGTTGTCAAATACCATGGGGTTTAAAGTAAATTTCAAAGAAAATGATTGCAAACATGTTTTACTTGTTTATACATTTTACATCTACAGGGGTTGCTGTTTGCTGTTTGATGAGTCATGAGTCGCATGTCAAAAAATCCAAAATCAGGCAAACTAATTTGCTGATTCAGCCATATCCATCAATCATTGCAGCAAAGCCCTGCAGCCACTTTTCAAGCTTTTTTTTTCTTAATTTGTAGCAGAGAGAGATTTGCTTGTCAGTGCTTTCCAGTGAATACCCACAGGCAAAATAAACCAAGAACTTGTCAGCATTATGAAATAAAACCATAATGCTAATTCTGAGCTGGGAAATATTTAGGCACTGCCAATGATGCAAAACATAGGAAGGAGGTGCTTGCCATCAGGCATAAGTGCAAATCTATCACACAGTTTGTTCTCTATGTGACATATTCAATTGCAACCAGACTGTCAAACTTCTGTAAATAATTACCTGAAAGTATTGTTTGTTAAATTATTTCCTTTTGGTATGTGTAAGAACTGTTATTGCTGAGAGAAAATGAATTAATTTCCTATGATCAAAGTAAGGAATACTTTTGTAAATTATAAAAAGGCGGGTGGGTGGAAATCAGAGAGGCTGAAACCCCAGGTTTCCTTGCAAGTGTATAATAAATAACTATTTCCACAGAACGTTTCTTTGTAGGTTTCAGGATTGCCACTGCGGGAGAGCCTTCTGCTGCTGTCTCTTGATATTCTGGGAGGGATTTGTAGGGAAGAAACTCTGAGAATTTATATTTATTTATTTATTTGATTTATATTACGCATGTTAGTCACTTGAGGGTTTGTGTCTTCTGGAACAGATTTCTTTTTACCTATTTCTTTACTGGTATTCTCCCTTTATTTTCTGGATCTCCACAAATATTTGTTCTGATTTTGGATGTGCTACTTGCTTTTGTTAACACTGTGCTTTTTAATGATTTTCGTCCTGATATTTCTTGTGCAAATTCACATTTATATGTAACCCTTAAAGCAATAAATAAAAAGTTAAAAAAAGACAGAGTGAAATCTGACTTTTTCAGACTTCATCTGTAAATTGGAACAGCTTCAATTGCCTAATCTTTTGGCACAAATTCACAATAACAACACATTAACAATGTGAGTAAAAGGAACGACAAGATCCTTAAAAGTAAGCAAAGATAACTAAACTAAATCAAGTCTTTGTGATCCAGTTAGGATACATACTGTATTTCTGGAGGAAGTAAAAAAAAAAAAATGTTTTTTAAAGATTGTGATCTTTCACTCACCTTTTTAAAGAGCAAACAAACGGATCTAAAACAATTCATGACTTGCTTATAGAAGCTGGCATAGGTAACATCTTTATTCCCAATTTACTTTCTTAACACTATATCCAATTTATCAAAAATGTTCTTCTGTTTGAGCTCAGAGCTGTGTACTGACATGCAGAACATCCGAGTTCCCCAGCCACTCTTCTGCCTCTCAGACCAATTGGAGATGTGGATGCTGCAAAGGCAACACTCACATCCCCTAGGAGAGAGGGGGGTCCAGCCATCTACACTGGGGACACTTAGTGTCCAGACTTGAATAAGAATCCCTTTTAGTTTCCCACTAAATAAGGTATCCCCTTTACTAAGGTCATGTTTTTCAGTGTAGGTAGATGGTGGTATAGTCCATTTGTTTGCACTTCTTCTTTGGGAAATAGCCAGAATGGATTATTCTTACAAAGGATTATAGAGCAGGGTATCCCAAACCTGTCCTAGGGACCCCATGGCCAGCTGGGTTTTCAGGGTGTACAATGAATATGCATGAGATAAATTTTCATATCATGGATACTTAGTATATGCAAATTTATCATGCATATTCATTGCAGATATCCTGAAACCCTAACTGGCTGTGGGATTCTAGGACAGGTTGGAGAAGCCTTGATATATTCAGTCTCCTGGAAGCAGTGGGAGTTAACATTAAGAGTAAGATGTCTGCATGAACAGCCAGGAGTAAGAAGAATAGGAAGTAGCTATCTATCTCATCCATGTCATGAGTTATAGGAGGGAAACAGACCATGTCATCTGTTGTGTGTCTTGGGGGTAGCTACAATGCCCAGACCAAGGGACTTGTTAACTTCATTCCTGATGCAACCCTGGCTAAGAAAAGTTAGATTTTTGTTCTTCTCCTTAAAGGTCATGAAGAGGACAGGGAGCCCTGTACCAACAGAGCTCTGCAAGGTGCACGTTCCTTCCTGTGAAGGATGGGCTTAGGGGGAGATAAAGAACTTTGTAGAATATTTTTAACCCTTTTCTTCCCTTTTAAAGAAAGGAATAGGCTGGTGTTTCTGAGAAGGTAGGAGGTGTGATTCTCCCAAAGGGGATGGGTTTGGGTTTGATATGAAAGTGTTTTCCATGAGACTCAGAGAGGGAGAGACAAGAAGAGAAGTGAGAGGAGAAAGGTTGGTGTAGGGCTCCTAGCACAGGACCCTTAGCTCAGAGAAGTGTTTGGTGTTTGGAATCATTTAAGACCAGAAGTCTCTCATCCAGAAGTGCAGGTTTCTCCCACGGAAAAGAGAAACTGTTCTAACTGGGGAAGCCCACAGTGGATGATTTGGAGAATTACTTAGTCTAATGCAGAAATTCTAGGCCTTTGAGGATCTTTGCAGGAGATTTTCCAACTAGCAAGCAATTACTTGTAGTGAAGGAGCTGCTATTCGAAGAGACTATAAGTGACTGTAATCCAATCTTCGTTATGTTTTCGCATTTTATGTTCAAATGAATCGAGTTTGAGGATCAGAGTTTATTACATTACATTATTATTTCTTTTGGATTTTACAATAAATTCTATCCTTCTGGAACTAACTAGCTGGTGAGAACAATTGTATTTGTTTCCCTTTGGGCCTCTCAGAAAACATCTGGGTCCCAATTGGTAAATCTTGGTGGACTGAGCCCCATTCCAGAGCTGCAGCAGTGCTACTCACCACCACTTCTGCAGTCTCTGAAGATGACCCTATGGAAAGAGGAGAGTAAGGAAAAGGAAGCAAGATGAAATCTTTCTTATTTTATTTTCCCTCTCTATGATTTTGAGTTCATGGACCAGAGGGGCACTAAGGAATTTTCCCATTGTCTGTGAAGATAGCTTTCACACTTAGGATTTTTCTGTAAATTGCTACCCCTGTGAGGTGGAGACTGTTGTCATAGCTGAGGTTGATGTTAAAAAAGTGTAGAAACATAGAAACATAGAAACATAGAAATGACGGCAGAAGAAGACCAAATGGCCCATCCAGTCTGCCCAGCAAGCTTCCCTCATTTCTTCTCCCATACTTATCTGTTTCTCTTAGCTCTTGGTTCTAATTCCCTTCCACCCCCGCCATTAATGTAGAGAGCGGTGGAGGAGCTGCATCCAAGTGAAATATCTAGCTTGATTAGTTAGAGGTAGTAGGAGTAGTAACCGCCGCAATAAGCAAGCTACACCCATGCTTATTTGTTTTTACCCAGATTATGTTATACAGCCCTTATTGGTTGTTTATCTTCTCCCCTGCCGTTGAAGCAGGGAGCTATGCTGGATATGCGTGAGGTATCAGTTTTTTTCTTCTCCCCTGCCGTTGAAGCAGAGAGCTATGCTGGATATGCATCGAAAGTGAAGTATCAGGCACATTTGGTTTGGGGTAGTAACCGCCGTGACAAGCCAGCTACTCCCCGCTTTGTGAGTGTGAATCCTTTTTTCTTCTCCCCTGCCGTTGAAGTTATGCTGGATATGCGTGAAGTATCAGTTTTTCTTTTCCCCTGCCGTTGAAGCAGAGAGCTATGCTGGAAATTCGTGATGTATCAGTCTTTCTCCGATGCCGTTGAAGTAGAGAGCCATGCTGGATATGCGTCGAGAGTGAAGTATCAGGTACATTTGGTTTGGGGTAGTAACCACCGTAACAAGCCAGCTACTCCCCGCTTTGTGAGTGCGAACCCTTTTTTCTTCTCCCCTGCCGTTTAAGCAGAGAGCTCTGCTGGATGTGTGAAGTAACAGTTTTTCTTTTCCCCTGCTGTTGAAGCAGAGAACTATGCTGGATATGCATTGAAAGTGAAGTATAAGAATGGAGTGATCAAGCTAGTTGAAAGGCATCAGGAATAGAGGAAGGTGGAGGTAGTAATTTGGATATTTGGTTTGGGGTAGTAACCGCCGTAACAAGCCAGCTACTCCCGTCTTTGTGAGTGCAAATCCTTTTTTCCACATTTCCTCTTGCTGTTGAATCTTAGAGTGATGTTGGAGTCACAGTAACCATGTGTATGTTTATTGACTAAGGGTATTGTCTCCAGGCAGTAGCCATCATTCTGGCGAGTCACCCACTCTTCTGTAGTCAAGATGACCAGGGTAGCAAGCTCGCAGATGTTGCCCACTGTAGTTCAGTATCCCAGAAGGATAGGGGTCTGTAACCCTCCCAGCAAAATCTCTCAAGGTTAAGGGGAGAGGCAAGAAAAATGAATAAAGGAATTAACTTCTCTTATATATACTAATTCAACAATTTTATTTTAAGCAAGTTTCCTTTTTGTTAGCAAACAAAGCGTCATCTAAGCAAAAGTAATGCATATATAACAATAAACTCTACACTTTTCCTTCTTTTCTCCTAGACGCTACTACACCAAGAACATAGTACAAAAAATCTCCGGAGTTCCAGATTTCTACCAAGTAAGAGAGTCAGATAAGAATCAGTCTATGCAATGTTAACTTTGTTTCAATAATGTCTGCCTCAGTAACGTAATCCTAGGAATTGATTCTTTGTGATCTACTTATGTCTCCCTAGGTTACAACAGAGTGTGTATGTGGTTTTCAGGAATGTTCCTGGGTATGTTTTTCCTGTATATCTTTTCTTTTTATTGTCTGCCTTTCTCTCTTTGCAATTTATTATTCTATTTCTTTTCCTTTCCTTTCACTGTCCTTTCTTTCCTGATGTGTCCTCTGTTGTCTTTGATAAACAGGCCTTTATGTTTAGCTGGGGTGTATACACTTAACTTTTTCTTCTTGGTCTTTGCTGGAGTTTGGATACATTGCTAGAATGCATTGGCTGTTACATTTCACTCGGAGATCTGTACCTACCTACTATTTCGCTCTTAAAATCACAAAGAAAACTACCTCCCTTTCACCGGCAGTTCTTCCGTAAACTAAACGTGTTCTCTAGGGCAGCAATTCTCAACCAGTGTGTCACCAAGCACCAGCAGGTGTGTTGTGGCTCCTGGTGTCCCACTGCCCTGATTGTGCTTCCCCGTTTCCTGCCCTTGCGGGACAATGGGAAGCCTCCTAAATTCTTCCTGCCCCCACGCAAGCCAATTGGAAGCCTCATCCCTTCTACCTGCCAGTGGGAGTAGGGAGGAAGCCTCTGATTGGCCTATGAGGCCTGTGAGGCAGGAAGAAGGGGTATAGCATGGGCTTGGGGGGGCTGGGAGAAGTGGCAGCCATGGGAGCTCATCCCTGAGGCAGCGAAGAGGAAGCCCGACCTTGGCCAAGCAAGGCTGCCATGGGAACTCATCCCCATGGCAGTGAAGAAGCCTGACCTTGACAAATCAAGGCCACCATGGGAGCTCATCCCCATGGCGGCAAAGAGGAAGTCCGAGCTTGACCAAGTAAAGCTGCCACAGGAGCCTACCGCGTGGCAGTGAAAAAGAAGGCCCATTGGAGTAAAGCCATGGCAGAAATTTAATGTGGATAAATGCAAGGTGATGCATATAGGGAAAAACAACCCATGCTATAGTTACACAATGTTAGGTTCCATATTAGGTTAACACATTGAAATTGTCAGTTCAGTGTGTTTCAGCAGTCAAAAAAGCAATCAGAATGTTGAGAATTATTAGAAGGGGAATGGTGAATAAAATGGAAAATGTCATAATGCCTCTTTTTGCTCCATGGTGAGACTACACCTTGAATACTGTGTACAATTCTGGTCGCCACATCTAAAAAAAGATATAATTGCGATGGAGAAGGTACAGAGAATGGCGACCAAAATGATAAAGGGGTTGGAACAGCTCCCCTATGAGGAAAGACTAAAGAGGTTATGATTGTTCAGCTGGGAGAAGATACGGCTGAGGGGGGGATATGATAGAGGTGTTTAAAATCATGAGAGGTCTAGAACAGGTAAATATGAATCAGTTATTTACTCTTTTGGATAATAGAAGGACTAGGGGGCACTCCATGAAGTTAGCATGTGGCACATTTAAAACTAATCGGAGAAAGTTCTTGTTCACTCAACACACAATTAAACTCTGGAATTTGTTGCCAGGAGATGTAGTTAGTACAGTTAGTGTAGCTGTGTTTAAAAAAGGATTGGATAAGTTCTTGGAGGAGAAGTCCATTACCTGCTATTAATTAAGTTGACTTAGAAAATAGCCACTGCTATTACTAGCAACAGTAACATGAATAGGTTTTGAATACTTGCCAGGTTCTTATGGCCTGGATGGGCCACTGTTGGAAACAGGATGCTGGGCTTGATGGACCCTTGGTCTGACCCAGTATGGCATGTTCTTATGTTCTCATGTACCATATACACACAGGTTATGAAATTTGTGCATCTCTACTTCCAACATATGCGCATATGAGTAGCTATGTACAAACATCTGTATCTGCAATGCTTTGGAAGCATGTACATCAATACATTGAATGCACGTACTTTTCCTCCTTATTTTACAAACATACATGTGTATATTTTGGGACAGATTTTAAAAGGTGCGCTCAGGGGTACATATTAGCGCGCTACCTGGTGCACACACATGTACGCCCAATTTTATAACATTCGTACACAGGCGCGCACATGTTGTAAAATCGTGGGTCGGCGCGCACAAAGGGGTGCACAATTGTTTACCTTGCGCGCGCCGAGCCATGCTGCCTTCCCCCATTTCCTCCCCCCTAGCCTGACCTTCCCACCCCTTCCCCTAACCTTTCCCCCACTAGCCCTACTCTAACCCCCCCGACCTTTGCCTTACCTTTTGCGTTTGCCTCCGGGCAGGCGCAAGTTGCGCATGCCGGCAACCTGCTGGCACGCGATCCTCTGACACAGCGGCAAATGGCTGCTATGTCAGAGGCCTCTGGTCCAGCCCCCGCTCCGCCCCAGACCTCCCCACCCCACCCACGCCTCGCCCAAGGACTGCCCCTTTTTGCAATCCTCTGGATTTACGCGCATAGGGCTTTTAAAATCTGACTCTTTATGTACAAAAAGAAAATATGACTTACATAAAGCCCTGATTTATATGTGTTAGTTGGTGTGTTTTAAATATTTATGTGTAATTTAAATCACAAGTTTGCTGATACCTCCTCCAGTTCACTCCGTCCTTCTTCAGGTCATTGAGACACTCCTAGATCTTCACCTTGAACTCCTCTCCCCCCCCCCCCCCCCCCCCGCATTCACCCAAACCTTCCAGTCTACCAATAATAGACAATAGACAAGTCAGATATCTGTGATGCTTCAACGGCCAGAGGAAATGTGGAAAAAAGGATTTGCATTCACAAAAAAGCTGGGGAATATCTTGCTTGTTGCAGCGGTTACTACCCCAAACCAAATAAGCCTGATACTTCACTTTCAATGCATATCCAGCATAGCTCTCTGCTTCATCGGCGGGGGGAATGAAGATAGAGGATTTACATTCAGACAACAACCAAGGACTGCATTGCATAGTCTGGGTAAACAAATAAGCGTGGGTGTAGCTTGCATGTTACGGTGGTTACTACCACGAATCAATTAAGCCTGATACTTCACTTGGAATACATATCCAGCGCAGCTCACTGCTTCAACAGCAGGGGGAATGAAGAAAAGAGTATTTATATTCAGACAACAACCAACAAGGACTGAATTGCACTGGCTGGGTAAACAAATAAGCGTGGGAGTAGCTTGCTTATTGCGGCAGTTATTACCCCTAACCAATTAAGCTTGATACTTCAGTTAGATGCAGCTCCAGCAGTGCTCTCTACATCAATGGTGGGGGTGGAAGGTAAGTAACTAGAACCAAAATGTTATGAGAAAAATATGTGTGGTAGCTTGCTGGGCAGACTGAATGGGTCTTCTTCTGTCAACATTTCTATGTTTCTATATATTAGCAGGTGTAAAATTATTCAAATAAGTTGCCAAAATGTACGTGTTGTTTAACTCTTTTATAAATAGGAACTTGGATGTCAACCTCATGGTCTCACCCCAGAATACCCCTTGAGCGTGTAAATATGCTTGCGAGACCAAAATTACATGCATTGTTTTGATTTCTATAAAATAGCAACTATGTGAGAACAAGCTATTTATCACCTATATGCTAACTTTATGCACGTAAATGTTTTCAAAATTCACCCCCTGTTACAGCCATTTTCTTTCCATGCAGATGGCTAGTGCAAAGTCCTTGGGTGCTTTTTACCCATTTTGTTGCCTTTTGAAAACTTGCTATAAGGTCCAAAGATTAAAAGTAGATGCCGATTTTGTTTCTGTAGTTGGTAGCTAGGTGGGCTATTGAAAATTGTCTTCTAAAAGTTTACAGACGTTTATGAGCTGAAAACTCTTTGTTCTCATAACATTTTCCCAATTTTCAATCATATAGAGCAAGGTTATAATTAACAATTTCATTATTTACATTTTGAAGGACAAAATCTTAACCCTCAAACACTAAGCTGTAAATGCATCACCGCTTATAACAAAATTCACAATAGGCTTTACACCCTTGGATGACTGATGCGTTAGCTGAACTATTTGTATGTGCATTAAAATTACAAGTTAATGCACATATTTAACACGCTTTGATGAATAGACCAATGATTTAATAATTCCCCAATATTATTGAATTGCATTCTTTATTTCATTCTTGAACTGCAATCCACTAAAATACAGCGTTTGAAAAAAACAAAACTATCAGGATTGTGGGTGAGGTTTAAGTATGCATGTAGGAGTTGGTCCTGTTTTTCTTAGTCATCTGTAACCTAAAGACATTTGCTAAACATGTGTAGGTGCGGCCTTAAACCTCCAACCCCCGAACTCAAGATACAGCCAAAATCCCGAATTCCAAAGACCCAGCCAAAAACCTGAATTCCAAAGACCCAGCCCACAGCAGCCTCCCACCGTTAATTATGTGCATCCATAGCCCTTGCTTCTTCATATTTTGAATATACAGAAAAAATATATATAAACATAGAAAAAGATTATTGAGCTACTGTATCTAAATGTGCATTTTTTGTTTATTTTTATTTTTTTGCTATTCTTTTGTTGTAGTAAAAACTAAAGCACTAGTTGTAAATCAGTTCTTGGGACTATGCAATGTATCTATCAGAGGTGGTCGAGCAGCAGAACAGATCTGGAAAACCTGGTGAAAAGTCTTGTTACTAGTTAACAGGCTTGCAGGGCGTGTTTCCCGGGGCAAGCTGCAGATTCCTGTCCTCTGACAAACAGCAGCCAATCGCTGGGGCTGCGGAGCCTTCACTTCGGTTGCTAGGTGCGGTTTCTGGAGCCCTTTATAAAAATCTCAAGCCTAAGGCGCAGCGCTCTTCACTCGGCAGCTTCCAGAGAGGTAGTTTCCTGTACACACTTAGGCAAGTGGTAAGGTTTTTTTTTTTTTTTTTTAAGGTTGTTTACTTTCTTTTCTTCGTCTTTTTTTGCATTACAGCTTGCTTTTGCTACCTTTAAATACTGCCTTTTCAGCGCTCGCCTGCAGTTCCCTACATCGGTCTGTGCTAGCACAGGAAGGAAAAAGGGTGGGACCTTTACATTAAACCTTGCTGGAAAATCTCTAAAAGAAAATATTCATATCAAACTTTCATGAACCTTTAGGTTATTTTGTTGAAGTGGAAACTACAGTAGAATAAGCTGTAAAAGAAAATTGTTTTCAATCTAATCTTTCTTCTTCTTTTTTTTTTTTTTTTTTGCTTGTGTAACCTTGGATAGAAATCATCGCTACAGCTAAAACTATGAGTCATAGGAAAGCAAACTACAGCTCCTTGTTTGGACATTCACATAATCCCTGTGGTTAAAAGTGCCATTTTTTAACTCTTTATGAAACATCAACTCTATGGGACTTCGTCCTGTGGCCTTTTCTAGCAGCATGCTGTTTGTAAAATGTGAATCCTGATTGTAAATGTAAACAGTATTTAGTTTTGCAATTTTAAATCTGCATTTCTGATAGGGGGAAGGGATATGTGGAAGGGGAGGGTAGGAAGAAATGTTGAAGTTACTTTTCACTTCTTATAAATGAATGATATAGCTGCTTTCCTCTTCAGTATGAACAAGTTTGACAGGTTCTTAAACTCTGAAAATACAAGTGAAGGCTTATTTGGGTGTTGTCAGGCAAGAATGTGGGTGTGGAGGGAATTGGAAAGGCACTGCACTTGAACACAACCTTCTTTGAATCTACTGAATAGTAAAGAGAATGCAATTTTTTTAAAACAGTGGAACACCTTCAGTCTGAGTTGGGGGATTTTTGCTATTCATAAATGATCAGGACAGGGCATGTAACTAGAAATCAATTTATTTATGGGCTTGATTCACTCCCAAATCTTTTTTTGCCATGCAGGGAGGGGAGAAAAAAAAAAGACTGTCATAAAAGCAGATATTCAGGAGATATTTGGCCTGAGAAGCAAATCTTTTGAGATCATGGAAGGAGGAGTTGCTATGGACCCCTGTACGCCTTCTAATTTGCCCGCAGACCTGCCCATAAACATTCTCTGTGGGCCCTTAAATTCAAATATGTTAATTCCTGCTTAAGGCTGGCGCAAGTCTGGGATTTTATGTGCATTGATTAAGCACTTGTGCGGACAAGACGCCATTTTCCCAGCAGACATGGCTTGTTCTAAAGCTGTTTGGGGTTTGTGCAGGTAAACACCCACCCACCATGTTTACATGCAAGTTTCCCCACAATGCCGAGGTGGGAACTGGGGGCAGAGAAGGGGAGGGGCTTGGACGTGCATGCATACTTTTTGATTTTCAGAAGCTTGCGCATACATGTAGCAGGTGTACATTATGTAGGTACATTTGTTGAAATTATTTTGAAAGGGAACTTACCCACGTAAATTCCCTTTGAAAATTGTAATTTATATGTGTATATGTTTCATATGATAACCTGCAATGTTAAAAGAATTACCTTCCATATGGACAGTTTTCAAAGTGTTTATTTTTTACTGAAGACTTTGCCCATGTAAATCTACCTTTTTGAAAATGTCCCCCTCCCTTTCTCAGTGCAGGTAGGAGTTAAATTGCTGCTTAATAAGTTGTATATTTTTAACCATGTGGAAAACGGGGTGCATTTCATTTGGAGGAGGATAACTATGTGCAGTCGTATTTTGAAATCATCATGCATACTGTTTGACACTCTATATGTTCCTGAGGTATTTCCCTTTGAAAATGAGTTTGCATTTTTGTAGATATGCAAGCTGCATAGGAAGATTGAAAAATCCCCCATAAAACATTTTGTACATGTAGTGAAAAATAGTAGGCAGGAGGCTGGAACAAATCCTCTTGTTTAATTCTATTGCATAACCCCAGACCTCAATTTAAAAAAAAAAAGAAAATTCTCAATTTTAAATAGTGAGTAAGTTTCCATACAAAAGTAACTTTTAAAGAGCCAATGAAATATTTCCCATCAGGGATTATAGTGTTTCCCTTTAAAAATGCTTTGCCTTACTGTAATTCATACATTACTCACTAGAACTGTCATATTATCTTTCTTAGATTAATCTATACATGAAGTAATTTTCAAAAGGATTTACACATGTAAAACTAAGTTTTATGCATGTAAACTTTACACAAGTAAATGGTCTTTTGAAAAGTGCTTCTGTTACATGTGTAACTCCTTTGAAATTTTATTAAATTTTCAAAATGCTTTACATGTATGAATAGGCTTTTAAAAATTGCTATATGCTTTTATGCACATAATTTATTTATTTATTTATTTTTTTAAGCTTTTATATACCGAACTCCATTGAAAGTTCACTCCTAAATTTTTATTTTAGAAACATCTTTATTGCCTCATTTTAACAATTCACTTACATCTCACACATTAATACTTGCAATAACCATACTTTGTAGATGCATCTAAACTGTTTGACTGATATATACCTAACATATGTAATTATCATAGGGCACTATGGTCTACACAAATATATGGAAATCAAAGGACACATACATTATTGGCATAATGCACTACTATATTAGAAAGTAGGACTAGTTCATCATAACTACTCATAGCACTAAGTAAAACTACTGCTTGCAATCAGTTCTCAAGCATACAAGCTACTGTACACATATATATATATCATACTCTTCCTTCATATTATACACCAATAACATTGGAAAACTCATATTGTTTTTCATAAATACCTAATCAATAGTTTACACAGGGACTGATAGTATATACTAGTTCTCACAGGACAAGCAGGATGGCAGTCCTCACATATGGTTTACATCACAGGATGGAGCCCAATCACGGAACACTTTTGTCAAAGTTTCTAGAACTTTGACTGGCCCCCACTGGGCATGCCCAGCATGGTACCGACCCTGCAGCCAGCAGGGGACCCTCTTCAGTCTTCTTTTTTCCGTGCAGCAGTAGCCACGTGGTTAAGGAGCTCTGCAACTATTCCTGACAGGAATTTTCCTCATGGAATTGTTTAAAGTTAAATTGCCCCACAGGGGTCCCTCCGTTAACTTTTTCAGTCTGCGGTACTCCGGTAAGTTTTTTACCCATTTTCCGTCGATTACCCTTGAGTTTGGCCCTCGCGGCCTATTGGCCGTCGACCGTACCGCGGCTAGATTTGGGGTTCCGTCAGTGTCTGGACTGTACTCGTACCATGTCCATTACAGACCAGCATAAAGTCTGTGTACTCTGTTGTGGATGAGAACACAATGTCTTAACCTGCATCAAATGTGCCCTAATGACACCAAAAAGTCGCAAGGCTAGAATGGAGAAGATGGGACTTCTCTTTCTTGCTCAAACCCCGACTCCATCCATTGCATCGACATCATCTGAACTGGCACCGTCAATCGCCATCGGCACCGAAAATGTCAGACCATCGAGGCATCAAAACCATCGACCGCGCCATTGTCCGAGCTGCTGCCGAAAAAACCCGTCCAGAAAAGGCACTGACCTTTTCGGCGACTGGGTCACCGAGGCAATCCTCACCCGACAGGGCATCGGGAGCCGCGACTCCACCTTTAATGGTGGTCCCTCCGGCTATGCCTCTGCCTCCTCCTTCTGTTTTGGAGCCGGGGCTGCTTGCTCCAAGTTTCCAAGAAGAATTGGACTGGATGGATCAGGCCATCGATAAGGTGATGCATCGACTCGAGATTCCCCCGGCACCGATATCGGTATCGATAGTGGAACCAAGCACCAACCTGATTCCAGCAGCATTGGCACCGCTGCTATCAAGGATGGAAGCGCTTATTGCCGCTTTCCCACCGGTGGATGCCGGGTCACCGATGGCTCCGGTGCCCTCCCCGCTGACTTTATCATCAGGAGGAGAAACACCGTTCCGCATACCTCCATCGGGAGTTCTGCCTCAGCCATCGAGATCAATACCTCCATCGGTGCCATCGAGCCATCCACCGATGCCTGCGCCAGGGCCTTCATTGCTTTCATCGGTGCCTCCGGTAATTCCTCTGCCTTCGGAGCCTTAACCGGGACCTTCAGGAATCCAACTATCCCATCCCTCTTCAGTTCCTAGACTGACAAGTACTGATCCTTATGATACCTGGACTGATGATTCTTCACCAGATACCGATGATTTGCCTTCACCACCTTCACCCACTGAAAGTAGAAAAGGTTCTCTGGAGGAGAACGCTTCTTTCATACATTTTGTGAAGGACATGTCTGAATTGGTCCCCTTCCAATTACTAACAGAACAGGATGACAAACATCAAATGATGGAGTTGCTTCAATTCCTCGATGCTCCCAAGGAAATCACCTCCATCTCCATCCATCAAGTTCTTCTTGACTTTCTCAAAAAGAACTGGGAACATCCTGGCTCCATTGCACCAGTCCACAGGAAAACTGACTCTACCTATTTGGTGCAGTCAGCTCCAGGCTTTCAAAAGCCTCAGTTGGATCACCAGTCTGTGGTGGTTGAATCTGCGCAAAAGAAAGCAAAAAGGTCAAAAACTCATACGTCCTTTCCCCCTGGCAAGGAACAGAAGTTTTTGGATACCATTGGTCGCCGAGTCTTTCAAGGATCAATGCTGATCCTTCGGATTGCTGCTTACCAACTATATATGACCCAATATAATAGAGTCATTTTTAAGCAACTACAAGACTTCACAACCTCCATGTCTCAGTCACTTCCAGAAAATTTCCACACCCTACTTAATAAGGGTTTGGAATCAGGCAAGCATGAGATTAGATCATGTTACGATATCTTTGAAATTGCAACCAGAGTATCTGCAGCCTCTATTTCGGCAAATTGATGGGCTTGGCTCAAGTCTTCAGACCTTCGTCCGGAAGTGCAAGAGCGGTTATCTCTTTGGCGAGCAGATTCAAAAGACAGTGGCTGAACTAAAGGACCATCATGAGACTCTCTCAGACAGCTCTCTGATACCTTCGGATTATGCTTCTAAACAGCCTTTCCGGAAGGACTCTAAAATGTCTTTCTACAGACCAAAGAAGTCCTACCTCAAATCACAGTCTCGTCAGACCCGAAAACAAAAGCCACAGACAGCCCCCCAGCCGGGCCCTGCTTCTGGCTTTTGCCAGAAGCAGGGCATAGAGAGCAGCAGCTAGATTCCATTACCAAATGTCCCAGTGGGAGGCTGCTTGTGCCATTTCAACAACATATGGCAATCACGTCAGACCACTGGGTCCTAGCAATAATTGCTCAAGGCTATCATTTCAACTTTCTCTCCATCCCATCAGATTCCCCACCTCTGATGTGGAAAACATCCGACCATTCATTGCTCCTGGAGCAGGAGGTCTTCCTCCTACTCAAGTCCAGAGCAATAGAACCAGTCCCATTGCCTTAGCAAGGCCTTGGGTTCTATTCCCGGTACTTTCTAATCCCCCAAAAGATCAGGAGGCGTTCGTCCAATTCTGGATCTACAAGCCCTAAACAAGTACCAGCAAAGAGAAAACTTCAAGATGGTAACTTTAGGCTTCTTGCTTCCTCTTCATCAAAGAGGAGACTGGCTCTGCTCTCTCGACCTCCAGGACGCATATACTCATATTGTGATAACTCCATCTCATCGCAAATTCCTCAGGTTTCTCGTAGACCCCAAGCACTATCAATACAGAGTGCTTCCATTCGGCCTAGCGTCTGCACCATGAGTCTTTACAAAATGCCTCGTTGTGTTTGCCGCCTTCCTCAGGACTCAAGGTGTTCACATCTACCCCTATCTGGATGATTGGTTAATCAGGGCTCCGACTCAGCAAGCCGCTTTGTCATCCCTACATCTCACCTTAAACACTCTAATTTAACTCTGATTTCTCAACTACGATAAATTCTGCTTAGTCTCATCTCAAACCTTATCATTCATTGGGGCAGACTTGGACACCTTACAAGCAAAGGCTTTCCTGCTTCGACAATGAGCCCTCACTCTCGTGTCTCTGGCGCATCAGCTGCCGTCTCAACGCTTGACGACTGCTCATCGTTTTTTCATCCTTCTAGGACACATGGCGTCCTCAGTTCAAGTCACACCAATGGCCCGCCTGGCCATGAGAGTCACACAGTGGGCTCTAAGTTTGCAGTGGACACAGTCCCTTAAGCCCCTGTCGACCATTGTCCATGTTACCGACTCACTCCGTCTGTCTCTCGCCTGGTGGACAAATCACATCAATCTCCTACACGGCTTGCCCTTTCAGGTGCCAAACCCTCAAATAACTCTAACCACCGATGCTTCCAACTTTGGGTGGGGAGCCCATGTGGCCAACCTCCAGGTACAAGGTTCCCGGTCTCTAGAAGAAGCCAAACACCAAATAAATTTCCTGGAGTTACGAGCAATTCGATATGCTCTCAGAGTATTTCAGGATCGCCTGTCCAATCAAGTCATCCTGATCCAGACGGACAACCAGGTGGCCATGTGGTACATCAACAAGCAGGGAGGGACAGGATCCTTCCTTCTGTGTCAGGAAGCTGCACAGATATGGGCGGAGGCCCTCTCCCACTATGTACCTCAGGGCCACCTACTTGCCGGGAGTGGACAACATGTTGGCAGACAAGTTAAGTCGCACCTTCCAACCGCACGAGTGGTCTCTAAACCCCTCAATAGCGAACTCCATCTTCCAAGAATGGGAATATCCTCAAGTAGACCTCTTTGCGTCACCTCAAAATCGCAAAGTAAACAACTTCTGCTCGCTCACTCACAGCCAACACCATCAGTCAAGAGACGCGTTCTCCCTATCATGGTCAACCGCTCTCCTGTACGCATTCCCTCCACTTCTACTTCTCTCGAAGACTCTCGTGAAGCTACATCAGGACAAGGGAACCATGATCCTGATAGCACCCCACTGGCCCCGCCAAGTGTGGTTTCTAATTATCCAGGATCTTTCCATTCGCAGGCACATTCCTTTGGGAAGAGACCCGCTTCTGATCACTCAAAACGACAGGTGCCTTCGCCACCCCAACCTTCTGGCCCTGTCCCTGACGGCATGGATGTTGAAAGGTTAATCCTTCAACCGCTTAACCTTTCTGATCCAGTCTCCCATGTCTTGATTGCTTCACGGAAGCCTTCCACAAGAAAAAAGTATTCCTACAAATGGAACAGGTTCAAGTCATGGTGCTCTTCTCAGGCCCTTGATCCATTTACCTGTCCAATCCCGAAGTTTTTAGACTATCTCTGGCACTTGTCAGTCAGGTCTAAAACCTTCCTCCATCAGGATGCATGTCAGTGCAGTAGCCGCCTTCCATAAAGGTGTCGGGGATGTCCCCTTGTCACACGATTTCTGAAAGGCTTGCTTCACCTCAAGCCTCCACTGCATCCTCCGGCCCCTTCTTGGGACCTCAACCTGGTTTTGGGTCGGCTCATGAAATCACTATTTGAGCCTATCCAATTCTGTGAACTTCACTTTCTCACATGGAAAGTGATTTTCCTTTTGGCAATCACTTCAGCTCACAGAGTTAGTGAGTTACAGGCCCTAGTTACCTATCTGCCTTACACTAAACTTCTGCAGGACTGGGCGGTACTTCACACTCACCCTAAATTCTTACCTAAGGTAGTATCAGAGTTTCATCTCAATCAATCCATTATACTACCTACCTGCTTTCCCAGGCCATATTCCAGTCCAGGAGAGCAGGCTCTGCATACCCTTGACTGCAAATGGGCTCTAGCGTTCTACCTAGACTGTACAGCTGCCCACAGGAAGAACCCTCAGTTATTTGTGTCTTTCCATCCTAACAAATTGGGGCAGCCTGTGGCTAAGCAGACTCTCTCCTCCTGGCTAGCGGACTGCATATCTTTTTGCTATCAGCAAGCGGGCATTCCACTCCAAGACCGTGTTAAAGCACACTCTGTGAGGGCCATGGCGACTTCAGTAGCACGCCTATGATCGGTGCCACTTCCTGACATTTGCAGGGCTGCCACTTGGAGTTCTCTCCACACTTTTACAGCCCACTATTGCTTAGACAAAGCCGGAAGACAAGATTCCATCTTCGGCCAGTCTGTCATGCATAACCTATTTACGACATGACGTACCAACACCCTTCTGCCTGCCCGGTGGGGTTCAGGATGCCCTCTACCAAATTCCACCCCAATTGTTGTGCCTGTTGCATGTCTTTGGGTACATTTGATGCATACTCGGACATCCTCAGCTCGGTACTCACCCATATGTGAGGACTACCATCCTGCTTGTCCTGTGAGAAAGCAAATGTTGCTTACCTGCAACAGGTGTTCTCACAGGACAGCAGGATGTTAGTCCTCACGAAACCCGCCCGCCGCCCAGCGGTGTTGGGTTCATTCCATTTCTTATTTTTCGGCACTTCCTGTAGCTTTTTAAACAAGACTGAAGAGGGACCCCTGCTGGCTGCAGGGTTGGTGCCATGCTGGGCATGCCCAGTGGGGGCCAGTCAAAGTTCTAGAAACTTTGACAAAAGTGTTTGTGATTGGGCTCCATCCTGTGATGTCACCCATATGTGAGGACTAACATCCTGCTGTCCTGTGAGAACACCTGTTACAGGTAAGCAACATTTGCTATCTATCAAGAAACTAAAATGTTTATTTGCAAAGCAAAACAATTGACCTCCTTGCTGCCTATATCTCACCTGATGGGGTGGTTTACTGTGTATTGGGCAGTGTTTAGATATGAGTTCACTCTCTTAGGAGGCCTGGGGCAGAGAATAAGGCATCAGAGTAATAAAAAAAACAGACACATTTGTGAAGGGTTGATCCTCAATGTACATAGCTACAAAGGCACATCAGATAAGACACTTTTATAACATTATGGTTTTTTGGGTTTTTTGCATATATGTGAGTTTTGATTAATTTCTGTATCACATTCTTTAACTTCCTTCTAGTTCAAAGAATGTTTTCTTCCATTAGGGATCTATTTATATTTTTCCTGAAATATTCCTTTATCCTGTTGCTTCCTATGGAATAAATTACACAAGTTCTTTTGCAGCATATGCCAGTACAATAGTGTGGTGATTGAAGCCTGGGAAAACATTTGTCTCGCTGCCCTACAAGCAATATGAATCCTTGTTACTGTGGTGAGGTTGATTCGGCCTATGGGGTGAACCCTGTAGGCCCTCACTAACAGCTGGCTGACAAGAGACTGGTCTAGGGCTTCACTTGTATCAGCCTCTTTCCCTGCAGGTTGAGCCCTTAGGTTCCAGGGCTGTCAGGACTTAGGCGATGGTCTATTAGATGACTGTGTACATGGAGGTCCAGGGCCAGGCAAGGATCAGAGACAGGTGGCAGGCAAGGATGGTCAATGTCCAGGCAAGGGGTCAATGGCAGGTAGCAGTTAAGAGTAGGGTTGTAAATCTGTTTTTGACGATTTAAAAAAATTGTCCGATATTTTTTAAATTGGTACAGTGCGCTGGCCATCCAGTGCTCCTACCATGTGACAAGGGCCGGCCAATGGCACGGATACCCCGTCACATGGTAAGGGCAAAGGGCCATCGGCGCCATCTTTGAGTGGCAGCCGATGGCCGAGAACGGGAGATCGCTCCTGGGACCACCACTAGAGCACCAGGTAATTTAAAAATGTTGTGGGGGGATCGGGAGGGTGGGAGAAGTTAAGGGGTCATCTTTAAAGGGTCGGGTGGATTTTTTTTAATCGGGCCATCGGCACCATTTTTGAGTGGCAGTCAAAATGGCGCCGATGGCCTGGGAGCGGGAGATCGGTCACCATGCCCCCACTGAACCACCAGGTACTCGTGTATTATCAAAGTGTCTTTTGAAACATAGACCGAGTCTGGTCATGGTACAGAAGATATTGGCATAAAAAGTTTTGTACTATCCACAGATGGCATCTCGCCACACAGCAGTTCCACATTTTTTTGGACTTAAATTTAAATTCATGTTGAGATAAGTAAAGATTTTATTTTTAAATATATAAAAAAGAGTATAAAATGTGTTTTTGAATGTAGGCACAGGACCACTGATTATATTACATTGGGCACTGGCGATGAAAGCTATCAGCAATTCCATAAGCCCCAATTTTGAAGGTCCTAATTTTTCCATGACATTACTGCAATTCTGATTAGAGTTTCTTTTGACATATTTAAAGTAGTGGAATTATTTTAATTGCTATAATTTAGAGCTTTCTGCCCTCTGATTTATCAGCCAAGCCATTCTTATATTACCCTCATCTGGAATTAAGTAGAAGAAGCTATGGGCCTGATTTGAAAAAGCATTTACACACTTAAAAATGGGTTTTATACATGTAAATTTCCTTTACCTGCAAGTGGGCTTTTGAAAATTGCTATAATATATGCCATTGAATTGTCCATAGGATTTACCTGTATAAGTACACTTTACGTGTATATAAATGGATTTTGAAAATTGCTACAATAGTAGTTACATTTACACGTGTAAATCCTTTTGAAAATCAGGCTCATACTGTACATGTTCTCAATGTGATGCAAGTTGAAGGACAAGAAGCCAAAAATGTGTACCCATGTTTGAATGCTCAGAATCATTGCCATCTTCAGTGGCTTCAATGGGAAAGAAAATTAAAAGAGATAGTTCATTGCTGATGAATAGATGGTAATTTTTAAAGATAATGTTGGAAGGAATCTGTCCTAATTTTTGTAACAATCCAAAAATGAAAATAAAATGTCTCATCCCATATGCACATTTTGAGCTGACTTCATGCCTTACCATCAGCATTGTATACTAGGGATGTGAATCGGGCTTCTGACGAATGAAAATATCGTACGATATTTTCAAAATCGTCAGAAATCGGGGGCTCCCTGAAACCGATAGGAAAACCCCACAAAATTGTTCGTGGGGGTTCTCTTATCATTTTGGGGGAGGGCGGGAAAAACGGCACACAAAAATAACCCCTAAAAAAAGAGGGATAAATAGGGGTGGAGCAGGGGGCAGGGCACGGATGTTCCGGGACTCGGCTGACAGCTTCTTGCGTAACTCTGTTTTAAAACCGTCCACCGCAGTGCATGGGGGTGGGGGGTTGTTAGCCGTATATCTTTACTTCTGCTCCTGATTAGTTAAGTCTGCAGAAATCTGTTTAGGCATAGATCAACTAGGTGAGGGGTCTTGATCAACTGGGGGGAGTTCAGAATGAAGAACCAGACGGGTCCAAATGACATCGAGATGGACTGGGCAAACTGAACTAATGGGTAAAACTGGGAATGGTCTTCGCGCGACCAAGTTTTTTTAAGTATGGGAGTAGCTTGCTTATTGCGGCGGTTACTACCCCTAACTAATTAAGCTAGATATTTCACTTAGATGCAGTTCCAACACTGCTCTCTGCATTAATGGTGGGGGTGGAAGGGAAATAGAACCAAAAGGTTACTAAGAGCCAAGTTTAACAGATTAGTATGAGAAAAAAAAAGTGTGAAAGCTTGCTGGGCAGACTGGATGGGCCGTTTGGTCTTCTGCCGTCATTTCTATGTTTCTATAAGATATGTGCTTTACCTTTGCTTGCGTAAGCGCTTAAAATTAGGGGCACACATACGCGCAGTAGGCACGCGATTTAAAATTCCAGAATATGTTCGCTTACGTGCCCATGAGTATGTTGGCTAACCGATTAAATGCATTGCAATAAGCCAGTTCTGAATGGGATTGGTAAATAGTCCTAAATCCATAGTCCCATGGATGTTTGTTTGCACTTGTTTAGAGGGGTGTCCATGAACAAAATAGTTTTTATGCATGTTAAAAAGTGTGTTCAATTTAAATAATTAACATATGCAGTTTTCTTACTTCCTTACAAAAAATGTTTTTTTTGAAAAAAATGTTTTTGGGAGGAAGGTGGTGGTTTCATATGTTTGAAGCAAAAGCCACCCAGGCTAAGCTGTTTATGTTTTTAATCATTAACACACCAACCAACCTCCTAAATATTTTTATATACCATTGTGCAAACATTATCCAAATTCTAATATAGTCTATTTATTCTTGAAAAATACACCTATATTGAGCCCAATAAGGCTTCTTAAGTTCATAACCGCCGTCGCTTAGCCGTGAGCTCAGTTCATGTTGTAAAACCCCTGAATTGTACAAGTTTCGAAGATGATTCTTTTTCAAGGGTTGTCCATTTGGTACAGAACTTCTGACTATTTGCTTTTATAACCGATGCTATTTGACTCAGTCCAACAAGAGTTTTAATTAATCAAACCTTGCAAGGTTTGGCTGTACTCTCTCGCTATCTGTCTTTCTGTTTCAATGTGTTTGTTTTGCTATCCTTTTCTTTCATTGTTGGTTGTTCTTAGAGTCAAGGAAAGAATGTAAATATTAAATGGAAAACTTTTAGTTTGCAACTGTCACTGATTTTGCCATTTTGGATGTGCATTTTAGGAAAATTGTAAGGCATCACTTACTATTTTGATGGCATTTGCTTGTATTTCAGAAATTTGGGTCCAGCATGTCTCTTGTGCAGACATTCCTACTGCAGGCACAGTTCCTTGAGGATCCTAGTCAAGGGTGTACCGTAAGTACCAGACCTCAGCTTTTAATTCTGGGTTATTATGCATGCATTAGTACAATTACTTTGTGCCTAAAATGTATGCAAGTCTTTTTTATAAATCTCTCTGCATCCCTTTATGCATGCAAATGGTGTATTGCGGGACAGTTTTGAAAACTGGACTGTACATGAGCAATTTTACGTGGCACACTTCACAACTACAATTTTTGGAAAGGAAAGAATGTGTATGGTTTCCCTTTGAAAGTGAGCTGCAGTGTATGCAGACTAAGTGCCTTTGGAATTGCAAACGCTCTTCAAATTGTCCCCAAATTAGAAATTTAAAAAATGGATAAGGAGTCAACAAATGTCTATTCTTAATCTATCAGTTTCCAAGAAATTAATATAGGATCGGAAGAAATGCTTCTCTAGTGCGTCAGATCTGTTTAAGAAGCAAACCTCTTGGTTATATTCAGTGCTGAGACTGGCATTTTGGGTATACCAATAAGTTGTGTTCACCATGGTGGAATAAAAGAAAATATTCTCCTTATGCAAAATTATATTTTCACATGAAGTTTTAAAAATATTGATGAAAGCTGAAATTGATTTTGTCATGCAGAACAGTCTAGGTATTATCAAATGTTGTTCTGAGACTTTTTCTTATGTCATGCAAGTATTCTAACAGATGTACCTACCAGAATTAGTCACTTGTAGTACTGATGTAAAGTCATAGGATTAAGACTAACCATTAGATTTCTCCATTTCAAAATTTTTTTGGTAAAACTCATAATAGGTGATGCATGGGCCTATAATGATTCTCCTTTTTAAATAAGTTTATAGTATATGGAGGATTTTTAAAAAAAATGAAGTTATCCCCTTTCCCAGGGCACTCCCTGTGGAAGGCAAAGGGCCACCTTAAGATGCTGCAGAGTAGGGGAACAGTGGCTGCAACGCCGGATCAGGATTCTTCCACCAGGGGGGCAGCTCAGTGCTGTAAGACCCAAAGGGACAACCTTACACAGTCTGGGGTAGATTTTCAAATAGCGCGATTTGGCGTACTTTTGTTGGCGCTCCAGGCGCAAACAAAAGTACGCTGGATTTTAGTAGATATGCGCGTAGCCGCTAAAATCCGGGATCGGCGCGCGCAAGGCTATCGATTCCGTATAGCCGGCGCGCGCCGAGCCGCGCAGCCTACCTCCGTTCCCTCCGAGGCCGCTCCGAAATCGGAGCGGCCTCGGAGGGAACTTTCCTTTGCCCTCCCCTCACCTTCTCCGCCCGGCCCTGTCTAAACCCCTCACTTACCTTTGTCGGGGGATTTAAGCCTCCCGGAGGGAGAAGTAAATCCCAGCGGGCCGCTAGCGCGCCGGGCCGCAACCTGGGGGCGGGTACGGAGGGCGCGGCCATGCCCCCGGACCGCCCCGGGCCGTAACCACGCCCCCGGGCCCGCCCCCAAAACGCTGCCGACACGCCCCCAAAACGCTGCGCCGACCGGGCCCGCCCCCAACACACCCCCCTCGCGAAACCCCGGGACTTACGCGAGTCCCGGGGTCTGCGCGCGCCGGTAGGCCTATTGAACATAGGCGCACCGGCGCGCAGGGCCCTGCTCGCCTAAATCCGCCCGGATTTAGGCGGATTTAGGCGAGCAGGGCTCTGAAAATCCGCCCCTTTTTGAATAAACAAGTCCACACAAAGTGTGTTCCAAAACAGAATATGCTTTACTGAAGGCAAAATCCCAAAAAGTCTCAGTAGTATATCAAAAGAAGAAATACAATATGCACTGTGAGTAGATGTTATAGGATAACTTGGACTTCCCACACCCCCGGAAGGCTTTTGTTTCCATTAGAAACCTAATGAGAACAGTTGAAATCTTTTCCCATTACACAGTCTGCCTTCCAGATGAGTTTGTTCCCTTTGAATTTGGGGAAAGTAACCCTACTGAGCACTGCTTGCTGTGCTCCTCCCAGATCTCATGCCAAGAAATATCAGAAAGCAACACACTTGATCAGAGAGGAGAAAAGGCAATCTATCCTCTCCCCTCCTGGAGCCCTCCGGGAGCACAGCCACACTGCTGTATTTCGTCAATGATGTCTTCCCCACTCCTGCCAGCGAATCATGTCGTCACCTTTATAGCCTTAGAGCAAATGCCCATCCTTTAGGGAATGGACTGGAACTATCACTCTGATAATGACTTCATATCTCTTGAACCTCCCAGTACTGGAACTTTCCACATTTTACTCTGTGGTGAATCCTAGTTGGTTTTACGAAAATGTTCAAGAATTACAAGAAGGTAATCTGGCTGAAATGTTTTGGCTTTGAAAATGATTGTTTATACCCCCCTTGATGATGTGTTCTGATGGAACTCTGTTCACAGAGATTTTCCTAGCATGTAGCAGATGGACTCAGGACCAATGGGTATAGTGTGCTCCTGATAGCAGTTGGAGATGGAGTCAGATTTCAATCTGACGTCAGCACTAGTACATATACCCGTGCAGGAAGCTCTGCTCTTCAGTATTTCTCTGTCTCCTTAGCAGTTTGGGACTATACACATGCTTGCACAGCGTTAGAAAATCCAAACCAAAGAAAAATTTAAGAAAGAATCTTACCTCTAGAAACAAGCCCCGCTCTCCTGCGGTGATGCCTAAGGGTCCCTCCCCCAGTCGAGAATTCCTGAGGTGTTTTCCGAGATCCCTCAGAGGTAAGCCTCTGTCCCGCAGCCGGGTCCCGGCATGGACTTAGCCCCCAGGAACAAGAGTGGCTCAGAGGCAGCGGGTGAGATACTGAGCGTGGAGGTGAAGGTAATCTTCCCTCTTCCCCCGCAGCCGGAGACCGCCCGGCACCAGACCGGGAAACGCCGAGACAAAGTAAGGTAGAAAACTTTCTTAAGTCTCCAGTCTTCGAGGCTCGAACAGTACAGATCACCATCCGGCATCTGTCCCATCGGGTTGATCAGCTCCGTCTGGGCTAGACCCTGATCTGGCTCGAGGGCCCTCCCACGTAGAGACCCTCCGGGGTGGTCGCCATCTTGCTTGCGTGGTCGCCAATGCCATTTCCCATTGATCGCCGTTCTATCCGCCGTGCACATAGCAGCAAGCCGGGCGCATAACCTGCGCACACAGCAGCGTGCGCAGAGGTGCCATGTGCACAGCGAGGCCCACGAGGGTGCCGGGTGCATAGCTACTCGCTCAACGGTATCGGGTGCACAAGTTAAGGCTGTGTGCACAGCGGCGCATGCATTTCCTTGAGCACGCATATCTTCCTGCACGCATATCTTCAGCGCACCCAGTGCGCATATCTAAGCCTCCTGGCGCACGCACATATATGCACAGACCGGGGTTTTCAGTGACTCTACGTGCACAAACTATGGCACCACCGGCCAAGAAAGCCAAGGCACAAGTCCTTTGCCCAGCCTGCCACATAAGAGATGCACAGCATGAAGAGGCTACGGACCTGTCTACAGTGCAAGGCGGCTCTGGGTGAACCAGGGCAAGGCTCTCCCCAGCCAGTACTGATATCCAGATCCACCGATAGTACCCCGGACCTCTCTATCCCCAGCTCTGTTCCTCCTCAGGCTGGATTCAATTTAGACCCAGGAACCATTTCCTGGGTAGACTTCTTTAAGGGTCTACAAACCTTTGTCCACATGCATCCGGCACCACCAATGACACAGGCACAGCCTCCACCGGAGGACCCTAACCTCCCTGGGACCTCTCGGCCTCCCAGAGATGTGCCCCCTCCAGCCAAAAGCCTCTCCATAGGGGACACGGACACCTCTGAGGAATATCAAGACTCCCTGGAGGAAGGGGAAATCCCTCCAAGAACAGAACCTTACTGAACCATGATGCGCTTCTTCTCCAAAGACGAGCTACCAGACCTTGTGTCTCTCAGCCTGAAGGAGTTGGCCATCCCAGGTACAAGCACCTTGGTGGAACCAAAGACTAACCCTCTTTTAGTAGGGCTCTGTCAGGCCTCCCGCCATTTCCCATTGCTGCAAGCCGTACAACAGCTGATCGACCTGGAATGGGATGCTCCAGAGGCCAGTTTCAAAGGACTGGCTCTAGAAGCCCTATACCCACTGGAACCCTCAGCCAGAGAACTACTGGTGTTTCCCAAAGTGGACGCCATGGTCTGCGCAGTCACAAAGCACACTACCATTCCAGTCGAGGGAGGAGCAGCACTCAAGGATGCCCAGGACAGACATCAAGGAATCCATCCTTAAACAGTCTTTCGACGTGTCAGCTTTGTCACTGCAGATTGCTGCCAGTTGTGCCGTGGTGATGCATGCCTGCTTGTCACTGGCTAGGAACGCCAACATGCCCATTGAAGCACTAGAACCAGCAATATCCTTCCTCACGGATGCGACCTCCGACCTGGTGCGCACCTCAACCAGGGGTGTCTCATCCTTTGTGGCAGCCAGAATACAACTCTGGCTCCGAAGTTGGTCAGCCGACGTGACTTCCAAGACGAAACTCACAAGAATGCCCTTTAAAGGAGCCCTCCTGTTCGGAAGTGAACTGGAGAAGTTAGCTGACAAATGGGGTGAATCCCCGGTACCTCGGTTACCGGAGGACAAGAACAAAAGAAGCCAACGTTCCTCTCCCCGAACATCCAAGGGCAGAGGATTGCAGCGTTTCAGACCCTACAGAAATACATATCAAGCATCTTGCCCCGGGGGCAGGGGCCACTCCTTTCGGAACAAACACAACAAGGGGGGAGCCGGCATAGGCACAGGCCTCAGCCACACCCCACAATGAGAATCAGCTGACCCATCCACAGGAAGAAGCCATAGGGGGCAGGCTTGCCCTATTCTACGAAAGATGGGTCGAGATAACGTCTGACAAGTGGGTCCTAACTATCATTCGTGAGGGGTACCATCTGGTCTTCCACATCACCCCTCTGGACAAATTGCCTTGCCACGCCCCCTCCAAGAGGAAAGCAGTGGAAACCACACTGACCAAATTGCTCACCTTAAAGGCCATAACGCTGGTGCCCATGCAACAAAAAAATTCTGGGCACTATTCCATCTATTTTATCGTCCCCAAGAAAGAGGGAACGTTCCGGCCCATCCTGGACCTAAAGTCTGTCAACCGCTACCTGAGGGTACTACACTTCCTCATGGAAACCCTATGCTTGGTCATAAGGGCGGTACAGCTGGGAGAATTTCTGACCTACCTGGTCCATCTCGATCATCAGTGCTTCCTACGTTTCACGATCCTGGACCACCACTACCAGTTCCGGGAGCTACCCTTCAGGCTACCTGGGGCTACCCTTCAGACATTCACCAAAATCATGGTTGTAGTGGCGGCGACTCTGAGGAAAGAAGGAATCCTCGTACATCCATATCTGGATGATTGGTTGATCAGGGCAAAATCGCCAGAGGAAAGTCATCAGGTGACAACCAGAGTCAAGAATCTACTGGAGAACCTCGGGTGGGTTGTCAACACAACCAAGAGCTGTCTGCAGCCCTCCCAATCTCTAGAATACCTGGGAGTCTGGTTCAACACCAAACAAGAGAAGGCCATTCTTCCTCCTACAAGGAGAAGAAAACTGATGAACCAATTGCAAAATCTGCTAAGAGGTTTTCACCCCAAAATATGGGATTGCCACCATGTCCTTGGCCTTATGACATCAATCCTGGAAGTGGTCCCATGGGCAAGAGCTCACACGCAACCACTACAGTGCTCCCTACTGTCAAGATGGAGCCCGATATCCCAGGATTACTCCGTTCGCCTCCAGCTACCGGAGGAAGTGTGGACCCAGCTTCAGTGGTGGCTACAAGAAGACCATCTGAGCAAGGGAGTAAGACTATCTCCACCGACCTGGATCTTGCTCACCACGGATGCGAGCCAATGAAGGTGGGGAGCCCACTGCCAGGAACTGATGGGACAAGGAGGAGTCTGGATGGAACATCAACCGACTAGAAGCCCAGGCAGTCAGGCTAGCCTGCCTACAATTCAGTCACAGGCTCCGGGGTGACTCGGTCAGTCATGTCAGACAACGCCACAACACTTGCCTACAGCAACTGCCAAGGAGGAACCAGAAGCCAGCAATGTCTCTGGAAATAGACCCCCTAATAGCATGGGCGGAAGCTAACCTACAAGGGATCTCAGCCACCTACATCGTGGGAAAAGACACGTCACTGCGGATTACCTCAGCAGAGAGAGTCTAGACCCAAGGGAATGGATGCTGTTGATCACAGCCTTCCAGTTCATAGTAAACTACTGGAGAACACCAGCCATGGACCTTCTGGCAACCCAGTCCAACGCTCAAGTTTCCAAGTTCTTTAGCTGCAGACGAGAACCACAATCCCAGGGGACCGATACCCTCGTTCAGACCTGGCCACAGGAGGACCTGCTGTACGCCTTTCCCCCATGGCCACTACTGGGCGGGACCATCCGCAAGATAGAGCACCACAGGGGGGCTAGTACTTCTAGTGGCCCCAGACTGGACAAGAAGGCCATGGTATGCAGACATGCGAAGACTGCTGGCAGGGAACCCCCTGTGTCTACCCCCACACAGGGACTTGCTCCAACAGGGACCGATCCTCCACGAAGATCCAACTCGATTCTCTTATGGTTTGGCCATTGAGAGGATGCTCCTGAAGAGCAGATACTCAGGGGCGGTTATTGACACCTTGCTCCAACCACGCAAGTTTTCCACATCTCTAACCTACATACGAATATGGAGAATATTCAAAGCCTAGTGCGAAGACCGTGACATCCTCCCATGGACAGTCAAAATTGCCAAGGTCCTGGAATTTCTGCAGGACAGCTTACAGATGGGGTTGTCTCTCAACTCTATAAAGGTTCAGGTGGCCGCACTGGCCTGCTTCAGAGCCAAGGTGGATAGCATCAGCCTAGCTTCCAATCCAGACGTCTCCTGCTTCCTGAGAGGGGTCAAGCAGATCCGACCACCCCTAAAGTGGCCGGTACCCCTATGGAACATCAATCTAGTACTCAATTTCCTATTGGGAGCCTCCTTCAGACCTACCCACGGTCTGTCCCTATGACTTCTAACCTTGAAGACTGCATTCCTAGTGGCAATATATTCAGTCCATTGCATCTCCGAACTTCAGGCACTATCCTGCCGGGATCCATACAGCTATGCACTGTCCCCTCTTTCCTCCCAAAGGTGGTTTCTCATTTCCATCTAAACCAAACTATCTTGCTGCCATCTCAGATGAGCATAGAGACTCGGAAGATTCACACCTTCTTCACCATCTTACCGTTGGCAGACTCCTAGTCTGATACCTGGAAAGATCAGAATCCGTACAAAAGATGGACCACCTATTCATCCTTCACAGCGGGAAGAAACAAGGGGAAGCGGCCTTGCGGGCAACCATAGCCTGCTGGATCAAAGAAGTAATCAAGGTGGCCTACGTAGAGGCAGGCAAGCCCTCCACCTCTATAAGTCAAGGCCCAGGCAGTATCCTGGGCAGAAACAGTCACCTGCTGAGATCTGTCGGGCGGCAACGTGGTCCTCCATTTACGCCTTCTCGAGGTTCTACCGCCTGGATGTCCAGAGCCGGGAGGACACAGCATTCGCAAGGGCAGTACTGTGGGCCACGGGCAGCCTCCCACCCGGTTCGGGAGTAGCTTTTGTACATCCCATTGGTCCTGAGTCCATCTGCTACACACTAGGAAATGAAGAAATTACTTACCTGATAATTTAGTTTTCCTTGGTGTAGACAGATGAACTCGGCATCCTGCCCATGGCTGCCCCAAAATCCAGAAACCTCGGGTGACATTCCCCAAGAGCAAGACAAGCACGGGTAAGCCAGACTTTACCCCTAGTTAAGACACCCATAATTGCCGGGTGTCGGCGTTTCTTGGTTGAGTGCACTGGCGGTCTCCAGCTAGAAACCACATCAACCAGTTCAAGTTAATCAAGTTAACCAAGTTATCCAAACACACATATATCCACAATTGCTTTTTGAGGAGAATACTGAAGAGCAGAGCTTCCTGCATGGGTATATGTACTAGTGCTGACATCAGATTGAAATCTAACTCCTTCTCCATCTGCTATCAGGAGCACACTATACCCATTGGTCCTGAGTCCATCTGTCTACACTAAGGAAAATGAAATTATCAGGTAAGTAATTTCTTCATTTTAAAAAATGACTAAAATTCTTCCTTGTGCATGCCAACTAACTATTGCAGCCTTGCTTGGATAGATGTGTCATTGAGTCTTTAGCCACATGTCTTGTAACACAGCTGAAGTGAAGAGTATTGCAAGGAACAGGGAAAATGTTTCTTATTATAAACGAAAGACAATCTGTTTAATGAGTTGCAATTGCTTCCACAGGCAAAGGATACTGGGCCATCACTTCAAGCATACCCTGGTTTTGATCCTTCTGCTGATGCTGCTAACCTAGATAAAGCAATTAAAGCTAAAGGTAGGAAGTATGACTGTATTGTGTTTTATGATTGATACAGAAGGGCCAAGCATAACTGGCTGTGAAGAAATTTCCCTGCAAACAGGGAAGTTGTTTCAATAAATTGTAAGCATAAATCGGAAAGCATGAACAAGTTGTAGATTAGGAGAGGATTCCAAATTGCCTTTCAAAACACAGTATTTTTGTAAGGCGTTTCAATACTTACTTTTTTGAACGGACATGCCAAAAAAAAAAATAGACAAATGAGAAATAATTTGTATATGCAATGTGATTAATGCATTTTGTGGTTTTTTTTTAACATAGCTGAGAAGAGTTCTTTTTATTTATGGCAGAAACACTGATCAATTTATTTATGCACATTTAATGTTTGGGATGTTCAGGTGTGGATGAAGGCACCATCATAGACATCGTGGCCAAAAGAAACAATGCACAACGTCAGCAGATCAAGACAGCATATCAGCAGGCTACAGGGAAGGTAAGCATTAAATGCGTTAGACACCTGACATCAGTGTTTTAGCAGATTCCATTTGCTCAGGCAGTAATCCTATGTAACAAATCGGCCATAATGCATTCCATGAGTTGTGTGAGATGGGACTTATTCACACCTCGAAGAGCTTTAGCAGTCCCAGGATAAAAGTTCAGTACCTGCTTCTTGTGAGAAGTATGCTGCAGTAGATAAATTCAATTAAAGTTTTACGTAATTAAGAAATGTCCTGGGATCAACCCCCACTTAACACACAAACAGATGTGGCTTTTTAAGATCAAAATGTAGAGACCAATATTTAAAATCTGGGATATTCAGTGGGTTAAATATTCCACTAAATATCCACAAATAAAGAGATTTGGCTAACCATAGCCGATGACTTTAAACCTTATCAGCTATTATTTTGAATATTGCCAATTTAGGTATAAAGTTATCCAGCTAAGATCAGCTAAATAGCTTCAGCCGTAACCAGCTATATTCAAAAGAATATAGTGGGTTAAGTTACAAAGTGCAGGGTTTAAAAAAAAAAAAAAAGATTGTGGCCCCAACACAGCCCTCCTCTTCCCCGCCACATGAGCTCCAACTGCTCAGCCCTGCTGGGCCTGCAGCCACTTCACCAAAACTCCCTCCATCTTCTTACTTTAAAAATTTAAGGGCCACGACTGTCCGCTGTCCGTCCCTTCTCCCTGTCCCCAGGTCCCATCTAATTAGTTAGAAATCCATACTTTCCAGGACTCTCCTCCTCCCCCACACTCCATTCTTACACTCCCGCCCTCCTGGTACCTTAATTCAGTTCAGTCTTCAGCCTGGGCCTGGTGCTTCTGCCTTTTCTAGGTAGCTATGTTGAAAGCGTAGGGCTTTCTAGGGAGCTACATTAGAAGGGTTGATGTGTGTGTGTGGGGGGGGGAGGGGGAGGAGAGTATAATTTTGAAGTAATTAGAGGAACCCAGGAGCAGAAGAAGAGGGGAGGGATAGTGATCAGCACCAGTCCCATTTGCTTTATGATGGTCTTTATATGTTTAAAGTAATGAAATGGAGGGGGTTTTTGGGAAGAAGGCTGCAGGCTCGGCTCAGCAGGCCCTAGTAGTTGGAGCTTGGGTGGTGGGGAGGAAGGACGTTCTTAGGCCAGTTGGCCTGTGACCTTTTTTTTTTCTTCAATCCCTGCACTTTGCCACTTAACCAACTAGTTATAAGTTATGTTCCCAGATAACTTTAAACTTGCTCTCAGACATGTCTTAAGTTAGCCAAATAACTTATTCAGCTATCTCAACCCTACCTCTAATATCCCCAAAATGCTGTTTTCTTATCTGGCTAAATCTTAGCCAAATAAATCAGCCAGATAAGTAAGGGGAATATTCAAAACTAGTCATTTATATGAATAACTTGTGAGTTATCCATATAAATGGTTTTGAACATTGACTTTGTAGTCTTTAATGAGGTAATTTTCAGTAGGGTGGGCTAATTGCCAAGTATGCATAAATATTTGGAGACATGTACTTAACAGATAATTTTCAAAGAGCAACAAGTATGTGTGTGTGTGGAAGTAGTGTGCTTTTTGCACCTGCTATCTATGCGGACAGCCAGTCAGGAGTTAAAATGACAGACAGGGTATTTGAAAACCAAACACATGCACGCTGTTTTCCTCCGCTGGCCTAAATGCTCTCTCCCCCCCCCCCCCCCCCCCCAGGAATACCTCTTTTTAACTTGCCTAAAAAATGTGCATACAGTGGGAGCCCTCGAGCACTTACAGCCAACCTGAGGAGATCAATTTTCAGCCAGATCAGTTTCACATGGCTTTAAAAATTGTCCTCTTATTGTGCATTCAGCCATTTCATCAACAGTGTCAGTGCACTTCAGAGCATTTTGTGATCCCTTGTTCTTAAGTGTCTCAAGATGTACGTTTTAAGGAGTTTCATGTGTGGTCACATGATACCATCCATTAGATCATAATACATGACCTTTCTCATTCCTTCGACAAGATGGCTACAGCTCTACACAATAAAATTAAACATTGTTTCTATTTTTTTAAATTCTATATTAGATTTTATTAACCATTCTATCTGGCTTGGTGCCCTCTTGCTGAGTACTATTGATAATATGTCCCATGTATGATCTCTCACTTCAGAAGTGAACTTTTCTTGCTCTTTTCTCTGGGATTCTTTTTGCTCTACATTCTGTCATTCACTTTTATTTTCCATGACACACATCTACATTCTACATAAAAGGCAGCTCACTCTCAGGATTATTGCAGAGAGAGAGATATAGAGTCCTTAAACTGAGTTGGTTGTAACTTACAAGAGAAGTTTGGGCACAGTAAAATCATATTTTTGTTTTTAGATACATCTCTCATTTAACTTTCTCTGAGATAATCCTGAAATACATTCTGCTTTAGTTTCAGATCCATTACCTAACATCTGTTTAAAAGTCAGCTGGAATGCATTTCAAACTCACTTGTGGGAAAGCTGCATGGCATGTCAATGTAATATCTATATAGATATATATGTATTAAATGTCTTACATCCTTAACTACAGTATTACAGGTCGGCTACTGAACCACTAAATAGCAATATGCTATCATATCATCATGATTCAGACATAGCTGTTGAATCCACAGAGGACTTTGGGAGGACATAATTAAAAACAATAGATTCCCTATATTGTGTTTGTATTGTCAGAGATGTAAGTCTAAGGATCAGATTTCCCATTCTGTACGTATCAGAAAGAAATCTTAGTAAATCAGGCCCCAGCTTTTTAAAGCATTTCTAATAACAGCCTGTTGGGTAAAAGGACACAAAAGAAAAACACCCCTTCCACCATTCAGTACCAGACACCATTAATTGTGTTTTTGTTGACTTTCAGGTAAGATGACCTTAACTTGAGGGACATAACTGCCTTTGAAATAATAAAAAAGCAGAATTTTTTTTTTTCAGAAATAAAAAAAAAATTCAGTCAAGCACTAAGAATGTAAATTGGTAGAAAAGACTCATACAGATTGAGAAGGAAACCCCTATAAGACTGGATGCTATTAATACAGGAAGGAGGATAGAATATTTTGATCCCCTACTTTCTGTGGGGAAAGGAGTAGATAACTTTAAGATGGTATATCATTTTGATCCATGTACTGACAGAAGTTTGTTTTCATATACCTTTAAATCTTCAGCATTTACAGTTACATATGACTATCTCTTGTTTCTATTCAACTGGCAATTAAAAAGAATTAGCTTTCAAATCAATGCCCACTAATTGTATCTGTACAACCAGTGTAACCTTCAATGATGCCATATCCTGTGTTAATGCTATTAGATGCTGGCAGTATCTCAAAGGACTGTTATTGCTCTGTCTGAACTCCCTTCCTCCCCAGAATATTAAACTTGAGCTATGTGCATCATGTTCTGATTTTTTACAGTCTCTGGATGATGCACTGAAAAAAGCCCTCAGTGGCCACTTGGAAGAGGTCGTTCTGGGTTTGATGAAAACACCTGCTCAGTTTAGTGCACATGAGCTCAAGTGTGCAACAAAGGTAATTAAATCTTCTATGTGAAATTCAGAAAGCTAATTTAAAAAAAAACACAAAGTAAAATTACTACTAATTTTGAATTCTTTCACAACTTTCTTGCATATATCTATAATTCTTAAGTTGGACATAAGTTCTTGTTTACAATTTTGCATTAAGCAAGTAATGCGATATAAGCCAAACTTAATTATGATGACTGATAAATTAACATGTGCACAAGCCTCACAGATTTGTATCCAAGTGTGCTAGTTTACATATGTTTTTCCTTGCTGTATGCCATCTCATTATGGAATAGATTCAATATACCATTTTTCACAGGGTCTTGGTACTGACGAAGACACTCTGATTGAGATTCTGGTATCAAGCACCAACTCAGAGATGAGAGATATTAACAGGGTTTACAAGGAAGGTAAGCTAGGACTTAGTCCCAGTGTAAGCTGTTAAAGTAGGAAATGTTAATCACCAGGAAAAAAGAAAATGATTTCTCTTCTGGGAGGATATTTGTGTTCTTCACATCAGCATTTTAGTTTAACCAGTGAGTGTCTGCCACAGACTTCAATTCTACAACTAGATGTGTGCTAAAAATTATTCATCGGGATAAATTAACATAGAATAGAGCCAAGTATTTTCTGGTCTGTACTGCAAAAAAAAAAAAAAATTGGCTTGTAATTGGCAATTTACTTCTCAGGAATTATGCCGGCCTAAATAGTGTTAACAATGTAAAATAAGTGCAGTTCCTGGATTTGAGTTATTTAAGGCTAAAAGGTGGAAATATTGGAAAATTAAATATCACTATTCGCAGAAACATACATCAGAGTGCATGGCTTGAAGGAACTGGAACATACTTTCCATTTTAGTGCCTCAGTCCATGTACTCTGACGCTTCTCTTCTGATGTACTCTGTTTTGTCACACTGAAAACCCAGAGTATAATAATTTCACAGGTTCACGTACTGCACCAATAAACACTGGGAAACCACTGGAGAGAATTTCAGGGAATTATAGTGGCAGTCAACATCCCTCTATTACTCTTTGTTGCAGTATTAGGGCTGGAATTATTAGGACTTTTTCCCCATTTTGTGCCTATGGGAAAAGAGCTTAGTAAATCAGGCCCTTGGTAAGTTACTGAATCTTTCTTTCAATATTAACCATGGCAAATCTGTGTATGCTGTATAAGAATTGAATGCCAGCTTCCACTGTCATGTGCCTGCTTCTGATCGCCATGACTTCTCAACATTATCACGTTCATGAACAACTTTCCTTGATTTCCTACGACAAAGTATGGAAATTAGTAACTCTGGGCAACTATTTGCCAGCCTTCCACATAACGTGAAGTATTTTGTGTGCATTTCATTTTATGACTGAAAGTTTAAATTCTTTGCCCCTCCCACCCCCACCCTGCAAACCTGAACACAAAAAATGCTTTAGCACGTGCACTATTGGTTTTAATAGTAGCAGAGTCAAAGGACAGAGGGAAACAAACAAAGGGAATGCCAATGTGACCTTCAGGTTTCAGTCTGAAAGCGTATTTTATGACCTTACCTCCCAGCAACGCTGAGAAATAATATCATCGGGCATCCCAGCTGAAGGAAGCCAGCTGGCTCTAAGAAAGATTAAGCAAGCTTTGGAGCTAAAGATAAAAAAAAAAAAAAAGAATAAAAGGAAATGCAAAATGTATTTGGTGCAATATGTCCATGACCTGATGAAAAGAATAACTCTCAAACTTGAATCTGGCTTTATTTCTACATATCCAAATAGACTAACATGGCAACCATAATACTTTGTATGGAATAGGTTAGAAAGGGAGCTCAGGAGAGAGAGACTGCGGAACACCTGCACCCTTAATCGGAGTAAAGACCTACCCGGAATAACCTGAGACTCATCAGTGGGATCACGGTGAGAGGACCCGACCCTCCCCTCACGGCTGAGAGTGGGAGGAGTCCGAGTGACGTCAGAGGGGGGCGACTGCCCATAAGAACACGGGCAGACGGCGCAGACCCTGGGAGCTCAGGAGAGAGAGACTGCGGAACACCTGCACCCTTAATCGGAGTAAAGACCTACCCGGAATAACCTGAGACTCATCAGTGGGATCACGGTGAGAGGACCCGACCCTCCCCTCACGGCTGAGAGTGGGAGGAGTCCGAGTGACGTCAGAGGGGGGCGACTGCCCATAAGAACACGGGCAGACGGCGCAGACCCTGGGAGCTCAGGAGAGAGAGACTGCGGAACACCTGCACCCTTAATCGGAGTAAAGACCTACCCGGAATAACCTGAGACTCATCAGTGGGATCACGGTGAGAGGACCCGACCCTCCCCTCACGGCTGAGAGTGGGAGGAGTCCGAGTGACGTCAGAGGGGGGCGACTGCCCATAAGAACACGGGCAGACGGCGCAGACCCTGGGAGCTAAGGAGAGAGAGACTGCGGAACACCTGCACCCTTAATCGGAGTAAAGACCTACCCGGAATAACCTGAGACTCATCAGTGGGATCACGGTGAGAGGACCCGACTCTCCCCTCACGGCTGAGAGTGGGAGGAGTCTGAGTGACGTCAGAGGGGGGCGACTGCCCATAAGAACACCGGCAGACGGCGCACCGCCGCCGTCGGCGCGCGCTGCATAAGCCGCGCGCTCCGTAAGGGGCGCGCGGCTTTGGTCGGCTTAGGCCGGCGAAGGCGAGAAGGCGCCCACCCCCCTTGACGTGGAACGAGTTGCAAGTGGAGACCGTATCTCTCAATCGTTATTATATGATCTAACAGGAACTGTGAGTAAAAGCTTCTTATTGTTTTTGGAGATATTACTTCGTTACAATATAGGATATGCCGCATACCAAGCGGAAGGGGAGGGTTCGCCCGGATACCTCGACCCCGGTCAACCCTACCCCAATGCAAACAATATTGACAAACTTTTACCCACCAGTAGATCAAATGTCCTCGGAGAATCCCGCTATACAGGTGTTAGGAGAGCAAACTACACCTATATTGGGAGAAGTGAGCTTAAGTCCCGGGGCTCCAACTACTCCTCCACCTCCGAGAGGCGATATTAACACTGAAGTCCTTGGATCAGCTGAAACTCGGATGCCGATGACACAGCTGAACTTGTTCGAGGTGGACTCTAGTGTTATTATGCATAAGCAAGATCAGGGTAAGGAACATGGAGTTCCTTCCCCCAAAGAGAGAAAGGGAGTTGGTGAAATCTTGGAAAGTTCCAAGGTTTCGTTTTCATCTATAGGAATGGCATCAACCCCTCCACTGGGGAGTATCTTGACTCCATTGTTAGCTAACGCATCTTCCTCTTCATCATTACCCGAGGCCCAACCTGGCAATCATAAAACAGTAACTGTGGATACGCTCTGGCGTGCCATGAGTGCATTACAAAATAATATCTTGAAATTGGATAATAGTATAAAGGAAATGCAAAATATATTGGTAAATTTATCCCTATGTTGATTAATTATGGAGTAGCAATAAATAAAGTACAAGAGAATATTTCTTCTATAGAAAAAGTGCAAGCAACAATTATTAAAGGTGAAACAGTTTTAAGTAAAAAAGTTGAAATATTGGACAATCAAGTTAGGTATTCTAATTTAAGAATAGTGAACTTCCCTAAGTGTAAAATGATATCACCTAAGGAACAGTTAAACTACTGTTCGGAAATTTTATTATGGCAGCCTGAACAGTTTCCGTCAATAATTAATGTATATTTTGTGAATCAAAAGAAAACAAATGATGTGGACCAAATAGAAGGGTCTCTGAACCTAACAGATTTAATTGAGACATCATATACTGCCCAAGTAGAGTCAAGAGGAACACTATTGGTAAAATTTGAGAAGTCTCTAGATAGAGATAGGGTATTAAAAGCTTTTATGGGAAAACGTTCAGCTCTCTACTTGGGTCAAAAGATCTGGATATATCCAGATGTCTCTAAGGAGACACAGGAAAAAAGGAAAAGATTCATTCTATTGGCCAATTTAGCAAGGACACAGGGAATACAAATAATAATAAGATTTCCATGTAAGTGTGTCTTGAGAGTTGATGGAGTTAGATACGTTTATTATGATCCTATCCATTTAGAAAAGTTTTTAGAAAGTCGGAGAAACCCAGTGGCTGGAGATGCCATAACTTAATTGCCAGTTGGAATGAAATAAGTAAAATATGTAAAATCTACAATCCTGTTAGCTTTGAGTAGTTAATATTGAATATATAAATTTGCTCAGAGCTCCTCCATTAGTTTTGTACCAGGTGACAAGATATGATACAAATATGATATTATGATGTTGTTTTTGTGAGGTTATTTGGTTTTGTTATGGAATATCATGCCACCTTAAAAAATGTTGTAAATTTTGAATGTTATTCAATGTAAGTTGAAAAACTCATAAATAAAGAATTTAAAAAAAAATAGGTTAGAAATGCCAAGGGTTTTAACCTCATCTCCAGACTGGGAAAGAAAAGGAGCTTTCTAACTCTGCACAGAACTTCACTGCTTTGTTATCACTATCTCTACCAACTTCTTTAGAGAACATAGTCATTTACAATAAAATAGCTTTCTAAATTGAAACACAAATATTGCTTGGATTTTGCTAAGTATTTTGGAGGTGGCCCAACTGGTTTGACATCCAGAATTCTTCTTTTCCCAAATTCTTGTATGTCATTGAAAACTCTATTTTAGATATCCATTAGGTCTGAACGTGTTTAAATGGTGGTTTCTTTATTTCAGAGTTTAAAAAAGATCTGGCAAAAGATATTGCCTCTGATACATCCGGTGCATTCCAGAAGGCACTACTTACATTAGTGAAGGTACAGTATAACATGCCCCCATGACTTAGTCTTTACCTGCAGAGATATCTGGGCTGTATTTCTATGGCTAATGTTAATAAGATATTAGCAAAAAAAAAGACTTATGACAGTAGTTTGGTCAGATGACAGCACATTCTTTTTCATTTGTTTAATTGTATGCATGGTTTCAAATCAAAAAAAGCAAATGTGCACACCTTCTTAAATATTTAATACCAAAAAGTGGATATATATATAAAACAGAAAACCACTCTAATGTCAACCATTTAGCAGTCACAATGTTTGTACAATATTAAAATTTAAATAGATACCTGCAGATGTTAACAAGTAGGAAAAGCAAAGTTAAGTTTTTAATAGTTTCTGAAGTGTAATAGGTCACTCTCAGCTTTGAGTGAATCAGGGAGCTCATTCCACAATAAAGGACCAGCATCAGCAAAGGTGCATTCTCTGGATTCTTTTAATTGAATCTGTTTATGTGAAGGTTAAAATCATTTGAAGGAAGAGTGCAGCTAGGCCATTGAGTAACTTAAAGGCTAGCATGAGAATTTTGAACCTAATACACCAAAATACAGGAAGCCAATGTAACTCAGCTGGTTCCAGATAAATGAGCACATTAATGGCATCTCGAACAGGTGAGCAGCTGAATTTTGTATGAAATGTAGTAGGGATGTGAATCGTTTTTCAACGATTAAAATTATCGTCCGATAATGTTTATATCGTCTTAAATCGTTATAGAACACGATACAATAGAAATTCTAACGATTTATCGTTAAAAATCGTTAAATCGTGTTAGTGCGCACTAACTCGAGTTAGTGCGCACTAACTCCCCGTTAGTGCGCACTAACTCGATTTAGTGCGCACTAACTGAAAATGATACAAATAAACACTTTCCAGGTCACTGAAGGTCAGTTAGGAATGAATATGTGTTCCTATTGGCTGGCTGCCCTCTTATCTATTGATGTTACCAAGGTTACCACTGAGGTGATGGTTGGGGGGATGGGAAATGGAACTGGAAACTAACGAACACCAACAGAAAATGAAACAGTGTTCACACTTCCCAGGTCAGTAAAGGTCACTTAGGAATGAATATGTATGTATGTATTCCTATTGGCTGGCTGTGCTCTTATCTATTGATGTTACCAATATGGTTGGGGGGATGTGAAATGGAAACAGTTGGAAGCTTGACAAAAAAAGTAATGTAATGATCAGCACTCACCTGACTAGAACTTGTTTGTTTATTATTTTTGTTAGCAGGCACCTGAAATGCTAGTGCATGTTGAATTTGCCAATCACTGTGCATTTTAGAAAGGTGGTCCTGGCTGGAACTGTACACAGTTCAAATATATGTAATTGATTGTTGGTAAGTGTATTTTTTAAGTAGCCACACTGGCACCAGTATGTTTACTTTTCCTCCTACTTAACTCACTAGCTCAGCTTTGTAAGAAGGGCTTCTCTGCTTGTGTGTTGTTTTTGTTTGGTGTGAGGAGAGCAGAAACATCAGATCTTTATTCAATCTACTACAGTCATCTCTTACAGTGCCCTATCCCTATTAATACCAGGAGTGTTGTGATCTTCCTGCACACAGTGCCCTAACCCTGATACCAGTCTGAGACAGCTCCCTCCCTGCATTACTAGTGAGAGGCTGGCTTCACAGACAGGGGGGGAGCTGCCTGACCCTCACTCCTGACTTCCCCCATGTCCCAGCTAGTGAATGGTGTGTGGGTGAGGTGGGGGGAGGATGGTGAAGTCTGAGACAGCTCCCTCCCTGCATTACTAGTGAGAGGCTGGCTTCACAGACAGGGGGGAGCTGCCTGACCCTCACTCCTGACTTCCCCCATGTCCCAGCTAGTGAATGGTGTGTGGGTGAGGGGGGGGGGGGGGTGGATGGTGAAGTCTGAGACAGCTCCCTCCCTGCATTACTAGTGAGAGGCTGGCTTCACAGACAGGGGGGAGCTGCCTGACCCTCACTCCTCCGGGGTATTGTGATCTTCCTGCACACAGTGCCCTATCCCTGATACCAGGGGTGTTGTGATCTTCCTGCATGCAGTGCCCTATCCCTATTAATACCAGGAGTGTTGTGATCTTCCTGCATGCAGTGCCCTATCCCTATTAATACCAGGAGTGTTGTGATCTTCCTGCATGCAGTGCCCTATCCCTGATACCGGGATGTGTGCAAGAAGATCACAACACCCCCGGTATCAGGAATAGGGCACTGTGTGCAGGAAGATCACAACACCCCCAGTATCAGGAATAGGGCACTGTGTGCAGGAAGATCACAACACCCCTGGTATTAGGGATAGGGCACTGTGTGCAGGAAGATCACAACACTCCTGGTATTAATAGGGATAGGGCACTGTGTGCAGGAAGATCACAATACCCCTGGTATCAGGGTTAGGGCACAAGTTCTAGTCACATTGACTGATCACATTACTTGTTTTCTCAAGCTACCAACTGTTTCCATTTCCCATCCCCCATATACTGTCAGTAGGAAACTTGGTAACATGAATAAATAAGAGGGCAGCCAATAGGAATACATATTCATTCCTAAACTGACCTTAACTGACCTGAAAAGTGTCAAATTGTATCATTTTCAGTTAGTGCGCACTAACTCCCAGTTAGTGCGCACTAACTCCCAGTTAGTGCGCACTAACTCCCAGTTAGTGCGCACTAACTCCCAGTTAGTGCGCACTAACTCCCAGTTAGTGCGCACTAACTCCCAGTTAGTGCGCACTAACTCCCAGTTAGTGCGCACTAACTCCCAGTTAGTGCGCACTAACTCCCAGTTAGTGCGCACTAACTCGAGTTAGTGCGCACTAATCGGAAAAAACGATTTTTAACGATTTTTTAACTAAAAAATCGTGCCTAAGACGATTTTCTTGCTCTGCCACACGATTTCTATCGTTAAGACGATATGGAAAACGATTCACATCCCTAAAATGTAGTACCTTCAGTGTCTACTTCAGCAGACTCAAAAATAATCAGCTGGAAACTAGGGGTGTGCATTCGGATTGACCGCATTAGTAAAAAGCAACTCATATTTTTTTTTTACTTAAAAAATTGATTCGACATAAACGATCGGATTTCCCACATATCGAACATAGATATGTTCGATATGTGGGAAATCGCGATTGTTGAGCCAAAATAAAAATATAAACCCCCTCACCCTCCTTAATCCCCCCCCCCCCCCCGACTTACCACAACTCCCTGGTGATGGAGCGAGGAGTGAGGACGCCATTTCTGCAATCCTTGGCGAGAAGCATGTGACGTCGGCGGCACGTCGAGTGACGCCGGCGTCACGTGATTCCCGGCTCGTTCGCGCCGGACGGCTCGTTCGGCCCAAAAAACTTTTGGCCACGGGAATCACGTGGCGCCGCGTCACTCAGACGCGACGTCACGTGATTCCCGGCAAGTTCGCGCCGGACGGCTCGTTCGGCCCAAAAAGAACTTTTGGCCAGCTTGAGGGGGTCAGGAGGCCCCCCCAAGCTGGCCAAAAGTTCTTTTTGGGCCGAACGAGCCGTCCGGCGTGAACTCGCCGGGAATCACGTGACGCCGCGTCACTCGACGTGCCACCGACGTCACATGCTTCTCGCCAAGGATTGCAGAAATGACGTCCTCACTCCTCGCTCGATCACCAGGGAGTTGTGGTAAGTCTGGGGGGGCGATTAAGGAGGGTGAGGGGGTTTAAATTTTTTTTTGCACATATGTACATATACCCAACTCATTGGATTTTTTTTATGTCCATATTGGCCGCAAGTGGGACCCCCTTTCGGACATAAAAAATATGAACATAAAATTTTGCTCTGCACATCCCTACTGGAAACTGCTATTTAGAAATGGTTTTAATGAATGCAGTAGGCTGATTAGAGGTCCTTTCAGCAGTAGGCTGATTCCCTTTCTGTCCATGAAGTTGTCCTCTTTCTGAATCCTTTCTGAGTCACTTGCATCAAGATTGCTGGACCGGGTGACTCTTTGCTCTAGTTTCTGGTCTGCTAGAGTCGCCACTATACTTACTGTGCTTGTTTGAGTCCCATGGTCTTACTCAAGAACTTGACAGCAGAGGTCATTTCAAAGGCATTACATGCATAAAAGTAGCATTTCATAGCAATTTTCAAAAGCCCATTTACATGTATAACGTCCATTTATGCACATAAAACTCTTTTGACAATTCAACCCTAGGGAGTGAATTTTCAAAGGAGTTAAATGTGTAAAAGTGGCAACTTTTAAAAGCCCATTTACATGCGTAAAGTATCTTGAAAATTACCTGCCTTTCAGGCCGATATAGTACAGTGCATTCCGACGGAGCGCACTGTTAACCCGCGTTTTGGACGCGCTAGCTTTACCCCTTATTCAGTAAGGAGTAATAGCGCGTCCAACCCCCCAAACCTAATAGCGCCCGCAACATGCAAATGCATGTTGATGGCCCTATTAGGTATTGCCGTGCGATACAGAAAGTAAAATCTGCAGCCAAGCCGCACATTTTACTTTCAGAAATTAGCGCCTACCCAAAGGTAGGCGCTAATTTCTCCGGGCACCGGGAAAGTGCACAGAAAAGCAGTAAAAACTGCTTTTCTGTGCACCCTCTGACTTAATATCATGGCGATATTAAGTCAAAGGTCCCAAAAGTTAAAAGTCAAAAAAAAAAAAATTGAAATAGGCCCACGACTCGCGGGTCGAAAACCGGATGCTCAGTTTTGCCGGCGTCCGGTTTCCGAACCCGTGGCTGTCAGCGGGCTCGAGAACAGACGCCGGCAAAATTGAGCATCGGCTGTCAATCCCGCTGACAGCCGCCATTCCTGTCAAAAAAGAGGCGCTAGGGACACTAGCGTGTCCCTAGCACCTCTTACCGCTGGCCCTAATTTAAATAAATTAAAATACTGTTTCGCGCGCACACTAGAGTGGCCTGTGCGCGCGCCGGGAGAGCGGGCGCTCGCCCACTCTCCCGCGATTTTACTGTATCGGCCCGAGAGTTAGCATCTTTCCTGATGCATTTTACAAGCAGCAGATTCCTTGTTTTGACAGACACTAGCTGCTACTACTACTACTACTTCTCTCAGACTCTGCACCTTTTCCACTGCTCAGCAAATTCTGAGGTGGCTCATTACTGCACCCTCTCTCCAAAACCCTCTGGGGCTGGTCTCAGGATACAGGGTTTAGGACATGTTGCTTGTGTCATCACCATTTTGTGTTCTGCATATCTAAGTGTTTGTCTCTGGTAGAGGTGGAGCAGGTCAGGCTTGGCTCACTCTCTTGTAATGACTCAGTTCTGTATTCAGCCAGCAGGGAGAGTCATATGGAAATCAATCACATCTGTGGCCGCCAGCTAAAAGCTTGATCCCTTTGCTTCCCACAGGGCACAGCCAGTCTACCTGTATTTAAAATTCCTGGGAAATTGGCAGTGATGGCTGTGTGACTGTCTCTGAAATTATGGTCAACGCTCTTGCTGGCTCTGCAGTTTCTGACTTGCTGTTTTGTAATCTTTACTTTTTTCCACCTGTACGAAACCTTTGATTTACTTTTATCATTGGTGCTGTATTTACTTGGATATCCTGTTTTGCACAGTGTACACAGATGAAATCCTTCAAAAGGTTTAAGACTGTAAATAATAATTTAGAATTGTGTTTTCAGATAATGTTTACCAAACATTGCGAATCCACAGAAGAGTTTTTATTTCCTACAGAAGAAAACCACAAAGATGCTGCAGAAAAAAAATTGCTACTTAGAGTGCATTATTCAAGTTAAAAAAAAAAAATCCTGGTTGCGTAAATTTCTCATAGCCAAAGCTCTTTTAATTGCTAAAAAAAATGTATCTTGTCTCATTAGCTGGAAGAACTTTCCCTAGATTTGTTGTTTTGGAGGGATTCTATGATTGAGCTTTTGTAATTTGAATACCACTCAGCTGTTACAAAATCATCCAAAGCTTATACAGTTTTTTTCCATATTTGGTATCCATTTATTGAATCACTGACTGCAGATTTTCAAGTCTTCTTGTTGAAATGTTTAATATTTGGTGATCTTATTATGAAAATGGGCCTGGACAGCTGCTTTTGTGAGTATTGGTGCTGTCAGTAAATGTCATTACACTCCCCTTGTGATTGTTTTTGCTTAGTTAATGGGGATAAATGGGTAAAATGTTGTTGGGGGTTTTTTTTTTGTGCGATGTCATCTTTTGTAATGTTCATTTGGCAAGGAATAAAATATTGAAACTGTTAAAAAAAAAAAAACAAAAAAAAAAAAAAACACCTGACAAAACTAAAGAAATAGGTGCTTAAACATCTTCAGTGCATCAAAAAACTGAGGTCGATATTGAAAAACGTTTATCTGGCTAACTTTTGAAGTTAGCTGGGCAAACCCTAACATTTGCATCCTGAGTGAGACAGAGCTGCCCTGGTAACATTGGTCAAGTATGATCAGTGGAGCACTTTAGAGGTGTGCATTCGTTCCCTATAAATTGGGAAACCGCAACGTATAGGGCCTTATTCATTGTATTCGTGGGGAATCGAAACGTATCGCGATTCCCCACGAATACAATGAATCCGCCGAATTATTTGACCGCCTAGGAGCCAATTTAATCCCCCCACCACCACCCTCCTGACCCCCCCCCCCCCCAAGACTTACCAAAACTCTCTGGTGGTCCAGCGGGGGGTCCGGGAGCCATCCCCTGCACTCACACCCTCGGCTGCCGGTTTCAAAATGGTGCCGATAGCCTTTGACCTATATGTCACAGGGGCTACCGGTGCCATTGGTCAGCCCCTGTCACATGGCCATCGGTGCCATCTTGTGCTCCTACCAAGTGACAGGGGCTGACAAATGGCACCGGTAGCCCCCGTGACATAGTATGGGCAAAGACTATCGGCGCCTTCTTGAATACCGGCAGCCAAGGGTGTGAGTGCAGGAGATGGCTCCCGGACCCCCCGCTGGACCACCATGGAGTTTTGGTAAGTCTTGGGGGGGGGGGGGGGGGGGTCAGGCAGTACGAACAGGAAAGCACATTAGGGATGTGCAGAGGGGTGCCATATGTTGCATTCGGCAAGGGGGCCCCCAATATGTTTATACATTAATTCTTATTCATTTCCCGGCTAAAATTAAATTAACTACAACCCCCCCACCCTCCTGACCCCCCCCCCCCCCCAGACTTACCAAAATTCCCTGCTGGTCCAGCGGGTGGTCCGGGAGCCATCTCCTGCACTCACACCCTCGGCTGGCGGTATTCAAAATGGCGCCAATAGCCTTTGATGTACTATGTCACAGGGGCTTCCGGTGTCATTGGTCAGCCCCTGTCACATGGTAGGAGCACAAGATGGCACCAGCCATCCATTCCTCCTACCATGTGACAGGGGCTGACCAATGGACCAGTAGCCTCTGTGACATAGTAAGGGCCAAGGCTATCGGCGCCATTTTGATTACTGGTAGCTGATGGCCCAAGTGCAGGAGGTCGCTCCCGGGACTTTTGGCAAGTCTTGGGGGATCCTCCTGACCCCCACAAGACTTGCCAAATGTCCAGCGGGGGTCCAGGAGCGACCTTCTGCACTCGGGCCATCGGCTGCCAGTATTCAAAATGGTGCAGATAGCCTTTGCCCTCACTATGTCACAAGGGCTGACCAATGGCACCAGTAGCCCCTGTGACATAGTAGGTCAAAGGCTATCGGCACCATTTTGAATACCAGCAGCCGAGGGTGTGAGTACAGACGATGGCTCCTGAACCCCCCGCTGGACCACCAGGGAGTTTTGGTAAGTTTTGGTGGGGTCAGGAGGGTGAGGGGTTTGTTTAAATTGTCTCCTTTAGACGGCCGAATAATTCGGCGAAGATTCGTTTGTATTCGTGGGGAATTGCGATACATTTCGCTTCCCCACAAATACAACGAATATGGCCCTATATGTTGCAGATTACCAATTCGTATGGAACAAATGCACACCCCTAAAGCACACATCACTGAAGACTTTCTGTCATTTCAATTGATGAAAGGTACAAGAGGAGTTGATTTGTACAAGCTGGTAGAGAGTGCCTATGCTAAGTCTGTGGGTGTGTGTCTCTCTCTCTCTAATGGCACATGCAATAAAAACCTTTTCCTGGTAATGTGTCCACAGTGTATTAATCAGCGCTTGAAGCGAAAAATAGTGCAGGTGCAATACATTTATCGCACCTTTCAGAAATTACCTATGTGATGCGGGAGCAGGGAAATTAGCCTAAGCATGCCCCCTTTATTTTTGCAGGTGCTGTTTCCACTATTTATACATTTTGATAAATCCAGGGGTTAGTTTACACATTCTTCAAAGCAGGAACTTTGTAAGCCTGCAGCTTGGGCAAGATTCTGCATGTTAAAATGTATATTCTGGACTATCAACCAGTGATCTTAGAATTATGTTAATTTTAGGGTGAACGTAGTGAAGATACCCGTGTGAATGAAGATGCTGCGGATAATGATGCCAGGGTAGGAAATCTTTCTACGCTGCCTTCCCAATCTCCACCCCAGATTCCTTTGCATGCCATGAGCCCTGCTTAAAGTTGTGAACATGCTGTTTATTCTGGACATTGATTCCAGTGTGTATCTTTTTTACATATGTATTAAGTACCATATACGCCAGGGGTGGCCAACCTATGGCTCGGGAGCCATATGTGGCTCTTTCATGTGCAAAATGTGGCTCTTGCCCTCCTGTCCACATGGCAACCGAGCAGCACTGCAGAGGGAGGGATGGAGCAGGAAGCACACAATAGAATAAAGCAGAAAAGAGCCGTACTGTACTAGCCCCCCCCCCCCCCCCTTACCTCACCTGGCCTCAACGTGCTGCTTGTTGCTGTAGAGACAGAAGAGAGGATCTGGAGCAGGAATCAGAGGGTTCTCTCTACTCTCCTCCTCCTGCCATCAACAGTGAGGGAAAGGAGGGAGGAGGTGAGGCTGGAGCTGACAGGGCAGCAGTCAGCTTCCTGCTCCCACCCTCACCATCTTGTCCAACCCCTCCACCCGCATCCTCACCCCCACCTGCTGCTTGGGGTAGAGGGTTCTCCTCTCGCTGGAGGGAGAGACGGGAGTGTGCACAGCCCTAGGAGCAGCAGCTAACTGTGCTTCCAAGAGGGGAGGAAGAAGTCACCCAGAAGTCCAGTCAGGCTAGAATAATTTGTGGCAAGGAAAAGGGAGTGAATGACGAAAGGGGATGAGGGGAGATGAGGGTGAATTTAATTTATGAAACTTTGGGGAGCAGTGCAGGAAGTGAGAGAGAAATGGTGCAAGAGGGGATGAATGTTTCTGAGAGCAATGACGTGAAAAGGGATACATGTTTTAAGAGTTGAGGTTGTGGGGAAAGCACAAGAAGGAGCTTATTCTGTGGGGGGTGGGGGTTGAATATTGTTTCCCTCCCATCTCCTTGAAGTCAGCAGTGCAAGTTGGACTGTCTGGCACCTTATTCCTCCCCCAAAGTCCACGCTGCCACCTGTTCTGCAACAGGTGTGAGGAGACCGGGGCTTGGATGGGGGAAGGAGAGAGGGTCAGGATCGGATGTTTCACGAGAGCTATGTGATGGCAGTGGAGGGGGTCATGAAAGATCCAGGGATGGATAGGGTATCAAAAGAATGGGGAATGTGAGGAGCCAGGAAAGAGGGTATGTGTGCAGGAAAGTCAGCAGTGAGATTGTGCAGAGGGTGAAAAAATAGAAATGGGTGTCACAGTAGAGCAGAGGTGGTGATGGGGAAGGAGTAAGAGAACCAGTGGGGATGAAAGGAAAGGGAGGGTGAGCATGGGTGACTCATACAGTGAAGGTGAAAGAAAGGGTGAGAGCTAGATGGGATGGGGAGGAAGAGGGATATGGAGGGTGACAGAACCAGAAGGAATGATGAGTCAGGGGAGAGAAATGAAGCTAAAGATGTGTTGGGAGTGGAGGGATGATAGAACCAGAGATAGCAATTGGATGGGGAAGGATTTGAGAGACATACATGGCGTGAGGGGGTGGCAGTGCAAGTGGGAGTGAATGCTTCTGAGGGGATTGTCTTCAAAAGGCGTGAATGTTGGGGGAGAGGTGATGAAGGTATGAAAACTAGAAGTGGCAATAGTAGAGAGTGTATGTGAGAGAGCCATAGGGGACACTGGAGGGGAGTGTCAGAGGGAGAGAGCAAGATGGAGTGAGGACAGAAGAGTGTGGGGGCAGGGGAGATACTTGTGGTGGGCAGAGGGTGAGGAGAGAGGGAGCAGAGTAGCACAAGTAGTGGGGAGGGAGGGTTGGAGCTACTACTTCCCTGTCATTGTGGGATTTGGGGAATGCTATACTGGACTTGCTGAGTGTTACATTGGTCTGCCCAGGGTGCAAGGGTCTGTAGACCCTTATAACACTCCCCCCCCCCCCAAAAAAAAAAAAAAAAAAAAAACTAAACAAACCCAAAAACCCCCTGAGTTGAAAGTGACCCTTTTACAGTGGGAGATATATGTAGTGTGTCAGATTGGTCCTTTAAAAGAGTCGTTCTCTCTCTCTCTCCCTCTCCCCCTCTCTCTCGCTCTCTCATGGTAGGGGTATTTTAAATGGTGCATGCACAATATATAATTGAGCTTATTTTTCCTTGAATTTACTTGTAAATCCTTAGTGGTTTTGGCCACAATGTCATCATAAATGACTGTAAAGCCTTTCTTCTCCAGTAACCTATTGCTTGAAAGAACATTTGCCCTGTGGAAAGAGTGACAGCTTTAACTTGTTCAGTAAATGCTCAAATGTGGCTTTGTCACTTCCAGCTGTTTGTCATTGTCTCCCTCATCTTTGTTTTTCCCCTGTCTTGTGGGAATTAGGGGAGCTGCCAGAAGTAAAGGCCTATGGAACTGCAGCCTTAGGCATGACCTTTCCTAAATGGCAGCGAGAGCTGAGATAGATTACAACGGAGCTGCAAGCTCACCAATGCAAGACGATTTGCAGGACCAAAAGCACAAAACTCAATACTTATTGTAAAAATATATATATTTTTTGTTCTGTAATATGTGCTTAGGACACGCAGAGAACATTTTTCTCTTACCACAAATACTTTGACACACTAACTGTGCAGGTTACAAGAGCCCGGTCAATTGGAGCTTGTGCTAAGTTTAGTTAAGTTTCAGTTACCTCCAAGTACTCCCAATGACATTAAAATGCAGCCCATCCCATAGCACCTTGGAATGACAAGCAATCTCATTTTAATCAGGCCTTGTATGAAGCCGGAGAAAGGAGAAAAGGAACCGATGTTAATGCATTCATTGACATCCTTTGTTTACGAAGTGCTCCGCACCTCCGAAAGGGTAAGTACCTGCCATAGGCCTGCATGCCCCTCAGGCTTTTAATGGGAACTGTTCAGTGTACAAGATTAGAAACAGGCGGCATGGATTTTCAAGGATGACGCAGAGTAGGTTGTCATGGGAAAACGAGAAAAGGAAAGCAATAATTTAAGGGTGCTTCTGCATCAAAAGCGCACATATGATCTCATAGAAAGGCGCTCATTACAAACTGTAGAAAGAACCAGTACTTCTTGTATAAATGTCGTCATGCAGTTAAACAAGGATCTCTTTTTTAATATTTATAGTTGGAACCTGTTTCTTTCTCTCAGTTTGTGAAAAACAAATCAAGTGGCCACTATTATCAAGTTTTACTTTTGCAGAACAAAGACGTTACAATTGTCATTGGGGCTGATATAGTAAAAAGATGTTATAATTAGAGTGCCTGATAACTGATGCACTGTGTATAAAGACTTTTGACAAAAGCACATTTTTTTAATCACATGCCAGCATATGCAAAACAGTTACATATCATGTTGATGACCTCATAATTAGCATGCTATGCACAGCAGGCTTCAAAGCAGAAACTAAATTTAAAGTGCTTTTTTAGCATTTTAAATTTATCTTCTCTCAGAAGCATTAGGTAAACTGCTAGTTTACAGATCTGACACACTTAGCAATTTGACCCGGGCGAAGCCATGTCTTCTTGTTAAACGCATAGTTCCCTCCTACCTCTCTCTTCCTCACACCCATCCACCTGATGATATAAAATATGCCCCCACCCCTGATCCTCCTTCCCACTGACCTGACTCATCATCTTGATCTTGTCTCCCACCCACCTGATGGTCTTCTAATTGTTCACGATCCCCTGATTCTCCCTCTCACCTCTGACATAATAAAAAGAAAATCCCAACTCCAATCCCCCCTTCCTATCCTAACTCTCCACCCTGATTCCCCTGCCAACTTGATGTAGAAAACAGTAACCCCCCCTACTTCTGTCACTGCACCCTCAAATGTTTTCATGTTCTTAGCGCAGAGGAGGATATAGCTTTACCTTCTACCATTCCAGTATCCAACAATGGCTCTGGCTATGCCTACTGGAGGGACTTGGAGGTGAGGGATATTTTGTTCTTCATAGGAGTCGGACGGGGGATCATGGAATAGGGAAGATTACTTTGGGGTGGGAGAGGGATCAGGGTTGTAGGGAATTTTTTGATCATTGGTTGAGGGGAGGGAAATCAGGGGTGGCAGGATAATTATTTTGCTTCATTAGGTGGGGAGATGTTTTTAGTTTTACCCCCACACACGGGATTTCCCCCAAGGGCTCTCCTGCACATCCACAGGATTACCTAAGAGCCTCCCTCACACACTTTTAACTCACTGGCCACATCAAAGGTGGGATTTACCCAAGGGGCTCATCTGCACACCCACAGGACTACCCCGGGAGCTTATCCATCACACATACACACCCACGCACACACTTTTGAGTCAATATACTGTTCCATGTATGAACTGAGAATAAATAAAGCCAGATACACAGAATGTTTGATTGCAGATAACAGTTACTAAAGAGAATGTGTGTGTGTGTATATATATATATATATATATATATATATATATATATATATATATATATATATATATATATATACAAATCTGATGCTCCTGATCTTGAAAACAAGAACCCAATGAATCAGCCTGCTTTGCCACTTCAGAAGTCTGAAGCATGTATAATCTGATTTTTTTGTACTAAAAATGAACAACTGCATGCAACAGGAAACTTGCAGCTGCTTGATGCAGCGATGATACCCGCTTCCTCTCAGTGCTCTTATCAGTTCAGATCTCTCTGCTCAGCACATCTGTGAACACTCTCTCTTACTGGGACCCTGGCACTTCCCCGTTTTACTTTCACAACTTGGAACTGCCTTGCACTAACTACAGTTCCTAGATTCTTTTTCAGAAGTGTTTTAAGCATTATAAGAAACACAGCATTAACAATCTCCCTTCTCTGCAGCCTTTTCTTTTCCCTGCATTAGGCTGAATTAGGACTGTCCAGCCTTCAGACAGATTCCCATTACTTGGGGGATGGGGACCAGTATGCATTTTGCTTTGTGCAGTTTTCATAACTGCTACATAGGTAATACAACTAATGATTTATACTTATGCTGAAATATGTGCATTAATTTAGTACACTGGGCAGACAGAGAGCAGATAGACTGGAACAGTGGTTGTCTGCCTGCCTTTTCCATATTGAAACAATGACTGAATATATTGTAATGAGTGTTCAATTATAATATGGAAAAACTGAAAGTGGGGAAAACTGCTTTTAAACCAGCTCATGGTAAGGGTACATTGAACTTGCATAAATGTAGTTACGCTAAGTGATTGCACTATCTTTCCCTTGCATTGCTTAGCAAATCATTGCTTGTCGACCACTTCCAATGCTGCAAATCTCCATGGGAATTAAAGACAATGCTTGGTGGCTGCAGGATTATCTGCAGGAAATACCCTGTTCAGAAATTGCACAATCACAGTTTAATGGCCCTGATTTTTTTCCTTCAGTTTTTTCACTGTATCCCAGGTACAGCAAACACGATATGAACAAGGCGCTCGATCTGGAGCTGAAGGGCGACATTGAAAACTGCCTGACATCCATCGGTGGGTAGCCCCTAGCTTGCATTTCTCGACCTTTTTATCTTCTGGTTTGAAGGCCACTTTTTTCAAATGACTTACACTTTATTGAACCCTGACACTTTTCAGCAGCACTACTTGCAGTAGAAGAATTAAAAAATATAATTAAAAAGGAAATAACTAGGAATCTAAATTAGAATAATCGGATATAAATATAAATTAGGAAAAACAATTAGAGAAGCAGAGAATGAATGTTATGGCGTGCTGACTGCCTTGGAGGAAGATATCTTTTGGCATTCTGCCTAGAACTTGTTGCATTCTGTTTTGAGGGTATTGCCTGTTATAAAGTAGGGGCTGACATTTTAATTCATTAGATGCTTACAGGGTAATTTTCAAAGGAAAATGAAAATCTAAACATGCTGTCATAGCAATTTTTAAAAGCCTTTTTACCTGTGTTAAATGCACTTAATGGGGGTAAATGGGCTTTTGAAAATTGCTACGATGGTATGCTTGACTTTCATTTTCCTTTGAAAATTAACCTGTTAGCTAGCGTTTACAGAATATCACAGGGCATCGAGAAGGAAACTGAAAGGGATTCCCAATAGTGGAATTAGCCTTTTAAAAATGAATTGGGTGATACATTCTCACAGCTAGCTACAATATTTTAAGGCCAAGACTGATTGGGGGGGGGGGGGGGGGGAGGTGAATACGTAAAAATGGACAACAAAGAGTTCTCATGTCAGGAACATGCCTAGCGCGGTGGTTTTGCAACTGAGTGGACCCGAAACAGCTTGTGAGAGGAAGGAAACTGTTAAAGGACTTGTTAGGGATGTGCAGAGGGACGCCATATGTTGCATTCAGGATTCGTATTTGTTGGGGGGGGGGCAAATACGTTGTAATTGGCAAGGGGGGCCCCCGATATGTACATGCGTAAATTCTTAATCGTTTCCCTGCTAAAATTGGATTAAGTACAACCCCCCACCCTCCTGACCCCCCCCCCCCAAGACTTACCAAAACTCCCTGTTGGTCCAGCAGGGGTGCTGGCCATCCATTGCTCCTACCATGTGACAGGGGCTGACCAATGGCACCAGTAGCCCCTGTGACATAGAAAGTCGAAGGCTATTGGCGCCATTTTGAATACCGGCAGCCGAGGGTATGAGTGCAGGAGATGGCTCCCGGACCCCCCCGCTGGACCACCAGGGAGTTTTGGTAAGTCTTGGGGGAGTCAGGAGGGTGGGGGGGTTTGTTTAAATTTGCCTCTTTAGACGGCCGAATAATTCAGCGAACATTCATTGTATTCGTGGGGAGTCACGATATGTTTCTCTTCCCCCACGAATACAACAAATATGGCCCTATACGTTGCGGATTACAAATAAGTAGGAAACGAATGCACACCCCCTAGAACTTGTTGAACCAGTTATGTTAGTTGTACATTGAGCTTAAACTGTTACTTGTTTACCATGGCTGTATCTGCAAATAGGTTTGGCTGAAGAGGAAGATTAACATTGCTTTTCACTGGTTTGAATAGGGTGAAAAGTGGTATAACAAGTTCAATAAAGCAAAGAAACTAAACTAATACACAAAAGAGTGAAGTCTATCCTGAAGCGCTGTAGCCATTTTGAAAGTTAAATACACTATGTCCATATCCCAGAGCCTCAAAAGAACCAAAGTATCTATTTGTACAAGTGAAAACAACTCTAGCATATCATGTAAACATAACACACCCTATAGATACGTAAGAGTAACAAATGTGAATATGATGTAATGCTTATTGAAAATCTGTTTCACAATACCAAAAAGTCCATCCTTAACTCTGTCAATTTCCAAACATGTATTAGATATTTATGGCCTTCATACTAGGCTTCATCGTATAGTTCTTCAAGATTGTATACTCAGTGGTCTGCATGTTTAGGAGAATGCTTATTGAAAAGCCATAAAGTCAGAACTTCTTTCCTTGCCTTTAGGATAGAAATGAGCGTGTGTGCTTTTCAATGGGTCCAGTTAAAAGCGATGCAAATGGTGTTTCTCTCAGTGGTGTTAAACTCTGGACCTCAGGGCTGTGGTCTGTGCTTAATATCTCAATCATCCTGTAAGCTAGAATACTTTTAAGGCCTTTGAGCAATGGCGTTTCACATCCTTAGAGGGTAATTTTTCAAAGGAAAGTGTAAATATAACATACTATCATGGCAATTTTTAAAAGCCCATTTACCCGCATTAATGTCAAGAGTTTATCTGTACTTAATGTGGGTAAACTCTATTGAAAATTGAATAGCATATATTATAGCAATTTTTCAAAAGCCTTCGAAAATTATCCTCCAAGTCTATCTCAAGGCAGAGCGGCCTTGTAGATAAAGCGATGAGTGGAGAGCCAAGGAACCCAAAGTTCAAATCCATTTCTCCCACTGACACACTTTATGGCTTTGGGCAAGTCACTTTCAGCACGATATTCAAAATTGCTGAACACAACTTAGGTAAGTAGTTAGCTGGATATGTTATATGGACAGGTAGGGGGCAGATCGGGGTCCCTCTTATCCATCCTGGATTAACTGCGATTGTAAGGGGCAGGGACTTATTATACCTAAATTATTTATCACCATTGTACAGCATTGTGTACATTCAGTAATGCTACAAAAATAAGTATTACACTAAAATGGTACTTAACAGCTATAACTGCACAGAAAAATACACTATATCTATTGGACACATGATAACAGGAATTGAATTAACAGAAAACTGAAATTTGTGAACAGTAGAGCCAATCACCAAAACTACAACCATAATTAAATGCTGAAATCAAAACCTGGATTTTATTGTTCCTGCACATCTCAATTAACAGTCACGTGTAGGGTCCTCTTATTAACCTTTTATCGATCCATGGCACTGTTGGCATTCAGCTTCAATAGTCAACACAGTGGCTCCATAGACATCAGATATTTCTATTTTTGTTTCCTGTTTCCCCATTGATTTCTAGGAAGATGGCACATAGAAGTGTCTCTGAAGGCATTCAGATGTTGCAGAGTGATGACTGAAGACAGGGCAAATATGTTTGTTTTAGTGGGCATGGTGTGATTGTGCTCGGTGTATTTTCTCTACCCAGTTACGGTTGATGGTGACGGCAAGAGTGTGATTCTGCATATCCAAAAAGGGATAATGCGGTTATATACATTGCAGTGCAACTATTGTTGTATTACTTTGTTTGCAGTCTGGGCTGGTCTAGAAATGCTAATGACAGGTGTTTGTGACTCTCTTGAGATACCTTGGGGCCAAGTTACCTAGTTAACTGGCCGAAATATTCAGCGGTGCAGCCATACTATTGAATATACTCTACTATCTTATAGTTAGAACTCTGAATATTGGCATATATCTGGATAATAGAGATGTGAATAGAGTGATCGATCGTCTTAACGATCGATTTTGGCTGGGGGGGGAGGGAATCTGATCGTCGCAGGTTTTTTTGTTTTTTTAAATCGTAAATCGGGGGAGGGCAGGAAAACCGGCACACTAAAACAACCCTAAAACCCACCCGACCCTTTAAAATAAATCCCCCACCCTCCCGAACCCCCCCAAAATGTTTTAAATTACCTGGGGTCCAGTGGGGGGGTCCCGGTGTGATCTTCCACTCTCGGGCCACGGCTGCGTTAATAGAAATGGTGCCGGCGCCATTTTGGTTCCTGTCCCCCGATGTCACGAGCGCAGGAGATCGCTCCTGGACCCCCGCTGGACTTTTGGCAAGTCTTGTGGGGGCCAGCTGGCCAAAAGTCCCTGGGGGTCCAGCGGGGGTCCGGGAGCGATCTCCTGCGCTCGTGACATCGGGGGACAGGAACCAAAATGGCGCCGGCGCTACCTTTGCCCTGTCATATGACAGGGCAAAGGTAGTGCCGGCGCCATTTCTATTAACGCAGCCGTGGCCCGAGAGTGGAAGATCACACCGGGACCCCCCCACTGGACCCCAGGTAATTTAAGACATTTTGGGGGGGTTCGGGAGGGTGGGGGATTTATTTTAAAGGGTCGGGGTGGGTTTTAGGTTTTCCCGCCCTCCCCTTCCCCTCCCCCTCCCCCGATTTATGATTTTTGACGATAAATCGGGGGAATTCCTATTGTATCGCGTCTCTAACGATTTTTTATGATTTAAAATATATCGGACGATATTTTAAATCGTCAAACAATTCACATCCCTACCGGATAAGTCAGTTGGACAAGTTTCTTTACCCTGAAATGCCCTGTCCTACCTCTCACCAAGCTGGCTAACTTTTTAGGTGGATAAAAGGTAAGGAGGCTTAAATGTCAGCTGCTGACTATCCTCAGATATTCAAATGGCACCCCTTTGTCAGATATGACCATGGCCCAATGTCCTCAGAGCGGTGGGGTTTTTTACATGGTATTTGAATATTTTTATTCACTAAATTCTAAGAATAATGTTTACATTGTAAATATTTCTAAATCCCAAATTTTGGGAGTTGTTTCATTCAGTTGGAGGACAGAAAAGAGGTAATCATAAATTTGGGAAGGCCAGCAAATAAAAATTATTAAAAATTGGACCAGAGGCTACATGCAAGGTTGACTAGTGGTGACTTCAGCAGTAAGAGTATATTGAAACATCTTGGGCCCATCTGACTCCAAGATATGGAGTATATTATCATCCTCATTACACTATTGATGACTCAGATTATCCCATTTTGGGCCTCTTTACACTATTGATGACTATGCATGCCCAAAATGGGATAATCTTAGTCAATCAGTTGTCATTGGTCCCCTACAGAAAAAGGCAGGGAAACGGCAGTAAACATGTGCAGGCCATGATGCCAGTGTTAATCAAGGGCAAGAAAACAAAAATAGCTGCCTTCAGTTGGGTCTGCATGCTGACTCCTTCGCTTACTCTGAAATACTTATTCACCCTGGTACTACAGTATTAAATGAGAAAATCCCAGCAAAAAGTGAACACATTGTTACTGTTTGAAAAAATACTAGGGCCTAGAAGTAAGGAATTGCAGTAATCCATTTTTGATAGCATTGTCGCTTGCAGGACTGTGTGGAAGTCTTGCGAATGGAGTAGGGGTTTAAGTTTTTTGAGGATATGGAGCTTGTAAAATCCTCCCTTTATGATGGTGCTAATGTGGTTTTTGAAGTTTAGTTGGTGGTCTAGGGAGAATAACTTTCAGAGAGAGTATAAATACAGAGGTTAATATTCAGTGGACTTGTTTGGATAAGTTCAGAACTTCGCCAGACAAATCCCTAGAATTTTAATTTCCTGCACCTTGCAGCGGATAAATTATATCCGGGTAATGACTTACCTAAGTAAAATGCATCTGGATGGAAAAGAGGCAGTGACGGGGTGTTCTTGGAACAGAACCTTAGCCAGATAGTGCCTGATAATTCAGCTCTTTCCAGGTAAAGTTATCCGGGTATGTCTGGTAAAGCTGGAGGGCAGTCCTAAAGCTATTTATCTGGATACTTTGTTAGCTGGATAGGTTACTTTCCCACTCCCCAGCTTACACAGTATGGACCTCATGGTAAATAGCAAGCTTTTGCAATAGATATTTCTGAAAATTCAATATTCTGCTGGTATTGGTCTAGGGCAGGCTTAAACCTCTGAAGGGGATACAACCCTATGGTGAATAATGTAACTAATCCAAGTCTTTTTTTTTGTTTTTTTGTTTTTTGTTTTAAGCAAGGAAAGGTAATACTGGCTCCATTTTCTACATATTTAAATAATTTTTATTAGCAGTCTAGATTCTCTTTAAGATTTTGTTCTGCTAAAAAAAAGCTATTTACTGTATTTCTTATACTAAGGATAGATCAAATAACAGCCACTTCTGTTTTGCATTATAGTGAAATGTATTTCAAACAAAGACAAGTACTTTGCTGAAAAATTCTACTTAGCAATGAAGGTATGTCTACATATTATTCTGTTTCATTTCTTTCTTTTTTAAATGGAAAATGATCCTGTCGAGGTTAATCAGTCAGTGTGTTTATTAAAATATGTCATGTTTTTGCCATTATGTTTTTATCATTGCTCCCAGTTTCTCACTTGTTTCGGATTTTGTGCTGGCAAGGGCCATACACTTTCTCTTATTTACTGTCTCTACTTTCCTTATTATGATCCCTTGACCCACCCTCCTGTAACTTCATTGGTGGTGCTGCAGCAAATGCCCAGCAGCAGAGTCTTCTCCAGGACTGTAATATAGCTCCGGGACATGACAGTGGGTGCTGCAGAATAGTGCTGTCCATTCCATTTTTTTTTTTTAGAAAATTATGCCTTGCTTTCAAACACCATCCTTCCTATATGTGCTTGTGGTAGTAAAACTGTAGCAAAAGAGATCCTCAGAGCATAAGTTTGTGGCAAATGGAGTGCTCGGCTACTGGATCTCGATTAACCTGAGCATGTAAATGTGTAGGATTTAATTAGTAATAAAATACTAAAGTTGAAGATTTGGGTTGATTTTGTTGAATACTGTAGCTTTGATCTTCAGCTTTCTTGCCTGCAGCGGTCATAATGATCCCATAATTAACTGGTGGCCACAGCTTGTAATGGCTTGCTTGTATTTAATTAATAGAGATGTGCATTCGTTTATCACGAATTAGGCAATTTCAAAGAAATTGCCTAATTCGTAGTGGTTCGGGGGACCTGAACCACGAAACGGATTTTCCCCGAACTTCGGGGAAAATTTGTTTTTCGGGTTAGTGCGGGGGAGGGGCACATTTATTTTAAAAAAACAAAAAACACCCCAACCCTTCAAATTTACTGTAATACAATCCCCCCACCATCCTGATCCCTCCCCAAGACTTACTAAAAGCCCTGGTGGTCCAGTGGGGTCCTGCGAACGATCTCTCCCTCCGGGCTGTCGGACCTGCTACGAATCAAAATTGCGCCAATGGCCCTTTGCCCTTACAATGTCACAGGGGCTACCGACCAATGGCACTGGTATCCCCTGTGTCATAGTAAGGGCAAAGGCTATTGGCGCCATTTTGAATACTGGCAGCTGACGGCCCGAGTGCAGGAGATCGCTCCAGGACCCCCGCTGGACCACCAGGGACTTTTGGCAAGTCTTGGGGGGACTTGGGATAGCCTTTGCCCTTACTATGTCACAGGGGCTACCGGTGCCATTGGTCGGCCCCTGTCACATGGTAGGAGCACAAGATGGTGCTGGCCGTCCAGTGCTCCGACCAATGGCACTGGTAGCCCCAGTGACATCATAAGGGCAAAGGGCCATCAGCGCCATTTTGATTCGTAGCAGGCCCGACAGCCCGACGGCTTGGAGAGAGAGATGACTCGCGGGACCCCGCTGGACCACCAGGGCTTTTAGTAAGTCTTGAGGGATCAGGATGGTGGGGGGGGGGGGGGGGCGGGGTTGTAAAAAAGTAAAATTGAAGGGCTGGGGTGTTTTTTTTCCGATTCATTTTTTTTTTCTCGATTCGTTTTCCCGATCCACGCCGACAAAAAACGATCCACCAAAAAACGAAATTTTCGACGAAGCACCCGAACCGAAATACTCCCCCGATACGAAAAAACGAAGCTCATCTCTAATGTTGTTCATTTATTTAGATTTAGCCTATGCTTTTTCAGTTGTAGCCCAAGGCAAATTGCATTCAGGTCCAGTATTTCCCTGTCCCCAGAGGGCTCACAATCTAATTTTGTACCTGAAGCAAAGTGACTTGCCCAAGATACCACAAGTTCATAGTGGTAAAAGTGATTTTGCTGCTGGCTCTGTGTCATCCATAAGGCCCCACTCCCGGCCTCATTCCTTCCACTCTGATTCTCCTGTCTCCAACCCCACAGTTCGACTTCCTTTTTATCTACATATTAAGCCCCGGTTCTGCTATATACTACTTCTGCCAGTAAAACTAATAAGAATAGAAAATGAAATTTGTTTTCTGATATTAAATATATTTTTCTGGGAATCCATCATAAAATATTGATGAACTGATTCACAATAGATGATCTATACATCTTGGTTAATCAGGAAACCAACAGAGGTAGGCATGCAACATTGCCATGTTTTTGCACAGGGTTATTCAGAGCACATACTGCCATTGTGCTGTAGAGTGCAAATGCCCATGAATAACGTTGTTGTTGTTTGTTTGTTTTTTTTTAAACAGGGTTCTGGTACTCGTCACAAAGCTCTGATCAGACTCCTGGTTTGTCACTATGAGAACCTCAATCCAGTCAAAGCTGAGTTCAGGAGAATGTATGGCAAATCCCTTCGTCAGTCTATTATGGTATGATCTACTTTGCATATTGTCCTAATAATTTTATGAAAAACACAAGAAGTTCATAGACACCTGAGCAGATAATTGCCTTCCATAATATCTTGCATAGTATTGTTGCCATGTTATATCCTGTCATGCACTGGTATGAAACAATTTAAGTTCTGGTGGTTGCTGACCCGGTGGCCCAGTTTGCAGCACAGCACAAAGCCCTAAAGGAAATTTGGGTTCCACGTTCTGGATTATCCCCCTTTCATTGGGTCAGCAGAGGCTGGGAGGACTGTAGAGGCAACAATCACAGATCCTGAGGGTGATAAAGGCCCAACCATTGCTCAACAGCAATGGGTGAAGTTCAGGGTGCATGCATACAAGATTTTGAAGTGAGCTCCTATCAGTAGCCTCCTAACAAGGATTGCTACTGCAGTTAGTTATAGTGGGAAGGGGATAGGACTTAATGATAGAAGTTCCTGATGGTATGAATAAAAAGCCTGTGGCACATCAGTATCAGATGTCACTGTCATGTCAGTGAATGGGGTTGGAGAAATATTCCAAATGGGTTTGAAAGTTATGTGAGGAGGAAAGCAAGTTGGAAAAAAAAATTGATATTGGACAATTGTATTCTGGTGGGACACATTAGTCCAAGGATGGTGAACTCCAGTCCTCGAATGCCACAATCAGGCCAGGTTTTCAGGATATCCACAATGAATATGCATGAGAGAGATTTGCGTACACTGGAGGTAGTGCATGCAAATCTCTCGTGCACATTCATTGTGGATATCCTGAAAATCTGGCATGTTTGTGGCACTTGAGGATGGGAGTTCGCCGTCCTTGCATTAGTCTGTTCCCAAATGAGCTGTCCAAGTCTCTCAGGGTGAGTCGCATTGCTGCTCTCGGTGCTCCTTGAATCCACTCCTGTCCAAACCATATCCTGAGTACATGAGTTACCTCACTTCTACAATGTTAGCAACACCTCACAGCTCAGAAGAAATATGAAGCAGTGAAGCAAAACATTTTTCCTGAGGTGAACCAGGTCTGTAAAATGATATGCTAAAACGTTTTGGATAAGTGAGACTATGCAAAGCTTTTCTACACAACCCTTACGTAGCAGAAATGTTTGATATATATACATCAAGAATGAACATCAAAACATCTTGATCACCTCCTCCAACTGACTGATGTACAACACTGTCCTGTATTCGCTGTGATAGGATGCTCATTAGAAACATAGCAAAAGGAATATAAACTGTATCAGCCTGTAGTGCACCTCATCCCACTAATATTGCAAAATGTTTAGTACTGCTCATGAGTTCTGATATTGCACTAGAATGCACTCTAACCTAGTAAAGATGAAAATGATTCATCTATGCTACAGGGTCATAAAGAAAGAGATCAGTGAATTGTCAGGGCTTAGAAATTGCCAAATAATTTGATTAAGGGACGACTATCAAACACTACTTTCTTCAAGCTACCTACATTTGGGCAGTTATTTGTCGTCATCCTAAGAAAGAAAAGTCTTTCATCGGTTAATCAATTATATTCCCCAGATTAAACAAGTAGGAGCAACATTCTGTCTAGCTTCAGTTCTAGTTCCAATGCATTTCTTATGGAAAAATGCACAATTTTTCTCTCCAGCTGCACTTCCTAAAAGCCCCCAAGATTGAAAACTAAAACAGTCTAATGTCCCCCTAACAACCTAGTTCCACAGCTACAGGCCGATTTACTAAGGTGCATAGAGTTTCATAACTTTTCTACCTTAACTCGTATGTGGGTAGAAAAGTTACACATGTACTTTCATAAAATCGATAATTACACCTCTATTTTTGTGAAAAGTGGTGTGTTAAGATGTCTCTATGCATCTATTTTCACAGAACTACTAGACAGTGAGTTGCTTTGCATAATACTGCTCATTATCTCAGAAAGTTTGTAAACTTGCGTGTAGTAGAGTGTGTGCATGAGTTTACTAGATTGAGGGGGCCATTTTGTGAAAAACATGCAAAAACACGAAACACAAGTATTTCTACACATTTCATGTTCTTTTTATGCATGCAGTACCCGTCTGTAAAAATATTTGCATCTTGGTTAATCTATTAGTCGAATGCTGTATAGTAGGGATGTGAATCGTTTATCTGACTGAAAATATCAGACGATATTTTCAATCTTGTCAGATATCGGGGGGTCCCCAATAGCGATAGGAAACCCCACAATTAATTTTGTGGGTTCTCTTATTATGGGGGGGGGGGGGGGGGCGGGAAGAAAAGGCACTTACAAAAACACAGCCCAACCCTTTAAAATTAGTTCTTTAGTATCCCCCACCCTTCGGACCCCTGCAACCCCCCCCCAAACATTTTTAAGCACCTGGTGGTCCCGGGAGTGTTCTACTGCTCTCGGACCATCTGCTGCCAGTAAACAAAATGGCGACGATGGCCCTTTGCCCTTAGCATGTGACAGGGTATCCGTGCCATTGGCCTGCCCCTGTCACATGGTAGGAGCAATGGACGGCTAGCGCCATCTTTAAAAATGGCATGGGCCATCCAGTGCTCCTACCATGTGATGGGCCGGCCAAAGGCACGGATACCCTGTCACATGCTAAGGGCAAAGGGCCATCGGCACCATTTTGTTTACTGGCAGCCAATGATCAGAGAGCGGGAGAATGCTACCGGGACCCCCACTGGACCACCAGGTGCTTTAAAATTAGTTCTTTAGTATCCCTCCAACCCCTCCCCCCAAAATATTTAAGGTTCGGGCTGTGTTTTTGGGTTATCGGCTCACACAGCCAATTAAAAAAAAAAACGATTGGACCGCAGGAAAAATAATTTCCGATGGTCCACGAATCTGAAACCAGAACCGATTCCGGTTCCGATTCACATCTCTACTGTATAGGGACACACATATAGACATATGCACACACAGCGAGAAAGAAACTGCAGCATACACAGATGTCTGTGTGATCTGATAAGTTTCTCTTTGTATTAAAGTGATACTAAAAACAAAATCCTTTCTGTCCCAAGATCTGTGTCTGTCATCTAGAACCTTAGCAAATTCTGAATACATAGTAAAACAATTACCAAGGAACTCCTGAAATAGAACTGTCATGATGTAACCTATTTGCTTAGCTTGTACAATTAAATTTCTTGTCATATTCTTTGATTTACAGGAAGAAAAAATCAAAGGTGACTATGAGACCATAGTGTTGACACTAGTTGGACCAGACAACTAGATTTCTCCTTCTGCTACATTATAAGCCAGTTTTATATCAATGCATATAACTATGTATATCTCAACTGTGTACAACTGCCTTGAAATAGAAATCTCAGTTGATTTGGCCTAGATTCTAGTAGAGGTATGCATGGAAAAAAAGTATCTCAGTTTTATGTTTGTATCTTAGTTTGTTTCATTTTAGTGTGCGCTAGATTTTTACAATACGAATATTTTTGGCCATTCAAGGACCCACTCATTTACTAAATTTTGCAAATAGCATGATGTGCTGAAATTACATAAATGTCATAAATGATATTTTGCAGGGTTTTTGTTTCATTTCAGATGGTGAAATGATAAAAAAAAAATGAGATTAAAAACCTATTCATGTTTTAAATTGAAAACTTTCCTAGATTCTAGGAACACTCTTGATTTGGAATTGGTGCTGACTGAAGCTCCTCCAGTTTACTAATTTAGGGCCTGATTCATTATGTATTTTTTCATCCCCATGGACACAAGGCAGGAAAGAAGTCTCAGTGAATCACTCTAGGTGTATCTGTCCTGAGAGGAAGTTGTACGTAACTAACCATGTAACATCTTTATTAAACAAAATGTTCATTTAAGTGAAAATAAACATAACATAACCAGGTGAAGCGTACATATGTGTAGTCTGTGTTGCTAAAAGGCAGCTTTATGATTTTCATTTTATATGCGAAGTGCATCCAAGCCTTCTGTTTGTTTCCGTTGTGCTAGTCTTCTTTGACTGTGCTATATGTACCACTACCATCAAGAAAAACCAGTATGGGGTGTATTGTGTCATTTCTCTGTGAGAAGGAATGTTTGCTGTATCTGTACATTCAGGACTGCTGAGAACAGGAACAAAATTTAATTGATTGCCAGAAATGTGCAAGAATTGTACACAAGGCTAATTCTTTCATTACACGAACTAGACAGTTATCTAGGGCAGTGGTTCTCAACCTTTTTTTTGGCCGGGACACACCTGACAGATGGTTCTTACATGCGTGACACACTGAACATGTGACCGTCATGGTGCTAAATGTAAATATACGTTCTGCATCCTCAGGAACCCCCTCGACCCCCAAAAATTGGTGCAGAGCAGAACCAAGGCATTATCCATACAACTCATCATATAAAAAAAAAGATATTCTGATGACATTTCAGTAAAAGCAAAACAAACTTCCTTTACTTGCAGGCACAATATCCCTCTTATGAAAAGCGTAATTTACCACTAATGCATGTCCTATTGAGAAACACAACAAATAAGATTGATACAAATGCCTACATGCTAGTAAAATACCTCACCTCAGTCACACACCCAGAACTGACCTTCACCACAAATGATAAATATGGAGACAAACTGGAATGGGAAACCAAAACAACCACTCCGCATGCAGTGCAAACCTACAGAAATGGAAAGAGAAATATAGCACCTAACATAGTCCCAGGATCTACAATAATGCATACAAACTAACCCGCATAAAGTTGCACCTGTATTATGGAATACACTCAAACAGTAACAACCCTATCTATGAAAAGGTAACACTACAAATATTTAATCAGACCCTAAACACTAATACACCTCTTATTAGGAAAACAGAACAAGCCAAGCTGCTATAGATCCCCATACAGAAATAATTGTAAAACTATACTAATAAATGTAACGAAACAGCTGATAAACAGAATAACTCCACCAATTAAAAACTCATAAAAAGTATTACAAATTGTTCAAATATCAATAAAATATTTCAATACTGCAGACACATTACACAATACCCAATAATTAAAATGGCAGTCAATCAAGAAAAATAAACTTAAAAAGCCACCTTTACTTACCTTCTCCAGCAACTCTCCTACTCCTTTCCCTTGCAAGCCAATAGCACTCACCAGAAGTAGCAGTGGCTGCTGAAGCTCTGTCCTCAAGGTCCTCTTCTTTAGGGACCACAACCAGTCACTCATACATAGTCTCTATCTCACACAGACCAGTAACCTCCCTAATCAGTCTCTGTCTCTCACATGTATACACCAGTCACCTCCTTGACCAGTCTCTGTCTCATGCGCACACACACACACCAGTCACCTTGCTGACCAGTCTGACTCACACAGCTACCAGTTACCTCGCTGTCCAGTCTCTGTCTCTCACACAAGACACCAGTCACCTCGCTGACCAGTCTCTGTCTCACATACACACCAGTCACATCCCTGACCAGTGTCTCTCACACACACACACCAGTCATTTCCCTGTTCAGTCTGTCTCTCTCTCTCTCACACACACACACCAGTCACCTCCCTGACCAGTCTGTCTCTCTCACAGAAACACATCACTTCCGACCATGGTCGCTCTCACACACATGCTCTCTCACTTACATACAAGCTCTTAATCACACACAAATGCTCTTGCTCCCATTCTACCACACACCCACAAAGCTGCCACTCATGCACCCATTCTACCACACACACACACAGCTGCCACTCAGGCACCCATTCTACTACACATGCACAAGCTCTCACTCACGCACCCATTCTACCACAGGCACACAAAGCTGCCACTCACACACATACGCTCACGTGGAGCCTCTTCTTATTGCTTGGCCCAATAAGCCTGGACTCCGCTCTTCAGCCATCGCCGGCTTGTCCTCCAGTGGCGCTCAGCATCTCTCTGCTCTTTGGCCCGCCGACCCAGCCTCCGGTGGCAGTGCACATGGTCTCGCCGCACTTCAGCTGCTGCCGGCTCAGCCTCCGGCGGTGCCTCGCAGCGTCTCTACGCACTGCCGCCGGCCTGTCCTCCGGTGGCACTCAGCTTCTCTCTGCTCTTCGGCCCGCCAGAACGGCCTCCGGCGGCAGCGTGCACAGTCTCTCTCTGCACTTCAGCCACCACTGGCCTGTCCGGCAGCGCTCAGCGTCTCTCTGTTCTTCAGCCGCCTCCGGCAGTGGCACTCCCCTATCAACTGCATCGGCCAGTCCACCCCTGGGGAGAAGGGAAGCACAAGTGGGGCAGTGGGACACCGGGAGCCGCGACACACCTGCTGGTGCGTGGCGACACACTGGTTGAAAACCACTGATCTAGGGTGCCAAATTTTTGGGCAGGGCAGAAAAAGCCACAGAAACCAACCACCTACCTGCTTGCAAGGCATAGCACTGCAACAGAGAAGTGAATGGATGTTGGGTAGATGTGAGAGATGGAGAGAGTGCAAAGAAGGTGGGTGAGTTGAGAGGGGGTGTTGATCAAGTGAGGGTGGGGTAGAGAGAGAATTCTGGGCAGGTGGTGGGTGGAGAAAGAGAGAGGATGCTGGGCATGGTGGATAGGGAGGAAAGGGAAGGGAATGCAGGGAGGATGTTGAGTGGGGCAAGATGAATATTCTGTGCCAGACAAGTATGAAAGGGGAAGAGTGTAAGATTGAAGGTTTTCCTTGAGCACCTAATACCCTTGCATTGACCTGGATTGTACACAGTGAAAACATGAATGTTGTGAAAGTTAGGTTGTGGTCTTTCAGAAAACTCTGCCTTGGATTATCATCCTTGTGAAAACTGTGCCTAATGAAATGATGGCTTTCCATACCGGGAGTGTTGTGATCTTCCTGCACACAGTGCCCTAACCCTGATACCGGGGGTGTTGTGACCTTCCTGCACACAGTGCCCTAACCCTGATACCGGGGGTGTTGTGATCTTCCTGCACGCAGTGCCCTATCCCTGATACCGGGGGTGTTGTGATCTTCCTGCACTGAGCAGGGATAGGGCACTGTGTGCAGGAAGATCACAACATTCCCGGTATCAGGGATAGGGCACTGCGTGCAGGAAGATCACAACGCTCCCGGTATCAGGGATAGGGCACTGTGTGCAGGAAGATCACAACACTCCCGGTATCATGGCTAGGGCACAAGTTCTAGTCACATTGACTGATCACATTACTTTTTTTGTCAAGCTACCAACTGTTTCCATTTCCCATCCCCCATATATTGTCAGTGGGAACCTTGGTAACACGAATAAATAAGAGGGCAGCCAATAGGAATACATATTCATTCCTTAACTGACCTGAAAAGTGTCAAATTGTATCATTTTCGGTTAGTGCACACTAACAATGGTTAGTGCGCACTAATCGGAAAAACCGATTTTTTAACTAAAAAATCGTGCCAAACACGATTTTCTTCTGCCAGACAATTTCGATCATTAAGACAATCGGGCACACAATTCACATCCCTGCTTTAGACTACTAAATTCCATAGGTTAATCAAATTAGTCTGACAAACCTCCCTTTGTTCTCCCCCACCCCGATAGAAACCCTTTGAATCTGCAACTCTACAATGGAGTTTGAGCAGGTTCGCCTGATTTGGAGGATTGACAGCAGGCAGGCAGCATTAACACACATTCCTGCAAATTTAAATGGAATCTACTTACATTTTCCCCCTCTTTGGTGGGGAAGTTCTCCTATATTTTCCCAGCAAAATAGGGGGAAAATGTCAGAAAATTCTGTCAAACTGGACTCTGGCTTGAATTTGACCTCAGAATTTTCAAATAGTTCTATCCATGGCAAGGAATGCCATCTGCAGAATGAAAGCAAAATCTAGCCCAACAGTGGCATGAAATATATCAGCATTTTGTCACAAAATAGTGAGTTTTCAAGACATATGGAAATTATATGCCCATAGTGCTATATACCAGTGGGGTCAAACAGATGCTCTTGTCTTTCGTGGTGTTAAGTCACTTTTAAAGTGGCATGATCTGTCACTGAGCAGAAGCATCTCCCAAGCAGATAGTATCTTAGGGTCTCTTGCCCATTTCACTGCTAAGAACTCATTCTCTATTGTTCATTGGCTTGTGGATAAGCAACTTCTGACTGAGATATAAGTTCATGTAGGCACACATTGTTAAACTATATGTACATAAAACAGAGCGCCAATGCTAATTGAGGGCCTGATCTGCTCTTTATACTGTTTGATTATCTATCTAGACATTTATTTTTTACTTTTTACAACAAGGAATAGCCCCTAATTATTTGAGCAGTTCAGTGTTTGTTCAGGAATGTCTAGTTCAGGGTTTCCCCAACTCTCTCCTGGATGCACATTTAATTGGTCTGGTTTTCAGGACATCCATAGTGAATATGCTGAATTTTGGTAGTTAGTTCTCCTTTGCAAAATGGGAGGTCTTGAATCCAAACAACAAAAAGAAATGTAGCAATTTCTGACAAGTCCAAGGGCCACAAAGGGATCAAGTTTGTGGTAACCAGCTCCCAGTTTCTCAATATGGTCCTTGACTCCCTTTTTAATAGAGATGTGAATCGTGTGATCGATCGTCTTAACGATCGATTTCAGCTGGGAGGGGGAGGGAATCGGATCGTCGCCGTTTGGGGTTTTTAAATATCATGAAAATCGTGTAAATCGAAAACCGGCACACTAAAACATTCCTAAAACCCACCCCGACCCTTTAAAATAAATCCCCCACCCTCCCAAACCCCCCCAAAATGCCTTAAATTACCTGGGGTCCAGAGGAAGGGTCCCGGTGTGATCTTTTACTCTCGGACCTCCGGTGCTTGTAGAAATGACGCCAGCGCTACCTTTGCCTTGTCATATGACAGGTCAAAGGTAGCGCTGGCGCCATTTTGTTTTTTGTCCCCCGAGGTCAGGAGCGTAGGAGATCGCTCCCGGACCCCCGCAGACTTTTGGCCAGCTTGGGGGGGCCTCTTGACCCCCACAAGACTTGCCAAAAGTCCAGCGGGGGTCCGGGAACGACCTCCTGCAGTCGAATCGTGTTGTCTATGGCCGACGCCATTTTGTGCCGCCATTTTGCGCAAAATGGCGCTGGCCATAGACAACACGATTCGACTGCAGGAGGTCGTTCCGGACCCCCGCTGGACTTTTGGCAAGTCTTGTGGGGGTCAAGAGGCCCCCCCAAGCTGGCCAAAAGTCCGCGGGGGTCCGGGAGCGATCTCCTGCCGCGAATCGTTTTTCCTTACGGAAAAACCAAGGTGGCGCCATTTCTACAAGCACCGGAGGTCCGAGAGTAAAAGATCACACCGGCACCCTTCCTCTGGACCCCAGGTAATTTAAGGCATTTTGGGGGGGTTCGGGAGGGTGGGGGATTTATTTTAAAGGGTCGGGGTGGGTTTTAGGGTTGTTTTAGTGTGCCGGTTTTCCCGCCCTCCCCCTTCCCCCGATTTACGATTTTTTGACGATAAATCGAGGGAATTGTTATTGTATCGCGGCTCTAACGATTTTTGACGATTTAAAATATATTGGACGATATTTTAAATCGTCAAAAAATGATTCACATCCCTACTTTTTAATCCCAGGTGCTTCTGTGTGAATCAGCGGGGGCACAGGGCACATCAAGCCACATCCACACTTTGTCTGTAACAGGTACCAACACCATACTCAAAAGACTATATCCTTTCATGCTAATAAAAAAAAAAAAAAAATTCCAAACCAAAAATCCAGTGCCCACAAACCAAGAGTTCAGACAGAGGAGCTAGGATACAGCTCTCACCCTCCTAGCACCAACCCTATCCCAAGTAGAAATGAACACACATAAAAAGCTTTAGGGGAAAAAATATTCTAAGTCCTTTTTGCCACCCCTAGTTTTTCTTCTAAGAAGAATCCAGTTAGATATGTGTACTAACTCAACAATTAAATAAACAGGAAAACAGCCTGACTTCAGCTGATGTCCATAACAATGGGCCCCTAGTTGGCATAACATAGAAACATAGAAATGACGGCAGAAGAAGACCAAACGGCCCATCTAGTCTGCCCAGCAAGCTACGCACTTTATCCTTTTTTTTTCCCCCTTTTTCTCTCTCCCACCTGTTACTATTGGCTTCCAGTACCCTCCAGCCCTAATTCCCCTCCACCCCACCACCAACTTGGATGCAGATACGGCACTGCTCTCTAAGTGACATCCAGCTCAATTAGGGGTAGCAACTGCTGTAACAAGCAGGCCACACCCTTGCCCCATACTCTTACCCACCCCTGTTTTTATTTTTATTTTTTTTGGAGATAGCAGCCCTCCATCCTTCCGCTCCGTGAAGGTGGAACACCAACTACTGGCCACTGGCATCCCGCTCCGTGAATGCCTCTGTGGCTACTGCCGCTCCGTGCAGTGTTTTGCTGCCTCCACTTTATTCATGCCCTCTAGACTTGATGGATCCACAGTGTTTATCCCACACCCCTTTGAAGTTGTTCACAGTTTTAGACTTCACCACTTCCTCCGGAAGGGCATTCCAGGCATCCACCACCCTTTCCGTGAAGAAATACTTCCTGACATTGGTTCTTAGTCTTCCTCCCTGGAGCCTCAGCTCGTGACCTCTGGTTCTGCTGATTTTTTTCCGACGGAAAAGGTTTGTCGTTGTCTAGTGGGCAGGGGAGGCAGAACTGCATCGTGCTCTGGTAAATCCTAAGCCAATAATACTGCAGTTGTCAGCAGGTGAGGGTATTGTGTGTATCCCCAAGTGCCTTGCCAGGGATTAATCATGGGCCAGTGACAACAACACTAGCTTGAAAGGCATGGGGCACTACTAACTGATCCTGGGATGGTCACACCTGTATATTAAGCCATTCTGTACTTGAAAGTAAGGGTGAATCATTCGGGTGTCTTTATTAATTGTATCCATGCCATCTACACAAAATCCTATTCAAATGCTTGTTTCAGGGCAGGGTCTACCCACTGCTCCTGTTGGATGTCAGGAAACTGTGCTTTGTTTGCCACCAACCAGTCCTCTTAAGTTTACGTCGGAGTTTCCCATAACGTTCAGGTTGGCCCTGGCGCGTTTCTCCCTTTATCACGGTGCCCAGGGCTTCCATCCTCAGCCTGGACCTGTGAACAATTCTTCACCATGAAAGGGGAATACCTCTTCTAGGTTTTGATGTGTTTCTAAGGCCTTTATTGTCTGTCTGTGTGGCTACATAAGCGGCTTCTTCCCCTTCCAGATCAGGAAGTCTTGGCAAATCCCATTCTAAAATCAACTGAACTGGTAGTTTCTTGATGACGGCTATGCTCAAGGGATCCCTACAGTCTCCAACCTGTACTTCCACAGAGCAAAAGGGGTTACATTGCATTTTCTCCATGAACACACTGGATTTAAACCCTGGGGACCACATAGTAAGCTCCTTCCTTTTTTTTCCCCCAAATAATGCCAATTTCCTATTGCAGGGTCCTGATAACAGTGACCAATTCCTCCCCATGTCCAACAATTCCATGAGCCAAGCCATTCTTTTTCACTTCACTCTGAAAAGGATTGTTGGGTTGATTCTTCAGGTGTTCAAGGGGGGTCTGCTTTTACCTCTATAGAAATGTGGTATATGAAGACATTTGTGATGGGTATGTCCGATCTACCCACAAGCAAAGCACCTCAAAGAGGAATGTCTGGGCAAGGTGTCAGCAGCGGCCCAGCTGGGTAGTTTCTGGATAGGTCATTTCTAAACCCGATCCCGGAGTGATGTGCAGAGGGATTGGGAACCTTTACTCTGGTACCTCACTTCAGAATCCCTCCTTCCCTGAAGGAACTTTTCCTTACACAGAGAGTGGGTGTCAGCTGGCCTGGCACCCGTTCTGGCAGTAGCTGCCTCAGCCTCTAAAACTTGTTCAGACAGCATAACTGTGGAGCTTAATGTAGTACCTTGTTTAATTACCCATTCCTTCATTTTAAATGGGAGCGCCGTACATACTATGCTAGTGATTATCTCCATAATGAACTTGTTCTAATACTCTACCCACCTGCATGTTGGGTCTGTCAGGTGTTGTGCCAACACTCTTTGTTGAACCCCTACCTCCAAACGAACTCCTCAGAATCTCCTGCAAAATGCTTCCCTGGTCAACCACAAATGATCCTGAAGAGTAGTCTTTACAGTCTAAGCACCAACTTGTTCAGCATTTAAAGCCCTATAGGCTACTTGGACTTTCCCAGCCTGGCATGGCACTAACCTAGTGCCAACCCGCTATCTCAGCCACCATCTCATACATGATGCAAATGGCAACAGGGTCATCACCTTTGCTCATTCCTGACAATTTCCAACTCCCCTCAGCGGTCAGTAGATGGCTGCCCCCCCCCCCCCCCCCCCCCGGTCTTGGTTAGACAGCATACTAACTACTCTGTGGCAGTCTATCAAGCAACGAGTTGTCCAGTGTTCTTAATTTGTCCTTCAGCTAATGAATTAGTGACTGTCGCTGTTGGTTCTGTTGAACGGCCAACTGCTGAGGCATCTGATAAGTAGCTTCCTGTTGCTGTTGTAACTGGGCGACAAGCCACCTCAGCTCATGTTGTAATCCTGAAACAGTAAGAAACAGAAAACCGAGGGCAGACCGCTATAATTCAAACTCCTTCCCACTCCCACATTCACTCTGGCATGACCTCCTCTAGCCAGGGGTACATCCGGCTCATCATACTGAAACTGAAGGTACTGTTGCTTTAAGCTTTGATTTCCTTTCATGCCAGTGGATACCAGGCAGATCCCAGCCCTCCTCCAGTATCAGCTGCTCCCAATTCACGTACCTTTTCATTTAATTTGGTTGAACAGAGGAGTATCTGGAGGAACCACTCCCTTATTACAGCCAGCATCTGGGTCATCACCTATGCATGAGGTCCATCAATCCTGACACCACTTTATTATGGTCAGTCCTCTGACAGGACTTCCCAAAGTCTAAAACACAGCCTGGATTGTTGTAGTTGGTTCTCCTCTGCAGAGATGGTAGGTCCCTGCAGAGGAGAACTATCTAACAAAATTAGCAATTTTTGACAGGTCCAAGGGCCACAGTTACGGGATCAAACTTGTGGTAAACCTACTCATAGCTTCTCAATATGGTCCTTGACTCTCTTTTTAACCCCAGGAGCTCCTGGGTGAGTCAGTGGGGGAACAGGGCACAACGAGCTGTGTCCACACTTTCCCTGACTGCATCAGTGTAGCAACAATGAGCTCAAAAGGCTATATACAGTCTTAAGAAAACAAAATAAAATCCAGACCCAAAAATCCTGGTCCAAAGGGTTTAGATGGGGCACCTGAGGTACAATTCTGTCCCCTCATTTCCCCAGGAGTTGTAAGCTAGGCTATCCTCTTAGCAGTAGCACTATCCCTGCAGTCCTTGTCCCAAGTAGAAATGAAAAACTGACACCCAAAGAGCTTTGGGGGGAAAAGAAAAAAAGCACATGTTCACAGTCCTTTTTGTCACCTTTAGCTTTGCTTCCAAGAGAGATCTATCTAGGTATGTGTTCCAAATCAACAATTCAAAAAAACAGGGAGACCTCAGTTATTGTCCATGAGAATGTCCTCAGCTGGATTGCCCTGCAGCGTAGTAAATCCCAGCTTCATGTCCTCCACACTGAGTGTTTGCTGTTGGAGAGGTTTAAAAACCCCTGCCCCTGGCTGCCGTGTTTCCCAACTTGTCTTCTCCATCACCTGTGTCTTCAGGGAGACTGCAGTCCCCGCTCTCCCCATCCTTAGGGACTCCATCCGTAGAGCCCCCTTTGCCTAAGTCATGCTTAAAATCCTAGGAAATCCAGTTCTTATGCGTTGCAGACCTGCTCTGGGATTTCTCTTTTTAGGTCTGGCCCTAGGTCCTACCCTTGAGGGGTTCTGCCCTGAGGCAAATGGGCCACTTCTTCACAATATTCATTGTAGCAATCCTGGAAACTTGATGGGCTAAGTGGGTTTCCAGGAGAGGGTTGGGAAACACTGATCTTTTGAAACTGGTTCATGCAAGCGGATGGGTTCTTCCAGAAGAGGGAGCAGCAGCGATCTGTAAGTGCTATTCACTCCGTATATCATGCTGCAAATTCAGAAAGTACATTTATTGTCAACCAAAAAATAATGATAAAAGCAATGCATCTGTTGCAGAAGTATCTACTGCTGTGACAGTGTGCTAGAAGAAGTATCCTTGACCATCAACATTTCTAGATGGGGTTTATATTCTTAGTTGTGGTTTTCCAAAGTGGTGGCTGGAAAAGTAGGGGCCAAAAAGTTAGCATTCAAAAAGCACAAAACACAAAGGGCCACCAAAGAAGAACACAGGAAAGAAATTGGTAATTGCAGCACAGGATAGTGGACTATGGACAAGCCGGTTCACAGCCAGCACAGAAAAGACTGGTAAAACAGACCAATACAGAACAGAACTAGAAACAGTTACACATCTTGTCACTGGGTATGATGGGTTTATGTCAGAAGGCCTGCATACGGGTACAGCACGGTAGCATGACTTATTCATTGGAAACTGTGTAAACATTATAACATTAACATACCAAACAAACATTGGGAACACAATCTTAATATTATAGAAGAGAACAAAGAATTTGTGATCACCTGGGAATTCCTGTTCTCACTGACAGGAAGATCAATGCTAGAAAACCAGATATTGTGCTCAAGTATCAGCACCCAGCGAATATTCTGTGGATGAAATGGAGAAAATAATGATCTTTAAGTACCAAGAGATGTATTCAGAAACCAAGAAGATGTAGCAGAAAGACACAGAAAAGTCCCAATTATGTTGGATTCCACTGGCCAGATTAAGAAGAATTTTCAAGGGCACTATAATATGTTGCCTATAAAAATTACACCCTATGAAGAAGGCTTTCTTTGGAACAATATGTCATGGTCAGTGAGCCCTTTGAACTGAGGCATGGTTGACTCATCCCAGCAGGTGAACCCACTAGGCCCATGCCATCAATATACAAAAGCGCTCGAGGACAAGGTCAAGACTTCACCTTTATCTCTTTTCCCGCGGGTTGAGCCCTTGGGTTTGGGGACCGGCAGGAAATGTGGTCTGAATGAGTAAAGGAGATCCAATGACAGGCCAAAAGTCAAGACAGGCATCATTCAGACAGAGACAGAGACAAATACCAAACAGAGGTCATGGCCGGTAGCGTTCAGAGAGAGATAACAGGCGAAGGTCAAGCACAAGAAATCAATCCAGAGGAAAACAAATGCATGGAAAGGGAGCAAAAGAGTGCAAGGCAGGAACTGGAACAGGCAAGGTGGAGAAATGGATGGAGCCAGGGAGCAGAATTAGGATGGAAAGCAAGGCTAGGTGCGGCAGCAAGGCTGAAACAGGAACTGGAGGCAAGACAGGGTCAAGAACTGGAGAGACAGAAACAAGAACTGGGAGCGAAAGCAGGATCAGGAGAAACAACATGCTGTTAAGATTTGAGGCTTGTGGAAAGGCCCCGTGAGCCACTGGATACCCCCCGACACCAACACAGCTGTCCAGGAGCTCATGGCAGGATGCTGCCAGACTCTTCTCATTCAGCAGAGGTTGCCGCCATCTCAGCCACTCTCCAAAACATCTCTAGGTGCATGCGCGCTGGATCATGCATTAGTTAAAGTGCCCACGTTGGGAAAGTGCCTGTGGTGCCCATCGGTGACATCACTTCAGACATATTTAAGGGCCTCCTGGACTTCCCTCCTCCCCTCAGCATCAGATCTCCATCATTCCTGTGCAGTGCATGTTGCTTCTCCTGCGTTCCTAGTTCCTGCTTCATTGCTCCAGCCTTGCCTTCTTGCCTTGCTTTCTAGCCCAGCCTTGTCCAACCTTACCTTCCAGTCCAGCCTCATCCAGCCTTACCTTGTCTCCCAGCCCAGTCCATCCAGCTTGTCTTCCTTGCTGTCCTCTTCGGTGTGTCAACATCCACCCTCGGCCTGTTGCTCTGGATCTTGACCTCTTGCTTGGACCTGACCACGATTGCCTGCCGACTGGACCTGACTTCCTGCTTGGACCCAATTATGATTGCCTGCCACCTAGATCTGTCCACGTGCTTGGTCCCAACTATTCTTGCTTGCTGCTTGCCTAGGCCTTGGCCCTCCTCTGACTTCAATAAGCCTGCTGTCCCCTCGGTCTTTGGTGTATCTCTGGACTCTTAACTACCACCTCTACCCTAGGGACCTGCCTAAGTCCTGCTGGATGCCAGAATCCCAGGGCTCAACCTGCAGAGGAGGTGGCTGGTAAAGGTAGAGCTCCAGATTGTCCCGCTACAGGGTGCATTCTCCAGCTGCTGGCGTCGGACTTGTAGGCTCATCCTCAAGGCTGCGTCAACTACGCCAAAGCACTAAGGGCTCACACACACCCCCCTTCCCTTACACATGCACTGCAGAGGAGGAAGACTTGTTGCTAAAGTGCTGGCTGGTTGCAAAGAACTTCCTTATATACACATGGAGAATGTCATCAGCCAGTGCCACAGGAAGTCTCAGCTGTAGGACCTATAAAAGGAGTTCAGAGCTACAGGAAGTTCAGTCATGTTCTTTGGACGCAACATGATGCTAGAGGCTACTCTGGGAGTGTTTCAGATTAGACGTGAAGTACCTTACACAATGCAAGTATTAAGAAGGGCATTAGCAGTACATCTGAGAGACTGAGATCATCCACAACATACCAAGTCCTATGAATAAGGTTCCTTCTTGTCAAGGTATGAGCAAAATAAACCCATAAAGAATATCTGGCAAAACTGAAAGAAGCAAGAAAAGAGTCAGGATGGCCAAAGTGTGAATGGAAAAAAAGACTGAAAAAGAGGTAATGAGAGATGACAAGACTAGGTCAGTGAAAGAAGGAAGGCCGGAAGTGGTATTATAAGACTGAGAGCAGATGGAGAGAGAAGAGAAAACAAATAGAAATGCTAATACTTCTGATCAGTTTACACTGAAGAAGGAGTTGGAGAAGGACCACTGATAGTTGCCAAGCATACATATGATAGAAGAGTATATTCAACACCATTTACAGACGAGTGTGTCTGTATACAACTAGTGAGACTGAAAGTAAACACAAGCAAGGGGCTGGATGGGATGCACCCTAAGGATAGATAAGCTCTGGCGGGTCCTCTGAAGAATCTGTTCAGTAGATTTGGAGACGGACGTGGTCTCACAAGATTGGTAAAGAACAGATGTGGTCCCTTGTCATAAAGGTAATAACAGTGAGGAAGTTGGAAATTAAAGATCAATTAGACTTACCTCAGTAGTGGGAAAATTGATGGGAAACATAATGGACTTTCTGCAATGCAGCAGATTCCAGGATCTGAGGCAGCATGATTTTTCTTCAGGCAGATCATATCAAAAAATTCTAATTAAGAATTAGATCAAGCAAATGCAGTGGATGTGGTTTACTTGGATTTCCACAAAGCTTTGAATACTGTCTCACATGGCAGGCTCTAATAGGGATGTGCAGAGCAAAATTTTATGTTCATATTTTTTATGTCCGAAAGGGGGTCCCACTTGCGGCCAATATGGACATAAAAAAAATCCAATGAGTTGGGTATATGTACATATGTGCAAAAAAAAAATTTAAACCCCCTCACCCTCCTTAATCCCCCCCCCAGACTTACCACAACTCCCTGGTGATCGAGCGAGGAGTGAGGACGTCATTTCTGCAATCCTTGGCGAGAAGCATGTGACGTCGGTGGCACGTCGAGTGACGCGGCGTCACGTGATTCCCGGCTCGTTCGCCCCGGACGGCTCGTTCGGCCCAAAAAGAACTTTTGGCCAGCTTGGGGGGGTCAGGAGGCCCCCCCAAGCTGGCCAAAAGTTCTTTTTGGGCCGAACGAGCCGTCCGGCGCGAACTCGCCGGGAATCACGTGACGCCGCGTCACTCGACGTGCCGCCGACGTCACATGCTTCTCGCCAAGGATTGCAGAAATGGCGTCCTCACTCCTCGCTCCATCACCAGGGAGTTGTGGTAAGTCGGGGGGGGGGATTAAGGAGGGTGAGGGGGTTTATATTTTTATTTTGGCTCAACAATCGCGATTTCCCACATATCGAACATATCTATGTTCGATATGTGGGAAATCCGATCGTTTATGTCGAATCAATTTTTTAAGTAAAAAAAAAATATGAGTTGCGTTTTACTAATGCGGTCAATCCGAATGCACACCCCTAGGCTCTAATAAACTGAGGAGCCTGGCAATGGGTCCCAAGGTGGTTGCTTGAATTAGAAATTGGTTGAGTGATTAACAACAGAGGGTAATGGTAAATGGAATTCACTCTGAAGAGAGAGAGGTGAATACCTCAAGGATCGGTTCTGGAACTGGCTATGCTCAATATCTGTCAGTGATATTGCAGAGGAGTTAGAGGGAAAAGTTTCTTTATTTTTTTTTTGCAGATGAAACAAAGATCTGCAACACTTACTACTTAGTAACTTCATTGTGTGTTCCCTAGTCTTTGTATTTTTTGAAAGATTTAACAACCAATTTGTGTTTGCCCATTCCACTCCACCTCTATCATAGCTCCCCTCAGTTGTCTCTTCTCCAAGCTGAAGAGCCCTAACCTCTTTAGCCTTTCATCATAGGGGAATCCTTCCATCCCATTTATCATTTTGGTTGCCTTTCTCTATAACTTTTCTAATTCTGCCATTTGTTTTTTAGATGTGATGTCCAGAATTGCACAGAATACTTAAGATGGCATCACATATTCTCTGTTTTACTCTCCATTCCTTCCCTAATAATTCCTAGCATTCTGTTTGCTTTCATGGCCATCACTATCACTAGCAGAGGATTTCAACATTATTATCCACAATGATGGAATCTTGCATTGTGTAGCTATAATTTGGGTTGCTCTTCCCTACGTGCATCCCTTTGCACTTGTCCACATTAAATTTCATCTGCCATTTGGATGCCCAGTCTCACAAGGAGTAACCTAATGATTAGAGCAGTGGGCTGTGTATTAGGGAAGCCAGGCTTCAACTCCCACTGCTGCTCCTTCTGATCTTGGGCAAGTTCCATAGTCCCTCATGAGAGGCTTCTAAGAAATCTAAAAAGTCATGGGACAGGAGGTGATGTCGTTTCATGGATTACAAACTGGTTAAAAGACAGGAAACAGAGAGTAGGATTAAATTGTTAATTGGAAAAGGGTATTAACTTTCCCTCTTCTACCCCCCACCCCATAGTTTCTCTCTCTTTCTTCCACCCACCATCGCCTGTCTCCCCCTCCAGAGATGATCTCAGCATACTTCCCCTTCATCTCTCCCTCACCCCAGCACTCTCTTTGCTCTCTCCCCCTATAAGTCTCAGCTCCATGACTTATGCATCCTCACTCTACCCATAGCTGAGTGAGTCCCAAGTCCTGGAATAAGAGCTGCAGGCTGAGTTTTCTGTGTGTTGCAGCCTCTCTCCAGTTTCTCCCCACATGCTGCTTGCAGTATTTGTTCTAGACTCACCCCACTTTTCCTGTTCTCTGCAATTTTACTGAGAAAGGGGAGTGGCTGAGCTGTATACAGAGAGGCCCTGAGATTTCTAGTGTTTCCCCCTGAGACCCTGCAACTGATGCAAATTCACAGAGTCTCAGAGTGAAATCCTGAAACTTCCCAGCTATGGGTACTAGGTAGGGATGTGAATCATTTTTTGACGATTTAAAATATCGTCCAATATATTTTAAATCGTCAAAAATCGTTAGAGGTGATATATAATAGGAATTCCCCCGATTTATCGTCAAAAATCGTAAATCGGGGGAAGGGGGAGGGGAAAGGGGGAGGGCGGGAAAACCGGCACACTAAAACAACCCTAAAACCCACCCTGACCCTTTAAAATAAATCCCCCACCCTCCCGAACCCCCCCCAAAATGTCTTAAATTACCTGGGGTCCAGTGGGGGGGTCCCAGTGTGATGTTCCACTCTCGGGCCACAGGTGCGTTGATAGAAATGGCGCCATTTTGGTTCCTGTCCCCCGACGTCACGAGCGTAGGAGATCGCTCCCGGTCCCCCGCTGGACCCCCAGGGACTTTTGGCCAGCTTGGGGGGGCCTCCTGACCCCCACAAGACTTGTCAAAAGTCCAGCGGGGGTCCTGGAACGACCTCCTGCACTCGAATCGTGTTGCCATAATGCAAAATGGCGCCGGCCGTATGGCCATATTGCCGTACTGCAAAATGGCGCCGCCGTATGGCTGGCGCCATTTTGCATTACGGCAACACAATTCGAGTGCAGGAGGTCGTTCCAGGACCCCCACTGGACTTTTGACAAGTCTTGTGGGGGTCAGGAGGCCCCCCCAAGCTGGACAAAAGTCCCTGGGGGTCCAGCGGGGGTCCGGGAGCGATCTCCTACGCTCGTGACGTCGGGGGACAGGAACCAAAATGGCGCCGGCACTATTTCTATCAATGCACCCGTGGCCCGAGAGTGGAAGATCACACCGGGACCCCCCCACTGGACCCCAGGTAATTTAAGACATTTTGGGGGGTTTCAGGAGGGTGGGGGATTTATTTTAAAGGGCCGGGGTGGGTTTTAGGGTTGTTTTAGTGTGCCGGTTTTCCCGCCCTCCCCCGATTTACGATTTACACGATATTTTAAAAAACAAAACTGCGGCGATCCGATTCCCTCCCCCCCCAGCCAAAATCGATCGTTAAGACGATCGATCACACGATTCACATCTCTAGTACTAGGATGCAAAGGGTCTGGGAGAAAGAGCAGCCAGGAAGGGGTGGGGGCAGGCAAGGAAGCAAAGAACCAGAAAAAATCATGGGGGGGGGGGAATAAGAGGGAGAGGAGCCTGGAACGGCTCTTCAGGCAAACTATGGTAATTAAGGAAGATATTCTGTCTTGCAGTATATAAAAGGCGAACATTTACTGTAGCTGCATATAATTTTCTGGCAATTAGTGTAAAGAAGAGGAAGATTCATTAGACAGCATGAAATTGGAAGGCATTAGGCCACTAATCAATCATAACACAGAGGTTCTTTGTCATGTGGTCTCTGTGAATAAGAAAGAGATGGGTAGGATGGAGAGGAAGCAAGAAGGCCATGAAGGGGGGGGGGGGGGGATAAGGGAAGAGGAGCTGGGAAGTGGGCCATGGTGGGGGAACAGGAGGAGCATAGGCGTGAGAAGAGCCAAGAAGGGGCCATTGGGCTACAGGAGGAACAGGAGTCAGAAAGGGACCTTGAAGGGAGGGCATTTATTTATTTATTTTAGATTTTTATATTCCGCTTTTCGGCACTTCAAAGTGGATTACATTCAGGTGCTGTAGATAGGAAGAAGAGGGAGAGAACCCATGAGAGAAGACACGGGATCAGCCTCAGATCTCTATGCCTAGTGCCATGTAAACCTTAGGCCCTATAAATAAATAAATAAATAAATAATCAGTTCTGGCTATGTCACTTCTGAGGGGAAACTAAATAGGAGCAGGAAGGACTGAGTGACTCCATTTGCTAGTTAATTGCCTTTTGGGCTAATGCCACTGGAAGGAGGCCCCCTGCTTTTGTGATTAGGCAGGGGGTGTGGCAGGACCCCTTCAACAACTGCTGTTCATTGTCAAGCCTCTGAATGCCTGCAGTGCTCATTGACCATATCAGTCACGGCAATGACAGCAAGGATGCTGATAAAAATCCAATACAAAGGAACAGGACTTCCTGGATCTTAAAGGCATGCAAATGTATCTCATGCATATTCATTTTTCTTGTCCTGAAAACCCAACTGGCCATGGGGGTCACCAGAGCAGGTTTGGGAAGCCCTGTCTTGGAGATTGCCCATTTACACACCAGCATGAAACCTCTGCGCCTCGTTTTGTTTGAGAAGACATATTTGGGGCATGAATCCTGAAAAGAAAGTGTGTGTTGGCTGTACTTTGGTTTGGGTGCAGTGTCACAGTTTCGTTCGCTGTCAATGGCCTTTTGTCTGCAGTTAGCTGAGCCCTCTCAACAGCATGCACATTAGGAACTCATCACATGGCCTGAAGGAGGTCTTAATTACTATGCCATCGAGCACTTGGTAAATGGCATTTAAATCATCTTTTTTCTATTCCAATTTCCCAAAGCTTGAGACAAATACAGAACTTGCAGAAAACTGCAATAACACAAAATGTATAATCAGAATTACAGTAATCATAAAAACATTTAAATAATCTGCAAATAACATAAAATCTGTATACCATGCTACTTACCTTGAATATGCTAAACCCTCATTTGCATATGTTGCTCTTTCATTTGGAAGAGGAACTCACTAATCTTGTATGTTCAGGTTAACATCTTTTCAAACCAATTAAATGAGCACATTAAGGTCTTATTACATAACTCACTTTTTTAACATGCACACAAGGAGCTTAAAGTGCACCCCAAAGTTTAATGCATAGTCCCCTTAGTGTCATGCGTGTTATATACATTGTAGCTTAAAGTAGGATAATCAACTTTTTTACCAGACCAGGGGACAAAGTACTGTTTTGTAAAACTTTTAAGGGTCACATCTAATTCTTATACTACAAGATCTTTGCTGGGACCCAAAAATTATAGGTCTCAATTATGACCCCCTTCACCACTAATATTTTCACCCCTTAACATTTCAATTACCCCAGTATGAAATGTCAATCACCCCAGTATTGGTTAGTTCAGTATCTCATTGAGAAATGCAAGAGAGGTTAAGTTCCTAGAAGCTATAAATGACTACTTCATGGAGCAGCTGATCCTAGAACCAACGAGAGGGGCAGCTGCTTTAGATCTAGTCCTCAGTGGAACATGAGACCTGGTGCAAGGGCTTACTGTGGTGAGACAATAAGTAAAACTACTGCAATAGGATATAACTTTAAAAAGGGATACTATGATCTTATCTATGGAGACAAAATGGCAACTGCCTAGTGATCACATAAATACCTATCTGCTTGTCCAGGCCATTTTTCTTTTTGATTTGGTGCTTCTCACTTGACCCGGATGGAAAAGAAACATAAGGGTGTTACCCAAGTGATTTCTGCAGCTTCTGGTCCTCTGTATCTAACGGGACTCATGGATGGGTTTGTAACCCACATATCAACTCAGCCCAGTGTCTCTCTGTTGGAGGTATCGGCAGAGGATGATGTGCTGTCTATGTTCCTGATATTTCTTTGAGTCCTGGGCTTCAGACGACACTCGCAGATCCTGTGGGACCGTCACATGGCTGTGCCCCAAGTGTGGCTGGTTGACATGGTTGTAGTGGGTCTGCAGGAGCTCAACAGAGCAGCCCCCACAGAAGGAGTGGAAGTGATTCTAAGAGAGGAGGGGAGTCCTGTCAGAGCTTCCCTTTTACAGATGCTGGTAAAGGAGAAACTCCAGGTTTGTAGGTTGACAGCTCCACTGCTGTCAGAAGTCAGCAACCAGCAGAATCTTCTAAGTATGAGTTGCAACTTGACCTGGATCCAAGTGGCAAAAGTAACTTGAAGCTAAAAGCTGTGTCCAGTGTGACTGTCTTGAAACCCACAATAGTTAACTTTGATGTTATAAGAGATTTCCGTATCACAACAGATACAAGATCTCTCAAATTCAATGGAGAAATTCCATGAGGTCCAGAAAAAAAAGTAGTGGATATAGATCAATGTTTGGGAGTGACTGAAACTTCTTTCAAAAAGGTTATAGGAGTTGCAGGTTTGCTTCTATGTGAAACTTCTTAGCTGCACCATAAGGTTGAAAATTTGGAGAATGTGGTGAGGAGGAAAACATGACATTTTATTAACTTTACAAAATTATCCAGTGTGATACCAGTAAACATGCTTCAGAGACATCTGCTTGATATCCTGTCCACTATTTCTAGGCTCTTTGTTGCTTCCATTTGTTATAAAAGAAGCTCAGGCACAGTCTGTTGAGACAGCCCCTTCATTTGATCTACTAAATCTATCTCAAGTTTTAGAAAAAGATGATATTAGGACCATGCAGCTGCTGCTTTAATTACTGACTTTGTGTTTGAGCAGGATAGAGATTGAATCTTTTGTTTATTTTTTTGAACACTGAGATGCTTAGTTTTGTGATTGAAAATTTGTATATTTCCAGATGTGGATTAGAGCAATGCAGAAAAGAAGAAAGCAATGTTTAATATTGAGACCTAGCGATTTGAGGCTAGATGGATTATTTTGGTTGCATTTTCCTTGCAAATGTTATATCAAATATCAGTCTAATGTATAACTATATTTACCATGAGCCATCCCAGTTAAGTGCCTTTTCTGAGCTCCAGATCAATATCTATCTGCGACTGCCTTCTCCTGTACCTGTGGTTGAGATATCTGCTCCTTAAGTCCAAAGGAATGGGTATTTGTGGATATGTGATGTAGTAAGTTAGTTTTTGTCTTTTAGTTAATTCGTAAACTTATTCTAAATTTAGTGATGCAACAATGGCTGTTTACCTTGAGTTGTGGCCTTTTTGTCTCCAATATTGTGGACTGGGTTATGTGAGTAGACTTTTTCTTCTTTAACTTTTTTCTTATTGCTTTCCTGTATTCTACCATGTATATATTATTTGAACAAAAGAGCCCTATAATTAAATTTACTGTATAAATTCTAATAAAAAAAAAGGGAAACTATGATAGTAGAAGGAAATTAAAAGCAACTAAAAGGTTAAAAGTTTGCATGAGGCATGGACATTGTCTAAAAATACCGAGCCCAATATTCAAAGTGCGTTCAGCACTATTTAGCTGGATAAGCTGGACCTATGCAGCTAAGTTGCAGCCACTGAATATGTCCCTAAGTTTAGCGGCTGCCGCCTAGCCATAAAAGTCCCTTATAGGGCTCAAAGTAGGAGTGTACTGGGTGCATTGGGGCAGAGTGAGTTAAGCCATATAACTTATACGGCTAATTATTGATATGTGGAGTTAGCCACATAATTATACGTACAAGTTTAGATGCGCCATAGAGCAGGTCTAAACTTAGCTGGGTAGACTTATCTGGCTAAGTGCATATATATATATATATACACGCGTATTTTCAGTGACTTTGCCATACTGCTGAATATACTTCGTAACTTAGCTGATAAATTCTAACTGGCAAAGTTACTTACACGGCCAGCTTTGAATATTTACCCCACCATCTAGGACAGTGTTCCCAAGCCTCTCCTCAAGGCACACCTAACTAGTTGAGTTTTCAGGATTGACACAATGAATATGCATGAGATAGATTTTTATACCCTGGGTCTACTAGATATGCAAATCTATCTTATAAATATTAATAATGGATATCCTGAAAACCCTACTGGTTAGGTGTGTCTCCAGGAGAAAACTGGGAAACACTGATCTAGGAAACCAGATAAAATGTATTCCATGCATTAAAAACGGTTGAAGGAAGACAGATGACTGCCAGCATAGTTTAATGGTGAAGTGAAAGAGGCAGCTAAACCCAAAAGGGCATCGTTCAGAACGGAAAGCAGACCCTAATAAGTACCAGCAAGTTAGATGTAAAACAGATGTAATACAGGCCATCAAAATTTGAGAAAATTGTCAGACAGGCAAAAGCTCATAACAGAAACATCTTCAAGTGCATTTAAAGCAAAAAACCTGTAAAGGAGTCAGTCACAGTTTGTCATAGTCTGGGAGCATGCTCCACCGTGAGCTGCCACAAGCTTTATCAGAGTCAGATTACTTTATTGGCATGATAATTTTACTTATGTTACCAACATACTATACAGAATGATTAAAACAAATGGATAGACACAGAAGGGTAACATTACAAAACGGTAATAAACCAGGGTACAGATTACAGAAAGTTACAGTATTGTCTCTGCTTTTGATTCTGGTCTGTATTGTTTCTGGTCAGGTTTCATTTCTGGCCTGGTGGCAGGAGACCACATATCTTGCTGCTATAGCTGCAGTTTCTCTTCTTTTCTCAGGATTATTAAGAATTTTTCCTTGCTTATACTTTTGTGGGAAGTCTTGGATTTTCTCTGTCAGCTTTGGGAATGTGTATCTCCGATATCTATGCATTTTGCACAACACAGGAGGAAATGCATTTATGTTTCTCTTTCTCCAGTATTGATTTGCATACAAAGTCTGGCTTCTTGGGGTTTCCAGTTTAGTTCTTGTCTGCATCTTTCTATTTCTAGTCTGTGATCACTTATCCTGTATTTGATGAGGGTCTGCCTGTTATTTATTTATTTATTTGCATTTGTGACTGACTTGAGATATTATGCTAGCGTGTTCATTTCTATATAGGGATCTGAAACAGTCCAGATTATTCTAATTTGCTCCTCCCAATAGGAGGTGTATTGGTGTTCTAGGACCTATTACAATATTTGCATTGTCATCTTTTGTATGCTGGGATGTAGTTATTTGAGTTTCGGGTGTTAGTGCTGGTTTGGTATGGCAGTTTTCCTATATAGGTGGTGAGTGTGGTTTTATTTGTCACAATAGAAGGAGATTACATGCTAATTCTACAAGAATTACCCTACCTATATAGAAGGAGATTGCATGTTAATTCTACAAGAATTACCCTACCCATATAAAAAAAATCCCTCCTTTATGCACTTAAAGCTTCTCCTCCCACAATTAATCTCATCTTCAATCCTCCCTAATGAGTTCCATCCTACTGTTCTGCAGTTGTTTTCCTCCATTGGAAGAGTATTTAAAAGCTCTTTAACCTGTATGTGGCCTGAGTGTTATTTAATCAAGGTTGCTGGGACAAGCCTTTAAAATGTACCTATTTTACAAACAGACAGGCCAATTCAGTAAAGTCTGTGGGAGAGCGGACGAACGCCTGCTCTCCCAGTGTGCGCGATTCAGTATTCAAATTAGGTGGTATAGTAGAAACGAGCAAAAGGAGGCGCTAGGAACACTAGCGTGTCCATAGCGCCTCCTTTTAGCCCGGAGCGGCGGCTGTCAGCGGGTTTGACAGCTGACGCTCAATTTTGCAAGCGTCGGTTCTCGAGCCCGCTGACAGCCACAGGCTTGGAAACCGGACGCCGGCAAAATCGAGCGTCCGGTTTTCGGCCCGACAGCCGCCGGCCCTTTTTAAATTTTTTTTTTCTTTTTTACTTTTTTTAACCTTCGGGACCTCCGACTTAATATCGCCATGATATTAAGTCGGAGGGTGCACAGAAAAGCAGTTTTTACTGCTTTTCTGTGCACTTTCCCGGGGCCAGCAGAAACTAGTGCCTACTTTTGGGTAGGCACTCATTTCTGAAAGTAAAATGTGCGGCTTGGCTGCACATTTTACTTACTGAATCGCTCGGGCATACCTAATAGGGCCATCAACATGCATTTGCATGTTGAGGGCGCTATTAGGTGCTGCGGGTTGGACACACATTTTCCGCCCCTTACTGAATAAGGAAAAATGCGTGTCCAAGAGCAGGTTAACAACGCGCTCCGTCGGAGCGCACTGTACTGTATTGGCCTGAGACTGAGGTAGAAATTCTCTACCTGTTTAAGCTAAAATAAGACTAAGCTGATCAGTAACAACATTCATAAACAGAGTTCTTCTTAAAACATTTCCAGATCCCAAATGTCAGATCAGATGAAACTCAATTAAAAGTTGCCCCGCCTCAGTTTAATCCCACCTGCCTCAAATCTTCTCAGTCATGGCCTTTCTGTCTTAAATCAAATCCTTTTATTTGATTTTTTTTGTTGTGTGTCCTCTCCGTCTTAATGATATTGTAAGCATCAAGGGACTGTCCTTTATGGGGGTAATTTTCAATAGGATTTATAGGCATGAATCCCAGTTTAATGCAAGCGAATGGCCTTTTAAAAATCACCCGGTGGGTTGTGCATGTGAAAGTGCATGCACAAAGGTAATTTCTATGCACACTGCAAGGAGGCATCCTGGAGGTGGAGTTGGGGTGGGAACCTGAACTCCATGTCTACTTTCTGTTTCCAAATGTTATGCACCTATATATACACGCAGAGAGCTAGCCTTCAGAATTATCCCCCCCCCCCTGTGTTTGTACAGCGTGACGTGCATCTGTTATGTGCCACACAAATCATCCTGACAATAAGGCAGGGAGGCAGCATGTTAGAGCCTCTGACTTCAGCTGACACTGTGGCAAATTGCCGTGCTCCCACTGTGCCTACAGATCACTGGTCATGTTATAAGCTTGGCTGAAATGCGGACGGATCTTGTGAGCATAAAGCGGCATTTTTTTTACTCTTCATGTGACTGTAAGAAAAAATGAACTGTGTGCACAAAACTGGGCACATGGTCACATGGTCGATATAGCCTGATTTCAGTGCTGTTATCAGAGTAGAGTCATTATCAAGAAACATAAAACATAGGGTCAACCAGTGACAGATCATATTCATCAACATATACTTTACATTGGTTGTCATGAGCACTGTTTTCAAAACTTTGCACAGGCAGAGTGGCTTGCCCATGCAAACTGACCCTCAGGCTTTGCCTCCTGATATTGTCAATAGTGGGCATAGAAAGGCAGTGAGCAGAAAGAGTAATTTAGTCTGTGTTCTGCCTACTGTTAATATATATCTTGTTGCTTTTGGATTAGTGTAATCCCTTACCTGATTCTGCTATAGCTTGTAAAGTTCAGGTACAGATTTTGTTGGAAAGTCAGCCAAAACAAAAAAAATTGGAAACTGCACAAGATTCTTGCCAGTTTGGTAGTTAGTATATGTAGGGCTTCTGATTTTAGGTGTTTATAAATAGAAAATTTAGTTTATTTTCCAGCTAATTAGGGGTTCTTTGGGATTACCAAAAATTGGTGTTTATCTGTGCTTTCGCAGCACAGGTGATGTTGTTGGGTACCTTTTCTGGCTGAATCAAAGACATACATTTGTGCGGCTGAGGAGTCAGCAAGGAAAAGGCACTATAACAAAATGGAGGATCCAGTGTAAGGAGGGGTGAGAGAGTACTCGGGGAAATGATGTTTTTCAGCTGTTTATCTAATAAACACCTATTTTATTTTATTTTTTCAATGGGAGTGTTTTATCAGGATTTATTGGCTAAAACCTAAAATCAGAAGCCCAAGGCATATACTCACTCTTGCTTTCTGTGGTTTTAATGTGCTCTTTTCAAAAGCTGAAAGGACCATATCCAGTGAGTAAGAACTAAGCAAATTAATTAGTTAAAACATTTTTGCATCTTTTCCCTCACCTTACTGTTAAATAACCCTACCCAACTCAGCCCAGCCATCACAGTGACAGTCTTTGGCCAGAACCGCAAATCGGGGCTTCCTCCGGGGCCCAGCTAATGTGGACCCCAAGTCTGGTCATTAGGAGGGACCAGACACACATAAATGGGCTTTTTGGAAATTACCCCAGAGCTGTACATGTAAAAGTAAACAGAAGTGATTTTGCACGCACTTTTACATGTATTTGAAAGAGGCACTTCCAGGGGGTATTATTGGGGGCAGGAAAACCATGTATATGCGTACTTTTGATTTTCAAACATCAGTGCCCAAATATGCATGCTTTGAAAATTAGGGCTGAAGTCTGCATGCACTTCCTACACATGGACTTCAGCGCTTCATGGGTTGTTATAAAATGATCCTCTAGGTGTCACCACTGAGCAACGGCAACTGAGACGCTCTCGTTCCAGGGTCTGTGAGCGCTATTTCTACAGTTTCTTCAGCCCAGCTGAATCAAGGCCTGGGAATCTATCTTTACTGGCAGCGCATGGCCCCAACACTAAACCACTAGGCCAGGGGTCGGGAACCTTTATGGCTGAGAGAGCCATGAACGCCACATATTTTAAAATGTAATTCTGTGAGAGCCATACAAGACCTACCAAATTAATTTACTACAACCCCCTACTCTCCTGAGAGCCATACAAGACCTGCCAAATTAATTTACTACAATCCCCCACCCTCCTGACCCCCCCCCCCCCCCCAAGACCTGCCAAAAGTCCCGGGTGGTCCAGCGGGGGTCCAGGGCTCGCAGACAAATCTTTAATAAAAAAGTAAAAATCTAACAAAACCCTCCACCCTCCTGATGCCCCCCAAGACCGCCACAATCAATAACAGTCCAGTGTTGTATAAATTCATTCTCTATAACTAAAACTATGCAAAACCTTTTCTGAATGCAGGAAGCATTTACTGGGTTTTCTGGGAATCATTTGCTCAGTGTGTTGGCAGTACTGTCTCTTTGCACACGTGTGTTTGCTCTTAGGCACACACACCTTGCCTCTTATGTGCTTACAAATTCCAGATGCTGACATAACTATAAAAAGGGAGTCATGTTTCCTACAAGGCAATAATCTTGGTGAAGAAGAGCTCATAGAAATTAGCGAACCAAGCAAGCAAATCTCTGTGCAACTTGAATATGAGACATTCCATCAGAAGTTAAAATCCCATCTCCTGCCCATCTCACAGAAAGATTCAGGTCTCTCTATTGTGAATCTGGAGAAATTAATTTAATGGGGTAGGCATAACTCTACTAAAACAGTGCTTCCAAACCCAGTCCTTAAGGCCCACTCATCTAGTCTGGTTTTCAAGATATCCACAGTGAATAAGAATAGACACTGAAGAGATACACTTTAGTTTGTTATTAGTTTATTTGATGGGAAGGCGCATGTCTAGTTTAGTTTAAAAAAAAGAATGTGGAATATGAACCGGCAAATGAATGAAATTTCAGATGTCTAAAGCTGATATCGCTTGTGGCCCATTGCGTGGTGAGAGGCGGTGGATGTACACCGGGTTACACCAATTACTTCTGATGCCGTGTTCTTTTTTTATTCTAATAAAATATTTCTATGAAATTAGACTAAATAATTTTCTTGTTTAATATCCCTTTTCTGTTTTTTGGTTGATTATATTGGAGAGATATCTGCCTTTGTGCTTTTAGACATTGAGGATTGGCATTGCTACTCACACGTTTCAAAATAGTGCTAATTCAGTCTCTTTTTTTTTTGTGTGTGTGTCTTTTACCAATATGTGCAAATGTATTTTTCTTTGCATACACTGGAATGTCTGAAGTGACCACCAGACCTCTTATATAGATCTTGAGGAGGTATTTCTTGCAATTTGGGACTTTCTTTTACCATATATCTTGTCAAGAAGTACACCTTCAAGTATTACCTGGGCTCATGTCTTCAGGCAGGACTTCCCAAACCTATCCTCGGGACCTCACAGCCAGTCTAGTTTTCAGGATATCCACAATGAATATGCATGGGTAACACAAACCTAGGGTACATAAAATATAACCAGGTACTAAAGGATTCCAATCCTTGCACTGGACAGTGAGTTATGAAAAGTGGTCAAGCAGATGGTCTAGTGGACTGGCTGAGGGCATTCCTTGGTGATTCTCCTTACTGGACAGGAGAAATAGTTTTTTCTCTGTGGAATAAGACTTCCCCCATTAAATAGAATGGCTGCTTCTTGGAGCAGAAGGCCACTGGATACATATATTTCAGGTGAACCCAAACCCTAAAACAATGAATTTAGTCCACTCCACATCTAGGTTTGCTTATTCCAATAATATCAAATGTATTTCATGCAAAAATAGGGGTCTTTAACAAGTTCACCTCACAGGCTTCTACAGTAAGAATTACAGACAAGTAGCAAAAATAAAACAGTAGCAAAATAATTCCTCAGAAAAGGGAATCCCTGATAGAGATGTGCATCGGGTGCCCAATCATTTCCGCTTTCGGGTTCATGTGGCCGCGGGAAAATGTTGTATTCCCGCGGAGCAGCTTTTTTTTTTTGTGAAAAATCGTTTTCAGCTTAGTGTGCATTCCCATTAGCACACACTAACAAAAACTAACAAAAAGTATCAAAAACGAACGGATTTTTGTTAGTACGCGCTAACGGGAAAAACGATTTTTTACGATAATTCAGGGAAAGTGCAATCATTTTATCGGTTTCCTGATCCATGACGATTTAGAAAATACCATATGAATTTCCTAATCGTCAAAAAACGATTGCACATCCCTAATCCCTGATGGAAATCCTCGACAGTGCATAAGCAATAAATTCATCACTTACTCCAAATCCAAAGTTAGGATAAATGGTTAGACTTCCACAATGGAGGCTGCCCTCTCAGATGTTGCTTTCATTTTCCTCTCATGGCTTTTCAGAAAGAAGAAGATCTTAGGCCTAGGACTAGAAGTTTAAATTTTTTCCCTCCATAGCAAAAATTCATCTAATTGTTCTGCCCCAGGTAACAGCCATATCAAAAGGCAAACAAAAGAATCAAACCCCCTTTACACCCACTGCAATTCTCACCCTTTATGCTGATGACATCAGAGCTTTAAGCCACAAATCCATTTCATAAACTCTAATGCTGAAACAAATTTTGAATTTTGTTTCTATAGTGTTCTGGGTTCAAACCATGTGGGCTGATATTCTGTCCAAGGGCTTTAAACTGGGAGCTAATCTACTGGGGACTACACTGGGAGTTACCTGAGGGGCTTATCACCTGCATGTACACAGGACTGATAGTTTACCCAGTGTAAACAAACAGACACACAATTACTGGGATTATACCTGGGGACTTTAACCCAGGAGCTTCTTCCCTACACAAATACTCATATGTACACTCTGACTCAGTACATCACAGTTCCAGGTCTTTATGAAAGTAGGTTTATTTAAGCAATTCGAGGATAGAACAGCGAATATTACTAAAGAGAATACCTAAAGATATAGATATAAAGCAAAGTTTACTTTCCAAAGGATCAGTCTCTTCTATCACATCTGGGAAGTGATCTCTCTTCTCCTCTAGCTATCACTCTTCAGTTCAGTATTCATTGCTTGTCCCTTTGCCAGTTATATCCTTTCTATCTATATTTCTGAAACAATGTTTTGAGGAATGCATGCAATGTTCCCAAAACGCAGTCTAGGCTCTTTCTTGTAATTCTGAACCCTCACATCAGATTGTGTGCATCTGGTGTTTACCACTTATTCTTACAGTAGTTACAATCATGTGATGTGTGGCTGTGTGAGAACTCTGAGTTCACTAAAGGCCTAACTTCTAAATACATTGTCAGCCAGATTCAGGTCAAGTAATTCCATTACAATGGTGGTGGTGGTGAAGTATATTTATATAATTAGACATGAGGATGATGTTTTTGGGATCAGGGTCACATATGACATACATTTACAGATACTGGACCTACAGCAGTGGTTCCCTGTCCTGGGGACCTCACAGCCAGTCAAGTTTTCAGGATATCCACAATGAATATACATGAGAGAAAATGTGCATGCACTGTCTCCATAACATGCAAATTTTCTCTCATGCATATTCATTGTGGATATCCTAAAAACCAAACTGTCTGGGGTGGTCCCCAGGACAGGGTTGGGAACCACTGCTCTACAGCATGCAAATATATCTCATACATATTAATTGTGGATATTCTGAAAAGCTATTTGTAAGGTCACTAGGACATATTTAAGAAACCCTTTCTTAAGGCGTAAGTAAAGCAGCCGTTTAGAGTTTTCTAAATTAACAAACCTGGCATGCCCTTAACTGAAAGTTAAAAATCCCAGGAATGACTTACCTATTTAAAACTTTGGGTCAGAAAGACACCATAAGAGAACTCTACCATAGAAAGAAGGAATTTGATTCTAGTCTCTTCAATATTAAAGTTATATTTTGCAAATATTAGTGTGACCCTGGTCCCAGAAGTGTGAGGCTCAGGTCTAAAGAGGTAGATTTTTAAACATTCACACAATTTTATAACATGCGCATGCATGTTATAAAATCTGGGGTGGGGCATGCAAGGGGGGATGAAAAAATGCAATTTTCACGTGGCAACGCATCACAGCTTCCTGAGCTGGCATAAGTTGCACAGGCTGGCAGACTGCCGGCATGTGATCCCTCGGCACAGCGGCAAATGGCCGCTGAACCAGCTGCCTCTAGCTCTTCCCCTCCCCGGACTGCCCCTTTTGCAAGGCCTGGCTCCGGGTGTGCGTAATGGGGGTTATGCGCGCGGCTGGGCCCCTTCTAAATTGCGTGTGTAACCCCCATATTTTACGCACGTAGGTGATTTAAAATTTGCCCAATAATGTGTGCAAATTATCTTAACCTCTACATAGGCTTAACCTTTACCCATAGAAAACAAAAGTTTTCATTTATTCATCCTGTCGAAGTTGCGCAAGGATGTTTGAGCCTTTAAGTCTTGATGATGTCACTGGTAACATCTAGAGATTTAAAGGATGGGTCTTGCAGGAATGTATGCTCTCTTTTTTCCTAATTTGCTTGGGTTTTTTCCTGGCCCTTGTACCACTTCATTTTTATTCCAGTGCTTGCTGGTACATATGCCAGTACCTGCACATGTTCCTATGGAGGAAGTAAATCATCTCCTCTGCTCCTAGACCTAAGGCCTTATTTCTCAAGAGCCCCTGGGACATGGACAAAGTAAAGAAGATCAGAGCTACTGAAGTTTCGTCATTTACTTTAGACTCTGAAAGGAAGAAATGAATCATCTGCTGTTAGAAATTACTTGCACTGAATTTTATCAAATGAGCTGTTAACTCTTAAGAGATTAATTGCTGCTATATCTCTCTATATTTTCTGCCTTTCTGTGAACATTACTGTAGAACAGAGCTTTCCAAACTTTTCATGTTGGTGACACACTTTTTAGACAAACATAATTTCACAACATAGTAATTCAGTCTACCAGCAAACCAGAAGTTAAAGGTTAAACGAACAAAATGTATTTGAACAATTTATGTATGTTTCCTTAAATATATACATAAATAAAATGTTTCACAACACAACCTATCTCATAATAAATATTTGCAGGCTTCCACTTCCTCCATGCTGATCTCGTACATTGTGAGATCGGCATAGAGATCTTGCACATTCCCAAAGATTACATGTGCCAATCACTAAAAAGTAATTTTTTTTTTACCTTTGCTGTCTGATCTTAGTTTTCTAATCGGTTGGTCACAGGCTTTTTTTTCCACCTTTCCTTTCTTGTTTTTTTGCCAATTCCTTTTACAGGGTCTTTTTTTCTATTTCTTTTCTCTCCATCTGTCTTCCCTCAAACACACAATCAGGTTCTCATTCTCACACGCTATCTCACACATTCTCACACACACAGGCTCTCACTCACATGCAATCTCACACATCCACAGCTCTCACTCTCACATGCCTCTCTCTCATACATACATACATACTGTCTCTCTCGTGCACATGCTGTCTCACTCTCACACACACAGGCTCTCTCACTCCTACATGCTCTCTTGCTCAAGCACAGGCTCTCACTGGCACATGCTGTCCCTCTGCACGGGTTGCCGAAGGATGGGCTCTTCAGAGGCCCTGATCTTCCCTGGCACTGACATGGGATCTGCAGCGGCCCTGCTATCGGGTTTCCTCCTCTTCTCGGGCTGCCGCGACGTGGGATCCGCAGTGGCCCTGCTATCGGGTTTCCTCCTCTTCTCGGGCCGTCGCGACGTGGGATCCGCAACGGCCCATTAATGCTGCTCTTCTTCTGTATGCAGCAGATGCTCCTCCTCCTTCCTGCCCACGCGGTTCCGGCAACGTTTTTCTTCCAGGGCTGCACAGGCAGGAAGGAGGAGGAGTGAACGTGATCCTTTTCTTCGGGCCGTGGTGATGTAAGCTCCACCACTGCCCGCCGATCTTCCTGCTATAGTTCCCTGCTTCCGCCGGCCCTGTGGACCGGGCGACACACCTCCACACTACAGGCGACACACTAATGTGTCCCGACACACACTTTGGAAAGCTCTGCTGTAGAACCTGTATTTTGAATTTTTGTGAAGAAATTCTATTTAGTGCTAAATTTTGACTTGTGGGAACCATCGGTCCAATTTTGAACTGAACTCTTTTCCCGAGTTTGAGTTCACCTGAGGTGCAGGTTGTTAGCCAGTTGGTGTTCATGAGAAGAAGCCAACACTTAGGGGATTGACTGTTCAGCCGCGGAGAAGAAAATCACCCCGTCCAGTAAAGAGCTCACCTTGGAAGCAGAGTCCACTAAAATCACAACTCCGTAACCACTCGTTTTAAGAATCCAGTAGCCAGAGAAAATGTTTGGATTTTTCCCTTATCAGTAGCTTGTTATATTTTATGAACATCAAGTTGGGATTACAATAGCCTGCATTAGTCAAGGTGAGACTTACAATGTAACTTGCTTTGATGTTTTATAATGTGAACTGGGCAATCAAATTTGAATAAATAAATAAAGTACAGTATGTATCACAGTTCATGAAGAGATGTTTTCATTAGCCATCAAGAAGGCTTAGAGACTGAAGGATTGGGGGGGGGGGGGGGGGTTAGGTTCTAGTGTCAAATGACACTAGGAACCTACTATACTATTGAGTTAATAATATGAAGTATTCAACTATGGTAAAGTAGATGTACATTGCTGCATTAGTATCCAAGCAAAGGAAATACCACAGAGGCAGGCACCTGCAGTAAATGAATGCATTTATTCTTCTCACAGAGTATGTTCTTTTACAGGTAACATCACAAATTTCATCTCCTCCTGGAGCATGCCTTTCAGATGTTTACAACAGGTGTCTCATAAATAGATTGACTTAAGCCCTATGCAGTAACCTCTCCTGTCTAGACTGCTAAACTCATTTGATATTTACCACATAGGTGGAAGCCCCCTCACCTTATATGGGCCTTGTCCAATTGGTCAGCTGCCTCTCCTCACAGCCCATGCCCTCTCCAGCTTTTCCAAAGGATTCTTTCTGCCTAAAACACACCTTAATTGGACCCAGCTCTCACAGATCCTGTCCTGTTGGAATTACATTGCATAACAGTCCTCCAGCTATAGTAACATCACTTCCGGACTCTCTTCCATTTTCCCCTTTGTGATTCCCTCTGCTTCCCTGTTGGGGGTAACTGCACGGTATCTCTAATTTGCTCCAGCTGACTGGAATCCTAATTTTATTATAGATTAAAATCCCTAAGAGTCTTTTCTTTAAAGTCATACTCCTTTATTACTACTATTCCTTTTTTTTTAATCATTTTTATGTTGCTAATAGCTTATCTGCCAGACATGTAGCTAAGGGTAAGCTATGATAAGCAACAAGGGGCTTACAGGACAAAAGGCAAAGAGAAAGAGGCAGCAAGCACGGGCATTAGTAGTTCCCATGGGGCTGGGTAAGGAGGTGCCTGAGAGTGGGCTATTGCAAAGCCCATGAGTTATGTTGCTGTTATCTCTCCTTACGCTGGCAGTTAGTGCATTTAACTCTTCAGCTTCTAGTAACCGATGCTGCTCTTTCTCCTCCCATGTGGTGCCATGATTTGATTTTTGAGCTGTGCAAGGCTCTGTAGATACAGAATGCCCCTCAGTTAAAAAATGAAGTGATTGCACTGCATGGGAGGGGGAGAATGTCAGGGCTGGAAGTTGTGGGGTTAGATGTAATGACCGCCAACACTGTAACACAGAAGAGAGAGGTGAAGGGTAAAAGGTGCAAGTTCCAGGAGGTGAGAACTCCAGAGGACAATAAGGACTCAGCAGTGATTGGGGGAGACAAGGAGGCTTAGGGATTTTGGGACTGTGGGAGAGTGAAAACTCTGGGATTGCTTGAGTAAGTGAGGGCAAAGATGATTTGGGAATTGGGTGGGATTGAAGGAAGAATGGGGATTTAAAAATTAAAAGAAAGATTGGGGACTTGGGGATGGGTGGGTAGGTTAGTGAGGGCTCATGGAATGGGGGAAAATGGGCAAATGGAGATTGGCAATATAATGAGTGAAAGAATGGTGGAATCTAGGAACAGTAGGATGAGAGAGAAAGCAAGGACTCAAACATCGTGTGTAGTCTGAGTAGACAAATGGGACTTGACATATGCATGGCAGGGTATGAGATAGGAATGTTAGATGGGTTAGGAGACAAGAGTGAGGTGTTTGAGTCATTCATATATATATATATATATATATATATATATAAAGAGAGAGATAAGGGAATGGATGCTTTAGGATAGAGATGTGTTGAGAGGTGGTGTGAATGGAGGGGGTGAGAGGCAGTAGAAAAGGATAGGAAAAAGATTTGAGAGGAGTGAGAGGCAATGGAAAGTTATGGGTCTGTGAAGGGGTGAAAGATCACGGAAATGTGTTAGGAAGGAAATGAAAGAGAGGTAATAGGGAGATAAGTAGGGGATAAGAGATAGAAGAAAGGAGCTGGAGGTAGGGGAGGGATTAGCAACAGGGAAAGAGCTGGGGAGGGTGAGGATGAAAGACAGAAGAAAGTAGAAGAGGACTAAAGAAGGGGTGAGTACAGTGTGGAATTGGGGAATAGAGAATGAGTGAAAGACTGGCATAATAGGCTGAGGAAAGAATGCTGGAGGGGGAATGGGAGGGTGGAATGGGAAGGGAGAGATGAAAGGTGAAAAGTGAGATTAAGAATTCAAAATGAAGACTATTGTGCACAAATTACTTCAGTCTGAGAGAAATGCATATTATTGACAAAGTTGTGACAATACGCTCCAGGGAGAACACTAAGATCACAAGGTACAGCAAAGCTAGAATTAACCCTTAGTTGGAACTATCATCTGCTTCAGACATGTAATAGAGAGGTCTCATTCTCTGCCCCTCATATGTGGAATGCCTTTCCATAAAACTGAGAATTGAGCTTGATGTAAAACATTTTAGAAAAAGTTTAAAACATATTTGTTCCAGGACATTTTTACATAAGGCTACTTTTATTTTAGTTTATGATATGTTTTATTGGCTGCATATGTTTTATGTATTTATGTTTATAACTCACCCCAAACAATTGTATTGGAGGAGATGGGAAATACATTTTATAAATAAGTAGATGCTCATTCATTGCGGGGTTTTTTGGGGTTTTTTTTGCATTTGTTGTTAATGAATGCACATCCCTAATAGGTGATACCTTCTTATTGTATTAATTCTATCCAGGGTTGATTACTGTATTATTCGGTACCTTGGCTTGCCTATGGACCAACTAAAGCAGCTGCAACTTCTACAAAATACCGTGAATAAGGAGATTTGTGGCTTCTGGAAATTTGACCATATCTCCTCTGCTTTGCAGAAGCTACATTTGCTTTTTGTGTTGCATATAGGGAAAAATAATCCTTGCTGTAATTACACAATGTTAGGTTCCATATTAGGAGCTACCATCCAGGAAAAAGATCTAGGCATCATAGTGGATAATACTTTAAAATCGTCGGCTCAGTGTGCTGCAGCAGTCAAAAAAGCAAACAGAATGTTAGGAATTATTAGGAAGGGAATGGTTAATAGAATGAAAAATGTCATAATGCCTCTGTATCGCTCATTGGTGAGACCGCACCTTGAAAACTGTGTATAATTCTGGTCACCGCATCTCAAAAAAGATATAGTTGCGATGGAGAAGGTACAGAGAAGGGCAACCAGAATGATAAAGGGGATGGAACAGCTCCCCTATGAGGAAAGGCTGAAGAGGTTAGGGCTGTTCAGCTTGAAGAAGAGATGGCTGATGGGGAATATGATAGAGGTCTTTAAGTTCATGAGAGGTCTTGAACGAGTAGATGTGAATCGGTTATTTACACTTTCGAATAATAGAAGGACTAGGGGGCATTCCATGAAGTTAGCAAGTAGCTTATTTAAGACTAATCGGAGGAAATTCTTTTTCACTCAACGCACAATTAAGCTCTGGAATTTGTTGCCAGAGGATGTGGTTAGTGTAGTTAGTGTAGCTGGGTTCAAAAAAGGTTTGGATAAGTTCTTGGAGGAGAAGTCCATTAATGGCTATTAATCAATTTTACTTAGGGAATAGCCACTGCTATTAATTGCATCAGTAGCATGGGATCTTCTTAGTGCTTGGGTACTTGCCAGGTTTTTGTGGCCTGGTTTGGCCTCTGTTGGAAACAGGATGCTGGGCTTGATGGACCCTTGGTCTGACCCAGCATGGCAATTTCTTATGTTCTTATGTTTTCAGTATATTCTAGGGCCAGCCACCTTATTTGGCCAACCTTCTTGTCCTCTATGCTCCAGTAAGAGTTTGACGCTCCTCCCAGCAGAAGGTATTACATATTCTAAATCCTTCTGTGCTGAGACAAGATGGAACATAGTGTTCTTCATTCAGTTATCAAGCCTCTATTTTACAGAATGCCCTGCCCTCTGATATTCATGCTGAGCTAAACTCTTTGACATTCAGGAAGATTGCCAAATTTTGGGTATTTGGCCAAGTTTTCATCTGTTGACTGCCTCTAAGTGTCAAGAATCCAGATGGTTATATTGAATCACCTGACTGTGTGAGCTGTGACCCTTCCTGAGGTTTTTAGCTATGGCTGTGTACCTGTTATGTTCTCAGTTGTTTATAGTTTATGTTGTTTTGTTTTTCAGTCTCGTGCTTTGTAATATTTATGTATTTTATTTGCTTTGTTAAACACTTGGTTTCTTCAGAATGGGAAAGCCAGCTGGTCTCCCCGAGGGCTGCACGCGCATGTTATAAAATCGGGCGAACATTTGTGCACGCCGGGTTGCGCGCACAAATGTCACCGCGCGTGTATGTTTTAAAATCTGCCCCTATATATATATTTAGGTTTTGGCTTAAATTTCAGCTTATTTGCTATTTGTGCAAACCCAGTATTATTTTGGAAACTGAGGACAATAAGAAATGGCAGACACTGAGGTGGGAATTAGAAATCCAGAACTACATTTGTGTATTAACTTGTACCTAGTTCCTATTTTGGAAGGTGCAACTCCTGTGTAATAGTCATTTGTTATTGGTGCCACTTGAAATTTCCAAGAAACAGTTCACTGTAATTCCAATTTCGTTATTGCACAAGTCAGTTATTCTTAATAAAATGAAAGTTGTAAGAATAGAAAAGGTTCATAGTCGTGGGTTGTCTCTGACTTAGCTGGACAAACCACGGGATTTGGAAGTCACAGTGCACTGATTGGGTTTGGTTTTATCAAGGTAAACTCTTAGCGAGATAAAACAAACTTGGATAAATCGGAGACACTTTGGGGCAGGCCCAGCTTAGCTGGATAATTCCAATATTCAGAGTTTAATTGAGGGTTAGGCCCCTAAATTAGCCATTTTGAAGGTGTAGTATGGCTACATTCCTAAATTTAGACCCTTAGTTTCACTAGGCTCCTAAAAAGTGGGTGGCTATGGGGGCAGAGTTAAGGCAGTGAAAAATAAATTAGGTATTTAGCACTGATTTCAGTACTAGGCAACTAAGGGGGTCATTTTCCAAAGGTATCACATGCGAAAAGTCCCTTTTCACATGCAATATCTAAATTGGGGCGGAGTCGGAGCAGAGTCCGCACTGGAAGGGGAGGAGTTGGGGCGGAGTCCGCACCAGAAGGGAAGGAGTCAGGACGGACTCCGCGACGACTTCGCTGATGGCAAAAGCTAAAACTCCTTATCGCCGCCAGTATCGCGCCCAATAGCATTACCTTTCACGGTGGCGCTATTGGGTGCGAAAGCCGGCAGCAATCGCACCGCGGAGGTGCGATCGCTGTCGGCTTTCACAGGCCAGCCCCCCGCTTCACCCCTCCCCCCGCCCCCCGTTACCACCAGATTCTCTAAGGTCTGCGACCTTAGAAAATCCAGGCCTAACTTAGGAAACTAAATCAAGGCAAATGGCTAGCAGCAGCCCTAAATTTAGGGAATTAAATGTAGGTGAATCCTTAGGCTGCTAAGATCAGGTGAAAATAGGCACCTAACTTATAGCTAGATTTATCAAAATCTGATAATTTTCACATGAATAATGCCCGTAATAAGGATAAAGGGCATGGCTCTGATAATTTTAGAGTTACCGCACTGCGCGTTATCTTGCAACATACATTAATGTTGTTGCACACCGTGATATAGTCATCTATTAATACCACTATAGGAAGGCCAGCTAGTAACTTGAGGTAAGGTTTTGGGGTGGTCTAGGGTTTTGGAGCCAGTTTTACATGCAGAGTGAGACATACGAACAGCACAGTACACATGAGTGAAGAGTTAATGTGATTTGGAGTGAGGAAAGTCACACAAAGATGAGATTTCTACAATGTTCTCTCGCCCTACCACTCCCCAAAACCTCACCTTAAGTTACTAGCTGTTACCCTCCTATAGTGGTATAAATAGTTGACTGATGTGTGGCACCCCGGAGGTTCTCTATCGCTCTCTTGCTCTCCATTTCACTTTTCTGGCATTAAAAGCATCTGTGACGCTATCGCTTGCTGTGATAATGCCTCTCATTTTCACTGATCCTGCCCCTTTGAATAAATTTAAAAAATTGGCATTCGTGCTACACATCGCTGGTATTTTTGCGGGTGTTAGGGCCCTAACACCCGCGATAATGCCGTAACACATTTTGATAAATGATCCTGTTAGGGACAAATTAGATGACTAAATTTAGGTGCTCAGCTTTTTATGAATATTGGCCTCATGGTGGTCAATTTTCAAAACACTCAGTGAATCACTTACATTCCAAGTTTTAGACATTGAATTTAATGCCAAGAAGTGCAGAGTCATGAATCTGGGACATGGTAATCCGTAGGAACTGTATGTGATAGGGGGTGAAGAGCTGCTGTACACGGAACAGGAGAGAGACCTTGGGTGATAGTGCTAGCTATCTAAAGATGGCGAAGCAATGTGACAAGGCGATCGCTAAAGCTTGAAGAATGCTGGGCTGCATAGAGAGAGAAATGTCTAGTAAAAAAAAAAAGGAAGTGATAATGATAATCCCCTAGTACAGGTCCTTGGTGAGGCCTCACCTGGAGTACTGTGTTCAGTTCTGGAGACAGTATGTCATAAGGGACAGAGACAGGTTGGAGGCAGTCCAGAGAAGGGCAACCAAAATGGTGAGAGGTCTTCATCAAATGATTTATGAGGAGAGGTTGAAAGACCTAAGTATGTATACCCTGGAGGAGAGGAGGAGCAGAGAAGATATGATACAGACCTTCAGATATCTGAAAGGTTTTAATGATGCACAATCAACAACAAACTTTTTCCGCTGGAATGAATCCAATAGAACTAGGAGTCATGAAATGAAACTCCGGGGAGGATGATTCAGAAGCAATGTCAGGAAATATTTCTTCACAGAGAGGGTAGTGGATGCCTGGAATGCCCTGCCGGAGAAAGTGTGAAGATAAAAATGGTGCAAGATTTCAAAAGGGTATGGGATAAACACTGTGGATCCCTAAAGGCAAGGGGGAGGGGAATGAAGTAAGGCATGGGGGTATCTTGCTGGTGGGGCAGATACGACCCTTAACAAATAGCCTTCAAAAAATGATTCCACTCCATCATTGGTCACTACTTCAGCGGCAGGTGGAAAAGAGGAATTGGATTCAGACAAAAACCAACAAAGACATTGAACTGTATGGTGTGGGAAAACACATGAGCATGGGGGTAACTTGCTTGATGCGACGATTACTACCCTTAACCAAAAGCCTGATACAAGACTTCTGATGCAACTCCAACATTGCACATTGTTCTCTGATTCAACAGTGAGGGTGGGGTGGGGGGGAGGGTGGATGAGGGAAATTGGTCTCAGACAGTAACCAACAAGAGCCCTAACATTGGAGGTCTGAGTAACTGATAGGTATGGGAAACTGATAACTTTGGAAGCTTGCTGGGCAGACTGTATGGGGGCCATAGGGTTCTTTTCTGCCGTCACTTTCTATGTTTCTATTTTCCTAGATTTAGGTTCCAAAATTAGATGCCTAGTGCTGAAAATTAGTGCAAGGCGAAAATAATTTCCCCCCTACCTTAATGTCATCCCTATAGCAACGTACTTTCAGACACCTAAATTGAGGTGCTCAGCCCTAGTCAGTTTTCAAAGAGGTCAATTTAGGTGCCTAGTGCACCTAAATTGACCTAAATTAGGTTCTTAAAGCCCTTGAAATCTAACCCCTAGATGAAAACCATCAGTGACAAGATCTGAGCCTGCAAACTGAACATTAACTCATAGATGTTAGAGGCCAACAAATTATCTAGCCTAACTCTGCATCAACTTGAGATCTCAGAAGAGGTATTGGGGGTGGGGGGGGGGGGGTGGGAAGGGGACAGTGAGGCACAGGGTTCATTGACCTTACTGTTCAACTTTCCAAGGCAGATAAAATGAGGGCCAATTGCAATGAACACCACTGTATAATGCTTTTTGTAGACAGGCTTTCTAAGATAAATAGATCTTTAAAAAGCAGTCATTTCAGATTTAAGGATGAAGCCAAAGTATGGCAAAAAAAGTGCCAAAATCCTGAAATTGGTTTGCTTGCACAAGTTATAAAAAGTGGTTGAATTAGCAAACATTTGAAGCTTGGGAGTAGTAGCACCAATTATCAATGGGCTTGAACCATAGCTACTGTCTATTTGCATACACCAAGCAAAACCATTAAAGGTTCCAGTGTAAGTGCTGCTCGGCCATTTCTGATCCAACATGAGGTAAAGTAAATATGACATATACCCGCCTCTTTAGATACCCTTCAGAGTTTTACTCAGACTCAGTTTTTCTTTAGTCACTAAAAACTGCTCGCAAGCAGGGGAAACCACCTTCTCTAGGTTGTGCTGCATTTTCCTTCTGGGATGCCCAGGAGCTCGGCACTCTTTCAGCATCTTCCCGCACACTCACAGCAAACACCAGACAAGAGCAGTCTCTCTGTCTCTACTCCCACCCCATCTCTCTCTTCTCTCCTGGTCCCCACTACATCTCTCTCTCTCACCAAAAGCTAGCCCAGCCGGCACTCTCCCCCCTTTCCCTCCCCTGGTTTGACCCCAGCACTCTCCCCAGTCTGAACCTCTTCCCCTTTTCCCTTCCTTGCAGGTTGGATCCTAGCATTGTCCCTACCCTAGAACAACATCACTGTGAACTGAAACAGGTAGAAAGCAGAAGGCTGAAGCATACTCTGGCAGCTTTTTCCGGTCCGGCCTGAGTAAAATCTTCCCCACTGGCGGCTGGCCATGACTGCCACTGTTCTATCCAGATCAGCACTGCACCTGACTGCTCACCACATGGCACTGGGGGATGGAGGAGAGGAGACTGTGGGGTGATTGGATCAGGTGTTCACCAGCCCAGCAGACAGCACAGTGCGTCAGGATCCATCACTTGTTGACACAGGCTGACACAGACAGAATACCATCGCACAGGGAAGCAGCACTGGGGAGAACTAGAGAAGAGGACCATCCCGGTGCAGGCAGTTAGAACGCATTCAGGATATGGAAGGGAAGAGTAGCTCAGTGATTTAACTTTATCCGTACCAACCACACTATAGGACACACATGCTAGTGGTGATCAGATTAAAGTGGCTTCAACTGTTCCTCAGTGGTGCATGTGCATTCCAATAGTCAGTCTGTCCACATGCAAGGTGCTGCAGTAGCAGCAAGATTATTGGCTGAGGAAGATAGGGCCTCATTTTCCAAAGCTATCGCAGGCCCGCGCTACTGAAATCGGGGCGGAGCCGGCCCCGGAAGAGGAGGAGTTGGGGGCGTCACCGGGGCCGACTCCGCGAGGACGGCGCACAGAGCGGAAAGGTAAGGCCCTTTTCGCTCGCTATTTCGCACCCAATAACTACACCTTCTATGGTGTAGTTATTGGGTGTGATGCCGGCAGCGATCTCACCGTGGCGGTGCAATCACTGCCGGCTAGCACAGGACCACCCCCCGCCCCAGAGTAGCGCAATTTTCTACAGTATCGCAGGCCTGCAAATAGAAAATGAGGCCCATAGTGTTCTTGCTGTGTCTGGGAGCCAGGCGGGCAGACTCACTCACTCGCAGCAGGGAACAAGATCAGAGAACTATAGCTCTGGTGTTTGAGGGCTTAAATCTAAACAATTTCTGGACATTTTTTCACCTTCCTCCTGGCTTCCAGACATGAAGTAAAAAGTCAGTACAGTCTGGAAAAATTCTATATAGTTGGCAATTCTATGTGTATACCTCTAAGTAAAAGACTTGTAGCAATACAAGCAGAAGACTATAGCTTTAACTAAGCATGCTTGGCGTAACATCTGCAGAGAATACTGACTAAAAACAGGATGGTGCTGGGCTTAGATTTACAAAGGTAGGTCAAAGGAATGCCCAGATACCAGTCATACAGAGCTGCACAAACAGTATGACAGCCTATGAATCTATTTGGCCTCTACAGATAAGGGAGTCAGTATTCAGTGGCATTTAGCCTGATAACTCACTAAATGTTGACTTTTCAATATTTCCCTCAATTATCCAGTTAAGGTTTGGTCAGATATCTCATTAACTGGCTAAAATTTAACCAGATCACAAAAGGGGTGTCCAGGGGCATTCCAGAATGGAGTTAAGTTAGCCATATATATTATCTGGCTAACTGATATTCCGAGTTAATTGGATAACTTATCAGACTAACTGAGGTCATGCTGTAGAGTAGTCCTAAAGATTGCCAGATAATCTTAGCCTGCTATCTTTAAGATAGCCAGCTATATTCAATAGTGCACCTGCACCACTGAATATCCCTTCAAAGTTAGCCAGATAAGTTAAGAAACAGTTAAGCACCTAATATAAATTTGTTCAAAATTGTTTGCCCCAAAATTGTGCCGGAAGTCTGTACCATATAAAGATATTCAATCTGATTGTGAAAAAGAAGCAAAACGCCAAGCAGGTAATATAAAGCAGATACTGCTTTAATGAAATGAACCAATCAGCAATGTAAGAAGAGCTACGTAAACTTATTTATATAATAATGATTGCTCTGCACACGATAAGTCAGATCAAACTCTCCTGCCCTTAGCCACTTCAGAGACCAAAGCCCAAGGAGGAAGACTGAAAATTAAGGAGTTAGGGAATTCAACTGGTTACAGTTCTTCTTTCACAGTTTGGAAACGCTTTCAAATCAAAAGGTTTCCATAGGTGGGACTTTTGGTTCTCTCTTTGTTAATGGTGTGCATGCGTGCTTAATAAAGCTGAAACCTTGTGGTCTCTAAGCACACATTAGTGGCAAGTCTCAGGGCAAAGATCCTGTGTTTGATCTTCCCTCTTCGGCAATTTGCTGCAGCTCTTCCTTTTCTTGTCCGCTGGCTGCCCCACATCCAGTCCTTCTTGATACTGTCACCTCCCTCCTCCACATGTGTCAATAAAGCTGTTTGATCAGCAGTAGTGGAGGAAGATGGGCAATGGAAGGAGAGAGAACGGAAGACAGAAAGACAGGAAGGAGGAGGTGGCAGAATAAGAAGGGGGTGGTTCGCCCTGGGTGACAACAGGGGGAGGGGTGCCATTGCTGCCAGCACCTAGAAGAGTCCTGCGGCGGCACAAGGGAAGAAGTGATGTGCTGACAGAGTCCCCACTCCCCGCCAGAAAAAGTGAGGTCCTGTGGAAAAAGAGGCTAGCGGCAGATGAAGAAGAGGCCCTGCGATGCCTCTGGCAGTTGAAGAAAAGGTCCAAAATGTGTGTGAGAGAACGAGAGACTGGCTCTGTGAGAGTGGGTGCCAGTGTATGAGAGGGGGTGTGTTTGTGTGTATGTATGAGAGGGTGCCTGTGTGTGTGTGTATATATATATGAGGGTGTGCGTGGGTGTGTGTTTCTGTATGAGAGGGTGAGTGTATATAAGAGTGAGTGTGTGTGTATATGAGGGGGTGCGTATGTGTGGTTTGTGTATGAGAGGGTGAGTGTATATAAGAGTGAGTGTGTGTGTGCCTGTGTGTGTGTATATGAGGGTGTGAATGTGTGTGTGTTTGTGCATGAGAGGGTGAGTGTATATAAGAGTGTGTGTGTTTGTGTGCCTGTGTGTGGGTATATGAGGGTGTGCGTGTGTGTATGTTTGTGTATGAGAGGGTGAGTGTATACAAGAGTGAGTGTGTGTGTGTGTATATATATATGAGGGTGTGCGTGTGTCTATGTTTGTGCATGAGAGGGTGAGTGTGTGTGTGCATATGTGTATACATACTCACACAGGTACACACATAAAAGCATCTTCAGAAGGGAAAGCTGCAGGTAGCTGCTAGTCTATGGCAAGATGGTAGGAGTGGAAGTAAAGAAGAAAGTAATAACAATCAAAGAAAATAGAAAATAGGGAGAAAAAAATTAAATGGGGAAATAATGAATAAAAAAAACCCCAAAATTATCCAGGCATATGAAAAAGTTGATATCTATTAAAAAAAAAAATGTTAAAAGTAAAATGTTCCATAAATTCTCTTTATTTCCATTAAGTAATATAAGCTCTACATTAGTGTATGGGAATGTGCCACAGAATTGCTTTTAAATCTCAAACAGCGCCAAAGAATTTTCTAATCCTTTTTGGAGAATTGACCATGAGTTGCTGCTAATCTGGGAGGTGGGGGGGGGGGGGGGGGAGGCAGGCTTAACAGCACAGTACTGGAGAAGGGCAATTTCCAAATACATTTATTTATTTATTTAACTCTTGATGTGAGTAATAATGATTTACCCATGTAAAGGCTCCATCTGAAAACTTCCCTCTCTTAGCGGTAGATTTTAATAGGGATGCGCCGATTTTATAGCACGCCAGCTCGCACATGTTATAAAATCCGGGGGCCCCACGCACATGCATGCCGGATTTTATAATCCACGCGCGGGGGGTAGGGGGGCCTAATTTTATAAAGGCATGCACAGCGACTAGATTCCTTACCCCCCTGCCCATACTCCTTCCCTCTTCCCCTGACCTTCCCATCCCCTAAACCCTTTTTCCTACCTTTTCCTTTTTTTGTTATGTTGCTTACTGCTCTGTTGGAGCAGAAGCAACGTCCGTGCGATGGCCGACTGTACCGACCGCCTCCAGCCCCGCCTCTCCCTGCCCCCTGGACCACCCCTTTCTCTGGGCCCAGCACTTATTCGCGTATCGGGGTTTACGCGCGTGGCCAAGCCCGTTTGAAAATTTGTCCGGCGCGTGTGTACGGCCTAGAATTTACGCACGTAGGGGATTAAAAATGCATCCGTTACTGTGACTGGAAGTATTTGTGATGCCCCACAATTCATGCACCTTTAATCACATTTGGAGGCGGTGTTCCTGAGGCAGTATTAGGTCAGAGGAGGAAAGAAATGTGCATGTGCATGTAGCTAGGTCTTGAGGTTAACATGGGTGGGGGGTAGAGGGAGAAATGAATTATCTCTATCATGTATACACACTCTTCTTTCTCCTACTCTCTATCTCCACCCACCCCCAACCTCACCTGATTATGCTCTCTCTCAACTTCCCCCCATCCCTACCAGTCTCTCGCTCTCAATCCCCTCCCCTCCCCCCAGACTGTCTCCTTCTTCCTCACCAGTCTTTTTTTCTCTTTCTCTCTGTCTTCCTTCCCCTTCACACAAGTGTCTCTCTCACCAATTTCATTTCCCACATTCTCTCTTATCCTAGTTTTCACTGTACCTCTTTGTGTCTCGCAGGACAGTAGCTCTTCTCCTCCACCAGGAAGGTGGGGATGTTCCACAGGGCCATCTGGTCTGGGATTGGTGCACTCTCCCTCCTGGCAGTGGCCTTGAGCTTTGGCAGCTCTCCTCCAGTACTCCACACTGGCAGGCTGGCTTTTGGTTCTTGTCACCCTCCCTTCACAGGTGAGGTGCGGCAGGTCAAGTCGAAGGAGCTCCAAAGCAACCAGCTTATTCGCACCCAGCATAATGAACCAGTGACTCGGGGCATGCACATACGGAGCAGTCGCTCTCAGAAGTTGCTGCGAATGCGCATCCACCATGTGCATATGTGTGGAGCGCTCTTGCAGACTGCTGCGAGTGGTGGTGGGGTGGGGAGTACGGGCTCCCTGCTTTCTTGGGTGGAACATCCTCTTCTGGTCACCGGGGGGTACAAGGAAAGAGCCCACACTCCCTGGCTCTGCTGCTGCCACTGGGAGGATGCACAGGGCCTGAAAAAGGAGGCAGAGCAGCAATAATAAAGCTGCCCATTATGTAATGATAAATTCAACCCTGGCCCCACAGGCTGATACCTAATTGGGTAGGATGGGTCCAAAGTGGAAGGCCCATAGCTCACTCCTGCCCACTTTTGGCTAACAACCCTCAGACACGGATTGCATTTTCAACTCTACACACATTATATTCCATAGAAAAAGTACCTGCAGAAAACGGAGGCAAGGTTCTTTCTGAAATGTTACTGAAAAAGCAAACAAAAGCAAAATTGTACGATCTTGCTTTACAATGGAGAGCAAGAACTGCTAGATCTTGGTGCTCCCATTTGTAATCTAGATGGACAACGCGTTGTCGTAGAAGATAAAGAGACTAATAAGGCTTAAGGCGAGCAATTCTGAAACCAAGTGCATGGCCCTGGGATTTCCACATCCCCTTCTGATTTTGATTTTGGGCCCAGCACATAAACATTTTGCCTGAGGGATGCAAACTGCATATAGAATGAGAGACTGGTATGAGCTGTCCTTTTGAAAGTTAATTTTCAGAAACTGGGCACCCCATTGGTTGAACTCTAATAGCACTAAAATAGGGATGGCCAACTCCAGTGATGGAGAGCCTCAAACATATTTAATTTACAGGGTGTAGAACAGAATATAAATGACAGGAAATTAAAAAAAAAAAAAAAAAAAAAAAGGATTTTCTCCTGCTACTTTGGCCGTTCAGCTAAATCAGAACCAGCCCAGTGCCGTGAACGTTCATCCACACTAACCCAAGGTTTTCCCCACATTTTGCATTCCCTCCTCCTAATACAGTGTTTCCTAACCTTTTCACGCACAAGGCACACCTACATTAAGAAACTTGTTATGTGGCACACCAGCCTCCACTGGATATGGGGGGGGGACTCATGTGGCCAAAAGAAGCAGTAGGAAAGCACTGAAAGCCCTATCAATCTCTCTTCTAAATTTTAAAACAAAGGGAAAGAGGAGGTGAAAGCATACAGTACTTGAACCCATCACGATGGACCAGCTTCTTCTCCATGTCTTCAACAGCTATGTGCCCATATTTTCTCTCTCATGCTCTTTGTACCTCTTCCCAACATCTACTGGAAGTCCCTACTGTGAAGCGTGCTCGTTCAACACCCACTAGAGAAAGGATGCTTGGGATAGCTGGTCCAACCCTTAGACTGAAAACGCGACCTGCTTTGTTTCAGAAAAACTCCTTAAAACTCCCTTGTTCTCCATGGCTTTTGCAGATAGTAGATGCCACTGATTCCATTCTGGGTTCTTTGTACCGGTCAAGCAGATACAATCTGTCTTGTCTGTTGTAATTATGCAATGTGTATTAATAGGTTTCTGCTGTTTGTCTTGCTTGTAACTATGTATGTATTTTTGTTACCCGCTGAGATTTGTGGCTCAGCGAGCTATGCATTGTATAAATAAATAAATACTGTAAATAGTGCATACCTGTGGTAAGTGTCAACGTGACTGTGCAGGTGAATTTTCTGCTTGAAACATGTGCACAGTCTGTGGGTGAATGTACCTGTGGACTTTATCCCAGTGCAGGTAGTTTGAAAATTTCTCCCCAAATCAATCTAAAAGGGACAAAGAGATATTACAAGCACTTTGTATTCTTTTGTTTTAATTCCTTGGAGCCTGAGTCCTGGACAGCTTCTGCTTAGTAAACATAGGGCATGGCATCATACTAGTAGTTTGTCCAGTAAAAACTAACTAAGGAGACCAATGAACTCATAATCTGCTCTTCTATTGATTTAGTATGAACTTGGACTGTGAAAATCTGTGGCTTCAAGTTTGCCATTGCTGACTCTTATGACTGTTCCAGAAATGTCTTCATGTTTTAGTTTATCCAGCTGACATTAGGTAATGCTTATTATCTTGAAAATTACTTCCCTTTTTGGAAGATAACAAAGAGATGAGTCATTAAAAGTGGTTGTAAGATTTCCCAATCCAGAGATAGCTGCTGTACCCATGCTTCTGTGCTAATATGCAGTAGAGCCAGGTGCTCCACTATAGTTTGGAGACCCTTCCTGGTAAGGCCTTAAATGTATTTTTGCTGCTGGATATCATCAGAATGCCTTTATGCTCCTCCATCTGGTTGCTTGTGAGACCCCTTGTCTGTATTAGATTCCCTTAGAAGCAGGGCCGGCTTTAGAATGATGGCACCCACAGGCAGTGAACCAGGGGTGGGAGATCAAATGGCAGCAGAGGGAGTCCCAGTTTTTGGATGCCTTCAGAATTTGGTGCCCAAAATCACTCGCCTATGTTGCCACTGCCTAAATCTGGCCCTGCTTAGAAGTTTCAGATCCATTTTTTTTGTTTTGTTTCTGCCAAAGTCTGCAGAAGGGAGCTAAAGACACAATGCCACTTTATTTTAGGTCCTGTAACATCAAGGAAGATTCCAAAGCCCTCAGCCCATGTTTTAGGCTGGGCCTGCATCTATGGCCCTAGGAGAATAATGCGGAACAACCAGCAACATCTACACCTTCCGGGAGCCCACTGCTGGTAAATCTGCACATGAGAATGGTGAGAGTAATATCTTTGTTTAGGGACCTGAGCATGAGTCAGAGCCCTAAAGCTGGAATGCCAAAGATTTCTGGGATTTCAAAGAAGCAAGGGAGAAAATCCCTCAGCTCGTGGAAGCAAGGGCGCTCAACTGACAGAGCTTCACCCAGAAATATGCCCTTACTAAGAGGTAAGGTTTGAGGTTTGATATGGCTGCTTCTGTCTCTCAGTTATAAAAGAGCAATCATTCATTGTGAAATTACCTGTGAACAGGACTGTATGAACAGTGTTCTCTAAATAAACATATCTTTGTGGCAACCACACCTATCGCATGCAGCCTGAACGTATTATCTGGGATTTAGCTTGATAGCAAGAGAAAGGACTAGAGGGCTCCCTTAGGTAAGTTCTAAGGCTGTGCTTCAGAAGGAACTTTTAATATCCACAGTGGTCTGCTCAACCTTGTGCAGCGAGTGATTTACCCCCGATCCCCTACAACATCTGATCTACCACCTGCCTAATAGGAACCCTAGAACTCCTGTTTTGCATGTACCCTCACCACAGGGTTACAATCAGATTATGAAGCCTGTTGAGATCCAGTTTTATGGAGGGTCCTAATTACATGTGTGTGCATATACATTCAATTAATAGCCCATTTAGGTTTGCTCTCCCAGTCTTTTGATAATATTTTCTCCCATTTAGCTGTTGAAGTGAATTTTTGTTTCATTAACATTGATGAGGGTAATTTTATAACTGTGAGGGTTGGGGTAAAGTCTGCATGTATCATTTGCTTGCAGGCTTTATCATGAATTTTCAAAGTGAAGTTATGCACATAGCTTTTGCCTAGAAAATGAGTGTATAAGTGCAGTGGTAAGCACGCAAACTCACCCATGCAAAGTTACACCTGCTTTTCGGAGGGTGTAATTTGTGTGTATGAACTTATATACATGTTTCTTAAAACTAAAAAGTATGTACATATGTACTTTTACATAAACCGAACCCTGTGCAGCCATATACGCTCAGAAAACCGTGGTTTACGCCTGGAAGTGGCTTTGCAAATTCAACCCTCACAATCACTGCATACCTTGTTTTTTTTGGATTTGGTTGGAAGGAGAAGCTGGAAGATAATATATTGAGCACCTCCCTTAGAGCTATTGACCTGAGGATCAATGAGTGCTGTTCTTTAAAATATAGGACTTAGAAAGACCTCTAACAAAAAAAAAAAATACTTTCTGGCGTTGTCAAATAAACATAATCATGAACAGATAATACAACTCAGAGACCCTGCATATTTCAGGAAAAAGAAACCCTTGATGCAGTTTTTCAAACCTTATTCAGACACCTGTCATGAGACTGCACTCTTAGAAAGGAGGAAATACATTTGAATGTGAGGGCTCCCAAAAGTGAATAAAAGTAGTGCAGGGAACTCCAAAAGTTACCTGGATAAACCCCTGGAATATTGACTTCTCAAATTTTATACTGGTCCACCTTTATTTTCCTGCTATAATAGTATCAGAATAGTTGTCTGCAGATAAAAACTTCTTGCCTTTCTCTCTCTCTCTACTTCACTAGTCTGCCCAGTTGCTCCTGCCTACCCAGTGCTGTATATAAGTTTCTTATTAAAGAAACTCTCATCAGTTCTGTGCCACTAAGAATGTAAAATAATGTATACTGTGTCACTCCAAACCATACTCAATCTTTGATCCTTTCCCTCCTCACTCTTACCACCATTCTCGTATCTGTATCATATTTTTTTTTTAATTTTGCTATGATTTTTCTTAATACCATGTTTGTTAATAGCTATTGCAAGCATCAATTCCCCTTTTTGTACATGATTTTAAATACAATTATACAAGTTGAATTCTACACATTTTTGACCAACATATACATTTCATTAAAATAAGCTGTCATCAGATCTGAAGATTTCTCAGCGTACAGAAATTAATTGCACTTCAGTCTTGTAAGGTTGTTGGGTCACTTGATTCTTTTGCCTTTGCATTGTCATAAGTTATTGGCTCAGACTGAACTTTGTAACCCATTTTCACCACACAGTAACTGTTCTTGAAAATGACGTTTCTCTTTCTTCTCATCAGCGCTACTTGGACCCACATAAAGATTCAATCAAAGAGTACCTTCAGAGTTCAGCTATCATGCTACCATATCCCTAGACAGGAAATTTGCCTGCTGGATCGGAGGGTTCTGTAAAAATATTCAGTCAACTGAATCTTGGACCTTGGATGCTCTCTTTCCTGCTAAGAAAAGGCGTCTTCATTATCTCGGTACCTTGTGCTTGTGCAATGTTGTGCTTGTGTGCAATGCTGCTTGATAAACAGTCCTGACCTGTTTCATTGAAGTATAGGCTGTCTTGCTTTATTTACAGACTCAATATACAAACACCACCAGAATGTGTGGGAGTGCCCAGCTGGTGAGCACATACATTTTGCAAGTGAGCAGCAGGGCAGGGTCCTCCTCCCTTGTCCTGAGAGCTGTTTCTATTATAGCAGCATCACTTACTGCTGCTACAGTCCACTACTAGGGTCCCAAGCTCTGCTTTCCTCATTTTCTCTCTGTGCTTCTCTTCTGTGTTTGTCTCTTTCCTCTTCATTACCATCACTTCTTACTCCTCCCTAGCTTGTCTCATATCTTTCAGTTCTCCATTTCATTTTCTTCCTTTCTCCTACACTTCTATTCCTGTTCTTTGCCTCCCATCCTTTCCACCTCTTTTCCCTGTTACTCAATCTGCACATCATCCCTCATCCATAAGCCTTTTCTTTCCTTTTCTTACCCCTTGCCACCTACAACCCTTCGTTTCTTTCTTCCCCAGCATCTATTCTCCTGTCCCTTTTCCCCTCTTCCCCCAGCCTTCCTGTCTCCTTCCCCCTCCAAGCATCCATCCTCTGTCTTCTTCACCCAGAATCCTCTCCCCTGCCTCTTCTCCACCTGCCTCCCATCCTCATCTGCTTTCTGTCTCCCTCCTCCACCAACATCCTTTCCCCTGCCTCTTACCCCTCCATCGTGTGTCTCCTACCTTTCTCTTTACCTCACCCACCTCTGCATCTCACCCTTCTTTCAGGTGCACATTCTCAGCAGTGAAGCCGAGCATCAATCTCTCTGCCTCTAGGATCTCCTCCCTGGTATCTGCTGCCCCCTGCTTCTCCCCCTTCCCTAGCATCTACTCTCCCCTACTCTGCTGCACACGCACACACCTTAGACAGAACAGAGCTCTTTAATACATATCATGTTTGAAACTGTTTGATAACACTTTACAGATAGTAGTTAACTCTAACAATGTGCATTTGTTTGAAAGAAACAGGTAAAATATGATGAATGTGCTAGGCTAGGCCCCACTGCTATGCTTTTCTCTGTACGTGGCATGGTAGGTCGCAGCAGTGTTTTCGCGTGCTTTTTCCTTCACGTTAGGCTGCCTTCTTCAGGGCCATCGGTGCGTGCAAGTACGTCTGGTTGTGCATCTATGTTGTGTGACCAGCTTTTGGGTGCTTAGTCAGATGCTAGCTTAGGCTTCCAAGTGATAGTGGCTTCCGTGTTAGGCACACGCTTGCCTGTGAACACAATTTGGGCCACATTGGTTGTGCACTTAAGTTTGGAAGGGCGGAAGTGCACCTAGTTTTGCAACGCCTAGCCTTGGGATGCCTACATTTTGTGCACCTAACTTTTGGATACATATATTTTAAAGCGTAATTTCAGCTGGACGCACACCTCCAATCTCCTGTTACACGTACTGACAGGCTGATGGCACCTGTGGCTAAGAAACCTAAGTGCCTTTCTCTCTAGGCTGCCTGTCATATTTGGGCATCTCAACCTGGCGTGCCCTCTAACTTGTGCCAGCGCTGCTTAGAGGCTCAGGGAGAATTATCTTCCTCTGATTTTCCTAAGCCTGGTTCTTCCCAGCCTGGGTAAAGACGTGTCTGGAGGGGCACCTGACCTTGGAACTCCTATCACTGGTTCATCAACGGGGGAAAGTAGTTCAGTGGGCACAGCACAGGTGCTTCTGGCTTTGGCATGGATCCTTCTGCCTTTTCTTGGGTAGAATTCTTTCAAAGACTGTGATCCTTTCTTCAGGCGCAGTCATCAGCCCCATCCAATACTGTCGGGCCACATTCAGAGGCAATGACCTCTCGCTCGCCTGGTACTACTATTAATTGCCGAAGAACACTTAGATTGGCAGCAGGTCCTCCCAACAGGAATCTGGATGGCACAGATGATGAGGCCAATCCTGACTCTCTGGAAGTTGGGGAAATTCCTCCGGGACTGGAACCGTATAGGACTATGTTGCAGTTCTTTCATAGAGATGAGCTACCAGCTCTGATTTCCCAGATGTTAAAAATGCTGGGAGTACCTGGGGCAGATTCCATGACTGAACCAAAGAAAAATCCCATTTTAGTTTCTTTGTGTAAAGCCTCTTGTTTTTTCCCTGTTATGGAGGCCACTCAAGAATTGATTGATCTTGAGTGGGATGCCCTGGGGCAGGGGTCGGGAACCTATGGCTCGCGAGCCAGATGTGGCTCATTTGATGGCTGCATCTGGCTCGCAGACAAATCTTTAATAAAAAAGTAAAAATCTAACAAAACCCCCCACCCCCTTGATGCCCCCCAAGACCTCCAAAATTAATTTACTACAACCCCCCACCCTCCTGACCCCTCCCCCCCCAAGACCTGCCAAAAGTCCTTGGTGGTCCAGCGGGGGTCCAGGAGCGGTCCGGGAGCGATCTCCTGGACTTGGGCTGTCGGCTGCCAGTAGTCAAAATGGCGCTGATGGCCCTTTGCCCTCACTATGTCACTAGGGTCGACCAATGGCAATGGTAGCCCCTGTGACATAGTATGGGCAAAGGGCCGTCAACGCCATTTTGATTACTGGCAGCTGATGGCCCTTTGCCCTTACTATGTCACAGGGGCTACCGCTGCCATTGGTCGACCCCAGTGACATAGTGAGGGCAAAGGGCCGTCGGCGCCATTTTGACTACTAGCACCCGACAGCCCAAGTCCAGGAGATCGCTCCCGGACCGCTCCTGGACCACCAGGGACTTTTTGCAGGTCTTGGGGAGGTCAGGAGGGTGGGGGTTGTAGTACATTAAATTTGGAGGTCTTGGGGGGCGTCAGGAGGGTGGGGGGGTTTGTTAAATTTTTACTTTTTTATTAAAGATTTGTCTGCGAGCCCTGGACCCCCGCTGGACCACCAGGGACTTTTGGCAGGTCTTGGGGGGGTCAGGAGTGTGGGGGTTGTAGTAAATTAATTTGGCAGGTCTTGGGGGCGTCAGGAGAGTAGGGAGTTGTAGTAAATTAATTTAGTAGGTCATGGGGGGGGTCAGGAGGGTGGGGGGGGGGGGTGGGGGGTGTAGTTAGTATGGCTCTCACGGAATTACATTTTAAAATATGTGGTGTTCATGGCTCTCTCAGCCAAAAAGGTTCCCGACCCCTGCCCTGGAGGCTAATTTCAGAGGGTTGGGTTTTGGAAGGCCTGTACCCCCCTGGATCCAGTGGTGAAAGAGCTTTTGTGCTTGTCTGTGCCGTCTCCAAGTGGACGACTATCTCCATGGAGGGAGGAGCAGCCTTGAAGGATGTGCATGATAGGAGGATTGAGGCCATCCTTAAGCAAACATTTGAAGCAGTGGCAATGACCTTGCAGATAGCTTCTTGTTGTTCTCTGGTGGTTCACTCTTGTTTACGTCCCTCTCAGGACGTCAATGAATCTGGAGTGAATTCCAGGGCAGTTATGAAGCCAGCAGCCACCTTTTTGGCAGATGTGGGCTGCAAATTTTTTTTTTTAATTTAAAGTTTTATTAAGGTTCTATTAAACCAACACATACAGAGCTACATACCACAAATAAAAACAAAACAAACAAAACAGCACATCCTGTCTGGTATAACTCAGAATAGCAGAACAAAGAATCAAAGGCACACTCTAATTAAGAAACAATACAATAATAAAAATACAGGAGAAAACACGGCCCCCTCACTATACCCACACAGAAATGATCTCATGTAAAATAAATTACTACAGTATTCTGATATGTCTGTCGGAACCAAAACATACTCCAACCCCATAAACCCAACCTCCCCATCCCCTTCCTCCTGATAGAAAGATATCCAGTACACAAACAAAAAAGTAATAGTAGATCAACAACCATTGATCATTAAGAAGAACTATTACCAACTAAAAAGAGAGACAAATATTAAATATCATCCATAGATTGCCTCCACAAATCATAAGGATGCCACACTTTCTCAAATTTATGCAAAGACTTATTGTTGATTGCTGTTATCTTGCTTAACCTATACATCTTTTCAAGCCTAGCCTTGGTATCACATATCTGGGGAGTTTTAGGCTCTCGCCAACACTTAGCCATGTCACATCTAGCAGCAATGCAAATATATCGTACCAGTGAGCTAACATATTTGTCAGCTTGAGAAATAGATAAAATTGAGCAGTGCATGTTGAAGAAGAATTGAGATGGGAAGTTTGAGAATACTCTCTATCCATTGAAACACTTCTTCCCAATAAATTTTAATGAATGGACATTCCTACCATAAATGAATAAAAGAGCCTACTCCCTGACAACCCTTCCAACACAGATCAGTGAATAATGGATTCATTTTATGAAGTTGAGCAGTACAATACTTTATAACCATTTTCAATAATATTAGCCGAGATAAGGCCCCTGCCCTTAGCGTGGAAAAAAGTTAACCACTGTTTGTGTTTGGAGGAGAACTCCAACCCCAAATCACTCTCCCAGGATTTAACAAAAGCTGGTTTAGTTGGCAAGTCACGATTTAAAAAGGTAAATAATTTGGAAAATATCCCAGGGACCCTATCCACATTCTTACACAGAGATTCAAAATAGGAAATCCCTTGCGCCAAATGAGTTGCCAAATTAGCCCTGGACACAAAATGACGAAGTTGCAAGTAAGAATAAATAGCAATATCTGGTAGGTCATAATGGGCTTTAAGTTCAGTAAAACTACATAGTCCCTGCAGATCCCAAACTTGTTCCCACTATAATATCCCATGAGATTGCCAAACTCGGAGGCCTGGATTCATCAGGCCAGGTAAAAGGTGTCGGTTATGAAAAAGAGATGTGTTGTAATGATAACCTCTTGTGTCTACTAGAACTGAGCGCCATCTATGCCACAATGATAAGGAAAGAGACATAGATGGAGACACTTCTCGAGGCATATCCCAGGCATATTTAGGTGCCATATCAATGAGGATAAAGGAACAGTATCCAAGATAGGCTGTGATAACATAGCCCAAGGTTTTGAATTCAAAGACTGGTGCCACTCTACTACTGCCCTGAGATTGGAAGCTGCAAAATACCATATCAGATTGGGTACTCCCCAGCCACTCTTTGATTTCAGCAAATATAGAATTCGCTTTGCTACCCTGGGATGCTTGCCCTGCCATATAAATCTCAATAACCTAGACTGCCACTTTTTCAGAAGTTAATCTTGTATTCCCACTGATAGAGTCTGGAAAAGATAGAGGAGCCTAGGCAAAACATTCATCTTAACAGTAGCTTTTCTCCCCAGCCAAGAGATATGGTAATGAATAACGATCCCATTCCTCCAAATCCTTGTAGATGCCGGCCAACAATGGAGGATAATTCAGAGTGAAAAGATCCTCTCTATTGCCTATAAATACACCCAGGTATTTTTTTTTTATCAGCCCACCTAAATGGAAACATTCCCCGCAATATCCTCTCACCCTCCAAGAGACCGTGATGTTTAGTATCTCCAACTTATCCCATTTGATTCAAAACCCTGAGATGGAACTAAAGTGTTCCATTTCTCCCACTGTAGCTGGAAGGGACTCGACGGTATTTGTTAAGGACAAAAGAACATCATTAGCAAAAAGAGATAGTTTAGAAGAAAAGGCTCCAAGAGTGATGCCTTGTATAACCTGATTATGCCAAATCTTTGAAGTGAAAGGTTCCAAAAATATAGCAAAAAGCAGTGGTGAAAGAGGGCAACCTTGTCTCATGCCCCGTCCTACTATAAACAAATCTAAATAGCCCCCATTCACCTTAATACATGCTCTGCAGTTAGTATATAACTACTGTAGCCAGTGTATAAAAAAAATCCCCAAACTGCATTTTCTCTAGGGTTTGAAATAGATTTTCTCTAGGGTTTGAGTCCGCACCTCAGCCAAAGGGCTGACTTTGGTAATAGCAGCCAGGTGTCAATTATGGCTGAGAGATTAATCAGCTGATGCAACCTCCAAAGCTAATCTTATGAAATTGCCCTTTAAAGGCTCCCTCTTGTTTGGGGGTGAGTTGGAGAAACTGGCCAGTAAGTGAGGTGAATACCCAGTTCCTCGTTGCCAGCGGATAAGAAGCATATGCCATGCTGCTTTGGCATGAGAGGCTGTGCCAGGGAATCCAAGTGTTTTCGACCCTACAGGGAAGCAACCTTTCAAAGGACTTGACCTTTCAGTAGGTTTCAGTTCTTTCGTCCCAGACAGCCCAGATGGGTCACAGGCTCGGGTAGTGGAACCTCCCGAGCCTCCCAATGAAGGTTTGCCGACCCAACCCCGGGAACAGGTGATAGGAGGGCACCTCTCTCTCTTTTATCAGAGGTAGGTCAAAATCACATCTGATCAGTGGGTCCTGAAGATGATACGAGAGGGATATGTGCTGGAGTTTTGCTTACTTCCTCAGAACATGTTCATGGTGTCTCCCTGCTACTCCCCAAAGAAGAAGCAGGTGGTGGAATGTACATTCAAGGCTCCTCAGTCTGAGGGCTGTGCTTCCAGTGCCCACATCTCAGGAAAATACAGATCAATATTCCATTTATTTTTTTGTGCCCAGGAAGACGGGCTCCTTTCATCCCATCCTGGATCTCAAAGGGTTCAAATGTAATTTGCATATGACTCATTTTCACATGGAAACATTGCGCTCAGTGATAATGGCCATGCAGTCGAGGGGATTTCTGACCTCCTTGGATCTGTCCAAGGCATACCTCCATATTCCCTTCCAATTAGAGCATCAATGTTTTCTGTGATTTGCGGTGTTGGGATGTCATTATCAGTTTTGGGCACTGCCTTTTGGTCTGGCCACCGCACCCAGAACTTTTTCCAAGATTACAGTGGTGGCAGCAGAGTTGAGGAAGGATGGGATCCTGGTATACCTGTATTTGGATGACTGGCTGATTCTGGCCAAGTCTCTGGAAGAGAGCTGTCTGGTGACCCACAAGGTGATCTCCCTGTTGCAGGAGCTCAGTTGGGTGGTGAATCTGGCCAACAGCAGTCTTCCGCCATCTGAGTCATTAGAGTATCTCAGTGTTTGATTCAACATGAAGCAGGGCAGGGTTTTCCTGCTAGAAACTATTTATTTTTGACTTTTGGCAATTGCCTGGGCCTGCCTTCCTGTCAGGGTTAGATCTTTCTGTAGCACAAACTCAACAGACTGTTTCCTGTAAATGTCTTTCGTGGCCCAGTTTCTTATCCATAATGGCTTCCAGTTTTCCTAGTCAATCACAGCAAACCCTTCTTGTTTCTCTGAAGGTATGTAAAATAAAATATCTTCCTCAGTTTTTTTAAAATGTTGATATAGAGGAATCATTTGGGGAATGCCCCCATGGAACATTTCTCCTGTGTCTTCATTTATGTAGGGGTAATAGCCTAACCGGTCATAGTAGAATAGCGTGATGCTTTGGTTGGTGCTCGTCTTCATTGTATTGCCTATGAACTGAAAGAGTCCGAGATCGACATTGATTTTGTGCTTTCTCATGCAGACCTCAGTTGGAGCATTCCAGATGGACATAAAAGGGGACCCCATATTCAGGAGTTGATGGTACAGGTGTCTGTTGATGAAGACCATACGCTCAACAGTGTGGTCCTATTTGCAGGTACTTGGTTTGAGTACAGTGACCCTGGAAGTGGTGCCATGGGCGAGGGTGCATTTGTATCCTCTTCAGTGCTCCCTGCTGTCTCATTGGAGCCCACAGTGACTATTTGATTCAGCTCCACCTGCTGATGGAGATCTGTTCTCAACTACAGTGGTGGTTACAAGTGGATCATCTAAAAAAAGGGAATTTCCCTAAAATCACCAGACTGGTTAGTATTCATGATGGATGCAAGCCTCCAGGGTTGGGGAGCTCATTATAATGAACTGACAGTGCAAGGGCGCTGGAGTGCAGAAGAGTTTCTCTGGAACATCAACCAGCTGGAAGCCCGGGCGGTCCAGTTGGCATGCTTGTAGTTCAGTGGCAGGTTGCAGGGCTGAGTGGTTTGCATAATGTTGGACAATGCAATGACAGAGGCTTACATCAATTGGTAGGGAGGAACCAAGAGCCATCAAGTGTCGCAGGAGATGGACCAAATTATGGAATGGGTAGAAGTGCATCTTCAGGAGATCTCAGCCTTGCACATTGCAGGAAAAGACAATGTAAGAACAGACTTTCTCAGCAGGGAGAGTCTGGACCAGGAAAATGGATATTGTCAGATGAAGCTTTTCAGCTGATAGTAGATCACTGGGGCCTTCCATTTCTAGACCTGCTGGTGACTTCTCACAATGCAAAGGTTCCTCAATTCTTCAGTCTCAGGAGAGATCCAAAGTCCTTCGGTATCAATGCTCTCATCAGAAATGGCCAGAGGACAAGCTGCTGTATGCCTTTCCCTCATGGCCCATGTTGGGCAGAAAGGTTTGGAGGGTTGAGGGTCACAGAGGAATGGTGCTTTTGGCAGCACCAGATTGGCCCAGGAGACCATAATATGTGGATTTGCGACAGCTCCTGGTAGACTCTCCCCTCCCATTTCTGGTGCACAGGAATCTGTTGTGGCAGGAACCTGTGCTTCCCGAAGATCTGACTCAATTTTGTCTTATGGTATGATCCTTGAGAGGGACTGGTTACTGAAGAGTGGATATTCTAGTGTGGCGATTGCCACCTTTCTACGAGCAACAAAGTTTTCCACTTCCTTAGCCTATGTGCGGGTTTGGCGAGTATTTGAAGCTTGGTGTGAAGATCGAGGTATTCTTCTTTGTTCAGTTAAGATCACACTCATTTTGGAATTTTTGCAGGATACACTGAATAAAGAGTTGGCCCTTAATTTCTTAAAGGTGCAAGTGAAGGCTCTTGCCTGTTACAGGTGTCAGGTAAATGGTGAATCTTTATGGCCCTTCCAGATGTGGTCTGCATCTTGAAAGGAGTGAAACATCTTCGTCCTCCCTTATTGTTACTAGTCAAATATCTGACCTGCAGGCCTTGTCTTGCCAGGAGCCATTCCTTCAGGTGACTCCAGGAGCAATACAGCTGCATACTATTCCTTCCATTTTGCCAAAAGTAGTCTCAGATTTTCACCTGAATCAGTCCATTTCCCTGCCAAATCTGGATAGGGAGAGGGATACAGAGGAATATCGCCTGTCACACCCTTGGATGTCAAGAGACATATTGTGAGGTATCTGGAGGTTTCTAAACCTTTCTGGAAGACGGAGTACCTGTTTGTCCTTTATGGTAGAGGCAAACAGTGAGCCGGCTTCTTGGGCTACAATAGATCACTGGATTAAGGAGGTAGTCATGGCTGCATATGTGAATCCTGAAAAGCTGTTACCTAGTCAGGTTAGGGCTCATTCAACTAGGACTCAGGTGGTGTCATGAGTGGAAGTTAGTTTGTTGTCTCCCATTGACATTTGCCAAGCTGCAACATGGTCCTCTTTACACATCTTTTTCAGGTATTATCATCAGGATGTGCAGGTCTGGGAGGACATAGCCTGTGAATGTATGGTTTTGACAGGACCACGGGCAGCCTCCCGCCCTATTCAGCAGTAGCTGGGGTACATCCCACTGGTTCTGAATTCATCTGTCTGGGCACTAGGAAATGAGAAATTACTACTTACCTGATAATTTACTTTTCCTTAGACCAGATAGATGAATTCAGCTTCCCGCCCTTGGCTGCCAAATGATTGTGTTATGGTCCTCCTACATGGCTAAGTGTTCCAAGGATTACTGGTGTTAGTCCAGTCCTTAGACTAGTGTTAATGCATTCTTTGTCTTAGCTCAGTTGGTTGAGTACTGAAATGGTTATCTGTTTTAATCAAGTTTTTGCTAGTCTGTCCACAGTTGGCTTTTTAAGAGCATACTGGCAGGCTGATGTCAATGCAGGAGTATATATACTGTGACATCAGCTTTGCTCTATCTCAATCTGCTGGTAGAGGTACAAAACCCACTGGTTCTGAATTCATTTTCTGGTCTAAGGAAAAGGAAATTATCAGGTAAGTAGTAATTTCTCATTGCATTACATGCTTTTGCTTTTGCTGACTAGAACTCAATGGTATTATTATATTATTTGTTTGTTTACATTTGTTACCATGCACTGACCATCCCCCCCCCCCCCCCCCCCACAAAGACCACCTTGCAACCTGGGCAGCACAAACAAGTAACTAAGGAGACAGTCAATAGGAATGCAGAATCATACCACTAGCTAATGAACTGCTTCCCCAATTGATACTTTTTCAGTTAGTGTGCACTGGTAACCTCTGTCACAAGATAGGGAGAAAGGGTGGCTGGTGTCATGTTGACTAATGGCAGCTGGCCTGGGAACAGGAGGTCACTCCTGTCACCCCTCTAGACCACCAGGTATTTTTGGTGAATCTTGAGGGGTCGGAAGGGTGGGCGGAAGCTCTGCTGTTTGGGGGGGTTGTCAAATTCAATATTGTAATGATTATCAGGCCAATACAGTACAGTGCGCTCTGGTGGACCGCACTGTTAACCCACGTTTGGACACGCATTTTCAATGTGCTAGCTTTACCCCTTATTCAGTAAGGGGTAATAGCGCGTTGAAAACGCGCGTCCAATCCCTCCCAAAACTAATAGCTCCCGCAACATGCAAAGTAAAAACTGCTTTTCTGTACACACTCTGACTTAATATCATGGCGATATTAAGTCGGAGGTCCCAAAAGTAAAAAATAATTAAAAATAAAAAAAATAAAAAATTTAAAATCAGCCCGCGGCTCGTGGGTTGAAAACCGGATGCTCAATTTTGCCGGCGTCCGGTTTCCGAACCCATGGTTGTCAGTGGGTTTGAGAACTGACGCCGGCAAAATTGAGCATTGGCTGTCAAACTCGCTGACAGCTGCCGCTCCTGTCAAAAAAAGAGGCGCTAGGGATGTGCTAGTGTCCCTAGCGCCTCTTTTTACCGTGGGCCCTCATTTGAATACTAAATCGCACACGCAGGAGAGTGGCCTGTGCGTGCGCCGGGAGAGCGGGCGCTCACCCAGTCTCCCGCGACTTTTACCATATCGGCCTGATAGTAATGAATGGGAATGGTTAGGGTGGGTTCTAGTTTTTTTTTTTTTTAACCAAAAGGGGGAAATGAAAACAAAAAAGAAAGAATTGGGGGTGGACCTGAAATGGCCCACCCCTGAAATGAAACTGGAATGAATATTCTTTAGGCTACCACCCCTACTGACTAGAAATGTACTGATTTGAATGTATTTGTATGCTAATCAGTTCCTTTAAATATGTGCAGTGCTGGGGCCAAGAATAAGATGAGGTATTTCACATTCTTCATGTTGCCTCTGTGTTAGGCTATTTATTATGTATTAAATGATCTAATGTGGCTTAATGAATGAGCGCCTAAGTTTTGTACCTGAGGTAATGGAGGATGAAGTGATTTGCCCATTGTCACAAGGGAGTCGAAACCTGGTTTTCCAGAATGCAGCCTACTGCTCTAACTGCTAAACTAAACTCCTCCCCTCCCTCTTGCTCTTCTGTTTCAGTGTCTCCTGTCAGAGGACACACTGTAATCTTTTTTGACTGTTACAGGTTTACTGTGCCATTCCACAGGGGTAAGCGTAGTTTTCTTTGCCTCTGCACTCTGCAGCACAGTAGAGAGATATCTCTGTGTTTCACAGCAGTGGGTATAAAACAGTGACTGACTGGCAGCCAGGTAAAGCAGTTTTTTGCTCTTTGACTTTCTGTATAGGAAAAGGGGTCAGTATATGTATGTGACTCTTCCACAAACTGTTGTTACTTAGTCTCTAGTCAGTGTATGTCTACCATCAGCAAGGGGACTGTAGCATACCTTGCTTCTAACAAGAGTGACTGAGTCTGGTACGCTGTCTGTTTGTATCCACACTAGTACTGGGAGCACAGTATACTTATTATCCTCGCAAACAATACATTTGGACTTACCGGCACTTGGCCAAACAGTTTCTTATAGAACAGATGGGTGGGGAGGTCAGATGATCTGTCTGCACCCATATTTGCTTTATAATGGTGATGATGGCAGCTCCTCCCAAGTTTCCATGTTTCACATCTTATACCTTTCTGGCAGCATAGTATAGAGAATGCCAGCAAGCCAAATATTTTGAAAATTCACAAGATGGCTCTGCTCAGGACAGCCCACGAGCTTTAAAAATGCAGGTGGTGCTGGCATTGTGCAAGTGGGAGAAGCAGTGCAGTGGCTTGAATTGTGTGTGACAGATGAGGGGTCCAGAGACAGCAGGATTTTGCCAGGGATATGGTGGGGTTTCCCTCAGATTGCTGACCCCTGATGAGAGTAAGAAACGCTTACATTTAGTGGCCACGTAGAATCCTGATCCCTTCTATGAGCAGAGGAGAGGGCAAGCTGACTAAATTCTCAGTATAGAAGTTGTGACTTCCTTTTGAACATAACTGCTAAGGGTGAAAAATGAATAATTAGGCTAAAGCAGTCCTACATGCTCGGTTATGTGAGTTGCTTTGTTACGTCAGAGTGAGTGAACTTGGTGTGGTGAAATGGGGATCTTTGGGCCTGTTGTGATTCATTATTTTTTGTTTCCCTAGTAAGATCTCTTTTTTCTTACAATCCATGCACATGGTCCAGGATTATATATCTTTGAAGAATGCTAAGAAAACAGGTAAATTAAGGCATCCCAGTAGAGGGGATGTCTTTAAGCAAACTTACAAGCAACACTTCCTCTCAGCAGAAACACTTCTTGCAACCATGTGCTTCTGAGTGACTGTCAGCTTTCCCCCATCATCTAGTTTTAAAGTTGCCCTATCTCCTTTTTAAAGGTTAGTGCTAGCAGCCTGGTTCCACTTAGGTTAATGTGGAAAAGGCCTCCCCTTCCCAAAATGATGCCCGGTTCCTAACAAACTTTAAACCCTCTTCCTTGCACCATCATCTCATCCACGCATTGAGACTCTGGAGCTCTGCCTGCCTCTGGGATCCTGCACATGGAATGGGGAGTATTTCTGAGAATACTATCCTGAAGGTTGTGGTTTCAACTGTCTACCTAAAATCGACTTCCAGAACCTCCCTCCTACCCTTTCATATGTCATTGGTGCCCATAATGACCAAGAAAGCCAGCTCTTCTGCAGCACTCTCTAAAATTCTGTGTGATATGCAAAGTCTGCCACCTTCACACCAGGCTGGAAAGTTGCCAAGTGATCTTCATGTCCACCAGCCACCCATCTATCTACCTTTCTAATAATCAAATCGCTAACTACAATGGCCATCCTAACCCTTCCCTCCTGAGCACGTGTCCTTGGAGACCTCTCCTTGAGTGAGAGGATACTAGGGATGTGAATCGTTTTAGGACGATTAAAATTATCGTCCGATAATTTTAATATCGTCTTAAACCGTTATGGAACACAATACAATACAGATTCTAACGATTTATCGTTATAAATCGTTAGAATCGTGAGCCGGCACACTAAAACCCCCTAAAACCCACCCCCGACCCTTTAAATTAAATCCCCCACCCCCCCGAACCCCCCCCCCAATAACTTAAATAACCTGCGGGTCCAGCGGCGGTCCGGAACGGCAGCGGTCCGGAATCGTTTTCGTTTTCGTACGGAAAATGGCGCCGGCAGGAGATCGACTGCAGGAGGTCATTCAGCGAGGGTTCCGGCGCCTCGCTGAACGACCTCCTGCAGTCGATCTCCTGCCGGCGCCATTTTCCGTACGAAAACGATTCGCGGCGGGAAATCGCTCCCTGACCCCCGCTGGACCTCCAGGAACTTTTGGCCAGCTTGTGGGGGGCCTCCTGACCCCCACGAGACTTGCCAAAAGTCCAGCGGGGGTCCGGAAGGACCTCCTGCCGTCCAATCTTTTTCGTCTATGGCCGCCGCCATTTTTCGGCGCCATTTTGGAAAATGGCGCCGGCTGAAGACGACAAGATTCAGGAGCAGGAGCCCGTTCCGGACCGCCGCTGGACCCGCAGGTTATTTAAGTTATTTGGGGGGGGGGGTTCAGGAGGGTGGGGGATTTAATTTAAAGGGTCGGGGGTGGGTTTTAGGGGGTTTTAATGTGCCGGTTTTTCGATTTTTCGATTTTTAACGATTTTTAACGATTTTTCACGATATTTTACCCCCCCAAATGGCAACAATACGATTCCCTCCCCCTCCCAGCCGAAATCGATCGTTAAGACGATCGAGGACACGATTCACATCCCTAGAGGATACTATATCACCTTGAGGGCAGGTCCTAGTTATAGGATTGCTTTCTGCATCATCAAGGTGATGCTCTTCTTCTAGGTGACCTTTCTCCTCCAAAGGAGCACAGGGGCTACCAGATTAGAGGTAGGACTTCTCTACTATGTCCCTGAAGGTCTCCTCTGTATACCTCTCTGTCTCCTTTAGCTCCTCCAGGTCTGCCACTTTACTCTTCAGAGATTGGACTCATTCTCTGAGGGCCAGGAGCTCTTTGCACCTAGTGCACACTTACAACCTCTTGCCAGTTGGGAGATAATCATACATGTGGCACCCAGTGGGAAAGGCTGGAAAGCCTCCCTCTCACTGCCCGACTACTTTCTAAATCTTAATTTAGATGATTTGTTATCGAGTTAAAATTTCTGAGGGAGTAGGGATGTAAACCTAATCTAAAGTACATTTAGTCTATTGATTTATTTAGTATTTGTCTGACAGTGATCCTCAACACATTGCAATTAATCAAGATATTAATTACCCACCTTATTAACTATTGTTTTTAATTAAATTCCTTCTGTATAAATTTTATAGTAAATTTATAGTGAGGAAAATGAAGATGTTCGCACCATTAGTTGTGTACTTCTGATCCTCTTCTGCTGCAAGGGCTGCAGGACTTCTGGAAGCTGGATCTATGGAGCTTGAAGCATGGATTTGTTCGCGGTGGACCTCTGGAGTCCTCTCCCAGGAGCTACTGGGTAGAATATGCAGATGAGCCTTCTGGTTCTCTTCTGCTGGAAACTCAAGAGGTAAGAGGTTCCAAATATCAGGAGTCTGCTACAAAGAAGGTTGACTTGCGAATCTCATACAAACAAACTTAATGGAAAGAGGAAACTTCAAGTAAGGCTATTTGTGAAGAGTGCAATGCTCTTAGGACAATATAGCCTCAGCAGGGTTGTAGTACAAAGACTAGGGGACATGGAATGAAGATACTAAGTAGTAAATGTATAACAAATAGGAGAACATATTTCTTCACTCTATGCATAATTAAGCTCTGGATTTTGTTGCCAGTGGACAAGGTGAAAGCTGTTAGGTAACTGGGTTTAAAACAGGTTTGGACAAGTTCCTGGAGGTAATATCCATAAACCATTATTAAATTGGACTTGGGAAAATCCACTGCTTATCCCTGGGTTAAGCAGCATGGAATCAGTTTAACTTTTGGGTTCCTGCCAGGTACTTGTGACCTAGATTGGCTATTGTTGAAAACAGGATAATAGGCTTGATGGACCTTTGGTCTGATTCAATATGGCAATCTTAAATTACTATGTTCCAAAGTAGAATGAAAGACAGGAAGACAAAAGTAAATAGATGTTATCTGGTCTCACAACAAGGCATAAAATAATGTTAGTCTGGGGATTTATGTCATATATAAACCCTGTCTTTAGCCTTACCTTTAGTTTTTAGCATACAAATTCACTTCCTGTATATATTCTGAATCAAGACTAAACCAGACATATTGGGAGGGTAGCTTAAAGAACTGAGCATAGCCCCCATATACAGGCAAATATCTGACAACATGCAGATCTACCTTAGTATTTTATAACCCATGTATTGTGCTTTTTGAGACTTTCTGTCTAAGTGGCGATGTTTAGCAGCCACCACGTAGCTGGAGAAGTCAGAAGTGGCCCTGAATGCATACATGATGCAAAAACTATTTGCCAATCTATTTTAAAATTACACATGCAGATAATTTATATGTGAAAATAATGTAGAAGTTATGTACATATTAAGTCCCTATTTATGTGTGTAAGTTGGCAAATGTTTCTAACTTGTGCGTAAAGGAAATTAACCCATTTTCTGGTTCCTGAACCAGTTTGCACAGTCCATCTTGGAGAGCCTGAACTCTCTCCTAGTTCACGCAAACCTTCCACCCAGCCAACAATCCTGTATAAACATATGTGATATCACTTATACAAGATAAATTTAGTAGGTGTAAAATTGCGTGAGTAAGTTGCCAAATCTACCTGCATCTCTTTTAAAAGAGCAGGTTATACATATATATGTTGAACCTGCCCTGGAAAATCTGTAGACCACCCCTCTTTTACATGCATATATTTGCATATGAACCCTTATTTACACTCAGATGTTTGTTTATAAAATAGCATGTATACATGCTATTTACATGCATAAATGTTCATTTTTCCATGCCCAACTTTTTGAAAACTCACCCCCCTTGCTTATACTTGTTCCACTGACTGTACATGGCTATAAATCATTTCAGAAGAATGTATATTATTCATACCATACCTTTGTGTATCCTCACAAGTTGCAAGAGGTCTTTATTGTTTCAAAATCAGATTTGTGTGGCTGAATTGCCAATTTGCTGTCAGTGTAACAGGAATATCTTCAATTCCACTGGACAGTTTGCAAGCCTAAAAAGAATTAGACAAGCTTTGGAATTTTTAAACTAAGAGGACGAGGATCCCGGCAAGATCAGAGGCAATGTGTGATTCTTGCTACATTTTTTGTGATTTTTAGCCTCTGTCCCCTGAACAACATCCCAATTACTTAAAAAAAAAGAGCCTTCTGTTCCAATCCCCTTTACCCTACCATCCCTGCACAATCACATCCACATGAACCTTTATCTCCATTGATATTTACATTTCCCATATTAACTCTTCAAGAGTTTCAGCCTGAATACCGCTCATCCGTTTCTGACCCAATCATGAGGTTTTTTTTATTATACTCATTACTTTAAATGTTTTTCAAAAAGATGCTTGACTTGTGAATGTATAGCTAGTAGTGAATGGTCAGTAGCTGGGGCTGAAGCCTTGCTGCTCACAAGTTTCAAACATGTGCTAATTCAGCTCCTTAATGTATGTGTAATAGTCATACATATTTTACAGTGGATCAAATTTGTTAACTAAAATAATTCTGGGCAACTTAGTTCGCCTCCTTAGGAGCAAAAACATTGCAGCACACAAAGAATTTTGTGCTAGCAGTTTTTTTTCTAATAGAAAGTTCATTGTATTTCGTGGGCATGTCCCGTACTGAGTCTTCTGACAGACGGGCAGCCAGTCATAAGCGCAGGGGAAACGCTCGCCCTTTCCTAGGTGTGGCTCTTCTGCCACTTTATAAAAATCGCAAGCCTAAGGCTTAATTCCTCTGCTTTGTACTATAGCTCCCGGTGAATTAACATTCTTGAGCTGAAATAGACAAGTAAGTAAGAGGTGGTGGTTTTGCTTACGGCTGTTTAGAGGATAATTTTTCTGAAGTTTCGTTCTTCGTTGTGCTTGTTGTTTCTGCGCTCAGGAGCATGGGGGAAAAATGGGTGTGCTCTTAGCATTTCAAGCGCCGGTGCTATATACTATATATATTTTTTTTAAGTATCTTGCTGTGTTAATCAGTCTTGCAAATGTTGACAGCTTATTCCTTTTTTTTTTTTCTCCTGGGAAAGAATACAGTTGTGCAGTTTTTATTAATGCTGAAAAAAGTCATACTGTTTGGGACTGATTTTCTCCTTTTCTCGGTGGTAGTCATGGAAAGGAGGATCCTGCTGCATTCAAACTGTTGCATGAGTCACAGGAAATGAATGTTCCACGTCTGGAAACTTAAAAAAAAATATATTACTATGGTTTGTGTTGGCTTGCAGTGTTTCTGACTTAACTGCTTCGCATCCACTGCCCTAAAAGCTGCTCCTAATAGACTGTGTTCATTTTGCAGGTTATCTCTCATCCATTTAGATTGTCTGATAACATAAGGACATATAAACTGACTCATATACACTTTACTGCCAATGAGTTATTTGACAGCTCACTGGTTTAACAAAAGTCTTTTCCTTTAAAATTCCACCCTGCTTTTTTTTTTGTATAGGAAAGGTGAGGCTATGGCACTCTTCAGCTCTTTGTCTTTCGTGAACTAGTTTGCCAGGTTTCTTAAGTACACTGTGAATGTAAATAATTACTGTACTCAAGTGATAGGCCAAAAAAAAAAAAAGAAAAACAATTGCAAACCATCTCTATTCTCTGAGCATTTAACCACAGGTAGGCATATCTGATTTAAGATGATCTGGGAGCAAACTAGGCATTTTTTTTCCATGGTTCTTTTAGGCAGAAATGGAAGGGTTTCCCTGTGGTCCATATGATGTGAGGGAGGTGGTTGGGGGTGGCAGTAAATATTCAGCCTCTTTTTCTTCTTTAACAAAATATTATATATTATATATATTATATATGCCACAAATTTATCAAAGGTTAAATCTCTGGTTGTCTTCCACAAATTTGTAGATTATACAGATATATATACAGATTTTCCTCATTTGACTGAGGCTTGTGGCCAAATCTGTGATTTGCCGATTTTCTGGAAGGTCCATAGAATTATCCGCAAACCTACATTTAACAGGCTTTGCGTATATCAGCCCATGAGCAAGGTTTACTGAAGCATAAAATAATTCAAATCCAGAGAATCAAAGTAAAATTGACAGTCTGTGATACAATCGGGGACTTTGTTTTTACCCCAGGTAAAACAGGGTTCAACTCATTGTACTGCTGGAAGGCAAATTCAAAACATTATCCACTGTGAACACTTTTAAACTTATTCATATATCACACAGTTTCCATGTAGGCTCATTAAATTCACACAGCATGCATGGTTATATTTAGCAATGTACCCCGTCCTCCCCCAATAGCAGCATCAATTTAAAAAGAATTTTTTTTTTTTTGTTTGGAAGAAGGAGGGAAAGGTTTGCATTTTGATGTCACCCACATGCCATTCCCATAAAATAAAATTGGGTATCCTAAGTAATAGATTATTTGGTATTTGTTATAATCATAGCAATTAAGCATGTTTTCTGTGGCATCAGTATTGTACCTTCATTCAGTGACTGCTTGTATGATCTATCACAGCGAAGCACGTATCATGACAATAGCGCTGACGGTACTGGCATGGAGCATCTTCACAATGGAGGGAAAAACCGCATCAAAATTCAAGAAAATATGGGATAAGCACCAAGAACCCTTGGCAGTAGTGAAGCAAGGGTAAAGCTGGAAATCAATCAAGCAGGGTCTGTGGGACTGCAGTAGGGAAGGGAAATTAATGCATCATGGGGTTAACCGATGAAATGTTATATTGGGATGCTTTACTACATTTCTCCTTTGCTCCTAGTACTTACATCTTTAGTCACAGTAAAAATTCTCCCTCCCATTCTGGTTTTAACCATCCCATTAGTCAGAGCATTTGACTCATCCATTCAGAAGTGAACTTTGTGAAAACCGAGGGACCCACCAAAAAAAGAAATATTTCAAGAACCACAGCCTAATGCAGAGCTTCTCTTAGTGCTGGTGCTATCGACGTCGTGTTTTAGCTTCTGGTATTTTTTTTTTTTTGCTGGTCTGCTTTCTACCACTCTTCCTCTTGTGTAAAGTACACTTTATCTTGTGACCCACTTAGGAGTCTTTAGGGAGCCAGTAGAGGATGCAGACCTTTGGATGGGGCCCCCAGTTCCAATATTCAGGTTAAATATGTGGCAGTAAAACCATCTGTGGAAAGCTTCTTGAGCATGAATGCAAATAATACTATTGGCCTGCTCACAACACACATCGTAGAAATACAGGATTCAGTGTTTGCCAAGCTGTTTAGATTTCACTTTAATTTTTCTTATAGTGAATACCTGAACACTTGAGTTTCTCAGCCTCTGCTTTTACTTTCAGGTCCATGATGGGGCCCTATCCGAGGGTTACTTAGCAGCTCTCTGAAAAGGAGGTAGACTCGAATGACAGTTTAGCAGAATAGGTGTTTGATGCATAGAACACTAGTGTCCCAGCAAATGTGGTGGCAAAAATATGATTTACTAAATCATGGACAAACCAGAGGGTCTTCAGCTGAGAATAAGCGAGGGTAAAATTAAAGATCGTGTAGGATCTCTGGTATTGACAAAATCCATTATGAGGCTCATCACAAAATTAAAGTTAAGTAATAGTAGGTGATATCCTATTGCGGTTGGGTAACTAGTTAAAGAATAGGAAATAGGGTAGGACTGACTGGAGGTCATATTTCTCAAAGGAGAAAGGTGCTAGCGTTTTGCAGACCTGTGCAAACAATTACTGTGCTGCCTCTCCTCTCCCCCACCCAATTCATTCAGCCTGTGTCCTGCTCAGTCAAAAAAAAAAGCACAGCTCCCTCCATATTTTTAAAAACTGACACCCCTCCAATGGAACCCATGGTCAAGGGAAAAGTATTAGGTACGCTGGGCAAACCTTACAGCCTTGCACACACACACACACACACACACACACACACACACACACACAATTATGCATTTATAACCAATTTTATCTGAAAAAAAGAACATTCAAAAGTACAGTCTTCTGAGGCAAAAATATCACTTAGAGCATGCATATTTTATTTACATGCACTGCTGTGGTGCGATCCAGAAACCTCTGCAAAAAAGATACTTGGAACTCCTATGGATTTATGCCTTTTGTAATGCATGTTGGGTGTGGGCTTGGCCCTCAGAAAGCCATGAATAAACAGAATTACCATTACAATATAGTAAACCTCCCATACCAAAACAACTCTATCTGCCAGCACTCAAACAGTAAGAACCTTATCTATGAAAAGGCAACACTATACATATTACACCAGGCCCTAGAATGCCAATACATTCACAATAGGAAAACAGAAGAAATCAGACTGCTGTAAATCCATACAGATAAATTACATGGCAGCAGAATACCTCACCTCAGTATCACATGCAGAACAGAGAGAGACCTTGACCAATACAGAATGAAGACAGCAGAAAGTGTAAATAGAAACATGCTTAAAAGAAATGAACTGGATCCCACAACAAGCCAGCCTCTGTATGCAGAGCAACAATGGAAAAACAGAAACATTACCATTCTTCATAAAACATAAAATAATAAAATAAAGAAATATAAAACAACAATCATAATAGTAAAATCAAATTCATAAAAAGAATAAATATTTCAAACCAGTTAATAAATAGAATATTCAGAACTTCCCAAACACCAATAAAATATTTGAAAAAAGGATGAATACAAAAAATACAATAATTAAAACATGTTCTCATATTTCCCCAAAAAATAATAAAATATTTCAAAACAGCAGAAACATCAGATTACACCCAATAATTAAAACTAATAAGGATTAACAAATCCCCTGTTCTCCATCCCTGGGATCTTTTGATTTCCAGTCACCCTGTGATTGCCATGGTTTGGGGGATGCAGGGCTGCACAAACTTTATCTTCACACACATACACACACACAAACATAACATATTCATTCTCTCACACACTCCCTCTTTCATATACATGCCTATATTGTCATACCACTCTCTCTCTCTCACAGGCACACACACAATCGCACATGCACGCAGACATGCAGCTTTCACACACACACAGGGTCTCACACATAAATACACACACATGCACAAGCACAAAAGCTCTGACATAGTCACACAGACAAGCTCTCACACAGAATACATGGTCGCATGTTAGTGCGCACTAACGGAAGCTAGTGCGCACTAATGGGAGTTAGTGCGCGCTAACTCGAAAACGATTCACCACGAAAACAAAAATAAAAATACCGATCCGCGGGAGATACAAGATTTCCCATGGTTTTATGAAACTGAAACCAGAAACAATCGCCGGCATGATAAACATCTCTAATTCACACAGGCTCCCACACAGACACACACACACAAACATGGCCTTTTCTTTTCTTCAGGCCATGGTGGGAAGAGCTCCACCACAGCCCCATTCAGCCTTACCTTCACTTTCGGCTGTGGTGGGATGAGCTCCACATCATTCCTGTGGGCTCATCTTTGCTTTGGCCCTGCCGGCCTTTCTGTGATTTGGGGGGGAAGCAGTACGCACATGTGCACAGCTAAGAGGGAACACTGCCATGGTCTTTTCCCATATTTGGCCACTGGTGGTTTACACTCTCCTGGCAGCCCGCCTCTCTTCTTCACGGCCAGCAGATTGAGCTCCAGCAGCCTGTCTGCTGCCGCTGGCCTACTAGGTGTGCCACCCCATGCAAATCCACGGTGTGCACACCCGGTTGCCTGGACCTGAGTGGAGTACTCCAAAGATCTATACTGGGACCACCGCATTTTAATATATTGATAAATGATTTGGAAAAGAAAGTGAAGAGTGAAGTGCTCAAATTCGCAGATAACACAAACTGATTCAAAGTTGTTAGATCATGAGCCGATTGTGAGGTGTTGCATATAGATCTTGCAAGACTGGAAAATTGGATGTCTGTCTAAATGTCAGGTGAAATTTTAATGCAGACAAGTGCAAAGTGATGCTTATAGGGAAAAATAATCCAAACTATAGGTTCATGATGCTGGGTTGCACATTAGGCATCACTACCCAGGAAAAATATTTGTCACTGTGGACAATAATTTGAAATTGTTGGCCCAGTGCACAAGGATGATCAAAAAGGCAAATAGAATGCTAGGTATTAAGTAAAGAATAAGAACATAAGAAATTACCATGCTGGGTCAGACCAAGGGTCCATCAAGCCCAGCATCCTGTTTCCAACAGAGACCAAAACCAGGCCACAAGAACCTGGCAATTACCCAAACACTAAGAAGAACCCATGCTACTGATGCAATTAATAGCAGTGGCTATTCCCTAAGTAAACTTGATTAATAGCTATTAATGGACTTCTCCTCCAAGAACTTATCCAAACCTTTTTTTAACCCAGCTACACTAACTGCACTAACCACATCCTCTGGCAACAAATTCCAGAGCTTTATTGTGCGTTGAGTGAAAAAGAATTTTCTCCGATTAGTCTTAAATGTGCAACTTGCTAACTTCATGGAATGCCCCCTAGTCCTTCTATTATTCGAAAGTATAAATAACTGAGTCACATCTACTTGATCAAGACCTCTCATGATCTTAAAGACCTCTATCATATCCTCCCTCAGCCGTCTCTTCTCCAAGCTGAACAGCCCTAACCTCTTCAGCCTTTCCTCATAGGGGAGCTGTTCCATCCCCTTTATCATTTTGGTTGCCCTTCTCTGTACCTTCTCCATCGCAACTATATCTTTTTTGAGATACGGTGACCAGAATTGTACACAGTATTCAAGGTGCAGTCTCACCATGGAAAATATAGAGGCATTATATCTATCAATCCATGGTGCAACTGCAGCTTGACTATTGTGTAGAGTTCTGGGTCAAAATGATGTAGTGGAACTAAAAAAAAAGATACAGAGAAGGACAAAGATACAGGGAATGGCTCCCCTAGGAGTAAAGGGTAAAGAGGTTAGGGCTCTTTAGCTTGGAGAAGACAGTTGAGAGGAGATGTGATAGATGTCTGAAAAATCTTGAGTGAGCTGGAATTGGATAAACAAGGTAGAATTATTTACCCTTTCAAATAGTACTAGGAGACACGCCATAAAGCTTCTAGGTAGCATGTAATTAAGCTTTGGAATTTGTTGCCAGAGGATGTGGTAAAAAGTTAGTGTAGCTGGGTTTAAAACTGGTTTAGACAAGTTTCAGGAGGAAAAGTCCATAAGTTATTATAAGATATGTAGATTTGGGAAAGCCATTACTTATCCCTGGTTATGAGCAAGAAGGATTTACTCTGTTCTTTGAGATCCTGCCAGGTACATGTGACCTGGTCTGGCTACTGTCAGAGAGAGGATACTGGGCTTGATAGTTTTTGATCTGATCCAACATGGCATTTTTTGATGGTCGTACGTTCGTATTAGAACAGGAAAAGAAAATGGGCAGAGTGGCTTGGCCTTATGGTCATCAATGGGTATCATAACTAGGGATGTGAATCGTTTTTTGACGATTTAAAATATCGTCCGATATATTTTAAATCGTCAAAAATCGTTAGAGCCGCGATACAATAACAATTCCCCCGATTTATCGTCAAAAAATCGTAAAGAAGGGGGAGGGGAAGGGGGAGGGGAAGGGGGAGGGCGGGAAAACCGGCAGACTTAAACAACCCTAAAACCCACCCCGACCTTTTAAAATGAATCCCCCACCCTCCCGAACCCCCCCCCAAATGCCTTAAATTACCTGGGGTCCAGAGGAAGGGTCCCGGTGTGATCTTTTACTCTCGGACCTCCGTGCATTGTAGAAACAAAATGGCGCCGGCGCTACCTTTGACCTGTCATATGACAGGTCAAAGGTAGCGCCGGCGCCATTTTGTTTTTTTGTCCCCCGACGTCAGGAGCGTAGGAGATCGCTCCTGGACCCCCGCTGGACCCCCAGGGACTTTTGGCCAGCTTGGGGGGGCCTCCTGACCCCCACAAGACTTGCCAAAAGTCCAGCGGGGGTCCGGAAAATGGCGCCAGCCATACGGCGTATGGCCGGCGCCATTTTCCGATTCGCGGTAGGAGATCGCTCCCGGACCCCCGCTGGACCCCCAGGGACTTTTGGCCAGCTTGGGGGGGCCTCATGACCCCCACAAGACTTGCCAAAAGTCCAGCGAGGGTCCGGAACGACCTCCTGCAGTCGATTCGTGTTGCCGTACGGCCGGCGCCATTTTGCAGGAGGTCGTTCCGGACCCCCGCTGGACTTTTGGCATCTTGTGGGGGTCAGGAGGCCCCCCCAAGCTGGCCAAAAGTCCCTGTGGGTCCAGCGGGGGTCCGGAAGCGATCTCCTACGCTCCTGACATCGGGGGACAAAAAAACAAAATGGCGCCGGCGCTACCTTTGACCTGTCATATGACAGGTCAAAGGTCGCGCCGGCGCCATTTTGTTTCTACAACGCACGGAGGTCCGAGGTCCGAGAGTAAAAGATCACACCGGGACCCTTCCTCTGGACCCCAGGTAATTTAAGGCATTTGGGGGGGGGGTTCGGGAGGGTGGGGGATTTATTTTAAAAGGTCGGGGTGGGTTTTAGGGTTGTTTTAGTCTGCCGGTTTTCCCGCCCTCCCCCCCCCCCCACTGCACCCCAGGTAATTTAAGGCATTTTGGGGGGGGTTCGGGAGGGTGGGGGGATTTATTTTAAAGGGTCGGGGTGGGTTTTAGGGATGTTTTAGTGTGCCGGTTTTCGATTTACACGATATTTAAAAAACCCAAACTGCGACGATCTGATTCCCTCCCCCTCCCAGCCGAAATCGATCGTTAAGACGATCGATCACACGATTCACATCTCTAATCATAACATATGCTGCTTCTATATCTCTCTGCTGTAGTACATCCTACAGTGCAGAACACGCCCCACTAAATTCATCACATAAGTAAAATTTAAATACTGCAACAGTGCCTCTATACTCTTCCTTTCCCTTGTGTTGTGCAAAGTTGAGTTTAAGTCTGTAATATAGAAGTAGGTTATACCATTCCTGATAACTTGTGAGTTATCTGGCTAAATGGCGATCTTTGAATATTTTGGGAACTTAAAATTTAGCCATGTAACATAGATGGGTTCTGGAGGCATTTTGGACAGAGTAAGGTTAGCCAGATATATTATCCATCTAAACCCTGATAATCGGAATTAGCCAATCTTATGTTTGGTGGCTTGCAAGCTGCTGCACTCACCCTGACACTGCCAGCTCCCTCCTTTGCAGCACACACCGCCAACCTTACCGAATGTGGCAGGATGCCGCCGAAACTGCTGTCTCTAGCTTCTGCCTAAGCGTGCATGTGCCTGATGCTTCTATATTTAAAGAGCACGCTGTGGGAAAATGCTGCTGCGCCCACAGATGATATCATCCTCTTCAGCCCTATAAAAGGGTCAGCAGATGACCAACAGATCCTCCAACCTAGTGTGGTGTGTGGTGTTTTTCATCCTGTCAGCCTTGCCTCATCCTTCCAGCCTGCCCTGCCTCATCCAGCCTTGCCCTTGTCTCGCCGGCTTATTCTGCCTTATCCTTGTCTCCTCCTTGGATTGACTTCTGGAACTGATCCCCTTGCCTGAACATCAACCTTATTTGCTCGCTGCCTGCCTCTGACCCTATTCTCTGAGAGACTCTCGCCTAAGCCTTGCTGGACCCCGGAACCCAAGGGCTGAACCTGCGGGGAAAGGGGCTGATAAAGGTGAAGCTCTAGACCAGTCTCCCGCCAGAGATTCTCTGCCAGCTGTCAGTGAGGGCCTACTACGGTGCTCACCCCATAGGCTGCATCAATTTCATCTCAGCAGCTTACAGCATATCCAGCTAACTTTGGTACTGCTGTAAAACTTATCCAGCTATCTTTAACATAGCCGGCTATATTCAGTGGTGTGGCTACAATGAATATCCCTCCAACTTTGGAATTTGGCCAGTGACTGAATATTACTCCCTATGTAAATATCTTGCATAAAGATAAATGCCAAGTTACTAATCTGGTTGCCAATAATTTTCAGATTCTGTTTAGCATGCTGAAGTTTGAATCCTTGTGGAACTTGCTACATGGCTTTTTTTTCCCAATATTTTTTGAATAAAGATTTCTTGATGGGGTGAGGAGGGCTTGTATGTATGTATGTATTCCCCCATCCTATCATAAAATAAAATTAAAATATATATATATATTATATATACAGTGGGCCGGATTTTAAGAGGTACGCAGGGGCCTACATTTGTGCACGCAAGCCGGCGCACACAAATGTACGCCCAATTTTATAAGATGCATGCGCAGCCGCGAGCATGTTATAAAATCCAGGGTTGGCGCACGCAAGGGGGTTTACAATTGTGCAACCTGCACGTGCCGAGGCGCACAGCCTTCCTCTGTTCGCTCCTGGGCCACTCCGAGGCCAACTTTCCTTCCGCCCCCGCCACCTATCTTCCCCTCCCTTCCCCTACCTAACCTGCTCCCCAACCCTACCTAAATCCCTCCCCCCCACCTTTGTTTTGTTATTTATGCCTGCCTCCGGGCCCAGCGGCAGAGGAGAGGCTTTTGGCCACGCCCACGCCCCGCCCCCGGACTGCACCGCCCTGCCCATTTTTTCAAGCCCCGGGACTTACACGCGTCCCGGGGCTTGTGCGCGTCGCCGGGCCTATGCAAAATAGGCTTGGCGTGCATAAATCCACCTGGATTTACGCGCGTAGGCTTTGAAAATCTGCCCCAGTGTGTGTATATGTCTGTGTAAATGTATCCATTTGCTTTTCAGCTGAAAGTGTTTGCATACGGTAGTTGTACTACACTGTTAAACATGTCTTTTGTTCCCTTCCCCCACACTCGCAGCTAACATGTGAGGAAGATGGAAGGGTGATAGACAAGCTGTAAGCCATTGTCAGGCCTGGACTTGGGGCACAGTGAGCTCTATGCACTCCATTTCTAAAGGAAATGAAAAAGCATCATGCTAAAGCAGGCCTGTTGAGTATAGTTTGTGATATACTAGCCTTGCAACATACAGACCCTCATGCATCATTGGCACTACTTAATTTTAAAACCTAGGAGCAAGACTCCTGTGAGCTCTAACTTATCTGACCTTGCAGGCAACATGCTAAGTAAAAGTTGCTTATTCCTATATAACTTACATTCCTAGACTAAAAATTAATGGGAGGTAGTTTTCCAAATCATCCATTTTTGTAATTGAAATGTTTTGTTATATAAAGGAAACATTTGGTAATATTTCTTTTCTTATTTGCTGCCTGTTTTTCAGGAACTTGAACCATCATGTCTCGTCCATCCGTTATTCAAGAATTGCTAAAGCAGACCTTCTACCAAGATAGTCAGAGTCAGCTCTCCACTTCCGTAAGTATATCTGACAGAAGCCAGATGTGAAAATTAAGGGAGTTTCAAAGTAAGTATTTTGGGCCAGTCTTTGTCTAGCATGGACTGGAAGAGCTGCAGAGACAATAAATACTGTCTGAGGGCTGCTTGGACAATGCCCATAGTAACAATCAAGCTGTGGAATACATTGCTAGAAGATGTGGTCATAGTTTATAGTATAGATGGGTTTAAAATAGGTTCTTCCTAGTGACATGAATTGTCCACTGTTGGAGACAGGATTCTAAGGCCTGGATTTATCAAAATGCGGTAAATATTGCATGCAATGGGAAAAGGGGTGTGTTTTATGGAAATAGGGAGTTGGTTGCAATTTGTGCTAATACCAATAGGGTAGATTTTATAAATTTGCGCACACGCGTACTTTTGTTTGCGCACCAAGCGCGAACAAGAGTACGCGGGATTTCAATAGATACGCGCGTAGCCGCGCGTATCCATTAAAATCCGGGGTTGACGCACGCAAGGCTGTCCAAAATTGGCAGCCTGTGCGCGCCGAGCCATGCCTCGGAGGGAACTTTCCTTTGGCCTCCCCCCACCTAACCCACCCCCCTGGCACTATCTAAACCCCTGCTGCTGAGCCTACTCAACATAGGCTCAGAGCACACAGGGGGAGTTTGACCCTATGTGAAGAGCTGTTAACACAAATTGTGATCACTTTTTCACACTTTGAGATAAGTGCCAGAATGTGGAGAGAGAGAGAGAGAGAGAGAGAGAGAGAGAGAGAGAGAGAGAGAGAGAGAGAGAGAGAGAGAGAGAGAGAGAGAACCTAGCCATAATTCCTTGAGCCTAGATAGGTATTTATATCTCTATGTGAGGCCCACCTAGTAACTCGAGGTGAGGTTTAGGTATTAGTGTAGGGGTTAGGGGCCACTTTGACATTCAATGTGAGCTGTATGAAGAGAACAGTGCTCTCTTGTGAACATCTGAATTCTTTATTTATAATTTTTTTAAAGAAGTCTTAATGTTAAATGATTCAGATTTTCCCTTAATTAATAGTGTTCGTATGTCTCACATTGAATGTCAAAGTGGCCCCAACCCCTACACTAATACCTAAACCTCACCTCGGGTTACTAGGTGGGCCTCCCATAGAGATATAAATACTAGGGGTGTGCATTCGTTTTGAACTTAAATGGAAAACGCAACTTTTTTTTTTTTTTAACTTAAAAAAATGATGAGGCGTAAACGATCGGATTTCCAACTTATTCAACATAGCTATGTTGAATACGTTGGAAATCGCGATTGTTGATCTAAATAAAAATTTAAACCCCTCACCCTCCTTAATCCCCCCCCCCAAGACTTACCAAAACTCCCCAAGCTGGCCAAAAGTTCCGTGAGGGTCCGGGAGCGGACGCGTGGGGAATCACGTAACGTCGGCGTCACTCCGACGTGACGCCGACGTCACGTGGTCCATCACGGTTCCGCTCCCGGACCCCTCGTTGGACCCAAACGGCACTTTTGGCCAGCTTGGGGGGGCCTCCTGACCCCCCCAAGCTGGCCAAAAGTGCCTTTTGGGCCCAACAAGGGGTCCGGGAGCGAACCCGAGGGGAATCACGTGACGCCGCGTCACTCCGACGTGGCGCCGACGTCACGTGATTCCCCTCGGGTTCGCTCCCGGAACCCTCGTTGGGCCCAAAAGGCACTTTTGGCCAGCTTGGGGGGGTCAGGAGGCCCCCCCAAGCTGGCCAAAAGTGCCGTTTGGGTCCAAGCCTTGGGGGGGTCAGGAGGGGGCTCCTGACCCCCAAGGCTCCTGACTCCCCAAAGCTTGCCAATAATCCCTGGGGGTCCAGCAGGGGTCCGGGAGCGATTTCGTTGTCGGCTGCCAGTAACCAAAATGGCGCCGATAGCCTTTGCCCATACTATGTCACAGAGGCTTTCGGCACCATTGGTCAGCTCCTGTCACATGATAGGAGCACAAGATGGCGCTGATGGCCATGTGACAGGGGCTGACCAATAGCGCCGAAAGCCCCTGTGACATGGTAGTTCTGGCTATTCGGCACCATTTTGAGGCGCACGGCTTGCAGTAGGGCACGGAGGGCAAATGGAACCCGGGACCCCGCTGGACCACCAGGGATCTTCGTAAGTCTTGGGGAGGGATCGGGATGGGGGGGGGGGGGTTGTATATATATACGAAAATGCTTCTAAATGTTTTTAAATGCTTGGGGTGGGTTTTTTTAAGCTTCGTTTACCGATTCGTTTTTCGGCCCGGTTTCGGGTTTCCTCGTTTCGTTTTTCGAAAAAACGAAACGAGGAAACCCGAATTGTACCACGAAGTATCCGAACCGAAAAACGACCCGGTAGAAAAAAACGAAGCACATCTCTACAAAACAGTAAACCTAACTCCTCCTCTTTTTCGGATTTGCATCGCACCATACGATATGGTGCTATCGCATGCGAAAACAGCTTAGCACATTTTGATAAATGAGGGGGTAAGTTTGATGGACTATTGGTCTGATCCAGCATGGTACTTGTTCTTATACCTAAACAAAAAATAGAGGAAAATATACTATAACCACTGTTACCTCTATTAATCATTTAAATATATTCAGAAATATTTGTCTTAAATGGAGACAGTCATAATTCAAAACAGGTGAAATATGGTCCTTGGTTAATGATTATTTAAAATGTAAGTGGAAGCTGAGAAGCTGGTTGTCCCTATTATGATGGTTACTAGGGATGTGAATCGTGTGCCCGATCGTTTTAACGATCGGGTTTGGCTGGAGGGAGAACAAAATCTGATCGGTAGAGATGTGAATCGGAATCTGTTCCGATTCCAATTCACATCACTAATTTTTTTTTAGTGAGGCCTGAGCAGATAAAAAAAACCCCACCCCGACCCTTTAAAATTGACCCCTCCCGAACCCCCCCAAAACCTTTTACATGTACCTGGTGGTCTAGCGGGGGGGGGGGGGGGGGGCCGGGAGCCATCCTCTGCACTCATACACTCCGTCTGGTAACAAATGGCGCCGATAGCCTATGACCTACTATGTCACAGGGGCTACCGGTGCCATTGGTCAGCCCCTGTGACATGGCCATCGGTGCCATCTTATTTTATTTATTTATTTAACATTTTTCTATACCGACCTTCATAGTTGAAGACCATGAAGATCTTGTGCTCCTACCATGTGACAGGGGCTGACCAATGGCACCGGTAGCCCCTGTGACATAGTAAGGGCAAAGGCTATCGGCGCCATTTTACTTACTGGCAGCTGACGGCCCGAGTGAAGGAGATCGCTCCTGGACCCCCGCTGGACCCCCAGGGACTTTTGGCAAGTCTTGGGGGACCCTCCTGACTCCCACAAGACTTGCGAAAAGTCTAGCGGGGGTCCGGGAGCGACCTCCTGCACTCCGGCTGTCCGATGCCAGTACTCAAAATGGTGCCAATAGCCTTTGCCCATACTATGTCACAGAGGCTACCGGTGCCATTGGTCAGCCCCTGTCACATGGTAGGAGCACAAGATGGTGCCGATGGCCATGTGACAGGGGCTGACCAATGTCACCGGTAGCCCCTGTGACAAAGGCTATCAGCGGCATGATGAAACCGGCACCGAGGGTGTGAGTGCAGGGGATGGCTCCCGGACTCCCCGCTGGACCACCAGGGAGTTTTGGTAAGTCTTGGGAGGATTCAGGAGGGTGGGGGGTTTGTTTAAATTTTTATTTAGGTGGCTGTATAATTCGGCGAAGATTCGTGTATTCGTGGGGAATCGCGATACGTTTCGCTTCCCCACGAATACTACGAATAGTGCATTATACGTTGTGGATTGCCAATACGGCGAAAACGAATGCACACCCCTAATAAGTCCTTATCAAGGATGTTGCAGGCTGGCTCCCATGTGTTGTCCTCGGATCCACAACCTTCCCATGCGATGAGGTACTCCCAGCGACGTTGATGGAATCTGACGTCTAGAACCTCCCGGACTTGGTAGGTGGTGTCTCCTGGCATGGAAGGATCTGCAGATTTGGGAGCTCGGGGATGGTACCTGGAGAGGATAAGAGGCTTCAAAAGCGACACATGGAAGACATTGTGCACATGCATCGAGGAGGGTAAGCGCAAGTGGTAGGAAATGTTTCCTACACGCTCGGCAATGCGGAATGGTCCACAGAATCTGAGGGCGAGTCTGCGGGAAGGAATCCAAAATTGTAGATTCTTTGTGCTCAGCCAAACACGGTCTCCAGGGAGGTAGACTGGTGCTAGCTGACGGTGGCTGTCTGCCCATCTTTTGGCAGCAAGAGCAGCCCTTTGCATCTTCCTTTGGATAGACGTCCAGAGGGCAAGTAGCTGGTAGAGATGTGCAGTCGTTTATCATGAATTAGGCAATTACAACGAAATTGCCTAATTCATAGTGGTTCGGGGGCCCCGAAACCCGAAAAGGATTTTCCCCGAACTTCGGGGAAATTTCGTTTTTCGGGTTTGCATGGGGAGAGGGGCACTTTTTTTTTTAAAAATTAAAAACCACCCCAAACATTTAGATTAACTATAATACAACCCCACCCCCCATCCCGATCCCTCCCCAAGACTTACGAACATCCCTGGTGGTCCAGCGGGGTCCCGGGTGCCATTTGTTCCTCCGTGCCCATGTGTGCCATTGCCAGCCTTGCTCAAAATGGTGCCGAATAGCCTCTGAACTATTATGTCACAGGGGCTACCGGCGCCATTGGTCAGCCCCTGTCACATGGTAGGAGAACCGACCAATGGCGCCGAAAGCCCCTGTGACATAGTATGGGCAAAGGTTATCGGCGCCATTTTGATTACTGGCAGCCGACAACGAAATCGCTCCCAGACCCCCGCTGGACCCTCAGGGATTATTGGCAAGCCTTGCTCAAAATGGTGCCAAATAGCCTCTGAACTACCATGTCACAGGGGATACCGGCGCCATTGGTCAGCTCCTGTCACATGGTAGGAGCACAAGATGGCGCCGATGGCCATGTGACAGGGGCTGACCAATGGCGCCGGTATCCCCTGTGACATGGTAGTTCAGAGGCTATTCGGCACCATTTTCAGCAAGGCTGGCAATGGCGCACATGGGCACGGAGGCATAAATGGCACCTGGGACCCCTCTGGACCACCAGGGATGTTCGTAAGTCTTGGGGAGGGATCGGGATGGTGGGGGGAGTTTGTATGTATGTACGAAAATGATTTTAAATGCTTGGGGTGGGCTTTTTTTTTAGCTTCGTTTCCCGCTTCGTTTTTTGGCCCGGTTTCGGGTTTCCTCGTTTCGTTTTTCAAAAACACTAAACGAGAAAACCCAAATTTTACCACGAAGTATCCGAGTCAAAAAACGACCCAGTAGAAAAAAACGAAGCACGTCTCTAGTAGCTGGCGGGCAGAGAGAGTTGCACTGCTGGCAGTGCGCTCGGTTCAGGAGAGGGCAAGGGCGGCCGAAGTTGCTTCCCATAGACAGCTAAGAAGGGAGAACTTCCAGTAGCGGAGTGTATATGATTGTTGTATGAAAATTCCGCCCATGGGAGAAGTTTGGCCCAATCATCTTGTCTTTCATTGACAAAGTAGCACAGGAAGGTCTTTAGAGTCCGGTTCGTACGTTCAGTCTGCCCGTTACTCTGAGGGTGGAAGGCTGATGAGAGACTCAACTGGACCTTGAAGCGTTTACATAACGCCTTCCAGTAGCAGGCGGTAAATTGTGGTCCTCTGTCTGATACGATGTCCTGGGGAAGCCCATGAAGTCATAACACATGTTGAACAAATAAATTCGCCAAATCAGGGGCTGAAGGTAATTTTGACAGGGGAACAAATTGTGCCATTTTGGAGAACCAGTCCACAACCACCCAGATGACCGTGTTCCCGTCTGATACTGGGAGGTCTAGCGTACCGGTACGGCCCACATGCCCTCCAGTGAGGGATTCGTGGGCCCATGCCAACACAGCCCTACGAGAGCGGCTTGGGACTACGGTCTTTTCTTCGGAAGACACGGAGGTGACGGCGAGACACACTTTCTTGGGATCCAAAATGTACTGGGGCGCCTCAGGGGTTTCCTCAATCTCGGTGGACCGTGACAGGGCGTCTGCTCACACATTCTTTGAGCCAGGGCGATATCGTAATGTGAAGTCAAATCGGTCAAAAAACAAAGACCACTGGGCCTGTCTCGGGTTCAGGCACTGGGCTTGGTGGAGAAAAGAGAGGTTTTTATGATCTGTGTAAATGGTGAAGGGATGGTTGGCTCCCTCCAACCACTGCCTCCATTCTTCCAAGGCAAGTTTCACGGTGAGCAGTTCTTTGTCGCCGACTCCGTAATTACTCTCAGCCGGGGAGAACCTCCTAGAGTAAAAGGAACATGGGAGAAGCTGTCCATTGTCGGAGTGCTGGCTCAGCACTGCTCTGACAGCTACACTCGAGGCATCGACCTCAACCATGAACGGCCAACTGGGATCAGGATGGTGGAGGCATGTGTCTTGTAAGAAGGCTTTTTTCAAATCCTCGAAGGCTTGGCAGGCTTGTCCACCGGATTGGCTCCATTCCGGGTGAGCGCAGTCAGAGGAGCCACTATGCATGAATAGCCGGGAATAAAATGCCGATAAAAGTTAGCAAAGTCGAGAAAACGTTGCAATGCCTTGAGACCCCTCGGCTGCGGCCAGTTCTTAATTACAGTGACTTTCTCCGGATCCATCTGGAAGCCGTCAGCCGAAACAATATACCCCAGGAATGGCAAGGAAGTCTTTTCAAAGCTGCATTTCTCAAGCTTAGCGTATAGGCTGTGCTCTCTGAGAATTTGGAGCACCTGGCGAACATGCTGGTGGTGCGTAGGCAGGTCACCGGAGTAAATCAGGACGTTGTCGAGATAGACGATCACACAGATGTTGAGCAAATCCCGTAGCACCTCGTTCATCAGGTGTTGGAAGACCGCTGGGGCATTACAAAGGCCAAAGGGCATTACGAGGTATTCGTAATGCCCATCCTGGGTATTGAACGTGGTCTTCCATTCGTCCCCAGGACAGATTCTTACTAAATTGTAGGCCCTGCGTAGATCCAATTTAGTAAAAACTCTTGCGCCTTGGAGCCGATCAAGTAGTTCTGGAATCAACGAAAGAGGGTAGCGGTCCCGTTTGGTAATTGCATTGAGCCCTCGGTAGTCGATACAGGGCCTCAAGGAGCCATCTTTTTTGCTGACGAAAAAGAATCCCGCCCTGGCGGGCGACTTTGATGGGCGAATGAATCCTTTTGCCAAATTCTCAGTGATGTACTCAGACATGGCCCGTGTCTCGGGCAGGGACAAGGGGTACACCCTACCCCGAGGTGGCATAGATTCGGCCAATAAGTCAATAGCGCAGTCATACGGACGATGCTGCAGAAGAATCTCTGCTTTAGTCTTCGAGAAGACATCCGTAAAGTCCTCGTATGGCGCTGGAGGTCCAAGGGCGGAGTGCAAAAGCAGAAGTGCTGGAGGCTTGGGAACCTTCATACAATGAGAGAGGCAATAGGGACACCACTTAGTGATCTGCAGAGTATCCCACTGGATCACAGGCAAGTACTTTTGGAGCCACGGCAGCCCTAGCACCACAGGGTGGACAGCCTTTTCGAGAATCAAGAAGGCTATCTCCTCCGAGTGGATCACCCCAATGTGGACTGTGATAGTTTATTTTATTTATTTATTTAGAAACTTTTATATACCGGTATTAGGGAGGGAGATAAACATAGGCAGAATGGAAGATAGATTAAATAACAAAACAAGATGTCGTAACAAGAGAATAACAATTTACAAAGTATTATCTCCTTAATGTAAGGAAAAGGGTGGTCTCCTGAGGGGGAACGGACTGAAGTGAGGAAGGAGTGAGCCTATTCTGGGTAGTCATGGTTGAACAGAAAAGTTTTTTTTTTGATAGGCGCTGTGGCGGTCAATATGCGACCTGGAAGGAGCATTCTCTGAATGGAGGTAATCCGGAGTGGAACTTCTCGTCTCTGCGTAGGAATCTGTAGTTGAAAGACCAAGTCTTGCTGGATAAAATTACCTCCGGCTCCGGAATCCAGGAAGGCGAGGGTTTCCAAGGACCCTCGATATTCCAAGGTAATGGGTATCATACTCTGAGGAGCCTTGGCAAAACCTAGGAGGAGCTCCTCCTGACCTCCTAGGTTCTGGAGTTTTCCACACGCTGCTGACAGCATGCCAAGAAATGGCCTTTCTGACCACAGTAAAGGCACAAGCCCAACGAGCGGCGGCATTGTCTCTCCTCAAGGGAGAGCGGGGCACGTCCCAACTGCATGGGTTCAGAAGCAGAACCATCAGGACGGGCAGGCCTGGGTGAAGGCAGCAAGCGTGGAGAACTGCGGGCAGGGCTGTGCTTTGTCATGCGTAACTCGTGCTCACTGTTGCAGGTGGCGATCGATGCAGGTAGCCAAGTCAATGAAGGCATTAAGATCTTCCGGGAGATTCCGGGCGGCAATCTCATCCTTGATGCACCCTGACAACCCTTCCAAGAAGATGGCTTTAAGGCTATCGTCCTGCGAACCTACTTCCTGAGCGAGAGTTCTGAAATCCATTGCATAGACCGCTAGGGAACGGGATCCTTGGCGAAGTTGTAGCAATTCTGACCTGGCTGAGGCTGGCGGGCAGGTTCGTCAAAGGTTTGGCGAAAGTTGGTGACGAACTGCTGTAAGTCGTCCAAGGAGGAGTCGTTACGCTCCCACAGGGGGGAGGCCCACACCAGGGCCTTTCCGTCAAGCAGGGAGAGAATGTATGCTACCTTGACGGAGTCCATGGGAAACTGCCGGGGCAAAAGCGAGAAGCGCACGAAACACTGGTTCAAGAACCCACGGCAGATCCTAGCATCTCCAGCGTAGCGAGAAGGCGGCGGCAGCTGAGTCACGGGTGAGGCTGCATCCTCTGGTCTCGAACCCACAGCAGGCAAAGAACGGGTATCATGGGCATCCATTCGGGCAGCCAATTGCCCAACGGATCCGGCCAGGACATCCAGGTATTGTTGTTATTGTTGTAGCTGCAGAGCCAACCCAGGAAGATCCTGGGATCCTGGTACCTCGGCCGAGTCCATGGCTTTGCAATCTGTTGTGAGTGAAGTGTTTAGTGGACCCTTTGGTCGACCTGTGTGAGACTGGGGATAGGTGTACTATAGTCTCTGGAGAGTGACAGGTCGGGAGGTGGATACCAGGCAGGAGCAGAAGATGAGGTTCACCCTGGAAGCCGGTACTCCCCCGGGAGGAGCCCGTAGGAGTCCAGCCGCTGGGACTTAGGTGATTCACCCTGGAAGCCGGTGCTCCCCCGGGAGGAGCCCGTAGGAGCCTGGCCGCTGGGACTTAGGCGATCACTGAAGCTGGAGCAGGCAGGCAGGGCTCTGGTGACAGGCAGGAACTGAAGCAGGCTAGGACTGAAGCAAGCAGAAACTGGAGCAGAACTGGCTACTGGAACCAGACAGGAGCTGAAGCAGGACTACTGGAACCAGACAGGAACTGAAGCAGAATTGGCTACTGGAACCAGACAGGAGCTGAAGCAGGACTGGCTACTGGAACCAGACAGGAACTGAAGCAGGACTGGCTACTGGAACCTGGAACCAAGCTGGAACTGAAGCAGAACAAGTTACTGCAAGCAAGCCAGACAAAAGCAAGACTTGAGCACGGAGAGAACACAAGTCTCAGGCAGGAACGGAGTCGCTAATGCAATAGCGCACTCCAGGGCACGGAGCAACTGAGAACCGCAGGGAACCCCGTTGCAAGGCAAAGTCCTGGGCTCCAGGGTGGCCTTACATAGGCCGCGGCGTCTGATGTCATCGGTGGGGCGGAGCTTCCAGTGGCGGCAAACGGCCTTCATAAGCGCGGACTGCGCGCGCCTAGGGAGAAGGCGTCCAGGCAGGGCTTCTTGGTGGCATCCCCCACGCGGGGATGCCGCAAAACAGGCCGCAGACCCTCTGAGACGGACCAGGGCCAAGGAGGTATTAAACAAGGTAAGGGCCCAGTCGTGGCTGTCACGACTGGGACCGCAACAATGAAGATCTTGCCACAAGTGGAATTTGGGACTGCATATTAAGTTTTGGATTAAAATAGACTCCAGTATCATGGGCCTTTTTAGTTATGTTTATGTTAGAATTATCAATCAAAATATGGTTTGTAATATCAATGAAGGAAAGATTACCTAAAAACATGATTTCAGTTTTGGAAAGATTCAAGCTTAATCTGTGGTGAAACAACCAGGATTTAATCGAAATTAAGCACAGCGTGATGAATTTTAAGGTTGCATTCCAATCATGCCGTGTAGAAAAGAAAAGCTGAATATCATCTGCATAAAGACGGTAAGAAATTCCAAATGTGGACAGCAACTGATAGATTGCGGAAAGATATATGTTGAACAAAGCAGCGGAAAGAGCAGATCCTTGATTTACACCAGTATTTAATGGAAACCAAGAAGATGTGGTAGAATTAATGAGTATTTGTTGAGAGCGGTTGAGAAGATATGATTTGAACCATTTATAAACAGTACCAGAAAAACCAATACTAGATAAACAAGAAAGAAGGATATCATGGTTTATAGTGTCAAACGTTGCTGAAAGATAAAGAAAAATATAAACGTAGTGTTGGGAATCCCAGCCGCGGCAACCCGTGGCCTGTTACCCCTACCTGCCTTGATGCTCAATGGAGCTTCCGATGTTCGGTGCAGCATGCTCTGGCCCCGAGCCGGCCGACGCATTTCCTCCACGCGGCTCCAGATGCTGCTGACCTCCTTTTCGCATACACTTCCCTAGGCGCGCACATGCAGGACTGCCCGACTCTTAAAGGGGCCGCGGCGGGAGACAATGGCCTGGCCCCTGAAGATGACATCAAGACTGAGAGGTATTTAAACCCTGGTTCAGTCCTCAGATCCTTGCCTACGCAACAGGTCCTGCTCCTTTGGACTGCATAGTTGCTGTTCCTGATCCAGTGTTCCTGCTGTTCTTGACTTCATGCCCTTCCTTGTTCCTAGTTCCATCTTCCTTTTTCTCGGATTGTCCTCCTGGTTCTGACTTCGGCTTAATTCCTCCTCTCTTCTCGTCTGTTGCCTGTCCTGATCTTTGGCTTGGTTCCTCATCTTCGCTCGTCTGCTGCCTGCCCCTGACCTCCGGTTTGGCTCTCCGTATTGCACCATCGCTGCCAGCCTCAACCCGGATTCCCGATGCTGCCTCAGCTTGCTTCTGGACTCTGCTTCTCCGAACAGACCCACACCTAAGACCTGCCGGCCCGGTATGAAAGGGCTCAATCTGAGGGGAATGAGAGCCAGAATAGGTGAAGCTCCAGCCTAGTCATCCTCACCAGCACCGCCTTCCGGCGATGAGGACCATTGGGGGCCATCCCTCGTCCCGGCCCAAGGGTCCACAACACTAACACGTAGGATGTATCAGAATCAAAACCTCGGTGTACAATATCACTGCAGGAAAGAAGCAGAGTTTCTGTGCTGTGATGCGGTCTAAAGCCAAGCTGGTATTGATCAAACATTGAGTTTTGATCTAGATAGTCAGTAAGTTGTTTTAAAACTACAGATTCAATAATTTTAGCGAGAAAAGGTAGAGCAGAGATCAGACGAAAATGACTGAATGTTGGGTTGACATTCATGGAGTATGTAGGGATTGGATTAATAATAGATGATTTTAACGAATCAGGAAAAGATCCAGTAGATAGAGAAGAATTTACTATATGAAAAAGGGCATCTGTAATGTTTCTTACTAAGCTCCAGTGAGCTTTAATTAAAAGTTTACTATCTGAGCTCTTCCAATCTAGGCAGATTGCACAATAAAACATTCATAAATTAAAACATTTTCCATGGATAAAAAACTTAAAGTGCAGGGTTCATAAGCTGAATTAGAAGAAATATGAGGAAATACCACATGGCTGTGAAGGTCCTTGGGCCTTGGGTGATGTTTGAACTGGTAGGCCACACCCAACCATGTGTTTATTCTGGGTGTTAAGAAAATACCATATAATTGATAGCTTGTGGTCTTCCAGGGTCTTTAATCATATTAGCTAATAAACAAACTGTGTACAAATGAATAGGCACAAATTAAAAAAAAAAACCTCTCTGATAGTTCACTCCAAATTTATCAACATAATTGTAATAGCCAGCTGGGCAAAATGACTTAGATATGGAATTCATATGTCTAAAAACCCTTTGATTATATTTCATCCACAACTACATTCTGCATCTTGGTGCCCATCAAATAAAAAAAAATTTTCAGATAGTCACTGGCAGATAAAAGAGGTTATCTTAACCTTTTGTTAGCATACTTTTTAATGTGTGCAGCTAAAGTAAACTGAACAATATGTTCAAGCAAACCAAGCAACTTTCCATTTTATTGGACAATCAAAACTTTCAATAAGACCACAGAAAGCCATAACACATTCAGAAATATGTTTAAGCAAGACTTTTTTTTTTTTTTTATATAATTTGGTGTCAGTACAGCCTTCTGTAGGGCATCCTTATAAATAGTCCTTCACCCTTTCCTGCTTCTCACCATTTTAATACTGTTTGAGATGTTGTGTGATGCATGTTTCCAATTACTGAATCCAAAATCTTATATTGCAAACTTTGATATAATGGTAGGTAGGGATGTGAATCGTTTTAGGACGATTAAAATTATCGTCCGATAATTTTAATATCGTCTTAAACCGTTATGGAACACAATACAATACAGATTCTAACGATTTATCGTTATAAATCGTTAGAATCATGAGCCGGCACACTAAAACCCCCTAAAACCCACCCCCGACCCTTTAAATTAAATCCCCCACCCTCCCGAACCCCCCCCCAAATAACTTAAATAACCTGCGGGTCCAGCGGCGGTCCGGAACGGCAGCGGTCCGGAACGGGCTCCTGCTCCTGAATCTTGTCGTCTTCAGCCGGCGCCATTTTCCAAAATGGCGCCGAAAAATGGCGGCGGCCATAGACGAAAAAGATTGGACGGCAGGAGGTCCTTCCGGACCCCCGCTGGACTTTTGGCAAGTCTCGTGGGGGTCAGGAGGCCCCCCACAAGCTGGCCAAAAGTTCCTGGAGGTCCAGCGGGGGTCAGGGAGCGATTTCCCGCCGCGAATCGTTTTCGTACGGAAAATGGCGCCGGCAGGAGATCGACTGCAGGAGGTCGTTCAGCGAGGCGCCGGAACCCTCGCTGAACGACCTCCTGCAGTCGATCTCCTGCCGGCGCCATTTTCCGTACGAAAACGATTCGCGGCGGGAAATCGCTCCCTGACCCCCGCTGGACCTCCAGGAACTTTTGGCCAGCTTGTGGGGGGCCTCCTGACCCCCACGAGACTTGCCAAAAGTCCAGCGGGGGTCCGGAAGGACCTCCTGCCGTCCAATCTTTTTCGTCTATGGCCGCCGCCATTTTTCGGCGCCATTTTGGAAATGGCGCCGGCTGAAGACGACAAGATTGAGGAGCAGGAGCCCGTTCCGGACCGCCGCTGGACCCGCAGGTTATTTAAGTTATTTGGGGGGGGTTCGGGAGGGTGGGGGATTTAATTTAAAGGGTCGGGGGTGGGTTTTAGGGGGTTTTAGTGTGCCGGTTTTTCGATTTTTCGATTTTTCGATTTTTAACGATGTTCCGGCGAGGGATGGGGTTCGGGAGGGTGGGGGATTTAATTTAAAGGGTCGGGGGTGGGTTTTAGGGGGTTTTAATGTGCCGGTTTTTCGATTTTTCGATTTTTAACGATTTTTAACGATTTTTCACGATATTTTACCCCCCCCAAACGGCAACAATACGATTCCCTCCCCCTCCCAGCCGAAATCGATCGTTAAGACGATCGAGGACACGATTCACATCCCTAATGGTAGGTCCTGGACATCTCTCCCTTTTGTCCACTGGGTAAAATGTCTGAGAAACTTCCAGCAGAAGTAGTAGCAATCAAAAGAATGACAGAATTCAAAACACACTTGGTACAGATACAGAGAATGGTAATGAGGGCTGTGGAGGAACAGGGGCAGTAAAGAAATGGGGAGATACCCCTCCGGATTGGTAGAGGGTCAAAGGGGTCAAAAAACCCACTCGTAGGGCTACATCGCGCTCTCAGGGTGAAGTGGGATGACTGACTAGCACTGACCAGCAATACAACTTTTATAGGATTGCATGGGATACTGGGAGGTGGTGTTGGATCATCTAGTATGGGTCGCAATGTGGCTAGGTTATCCTTCCCAGCTTATGGTAAAAAGAGTCTGAGACATGACCTCTTGCAGGCTGTCAAACTTAAGGTTGCTAGCTGGGCGGTTTCCTTTATCTTAGAAGGCAGCTGCAGGGGCAAGGAAGGGCGATGATGGCCAGAGCTAAAATATTGGTGATGGGATCAACTGAGGAACTAGGTGAGCCAAATGATCCTGCTTTGCTGACACAAGCTATGAATGAAATCATTGCCATGAAATATAGCCACATTAAACGCATTCACACCTAAAGGTGACTCCAAATTAAAAATGTATAGTCCAGCCAGGGGAACCTGGCTCGGAATTTTAGAAGCACATGCGTTTAGAGTTAGCTCACCTTGGTGAGCTTTTGCAGCACGAAATGGGACGTTCCTAGCAAAAAAAGGGGAATTTGGCTTAGGACCTGTTTCAGTCTAAACCAGGGCATCTCAAAGTTTTAGCCATTGTGACCCCATTTTAGCACTTGAAAGTTCACATGATCCCAGAGGACAACCAAACCCTTATCTTGAATAAAGATAAACAAAATTAGTAGAGGTGTGGTCACCGTCCAGAAATCACTCTCCCCGCTCTCCAGCTGATCCCTCTCTCAACCTCTAACCTCCTCCAGAAGACCGCCTCTCTGCTTCCCTCCAGTTGACCCCTCTTACATCCCCCAGTTCCCCTGACCCATCCAGGTCATCCCCTTTTTCACCCCTCCAGTCATTTCTTAATTCCCATAGCTCTGTCTTCCTAAACCCTTTTTATAATCCCCCAATTTATTCTGTAATCCCATCCTTCTCACCTCGTCTCCTCCTCATCCTCCTCTCCAATCCCCTCTCTCACTTTCTAGCCTCACCACTCTCTCCAGCCCTTCTTTCACATCCCCCAGCTGATCCTCTCTCACCCCTTCTCCTCTTACAGCCCCCAGTCAATCTTCTGTCATTCCTCCCCTCTCATCATTCACAGCCAATCCGTCTCCACCAGTTCCAACCCTGAAACTCTTCCTGCATCTGATTTTTCCTTTCAAACAGCTCCCTCCTCCGAAAATCCCCCTGGTCAGAGTCAGCAGCAACATTTTCCTTTGGGCTCTGGGTAGGGTTGCCAGCTGGCTCCAGATTTTCAGGACAGGTTGATCCAGCCCTGGTTTTACCCCATTGTATGCTGGGATTTTTTCTGATTCCCTTATTGAATTCCCTAAGAAAAGCAAGACTATAAGTACCTACATGAGGTGAGTAAAAGCAGGACTGGATCAACCTGTCCTGAAAATCTGGAGCCAGTTGGCAACCCTAGCCCTGGACTAAAGGTGGATGACAACTGGTGGGAAACGAAAGTAAGCTGATGGAAGGGGCAACATTTTTCTCATGGGTAGATTCAGTGGTGAGTGAGGAGAGAAGAGCAGTGGCAATTTCCACCAGTCCACACATAAAGGTAGATTAAAAAAAAAAAAAAATTTGCGCACATGGACACTTCTATTTTATAAAATGTGCACGTTGGCGCACGCATATTATAAAATACGAGTCCCACACGCACATGCACGCCGGATTTTCATGTCCGTGCGGGTGGGTGGTCCGTGTGTGGGGGAGGGGGGGATTTTAGAAAAATATGTGCAGGAACGTAATTGGGCCTCCCCCAGTTCCCTCCCAGTCCACTCCAATTAAGGAGTGGACGGAGGGAACTTTCCTATCCCTAACCCTACCCTTCCTACCTCTTACCCTCTCCCTCCCAACCCCTAAACTAACCCTAACCTTCCCCTTTTTTTTTATTGTTATACTTACTGTGCCTCAGGAGCAGAAGTAAACTCCATGCACCGGCCAGCTGCCGGCACGTGCTTCCCCGGGGCAGCGGCTAATGGCACTGTCCTGGCCCTCCCCTCCCAGACCACGCCCCCCAGCCCACCCCTTTTGCAGGGCCCCGTACTTCTATGGGTAACGGAGGTCATGCGTGTAGCCGAGCCAATTGTAAAATGCGGGCGGCGTGCGCAATGCCCGGCCACGCGAGTTAGCCTCCGTTGTTACACGCGTGCTCCTTTCAAAAGTCGGGCCTATACTGAGCCCTCCCCTCCTTTCATGGGGACTGTAATTTGCAAGCAAACGTAGCATTAGTAATGAGTCAGCGTGCAGCCTGCAAGCTAGTGCAAGCTCATAGGATCTGCAATAGCCCCGATTCCTCCTCACACAGGATTTCCTGCTACTACAGATAATCATGAGAGGACAGGACAATTGCAGGGCCTGTGAGCATCTGCTGGCTCACAGGCCCCCCGTGCTGACGTGTACACTAATGCTGTTGTTGGTGCTGGAAGAGCGCTGCTGTTTGAGGCACCTGTGTGACCCCAGTTGAAGTTTTTGTGACCCTATTTGGGGTCCCGATCCACAGTTTGGGAAGCTGTGGTCTTATCCATGGGTTGTAGCCAGGTGGTTGCTTTGAATTTTGAGCATCTATGTTCTATCTTCAAGCGCATATTGCTCTAGACTATATCTGCTGTTATAAAAGTAGTTCCACCTGGTGTAAATTGGTTTACCTTTAGCTGTAATTGCTCTTTCAGCAACACGCTGGGCCATCCATTAAAGCATTCCCGGGCTTCAATGCTGCCACTGATGCTGCCACCCTGGAGAAGGCCATAAAAACTAAAGGTAAGCGATAACAGTAAAGTGGACAGTGAAACATATCAAGCACTTTTACATGCTTGCATAATACAATGGCATCAAATAATTTTAACATTATGGGTCAAATCACTAAACGGCATTCAGTTAGCAACCTCATGGCATCAGCATCTGTGACTAATTCATCAAGTTAATGATACATACACACACTTAAAGGCCCATTCTAGGATGGCCGTTGGCCCTTTACCATGTGCCTGCTCTGCATCTCTAAATCCCCCATGTCAAACAGCTCAAAATGCAATGTCCAGTTAGCAGTGGGATCCATTCCTCCCCTCTCATGTCTCCCTGAAACGCCCCTTTAGCATTCAGTCCCACCTCTCTTGATACCACAAAAGGCCAGGTGATTGCCCCTTTCCTGCAGTAATAACCCCCTCTTTCCTGGGGTCTAGCTGAATCCCCCCCCCCCCACACACACACACACACACTTCAGGAATGCTACATAACATTCTGGGGGTATCCCCACCCAGTCTTCATTGGCAGCTTGGAATGGGGAGCCCTCCCTCTTGCACAACACAGCTTGATACATTTTGACATGACTTGAGGCACTGCCAGTTAGAACTCAGCGGTGATGCCAGCAGGAGAACTCACCACTCTCATCTACTGGCAAAGGGGTAGATTTTTTAAAAAAGCGCGTTCGCGTACTTTTGTTTGCGCACCAGGTGCAAACAAAAGTACGCTGGATTTTATAAGATACGCGCGTAGCCGCGCGTATCTTCTAAAATTCTGGATCGGCGCACGCAAGGCTGCCAATTTTGGACAGCCTGCGCGCGCCGAGCCGCGCAGCCTGTCACCGTTCCCTCCAAGGCCGCTCCGAAATCGGAGCGGCCTCGGAGGGAACTTTCTTTCGCCCTCCCCTCACCTTCCCCTCCCTTCCCCTACCTAACCCACCCCCCCGGCCCTATCTAAACTCCCCCCTTACCTTTATCCACGGATTTACGCCTCCCGGGGGGAGACATAAATACACGCGCGCCAGCGGGCTGCTGGCGCGCCGAGACTCGACCCGGGGGCGGTTCCGGAGGGTGCGGCCACGCCCCCGGTCCCGCCCCCGAAACGCCGTGCCCCGCCCCTGAAACGCCACCTCATCGGGTCCCGCCCCTCGACACGCCCCCGACATGCCCCCTTCCAAGAACCCCGGGACCTGCGCGCCGGCGCGCAAGGCCCTGCTCGCGTAAATCCGGGCAGATTTACGCGAGCAGGGCTTTTAAAATCCACCCGAAAGTGTGTGGAGGACTTCCAGAATCCATGCCATGCCAGACAGGTAGCAGGAGGGGATGTTTATCTTGGCCATTTAGCTGCCATTTTACTCATAACAGAGGGGAGTGTGACACATTTTTCTCTAGAAAATTGCTACCTGTTCTTATGGCAAGTTTTTTTTAAAGAGATAGTATTGCTTTCTAGGGATGTGAATCGTTTTAGGACGATTAAAATTATCGTCCGATAATTTTAATATCGTCTTAAACCGTTATGGAACACAATACAATACAGATTCTAACGATTTATCGTTATAAATCGTTAGAATCGTGAGCCGGCACACTAAAACCCCCTAAAACCCACCCCCGACCCTTTAAATTAAATCCCCCACCCTCCCGAACCCCCCCCAAATAACTTAAATAACCTGCGGGTCCAGCGGCGGTCCGGAACGGCAGCGGTCCGGAACGGGCTCCTGCTCCTGCATCTTGTCGTCTTCGGCCGGCGCCATTTTCCGTACGGAAAATGGCGCCGGCAGGAGATCGACTGCAGGAGGTCGTTCAGCGAGGGTTCCGGCGCCTCGCTGAACGACCTCCTGCAGTCGATCTCCTGCCGGCGCCATTTTCCGTACGAAAACGATTCGCGGCGGGAAATCGCTCCCTGACCCCCGCTGGACCTCCAGGAACTTTTGGCCAGCTTGTGGGGGGCCTCCTGACCCCCACGAGACTTGCCAAAAGTCCAGCGGGGGTCCGGAAGGACCTCCTGCCGTCCAATCTTTTTCGTCTATGGCCGCCGCCATTTTTCGGCGCCATTTTGGAAAATGGCGCCGGCCGAAGACGACAAGATGCAGGAGCAGGAGCCCGTTCCGGACCGCTGCCGTTCCGGACCGCCGCTGGACCCGCAGGTTATTTAAGTTATTTGGGGGGGGGGTTCGGGAGGGTGGGGGATTTAATTTAAAGGGTCGGGGGTGGGTTTTAGGGGGTTTTAATGTGCCGGTTTTTCGATTTTTCGATTTTTTCGATTTTTTTAACGATTTTTCACGATTTTTCACGATATTTTACCCCCCCAAACGGCAACAATACGATTCCCTCCCCCTCCCAGCCGAAATCGATCGTTAAGACGATCGAGGACACGATTCACATCCCTATTGCTTTCTCTGGAAAAGATCATGACACTTGCCTTTTGAAAAGCACTTGGTGAAACCTTAGTTTACAATAGGGCTTCCAAAAATAGCGTTGACGAACCCCACATCCCATTAGCTTTCAGGGTTATCCACCATGAATATGCATGAGATAAATCTGCATACACTGAAGAACCAGTATATGCAAATTTACTTCATACATATCCTGAAAGCATGACTGGTTGTGGGGCCACCAAGAGAGGTTTGTGAGGACCTGCCCTACTTTCTACTCAACTAGCTTAACGCGGTCAAATTACTCTCCCTTCTTATGTTGCATTATCTTGATATACTCTCATACATACACTAGCAGTGCACACACATGCATGCTCTCTCCCCCTATCCACCGTTCAGTCTCACTCAAAACATTCTCTGGCCATTCTGCCTGCAAAAACACACTCACTATAGCCACACATGACTCTTCCATATATACTCCCTGCCTCGCGCTCATATGGCAGCACTCCATGGCATTATATACTCTCAAAAAATGGTCATTCACTAATTGTACCTTCTACTTTGTAAGACTATGCCTGCTTATCCACACTACAATATTCACCTGAACTTCCACACACATGACTCCATCACATACACATCACCTTGAGCACAAGTGATCTAAGCCCCTGGCTTCATGTAGCAGCACAGAATAAATTCTGCAGCATTGTTTTTTCTTGAATTGCTGGTAATTCTGTAGTAAACTTATATATCATTTACATTAGTATGCATTAAAATATTTCTCAGTCAGCAAGCAGGCATGAATTAGCCGTAACATGTCGGTGACCCCATTCAGTGCTGGTCACATGGACTCAGCTCTGAGATCAGTAAAGATTTTACTGTTAGAGTACCAGATCCTCATGCATGCACATTGTCTCTATTAGCTCCTCAGTTTTTTGTCCAAGCTACTACATGGACCTGTCCCAGTCTCTCTTAAAATTCTTTTGGTTCTTGGGGTTGTTTTTCGGCTTTTCTGCCTCACTGCATCTCGTTTTCTTGCCTCTTCCTTGACAGCCCTGAATAGCACATTTCATTTCTATCAGAAAAAGGAAGAAAAAAATATAAAAGGCCAAGAAGACCGCTGTTAGTGGTTTCAAGGCCTGGTTTTTTTTTTTTTTGTAATAGCAATGAATGACCAGGTGTTGTGCATTGAAAGTGCTGACAGTCTTTGAATTATTAGTCATTTTTTTAAGCTGGCAGGGCTGGAAAGAGGCAGGAAACAGACAGAGGAGAAATGTAAAATATGAGGGAGAAGACTGAATAAAGAATTGAGATCATGTACATAGTGAGATGCCAAATAAGTTTTTTTTGAGCCTGTTGACGTGTTTTCTGTTAGTGTAGGTGTGTCCGCTTGTAGGGAGGGAGGTAGCTACTAGCAGCCCACTCTGACAAGTCAGAACACCTTCCAGCTGACTTCTGCAGTATACTATATATTTTATATGAGTGTTCAGTAAAGTTGCCTAAATGACAATTTATCAAGTTACACATTTTTATTTGGCAGAAGGTCACACCTACCTTAAAGCACTCTGTCAGGGATAGAGAAGATTGGTAGATCTGTGTTTTGATCCTCTGAAAGCAGTGCACTGCCCATTAGCTCTTGCAGTGAACACTTCCCACAAATACATTAACACCCCCAAACTCACTGCTTCTATAAGATCAGCAGCTTGTTTTTCTTTAAAGCGGCAGCCAGCAATTTCTGAAATGCATACAACATACATAGACATTGTATGCTTCATTATTAGGGTTTAGAAAATTTCAGGGATTAGATTTTGACAAGGATTTAGCAGCTTGGAGTACAGTTCATAGTCTGGTATACAATGTCCCACAACTTGGAGTCCTTTGCAAAAAGAATTATCCACAATTTTAATCAGAGAGAGAGAAAGAGAGAGAGAGAGAGACTTTACATAAGTATCAATATGTCACTCTCTATTTATACCACTGTAAGAGGGGGCACATTTAACTCGGAGTGGAGTTTGGGGGTGAGGGTGGGGTGTGGTTACATACATAGTAGGTGGTAGGAACAGGAAAGTACACATCACTGATGATTTTCTGTCATTTCAATTGATGAAAGGTACAAGAGGAGTTGATTTGTACAATGCACTCTCTGCCTAGCTTCAAACAGGCAGAGAGTGCAACAAGTGTTAAGGCCCTAAAGCAAAATGATAAATGACCCTGTAAATCACTAACTACCCAGCTAGATCTCTTTTTGAAATGCCCTCTTTAAGGACAAGTCCCATGTTGAATTAATATTTTGTTTTTAAATGCAAGCTACTGCCTTTTTTTAATTAGGAAAACCCATTGCTATGCCTTACTTATGAGCCACTGTCTCTAGCTAATAGTGCACCCACTTTTCTCTTCCACAGTGAACTTTTAGTGTGACAATTAAGAATATATAACTGCTGTGATCATGCAGTCTTACTTATACTTTCCTCCCACGACATGAATTTGACTATTTTTTCCCTGTATAGTTAGAGATGTGAATCGGAACCAGAATCGGTTCGGATTTCAGTTCCGATTCACATCTCTATAGATGTGAATCGGAACCAGAATCGGTTCGGATTTCAGTTCCGATTCACATAATATACAATGCTATTCAAAATCACATTAAAACTGAGCCATGGAGCTTCTCAGTCAATAGTAATGTTTGAGTATATGAAATCATTGCAGTAAAACAGTGATGCCATATTTTGTATAAAATTTTGTTCTTGAACATTTTAATTAAGTGGATCTTTAACAGGAGGAGTTTCAGGTTTAGCATATTCAAGTAGGAAGTCTGATTTTTGCAGCTGAATATCAGAGGGCTCTGCTCTTCCACTTTCCTCAGATAACTGGCCTCAGCCTCATGCTACATTTAGGGGTAGATTTTCAAAAATACGTGCTACCCGGCGCAAATGTTATAAAATCGGGGGTCAGTGCACGCAAGGGAGTACACACTAGAGTACCTTCCGTGCGCCGACGCCCACGGCCTTCCCCGTTCCCTTCCCCCTATTCTAACCTTTCCAACCCTTCCTCTAACCTTTCCCCCCCCCCCGACCTCTGTCTTACCTTTTGCGCCTGCCTCTGAGCAGGCGCAGGTTGCGCAGACCGGCAGCCTGCCAGCACCCGATCCTCCAACACAGTGGCAAATGACTGCTGTACTGGAGGCCTCTGGCCCAGCCCCCGCCCCCAGACCGCCCCTTTTGTAAAGCCCCAAGACTTAGATGCGTCCAGGGGCTTTGCGCGCATCGCTGGGCCTTTATAAAATAGGCCCAGTGCGCGTAGGGCTTTTAAAATCAGCCCCTTAGTTTTTTAAGTATTTATAATGGGTGGTAGCCCCAAAAAATGTTGCCATTTTTAAAATTTTTCATTTTAGGGGTGGGCCATTTTGGGTCCACCCCCAGATCAGGGTTTTTTTTTTTGTTTAAAAGAGAATGAAGAAAGCCAAATCTGCCCCAACCTTTTACCCCCAACGCTTCCCTTTTAGTAGAATATTGAACCCCCTACCTGCTGAAAACTCTAGCCCACCCTCCCGAGACCCCACTCCTGGACTCACCAATACTGCTCTGGTAGTCTAGCGGTGGGCCTAGGAGTGATCTCCCATTCCTGGGCCACCGGCCACTCTTTGCCCTTTTCTTGTGACAGAGCTACCGGTGCCATTGGCACTGACCCACTAATGATTGTCTTGACTTTTGAGGGGGTAGAGAAGAGCTGTTGCTGTGCAGACATATTCTTTTTTTTTTTTTTTTTTTTTTTACTTTTGGGCAGTCAAAACCACCTTGAGTAGTAGCCTCAGGTATCAGCCCTGACCTCCACTCAAAGTTTTCTCGAGCCGCAGGCTTTTATTTTTTTTTGCCGGCTGTTTTCCCAGGATGGTATAAGGTTTCACTATCCCATTTCTGATCTTAATCTCATGATCAGTTTGCACAGCATTCCAAGTATAACAAAAATATCCAAGAGTCTAGGTACAACGTTGACTTCCTTCAGCCTCACTTCTTAGTACACACATGAAATGTATCTTCAACAGAAATCCCTCCACCAGGAAGTTCACATAATGTCATGCATGATCCTCTCTGAGAGCAGTTGGAAGCTCTGTCTGATAACATCAATTGCTACTTCCTTCCTCCCCAGCTCCTTCTCACAGTCTGACTCACCTCTGCAGGAACATGCCCAGTCCCCTCAGACTAGACCAAATGTGTGTTCTGTCTGGGGGTGACTGGATTATATCAAAGGGGTTTAGTAACAGTGGGGTTACATCAGGAACTTTGTGCAATAAGTTTTAAAATGTCTTAACTCCTTCGGAAGTAGTCAATTATAATTATTTTAAAATGCACTGAAAAGGGTAGATTTTAGCTGATATTTGCCCATTAGCCATGCAATATAAAAAGGGGCTGAGAACAGAGCTTGAAAATTAACAAAGCTTTTGTCTTTTAGGTGTGGATGAAGCAACCATCATTGACATCGTAACAAAAAGAAACAATGCACAACGTCAACAGATCAAGAATGCCTACCAACATGCCACCGGAAAAGTAAGCACAAGCCTGTCCTTCCCGGAAGGAATGCAGTACTATAGTAGTGGTACTATAATGCATTGTTTTTATTTTGTTATTTAATTTTCATCATACAAAAACAGATCAAAAACACCAGTGCAGAACAACAAGAAAAGGAAGAAAAAAATAAAGCGTCAATAATAGCAGGACCATGGATCATTTATTTTTGTAAATTTTTCCTCAGTTGGGAGAAATCTTTTAATGCATCCTTCTGTTTATTGATTCTCCACAATTTAACAGCATTATATAACCATGCAATAGCTTCATTACTTGGTAAGACACTGCATGCATGATGGAAATGTATAACACGTTTTTTGCCTTAAAATGTAGACTGGATAAGGAAGGAACTTAGACATGGAAAATCATATTTTATGAAGGAGCATATGCTGGAGAAATTATTCAGTTTAAGATATTGTGGGGTGCCCTTTGTAGGGTGGTTTTTTCCCCCAAGAGAATTTATGGGATGATGTGCAAACAATTTGGGGATATTACAGATTTTTGGCATGAATAATATGCAGTGAGATATCTTTATTTTGACCTTAATGTTGTATGATCAATTATTATATGCACAACTTGTTTGAATCTATCCCATGTGAGTATTTGCTTCTTCAGCACAAAAACTGAACTGATTCTTCAAATCTTTTTTTTTTTTTTTCCAGTTTTTAGCACTGTATTTAATTACAATGAAAACCTGTTGCAGGATCTTGCCCCTTGTCCAAACCAAGCCACATTTAGATGTGGCCTTGATAATCCATTGTGCAAGTTTGAAAGTTGCCCTCGCTTCATTCGGTGTGCAACTGAGAGGAGGATATAGTATTTAATAAAAGATCAGATTCTTTGCAAACAAGTTAAGTCAACACATAGCTGCTATGTTACACTTGGTGTCTCTTTCCATGGCATCTTCTGTAGTCATTGACTAATAATGAAGAGAAGAGTTTTTTTTGTTTTTTTTTTAACTAGCTTATTTATACCCTGAATAATGGACATATTAAAGCCAATTAATTCTATACCATTGTTTATTGTAGTCACTGGCAGATGCACTGAAAGGTGCCCTCTCTGGTTGTTTTGAAGAAGTTGTTTTGGGTTTGTTAAAGCCTCCTGCTCAGTTTGATGCCCATGAACTCAAGTGGGCCACAAAGGTATGACATGATTTTATTTTCTTTTTTCTGAATCTGGCAAGTTATTTCTCCAATAAACACTTATCGCTGAACCAAATTTCCTTGGACTATTTCACCATGGATGCACTCTTTCGTTTACTCCAATCTCTTTTCTCACCATTAAAATATGCATTTAACATTGTATTTGCTAATTATTTTATAGCATAACTCAGTGCCATCTTAACTACTGTAAATACGATATTGCAATTCATAGGCTGAAATCCAGTAATTAAATACCATCTACAGTCGTTTCCTAAACATGTAATTTTTTTTAATTTTTAAGATCTAGAGGGACAGATTTTTAAACCTACGCATGCGGGTACATTTGTGCTTGCTACCCAGCGCACAAATGTACGCCCAATTTTATAACATGCATGCGCAGCCGCGCGCATGTTATAAAATCAGGGGTCGGCGCGCGCAAGTGGGTGCACACTACTGCACCTTGCGCGCGCCGAGCTCTCAGGGAGACCAGTTGGTTTTCCCCGTTCCCCCCACCCTCTCGCCCGAAACCCCCCCCATACCTTTGTTTCACAAGTTACGCCTGCTAGCGCACTAGCCCCTCTGTTCACGCCCCCGCCCTGCCCATTTTTTCAAGCCCCAGGACTTACACGCGTCCCGGGGCTTTACACGCAGCACCGTGCCTTTTGAAAATAGGCCCGGCACGTGTAGGCTTTTAAAATGTGCCCCATAGAGAATAGTAAGTTTTCATATTAAGGGCCGGATTTTAATAGCTACGCGTGGGCATAGATTTGTGTGCGCAACCCGGCACGCACAAATCTACGCCCAATTTCATAACATGTGCGCGCAGCTACATGCATGTTATAAAATCCGGGGTCAGCCCGCGCAAGGGGGTACGCACTTGTGCACCTTGCATGCGCCGGGCCCTAGGGGAGCCCCGATGGCTTTCCCTGTTCCCTCTGCTCCCCCCAATCTTCCCCTCCCTTCTCCTATCTAACCTGCCCCCCAGCCCTACCTAAATCCCCCCCCCATCTTTATTTTGTTATTTACGCCTGCCAGCTGCCGGCATGCAATCCCCTGACACAGCCGCTGTTCAGGAGGCCTCGGTACCGCCCCCGTACCGGCACCCCACCCACGCCCCGCCCCCTTTTCAAAGCCCCGGGCCATACGCACATCCCGGGGCTTTTGCGTGTTGTTGGGCCTATGGAAAATAGGCTCGGTGAGCGTAACTCCCCTGCACGCGTAAATCCAGCCAGATTTACGCACGGAGGGCTTTTAAAATCTGCCCCTAAACTCTTAGTTAATGCATAAAATTATCTCAGTTATTTCTACAGAGTGCTTTTTAATAGCAATGAACATATGTAAAATAGAAAGTCTTTGGCAAAAGTTTATACAGAATTGCCATAATACATAAAATAAAAATAATGTAATTACCCATCATGCTTAGAGAATGGGGGTAGAATTTGTTTTCTGACTTTAACTTCAGTGACCTTCAAATTTTATACTCCAGTCATAATGATGTGACTTTGGTTCTACTGGTAAAAGATTAACTCTTTGGGTATGTAAGTAAAGTTATTGCATCAAGGGACACTAGAATGTCCAAACGTTTTCAGTAAAAAGTACTACGGCTGAAATCAGCTTGAAATCTGATCCAGCAATGAATAATTTTTAAACAGGAAGCTATACATCCATCTATTGTCTTCACACAATTTTGCTTATGGAAAATGCTGAATACATGTTAGAAACTAGTACATATAACCCGATATCACTATTCTGTCTCCTCCAAAAAAGAACATGAAAGGAGAAAACATTCATTGTGCTATTTGGGATATCTTCTTGTCCCTTACCAGTAGCGAGACTGAATTAGGATTCCGAGAATGGCATTGGCCTAACCGGCACAGAGCAGTAGTTAGAAACCTAACAGGCAAAGTATGGTTGCATTGAGCTTCCAAGAAGGTACTGGGGTATCCTGCATGGAGTGACAATGGTTGGAACCTGAACTTAGATGAACCTGGGGAGGTCAGTTTTGAGCAATATCTTTGCTAGATATGGTGGCTGTGTGGATTATTGGAAAACTTGCTAATAAGACCTGGGGGTTGGATTTAGTGCTTGTCTTGTAAGACTCAGAAAGAAAGATGCAAGGCTAGAAATGGAGATAGCGGACTACTTTTAACAAATTCTGGGGTGGATTTTAAAACGGTTACGTGCGTATATTACGCGCATAACCCCGAAAACCCGCTCCTGTGCGCGCCGAGCCTATTTTGAATAGGCCCGGCAACGTGTGCATGCCCCGGGATGCCTGTAAGTCCCGGGGTTTGAAAAAATGGACGGGGCATGGGTGGGGCGGTCCGGGGGCGGGGCGTGGGCATGGCCAGAGGCCTCTTCACTGCCGCTGGGCCCAGAGGCAGGCGTAAATAAAAAAATAAAGGTATGGGGGATTTAAGTAGGGCTGGGGGGACGGGTTAGATAGGGTAAGGGGGCGGAAGGAAAGGGGGCAGAAGGAAAGTTCCCTCCGAGGCTGCTCCGATTTCAGAGCGGCCTCGGAGGGAACAGGGAAAGCCATCGGGGCTCCCCTAGGGCTCAGCACGCGCAAGGTGCACAAGTGTGCACCTCCTTGTGAGCCGACCCCAGATTTTATAACATGCGCGCGGCTGTGCGTGCATGTTAAAAAAAAATTGGGCGTAGATTTGTGTGCGCCAGGTTGCACGCACAAATCTACACCTGTGCTTAGGTACGAATATCTGGTCCTCTGTGTATGCTTGGGACAGATATGGAGGGCAGTGGGGATAAAAGGTCAGGTAAAAGACAAGGAGAGGTGAGAAGCTGAGGTTGAGCCTGTGTATTTATATGCTTTTCTATCCAAAGTGGAAGAATTGCAAATGCACAAACTGGATGGGCCATTTACTATGTTAACAGGGAGTTGATTTGCATTGGAAGGCTTTTGTTTTGGGGGTTTCTTTGTTATTCAACATTGTCTGATTTTGTGATTTTGTCAAGGCTTCTAAGCAGAACCCAAAGAAAGCAAAAGAAAAACTGTCGGGCCGATACAGTAAAATGCGCGGGAGAGCCAGCGTTTGCCTCGCGTTATTACCCCTTACTGATAAGAGGTAATAATAGAGCGTCGAAAATGCGCGTCCAACCCCCCAAAAAATGAATGCATGTTGATGAGCCTATTAGTTATTCCCGCGCCACACAGAAAGTAAAATGTGCAACCAAGCCGCACATTTTACTCTCAGAAATGAATGCCTGCCCAAAGGGTTGGACACACGTTTTCCTCGCGTTATTACCCCTTACGGTATAAGGGGTAATAATAGCAAGTCGAAAACGCGTGTCCAATGGGGGCTAACGGTGCACTCTGCCTGAGCGCACAGTACTGTATCGGCCCAATTGTGAATTGCGGTCCCATAACACCTATAGATTCTACCCAGTTTCTTTTATCTGTTCAGTGAATTGTGAACTTTTTATCACAATTTCATGAGGGTGATTTTTGGGCAGGTCATCTTTCTGTCCAAAACCTTTCACCTAAAGTGGGTAGTGGCCACAGGTTTTGTTAAGATTTTCACAACAGTTCCAGAACATGTTGAAAACGTACAGGAACAACTGAAAATCATTCTTGTTTCGCAAATGTTTTCTATTACTTCCCCTTTTTATTTATTTATTTTTTCCTGCAATGCATTTGTTAACTGTTTATATACCAGGACCTCTCCCTACCTGAGAGAGAAAAAAATTACACCAGAGCAGGGACAATCCCAGAGCACCTGATTTCACCAATTCACAATACCCATTTTGAAGAGGGAGATAACAGACCCATCCAAGCTTTTGTCAACCCCATTCTGATGCATTATGAGCCCTGCAGCACTGATTTCAAAGGGAAGAGTCAGGGACTCCAGACACCACAGAACTCTGGGTTGGAAGGCTGGCCCAGGGTTCTCCCTCCTGGAACAGAGACACTCAGCTCAGCATGTCACTGAGGATAATCTTTCCTTTACTTAGACCTTGGCTATACTTTCTCTAAAAATAGTTCCTTTTTCCCCTACCCTTTCAGTATAATACTTAGCAGCACAGGTAAATCGGTCATCATGCCGTTAGTGTTATAAGAAATTGAAATACGCCTTATGCCTCTTGCACTGCCACAAGCCCACAACGGCCCCCTTGCCCCCACCTCATCCCCCTCCAAACCCACCATTTACATTCCCTACCCCAACCATCACCTCCTGCCCCCCCCCACCCTCCTTCCTAGTTGCCACAATGAACGTACCATACAGGGGTAGGAAGCTAATTTCTTAAACTCTACCTGCAGGCCCTCTGTGCTTACTTCAGCTGCCGATTGTTTCTGCACACTCCCTAAATTGGAAAAGGGAGGTGCTCGTTCTTCACCATTAGTGACACCAGCCTAGACATGAACTTGGTGGTGAAATTTGGCTGCTTTGCCCGGGGCGTAGGTGGCCTTATGCACACCGGGCCTATTTTAAAAAGGCCCGGCCACGTGCATAAGTCCCGGGGGGCCGAAGAAAAGGGGCGGGATGGTCCAGGGGGCAGGGCGGGGTCAGAGGCTCCCAGCACAGCAGCCGTTTGCCACTGTGCTGGGGGATCACGTGCCAGCAGCGTGCCGGTGCGTGTAATCTGCGCCTGCCCCGAGTCAGGCGCAAAAGATAGGATAAAGGTCGGGGGGAGGGGGTCTAGGTTAGGGCTAGGGCGTGGGTAAGTTAGGGGAAGGGTGGTTAGTTTAGGGGTTGGGATGTTCCCTTCCAAGCCGCTCCGAAATCGGAAATTGGAGCGGCCTGGGAGAGAACGGGGGAAGGCCATGGGTGTCGGCACGTGCAAGTTGCACTAATGTGCACCCCCTTGAGTGCACCGGCCCCCGATTTTATAACATGAGCCACACCGGCGCGCACATGTTATAAAATCGCACGTCCATGTGTGCGCATCGGGTAGCGTGCGCACATAGGTCATAAAATCTACCCCAAAGGCATTAAGTATGTAAAAGACCCAGGGCACAGGCCCATAAGCCCTCCTGATCCCCAATGAGATTTTGATAATTAAATAACCAATTATGATCAGCAGCTTTTCCTCCCATTTCCCTGAAAACCGTCCAATAAAATAGATAACTAAATATCACTTTTCATAATTAATTCTTTATTGATTTTACTTCATACAATACAAGAAGAAAAAAAAATAAAAAGTGAACATAACAATCATCAATCAACTGATGCAAAAGGTGTGTATATATATATATATATATATATATATATATATATATATATATATATATATATATATATATATAGTCCACAATTTTGGAGCTGCCAGATATAACTCTCACCTGGTCACTAACATCTAAATTTACCGATTAGATTTATTCAGCAAAAATGTTTCCAAATGTAAAGGGTCCAGAAATACAAACTTATTTCTCTGATAAGTAATAATACACTTACATGGGAATCCTAGATTAAACATAGCACCAAGTGAGAGGGCTCGAGGTTTAATTGAAGGAATTGCTTTCTTCTGATCTGTGTCTCCCTAGTTACATCAAGAATCACCATCACTCTATGGCCACAAAATAAAATCTCCTTATATTTAAAGTATTGTTTAAAAACAACATCTTTGTCCATGGACAATGCAAAGGAGACAGCAAAGGTAGCTCTGTTGGAAACCTGATCATCAGAGGTTTACAAAAATGGACTCTGAGCAGGAATCACTCAGCACATGTGCCTCACCTGACCCACTACCAGAAAATCTCTTTTTATCAGGTATATAATAAGTATTTATCAAAAATGTCTTCTCAGGCAGGAATTGTAATACTTCAACCACATAGTTTTTAAGTTATTCCTCGCCTGAAATCAGATTGGAAATAGAAAAATTTAACAGATGAAGGTTGTTAGACCTAAGTCTGTTTTCCAATATTTCACATTTAGTATACAGAAAAATGCTATCTTTAATTCCTGCAGTTGACACCAACTGTAAATTACAAATAACAGAAGATTGAGCAGACATTGCAGAATCTAAAGAAGATAGCCTGAAAGAAACTGAAAACTCTACTATTCAAAAAGGCCTATCCAGAATAGTTTCCCTCCTACTCTATCCCTGCACCACCCCTGGTGACCACATCTTCCTTATATTAAGGAACTAGCTATACTGTTATTTATGCCTGTTAATGTTACGTTACTCTGTCTTTCCACTCTGCGCCTTGTTATCCCCCTCCCAGTTCACTCTCCCAGTTAATATGTAATTTCAAGCCTTCCTAGTTCAAATGTAAACCGGTATGATGTCCCCACTAATACCGGTATATAAAAGTTTCTAAATAAATAAATAAATAGCCTAGTATTAACAGTACCTTATGAAAATTGACACAATTGAGTTATTGAATTTGAAAGTTTAGGTTCTATTCCTACAACTACATTCCAAATATTTTTGAATGAAATCTCATCAGAAATAGATAAATGATTAGACTCCTCCATGACGCCTCCAGATAACACTTACACTGGGACCAGTATTGGAATAACTGACTTAATTTAATTTGTCTGACTCATACTTAAAATCCAATAAACAGCCTCTAATGGCTGAGAAGAAATAGAAATACCAGTCATTCCAGGAATGGTCTCTTGTTGCACAAATGGACCACTTGAAATGGGAGGTGAAAGCCTCGCTTCTGGACTCAAGAAGACAGTCTCCAGTTCTGTTCTATCGTTACTGTGCAGTAATGAACTGGAAATCACATGACGATCCAAGGGACCAGTTATGGGAGTAGAGCTGGAGGCCTCCCATTCTCGACCAAAATCAGATCTTGAAAAAAAATCAACATAAGGGATGTGCTCTTTTGGCACGCAACTTTGGTGCGCCGGCAGCAGCGGCGCACTGAAAGGCACCTCCTCCAATAGGCCCCCGATGCTGTGATGACATCAGCGTCGGGCAGTCATGATGGTTCCTGCTCTCTCCAGGTCCTTCTCCTCCTCACTGGGTCCAGGCAGCAGGACAGGCGACTCCAACTAGATATCACTTTTAAACTTTAAATGATCTCTGTCCTACATTCCCACGCAGCTGCCATCAGGGAGTCATCCTACATAACCTGTGATGGTGGCAGGGAACTGCCCTGTTAGTTTGGTATTGGCAGGCATTGAATAATTTTCTCTGCACCCATCTCTTACTAAGCTCCCTCTGGGCACATGGGATGCCCCTGCACCATTGTTTCAAGATGGGCATGCAGGCCGGTAGTATTTCTAAATAGAAGGGCCTTGTTTGCAACCAAGAAACCACCAGCCAGTTTCAAGTATCCAATAAAACTACCATTAACATTATTCAGTAGTGTTATTCAATCAATTCGTCTATATGGGAGTGAAGTGTGGAGCCTATACAGGATAGAATAGAATCCCAATTTCAACCAAGCACCTCAAGCACCTCAAGTCCACAGCAACTCCCCCCAACAATAGGTACAAAGCACAACTAGGATGTTTGACCTGATTAATCATCATACAAAAATAATATGCAAATTCTGGTACTATTTAAACAACAGTAAAACAAACTCCCTCTGCTACAAAGAACATGTGAAAATGCAAAACCCTACCAAACTGCACGCACAATCCATACAGCAAACTTGCCATACTATGACACACTTACTGCCAGACTCAAACAGTAACGACCTTACCAATGAAAAGAGCACTACAAATATTACACTAGGCTCCAGAGCAGCAATATACCTTTTACTGGAAAACTAAACAAGCTGGACTGCTATAGATACGATTGCTACATGGAAACTACACATTTGCAGATTACCTCACCTGTGTCACAGACAGACCCTCACCAGTTCGTAAGTGGCTTCAAATTAGAAATGTACAGACAAAAATGGAAAAAAAAATTCCCAATCTCTGTGTGTGGTGCAGCATTACAAAAAGAGAGCCATAAATGCATGTCCTCCAGTTCTGCGCAAACTACAAAGGTATCAGAAATGCACATTCTAGAAGCTGACTTGTTCCAATTTCTAAACTGAAAATATGTATATTTTTTAACCTTTCGTGTCTGGGCATTTTAATTTTCTAATCATGTTGGTCCCAGTCTGCTTTCCTTTATTTTCTGTCTTCTAACTCCTTTTCTTGTCTTTCCTACTCATTTGCATTTCTTTTCTTCTATCTTCTCCAATTCCTCCCTTACATCTATCTTTATCATTTATCTTTCCCTTTCATCTCTTTACATCCTTTATATCCACTAGGGATGTGAATCGTTTTCCATATCGTCTTAACGATAGAAATCGTGTGGCAGGGCAAGAAAATCGTCTTAGGCACGATTTTTTAGTTAAAAAATCGTTAAAAATCGTTTTTTCCGATTAGTGCGCACTAACTCGAGTTAGTGCGCACTAACGGGAGTTAGTGCGCACTAACTGGGAGTTAGTGCGCACTAACTGGGAGTTAGTGCGCACTAACTGGGAGTTAGTGCGCACTAACTGAAAATGATACAATTTGACACTTTTCAGGTCAGTTAAGGTCAGTTTAGGAATGAATATGTATTCCTATTGGCTGCCCTCTTATTTATTCATGTTACCAAGTTTCCTACTGACAGTATATGGGGGATGGGAAATGGAAACAGTTGGTAGCTTGACAAAACAAGTAATGTGATCAGTCAATGTGACTAGAACTTGTGCCCTAACCCTGATACCAGGGGTATTGTGATCTTCCTGCACACAGTGCCCTATCCCTATTAATACCAGGAGTGTTGTGATCTTCCTGCACACAGTGCCCTATCCCTAATACCAGGGGTGTTGTGATCTTCCTGCACACAGTGCCCTATTCCTGATACTGGGGGTGTTGTGATCTTCCTGCACGCAGTGCCCTATTCCTGATACCGGGGGTGTTGTGATCTTCTTGCACACATCCCGATATCAGGGATAGGGCACTGCATGCAGGAAGATCACAACACTCCTGGTATTAATAGGGATAGGGCACTGCATGCAGGAAGATCACAACACCCCTGGTATCAGGGATAGGGCACTGTGTGCAGGAAGATCACAATACCCCGGAGGAGTGAGGGTCAGGCAGCTCCCCCCTGTCTGTGAAGCCAGCCTCTCACTAGTAATGCAGGGAGGGAGCTGTCTCAGACTTCACCATCCTCCCCCCCCCCCTTACCCACACACCATTCACTAGCTGGGACATGGGGGAAGTCAGGAGTGAGGGTCAGGCAGCTCCCCCCTGTCTGTGAAGCCAGCCTCTCACTAGTAATGCAGGGAGGGAGCTGTCTCAGACTTCACCATCCTCCCCCCCTCCTCACCCATACACCATTCACTAGCTGGGACATGGGGGAAGTCAGGAGTGAGGGTCAGGCAGCTCCCCCCTGTCTGTGAAGCCAGCCTCTCACTAGTAATGCAGGGAGGGAGCTGTCTCAGACTTCACCATCCTCCCCCCCCCCCCCCCTCACCCACACACCATTCACTAGCTGGGACATGGGGGAAGTCAGGAGTGAGGGTCAGGCAGCTCCCCCCTGTCTGTGAAGCCAGCCTCTCACTAGTAATGCAGGGAGGGAGCTGTCTCAGACTTCACCATCCTCCCCCCCCCCTCACCCACACACCATTCACTAGCTGGGACATGGGGGAAGTCAGGAGTGAGGGTCAGGCAGCTCCCCCCTGTCTGTGAAGCCAGCCTCTCACTAGTAATGCAGGGAGGGAGCTGTCTCAGACTTCACCATCCTCCCCCCCCCCCCCTCACCCACACACCATTCACTAGCTGGGACATGGGGGAAGTCAGGAGTGAGGGTCAGGCAGCTCCCCCCTGTCTGCGAAGCCAGCCTCTCACTAGTAATGCAGGGAGGGAGCTGTCTCAGACTTCACCATCCTCCCCCCCCCCCCCCTCACCCACACACCATTCACTAGCTGGGACATGGGGGAAGTCAGGAGTGAGGGTCAGGCAGCTCCCCCCTGTCTGTGAAGCCAGCCTCTCACTAGTAATGCAGGGAGGGAGCTGTCTCAGACTTCACCATCCTCCCCCCCTCCTCACCCACACACCATTCACTAGCTGGGACATGGGGGAAGTCAGGAGTGAGGGTCAGGCAGCTCCCCCCTGTCTGTGAAGCCAGCCTCTCACTAGTAATGCAGGGAGGGAGCTGTCTCAGACTGGTATCAGGGTTAGGGCACTGTGTGCAGGAAGATCACAACACTCCTGGTATTAATAGGGATAGGGCACTGTAAGAGATGACTGTAGTAGATTGAATAAAGATCTGATGTTTCTGCTCTCCTCACACCAAACAAAAACAACACACAAGCAGAGAAGCCCTTCTTACAAAGCTGAGCTAGTGAGTTAAGTAGGAGGAAAAGTAAACATACTGGTGCCAGTGTGGCTACTTAAAAAATACACTTACCAACAATCAATTACATATATTTGAACTGTGTACAGTTCCAGCCAGGACCACCTTTCTAAAATGCACAGTGATTGGCAAATTCAACATGCACTAGCATTTCAGGTGCCTGCTAACAAAAATAATAAACAAACAAGTTCTAGTCACGTGAGTGCTGATCATTACATTACTTTTTTTGTCAAGCTTCCAACTGTTTCCATTTCACATCCCCCCCAACCATATTGGTAACATCAATAGATAAGAGCACAGCCAGCCAATAGGAATACATACATACATATTCATTCCTAAGTGACCTTTACTGACCTGGGAAGTGTGAACACTTTGTTTCATTTTCTGTTGGTGTTCGTTAGTTTCCAGTTCCATTTCCCATCCCCCCAACCATCACCTCAGTGGTAACCTTGGTAATATCAATAGATAAGAGGGCAGCCAGCCAATAGGAACACATATTCATTCCTAACTGACCTTCAGTGACCTGGAAAGTGTTTATTTGTATCATTTTCAGTTAGTGCGCACTAACACGATTTAACGATTTTTAACGATAAATCGTTAGAATTTCTATTGTATCGTGTTCTATAACGATTTAAGACGATATAAACATTATCGGACGATAATTTTAATCGTTGAAAAACGATTCACATCCCTAATATCCACTCATAGATACACCTTCTTATCATCCTCTCTCGTTCTCCATTTCTCAATATCCCTCTTTCACCTTTCATCTACCTACCAGTTTTCCATCTCCCTGCACTCACACCCCCTCATCAGCCCTCTCATTTCTTATCCCTTCTATAGCCCCAACTCCTTCTCTCACTCATTCCCACTCCTGCCTCCCATCCCTTTTCTATCTTTTACTGCCTAGACAGCCACTGCCTTCAAAACCGCATTTCTGCCTTTTTTTATCCAAAGATTCAGCCCTTTCCACTGCCTCTCTTCCCTGCCCCAGCTGTCCAGGTCCTTCAAACCATATTTCAACCTTTCTTCACCATTCAGGCCCCTTCCCCTACCCTACGTCTCACATCCATAGCCCTATCTCATACATCCTAGGCCATCTAACACATCCCCCACTCATATCCCCATCCTAGTTTGTGAGTTTCTGCTCTCCCCACAATACCAAAGTCCCCATCCTGTCACTGAATACTCACTATCCCCACACATCCCTGAGTCTCTACTTTCTCCTCCACACCCAACCTCCATTCACATTTTCCTCCTCTCCCACCCAATCTGGGAATCCCTGCATGTTTTTCCAGCCTTACCCACCCACCAAAAATGGGAATCCCCTCTTCTTCTACAACCATGAATTTCTGCTCATTCTCTACCCAAAGCCAACACTCCCCTCATCCAGTCTTGGAGTCTCTAATTCCTCTCCCAGAATCTGGGAGTTCCCCTTCCTCTCCCATCTCCTTACCCACTAAATCTTGGAGCTCCCACCCAGCCCTGGATCTCCACTAACTTCTTCACCCAATGTGAATCCCCCCAACCCTGAGTCAGTACTTCTGAGTCCATGCCCACCCTTCCAGAACTTTAAGCTGTTTTTGTGGCAGCACCTGCCTTTTCTTTTTTTATTTATCTTCCTCCTCACTTTCTTCCTTCATGATATTTATACTGGAGCCGCTTCTCCTGCTCAGTGCCACTGCTGGCTAGGGGTGTGCATCCATTTTCCACGTATTTGTAATCCGCAACTTATTTTTTGCAATCTGAAAAATACATGGGGAGGCGAAACGCATCGCGACTCCCCACGTATTCAACAGATATCCGTTGTATTCGGCCTCCTAAACAAACATTTAAACCCCCCCACCCTCCTGACCCCCCCAAGACTTACCAAAACTCCCTGGTGGTCCAGCGGGGAGTCAGGAAGCCATCCCTGCACTCATTTGCGGTTTCCTCATGGCGCTGATAGCCTGTGTCACAGGGGCTGCTGGTGCCATTGGTCAGCCCCTGTCACATGGTCACCGGCGCCATCTTGTGCTCCTACCACGTGACAGGTAGGTCATGTGGCAGGAGGTCGCTCCGGGACCCTCGTTGGACCCAACCCGAACTTTTGGCCAGCTTGGGGGGGCCTCCTGACCCCCACAAGATTTGCCAAATGTCCAGCGGGGGTCCGGGAGCGACCTCCTTTCACGCCATCCGTCCGATCCCAATACTCAAAATGGCGCCGATCCCCGCCATTTTGAGACTAAAAATCGCCGTCCCGCCAATACTCAAAATGGCGCCGATCGCCGGCGATCGGCGCCATTTTGAGTATTGTGGGAGTCTTGTGGGGATCAGGAGGCCCCCCCAAGCTGGCCAAAAGTTCCGGTTGGGTCCAACGAGGGTCCCGGAGCGACCTCCTGCCACATGACCTGTCATGTGGTAGGAGCACAAGATGGCGCCAGTGACCATGTGTCAGGGGCTGACCAATGGCACCGGCAGCCCCTGTGACACAGGCTATCAGCGCTGTGAGGAAACCACAAACGAGTGCAGAGATGGCTTCCTGACTGCCTGCTGGACCACCAGGGAGTTTTGGTAAGTCTTGGGGGGGGGGGGTCAGGAGGGTGGGGGGTTGTAGTTAATTTAGTAGTAACGTATTTACAGATCGACAACTTATTGAATTCTCCATACTTCCGCATGAAACGGAATTGACCCCCCACAAATACGTATCACGTACGCAACGAAAACTTTTTGCCTGCACATCTCTACTGCTGGCACTGGTGCTGGTGCAGTTTAATGACAAGTTGTTTGAACAGCAGGGTGCTGAATCAGCAGGGGCCCCCTGGTTCAAACAATTTGTGATTGAACCATGCTGGCACCAAGAAGGAGAAGATTCTCCATTACACGTGCAAGACAGGGAATGAAGGAGGGAGGTGAGAGGAAGAAGAAAAAAAGGCAGGAACAGTCAAAGAAATTCAACATAGTGTTCCAGCAGGGAGGGGAGAGCATAGATTTGGTACCCACATGCCTATATCTAGCCCCTGTGAGCAAATACATGGCAATGCACATAGGAACAATAATCCTAACTATAGGTACACAATGCTGCATTCTTTGAGTCACCTCACAAGGAAAAGGATCTTGGACAATATGTTGCAGTCCTCAGCTCTGTATGTGGTATTGGCAAGTAGAATGTTGGGAATTATTCAGAAAGGAATGGTGAATAATAATAATAACACTGTAATGCTTCTGCATCGCTCCATGGTGCAGCTGTACCTTGTGTTACGAGCGCGCGTGGAGCGCGGTCGTCTCAAGCGGGTGGTGAGCCCTTGGGCCATGGCAGGACTCAAGGAGGAGCCCCAAGCCACACCGTGGGAGGTGAGCTGAGCAGGCATGGGGAGCCAGGCGGGTACAGTAGCAGGGAGTCCGACCCTCAGCCGGACCTGCACGCCCATGGCAACCAACACTGGGAAGTTGATTGATGAACGGTCCTCCGACTGTTCCCGGCCCTTTCGGACCTGCCGCTGGGTACGGCAATGGGCGGCAGGCCGGACAGAGGCGAGGGCAGACAGAGTCCTTTACACTGAAGACATCATAGACAAGGCAGGTGCAGACATCGAAGATGAGGGCTGGAAGGAAGACATGGCACTGTCCATCAGGGCGCCCTACTCAGCCCACCCGTGGGACTGAGTCGCGGACCACCCCATCCCAGACGCGCCCTACACAGCCCAGGAAGGCTGGTCGCGGACCACGCTGAGGAAAGGAGGGTGCTGGGAAGAAGAAGAGGCAAAATACTGCACTCCAGGCAGCACAAGGCAGGACATCAAGGAAAGGCAGGAACTGGATCAGACATCAGGTAACACAGCAAGGCACGGACTGGAACAGACATCAAAACAGGACAAGGCACCATCAACACAGGCAAGACCACGGATGACCTGGATCGAGGAGAAGGTTACAGGCAACTGTAGAGCCCGATCCGAAGGCAAGTTGCAAGTGACAAGAGAGTCCTTATATACTGGAAGTTGTAGGCAACTCCCTGGGAGGAGTTTGCCAGGACCACCCCTCGCTGGCCCTATAAGTGGGGTAGAGAGCTGTGGGCCGGCCCCTAGGAGAAGGGCGTTGCCAAACAGGAAGTCCAAACGCATGCATGCAAGCCACAGGCAGGCCTCAGGAACAGCTAGGCCTCCCAGGCCCTGGAGCAAGTCCCGGATGGTGCACAGGAGAGGCCCTGGCTTCGAAGCGCCTCCGGGAGGAAGGTAAGATACCTCCTGTAGCGCAGCAACAGGAGGGATCGCAACACCTTGAGTACTGTGTACAAGTCTGGTCACCCCTCTCAAAAGAGACATAGCTGAATTAGAAAAGGTGCAGAGAAGGGCAACCAAAATGATAAAGGGGAAGGATCTGCTTCCTTATGAAGAAAAGCTTAACAGGTTAAGGTTCTTCAACTTGGAAGAGAGGGGATATGATAAGAGGCTTATAGAGGGATATGATAAGAGGCTTATAAAATCATGCATTAGTAGGAACAGGTGAGCAGGAATGGTTATTTACATGACACTAAATTAACAAGTAGAAGATTGGAAAAATTGTTTTTTTCTACTCCAATGCACAGTCAAGCTGGGGAATTTATTGTTTGGGGGATGTGGTCCATGCATCTAGCATAGCTGGATTATAAAAGGGGTTTAGACAAGGTCTTAGAGGAAAAATCCTTAAATGATTATTAGCCAGGTAGATTTGGGAAAGCCACTACTTATTGCTGAAAGTGAGCTACAAAGAACAGAGCTACTCTTTAGGACCTTCCAGATACTTCCAAGTGACCTGGATTGGCCAGCTCAATGACCTTTGGTCTGACTCAAGGCATATTTTATGTTCATCTGAGGTATTATTTGCATATTTGCTCAGTCTCAAAATTGTCTGGCTATGAATAGAAATGTAATTACTAATCATTTGGTTTTAGAATGGTTGGTATTTCAAGCTGTGCTAGAGAAATTATCCTAAACTGGAAGGAATAATTCTGTAGTAAAGCCTAAATTACTACAGTTTGAGACCAGGTTCAACTGAGCTGGGTGAGCAGAAGGAAATGGCAGATCCAAAAATGTTTTTCTGTTTCTCTTTTTAAAGATCTGAATAGACTGACAATGTCCATTTTCCACAGGGTCTTGGAACTGATGAAGAATGTTTGAATGAGATCTTGGCATCACGATCCAATAGAGAGATCAGAGATATCAACATTACCTATAAAGAAGGTAATCCTCAATGGAGTTTAGACTACTCAACTCACCAATTATAAATTAAGGAAGATATTTATTTGGATACAAATATTGAAGGCCAGAAGTATTATGCAGTTTCCCCATAGACACAATGGGCCTGATTTACTGAAGTTTTTTTCCCCCTATTTTGCAGCCAGTATTCAAAAAGCTACCACCCAGGAAAATTATCTTGTTGTCATAGTGGATAATACATTGAAATCATCATCTCAGTGTGCTGCAGCAGTCAAAAAAGCAAACAGAATGTTAGGAATTATTAGGAAGGGAATGGTGAATAAAACGGAAAATGTCATAATGCCTCCATATCGCACCAAGGTGTGACCGCACCTTGAATACTGTGTACAATTCTGGTCGCCACATCTCAAAAAAGATATAGTTGCGATGGAGAAGGTACAAAGAAGGACGACCAAAATGATAAAGGGAATGGAATGATTAAACAGGTTAGGGCTGTTTAGTTTGGAGAAGAGACGGCTTAGGTGGGATGTGATAGAGGTGTTTAAAATCATGAGAGGTCTAGAATAGGTAGATTTGAATCAGTTATTTACTCTTTTAGATAATTGAAGGACTAGGGGGCACTCCATGAAGTTAGCAAGTAGCACATTTATAACTAATCAGAGAAAATTATTTTTCACTCAATGCACAATTAAGCTCTGGAATTTGTTGCCAGAGGATGTGGTTAGTGCAATTAGTATAGTTGGGTTTAAAAAATGTTTAGATAAGTTCTTGGAGGAGAAATCCATTAACTGCTATTAATGAAGTTGACTTAGGGAATAGCCACTGATATTACTGATATCAGTATCATGGGATCTTCTTGGTGTTTGGGTACTTGCCAGGTTCTTGTGGCCTGGATTGGCCACTGTTGGAAATAGGATGCTGGGCTTGATAGACCCTTGGTCTGAACCTGTATGGCAATTTCTTATGTTATTATGTTCTTAGCTTAGCTCAGATAACTTTGAAGTGATCCTGACAAACCCAAAGTTTTTTAAATTTCCTGCCCTTCTCAGTTGCTATATTTTAACCTGATAAATCCTTACTTGGTTAAAATTTAACCAGATTGCAAGGGTTTTCTGGGTCAGGGCTAAAATTTATTTGGTTAGTGTTGATATCTAGCTAGGTCTGGTCATAGAAATTGTAGGCCTCAGTTTAGCTTGGTAATTGCTACCCACCTGGTTGAATATTGCTCTTGATTAAAAAATTCTAATGGAGAGGGCTCAACAGCCCCTTGATGGATCCTTCCTCCATTCTGGTGAAAAGATATGATGTGGGGTGCTGGGACGAAACCCCCAACCTCACCGTCTAGCCTCTCCTTCCAGTGTTACACAAAAAATGTCTTTCCTCCTCAACCCTCCTAATCCTATTCCCACCGATCCTTCCCCCAGATATTTATATAAAATAAGGGAGCCCGGACCGACGTGCCGCAAATGCGCAGTAGAGAGCAGCTCTACCGCGCATGCGAGCACGTCGGCCAGAGCAGAGCGTGCCCGGAAAAAAAAAATGGCGCCTGCTCCTTAGGAGCAGGAGCGACGGCGGCAGCGCAGCAACCATCAGGAGCGGCGGCGGCGAGCAGCAGGAGCGGCGGCGACAAGCAGGAGCAGCAGGAGTAGTAGCAGTGGCGGCGCGCGCGCGCGAGGGAGGGAGGGAGGAGCAGTAGCGGCGGCGACGCGCGGGAGGGAGGGACACCCCCTGTTTGTCGGTTGTGGATGAGCTGGGAGGGGAGTGAGTGAGGGGAGGGAGGAGAGAGTGAGCTGAGGGGAGGAGGGGGGAGGGAGGGAGAGTGAGGGGAGGGGTGAGGGAGGAGAGAGTGAGGTGGGGGAGGGAGGAGAGGGAGAATAGGGGGGGAGGTGGGAGGGAGGAGAGAGTGAGGGGGGAGGGAGGAGAGAGTGAGGGGAGGGAGAATAGAGGAGGGAGGGAAGAGAGGGAAAATAGAGGGGGGAGGTGGGAGGGAGGAGAGAGTGAGGGGGAGGGAGGGAGGAGAGGGAGGGGAGGGAGAGAATAGAGGAGGGAGGAGGAGGAGGGAGAATAGAGGGGGAGGTGGGAGGGAGGAGAGAGTGGGGGGAGGGAGACTAGAGGGGGGAGGTGAGGGGGGGGAGAAAGTGGGAAGGAAATGGACCGAAATTGTTTTTTTAAATGTAGCCGTTGTTACGGGCTTAACGGCTAGTATTTATATAAAAGACCATGACTCTGAGCCTCCTCCTAGAATCCCCAAGTCAGGAGAGGGAGGGTTTGGGGGCTCCAGGTAGATCAGGAGGGGACCTGGATCCATGGTTCTCTTATTTAAATATCTGTGGTGGGAGTGGGTGGGGACAGGATTAGTAGGAGGCATAAGATTTTTGTATAACATTGGAGGAGTACGCCGGAGGGGAGGCAGTCCCAGTGCTGCACATTTTCTTCAATTGTTTTGACTAAAAAGGTGTGTGGGGGGGGGGGGGGGGGGGGGGAAGGAGGTGTTGGATGCCCCAACATTAACTACATTGTAAATGATACTGACAAGCCAGTGAGTGGCAAAGTTATCCAGCTTAACTGTATCAGGGTAAATTTGGTCAAGTATATTCAGCGGAATATCTGGTCACAGTTATCTGGGTAATTTTCCCCGCATACTCGGGCACACATGTGCATGCGTTTGTTGGACCGTGCCCAGGGATGCGGCCACTTTATAACATGTGCGCCAACGCCATTACCAGTTTTCCCAGTTCGTACCCAGTTCACCTAGGTAAGGGATAGGACTTGCAAACCCCCCCTAGTTTAAAAACTTCCCTCTCCAATCTATTTATCTTTATTTCATTACTTGCATGTCCTCCATAGCAGAAATAAAGTTAGGTGGCGTGCACCTGTGCCCATAAGTATTTACGCGCTAATTTGAAGTTGAAAACCAGGAACACCCATGCCCTGGCCCAGACCATGCCCTCATGCCGCCCCTTTTTTTTGGGGAACTTTTCATTTGTGCACGCAGCGGGAGATACGCGCGTACTCGGGTGGGCAGTTTTTTAAATCCACTCGGCATGTGCCGGCCCAACGTATCCGCGTATCTCCCAGTTTTGGCGCATCAGGCTTTTAGAATTCATCTTTTTGCGTGTCAATGTAGAAAATATGTTTAGTAAATTGGGCCCAAAATGGAAGAAATACTTGAGTGCAGTGGTTCACAAACCTGTCCTGGATGATCCCCAGCCAGTCGGGGTTTTTGGGATATGCACAATGAATATGCATGAGAGACATTTGCATGCACAATGTTGGGCAGAACTTTGTGGACCAAAAGGGCATAACTCCTTGATAAACTAGCACCAGTCCTCGACACCCACAAGCAGGCCTGGTTTTCAGGTTAATTAAATTATGCAAACTATGGCTATTGCCTCCAATACGCAAATTGCATTAATATTCATTATGGAAATCCTGACAATTGCTCTTTGTGGCTGTTTTTGGGTTTTTTTTGACACATTAGGGCAAAATTGATCACTCAATAATTTCAGTTTGATTCTATTATAATAAATGATTATAACTGAATAGATATAAACCATTAGAATTGCACCTCTGAGAGCAGGCTTGAACTGCCTATGCTGTTATGTCCAATTGATGGCAAATTTTAAGTACTTGCTTTTATATATATTTTTAAGAATTTTCACACTGCATGCAAAAACTTAATGGAATCCTAGGAGAAACATGGTTACTGGAGTTAAAAAAAATATGCTTATCACTTACCTTTTGTTGAAGCTGAATATCCCTTATAGAAGAGGAGGATAAGAGGTTCTTAAACCACTGTGTATAAACCTGAGGTCTACCGATATGACTTAAAATACTGTGCATGTGCTCCATGTTGGCTATTTCTTTTCTTTTCTTTTTTTTTTTTTGCAGATTTTAAGACTGATCTAGCCAAAGATATTTCCTCAGATACATCTGGAGATTTTCAAAAGGCTTTGCTGGCTCTAGCCAAGGTATATTTATATTTGGATATATTTTGAAAGGGTTTTCTTTTTAAATTGAAAACAATAGTTTTCGGATAAACATGTATTGAGCTTTCTAACAAGACTGGCTACCTTGTCATGTACTGTGGCATGCAGTACATGACAAGGCATGCAGTGCAATTTCCACTGCATGCCACAGTCATGCAGTGGAAATTCAGCATTTCCACTGCATGACTGTGGCATGCAGTGGAAATGCTGAATTTACCAGTGACATTTTTCAGTGTATGATTCTCATTCATTTCACCTCTAAACATTTTTTCCTCCTAGAAACAAATTGAGAGAAAAGCTTTAGTAAATCACCCCCTCAGCGTAAATATACTTTGTCTATTCTTTAGTTCTAATATCTGAGCAGTGCAGACCTTTTCTGTAAGGCAAATAAAGGTAAAAAAATGATTGATATAACAATAATGAAAGAACGGAAGATAAACATAGCTACACCAGCAAAGGCCTATAGTGAATGATCGTCACAAATCATAGAAACAGAATGGAAGAGATGTGCCTGCCTCTATAACCCTACATACCGCATATGATTCGTAAGCTGTTTGTTAAGCATCCTGGGCTCAATATAAACTACTATGGTGAAAGGGGCAGGTTTCAACGTTTTCAATCAGTCCCAATCAAGGGGTGATTTTTAATGAAAATAATAATTATCACATTTCACATATAGGTATCCCTGTTATTTCCCTATTTACCTGAAGCCACATCTTGAATGTAAAAGACTTTAGGAGTATTGTTGTGTATAGCAATATTTCACGTTTTGTCCCAGGGGAATTTGGTCTTCTGTGGATTATTTATTTACACAGCAAACCTAGGGGGTCTATTTACTAAACTGCGGTATTTTCCCTGGAGTACTTTGTCTCATGAAAGAGGCTAAGGTATGACATCAGCTGGCCTATACCATTTTGAAAAAGGTGGCTCTGGGTCCCACTGCAGCACCAGGGTTAGTTAGGTGAGAGAGGATGGGTGGAGGTCTAGAGGGAGGTGTTCAGCATGGGGAGATATTTGGGGGAAGGGAGCTGGGCCTGCACCTGGTGCAATATTAAATGGCTTATCTGGTAAATTCTAACTGGAAAAATAGTTATCCAGCTAGAATTTAGCCAGATAAGGCAGGGGCGTACCTAGGAGGTAGGCACTCTAGGGAGGAGCAAAGTTAACTTATCCAGCTAACTCTAGCCGCACCGTACTGCTGGCCTAAAGTTAGCCAGATATACATATGTGGCGAACTTTAACATAGCCATGTGTATTCAGTGGCAGTGCTGTGCCACTGAATATCCCAGTTAAATTAGCTGGATAAGTGTATCTGGCTAACTGAATACGCACCCCATTATGTATAGCATATATTTCCCTTCACCAGAAGTTTTAATATCTAAAGGCCAAATTTTAAAAGCTGTGCACGCGTAAATTTCGGGGGTTACGCAAGTTACCAGGCCTTTCACGCCCCATGCCCATTTTACAATGCGCCCGGGTGTAACCCCCAATATGCGTACAAGTGCCAGGCTTGCTGAAAGGGGAGGCCCTGGGCGTGTGGTCTGGGTGGGGAGGCGGGGTGGGTCAGCGCCATTTGCCACTGTCCCAGGAAAGCACGCGCCTGCAGCCAGCCAGCACCCGGAGGAGCCTCAAAGTAAAAAACCCCAAAAAATGATAATAGCTAGGAAAGGGTTAGGGGTTGGGGATGAGAGGGGAAAAGGTAGGAAGATTAGGTAGGGGAATAAGCGCACATACGTGCGTGGACATGAAAATCCGATGCCAGGAACCGCACATACATGGATGCGAGCGTACTCCTTTTAAAATCTACCTTTAATGCCCCAGTAAAAGAAGACATGAGCGAAAAAAAATGTGCTTTGAACTTCAGTGCACAATTCCTTTACTTGCACAAAAGAAAAGTTATCTCTTGATGCAGTAAGATGATATGCTAATGTATTGGCAGTTTAAAAAAAAATGTGCCAAGCATGACCATTTGCATATTTTCAGGTTAGTGCGCATAAGCGATGCTTTCTGCACACAACATGATTTATGTGATATGTGCATCATTATGTGCAAAAAAAACGAATGTGCGCCTAAAAGTTGTACGGACTATGAGTTATGGGCACAACTTTTATGCTCTTAACTCATTTTTTGTGCGCCCTACTTTTGTGCTCCTCAAATTTGTGTATTCAGCTTTTATGCTTACCAACCATGTTTCATGTGCAACAAACATTTATATACAGATTGGGGCGGATTTTCAAAGTGTTAGGCGTGTAAGTTATGCGCGTAACTCCGAGAATCCGCTCCTGCATGCGCCAAGCCTATTTTGCATAGGCCCGGCGACGCGCACAAGCCCCGGGATGCGCGTATGTCCCGGGGCGTAGCCGCGCGTATCTTATAAAATCCAGGATCGGCGCGTGCAAGGCTGCCGATTTTGGGCAGCCGGCGCGCGCCGAGCCGCACAGCCTGCCTCCATTCCCTCCCTTCCTCTACCTAACCCACCCCCCCAGCCCTATCTAAACCCCCCCCCTACCTTTGTCCACGGATTTACGCCTCCCGGAGGGAGACATAAATCCACGCACGCCAGCAGGCTGCTGGCACGCCGAGACGCAACCCGGGGGCGGTTCCGGAGGGCGCGGCCACGCCCCCGGACCGCCCCGGGCCGAAACCATGCCCCCGGGCCCGCCCCCGAAACGCCGTGTCCCGCCCCCAAAACGCCATGTCGATCGGCCCCGCCCTCGACACACCCCCGACAAAAAACCCTGGGACTTACGCGAGTCCCGGGGCTCTGCGCGCGCCGGCAGGCCTATGGAAAATAGGCGCGCCGGCGCGCAAGGCCCTGCTCGCGTAAATCCGGGCAGATTTACGTGAGCAGGGCTTTTAAAATCCGCCCCTTACTGAGCTAGGGTGGGGGCAGTCTGGGGGCTCATCTGATTCCGATGTTCGTTTTCAGTCTGCCAGCCCAAACAGCTGAGGGAGTACCATCTGTCAGCCTCCACACTCGGAAGCAGCAGCAGTGTATGAGCACTGTTCGATCCAGAATGAAGCCATTACTGCCCTAAACCCAGTGGTTTAGGGCAGTAGAGAATGAATCACTTGTGATTGCAGGTGACCGGGTGGGATCCAGTACCTGGGGGACTGCCGCACGGATCCTGCTTTCTCTTGCAATAACTGCCACCCTGTGGACTGCTGCCGGTTCACCGACCAGTAGTTGAGAAACTGCTCTAACCACTAGACCACTCTTCCACTCAATTAATGCTGCAATTGTAAAAATATCCTTTTCTGTTCACATTTTATTCTAATTTTCATTCTTGGAATAACTCATGTCAACCCTTTTTTTTTTTTCTTTTCTTTTAAATACTGTTAAATGTATGGTTGAAGCAGTTGCAGTCTTTTATTGAAAGGTGCATTGAAACAATGCAAAATGTTTCAAATAAGCATGGCATTAGAAAAGCTCTTAATTTGTGGCATCTTATTTTTAGGGTGATCGTTCGGAAGATACCAGAGTAAATGAAGAACTTGCTGATAACGATGCAAGGGTAAGAACATGTTTTAGGAGAAAATGAAGAAATGTCATCTTCCTTTGCTTCAGAATGTAATTTCCACGCCAGTCGTTGCTAACCAGATGTTCTAAGTATTTATCACATAGACAGAGAATGTGAAAATCCTTTAGTATGGTGACCCCGTACTACTGTACTGTAATCTCATGGGGTTGGAATAATAGGTATTGGGGAGTATGTTAAGTGGGTTATTGCTATATAATTTTATATTTTGTCTGGACGAGCAAAGTTACTGGTTATTTATATAAGTGATTATGTCCACACTTGAATACCAGAATTATATAGTAATACTGAAGCATTTTGAAAGCAGAATCAATAAGTGAGCTGATCGTATTGGGGACAAATACGTTTTCTCTACATTACCAATTAAGTGTGTCAATTGCTGCATCATAATGCTCCCTTCATATCTGACTTTCGGCTGTTTGATTTACACCTGCTCAGTAACCCGTAGTCTCCTGGTACAATCCAGTGAATTGGTAGTAAGGATGTGCAACCCCAAAACTGTTTTTCTTTTCAATTTCAGTATTGGGGATTTTTTTTGTTCTGGGTATTATTTCGTTTTAATATTTGGTTTTGTTTCTGTTCTTAGACCGTAACAAAATAAACATTAACTCCACCCCCTAAAAAAAGAAAAACAACTAAACTGGGCACCCTGATTCCCTCACCCCTTTAAAGGGCTGGGAACCAGCCTGACACCCCCCCATCCCCACTTACCCCATTCATGGGTATTCTGTGCAATAAAAGGGAAGTCCCTGGGTCATCCCCTTTGAAATGGCACCAGTTGGCCCTGAGACTACAGTGCCATAGTTACTCAAGATGGCATTAGGTCTTGGGGCCGACCCACCTGAGATGGCACCTGAGATGGCACCATTTTGAGAATCACTATGGTTCTGATCTCAGGACAGATGGATGTCATTTAATAGGTGACAACCCAGGGGCAGGAGGGGAAGTAGGAATCCTCCTGTCCCTTTTACTGCACAAGACCCTCACAAGCAGGGTAAATGGAGGCTGGGGTGGTTCCTGGCCCCCCCGTACCTTTTCAGGAGAGGGTTGGAGGGGATCTAGTCCCCAGCACCAATTATTTGGGGGATTTGGAAGCCCTGTGCCACTTTGTGGAGGGGGTGGCCAGCAAATTGTTTTGCAGAGGGCCCAGGGAAACCATGGGTTGGAATTCGGTCAACCCAGAGGAGGCTCAAAGCAGCAGTGGAGATTTATTCTTTTTTTTTTGCAGCTACAGGGAGATTCACTCACAGGAGGCCCTGAATATTCTGTAAAAACTCTCACTAGGATGAAGCAATCTGTTGTACTTTGCACATTGAAGCGTGGGGCCCCTGATCGCTGTAAGAGATGACACCTCCCACAGGGCGGCGCCCTTTGGGGAATTGCAGCAATAGGCTAGCTCTAAGCAGAGATAGACGCAGAGGGGTAGATTTTCAGACCGCGCGAATAGGCGTACTTTTGCTGGCGTATCAGGCGCAAGCAAAAGTACGCGGGATTTTAGTAGATGCGCGCGTAGCCGCTAAAATCCTGGATCGGCGCGCACAGGGCTATCAATTCTGTATAGCCGGCGCGCGCCGAGCCGCGCAGCCTACCCCCATTCCCTCCGAGGCCGCTCCGAAATCGGAGCGGCCTCGGAGGGAATCCTCTAACGCCCTCCCCTCACCTTCCCCTCCCTTCCTCTACCTAACCCATCCGCCCGGCCCTGTCTAAACCCCCTCCTTACCTTTGTCGGGGGATTTACGCCTCCCAGAGGGAGGCGTAAATCCCCGCGCGCCAGCGGGCCGCTAGCGCGCCGGGACGCGACCTGGGGGTGGGTCCGGAGGGCGTGGCCATGCCCCCGGACCGCCCCGGGCCGTAACCATGCCCCCGTGCCCGCCCCCAAAACGCTGCCGACACGCCCCCAAAACGCCGCGCGGCTCGGTCCCGCCCCCGACATGCCCCCCTCGGAAAACCCCGGGACTTACGCGAGTCCCGGGGTCTGCGCGCGCCGGTAGGGCTATTGAACATAGGCGCACCGGCGCGCAGGGCCCTGCTCGCCTAAATCCGCCCGGATTTAGGCGGATTTAGGCGAGCAGGGCTCTGAAAATCCGCCCCAGAGAGAAAGCTTTATTGTACTGCAATGTACATAGTAACCTGAGGATCAGGTGATGATTCCAGCTAGGAGAGGAGAACCCAGATGATGATGTTCCGTCTGAAGGTTGCAGAGAGAAAAAGGCAGTTCCTCGGTCTCACCAGACCCACGGTGCAGGATAGGTCAAGTCTCTATGGAGAGATGAGACAAAGCAAGATAGAACAAGAGTGGTAGTACTCACTCTGATGCTGGTAGTTGTAGTAAGGGAGAGCCCCGAGGAGCGGAAGTCTCGGATGAGTAAAAGGCCCCCGAGGAGAGGGTGCCGTAGGTGTCCTGGTAATAGGTAGATAACCCCAAAGGGTAAATAGGAGCAAGGCAAGGTCCTGAGGAGCGGGTACCTTAGGCGTCCTTGTTGGTAGCAGATACCTCGGAGGTTAAAGAGCGAGGCAAGAGCCTCGAGGGGCGGGTACCTTAGGCATCCTTGTTGGTAGCAGATACCCCGGAGGGTAAAGAGGAGCGAGGCAAGGCCCCCTTGGAGTGGGTACCTAAGTCATCCTGGAGCAAGTGTACACAGAGCGGGAGCGTCTGGTAACGAGGAGAAATCAGCATGGAGGATTCCTTGCTAACACATAGTTGGAATTGAGAATGGAGTTTAAATACCAGAGCTAGTGACGTCATAAGGTGGGGACACCCCTGAGGTTCCTGCCATGACGCACGTAAAGGACGGGGCTGCACGCGCGCATGCCCTAGCTGACTCCTGGAGAAAGATGGCAAACGCAATCGCCCATGCTGGACCAAGATCGCCAGAGGGTTCAGTGTGGAGAAGCGGAGGCAGCCATCTTACCAAAACGGACTAAGTCAGGCGCCGGCGCGCGCAGGGCATTTAAAATCTGCCCCTAAGTTTAGCTTACACAGTAATGGAAAATTAATGCTTGGGTGGTATTACTGCTGCACACCACCCCACACTATTTACTATCTGTGCACTGTTTTGGGTATGGTCAGTGCTGTATTTCTCCTAGCTTCCCTCTCACTCTCACTAGCTCTCAATTTATGAACGAGATGTGCTCTGGCTATCACTGCTGCATGCAGATAGGTGAAAGAAATTGGATTTGGGGTGAAGGTAGAGAAGCAGGTGATAGAGAAGGAGATTTCCCTTCCTATTGTTTTTTGTCTTCTGTGTGTAAGGGTCAGTGTTTGGTCTGTCTAACAAGTATTGTCAATCTGCAAGAGAAGAGTGACAATGCACGAGAATGAAGCATGGGAGTATGGTGTGTGTGTGTGGGGGGCTGGGGGGAGTGTGTGACTGTTTTTATGGATATGACTGAAGAGAGTGTACTTAAGAGGATAAGAGTTGGGGAGAGGTCATGATTGCTAGGAAGAGCAATGGAATATAGGTTATGTTAAAGAGGGAAGAGGTAATAGAAGGATGGGAAAGTTGTAGTTAAGGCCCAATAGGCACAGGGGAGGAAAGCAGAGAACAAGAGGAGGAGGAGGAGAAGAAAAGACCATGGGAGGAGATGGTAGGGAAGCCCAATAACACCAACCAATAATGCTAAGAGGCAATGAGGAGCAGGATGAGAGAGAACTGAATGTCAATGATGGTAAAAGCAAGAGGGCGGTTGCAGATGCTCCAGTTCAGTCAAGCAGAGAATGAGAAGATCTGGAATATATTCTCAGACAATTGCAGCATCCTGTTTGGTAAAGATTCACCACTCAAGTCCCTGCCTGCTAGGAAAAGCTGAAAAGTAAGAGCAGCAAGCATCCTGGTGCCCAGGACCAGCAAACACATTAAACACTGATACTAAGACTGCTAAATTTATCATCTGGAAGAAGGCTTCCAGGATATAGGTACACCAGAACAAGCCAGGAGATGACAATCCTTGGATAAATTGGCTGATTAGGGAGGAAAAAAGGGGTCTGTGGCATCATGGGATCAGAATCCATTTTCAGCATTTTACAGGAGTTGGACGCCACTGCAAAACTACATGACAAAACAGCAGGTCAGTTGGTTATTATACCAAAATACGGTCCAAAGTCCAGCCTGATAAGTCTTATCTGCTTAACTTACTTAAATGCTGATCTTTCAATATCTACCTCTCTAGAGCTAGTCCAGTCACAATTTTAAAAGTAAGAATTAACATTTTTAACAGAGTCCTAAAAACTGTAAGGCTCCAGTGAAGTTGCTGCAATCAGGAGAAGTTACCTGTACCCCCAGTCTGCTAAAATTCTTGAAATGTTTAATTTTTTCCCCCTCCCACCCTTCTGATGAACATATTTTGGCATGTAGAAATGCTTTTGGGTTTCCCTGGTTGCAGGCAAACTGAAACATCTGGCTTACTGTTCTGATGAGCATCAATATTTGTGTTATTTAAATCAGGCCTTATACGAAGCTGGAGAGAAGAGAAAAGGCACAGATGTCCCTACATTTATTAGCATCCTTACTACACGAAGCCCCCAGCATCTTCAAAGGGGTAAGAGTAGAATTTCACTTTCAGAGTACTGCAAAGCAGCATGATGAAACAATTGCAAAACTAACATTTCATCGTGCTGTAGGTTATGCAACTACTGAGGCAATCCTACTTCTAATGTCTGACACGGTCTGTTTTAAGTGACTGGTAGGACAGCATGACCTCTCCTGAACTAGATGTTTTTACTTGATGAAGGGACTTGATTAGAAAGTGCATTTTGACTAATAAAAGCAAACTGTTCTGCCAGTCTGATAAAGCAAGGGTAAAAAAAAAAGTCATTTTACTTCTTTTTCTAAAGATGGACACGTTTGTAAGCCAGTTAAACTGCAATAATGTGTTCATTGAAGAAACCCTTATTCCAACACTATGGGTTGGATTTTCAAAGGGTTACGCGTGCTGGGCCTATTTTCAAAAGGCCCGGCGACGCGCGTAAAGCCCCGGGACGCGTGTAAGTACTGAGGCTTTACTAAAGGGGTGGGGCGGGGCCAGAGGCCTCCAACACAGAGGCCGTTTGCCGCTGTGTTGGAGGATCGCGTGCTGGCAGGCTACTGGCGCAGGCAGGCGCAAAAGGTAGGATAAGAGTTTGGGGGGGGGGGGGTAGATTAGAACTGGGGGGAGGAAAGGTTAGGGGAAGGTGTGGGAAGCTTAGGTTAGGGGGAATGGAAGTTCCCTCCAGGCCTTTCTAATTTCAGAGCGGCCTGGGAGGGAACTTGGGAAGGCAGCGCAGCTCGGCGCGCACAAGGTGCACAATTGTGTACCCCTAGCGCATGCCAACCCCCGGTTTTATAACATGTGTGTATTTGCACGTGCATGTTATAAAATTGCGTGTCCATGTGTGCGTGCCGGGTAGCATGCGCACATGGACGCGCTCTCGCAAGTTTAAAATCTACCCCTATGTTCTGAAAGTTAAAACATTTGGAGGATAACTTTCAAACAGCTGCAAGTGGTGGCATATACACGTGTATATGGCTGTGTGCAGATTTATGATAGTATTTTATAACCCACGCGTATCAGATATGCATACTATAAAACATGTGAAAGTCAATTATAATTTGATTATAATGTACTTTGTACAGCAGTAATAAAAATTATTGCTTTGCCAAGAAGCTTTGCTTGGCCTAACAACCAGATGTGTCATCTTTAGTTTTCCAGCGATATGCTAAATACAGCCAGCATGACATGAGCAAGGCACTGGATCTGGAACTGAAGGGAGACATTGAAAACTGTCTGATTTCTATTGGTGAGTAACTCTTCATACAAATGGATCCATACTTCTGTCTTCGAGAACAGATTGCCAGTATTGCTTTACCGTTGAGTTAGCAGCTCACAGTGACGTCCTCTGTTATTGCTGTGGCCTTACTAGGAAGCCCCTTCCTGCATTGTGTGTCCTCCCTCCATATTTTGACCTATTGTATATAATATAATGCCTTCCCAAGGGATCACCCTCCCAGCCCTGGGGAGCATTGATTGAGTTCAACCAGGGGCAGGTATCAGTCTCTCAGGGCAACATGGACTGGGAGGGGCAGGGGGACTGAACCATCAGCATGGCCCAAACCTGGTTGATGGCGCATGATGTCCAGAAATTCCAATGCCCACTCTTCACTTCTGCTCCAAAATTGAAAACATTTACTTTAAAACACACAAAACATAGTAGGAAAAACTTCTGGTTCAAAGCATAGTCCATCTCCATAGTCACCTTTATATCTTGGTCAGATCACAAAAGAATCACTGTCCAATTATTTTCCAGCTCTAGCATTACACTTTTACACTTCTTAACTATTCCCCAGAACCTTTGTGGCGCTAGCTTATTTTTCCACAGTTTCTCTACATACATCTCCTCAGGGCCAGTTCTCGCACTTCTCCCCAAAGTCTCTTTCCAGGTCTCTCCCCTCGCTCTCTGGGACTCTTGGGGGATCCCTGGGGTATATACCCATTACAACGATAACAAATCTTGAACCACCAATAACTAAAATGATAACTGACATCGTAAACCTTTCCCTCACGGAAGGAAACTACCCAGAATGCCTAAAATTGGCAATCATCAAACCCATTATGAAAAAGAATAATCTGGATCCAGAAAACCCACTTAACTACCAACCTGTATCAAACCTACCATTTATTGCCAAAATCATTGAGAAAGTCATCCACACATGGCTCAGTGACCACCTGGAAGAAAACAACATCCTGCTACCCACGCAATTTGGCTTCAGAAAGCAAATGAACACAGAGACTCTACTACTAGCAATGAACGACTTCGTACTCAAAGGTTTTGAAAAAGGCCACAGCTACCTTCTAGTCCTACTCGACCTATCAGCAGCCTTTGATACAGTAAACCACTCTATCATGATTGACCATCTATCTGAAATTGGGGCAAAGGAAACAATCTTTCAATGGATCTCTTCATACCTATCACAAAGATCCTACCAAGTGCTGCTCAATGATACCCTCTCAAAGAAAATTAATCTAAACACTGGAGTTCCCCAAGGATCCACTCTATCAGCAACACTCTAACATCTATCTGCTTCCAATATGCCACTTCCTATCAAATCTTAATCTGAACCACTTCATGTATGCTGATGATTTTCAAATATTAATCCCAACACAAAAATCACTAGAAGAAACATACAAACTAACAGCCACTTACCTAAGCAGAATAAAGGAAATACTAACCAATTTAAAACTCATCCTTAACTTTGACAAGACTGAAATAATCATATTAGACAGAAAGAACAACTCTCCTCAACTTCCCCCACTCAACCTAATGAACAAAATACGGTTATATCTCTGGTCAATCATGCCCGCAATCTTGGAGTAATAATTGACAAGGAACTTTCTTTCAAAAACCATATCACAACAAACATCAAAGACGGATATCATAAAACAACTAACACTCCATCATTTAAAACCTTTCTTTTCCACCAACGACTTCAGATCAGTCCTTCAATTACTCATTTTCTCTAACCTAGATTACTGTAACTCACTCCTTTTCAACTTACCTCTAAACACTATCCGCCCACTCCAAATCCTACAAAATGCAGCTGCAAGAATCCTCACTGGATCCAAAAAACATGACCACATCACTCCAACACTTATCTCACCACACTGGCTACCAATAAAATTCAGGATTGAATACAAAATACTATCCATTCTACATAAAATTATATATGAAAAACAAGAAAACTGGCTAAGGTCCTCCATAAAACTACATACCCCAAACAGAAACCTCAGATCAGCAAATAAAGGACTTCTAAAGACACCAACTACTCGTTCCAAACAACTCACCTCAACCCAAAAGAGAGCAATCTCTCTAGGAAGCCCAAACCTCTGGAATTCCCTCCCAACCGAACTCAGAACTCAAGAAAACCTAAAAACTTTCAAAAAAGATCTAAAAACATGGATGTTCACCAAAGCATACCAACTCACCCAATGAACAAACAATGTCAACCCCCTCCGGTCTAACCTGAAGAAAACTGTAACTCAACACAAGTATGTATTATAACAAAGAATTTGAAATGTGAAAAAACTGAACAGCAAATACCTTGTATATGATTTCCCTATGTAAACAATCTTTTGAACCTTTTTGAAAACCTTGTTATCTTCCTTAACCTTGTAGTCCTTCGTGTAAACCGTTATGATGGCGAAACCAAATGAAGGTATATAAAACTCGATAAATAAATAAATAAATAAATACCCCCTCTCCACATAATTCACAACAGTTCAGTACTCACAGATTAGAAGCAGCTCAAAATTCAGTCCACACACACCAGGAGTAGCTCCAGGACGGTGCACCCCATTCCTTTGGGCATATGTTAGTCCTGAGCTCTTCAGTGAAATTACCAGCCTAGCACCTCTTCCCCAAGTCCAGCCCCCTGCCCCCCCCCCCCCCCCCCCACCACCACCACAGTTCCTGTGTCCAAACTCCAAACTTCTCACTCAGCACAGACTTGTTCTCCACACGTTGCAGCTTAAGGTCACTCTTCATGAATCTTTTTTGGGGGGAAACCCTGATTCTTCTTCATTTCGCCAGTCACAGAACACTCTCAGCAATTCCTAAGGACTACCAATTAATCCTCCCACAGTTAGCCTTTTTCCCTTTGCTTGCTATTGCCCAGGCCAGAATAGGGGTGAGAAATAATTTGCAATGAAATAGGAAATACATATGACATTTCCTATTTCTTTTCTTTTTGGGGAAAAATAAACGATGGAAAATACAGTCAATTTCGTGTTACTTTTCCTTTGTTTTTTGAAGGGGTTCAAAAAAATGCAAACTTAAAAGGGGAAAAAAAATTACCTAGAACCCATCCCAACCCTTTCCCATTTATTAAAATACAGAGCCCTCCACCAGCAGATCCTCGCCCATCCTCCCGAGCCCACTCCCCATGACTGACTGCAAACACCCGATGGTCTAGCATGGGACCCGGGAGCGACCTCCTGCTCCCGGGCCAGCAGCTGCTCTCATTCAAAATGGCATCGGCCACTCTTTGCCCTTTGCCCTGCCAAGCTCTCTGCTAGACCACTGGAAGGATGGATGGAGGGCTCTGTTTTTTAATAAATGTTGGGGTTTTTTTTAAGACGAAACAGAGCGACGAATTAAAAAAAAAAATATCCAGAGGTGCACCCGAAATAGCCCACCTCTGGAACCAAAAAGAAAGGGCAATACAAATTTTCAAGGCTCCCACCCCTAATTGTAAAGTATAGCAATGCACTTTCAACATCTCACATTAAACCTGAACCCAATGAAAGCATAGCCTTGAAGATTACAAAGCTAGTATGCGTTCTAATGAGCCAGTAGAGTTACAGGTAGAAGGTTTGTGAATACACGCCCTGTTCTTTACTGTAGTGCAAACCTGGCTAGGACGACAGATAGTTTTCCATGGGGAAGGCAATAGTGGTGGACTTTCCACAGTACTTATCCTTTGGTATTGGAATGGGATGCTACAGTCTCAAACCATTCTTAAGATCTGTATACACTGTACATATGAAGATCTCTATTTCAGTAATTTATTAGGAGAATGCAGTAAGAATCATTTGAATACATTAGACACCTCTCATCTCCCTGTCAATCAACCTTGTGCAAATGTCTTGACTTTCTTTTCTACACTTTGAAATGGGGGATGAACTAAGCTAACAGCAACATATTCATGCTATGCTGCTAAACCTGTCAGGAGATACAGAGACAGCAGATTTAAATGGATCATAGGAATCACTATAACCTGGATGTTCTAAGGTTCGCGCGCATAAAAACCGTGGTTTACACGCTTGGCCGGGCCTTGTGCGCACTGCATCTGTTTTAAAACAGGCCTGGCCACGCGTGTAAACCACGGTACGTGCACAAGTGCCGGGCCCTGAAAAGGGGGCTGGCCGGGGGGGGGGGGGCACGGTCTTGGCGGTGAGGGGCAGGATGGGGCAGGACAGAGGCCAGCTGGGACAGTGGCCATTAGCTGCTGTTTTCACTTATTTTTTTCCCTTTTTTGTTTGGTATAATAAATTGATAAATTCCTAGGACAATTAAAACAAAAAGTGAAAATGGAAGGTCTAGGTCTGCATACCGCACGTGATACAACATATAAACTGCCTGTAAGAGTTTGTACTGAAAAATAGTTTGGCACATGCATTTCACTGCATATTGTAAAACTGATCAATCAACAGTCTATTTCCTTTTCAGTGAAATGTGCAGCAAGCAAACCAGCTTTTTTTGCTGAAAGACTCAACTTGGCGATGAAGGTATAGCATAATGAAATTCTTATCCCTAGGAATGACAGCTGTTCCTGCAAATATTTTTTTGTTTGATAGGAGCTATTAGTAGTTAGCTGCTTTTATAATGTATCTTTACTAAGGGCTGGATTTTCGGAGGGTTTATGCACGCCGGACCTATTTTCAAAAGTCCCGGCGATGTGTGTAAAGCCCCGGGACACGAGTAAGTCCTGGGGCTTTACTAAAGGGGCAGGGAGGGGGTGGGGCGGTCCGGGGGCATGGCCAGAAGCTTCGGCAGAGCAGCCATTTGCTTCTCGGCCGGTGTGCGCAACTTACCTCAGCCCCAGGGCCTGCACGCGCAAGTTATAAAATCGGGCGCGCAGCTTTGAAAATCTACCCCTAAAACTATAGTATACATGGATCACAAAATCAATGGTTTGTTTTTTTTTTACATATTTGTACATATTATACAGACCAGCCTTGTTCCTCTTAATGTACAGATTTCTAAACCAAAATGAATTTGTATTATCAAATTATTGGTAACCTAGAACATTAAGTTATGATATTTATGTATGCTGCAGTGACAAACTTGTTCCTATTTATTGAATACATTACCAAAGCATAGGATGCATCGCAGGTACTAAATGACAGAATATACGATGACATACTTCCTCCTAGTTAAGACTATGATAGCAGCTGTTGCATGATGCATGCATGAACATGTGAGCCATTTGCAAGCTTAAGGCCCAACTCAGCTGTTGAAGGCAGCTGCCTATAACATGGACTGATTCTTAATGCATAATAGTTTATGATGATGCTTTAATTTCCAACAGGGTTCCGGAACTAATAATAGAGCATTGATCAGAACTATGGTTTCTCGTTCTGAGATTGACATGAATGAGATCAAGGCACATTACAAGAGTCTGTATGGCAAACCCCTCCGCCAGGCTATTCTGGTATGTACTTTTCAATTGTTAACATATGAAGAAAAAAACTGCAAAGAAAGTAATCTTGGATTTTTTTAAGAATCTCTACTACTAGTGGATCAAAGGGGGTCATTTATCAAAATGCGCTAAGGCGTTTTCGCATGAGCGTTAAGCCGTGCGATAGCTTGCATTACAGGGCGGCAAGGATTTAGCACATTTTGCGATGTCTCCTGAAAGGATGTTTTAGTAGATTTCAAGCTCTCGGAGCACCAGCCTAGCCATCTGTGGGGGTGGGGGGGGGGGGGGGGAGGAGAGAGAGAGAGAGAGACTAGCCATAATGCCCATGCCCTAGATAGGTATGTGTAGCCCTATGGGAGGCCCACCTAGTAACAGAACAGTGGTCTCTTGTGAAGATTTGATGACCGTTGAATGTCAAAGTGGCCCCTAACCCCCTACACTAATACCTAAACCTCACCTCGAGTTACTAGGTGGACCTACCATAGGGATACAAATACCTATCTAGGGAGTGGGCATTATGGCTAGTCTCTCTCTCTCTCTCTTGTGGGGGTCAGGAGGGTCCTCCACCAGGGAATTTTGGCAAGTCTTGGGGGACCCCCAAGTCTTGGGGGACCCCCACAAGACTTGCCAAAAGTCCAGTGGGGGTCCGGGAGCAACCTCCTGCATTCCAGCTGCCAGTAATCAAAATGGCGCCGACAGCCTTTGCCCTTACTATGTCATAGGGGCTTCCAGTGCCATTGGTCAGCCCCTGTCACATGGTAGGAGCACAAGATGGTGCCGATGGGAGTTTTGGTAAGTCTTGGGGTGGGGGGTTTGTTTAAATTGGCTCCTTTAAGCATCCAAATAATTCGGCGAAGATTCGTTGTATTCGTGGGGAATCGCAATTCGTTTCGCTTCCCCATGAATACAACGAATAGGGCCCTATCCATTGCAGATTCCCAATTCGTAGGGAACGAATGCACACCCCTAGTATTTATTGGAAGCAATTTTAAAGAGGATTGCACGTAAAATTAGCATGTATCATAGCAATTTTCAAAGCCCATTTACATGTGCAAAGCACATTTACATGTGTAAAAACCCTCTTATGGAGGAAATTTACATGCTGGAATGCAAGGGAATTTTCAAAAGCGAATTCCCTGCTTAGTTTCTCTTTGAAAATTTGGGGGCTGGTGGCACTGCAGGTAATCTGCAAATTGAGTGCCTGTGTATCCACACAGAAATTTCAAACTGAAATCCTTGCATGTTACTTGCTTGCCTTGTCTCTTTTAAAGCATGGGTGAAAGTTTTTACCTACACAGGGATGGGGGGGGGGGGGGGGGGGAGAGCAGTTTTCCATTACTGCTTAGCATGCTGGGTAAAATAATTAAAAAATTGCCCCCATAGTTTTTTTCAGCTTCTTGTATTAAGTGTGGTGTATGTCTGTAAAGTAAATTCCATTCACTGTTCTTCGCATATAGGGCCAGAATTTAGTAGCTACGAGCGGGCATAGATTTGTGCGCGCAACCCGGCACGCATGTTATAAAATCTGGGGTCGGCGCACGCAAGGGGGTGCACACTTGTGCACCTTGCGTGCGTCGAGCCCTAGGGGAGCCCCGATGGCTTTCCCCATTCCCTCCGATTTCAGAGCGGCCTCAGAGGGAACTTTCCTTCCACCCCCCTACCTTTATTTTATAAGTTGTGCCTGCCTCTGGGCAGGCGTAGGTTGCATACGCCGGCCAAGTGCTGGCGCGCGATCCCCTGACACAGCCGCTGTGCCGGAGGCCTTGGTCCCACCCCCGCCCTGCCCTTTTTTTCAAGCCCCGGGACATAAGTGCGTCCCAGGGCTTGCGCACGTCACCGGGCCTATGCAAAATAGATATTAAAAGCCCTGCGTGCCGGCGCGCCTATTATGCATAGTCCGCCGGTGCTCGCAAAGCCCCGGGACGTGCGTAAGTCCCGGGGCTTCCTAAAATGGGTGGTCTGGGGGGGCGTGTCTGCGGTCCGGGGCGGTCTGGGGGCGTGGCCGAGTGTCCCGACACAGATCCTTTTCACATTTTCTGAGGAGATTTGAAGTGGATGTTTTGGGTTCTCCACAGATCTGCTGAAATCTATAGATTTTTCCAGTGAGATGACAGAGAATCCAAAATTCACTTCACCCAGGCTGAAATCCCTACCTGTTTTTCTTTAACTTTGAATTGTTTGCACATCTCTAGGTAGATAGGCTTAAAAGTAATCTTTGCAAAACTGTGAGTTAATGGGAACCTAATTATTCCTTTGTATCAAATGTAAGATTTGCTCAGAGAAAATTCTTATTGTTGTAGGGAAAACATGCACCATGAGGAAGTGGAACACCGGTTAATTTTAATTTTATGAAAGCACGCTTAAGGGTGTTTTTTTGTTCTTTCATAATTGACTTTTTTCTAGATTGTTAAAAAGTTTTCTCAGTTTTATAAATGGGTTCTCAATTTCTTTTTTCCTGTAATTGTTGCTGCCTTTATTTTTGAAGTTAGCATGTTTGTAGTTTTTGGGGTAGAAAGTGGTTCTGAAAGCAAAGCTCATGGTGGAATAAGTCTCCCTTCATCTGAGACACTTTTGTGCTCACATTTTGTTAAAATGGGGGAAAATGATTATTTTGCTTATGGAGCTGTTGGCTTAAGTTTTTACTTGTGCAAAGAGAAATCCAAATACTCTAGCTCTTTCTCCAGGTTTTGCACTAGTAACATTTTGACAGAAATGCTTCTTTTATTAAACATGCTTAAAAATCTCAAAATAACTGCATAAGGAAACAAAAAACTGGTGCCAAACAGGCATCATTGTGCAAACTTCTGCAGAATAACCTGATTGAAAGTTAAGTTCACCTTGTGGCAAAATTGAATACAAATAAAATAAAATTGTGCAAGCTAAACAGTGCTAAAATTATTATGGTAATTTTTGTCCAGTCCTTAAAGCTGGCACTCAAATGTAAATTAACTTCCTGTTGATCTATATTCAGCCTAATGCTAGATGCATAGTTTTATGATTGTCGTTAGTTAACTCCAGATGGGTCTCACCATGTTATTAAAGTATAAGTCCAACAATTGGAGTTACAAATGCCTAACTGAGGTACAAAAAAATGGCCTGACCCAGAAAGCACCATCCCATACAGGACTTTCTGTGCAATGCATTAGACCTGCACGGCAACAGAGGTAGCTAAGGCAGGATGTGGAACTTGTTCATACTGTAGGGGCCAATGTACCAAAGTGCGTTATCACTATTGCAAGCATTAACATGTTAAAAGTGGTGCTAATGCACACAAGCTAATTTGTACGCATTAGCAGCACTCCTAATATTCATACTCTGGCTTGCAATAGTTTAAACACAAAATCTGAGCTAATGAGATAATGAAATGCAAATCTATGCAAAATAAAAGTAATTACACAAATTACTTTGCAGATACTACACTTTGGGAAGGCGTTGTTAAGATTTTTTGTAATACTGTCCATATATACACATGCACTTGTACATGCATATGTTACCATCTGTCTCATTTGATTGTTATTAACATTGGCTATCAGTATATGTGATTAGAGATGTGAATCGGAACCGGAATCGGTTCCATTTCCGGTTCCGATTCATATCGTTAATTTTTTTTTGTGCGGCCCCATCGGGGTTTTGTTTATCGGCTGCGCCCGAGCCGATAAACAAAAAAACCCACTCGACCCTTTAAAACTGATCCCTTAGCTTCGCCCACCCTCCCAAACCCCCCCAAAACTTTTTACAAGTACCTGGTGGTCCAGTGGGAGTCCCGGGAGCCATTTTTAAAGATGGCGCCGACCGTCCATTACTCCTACCATGTGACAGGGGCCAGCCAATGGCATGGATACCCTGTCACATGGTAAGGGCAAAGGGCCATCGGCGCCATTTTTATTAGTGGCAGCCGACGGCCCGAGAGCGGGAGATCGCTCCCGGGACTCCCACTGGACCACCAGGTACTTGTAAAAAGTTTTGGGGAGGGTTTGGGAAGGTGGGCGAAGCTAAGGGATCAGTTTTAAAGGGTCAAGGTGGGTTTAGGGATTGTTTTGGTGTGCCGTTTTTCCCGCTCTCCCTCAAAACGATAAGAGAACCCCATGAACAATTTCATGGGATTTTCCTATTGGTTTCGGGGAGCCCCCGATTTCTGACGATTTTGAAACTATCATACGATACTTTCAATCGTCAGAAGAACAATTCACATCCCTATATGTGATAAACACATTTACATGCCTTAATGGCCAGCATTAAAGCACTTTATTATAATGATCCCCATAATATGTTGTAATACCCTGGCCTGTTATAATTAATTTTCTTCTTGTGTTCTTTTCTTGATAGGATGATACTAAAGGGGACTATGAGACCATTCTCTTGGCACTGTGTGGACCCGATAATTAGCCTACATAGTCTGATGTGCTCCAACTTTACCACATAAGATATTGTTACAGTATATTAGCTTCATTTGTTTACATAAAACACTTTAAAGCAAAGATACTCTGCCATGTATGAATTTTAATTCTTTGACAGGCATATATATTTTATAGGGATGTGAATCGTTTTCCATATCGTCTTAACGATAGAAATCGTGTGGCAGGGCAAGAAAATCGTCTTAGGCACGATTTTTTAGTTAAAAAATCGTTAAAAATCGTTTTTTCCGATTAGTGCGCACTAACTGGGAGTTAGTGCGCACTAACTGAAAATGATACAATTTGACACTTTTCAGGTCAGTTAAGGTCAGTTTAGGAATGAATATGTATTCCTATTGGCTGCCCTCTTATTTATTCATGTTACCAAGTTTCCTACTGACAGTATATGGGGGATGGGAAATGGAAACAGTTGGTAGCTTGACAAAACAAGTAATGTGATCAGTCAATGTGACTAGAACTTGTGCCCTAACCCTGATACCAGGGGTATTGTGATCTTCCTGCACACAGTGCCCTATCCCTATTAATACCAGGAGTGCTGTGATCTTCCTGCACACAGTGCCCTATCCCTAATACCAGGGGTGTTGTGATCTTCCTGCACACAGTGCCCTATTCCTGATACTGGGGGTGTTGTGATCTTCCTGCACACAGTGCCCTATTCCTGATACCGGGGGTGTTGTGATCTTCTTGCACACATCCCGATATCAGGGATAGGGCACTGCATGCAGGAAGATCACAACACTCCTGGTATTAATAGGGATAGTGCACTGCATGCAGGAAGATCACAACACTCCTGGTATTAATAGGGATAGGGCACTGCATGCAGGAAGATCACAACACCCCTGGTATCAGGGATAGGGCACTGTGTGCAGGAAGATCACAATACCCCGGAGGAGTGAGGGTCAGGCAGCTCCCCCCTGTCTGTGAAGCCAGCCTCTCACTAGTAATGCAGGGAGGGAGCTGTCTCAGACTTCACCATCCTCCCCCCCCCCCACCCACACACCATTCACTAGCTGGGACATGGGGGAAGTCAGGAGTGAGGGTCAGGCAGCTCCCCCCTGTCTGCGAAGCCAGCCTCTCACTAGTAATGCAGGGAGGGAGCTGTCTCAGACTTCACCATCCTCCCCCCCCCCTCACCCACACACCATTCACTAGCTGGGACATGGGGGAAGTCAGGAGTGAGGGTCAGGCAGCTCCCCCCTGTCTGTGAAGCCAGCCTCTCACTAGTAATGCAGGGAGGGAGCTGTCTCAGACTTCACCATCCTCCCCCCCCCCCCCTCACCCACACACCATTCACTAGCTGGGACATGGGGGAAGTCAGGAGTGAGGGTCAGGCAGCTCCCCCCTGTCTGCGAAGCCAGCCTCTCACTAGTAATGCAGGGAGGGAGCTGTCTCAGACTTCACCATCCTCCCCCCCCCCCTCACCCACACACCATTCACTAGCTGGGACATGGGGGAAGTCAGGAGTGAGGGTCAGGCAGCTCCCCCCTGTCTGCGAAGCCAGCCTCTCACTAGTAATGCAGGGAGGGAGCTGTCTCAGACTTCACCATCCTCCCCCCCCCACCCCTCACCCACACACCATTCACTAGCTGGGACATGGGGGAAGTCAGGAGTGAGGGTCAGGCAGCTCCCCCCTGTCTGTGAAGCCAGCCTCTCACTAGTAATGCAGGGAGGGAGCTGTCTCAGACTGGTATCAGGGTTAGGGCACTGTGTGCAGGAAGATCACAACACTCCTGGTATTAATAGGGATAGGGCACTGTAAGAGATGACTGTAGTAGATTGAATAAAGATCTGATGTTTCTGCTCTCCTCACACCAAACAAAAACAACACACAAGCAGAGAAGCCCTTCTTACAAAGCTGAGCTAGTGAGTTAAGTAGGAGGAAAAGTAAACATACTGGTGCCAGTGTGGCTACTTAAAAAATACACTTACCAACAATCAATTACATATATTTGAACTGTGTACAGTTCCAGCCAGGACCACCTTTCTAAAATGCACAGTGATTGGCAAATTCAACATGCACTAGCATTTCAGGTGCCTGCTAACAAAAATAATAAACAAACAAGTTCTAGTCACGTGAGTGCTGATCATTACATTACTTTTTTTGTCAAGCTTCCAACTGTTTCCATTTCACATCCCCCCAACCATATTGGTAACATCAATAGATAAGAGCACAGCCAGCCAATAGGAATACATACATACATATTCATTCCTAAGTGACCTTTACTGACCTGGGAAGTGTGAACACTTTGTTTCATTTTCTGTTGGTGTTCGTTAGTTTCCAGTTCCATTTCCCATCCCCCCAACCATCACCTCAGTGGTAACCTTGGTAATATCAATAGATAAGAGGGCAGCCAGCCAATAGGAACACATATTCATTCCTAACTGACCTTCAGTGACCTGGAAAGTGTTTATTTGTATCATTTTCAGTTAGTGCGCACTAACTCGAGTTAGTGCGCACTAACACGATTTAACGATTTTTAACGATAAATCGTTAGAATTTCTATTGTATCGTGTTCTATAACGATTTAAGACGATATAAACATTATCGGACGATAATTTTAATCGTTGAAAAACGATTCACATCCCTAATATTTTATATTGTATTAGCTGTTTAGTTTCATCCAAACCAAGTATATACTTATCCATAGTTTGTGTATCTGGAGTCAGAATAAGAGTCTCTTTCAGCATCATGTAAAAATTCTGAAATGCACTTAAGATGCCAAAGCAGATACATGCGTAAGTAGGAGATGACTTTTAAGCTTGTCTGTATGCCAGTTGTAGATCATTCTATACATGTTTCCTTTTACCATTAGCATGGAGTTAGTGCTGCAACATTTCTCTCTGAGATACTTTAATATCTTAATTGTGCCTTTTTGGAAGCGCTGCTGTTTCTAGTGGCAGTCTTTTACACCAAAGCAATTGTGCTTTCAAGTAAACATAAAAGCACGTACTCTGGCGTTTTAAATATGCATATTATTAACGAACCAAAACTTGATTTGTAATACCCATAATCTTTTTAATGAAGAATTATTTTATTGACTTGAATGCAGGCAATGTTTCTTAATAATGTTGTAACAGATCTATAGTAGAAAAACTTGAAGTACAGAGAAACAGAGCAGACTGGAAAATGCATAGGGGGTGGGGGTCAATATTCAGATGATTTGTCCGAGTAAGTTTGGTACTTAGCTGGACAAACCACAGGTTTTACATTTCCTGCTAGTCTGAATCCTGGATAACTGTGTAGCTGGATAAGTTAACCAGATAAGCTGGAAGCATTCTGGGGTGAAGTTAAATTAACTGGATAACCTATCCGGCTAAGCGTGATCATGCCAAAGAGCAGTCCTAAAAGTTAGCCGGATATGTTTATCTGGCTGTATTTGGTGCAGCTTCTAATTGACAGCACTCCACTGAATATCCATGGTGATTTAGCTGGCTTTTAACCGGTTAAATTGTCTGCTCACCACACTGCTGAATATCAACCTTATGATTTGCAGTTCCCCCTTGGAACAATTGACCAGCAAATGTCACTTTACCATTTGAGAAGGTACGGTATGTATCACAGCATTTGCAAATAAAAAATCTATTTGGGATCAAATGTGTCATTATTTTTAGCAATAAGTTTCATTAATAAGTTCCAGCAAACCATTCTGACACTTGTGAGAACAAAAGAAAGTCATTAAAACATACCCATATTATAATCTGTAGCTGTAGTCTGAATTCATGCCTATGTCTAAACCCCTTCAAATGCCAATGTGGGCAGTTGAAAGGCTACGTCTATCCTCTTACATCCCCCCCCCCCCTCCCCGAAAACTGAACTTATTAAAAAAGCTCATGCAGCTTAACATTCTATAACAGATTTATTGGATGGATAAATAAATGGCCGCAGCCCATATAAATACAGTAACAGGCAATAAATACAATACAGCAACAGCAACATTAGCATAAAATACAAGATTGTATATCTTTATTAACTTAACTACTAAGCTAACTCTTGGTGACCAGTGCTTCCCCCTGCAACCAAGTGCTAAGCTCATAATTCCGGTGAGGCTTGCGCACCGCACCCCCGGCCGTAGAACCTGGGCAGCTGCCACTGATACCTGGCTGTCGAAGCCACAGCATCATTGTCGATGACCCGACTGTAGAAGTCAGGGTCGTTTGGTCTAAGCACCTCAGTGCTCCCTCACCCTCTTGGCCGTCGAAGCGTCGGGGGTCTGGTTTGGACCTGTTGGGCCGCTGGCCCAGTCAGAGCCGCCTGCTTCAATTCTCCAGGGGCCACTGCCCCCCCACCCCAGGCCATGCCCTACGTAACCTATGCGGGGGTGTCACTTGGCTGGTCACCATGCTACGGTTCCCGAGTAGCAAATATGCTTACAGGGAAACCCCCCACCCATGCACCAGGCTGCTATCATTAGCGGCAAGATAGCCTCAAGTCCATCTTGGATATCCAAGTTTAAAATATCCCACCCTATATTGGAGAGGTGCGTACCATCTGGCCTGAATAAACCTTGGTTTTCATCCAGTAAATCGTGCTTAATACATAAACCATTAATTGTGGGCATGAATTTTGCAATCCATTTATTAATTTTCCTTCTAACTTTCTCCATAGCATGGTGTGAGCGCTCACCTCTCCAGATCCTATGGGGAGTAATGTAAGACCAGACGATTACCAACTGTGGGAACATATTGTAAAGTGTCACCAAATCCCTCTGTATTTTTTGTGTGAGTGCGACACTCCTAGTAATGGGAAGGTCGTTACCCGCCAGATGTATGATTATAGCTGATGGGGGAGGGTTGACTTTTATTCCATGACAGTCGGCATCAACTGGTCCCACTTCATCCCCAAAATACCTTTCCACAGCAACGATATCCGATGCGCCGCCATGCTGAGGTTTTCTCCCTCCGGCTGTTCGAGGGTCCTCCCATGTGCCCAACGCACATAAGAATGCCCTATAATCCATGCGATGCACATGATCTGTCGGCAGATAAAAGGCAGGTAAATTGAGTTAAGTTATATACAGTTGTTAAAATACTCGCGCGGTCTTACGTAATGGCTAAACCTTCCTGAGCGCCATCTGCCTATTGCCATTATCTCCTTGTCCTTCAATCTTAAGCTTGTAGCCATGGTTGCAGCCCCTATACAGGAGTGAGAGGAGTAACCTGCTACTCCAACTCCCGCTGATTGCCTTGTGGAGAATCCGAATAAACTGGAATCGGGTTAGCGAGCCACCTCCCGCGTGTACCAGCAATTGGTCTCCACCAGGCGGGCGGTGAATTAAGTAGATCTTGGTGCATCACACTGGGCAAGTGGCTTCCCCAGACCATTCCTGGAGGATGATATTGGAATCGATGCCCAATTGGTCGGTCTTTGACCTGCGGATGCATATGGTAAGTTTTTTATACTCGAGTACCGTATCTTCCCTTTGTAAACATGCGGAGGAAGGCCTATTAGCAGAGTGTGCAGTCAGTTCGTTAACACACAGGGCCGCGTAAAATGACAGGGAAAACACGCATTTAAATAAATTACACTCAAAGGTATCCGAGCAGACGACTTCCAAGGACACAAAGATTTGTTTCAGAATGTCCAAAGATATGGGCCTCCTAGTATCCCTATGCCAACCTAACATAGCCCTTTTTATCAGGAATAGTGAGGCGCATTAGGGAATCCTAAGACTCTGGAAAAGAATGAAAGACCAGGTAGGCGGCTCGATACTGCCATTCTGGATTTTCCCTAGCTCTTGCAGTGTAATATGTGGTGCAATAGGGCGGTCACGAGGATAGGCCACATGTCAATTTCATCTGAATTAGTTCCCAGGAAGCTGCAGAAGTCTAGCCAGGCTTGAATATAACACCGTCGTGTATTTTCGGATAAGGATCCCAACATTAAGACCCAAAATTTGGGGGGCCAAGATACCAGACCTCCTCGGGTATGGGGGTGGGTAGATTATCTGCTGTTGGGGCGTGGCATCGGAACGCTGTGAACTGGAATCGAGAGAGAGAATCTGCAATGTAATTGTGTACACCGGGAATGTGCGCAGCACGGCAGGTAATATTAAAATGCAAGCAAGTGAGAACCAGCTGCCTTATGAGTGCATTGGACTCAAAAGTGTGAGTGGACAAGGCATTAATAACCTGAACGACAGCCAAATTGTCAGATCTAAAAACAATGCGAGACCTGACTAGTGACTGTCCCCAGATCTTGAGTGCGACTATGATTGGAAACAACTCAAGGAAAGTTAGGTCCTTGGCGATCTTGTGTTGTAACCAATGATGCGGCCAGCGTTCAGCGCACAGAGCCCTTGGAAATAGATGCCGAAGCCAACGCCTCCTGCCGCATCCGTAAATAGCTTCAGCTCACTATTTTGCCTAGGTGGATCCTGCCAAAACATGACACCATTAAAGTCTTTCAAGAATATTTCCCAAACAAATCCTGCCTTATTGCATTAGAAACCCGTATGTGATGATGTTTTTTGCGCAACCCCGCGGTTGCCAAGGAAAACCTGCGGAGGAAGGCTCTGCCCATCAGTATGACTCTGGATGAAAAACAGAGCAAACCAATAAGGGACTGAAATTGACGTAAGGTGGCCTTTTTAAAACAGCATATTTCAGTAGCGCTGCGTAGCTTGCATACTTTATCCATGGGGAGTCGAGAGATCTGCGTTTCCACATCTAACTCTATCACTAGGAATGCAATTTTTCTAGCTGGCCCTTCGATTTTCTCTTCTGCTAATGGGACACTAAAGTGACTGGCAACCACTTTTGTTGTGACTAGCAAGTTGTTACAATCAGCATCATCTCGCCCCACCAGTAAAAAATCGTCCAGGTAATGAACCAGCTGCCGAGAACCCGATTGCTGCTCGATAACCCACTGCAAAAAGGAACCAAACAGCTCAAAGAATGAGCAGGAAATCGAGCAGCCCATCATGAATCATTGGTTGTAATAGAATTGCCCTCTGAAATGACAACCGCACATGCCGTGCGCCCCCTTTTCAACCAAGCAATGCCTGCCCCCTCCTTTCCCGCCCTCCCGCTCCCACCCTGCCTTGCCTTCCCTGCCCCCATTGTGCCACGCTCCCTAACGGAGTCGCGGACTCTTTATTTATACTTTAGGCTGTAATGTACGTTGTAATTACAGAATCTGTTTTCCATGATAAAACCTGCAAAGGATTAGTGGAAATGTAGGTATTCTGTTCTGGTATGGTTACACATCATGGACAGTACTGGATAAAGAGAATTTTAAAAGCCCAGTGCACGCCAAAACTGGGAGATATGCGAATATGTTGGGCTGGCGCACGCCGAGCGCACTTTAAAAGCCACCCAGATACACGTGTATCTGTTCCTGCGTACACAAAACCTTTTTTCTAAAAAAAAAAAAAAAGGACGGGCCATGTTCTGGGTGGGGCATGGATGCTCCTGGATTTCTCAATGAAACAGTGCGTAAATACTTACGTGCACAAGCTGGTGGCTGGGCCCCCTGCCACGTAACTTTACTTCTGTTATGGATGGCATGTAAGTCATAAAACAAAAACAAATTACACAGGTCAGCGGGATTTTAAGGGTTTGGGGTTAACAGGAGAAAAGGGAGGCTATTAAACTAGGGGATGGAGGATTTGGAAGTCCTGTCCCTTGCCTGGGTGAACTGGGAACAAACTGGTGAAACTGGCAATGGCGGGATGTGCGCCCCTTTTAAAATCCCCCCACTTACATGGTGGAAGCAGAATTTGGGTACACGTCTGCAACCTTTAAAACTGCCCACACATTTGTGGATGCTAAGCCTAATTATAACAAGCACGCATATTACTATGTTATACAATAACCGTGTCCCTGTGTGAGCCGGTAAACACGCATGTATGTCCACGTGCCTGTTTAAAAGTTACTAAGGCCTGGATTTTCTAACGTCGCAGGTCTTTCTGAATTGCGCGGTACCGGGGGGCGGGGGGAAGCGGGGGGCAGGCCTGCGAAAGCCGGCAGCGATCGCACCACCATGGTGTTATCGCTACCGGCTTTCGCAAACCAATAGCGCCACCGTGAAAGGTAGTGCTATTGGGCGCATTACTGGCGATAAGGGTTCTTACCTTTTCGCCGTCAGCGATGCCTCCGCCATGTCCGCCTCTGTGCCGCCCCGACTCCTCCCCTTCCCGCCCGACTCCGCCCCGATTTAGCTATCCCACGTGAAAAGTCCCTTTTCGTGTGCGATCCCTTTAGAAAATGACCCCCTAAGGTTCTAGTTTTGAGAATATTGCCTGTTTTAATATATTAAAACCAAGCCCTAATTATTGCAGATATGGTTTTGTTCATTTCCTGCTGCATAACGCGACATTGATTGATACACAGCATATCTGGTAGGGATGGGAGGGGGAGAAATTTTGTTTCGTTTTTGGGAGCCTTTTCCTCCACAAATTTCATTTTGTGTAATGTTTATTGAGTTTCTTTAGTTTAAAAAATGAAGTAAACATTGACCCTCCCAAAAAGAAAAAAAAAAAAAGAAATGGGACCTCCCAGTGTCTCCAGTACCTCCCAGTCAGGAAAATGCCAGAGCCAAGAATCTCCCCGGCCCCCACTTACTCAGTCTGGGGGTGATCCACAGCCGGGGCCTTACATGGGGACTAGGCCGAGGTCGCAGTGACCTACCATGGCCTAAGCCTATGTAAGGCCAAGGCTTCAATCTTAAAATGTATTTTCTTTACCCCTGATTTATGCAGATGAATGTACTGCATAGAGCAATAACTTTTTACATTTCAAGCAAATAAGCCTGTGGATAAGGTAACCGAGCACTGGATTCAGGAAAACATAACCAAAGTGTTATAAATAGAGTTATAATGTTGCTATTTCATTGACAAAAATGAATATAAAATGCTTGGTGTGTTTGCCATTATAGAGGCCTACTCTATTCTGCTATAGGCCTCTACTCAGGCTAAAGCTATAGATAGGGTGGGAAGAACTGAATGCTAACATTACACTTTAAGCTTGACTCAAATATAGTGGATAGAGGTAAAGCAAGTGTTAAAAATTGTAACATTTAGGTAGAAGTTATAAGAGAAAGCATAACCTTGCTGTTAAAAATCATGTAGTTTGTCTATGGCGCAGTTACTATAAAAAGAGGAAGTTAGAAGCTGTGAAAAACTGTTGGAAACAAGCTAACTAGAAAGCTTTATTATAACAGAAAGATAATAGTATTAAAACATATTCTCCAGAAATCCCCTCTTATAGAAAAACAATACCTGAATAAAAATCCCCTTGTCATTAAGACCATGAGCAGGCCTAAGTAATGAACTAAAGTGCACAATTGACTGTGCAGCTTCTGTGAAGTCAAATCTTTCTGCAGAAACCGTTATGTTGAAAGCAGCCCCCATACCCCCTTTTCTTCTTATTCCAGACTAGAATTAGGGAAGAACAAGAAAAGCAACAACCACAAGCCTCCTCCAACCCCCTTCTCTTAACCTCCCCCCAATATGTACCAAGGCAGAAAAACAAGTTAACCGGAAGGCTTAAAAAGAGGAACTAAATTGGATATATAAACCCCTGTATTTTAATAGCAAGCTTATGCCTCATTACTGACACCTGCTGGTGTTGGTTTTGTGTGCATCCATTTGCAAATGTTACAATAAACACGTTGTTTCGCTGAATATCTTATTCGTTCACTGTTTTTATCTTTCCCGCAAGGGAAAAGTGTGTTGTTTTACTTCCCACAAAAGCTCATCATGTCTGCCAGCTTTAAATATGCTGTAAAAAAAAGCCAAAGGAGTGTAACAATCCTCACGTAAACTGAATGCCCCAGTGTTTAAAAAAGAGAAAGTGGAGGCAGAAACAGCCAGGTCAGCGCATCGAGCAACTTTGCTGGAACTGTGGAACTGCTGGGGCAGTGCATTTAGTATTTTTTAAAAAAATACTTTCTAAGCGTTTTTCAAATGTTTCCATTTGAGATATTTTAAAATAAAGTTTGGCCTGTGTGGTTGGCAGATGATTTTATTTAGGTCGGTAGCACTGACAGGGATAGCATAAGCAGCATGTTTATTTGATACCAATACAAGAAGCGTTCCTTAAGACTTTTTTAAATTTATTTTTTCATGCTGACTTTTTGGGACAAGCTTTAGATATCCTGCTAGCATATTTGTTTGTTATTTTAGCATGAATAGAAAATACGCGAGAGGCTGGTGCTCATTATTACCAATCAATTGCATTCAGCTGCAAACCCCTCCCAAACTCTGCCCCTGGGAATACCTGTGTTCAGTCTGGTTATACTCACACACAGGGCATTTTAAAGAAGGGATTGCTGAGAGAAGCCCAGTGTTTGGTAACTTAATGGCTGAGGTCTGCATGGTGGAGATTAGAGATGTGAATCGTGTCCTCGATCGTCTTAACGATCGATTTCAGCTGGGAGGGGGAGGGAATCGTATTGTTGCCGTTTGGGGGGGGGTAAAATATCATGAAAAATCGTGAAAAATCGAAAAATCGTAAAATCGCAAAACCGGCACATTAAAACCCCCTAAAACCCACCCCGACCCTTTAAATTAAATCCCCCACCCTCCCGAACCCCCCCAAATGACTTAAATAACCTGGGGGTCCAGCGGCGGTCCGGAACGGCAGCGGTCCGGAACGGGCTCCTGCTACTGAATCTTGTTGTCTTCAGCCGGCGCCATTTTCCAAAATGGCGCCGAAAAATGGCGGCGGCCATAGACGAACACGATTGGACGGCAGGAGGTCCTTCCGGACCCCCGCTGGACTTTTGGCAAGTCTTGTGGGGGTCAGGAGGCCCCCCCCAAGCTGGCCAAAAGTTCCTGGAGGTCCAGCGGGGGTCAGGGAGCGATTTCCCGCCGCGAATCGTTTTCCGTACGGAAAATGGCGCCGGCAGGAGATCGACTTCAGGAGGTCGTTCAGCGAGGCGCCGGAACCCTCGCTGAACGACCTCCTGCAGTCGATCTCCTGACGGCGCCATTTTCCGTACGGAAAACGATTCGCGGCGGGAAATCGCTCCCTGACCCCCGCTGGACCTCCAGGAACTTTTGGCCAGCTTGGGGGGGGCCTCCTGACCCCCACAAGACTTGCCAAAAGTCCAGCGGGGGTCCGGAAGGACCTCCTGCCTTCCAATCGTGTTCGTCTATGGCCGCCGCCATTTTTCGGCGCCATTTTGGAAAATGGCGCCGGCTGAAGACAACAAGATTCAGTAGCAGGAGCCCGTTCCGGACCGCTGCCGTTCCGGACCGCCGCTGGACCCCCAGGTTATTTAAGTCATTTGGGGGGGTTCGGGAGGGTGGGAGATTTAATTTAAAGGGTCGGGGGTGGGTTTTAGGGGGTTTTAGTGTGCCGGCTCACGATTCTAACGATTTATAACGATAAATCGTTAGAATCTCTATTGTATTGTGTTCCATAACGGTTTAAGACGATATTAAAATTTTCGGACGATAATTTTAATCGTCCTAAAACGATTCACATCCCTAGTGGAGATGAACTCTGAATGATGGTGAAACAATCTAGCATGATCTGACCTGGACACACCATTCCTACACTGAAGAATGAACTATTGGATTAAGTTTAGTATTAATTGTAAATAAACCCTGGCATTCATCTAGAGAAAAACTATGTTGTGTCCAGAGGATCCTAACTTGACAGTTTGCCTGCGCCCCATTACTCTATTCCCAGACTCAAAAAGGTCAGAGTTGTGGCAGACACATGCAAAAGTGATAAAGAGAAATTTGTGTGTGTGTGAGGGTTTTTTTTTAATTTTAATTATTGTTATACTTTGGGACTAAAGGGTGTAGCTCTGCCTCTGTAGAGATTTTGTTTTGAGTTATTCAGCACACCAAAATGATGTTAGTGTTATGATTGGTGTGTGTGTGGACCCTTGGCCTGAGGTGCGAGTTGACACAGCCTGTGGGGAGGAGCCCCACAGGTCCGCACATCAGGAGGCAAGGTATTGGAGTGTAGAGAAGCTCTGTGCACAGTCATGGAGAGAATCCCAGAGACCGGCAGATGACCCCCGTAAGGTGGCAGACTGTAGACAGCAGAGTCAGGTGAGAGAGGGCACCAGGCAGACCACAGGGCAGTAGGTGCCGGAACAGCGAGCAGGTGATATTCCGATAGGACAGCCCCGAAGGGTGGAGCTACATCGGAGTGGGCATAGATGGGATAGTGCAGGCGAACCCACAGGGGAGGGAGCCCAAGCCCAAATCCATCAGCTCTCATAGACAGGACCCTGGAGATTGAAGTGTAGCTGGCTGAGTAGAAGAGAAGCAGACCCGAGGACCGGGAAACCTCAGGGCGATCAGAGATTAGGTGAGTGGCCCGAGGAGCAGGAAGCACAAACAGTCTTGAAATATATGACACAACCCCGAGGAGCGGGGAAGGCCAGCTGAGGACTCACAAGTCACTGCGGTAGTTCCCAAGGGGAGCCGAGAGATAGAGCAGGAAGCCAGATGGGACCCAAGAGGCGTGGGGCCAGCCCGAGGAGTGGGGTAGGCCAGGGAGCAAGTTCCCATAGAGCGCACACTGACCCCCATGGAGCGGGGGCCAGACAGGGTCCACGAAGCAGGCAGGAGCGGCGTCTCAGGAACAAGATGCAGGCATAGGACTTGTACAGAACTTGTTGCCAAGCTGCTTGCTGGGGGCAAAGCAGGAGCTTAAATACAGGAGTCCGATGACATCATCAAATGGGGACGCCCCCGAAGTTCCCACCGAAGTGGCTACAAAGGCGGGATTTGTGACACGCACAGGCGCCTAGGAGGACCCAATATCAGAGCAGGAAATAATGGCGTCCTTGCCTCCATGAGGAGGCCCGCAGAATGCGGCGATGCAGGAAGGCCCAGGGAGGGTAGAAGTGTGGAACAAGCAGTGAGTTCTCGCAGTCGCAGCCGTCTGTGACTGACAGGCATAACAGTTAGTTTTTCTTTGATTGGTTCTTGGCAGGAAAAAGGAGGGGAGTTCACCCAAGTGCTGGAAACCAGCAGCAGTTTGGCACAACTGTTTGTGCTAGCAGGGTGCCATGACCTGTAATCTGTGTTAAATTCAAGATCATGTTGCAAACCCAGTCCTCAATCCTGGTTTTGCACCCTCCCAGGAAAGCTGTAAATTTACAGCTCTAACACAAAATTTTCAAAAGGGAAACTTTGATGAAATGGGGAAAATAGAAAAAAAACTGAAAGGTGTAGCTGCAAAGATTAAAAGGGTACAACAGGCATGGAACATTGTTTAAAAATACTATTTTAGAAGCGTAGTCCAGATGTATTCCATGCATTTAGAAAGGTGGAAGGAAGGTCAAACAATTATCGGCATAGTTAAAAGGTGAGGTGAAAGAGGCTATTTTAGCCAAAAAAAAAAGCATCCTTCAAAAATTGGAAGAAGGATCCATATGAAGAAAATGGGAAAAAGCACAAGCATTGTCAAGTAAAGTATAAAACATTGATAAGACAGGCGAAGAGAGAATTTGAAATGAAGTTGACTGTAGAGGCAAAAACTCATAAGAACATAAGAAATTGCCATGCTGGGTCAGACCAAGGGTCCATCAAGCCCAGCATCCTGTTTCCAACAGAGGCCAAACCAGGCCACAAGAACCTGGCAATTACCCAAACACTAAGAAGATCCCATAAGAACATAAGAACATAAGAAATTGCCATGCTGGGTCAGACCAAGGGTCTATCAAGCCCAGCATCCTGTTTCCAACAGAGGCCAAAACCAGGCCACAAGAACCTGGCAATTACCCAAACACTAAGAAGATCCCATGCTACTGATGCAATTAATAGCAGTGGCTATTCCCTAAGTAAAATTGATTAATAGCCATTAATGGACTTCTCCTCCAAGAACTTATCCAAACCTTTTTGGAACCCAGCTACACTAACTGCACTAACCACATCCTCTGGCAACAAATTCCAGAGCTTTATTGTGCGTTGAGTGAAAAAGAATTTTCTCCGATTAGTCTTAAATGTGCTACTTGCTAACTTCATAGAATGCCCCCTAGTCCTTCTATTATTTGAAAGTGAAAATAACCGAGTCACATCTACTCGTTCAAGAACTCTCATGATCTTAAAAGGTAAGTTGCCACATGTCGAGCCGCTTCAGGAGGAGGGGAGGAGGGGAGGAGGGGATTTTAAGTTTTTAGAGGTTTCCTTTTGGAGGAAAGTTTGCCGTCTACCCTTAACCCTTGCCGCTAACGCAGGGGTAGGGGTAGGCAGTAAGTTAGCAGGTTAAATGCGGGGCAAAATGGCAGGGTAAAATAGCGATAGTCGGGGTGCGCGTTACTGTATGGGAGGGAATAGCTAATTCGATTGTTTACATCTGATATACATGCTGCGTGCGGAAGGGGTTACCCGGGGATTTAAAGAGGCGGTAAAGATGGATTAAAGGGGATAGTGTATCGAGGGTTGGACTAACGCGGCCGAAAAGTGAGTAGAAAGCTGGTTAGGAGCAGGGTAACCGCGGCCGCACTTTACTGTATTGAGCTGTGTGCTAGAAATCTAGGTGTACTCATAGACTCAAAGCTCTCTATGTCAAATAACATTTCTGCAATTGTAAAAAAATCCTTCTTCAAATTACAAATCCTAAAGAAACTCAAACCACTGCTATTTTCCTCTGACTTCCACTCTGTAGTTCAAGCATTAATACTATCCGGCCTTGATTACTGCAATTCATTGTACCTTGGATTTCCGATCACAATCATTCATCCTATTCAACTTATTCAGAACTCTGCTGCTCGCTTACTTTACAACATATCTCACAAATATCATATCACACCAACGTTGCAATTTCTGCACTGGCTACCAATATCATTTCATATTCAATACAAAATTCTCATTATTATATACAATTTAATCTATAACCCATCATCAGTCTGGCTATGCTCAGTGCTGAGACTCTACAAATCATCTCGCCAATTACGATCAATGGCCAAATGTATTCTTCAAGTGCCTACAATAAAGACAGCAAGATTGGATCTGACCCGTAAGCGCACATTTTCAGTCGCTGGCCCAGTTTTATGGAACTCCTTACCAGAGGTCATCCATCTCATATCCAATACCAAAGAATTTTAAAAAGCTTTAAAAAACCATTTATGCACTATGGCTTATAACATGACATAATCATAGATTTCATGTCTTTTCCTTTGTTACTGAAATACTTCAATTTTAAGGTTGCTCTTATGTATACTATTTATGTTTTTATTTATTTAATCTGCTTTGTTTACTCGTTTTTTCTTTTACTAAATTGTCTTACCTTGAATTTATATATGTTTCAAATTGTAAACTGCATAGATCAATTAACCAAATTGTACAAGCGGTATATAAGAATGTTTAAATAAATAAATAAAAATAAACAAATACTGATTCATCTTACACTCCTGGAGAGAGAGTTTTTGCCTCCCAGAAGGTACAGGTCTCTAACTAAAAATCTCACATACTCAACCAAAAAGGGACAAAAACCTCTCAGACTTTCTTCCTTCCAGTCTTTATCCAAAAACCTGGCAGGACAGTGTCTATTCCTTCTTTATCTAGGCAGGGGGCCTAAACTTGGAGAGCATACCAAAACACTTCAGTCTCTTCCAAAATCAAAACTATACTAGGGATGTGCAATTGCTTTTCCAGAATTAGGCAATTTCAACCAAATAGCTTAATTCGGAATGGTTCGGAAGAACCAAAAAACTATTTAATTTTTTTCTGAAATTTCAGAAAAAAATTCATTTTCGGGTTAGCTCGTGCTGCCAAGCTAGTGCGCACTATCGGGAGTTAGTGTGCACTAACCTTAAAATAGTGGCCCCCGGAAAAAAAAAAACCCCCGAACCCCAGGAAAAACAAAATTCCTCCTGCCACTAGGCTAACTTCCCTTCTGGATTGGGATTCTACCACTTCAGCCATCCTCGGGGAGCTATTTTAGAGATGGTTTCTCCTTCCTAGCTGTCTTAATTCAAGGGCAGAAATCTAGGGCCATCTAGGGAGACCTCTGTGTCTTTACACTCATTACGAATAATAAAACACATTTCCATTACCTTGTCCTCCACGTGCAGCTTGTTTTCCATCCTGTGCCTGGCAAACTGCTAGCACTAGTCAGGCTAAATCAGCAAACCTGAGACCATGTCACATTATAGATGTTTATGTATATATTATTTAGGTATAACAAGGTACATCCCAGAGCAGCTCAGCTACACCATCTGAATGGAAACAGTGAACCTCTATGCTGTGCCTATTGCCCATTCTTGCCTGTAATTTTCTACCTTTCAGCTACCTCTTATCTACACCCTGTAAAAGAGGATAAAAGCCAAAGCACCAGTCCACCATAAGAGGCCGGATGCAAAACAATCTACCCCGGGCTACCTTAAGCTAAAATCAGGAAGTGAATCCAGATCCAGGGATAGTTTTCTGTCCATGAGTTAAAAGCCCAGCAGAAGATAAGCTGGTATTTGGCTAGGATTAGAAAGCAGGAAGCTGAAGACAGGGCAACCAGAGAAACTCTGCTGCAAAAACCCCTAACGAAGAAAACTGTCCTACACATTCCACCTAGATACCCCTACCTGGCTTGGACAAAAGTAAGCCCCAGACTCACTTAGCGAAGACTTATTTGTGTTGCTTGTTTGACTTTTGTTTGGAGCTTGAACTGTGATATTGAAAGTTACCAGTGCTAACGCAGCAGCTGCACTGAAAAATAAAAAAAATCCCATCAGTGAAGAAGTACATTTGTGGCTTTTGTTTAAAAGCCAAGTCCCTGCTCCAAAAAGGCCTAATTGGCAGACCAGTAGTGCCACAACCCCTCCTTTTATCCCACCATTGCCACTTTATTCTTATCCCTTTAATAACCTCTTACCAATTTTGCCACATCTTGCCTCCACCAACACCATCCATTCTTCCCTTCCCCTGTATTCCTCATCTAACCTAAACTGTAGGAATCTGGCCCTCTATTCTGTCTGTGCCAGCAAAGGATTTTCATACCTCGTGGACTAGCTCTTCCTGGCAGACCATAGCAGCAGCCAGAAAGCATAGTCGCATGAATTTTGAAAATGCTCCCCATCACGTCAGTGCAGACAGCACAGAACGGGCAGTTGTGGAGGGCTAGGTAATCAACATAGAAACACGACGGCAGAAAAAGACAGTAAGGCCCATCTAGTCTGCCCCTTAGAAGTCAAGGAAATTAGAATTGGGCAGATGGGCAGACTAGATTTCTTCTGCTCATCCTGCCGGGACCTGAAAGAAGAGAAAACCAGGCCCTCTTTCAGCTCCAGTGAGGGATTTTTCATTTTGTTTAAAAATAAAGGACCACAACAGAACACCTACTTTCATTTAAAAATGAAATACACGTGCCCAAAAATTAATGCATTTTGCTTTGGAAAGAAATAAAAAAGCAGCCAATAACTTTGTTACTGGTCGCCCAGAGGTATTTTATAACTTGCCAGGGCCTGCCAGCTCACAAATGGGCCGATGCAATAAAATTTGCGAAAAATGGGCACTGACTTTTCAGCACCAGCTTTCTTAGCGCACGCATGGCACCCACAAGGAGGGGCGCCACGCAATATACAAATTAGGGGGTCGCGCACAGCACAATGTTTCTCTAATGGAAGGAAATAGTGCTTAGAGGGACTCATACCTGGCTCCTTTAAGTCCACAAAGTCCAAGTTCCCCTCGCCGGATTCCATGAGTTCCCTGTTATGGTTATTGATGTTTGGGTGGATCCTTGGACATTGTGGCAGCTGACCACGCCCACGGGGGCAGTCCCGTGAGGGACCACAGTGTCAGGCTAGACTCTGGACACACAAACACAGATTTGAATCTTTTATTAAACAGTTTTGGAAACCACCAGAGGTGGCAGTAGTGAGTAGTGGATGTTGAGCCCGGCTGGGCAGGTCTCCCACAGAATGCCGGAACAGCGAGTCCTCTGCTAGGCTGTGCTGTAGTGGAAAGAGACTGAGAGTTATGAGTAAACAATAAGAAGCATTCAGAGTCCCAGGTAGAATTAGGAGAAGCTCCGAGACAGGGAGAGCAGGCCCTCGAGGAACGAGTACCTGATCCCTTAGAGCAGAGAGACTCAGTTGTATTGTACTCACATAGCAGTAACAGAGATTCCACTAGACGAGAGGTCTGGCACCGGAACAGAGGGCAGGCCCTTGAGGAGCGAGTAACTGGTTCCAGGGAAGCAGTACTGTGGAATAGATGGTAGTTGTACTCTCAGATGGAAACTGTTAGTGAAGTCTTCCAAGTAGAAAGGTTTGAAGATGCAGGCAGTGACTTAGGGAACATGGGCCCTTGAGGAGCGAGTACCGATTTCCTGAATGCACCTGAAAGAAGCAGAAGAGGCCCCCGAGGAGCGGGTACCCCGATAGCAACCCCGAAGAGTATAAGAGTTCCAGATAGCGTTGGAGTGGCAGAGCAGCTTCAGTACGAAGAGCAAATCCCATCCATAGAGTTACCATTGCTAACTCGATGAGCTAGCAAATACTGTAGGCTTAAATATCTGGGCAGCGTGACATCATATCAGGAGGATGCCCCTGAAGTTCGCGCCAATGTAGAAATAAAGATGAGGGCGGCGTGCACGCGTGTGCCCTAAGATAACTTGGAGGAGCATGGCGGGAGGCAGGACCAAAGTCAGTCCGGGGACGCTGGAGAGGACGGCAAACAGACGCCGTGGCAGCCAGTAGTCCGAGGTGACTGGGAGGAGCCGCAAGAAGTGCGAGGTAGGCGGGGAGAAGCCGTCGAAGACCGATGGTCGCAACAGTCCCCATCTATGAAGTTCCCGAAAGAAGCCATATCTGACCTTGTGTTATGGCCAAGCGGTCAATGGCAGGTTCACAGCCAGAAGACACCAGGAAGCTTCTGGAACTATTCAAATATTATTGTTCTATTGCATTATATAGGTTATTAGAAAATAAATATTAATTAAAACATTGTAGAGGTAAAACGTGTTCTCAGTCTATTTTAATGAGTTTGCTGTGAGACGAGCGCCATCTAGCGTTTAAAGGAAATATAACAAGCAATTTTATAGCATTTCAATAAAAGACATATTACAATTTGATCTGGTGAATTATTATAAATTAATTCCCTCTACATCGGGACATGGTCTCCAGCCTGGGTCCGGGCCGAGGCCCTGGCATCAGGACTGGACCTCCAGGCTGTACCACTGCATCTGGCCTGAGCCAGGCCTCTGGCCTAGGTGTGAAGCCCAGGCATTGGGACCTAGCCTCTGGGCCAGACCCCCAGCCTCTGTGCTGGACTGCAGCATCAGGCCTGGACCCAGACTCTTGCCTAGGCCAAGGCCCCGGTGTTGGGGCCAGATTCAAGCTTGGACCTGGACCCCAGCCAAGGCATTCGATACCTTAGGTCACAGTGACCTACTGCGGTCTCAGCCTATGCAAGGCTGAGATTTCAGCATGGGCCTAGTCCTCATTAGTGGTAGATCCCCACAGGACCAGTTAAATAGGAGCCAGGGGGATCCTGGCCCCGGCATTTTTTTTTGTGTGGGAGGCCTGGGTGGTGGGGACGGTATGAGAGGCCTTGGAAGGCTTCATTTTTGTTTTTATGTTCTTTTTTGGTTTTTCATTTTTAAATGTTTGATTCGTGAAAAATAAACAAAAACATTCCATGGACCGAAATTTTATGGGTAAAAAAACCTCCTTAAAACAAACTGAAAACCATCTCCTGGCTCGGCAACAGCAGTCCGCCCCGGTCCTTCCTGGCTCGGCCAAATTGTGAAGCGGCTTGCGGCTTGCAGCGTCCCCCGCGCAGGTCCCGGTTCTCCTGGCTCGGCAACAGCAGTGCGACGGCTGGGGCTCCGTCCACCCCGGTCCTTCCTGGCTCGGCCAAATTGTGAAGCGGCTTGCAGCATCCCCCCGCGCAGGACCCGGTTCTCCTGGCTCGGCGTGAGGTGAGAGCCCACTGTTCTGTATCCTCCCCGGCACGAGCGAAGGGTTCTTTCATTGGCCGGAGCGCCCGTCGATTTGGGCGCTCCGGCCAATGAAAGCACAAGATGGGCGTACTTTCATTGGCCGGAGCGCCCGTCAATTTGGGCGCTCCGGCCAATGAAAGCACATAGACGGGCGCGCGAGACGTCACGGCGTGTGTCACGCGCGCCCGTCTTGTGCTTTCATTGGCCGGAGTGCCCAAATCAACAGGCGCTCCGGCTAACGAAAGAATCTTCGCTCATGCCAGAGAGGGCACAGAACAGTGGGCTCTCACCTCACGCCGAGCCAGGAGAACCGGGACCTGCGCAGGGGGACGCTGCAAGCCGCAAGCCGCTTCACAATTCGGCCGAGCCAGGAAGGACCGGGGCGGATGGAGCCCCAGCCGTCGCACTGCTGTTGCCGAGCCAGGAGAACCGGGACCTGCGCGGGGGGACGCTGCAAGCCGCAAGCCTTCACAATTTGGCCGAGCCAGGAAGGACCGGGGTGGACGGAGCCCCAGCCGTCGCACTGCTGTTGACGAGCCAGGAGAACCGGGACCTGCGCGGGGGGACGCTGCAAGCCGCAAACCGCTTCACAATTTGGCCGAGCCAGGAAGGACCGGGGCGGACTGCTGTTGCCGAGCCAGGAGATGGTTTTCAGTTTGTTTTAAGGAGGTTTTTTTAACCACAAAATTTCGGTCCATGGAATGTTTTTGTTTATTTTTCACGAATGGGGTCCTTGCATTCCCACAAAGTATATGCCCAAGACAAGGCCCTACCATCCAAGTAGTAAAGGATGTAGGTAGTCTTGGAGAGAGCCGTAGGAAATAAAGATGGCTGTAAGACAAAATGCATGCAGCACTGGTTTAAGAAGCCCCGGGTCTTCTAGATTTCTCCGGAAAAGCGGATTGGAGCCGCCAGTGGTACATCAGTCTTTAAAGTTACCTCCTGTAACTGACCTTCATGGTTGGAAGATGTGCCTTGAACCTTCTGTGTGTGTAGCTGATGAAACGCTGAAGTAAGTTTCTCCAAGGTGTCTTGCTGCTCCACAATGCGCAGGGGCAGGCCCGGTGTGACCTGCAAGGCATTGAGTTGTGCCGGATCCATGCAGTTAGCAATCTGTTAGTGTTTGAGATAGTTGTGGGTGGATCCTTGGGCCGGTGGCAGATGACTATGCGCCCTGGGGAAGATCCCGAGAGGGACCACCATCCAGGCTCAGAGTTTGGAGACAGGCACACACTAGTTCTTTTATTAAACAGTATATTGAACCACCAGAGGTAGCAGTAGTGAGCTGGAAGCGCCCGGTTGGGCTGTAGTTCCTCAGATACTGGAACAGCGATCCTGGATAACTGAGCTGTAGAGAAACTGAATATAGTGAGTAATCAGAGTATGCAGAGTTCAGGAACAGAACCTTGATGGTATCACTCACATAATAGTCTCTTAGAAGCAGCCCAGGAGCTGGAAATGTATTAGGCCCTCGAGGAGCGAGTACCTGGTTCCAGGGAACGCTCTGAGAGAGATGGTAACTCACTGGTGTTGTAGGCAGCGAATAATTCCTGGCAGAAGTGGTATTCCTGGCAGAAGTGGTATTCAGTAGCAAGTCGGGAACGTCATAATGCCTCTGTATCGCTCCATGGTGAGACCGCACCTTGAATACTGTGTACAATTCTGGTCGCCGCATCTCAAAAAAGATATAATTGCGATGGAGAAGGTACAGAGAAGGGCTACCAAAATGATAAGGGGAATGGAACAACTCCCCTATGAGGAAAGACTAAAGAGGTTAGGACTTTTCAGCTTGAAGAAGAGACGACTGAGGGGGGATATGATAGAGGTGTTTAAAATCATGAGAGGTCTAGAACGGGTAGATGTGAATCGGTTATTTACTCTTTCGGATAGTAGAAAGACTAGGGGGCACTCCATGAAGTTAGCATGGGGCACATTTAAAACTAATCGGAGAAAGTTCTTTTTTACTCATCGCACAATTAAACTCTGGAATTTGTTGCCAGAGGATGTGGTTAGTGCAGTTAGTATAGCTGTGTTTAAAAAAGGATTGGATAAGTTCTTGGAGGAGAAGTCCATTACCTGCTATTAAGTTCACGTAGAGAATAGCCACTGCCATTAGCAATGGTAACATGGAATAGACTTAGTTTTTGGGTACTTGCCAGGTTCTTGTGGCCTGGATTGGCCACTGTTGGAAGCAGGATGCTGGGCTTGATGGACCCTTGGTCTGACCCAGTATGGCATTTTCTTATGTTCTTATGTTCTTATGTTAACGTGGGCCCTCGAGGAGCGAGTACCGGTTCCAGACTGCGACCTGAAAAACAAAAAAGAGAGCGAGGCCCCCGAGGAGCGGGTACCTCTGGTAAAGTCAGAGGAGGCAGAGTAGCAAGGTATGTGGAGAATGAATCCCATCCACAGCGATACCTTGAGGAAGCTAGGTAAACCTTTCCTTTGCTAACTCGATTAGTTAGCGAATTCAGAGACCTTAAGTATCCGGTGAGGATGACGTCATCTGAGGGGGACATGCCTGAGGTTCGCGCCACTGCTGGTACTTGAGTCGGGCAGCTCCGGGAACGCCCTTAGGCTTCTTGGAAACATGGCGGATAGCAGCATCTAGCCGGTTTGGGGTCACCAGAGGAGGTCGGCAAGGTGACGCCCCGGTGGCCAAACTTCCATCAAGCAAAGAGGGAGTCCCCAAAGAGGTAAGGTGGGCATAGTGGAGACGTCGGGCAGCAATGGTCACAACAATAACACATTGAAATTGTCGGTTTAGTGTGCTGCGGCAGTCAAAAAAGCAACAGAATGTTGGGAATTATTAGAAAGGGAATGGTGAATAAAACGGAAAAAGTCATAATGCCTCTGTATCGCTCCTTGGTGAGACCTTGAATACTGTGGACAATTCTGGTTGCCGCATCTCAAAAAAGATATAGTTGTGATGGAGAAGGTACAGAGAAGGACGACCAAAATGATAAAGGGAATAGAACAGCTCCCCTATGAGGAAACTCTAAAGAGGTTAGGACTTTTCATTTTGGAGAAGAGATGGCTGAGGGGGAATATGATAGAGGTGTTTAAAATCATGAGAGGTCTAGAACGGGTTAATATGAATCAGTTATTTACTCTTTCCGATAATAGAAAGACTAGGGGGCACTACTTGAAGTTAGCATGTGGCACATTTAAAACTAATCGGAGAAAGTTCTTTTTCACTCAGTGCACAATTAAACTCTGGAATTTGTTGCCAGAGGATGTGGTTAATGCAGTTAGTGTAGCTGTGTTTAAAAAAGGATTGGATAGGTTCTTGGAGGAGAAGTCCATTACCTGCTATTAATTAAGTTGACTTAGAAAATAGCCACTGTTATTATTTATTTATTTATTTATTTATTTATTTATTTAAACATTTTTATATACCGGCATTAGTTGTGGACATCATGCCGGTTTACATCAAAACTGGTAAAGTATGGAAGTTACATTTTAACAGGGAATTAGAAAACTGGGAGGAGGGTAAATAATTAAATAGGATAGATGAGAAATAACAGTAACATTAACATTAACATGGTTCCTCGGTGTGAGCGAGGAGAGAGGATAACAACATATGGTTCCTCAGTATGAGGAAGATGGAACAGACGCAATGTGGTCTATTTTTTATTGGAGGAGGTGTGAGTTTTTATTCTGGGTAGGCATGTTTGAACAACCATGTTTTCAATTTCTTTTTGAAGTTGTTCATACATGGTTCAAGGTGTAGGTCAGGCGGCAGTGTGTTCCAGTGAGTAGGACCTGCTATGGAAAGAGCACGGTCACGTGTAGAGGTGAGATGGGCTGCTTTAAGGGAGGGCACAACTAGGGTGCCTTTATTGGTCGTTCTAGTCGGACGATTGGACTGTGTGGTTGTGAAGGGTAGGTCTAGCCAGTTGGAGTTGTGAGTGTAAATTGCTTTATGCATTATGGTGAGTGTTTTGTAGATAATACGAGAGGCTATGGGGAGCCAGTGTAGGTCTCTGAGTATAGGGGTGATGTGGTCGTATTTACGAGAGTTTGCAATGAGTCTCGCTGTGGCATGTTGTAACATTTGTAGAGGTTTGATGGAAGAGTAAGGGAGTCCTAGAAGAAGAGCATTACAGTAGTCTAATTTGGATGATATGGTGGCCTGTATGACTGTACGAAAGTCTTGGGTGTGAAGAAGGGGTCTGAGTTTTTTAAGTACGTTGAGTTTGAAGAAACAGGCTTTGAGAATGGAGTTTATGTAGTTCTTCATGCTTAGTTGGTGGTCAAGGAGAACTCCAAGGTCTCTCACAGCTGGTTGTGTTGAGAGGAGGTGGAGTTTGGAGGTACCAGATGGCGTAGGTGCAGGGGCAGCGTGAGGTGAGATGAGTAGAAGTTCCGTTTTGTTCGTGTTGAGGGCGAGGTGTAGGTTGGTGAGCAGGGAGTTGATGGCTGTAAGGCATTTCTCCCAATGTTCTAGTGCGTCAGAGATGGAGTTCTGGATGGGGATGATGATCTGAACGTCATCAGCGTAGAGGTAAAACTTGAGATGGAGATCAGAGAGGAGTTGGCAGAGGGGGGTGATGTAAATATTGAAAAGGGTGGATGAGAGAGATGAGCCTTGGGGGACTTCCTGTTGGAGGGGTTGTGGTGTGGATGTGGAGTTCCTGATTTTGACTGAGAACTTTCTGTTTGAGAGGAAGGATTTAAACCAGGAGAGGGCTAGGTCTGAGATGCCAATGAGTTCCAGGCGAGTTATTAGATGGTGGTGGCTGATAGTGTCGAAGGCTGATGAAATGTCGAGGAGGGCAAGGAGGTAGCTATGGCCTTGACCCATGCCTCTGAGGAGGTGGTCGGAAAGGGAGAGCAGAAGGGATTCAGTGTTGAAGTGTTTCCTAAAACCAAATTGTGCTGGGTGGAGGATCTGGTGGTCTTCTAGATCGTTCATGAGTTGGAAGTTAACCACTCTTTCCAAAAGCTTGGCAATGAAGGGGAGGTTGGATATTGGGCGGAAGTTAGCAGGGTCTTTGGGGTCGAGCGAAGGTTTCTTAAGGAGGGGTTTGACCACTGCGTGTTTGAGTGCATCTGGAACAGATCCATGTGCAATTGAGCAGTTGATAATATCTGCTACGGCTTTAGCTATTGTATTGGGTATGGTTAGAAGTGCTTTGGAGGGTATAAGGTCTTCAGGGTGGTAAGAGGGTTTGAGTTTTTTGAAAATGGTTTGGATTTCTATGGTGGAGGTGAAGTCAAGGGTGGGCATTGAGGGTTGAGTTTCTATGGTGGAGGTAAAGTTGAGAGTAGGCATTAAGGGTTGGGAGGGGGAAGGGGGTTGGAAGGGGGAAGAGGGAATGGTCAGGGTAGGTGTGAGACTGTTCGAAGAAGGGGGGAATCTCTTTAGGAGCGTTGCAATTTTGTTGAAGAAGAACTTGGCTAGTTCCTTGCATTTGGCGGAGTCATCAAATTCAGGTGTAGTGGGAGGGATAGGAGTCGTGAGGCCAGAGACGTAGGAAAAGAGTGTTTTAGCAACAGTAGCATGGGATAGACTTAGTTTTTGGATACTTGCCAGGTTCTTATGGCCTGGATTGGCCACTGTTGGAAACAGGATGCTGGGCTTGATGGACTCTTGGTCTGACCCAGTATGGCATGTTCTTATGTTTATGTATAGGTAATGGATTCTTGCACCAATGGCATTCTAAGTTTTGTAACTTATGTTTCATTTGATATAAAGAATCAGTATACCAGGGTGAATTCTGGTAAGATGTCAAAGGAGCTAGTGTATTTAGACTATTTTCTATAGTAGAGTTCCAGTAGATTAGCATGGAATCAGGGTCTTTGTAAGAAGTTTGAACTGATGGTTGGCAATATGGATTATATAAATAAGTCTGGGTTTACTCTTTTCTGTTTTAGCCACAATTTGTTATTGTAGCTCGATTTGGAGTTGATTTGAGGGTGATGTTTGGTATTTCCTGTGATCTTAATTAGAAAGTGATCAGTCCTGGGCATTGGCGAAATATTAACAGATAGAATGAAGCAAGAAGGCTGCAGAGAGCAGGGCCGATGCTAGCTTTTTTGCTACCCTGTGCAAACAGTTACTGTGCTTCCCCACCCCGGGGCATTCATTCATTCATTCTCTGTCCCAAGCCCACCAAAAAAATGCCCATCTCCCTTTAGTGATACAAACTTTAAAAACTGAAAGCATTCCCACACCTACTCCAGAACCCATGGATGGTGCAAAGCTATTAGGTGCCCTAGGTGAACCTTATAGACTTACACATTGCCCCCGCCCCATTCCACACACACAATTAAGAGTTATGCATTTATATTTTGCATGACAAATATCAAAGTACAATATTCTGAGATAAAAATATCACTTACATTATATTTAGATACATTGCTGTGAAGCCAACCAGAAATCCCTGCAAAAAAGACACTTGGAACTTGATGTGTGTTGGGTGTGGGCTTGAACCTCCGAAAGCCCTAAAACACTAATACACTTCCTTAGGAGAATGCCTCACCTCAGTCACAATGCAGAACATAAACAGAACCTCACCAAATATAGAATAGAGCAGCAACCATATAGTAGAAATACAAATGCGCAGGCAAAAACTGAATTGGAAGCTGCAAGAAGCCGGACAATGTATGCAGTGAAACAATGAAAAATCAGAACCATTACCATTCCTCAAACATCAAACAATAAAATCAAGAAATAAAATAAATACATGATCATAATGTTAAAAACATACTAATAATATTTCAAAAAAAGCTGATGAATAAAAGATCAAATAATTATAAACTCATATACAAGTTTTTTTAAATGTCCCAAACACCAATAAAATATTTCAAAACAGCAGACACATCAAATAACACCTGAAAAATAAAACTAAAAAGCATTTTCAAAATTCACGCTCTCCATACCTGGGAACTTTGATTTCCAGACCCCCTGAGATTGTCATGGATTAGTGGGAAAGGGATGCACAATCTTTCTCCTCTCTTTCTTATATGTACACACACACACACACACACAAGCTCATACACACATACGCTCCCTCTCAGACAAACCCACAGGCATCTCCAGTTCTTCTTTGGTTGGGATCTACCAGCAGTGACAGGCCCTAACCTTCATTTCAGCTGCTGGCAAGTTGGAATCCACTTGCAGCACCCATTCTCCCTCTCTCTCTCTCTCTCTCTCTCAGACACACACACACAAAACCCTGGCAGCTCCCATTCTCTCTCTCACACATTCATAACCCAGGCAGGCTCCCATTCTCTCTCTCTCACACACACACACATACCCACTCCAGATAGGCTTCCAATTATACCCACACCCACACACCCCAGGCAGGAACCCATTCTCACACAAACAGTATCCAGGAAGTCACCCATTCATTCTCATACATAGACACACGCTCAGGCAGGCACCCATTCATACACATGCACACACAAAAGGCAGAGACCCCCTCTCTTTCTTTTGCCAGCAACCTCGGAGCCTCTCGCATTCCTAAGCTGCCACTGTCACTGCTGCCAAGTGGCTATTGGGGAGCTGCGATCGCTGCTACTGCCACTGAAGCCCATTCTGCTGCCTCCTCTGTGCAGGCCCCGCGGTATTAAACATTTGCGGGGCTTCCAGTTCCTCCATGCTGATCTTGTACATTGTGAGATCTGCATAGAGAAAGTGCTACTCTTCCACATTCCCAAAGGTAACGTATGCCAATCACCAAAAATTCAAAAATGATTTTTTTTTTACCTTTGCTGTCTAATCTTAGTTTTCTAATTGGTTGCTTACAGGCTCTTTTTTCCACCTTCCCTTTCTTGGTCATTTGCCAATTCCTTACAGGGTCTCTTTTTTTCTGTTTCTTCTCTATCCACTTGTTTTCTTTCTTTCTTCCCTCCTTCCCTCAAACACATACTCAGGTTCTCAATCTCACACACTGCCTCTCTCTCTCTCACACATACACAGGCACAGGCTCTCACACCCAGTCTCACACACACAGAGGCTCTCACATGCAGTTTCACACACACACACAGGCTCTCACATGCTGTCTCCAATCATACAAGCTCTCACTCCCACACACACAGTTTCTCACCTCACTCTCTCACAAACTAAATCTCTCAACTCACTCTCAATCACACACACATACACATCTACAGGGCCTCAGCCTCTCTCTCACCTCTGGGCCTCCACTTCGGGGGTCATCACAAGATGCTCTGCAGCAGCCCTGATCTTCTTGAGCCGCTGAGAGGTGGGATCCACAGTGGCCCTGCTACAGGGCCTCCTCGGGTCACCACGAGGTGGGATCCATGGCAGCCCCGTTGCCGGGTTTTTCTCTTGTCGGGCAATCACAATGTGGGATCCCACCTCAGAGCAGCCCTGACACAAACACTGCTCCTCTTCTGCAATGGCCGATGCTCCTCCTCCTTCCTGCCTGCGTGGCTCTGGCAATGTTTTTCTTCTGGGGCCGTGCAGGCAGGAAAGATGAGGAGCACTTGGGTGTGACATTTTCTTCTGCTGCCGGTGGATCTGTTCTCACTGGCGATGAAAGAAGTAGAGGCCTGTGGTGCCACCGGTGAGAACAGGTCTATCGGTGGCAACACAGGCCTCTCCCTGCTCCCGACGCTGCCCCACTGGGTGTGCCGCCACATACAATTTCACAGTTTGCACACCTAGTGGTGCCGAGAGACAACAGTGAGGTGCCAGTAGTTTTTTCTTCTAGCTTTTTCATCTAAGTGGGAAGGAAGTATTTTTCAGCTCCCTTCCTTGCCCAGAAATGGAAACTAAGACAAGCTTCCAGTTTAGACCTTTCTTCCCAGCTGATCCCCTGATAGCCGAGTTTGGAAAGAAGGTCAAGGGAAAGAAGAGGAAGAAGACAGCTGGAGACCCTCAACAGAGTTTCCACTCCAGGATGCATCATGCTCGGATGAGGCCCGATGCATTCATTTAAAACTAATGCAACGAATTAGGTTTGTTTCATTTGGAGGCCCTCGGTTCATTTTGGAGCCCCTGAATGAAACAAATTGCCCTTATTTGTCACGTTTTGTGCATTCATTTTAAACAAATGCACATCCCTAGTGTCCAGTTAAGCACACAAATCTAGTAATGCGAATAGGTTTCATAGTTTTCCTCATTGAGTATTCAATTCATTCAATTCAATAAACTGTGATAAGCTGAGAAAGACACCTATCAAATGAATTAATGCCATCTCCAGACTGATGTTAAAGGTCCAATCAATCTTTTATTGTCCCACTGGAAAACTAATGTATCCCTAGTCCTGATTTCTGGCTTGGTACAGGGGCTCACTCGGAAAATCATGGGCAACAACAGTAACCATACTTCCTGCACAGGGGGTAAAGAGTCAATCTTTCAGGGACTGTAGAAGTTTTGTTCTTTCCTGGAATTCTTCTGCCATAACAAATAGTCCAGCAATGTACCATATATAGTACAAGCCACACAATAAATGTTGTCCAAAAACAAAATCCTCTATTGGTCACTGATCACAAGTAAAAATGCACAGTAGTACAGTAGTGCATCCAAAAGCACAGGAAAAAAAGGTTTATTGTCAAGAAAATAAACTCACTCTCTCACACAGAAACAGACTGCAAATTCTTGCAGGTAAGTTCTGTGGAGCAGTAACATCTCCTTCTGGGAACATCCCTAGCACAGACTTCTCTGAATGTATGTACCTCTCCTTCTTTCTTGAAATTCTCTCACTCTCACCAGTAGATGAGATTGACTGAATCCTTTTGTGAGTCAGTAGCTCTTGTCAGGCAGCTTTTCCTCTGAACTTTCACAAAGGCAAATCCCTTTTGTACGACCACTGAAGCAATCCTTCTGACAAGTATCTTCAGGAAACATAAGAATCCTCCTTGGAGTCCTCAGCAAAATGTGTCTTATCTTGGATTCTTCAGCCTTGGCCACCCTCCTAGGACAGCATACATCTTCAGTACCTCTCTGTTGAGAGAAGCGCCCTATACCAATGACTTCTCCCCTTAGAGGGAAAGACGCACAGCAGCACCACTCTGTGCAAAGAGGCACTTCCCAACTCCCCTGTTCTCACATGGGCGCAGGAGTTTTGTTAAAATGTTGACATCTCCCATAGGGAGTGCCAGCTAATAACCAGGCCTGCTCTGACATCACTGCCTCTTACACTAAGGAGGGGCATCACTGCCACTTACACTAATAAGGGGCAATTTGGAACCAGTTTCCACTTAAGGACTCTGTTGTCGGTCCACAGATTTCACTTTTTTATTTACATTTTTCATATTTGATATTTTAGCATTCTTTCTTAATTATTTAATTTATTTGAATAAAAATCTTAACAGATCAACGTTCAGGGGGCCCGGCTATTCGGCAGCACTTAGCCGGATAAGTCTGCCACTGAATATGCCTGGCGAGAGTCACCCAGGATAAAGTTTCCCGGGTAACTTTAGGACAACAGTTTTCCCTGTCAGACTAACCTGTGTAATTGTAAGCTGGAGAGCGCTTAATATGTGTGCACTCTAGCTAAAGTTCAGCCTCATCCCTGGAAAGCCTTCATCGATGCTCCTTTTTATCTGGATAAATTCTGGGTGCACAAAATATTAGGAAGCGCTAGGAGAGCGGTTCCACTTTTCAGGGGATTGTGTGTTCTTGGACCATGGCTCGACCACAGAGGAACTCCAAAGAAGTGCCGAGGCAGACGAGGCATGCACAAGCATGGGCTGGGCAGGAGCAAGGCTGGATTGAAGACAATGATGATTGTCTTGCTCCTGCTCTGGAGCAAGGCTCCGGAGCAGGAGCAGGACGATCCCAGCCTTGCTCCTGCTCCGGAGCCCAGCCTTGCTCTGGAGCAGGACGATCCCAGCCTTGCTCCTGCTCCGGAGCCCAGCCTTGCTCCGGAGCAGGAGCAAGGCTGGGCTCGGCCTCCATTGGACCTGCACGCACCGATGAGATCCAACAACGCAATGCTGATCTCGAGAGTGGTCCTCCGACTACTCAACAGCTTTTCAGACCCACCGCTTGGGAACGATGAATGCGTGAGGCCAGACGGAGGCTGAGGACCGGAACATGAACACTGAGATGAAGACTCAGGCAAAGACGTGGATACTTGGATGAAGACTCAGGTGAAGATGTGGATATTTGGATGCACAGATGAAGACTCAGGCGAGGACTAGGATGCACAGACGAAGACTCAGGCTACTTAATAGTTTCAAGCAAGAATACTTGTACAAAGATGAGGAACGAGGTACTGAAGACGAGGAGTCAGGAACGAGCTACTGAAGAGGAGGAGTCAGGAACAAGGAGATGGGTTGAGACTGCGACGCAGCACGCTCTACACAGCCCAACCGCGGGGCTGGTCGCGGACCACGCTGGACTCAAAGCTGACTCCAGACGAGGTAATGGAGCGAGTGAGAGGAACATGTCCCAGAGATTGTAGAGGCATGCACCGAGGCATGCCCTCACAGCCGCCTGGCTGGTCGCGGACCACGCTGGAGCAGCACAGGTTCAAGCAGAGACTGAAACATGGACAGAGCAGACACAAGGAACTCTGTAGACCAGGGACAAGGCTTCAAGATGGAAGTCTCCCGGAGCCTTGCGCTGTAGCAGTGAGGAAGGCCTTGTAGCATGAGGCGCCCTACTCAGCCCGCCCATGGAGCTGGTCGCGGACCATGACATGTCATGCCAAGAAAGGTGGCAACGAGGAACTTGGGGTTCAGGACATCTAGACGGATCATGGAACATCAGGACTGGATTATGGACGTCAGGAACATCAGGAGTGGAACACTGACATCAGGAACAGAGGACGGACATCTGGACTGGATCACAAACTTCAGGATCATGGAACATCAGGAACGGAGGACGGACATCTTGACTAGATCACGGACGTCAGGAATGGAAGGCGAACATCTGAACTGGATCATGGACATAGTTGAGACAAGGTCTTGGAACTTCAGGAACAGGGAAGAGTCCAGGCAGTACTCGACGATGATCCACCAGAAAACGGCTCCAGCCACCACGAATTTACTCCCAGGATATGGTTGACTAGAGACAAGGTCCAGGGTGAGCGGCTGAACCAAAGAAAGGACTCAGGACACAGTTTAGGAAGGAAGAATCCCCACGGCCCTCTGAGGCCGGGACAGGATACAGGACTCTGGACAAGAACTCAGAACTTGAAACTTGGAACTTGAAAAGCAAGTGTCCTCAGGAGGCGTAGGCTGCAGGAGAGAAAGGACGGACAGGCAAGCAATGTCCCTCAGGCACTCTACACAGCCCACCACTGGGCGGACCCACGGGGCTGGTCACGGACCACACTGTTCCCTTACGCGCCCTACACAGCAGGATGGCTGGTCATGGACCCGAAAGGGGCGGAACAAGCAAGCCTCGGAGATACTGGAGACATCGGGAGTCACAGACATCAGGACAAGACATCAGGAACCTTGAAATATCACGGAACTGGAACTTGAGACATCACGGAACTGGAACTTGAGACATCATGGAACTGGAACTTGAGACATCACGGAACTGGAACTTGAGACATCACGGAACTGGAACTTAACATACAAGAAGATCCATGCATGAAGATCAGAGATGCCAGGCAGGAGTTGGAGACAAGGAGTCCTTGGGAGGCTCTGGGCTGCGAAGAGGACGCCGAAGTCCGCGGCTCCGGCCGCGGGAAGAGGAGCAGCATGGGCAGTCCAGGGGCGGCTACAGGTCGCGGGAAGGTCTCGGCTTCTGCAGCCTCCTGGCCACGAGAGATAAGAGGCAGCTCGTGGCTACGGCTACGGCCGCATCACAACAGAAAAAATGGCTTTTATTAAGGGGACATATTCAAATATATGTTTCACATCAAGACAGGGATTTTGTATTCATTTATTAACTATTTATAACTTGCTTCTCCAAGGTATCTGCAGAATTTATCATCCTTTCATGAACAGTTCCTTCAAATATTATGCAAATGAACAAGATAAAATGTGCTATTCCCAAATAACTGATTCCTATTGAACATGGGGCTAACTTCTGCCTTTTAGCTCAACCTAACTGTTCTCATCGTCTCAGGATTCCATGTGCTGTTTAGAATGGCTTCCTGGTTAGACTCCTATGATCCAGAGAGAGAGTTTTCCTCTTTTGCCACAGCTTGCACTCAGTTTCACAGTGCAGCACATCAGTGATTACTTAAGCCTCCAGGTGTAGCCTGAAAATACAGAATCTCAGTCTAATGAATCCTCTCTTACCTGTCTCACACACCCTTACTCAAACTTGATTTTCTAGAATTACCACATTACATCAGACTTACATCTTACCTATCCTTAAACCTTACATTTACCTTACATTTACTCTCCTTGCACACAAAAATAAACTTTTACACTACATAATGTCTTTCTGTAAGTTATTTATTTAAAAATGTATATACCACATTATCCTACATTCTAAGGGGTTTACATCAAAAGTATGAACAGAACAGATAAAACAACACAAACATAATATCAAAATGACAATCCACATTATAAAATATACATAAGATCTCCTTCTGCTAATCAATAGTAAACCACTGCAAAGGGGCTATTTGATGCTAATACATCACTAAGCTCTTGTAAAATAACAAACTACGGGTCTCATTTACTAAGCATTTTTCCCATAGACACAGTGTCGCTTAAATTTCATTGCTATAATCCATGTAGAAGTCCATATTCAGACACTGTCTGGATAACAAAATTATCTGGCTAACTTTAGGACAACTCTTTTGGGTGATCAGACAAAGGGGCCGATGCAAGAATCTTCGCGGAAAACGGGCGCTGATTTTTCAGCACCTGCTCTCTTAATGCACACATGGCGCCCGCAAGGGGGGTGCCATGCAATATGTAAATTAGGGGGTCGTGTTAGGAAGGAGGCGCTAGGGTCGCTTGCGGGACCTTAGCACTTCCTTGCTAACGTGACCCGCTGCGGCTGCCGGTTATGAAGACCGATGCCAGTAAACTCGGCCTCGGTTTTCATAACCAGCCTGTCGGCCAGTAATGAAAATGGCCACTGAGTTTATTGGCGGCCATTTTCATAACTGGCAGTCGGCCGGTTATGAAAACCGAGACCGAGTTTACCAGTGTCGGTCTTCATAACTTGGCTGTCTGCCAAGTTATTATTTTTTTTTTTTACTTTAAAAAAGAAGTACAGAAAAGCAGTTTTTTCTGCTTTTCAGTACTTCTTTTCAATGCGCTCAGCTATTAATGCCTGCTCCAGGCAGGCGTTAATGTCTGAGACGCACATTTATCTTTTTGCATTTGGAGTGAATGAGTAATAGCCTCATTCACATGCATTTGCATGTGATGAGCGCTAACCCATTTACTCCACGTCGGACTCACGTTAAATAGGCGCGAATCCCCCTTTTGCATTAGGGGGTAGATAAGCGCCTATTTAACCCGCGTCTGACAGCGGGTTAAACAGTGCGCTTGGCTGAGAGCACTGTATTGCATCGGCCCCTTAGCCAGATAAGTTATCTTGCAAACTCTGAATATTGTAGTTAGCTGGATAACTTAAGCTAATGTAATGCCTCACTGAAACACCCCTGGAATGCTCCTAAGTTATCCAGCTAAAATTAGCCAGATAATAAGATTGCCATCTATAATTTAGCTGGATAAGTGTTCAAATATTCATTTACCTGGATAACTTCTAAGTTATCCATCTAAATGCCTCTGAATATGGATCTCTAAGAAACTCTACTGAATGCTAATACAGACAGAAGAGTTTTCAGAGTCTAATTAAATCTCTTTAGGTATAGTTATTTCCTATGCAATACAGATAACTGATTTCATAATAAAGGTCCTCCTCTTTGTCAACCTCATTATTTTCTTCTTGTTGACTTGTTCTCTTTGCCCTGACTTCTCATGGGTATTCACATATAAAGTGACTACCCATTGGATGAAACCTACATTATTCTGCTACTTGCCCTACTACAATCAGAAACAACTTTCACTTCCCAGTGCATTGTCTAGACTTGCATTGAAGTCCTTGAGGTAAACTGGTTTATCTTCCTCAGAACTATACCTAAGGCTCTGCAGGCAGACTGCCCCAAATTTGAACCAACCTGAATCCTGCTGCATGCACCAGACCTGGATAAACCCAGACTTTAGAGCTCTGACATCCAGCAAGGGCAGATGTTGGGATAGGATGAGTCTGGAAGAGAAGGAGCAAAAATGAATCTGTCCTGGAGAGGATAAAGGGAGAGTGCTGAGAGGCATAGAAAGAATTTGGTTGATGGCTTGGGGGTAGGGTGTGTCTGTAGGTGTACTGTTCTGGATAGAAAAGAGAGAGTGCCTATGATCACAAGGACAGGGCCCGACCTGTGTTTCCTCAGCTTTACTGAGTGTGCAAACATTTTCTGTTTGTGCAATGTTTTATAAGCCAAGTTCAAATTTGTGTACTACAAGCCAATATAATGCACACAATATTGGGATTTCTTGTGCCCGCTATGTTTTGGTATGTGCACAGAGTTCATAACCTGTGTGTGCATGCACACACACAGCTTAAAGGGAACAGTGGGCCCAACTCGAGGATACAGGAACATGCAAGGGTAGAGAGTATGGTGCTGTGAGAAGGATTTAGGAAATGCTGCAGGGCAGGGCCGGTGCAAGGGGATTGGGCGCCCTAGGCACCTTCAGCCATGTGCTGCCCCCAGCCCCATTCACAGCCCCAACTCCTCTCCCACCCTCCCAACTCTCCCCCTCCCAAAAGAAAACTGACAAATCACCTGGGGGGGCCCGGGAGCCATCTGCCACCCCCGGGGTCGTCGGCTGCCACTAATAAAAATGGCGCCCATGGCCTTCAGCCCCTACCATATGACAGGGGCTACCAGTGCCATTGGTTGGCCCCTGTCACATGGTAGGAGCTAAAGGCCATTGGCGACATTTTGGTTAGTGGCAACCGAGGCCCCAAGAGTGGCAGATCACTCCCAGGCCCTCCGCTGGACCACCAGGGGGAAGTCGGGAGGGTGGCACTGGGGGAGAGGCAGGGTGAGGCGGGGGCTGGCAGAATTTTGAAAGGGCACTTTTTGCCCTTTCAAATTTCTGCCGCCTGCCGCGGCACCCCCTAAATCTTGGCGCCCTAGGCACAGGCCTAGCTTGCCTAGTGGTTCCTCCGGCCCTGCTGCAGCGAAAGAGTGAAACAAAAAAGATGAAAAAGAATAAAAGTAAAGGGAACATGTAGGAAGACAGAGAGGGAAGGGAGAGAGAGTGATGTATATTCTTTTCTTCAGTCCATCTATACCACTTTCTCATTCTCTCTCTTTCTCTTCCATTAATTTGCATCTTCGCAAGAGCCTTGGAGGATAAGTAGTGATCTCCCCTTCTCCAAAAGTAGTGAGGGCTGGAACAGATACAGCAGCAGCAAATGCATGACACAATTTCTCTCCCCTATTAAATCCCCACTTCCCCCTTCTGAAAAAAAACTTCAGAGACTTTAAAAAATATTTGATAAAGAAATAATTTCTTGAATTTTTCAGTTTCTGGGTACAGTTCTTGATACAAGTTCTAGATTCTAGATCTCCCATGTGACAGGAGACTACTACGCCCTAAGAATCCACGATTACAAATATAACCCCAAAGCCCTCTTCACCTATGTTTCTTCCTTTACCAAACACACAACCCCCCCCCCCCCCATTCCTGACAGCGAAGCCAGCAGCAAATGTGAAGAACTGGGACGCTACTTTCATGACAAAATCGCAACTATCCTCCGATTTCCCTCTACTCCCTCCTCGCTCCCAGCTGACACAGGCACTGTCCCACCCTTGTCCTCCTTTAACTCGTCTCATCCACTGAAATCACCTCCTTGTCCTCCTTGTCCTCCTTGAACTCGTCTCATCCACTGAAATCACATCTATCCTCAAAAAGATGAAACCTGCGACTCATCCATCAGACACTATCCCCACCAAAGCCTTCCTCACCATACCTGAAATCATTTCCAAACCCATTGCAGATGTTATCAATTGCTCCCTCTCTTCAGGCATTGTTCCTGACCCACTCAAGCATGCTGTGGTCAAACCACTGCTCAAAAAACTCGCACTTGACCCCAAGGACCCTGCCAACTTTTGCCCTATCTCCAATCTCCCTTTCATCTCAAAAATCATGGAGAAGGTCATCAACTCGTAACTTACAGAATTCCTTGAAACTCACAACCTTCTCCACCCCTCTCAATTTGGCTTCCGTAAACACCTCAACACTGAGACCCTCTTACTTTCCTTGACAGACTACTTACTCAGGGGAATGGATCAAGGTCACAGCTACCTTCTTACTCTACTGGACATTTCAGCAGCTTTTGACACCATAAATCACTCCCACCTCCTTGCCCGCCTAACCGACATTGGCCTTTCCGGCACAGCCCTTAAGTGGTTCTCATCCTACCTCGACAATAGGAAATTCACCGTGAAAATAGGCAATGCTGAGTCCTCCCACTACGCCCTCACCCAAGGAGTCCCCCAAGACTCCTGCCTCTCTTCTACTCTCTTTAACATTTACCTCACCCCCTTGTGCAAACTCTTATCAGAACTTGGCCTCAAATTCTTTCTCTACGCTGATGATGTGCAAATCATCATACCCATTCAAGGCTCCCTATTTGACACCCTTGAATCCTGGGGAAACCATCTCGCTGCCATCAACTCCTTACTTACCAACCTCCACCTTGCTCTAAACACTGCCAAAACTGAGCTCCTCCTCATATCCCATCACCCCCCTACCAATCCAGCACTCACAATTGACTCTGCTATCAAGATTCCTCATGCACAGCCCTGCGCAAGGAACCTGGGGGTCCTAATTGACCAACAACTGAACTTCAAAAAACATATCAGTGCCATACTCAAAGAGGGTTTCTTCAAACTTAAAGTCTTAAAAAACCTGAAACCTCTCCTTCACGCTAGTGACTTCTGCACTGTCGTCCAAGCTACACTGGCATCCAAGATGGATTACTGTAACTCCCTCTTTCTTGGCCTACCCTACTCCTCCTTAAAGCCCCTCCAAATGCTACACAACACTGTAGCCAGAACCCTCTCCAACGCTCACAAATACGACCATATTTCCCCTATACTGAAGGACCTACACTGGCTTCCTATTCCCTCCCATATCCTCTTTAAATCCCTGACCATTATACATAAAGCCTTATATTCCCATCACTCCAACTGGCTGGTAGATCCCCTCCAATTTGCCTGCTCGAATCGACCGACAAGGACCACTAACAAAGGGTCCCTCCATGTGCCATCTCTAAAGAAAGCACACCTCACAGCTACAAGGGATCGGGCGCTCTCCATTGCTGGACGTATGCACTGGAACTCACTCCCAACCCACCTCAGACTTGAACCTTGCATCACCAAATTCAGAGCCCAGCTCAAAACCTGGCTATTCAAACAAGCCTTTCCCCAACACCCTTGATGAATATTAATTGTGATGGATCATGACCTGAATTTGACTATGACCTGTTCTTATGACATTATAGTTCACTTGTTGTTTGTTCATATGCTTCTCTGCTCTCCTATTGGTTTTTTGTACCCCTTACCCTTTCCCTTCCCCTGTTACTTGTAATTTCCGTTGCTTTTGTTCCATGTAAACCGAGGTGATGTTTCAACTAACATCGGTATAGAAGACTCTTTAAACAAATAAATAAATAACTAAATAAATTATATATAATATCTGTGGAATGTTCGAATATAAATGTTTCATTGTGGAAGCTTGTAGTTTGAATCCTAGAAAGGTTAAAGGAGAAAGTAAACCATGTATATGTTAGAGGTAGACAGCATGTGTGTATATGTGTGTGTGTATAGGAGAGGGAGGCTGGGTTTATAAAGGAGTTGTGAAGGTACATGTCTTTACGGAAGTATAGTGACAGACAAGGAGGGTCAATTAGGAATCAGGACATCAAAAGAGGGTCTATGGAGAGGGAGAAAAAATAAATATCAATATTAGGACAGAAAGAAGGAAACAATAAGTGCTGAGTACAACCTGATGGGCAAATAAAGATGAAACATATGACTGGACCAATGAGAAGATGGTAAACAAAACACAACTGAGTTTGAAGGAATGGGGAGGAAGGGTCCAAGTGTGTGGAATAACAGGATTAGGTGGGAGAAGACCTAAGATAGGAAGGGCAGAGGAAGGTGAGAAGGAGCTGGGGGAGCACTATTGTAGAAGGAAGCATTAGGAAAGGGAGATCAAAGACAGGTAGGGACTAATATAATAGACTGTGGTAAAAATCAGAGTGAATTTTTTACCACAGTAAATATTTGCTTCTAATGTAATAAGATATTTCTGATGCAGAGCATACAATAGTTAAAAATGTGTTGAAATTCAAAATACATTTTTAAAAAATGTGCTAAAAAAGAAGTAAAATTAACTTTATTTCCCTTTTAGCTTTAATGGTTAGAGGAGGGAGTTCATTTTAACTCAAACTTCAAACAATTGAATTTAAAAAATAGGAGGTATATGCCTATTTTTACCATCTTAGGCAATTTAGATTATTACCACCATATTTAGATCTAGTAGTAGATCTGATTAAGCTCTTAACGGTTTTGAGAATACAGTGTTGATTTAGTCTCGTGATGAAATGCATGCACGGAGCCTAACTTTCAAACCTGTCTGCACAGCCCCCATATATGCATGTATGGAAGTCTGTAGATATTTGTGCAAAGCCATCCCTGGAGGATTTATACTAGTATGCTTATGAAAATAGGGTAAAAGCAATAATACATTTAATTTATTTAAATAAGAATATCTCCCTTGCTCCCTTTGTTGCTTTGGGGTGGATTGCAGAGGGGCTTGTTGCTATTATGGAGATGGCATTTTTTTCTGCAGACAAAGGTTTGTAGGAGACTCAGGCTTTCTGGGACAGCAGCCTTATGCTTTCACTGGAATGCAGATGTGGTTTTTTTTATCATTTTTTTTTTATCATTTCTTTATTAAGTTTGCAATATATAGCAAACAGATAAACTGTAATGAAGTATAAAGCTATTGAACCCTAGAGATGTGAATCGGAACCGGAATCGGTTCGGATTCTGGTTCCGATTCACATGTGGGGTTTTTTCCATCGGGCCCGATCGCGGTTTTGTTTATCGGCTGCGCCTGAGCTGATAAACAAAAAACCCACCCATACCCTTTAAAACTAATCCCTTTGCTTCCCCCACCCTCCCGACCCTCCAAAAAACATTTTACAGGTACCTGGTGGTCCAGTGGGAGTCCCAGGAGCGATCTCCCGCTCTCGGGCCGTCGGCTGCCACTAATGAAAATAGCGCCGATGGCCTTTGCCCTTACCATGTGACAGGGTATCCGTGCCATTGGCCGGCCCCTGTCACATGGAGGGAGCACTGGATGGCCGGCGCCATCTTTAAAAATGGCACGGGCCATCCAGTGCTCCTACCACCCAACCCCGTTTGAGTTTTCGGCTTTCACTCTCATTTAAGTGTGTCTCTTGAATGCCTATGATCTCCGCTTGCTGTCTATGAAGTGCACTCAATATCTTCTGTCTCTTAATAGGAGTACCTAGTCCTCCCACATTCCAAGAGCTGACTCTTATACGACCTATCCGTCTGACAGATAGGAAGCATCTATATTCAACACTCGAGCAGTGCTCCCACTGGTAGCCCTCCCAGCCAGGACCCCCAGCTCTCGGTCTCCTTTAACCTGAAACCTGCTAACAGCTTTTGTCAGCCTGAATGAAATTATCCACACCCTACAAAGGTACCAGACCCCACAACCTGTCCTTATCCTAAAGTTTCTATGTTTTCTTCCCCCCTCCCCTTTTCCCCTGTCCCCCCCACTCCGTTAACATTATTCCCTCCCATTCCATAAGTAAACTAAGGCCCCTCTACAAAGGGGGTGAGAGGTCCGTGAAAGATGCGCTCAGGCGCTGACCCCCATAAACTGAAAGGACTGTAGTGCAGTGCCTTTAGGTGCAACATACGTAGGTAAACTAAGTGCATATACATAGAACCATCAAACAACATAACTTAGTTAAATGTTTGGCCGCCATCACCATCAACCATAAATAGTTCCAAGAATCCGGCAATCCGGCCAGCCCACGCTGTAGTGATATGTGCTCTCCATTGTGCCCCACTTTAGTTATGCTCTGCCTGTTTGGAGATCCATTCTGCAGCTTTTTCAGGCACATCAAAGAGGAAAACCTTGCCGTCCTTCCAAATTTTCAAAGTAGCTGGAAATTGGAGTGCAAAGCGAATATTTTTGTTGAACAGATCGTTACAGGTATGCGAGAAAAGTTTCCTTTTAGCTGCCACCGCTGCTGAAAAATCTTGGAAGATTATAATTTTATGGTCTTGATATTTAAGCTCTTTGATTTTTCAGAAAGCTGTGACAATCAAGGATTTTTGTGTCCAGTCCAAGAAACGAGCTATAACTAGCCGCGGCCTGCGATCAGACTCTCTCCTTGGGCCTAGGTGATGAGCCCTTTCTATAGTCACTTTAACTGCCAGATCCGCAAGTTGTAGTGCCTGTGGTAGTCAGGCTTCAAGCAGCGCTTTGAGCTCTCCCTCTCCGATGCTTTCTGGAAATCCAAGAAATTTTAAATTATTGCACCTCAAGCGATTTTCCAGGTCTTCTAGCTTAGAGTCAGCAGCTGACATTGCTCGCTGAAGCGCAGAAACCCGTGCTGTAATCGCTAAGTTATCTTCTTCTGCGGCTGATATCCGCCCCTCTGCTATATCAATCCGGCGCCCGATGTCGCTCAGGGTTTCTTTGAAAGCTTGAAAGCTTTCTGCGAGGCTGGCAAATTTAGGTTTGAGCCCTGCGATCACTGCCTCCGTGAGGCGCGCCACTGTACGGTCGTCCAGGTCCCCCTTCTCAGGGCTTCCTCGTGTGTAGGCCATTTTGGATTCCAGTTCTACACTTTTAACTTTATCCTTTCTCAGTGGTTTCGTTGCCATCTGTAACCCTGATTTCTCGCCGGGACGTCGAGAAAGGGAAGCGCTGGCGAACCGTTTATTTTTGGGACTGCACAACAGGTTTCCACCGCTGCCTTGAGCGTCCAACTTGGACATCAAGGTGAGCGCTCAAGGCAGCGGGAAGGCACATGAACGCACGCCGTGAACTGAGTGCCGTGACCCGAGTGCCCGACTTGCTGCCGCTCTCATGCGCCTTCCAGCCTGGACTTAAATGTCCAGGCGGGCGCTCAAGGCAGCGGGAAGATGCATGAACGCACGCCGCGCCCTGACCAGCTACGACAACGGCAGCAAGCCCAGCAGCAACCAGTACAGCGGCATCGGCATGGGCTTCGACCAGCGGCACGTCAGCCCTCGCTCCAGGTACTCGGACTCACGCTACGGGGCCCCAGGCGACCCTGAGGCTGACGGCGCCAGCCCGCCGCAGGCCAGTCCACACTCCAGCCTGTGCAGTCAGTCCCTGGAACTGGAGGAGGAGATGGTGCTGCACATGAAGAAAGAGTATTTTGGTGAGTAACTAGTGTGTGGTACTTGCTTCAATGCCGACAGATGTTTATGGGCCTTCCCCCTGCCTTGAGCGCCCAGGCTGGACGTCCAAGCTGCAACCTCAGATGTCTGGCTTGGACGTCCAGCCGGGAGCTCAAGGTAGCGGGTCTGTAGGAGAACCATCCACTTTCCTGGTGGAATGACATTTCAAATGACATTTGAAATGACAGGTACCAGCGCACCCAGGATACTGTATAGGCGCTGTATACCGCTCTATACAGTAAAATGGATTGCGCACGCCTACCGCTTCATGGACGCGCTTTGGACGCCGCTTGCATTTGTGTCTCATTTGAATACTGTATCGAGTGGTATGTGAACCAAATTGTGCGCACGGCAAACGAGGGTGCGCCCGGCACTGCCGCACTCTTTCTTACGCGTCCTTACTGTATCGGCCTGTAAGTGGGTACAGGTTAGCTGTACAGAAAACTCAATTTCTGTCAGAACCTATATTTGGCCTTGCAGCACCTTATAGTGAATGGGTGTCCCAAATCTAATTTCACATTCCTTTGCCTCCATCCCTCCCAAAAATGGAATGCACACTTACAGTTTTTGTGATGCTCCACATCACACCCTTGTGCACACCTTCTGATGGCTTGTCACACACCTTTCTCTCTTTTCAAAGCCAACATCAGCTCCTTCTCCTCTGAGGAGATGAGGTCAAGGAGTTGCAAGAGGTCCATCTTGGCAATGCAGCTGCAGTGCAGGCTGCAAGTGGCCATCTGCCACCACTAGCACCACCTGCAGCATCAGCAAAGTCAGCCCCTTCTCCCCCAACATTGGCAGCTCTGGGACTCTTGGGGCTATGCCTCTCCAGGATCTGCTTCTGACCTCCAGCCTTCCCTTCCTGTCCTCCCCCCCCCCCCCCCCAGAGGGCCTCCTTCCTGTTTTCACTCAAAACCTCAAGACTCTGGTCCTCAGGGTGCCCTGTTATTGCCTAGGGAGGGAGATGAGCATGATAGGGAGACAGCTTGCCTTCAAATTCTGGCGCACCCTGTGGCTATGGAGGCAGGATCTGTGGCAAGAGCACCTGCTCCTGGGCAGAGGCCCTGTCCTTTGCTGCTATGAGCACTGCTGTTCAGAGAATGGGGAAGCAGTTGACCACATCAGAGTCGATCTCAGGTGGTGGAGGTGGAGCACCTTGTCCATGCTCAAGAGGACCTCACAATTGTTGCTTTTGAATTTAGTTTATTCTTTTGCACACTGGATACCACATCATCTCAGAATCAAGCCCCTGTTAGCTCAGCCATCTACACTCACTCATAGGGATGTGAATCGTTTTCCATATCGTCTTAACGATAGAAATCGTGTGGCAGGGCAAGAAAATCGTCTTAGGCACGATTTTTTAGTTAAAAAATCGTTAAAAATCGTTTTTTTCCGATTAGTGCGCACTAACTCGAGTTAGTGCGCACTAACGGGAGTTAGTGCGCACTAACTGGGAGTTAGTGCGCACTAACTGAAAATGATACAATTTGACACTTTTCAGGTCAGTTAAGGTCAGTTTAGGAATGAATATGTATTCCTATTGGCTGCCCTCTTATTTATTCATGTTACCAAGTTTCCTACTGACAGTATATGGGGGATGGGAAATGGAAACAGTTGGTAGCTTGACAAAACAAGTAATGTGATCAGTCAATGTGACTAGAACTTGTGCCCTAACCCTGATACCAGGGGTATTGTGATCTTCCTGCACACAGTGCCCTATCCCTATTAATACCAGGAGTGTTGTGATCTTCCTGCACACAGTGCCCTATCCCTAATACCAGGGGTGTTGTGATCTTCCTGCACACAGTGCCCTATTCCTGATACTGGGGGTGTTGTGATCTTCCTGCACACAGTGCCCTATTCCTGATACCGGGGGTGTTGTGATCTTCTTGCACACATCCCGATATCAGGGATAGGGCACTGCATGCAGGAAGATCACAACACTCCTGGTATTAATAGGGATAGGGCACTGCATGCAGGAAGATCACAACACTCCTGGTATTAATAGGGATAGGGCACTGCATGCAGGAAGATCACAACACCCCTGGTATCAGGGATAGGGCACTGTGTGCAGGAAGATCACAATACCCCGGAGGAGTGAGGGTCAGGCAGCTCCCCCCTGTCTGTGAAGCCAGCCTCTCACTAGTAATGCAGGGAGGGAGCTGTCTCAGACTTCACCATCCTCCCCCCCCCCCCTTACCCACACACCATTCACTAGCTGGGACATGGGGGAAGTCAGGAGTGAGGGTCAGGCAGCTCCCCCCTGTCTGTGAAGCCAGCCTCTCACTAGTAATGCAGGGAGGGAGCTGTCTCAGACTTCACCATCCACCCCCCCCTCACCCACACACCATTCACTAGCTGGGACATGGGGGAAGTCAGGAGTGAGGGACAGGCAGCTCCCCCCTGTCTGTGAAGCCAGCCTCTCACTAGTAATGCAGGGAGGGAGCTGTCTCAGACTTCACCATCCTCCCCCCCCTCACCCACACACCATTCACTAGCTGGGACATGGGGGAAGTCAGGAGTGAGGGTCAGGCAGCTCCCCCCTGTCTGTGAAGCCAGCCTCTCACTAGTAATGCAGGGAGGGAGCTGTCTCAGACTTCACCATCCTCCCCCCCCCCTCACCCACACACCATTCACTAGCTGGGACATGGGGGAAGTCAGGAGTGAGGGTCAGGCAGCTCCCCCCTGTCTGTGAAGCCAGCCTCTCACTAGTAATGCAGGGAGGGAGCTGTCTCAGACTTCACCATCCTCCCCCCCCCCCCTCACCCACACACCATTCACTAGCTGGGACATGGGGGAAGTCAGGAGTGAGGGTCAGGCAGCTCCCCCCTGTCTGTGAAGCCAGCCTCTCACTAGTAATGCAGGGAGGGAGCTGTCTCAGACTTCACCATCCTCCCCCCCCCCTCACCCACACACCATTCACTAGCTGGGACATGGGGGAAGTCAGGAGTGAGGGTCAGGCAGCTCCCCCCTGTCTGTGAAGCCAGCCTCTCACTAGTAATGCAGGGAGGGAGCTGTCTCAGACTTCACCATCCTCCCCCCCCCCCTCACCCACACACCATTCACTAGCTGGGACATGGGGGAAGTCAGGAGTGAGGGTCAGGCAGCTCCCCCCTGTCTGTGAAGCCAGCCTCTCACTAGTAATGCAGGGAGGGAGCTGTCTCAGACTTCACCATCCTCCCCCCCCCCCCTCACCCACACACCATTCACTAGCTGGGACATGGGGGAAGTCAGGAGTGAGGGTCAGGCAGCTCCCCCCTGTCTGCGAAGCCAGCCTCTCACTAGTAATGCAGGGAGGGAGCTGTCTCAGACTTCACCATCCTCCCCCCCCCCTCACCCACACACCATTCACTAGCTGGGACATGGGGGAAGTCAGGAGTGAAGGTCAGGCAGCTCCCCCCTGTCTGTGAAGCCAGCCTCTCACTAGTAATGCAGGGAGGGAGCTGTCTCAGACTGGTATCAGGGTTAGGGCACTGTGTGCAGGAAGATCACAACACTCCTGGTATTAATAGGGATAGGGCACTGTAAGAGATGACTGTAGTAGATTGAATAAAGATCTGATGTTTCTGCTCTCCTCACACCAAACAAAAACAACACACAAGCAGAGAAGCCCTTCTTACAAAGCTGAGCTAGTGAGTTAAGTAGGAGGAAAAGTAAACATACTGGTGCCAGTGTGGCTACTTAAAAAATACACTTACCAACAATCAATTACATATATTTGAACTGTGTACAGTTCCAGCCAGGACCACCTTTCTAAAATGCACAGTGATTGGCAAATTCAACATGCACTAGCATTTCAGGTGCCTGCTAACAAAAATAATAAACAAACAAGTTCTAGTCACGTGAGTGCTGATCATTACATTACTTTTTTTGTCAAGCTTCCAACTGTTTCCATTTCACATCCCCCCAACCATATTGGTAACATCAATAGATAAGAGCACAGCCAGCCAATAGGAATACATACATACATATTCATTCCTAAGTGACCTTTACTGACCTGGGAAGTGTGAACACTTTGTTTCATTTTCTGTTGGTGTTCGTTAGTTTCCAGTTCCATTTCCCATCCCCCCAACCATCACCTCAGTGGTAACCTTGGTAATATCAATAGATAAGAGGGCAGCCAGCCAATAGGAACACATATTCATTCCTAACTGACCTTCAGTGACCTGGAAAGTGTTTATTTGTATCATTTTCAGTTAGTGCGCACTAAATCGAGTTAGTGCGCACTAACGGGGAGTTAGTGCGCACTAACTCGAGTTAGTGCGCACTAACACGATTTAACGATTTTTAACGATAAATCGTTAGAATTTCTATTGTATCGTGTTCTATAACGATTTAAGACGATATAAACATTATCGGACGATAATTTTAATCGTTGAAAAACGATTCACATCCCTACTCACTCACACACCCATAGAATGGCCCGCACATAGCTAATACATCCTGCTCTTTCCAATAGCCTCTAGGCATGTGCAAACCAAAAAAAATCAATTCGGTTGATTCATTTGTTTCATTGGGATCCATATTTGTTTCATTAATTTCAAAATGAAAAAAAAATTGTTTATTCGTTTCATTTGTTTTCCATTAAAACATATGGGAGAATTATTACAGTCTATAATAGGCTCTAGAATAGTGAATTTTTTATCAATTGTAATGAAACCTGGGAGAAGAAATCATCAAAAGGGGGAAAGGGTCACATGGTACTTTAGAAAATGGCAAAGAGGCATTAAAAAAAGTGGCATAAAGTAACCTAAGGCTCCGCAAAGGGGTACAGGGCTTAAGGGACTGGCAGGAATTTTCTAATGCAATGTAAGTGAAGCAAAGAAGCAGTAAGAGGAGGAAGAACACGTCAAGGTTTAGAAAGAGGATGGCTGCCCAGCAATAATGTCATGAACAATTGATGGCATCACGAGAAGCAAAGTGGCACCAAAAGTGGCATCAGGACCCTAAGGCGGAAAAGGGGGAATGAAGCAGAAAATATGGCAGAAAAAACCCCAAGGCACAGATAAAGGGACCAAGAATCCGAAAGAGTGGTATCAATATAAAGAATCCAAAAGCATGGGAGAGGTGCACAGCAGCACCCCAGATTTGTGAGAAGTCCTCAAAGTGTTAAGAGCTGGAGTATGCCAGGAAGAAAGAGGCAGAAATAAATAAAGAAAATAAAGGTGTTAAATCTGTGATGACAGCAAAGCTGAGTGGCACAAAGATCTGAGGTGTAGGATGAGGGGCTTAGCAATAAGGCAGAGTGGCATGGGAGATTCCAGTCATTCCGTTGGAGCACACAGACAATCATAGACTCTTCCTGTCAAAATATGGCTGCACCTGGATGATCCACCAGTCCAGTAGGATATGTTTATGTCATGGAGAAAGCCACACACATCATAGCTAGGTAGTAGGTAGGTACCCAAATGTACAGTACAGAGGAACTGCTAATGGTTCAAGAAATCAGTTAAGGTTCAAGAAGCTGTGCCAAAAGTGTTCAAAAGAATGGATAGCCATGGCAAGAAGGTGAATATCATAGATGAAGAAGGTTTTAAAATCCTGAGGAGTGTTTCAGTAAGTTTGTAATGTAATCTATGGCTAGGGCCTCAGTGGTAATGATTTGAACATGGCATGCATAGCTATAAGGACGGGCCTCAGTGGTTAGGGTTTTAAATGGCATGCCATAATTGTAAGTGACAGACCTCATTGGTAATGTTTGGAACATGGCTTGCCATAGCTGTGACAGGCCTCATTGGTAATGGTTGGAACATGGCATGTCATAGCTGTGACAGGCCTCAGTGGTTAGGGTTTGAAATGGCATACCATAACTGTAAGTGAAAGGCCTACAGTGTTAATGGTTTGAAGATGGCATGCTGTAGATTTTAATGACATGCCTCATTGGTAATGTTTGGAACATGGCACGCCATAGCTGTAAGTGACAAGCCGACAGAGTTAAGGGTTGGAAGATGGTATGCCGTACTTTTTAAATGACAGGCCTCACTGGTAATGTTTGTAACATAGCACGCTGTAGCTGTGAGAGACCTGCTTATTAATGGTCCATACATGACGTCAACCATTCTTTAGGCAGATCAAAGAACAACTATATAGGCCATAGTTTTATCTCCTCTTGATTATTGCAACTCACTGTATTTAGGGTTACCACAAAAATTGCTGAAAGCTCTACAGCTGATACAACACCTCTTGGCTAGGGTTATAACAGGGGTAAGATTTAGGAAACATATAACTCCATCGCTGATTAGTTTACATTTTCTGCCAATAAAGTGGAAGATTATATTTAAAGTCATCGTGCTAGTGTTTAAGGCTATTAATGAACTAGCTCCTCCCGGTTTGAATACAATATTAAAATCTTATTAAGGAGATAGAGCAGCTTTTAAACTAGAACAAAGGGGAAAGCCGACAGTCGCTCAGCAGCACATGGTTCGGAGAGAGGTATCTTCAAAGGATACTAATGATGCATTAGAATTAGGGCATCCCAACAGTGAAAAATAGTCCAAGTGCCTGTAACTAAAAACTCACCTGAGCTAAAAAATTCTAACTTATCCCTATCTATTAAAAAGCAGAATGAAAATACAAACAAAAAACAAACTTTCAAATGTTTGTATGCTAATGGCAGAAGTCTAAGAAGTAAGATGGGAGAATTAGAATGCATAGCAGTGAATGATGATATAGACTTAATTGGCATCTCAGAGACATGGTGGAAGAGGATAACCAATGGGACAGTGCTATACCGGGGTACAAATTATATCACAATGACAGAGAGGAGCACCTGGGAGGAGGTGTGGCGCTTTATGTCCGGGATGGCATAGAGTCCAACAGGATAAACATCCTGCATGAGACTAAATACAAAATTGAATCTTTATGGGTAGAAATCCCTTGTATGTCGGGGAAGACTATAGTGATAGGCGTATACTACTGTCCACCTAGTCAGATGGTGAGGCGGACAGTGAAATGCTAAAAGAAATTAGGGAAGCTAACCAAATTGGTAGTGCAGAAATAATGGGAGACTTCAATTACCCCAATATTGACTGGGTAAATGTATCATCGGGACATGCTAGGGAGATAACGTTCCTGGATGGAATAAATGATAGCTTTATGGAGCAATTAGTTCAGGAACCAACGAGAGAGGGAGCAATTTTAGATCTAATTCTCAAAGGAGCACAGGACTTGGTGAGAGAGGTAACGGTGGTGGGGCCGCTTGGCAGTAGGGATCATAATATGATCAAATTTGATTTAATGACTGGAAGAGGAACAGTGTGCAAATCCATAGCTCTCGTGCTAAACTTTCAAAAGGGAAACTTTGATAAAATGAGAAAAATTGTTAGAAAAAAACTGAAAGGAGCAGCTACAAAAGTAAAAAATGTCCAAGAGGCATGGTCAGTGTTAAAAAATACCATTCTAGAAGGGCAGTCCAGATGTATTCCACACATTAAGAAAGGTGGAAAGAAGGCCAAACGATTACCGGCATGGTTAAAAGGGGAGGTGAAAGAAGCTATTTTAGCCAAAAGATCTTCATTCAAAAATTGGAAGAAGGATCCAACAGAAGAAAATAGGATAAAGCATAAACGTTGGCAAGTTAAATGTAAGACATTGATAAGACAGGCTAAGAGAGAATTTGAAAAGAAGTTGGCTGTAGAGGCAAAAACTCACAGTAAAAACTTTTTTTTTTTTCATTCATTTCTTTATTAACATTTTGTATGCGATACAACCGCAATAGTCATGTACAAATATACGATTCAACCCTAACTCCCTCCCCCAACAGTAAAAACTTTTAAAAATATATTCGAAGCAGAAAGCCTGTGAGGGAGTCAGTTGGACCATTAGATGATCGAGGGGTTAAAGGGGCACTTAGAGAAGATAAGGCCATCGCAGAAAGATTAAATGATTTCTTTGCTTCGGTGTTTACTGAAGAGGATGTTGGGGAGGTACCCGTAATGGAGAATGTTTTCATGGGTAATGATTCAGATGGACTGAATCAAATCACGGTGAACCTAGAAGATGTGGTAGACCTGATTGACAAACTGAAGAGTAGTAAATCACCTGGACTGGATGGTATACATCCCAGAGTTCTGAAGGAACTAAAAAATGAAATTTCAGACCTATTAGTAAAACTTTGTAACCTATCATTAAAATCATCCATTGTACCTGAAGACTGGAGGATAGCAAATGTAACCCCAGTATTTAAAAAGAGCGCCAGGGACGATCCGGGAAACTACAGACCAGTTAGCCTGATTTCAGTGCCAGGAAAAATAGTGGAAAGTGTTCTAAATATCAAAATCACAGAACATATAGAAAGACATGGTTTAATGGAACAAAGTCAGCATGGCTTTACCCAAGGCAAGTCTTGCCTCACAAATCTGCTTCACTTTTTTGAAGGAGTTAATAAACATGTGGATAAAGGTGAACTGGTAGATGTAGTAAATTTGGATTTTCAGAAGGCATTTGACAAAGTTCCTCATGAGAGGCTTCTAGGAAAAGTAAAAAGTCATGGGATAGGTGGAGATGTCCTTTCGTGGATTGCAAACTGGCTAAAAGACAGGAAACAGAGAGTAGGATTAAATGGACAATTTTCTCAGTGGAAGGGAATGGACAGTGGAGTGCCTCAGGGATGTGTATTGGGACCCTTACTTTTCAATATATTTATAAATGATCTGGAAAGCTATACGACGAGTGAGATGATCAAATTTGCAGATGACACAAAATTGTTCAGAGTAGTTAAATCACAAGCAGATTGTGATAAATTGCAGGAAGACCTTGTGAGACTGGAAAATTGAGCATCCAAATGGCAGATGAAATTTAAAGTGGATAAGTGCAAGGTGATGCATATAGGGAAAAATAACCCATGCTATAATTACACAATGTTGGGTTCCATATTAGGTGCTACAACCCAAGAAAGAGATCTAGGTGTCATAGTGGATAACACATTGAAATCGTCAGTTCAGCGTGCTGTGGCAGTCAAAAAAGCAAACAGAATGTTGGGAATTATTAGAAAAGGAATGGTGAATAAAACAGAAAATGTCATAATGCCTCTGTATCGCTCCATGGTGAGACCGCACCTTGAATACTGTGTACAATTCTGGTCGCCGCATCTCAAAAAAGATATAATTGCGATGGAGAAGGTACAGAGAAGGGCTACCAAAATGATAAGGGGAATGGAACAACTCCCCTATGAGGAAAGGCTAAAGAGGTAAGGTCTGTTCAGCTAGGAGAAGAGACAGCTGAGGGGGGATATGATAGAGGTGTTTAAAATCATGAGAGGTCTAGAACGGATAGAAGTGAATCGGTTATTTACTCTTTCGGATAATAGAAAGACTAGGGGGCACTCCATGAAGTTAGCATGGGGCACATTTAAAACTAATCGGAGAAAGTTCTTTTTTACTCAACGTACAATTAAGCTCTGGAATTTGTTGCCATAGGATGTGTTTAGTGCAGTTAGTATAGCTGTGTTTAAAAAAGGATTGGATAAGTTCTCGGAGGAGAAGTCCATTACCTGCTATTAAGTTCACTTAGAGAAAAGCCACTGCCATTAGCAATGGTAACATAGAATAGACTTAGTTTTTGGGTACTTGCCAGGTTCTTATGGCCTGGATTGGCCACTGTTGGAAACAGGATGCTGGGCTTGATGGACTTTTGGCAAGTCTTGTGGGGGTCAGGAGGCCCTCCCAAGCTGGCCAAAAGTCCCTGGGGGTCCAGCGGGGGTCCGGGAGCAATCTCCTACCGCAAATCGTTTTTCTGTACGGAAAAACGATTTGCGTGCAGGAAGTCGTTCCCGGACCCCCGCTGGACTTTTGGCAAGTCTTGTGGGGGTCAGGAGGCCCCCCCCCAAGCTGGCCAAAAGTCCCTGGGTGTCCAGCGGGGGTCCGGGAGCGATCTCCTACGCTCCTGACGTCGGGGGACAAAAACCAAAATGGCGCCGGCGCTACCTTTGACCTGTCATATGACAAGGCAAACGTAGCGCCGGTGCCATTTCTACAATGCACTGGAGGTCCGAGAGTAAAATATCACACCGGGACCCTTCCTCTGGACCCCAGGTAATTTAAGGCATTTTGGGGGGGTTCGGGAGGGTGGGGGATTTATTTTAAAGGGTCGGGGTGGGTTTTAGGGTTGTTTTAGTGTGCCGGTTTTCCCGCCCTCCCCCTTCCCCTCCCCCCGATTTACGATTTTTTGATGATAAATCGGGGGAATTGTTATTGTATCACGGCTCTAACGATTTTTGACGATTTAAAATATATCGGACGATATTTTAAATCGTCAAAAAACGATTCACATCCCTAATGTTTAGATCATAGCATACCGAAGTTGTAAGTGACAGGCCTCAGTGTTAATGATTGGAAAATAGAACGGCATAACTGTAAATGACAGGCCTCATTGGTAACGTTTGGAACATAGCATACTGTAACTGTAAGTGACAGGCCTCTGTGTTAATGTTTAGATCATGGCATACCGAAGTTGTAATTGACAGGCCTCAGAGTTAATGATTAGAAAATGGAATGCCATAGCTGTAAATGACAGGCCTCAGAGTTAATGGTTGGAACATGGCATGCCGTAGCTGTAAGTGACAGGTCTCAGTGGAGGAAGCCAGGATGATAAAGGATAGTTTATTCTTAAATGTTGGTTTTTAGTACAAGAATAAGAGGATCTCAGTGGAGTCATGCCCCTGTAGTGTTTGTCAAATACTACATTGAAGTCTGATTCCTCTGACCTCTCCTGCCTGCTTCACATCAACAACTGTTTGGAGACGAAACAGACAGAAAGGTGTAATCAGTGGTCATGCCTCAGTGGTGGTATCTGGGGAAAGGAGGGAGAGGACCTCAGCAGAATTATGCCTCTGAGGTAGTATTTGTTAAAAGGAGGCAAAGGATCTCAGTGTAGTCATGCCTCTAGTATATGGCAAACACCACCCCTGAGACCTGATTCCACTGACCTCCCCTGTCTGCTTTGCCTCAACAACTGTTTGGAGAGGAAGCAGACAAGAAGGAGAAGTAAAGTGGAATCAGGTCTCAGGGGTGGTGTTTGCCATATACCACTGAGGCATGACTCCACTGACTTCACCTGTCTGGCTGAGACACTGATGGAACAAATGGCATATCCTCCCCAAATCGCAATTTCTTGTGGCTTGACATGCCTGTCTCTCCTGCTGATGTTTGAAATTTGAAAAAAATCCCTCTTTATTTTTGCTGGAGGACTCACTGTTGTCTGTCTAGCAAATCCTCTGCCAACAACTGTGGGCTTCCTATGTCCTTTACCTGTCAAAAGGTAAAGGACAAAAGGTGTGGTCAATTAATCTTTATTTCTGAAAATTTGGTGGGTAGTCACACTGATGATACTAGTGTGACTAACTACTACAGTGATCCTTCTGTATGTAAGGTTGAACAACACACAGAGAGAATACACTACAGTAGAACAACAATTTTAGTATTTTGCTCTGCTAGTGACTTCAGTGCATGCTGATGTACACAACACACAGAAAAATCAAAGAATGATATAGTACTATACTATATATGTGAGCTCACTATGGGGTGAATGCAATAATTTTCACGGCCATTTGCCGCTGTGCCAAGGGATCACATGCTGGGAGGCAGGCGCAGAAGGTAAAACAAAAGTCGAGGGGGGGTTAGGATAGGGCTAGGGGGGGAATAGGTTAGGGGAGCAGGTGGGAAGGTTAGATTAGGGGGAAGGGAATGGGTGAAGGCCGTGGGCGTCGGTGCGTGCATGTTATAAAATCGGGCGTCCATGTGTGCGCGCTGGGTAGCGTGTCCACGTGCTTCTTTTAAAATCTACCCCTATCAGTTTCAGAGATAGCATCTGTTGGGCTTGGAGGGTGATGAGAAGGCCATGAGAACAGCAGGGGTTTTAAAGGAGACACATGGAACGTATTATGGATCTTCAGTGTGGATGGAAATTTCAGCTGGTAGGCGACTGTTCCTATCTGTTGCAGGGTAGGGAACAACCCAATAAGCCTTGGTGAGAACTTGATTGAATGCATTTTGAGATGAAGATTTAGGGTGCGTAGCCACATCAGTTCGCTTGGTTTCAACTGTGGTGCAGGCCGGCATCTCTTATCAGCTTATTTTTAAAATCGTTCTGCGGCAGCAGTGAGCATTGATGTGCTCTATGCCAGTTATTTGAGACTGATGATCATGGTATTGGTAACCACTGGGACAGGAAACGTGTTGCAAGTGCAGAGGCGCAGTTGCTTCTGATAGGAGTTGTGAGCCCTTGGATCGCCAGACCGCTCAAGGAGGAGCCCTGAGAACACAGCGAGAGGTGAGCTGATGCAAGCACAGGCAGAGCAGATCAAGGCTGAACGAGACAAGGAGACTGAAGGTCTGACCCTCTACTGGACCTGCATGCCTCAGGAAAACCAACAACGCAATGGTGGTCATTGAATTGTCCCCGACCATTCCAAGCCCTTTCGGACCTGCCGCTGGGTAATGGCAATTGGCGGCAGGCTGGACAGAGGATGAGGGCAGACGGAGGCCTTGGAACATGGAAGACTCAGATGTAGATTTGGAACTTGGAAGACTCGATAAAGACTTGGAACTTGGAAGGTTCAAAGAGACACTGTCTCTCAGGGCATCCTACACAGCCCACCACAGGGCGGACCAACGGGGCTGGTCATGGACCACCCTGTCCCACTGCACACCTACACAGTCTGTGAAAGCTGGTCACGGACCACGCAGAGAGCGGGACAAGCGCAGGAAGGGAACCCAGCCACAACGAGGCTCCAATGAGTGGAAACAGGAACTGGACGGAATGGATTTACCCTCAGGGTGGCCATCTGGAGGACTCAAGAAGCTGGAAGGTCAAAGGACTTAGAGGACCTCTGAGTGCTAGGAAGACTCAGACAAGGACTTGGAACTCAGGACAAGGAAGAACTCTAAGCACTAGGAAGACTCGGATGAGGACTTGGAACTCAGGACGAGGAGGAATTCTGAGTGCTAGGGAGACTCAGATGAGGACTTGGAACAGGCAAGGAGGAATGGAACCTCAGAACATCAGGATGTGGAACATCAAGACATTGAGACATCTGGACTTGGAACAAGCAATGGAGGAGCGGAACCTCGGAACATCAGGACAGGGAACATCAGGACATCTGGACTTGGAACAGGCAATGAGGAGCAGAACCTCAGAACATCAGGATGTGGAACATCATGACATGGAACAGGCAACAAAGGAGCTCCGATGGAGGATGAGACCAGGGATATCAGGACGAGGAGACCAGGAACATGAAGAACACTGAACACGAAGCCATCTACACAGATGAAGATCATGGAGGACCTGGACTGGTCACGGAGCACAGACAACTGTGGAACCCAATCCGAAGGCCTGGAGGAACTGATGAGAAGCCCTTTTATAGGGCTGGCAGGAAGACGCCCTGGATGACGTCATCAGGTGGGGCCCAGGGCATATCCAGCCACAGGCCCTTTAAATGAGGTGAAAAGGCACGTGCCAGCGCCTAGCAAGGCCCAGGGACAGGAAACAGGAACGAACAGCACCACAGACAGGGGCAACCTGCTATGCAGAGCAGAGGAGCAGGCAGGCTTCAGGAGCGGCCTCCAGGCTGCAAGAAGACATCAGAGTGGCAGCGGCTTCCCTTGCCGCTCAAAGGCAGACTAACTCACGACTCCCTGCACTAGTGATGGTCCAGAGCATGGCGGTCCAGATCATGATGGCGCAGTGGCAGCAGCAGCCTCCAGGCCACTTGGGTGGTTGGCAGCCGCGGCTAGGCTGCGAAGAGCAGGTGATTCGGCGGCGGCTTCCCAGCCATGGGAGGTGTTCTGGCAGTGCCACTAAGCTGCGAAGACAGTCGGCGGCGACAAGGTGGTGAGTAGGTGGAGAGGCCTGCAAGTGGGCTGGGCTCCACGAGTGGGAATCGTAACAATGGAGAGAGGTACTGGAAGCCCAAAGGCAATCTGAAAGAGAGAGGCTCCTTAGAACTCACTACATGGTTATTGTGGCTAGAATGGGAGAAGGGAAGTCCAATTGTCTTGGTGCTCATTGATATAGGCCCATAGAAAACTTTTAAGAATTTGATTGACCCTTTCTGTTTGTCTTTTACTTTGCGGATATGAAAATCAAGGTAATGCCAAAACTCTTACACAAAAAACAAAACGGAAGTCGGTCGAGCGTAGCCACAGATGTGAAAAAACAAAACAGAACAAGACCAATGCCGTGAAAAGTAAAGTTTATTATAATTAATCCAGGTTAAAAATAAGAATGCCCGACTCCGGCCGTGTTTTGCCTTTTCAGCAGCATCAGGGGCTGTAAAAATAACAATTTGGTATTTAATGAATATTAATATATCAGAAAAACAGTAAAAGAATTAAATTACATAAAAATGAGATACTGATTCTTAAAAACATTACAAATTAAAAATAAAATAAATAAAAAATTGTTTAAGGTATTTTTTAAGGAAATATATATGCAACATATCACATAGTAAATAAGAACAGAGAAAATGCATAACACCTATAATTACTGAGATCAAAACTAGAAAAAGAATGGCAACAGGTCAAATCAGATATAAAATTGTTTAATCAACAGTTACCTCAATCATCCAGATTATACAAATGTATTTTACTTCCACATTTGTATAAGGATGTACATTTCTGCTAAGAATAGGACAAACAATCAAATGAAAAAATTAATTTGTAAGACATATGGAGCATAATTAATTATCTTGATCTAAAACAAAATTCAAAAATCTTAAAAAAAATTTTTGATCATAAAAATATTTTTATTGAACAAAAAATTTAATTGTTGCATGATGAAACAACTGACTGTTGTATCTGTGGCATGGTTATGGACCCCTGGTTATTGTGGCGATGACTCCTCCCATGGGGAGGGGCCCTGTGGGGAACCACAGCAATAGGCTAAACTCTTGAGTAAGCAAACACAAGGGAAGGAAGCTTTATTGTACAGCAATGTAGCACTGCCCGAGGAGCAGGCAGCTCTCTTCATCCCAGAGTAGTCTCTGATGATAATGTTCAGTCCAGACACTGGTGACACAAGTGCTGAGTTAATATCACCCAAGGCTGGGAAGCGGAGGGTCCGGTAGTGGTCCGCGGAGCAGGGTAGGCCAAGAACCCAGTTCCAGAGAACGTAGGCAGTGAAGACAGATCTGGTAGTGGTCCGCAGGGCGGAGTATGCCGAGAATCTGGTCAATGGTGAGACAAGGTAGAGAGACTGAAGAATGAGGTACTCTTGAGGCTGGTTAAATGCTGTGAAGGTTATAGCTTCTGCAGTAGTAAGGTAGTGAGGCTGGCCGAACGCTGATGCCGTGGTCCGTGAAATGCAGGTAACCCAGGAAGAGGCAGGAGTGGGCAAGGCCCTCGAGGAGCGAGTACCAAGGTGTCCTTCTAGGCAGGGTACCTGGAGAGAATAGAAGGAAGCAAGACCCCCGAGGAGCAGGTGACCTGAATCTGTTGTGAGCGAGATAACCCCGAAGAGTAAATAGGAGCCACAGGGCCCCCGAGGAGTGGGTACCTGGAGCATCCTGGAATCAGCGAACCCCGGAGGGCTGTAGGAGAAGGAGTTCTGAGCAGGCATCTCAGAAGCGGTCGAAATTAGATGGACCAGAATCCTTGCTAAGTCATAGCAGTGTTGGAGATCGGAGGCTAAGTACCCGGAGGTAGTAACGCCATGCAGTGGGAACACTCCCGAGGTTCCCACCATGACATATTTATAAGGAAGGGCGACGTGCACACGAGCGTGCCCTAGGAGGCCTCAAAGAACATGGCAAATGCAATCACCCTTGCTGGTCCGGGGACCCCAGAGAGGTCAGCAAACTGAAGCGGAGGCAGCCATCTTTCCTAGAGGAGAGGAAAGAGGTAGAAAAGAGGTAAGGCAGAGAGGGCGCAGCCGTCTGCGACCGATGGGCGCAACACTGACTTCACTGTATAAATGTTTTTGATGAATACATTCTAATACATATTAAAAATGTATTCCCCAAAATTGTATATAGCTACATAATTTACACTTTTGGATAATAAAAAACGAGTATTATACAATCAATTGTTAGAATACTCTTATGTCCCGGGGCTTGAAAAAGGGGCGGGGCGTGGATGGGGAGGTCCGGGGTGGGGTGGGGCTGGAGGCTCCAGGCACAGCGGCCATTTGCCGCGGTGCCCGGGATTGCGGGCCGGCCGTTGGATGGTGCGCGCAACCTACGCCTGCCCAGAGGCAGGCGCAACTTCTAAGTTAAAGGTAAGGGGGGGGTTAGGTAGGGCTGGGGGGCGGGTTAGGTAGGGGAAGGGAGGGGAAGGTGGGGGGGGGGGAGGAAGGAAAGTTCCCTCTGAGGCCACTCCGATTTTGGAGTGGCCTCAGAGGGAACGGAGGAAGGTTGCGCGGCTCGGCGTGTGCACCCTCTTGTGCGCACCTACCCCGGATTTTATAACAAGCGCGCAACTGCATGTGCTTGTTATAAAATCGGGCATAGATTTGTGCACACAACCCGGTGCACACAAATCTACGCCCATGCCTAAATCTTAAAATCTGGCCCTTAACGTATATTTTTGTTTTGATGCTCAACTGTTTGTTTCTATAATAGCACAATATTCAATGGTTGTATTGCAAATTTTCATAGCAACGTATAATATAATCAGCAATAAAAGATTACCTACTTGTACTCAGTGTTATGGTTTTGAGGTGTTTGGATGGATTCTTGGGTGCTACAGTTATGGCTACTCCCATGGGGAGGAGCCCCATGAGGAACTGTAGTACCAGGCTAGACTCTAAGGGGCGGATTTTCAGAGCCCTGCTCGCGTAAATCCGCCCAAAACCGGGCGGATTTACGCGAGCAGGGCCCTGCGCGCCGGGAAGCCTATTTTACATAGGCCTCCTGGTGCGTGCAGAGCCCCGGGACTTGCGTAAGTCCCGGGGTTCTCTGAGGGGGGCGTGTCGGGGGCGTGTCGGGGGCGGGCCCGGTCGTCGCGGTGTTTCGGGGGCATGTCGGCAGCGTTTTGGGGGCGGGTACGGGGGCGTGGCTACGGCCCGGGGCGGTCCGGGGGCGTGGCCGCGCCCTCCGTACCCGCCCCCAGGTCGCGGCCCGGCGCGGAGGCCCGCTCGCGCGCGGGGATTTACGTCTCCCTCCGGGAGGCGTAAATCCCCCGACAAAGGTAAGGGGGGGTTTTAGACAGGGCCGGGTGGGTGGGTTAGGTAGGGGAAGGGAGGGGAAGGTGAGGGGAGGGCAAAGGGGAAGGTGAGGGGAGGGCAAAGGAAAGTTCCCTCCGAGGCCGCTCCGATTTCGGAGCGGCCTTGGAGGGAATGGGGGTAGGCTGCGCGGCTCGGCGCGCGCCGGCTATACAAAATCCATAGCCTTGCGCGCGCCAATCCAGGTTTTTAGCAGATACGCGCGGCTCCGCGCGTATCTACTAAAATCCAGCATACTTTTGTTTGCGCCTGGAGCGCAAACAAAAGTAGGCTATTTGTGCGCCTTTTAAAATCCTCCCCTAAATGCACAAACACAGAAATGAGTTTTATTATGCTGCTTGTAGTAGCCAGCAGAGGTGGCAGTAGTGAGTAGATCCTTGCAGCAGCAGTCTGGGATCCTCGGCTGTGAAGACCCATTCCTAAATGGTTGTGTAGGAACTCCGATGCAGGTTTCCAATGAGGAGCTGTAGATAAGACAGACTGGTAGATATTAGATAATGGTTAGCAGGCAGCAAGGTAGATGACACAGGCCCTCGAGGAGCGAGTATCTGGATATTGAATAGGCACCTGGAGATATGCATAGGACCCCGAGGAGTGGGTTCCAATCCGAAGCTATAGGAGACAGTCTGGCAGAATAGATTACTCACAAGTCTTGTAGCTGCAATAGTAGTGTTCCCAGTAGGTAGACGTAAATGGTAAGCAGGCACCAAGGTAGATGACACAGGCCCTCGAGGAGAGAGTACCTGGATACTGGATAGTAGAGATGTGAATTGGAACCAGAATCGGTTCCAGTATCGGATTCATGGACCATCGGGAAATTATTTTTTCCGTGGTCCAATCGTTTTATTTTTTATTGGCTGCGCCGAGCCGATAACCCAAAAATACAGCTGACTCTTTAAAATTAGTTCATTAGTATCCCCCCACCCTCTGGACCCCCCCAACCCCCCCAAATATTTTTAAGTACCTGGTGGTTCAGGGGGGTCCCGGGAGCGTTCTCCCATGCTCGGGCCATCTGCTGCCAGTAAACAAAATGGCGCTGATGGCCCTTTGCCCTTAGCATGTGACAGGGTATCCGTGCCATTGGCCGGCCCCTGTCACATGGTAGGAGCAATGGACTGCTGGTGCCATCTTTAAAAATGGCGCAGGCCATTCAGTTCTCCTACCATGTGACAGGGGCCGACCAATGGCACCGATAGCCCCTGTCACATGGTAAGGGCAAAGGACCATCGGCGCCATTTTGATTAGTGGCTGCCGATGGCCCGAGTGTGGGAGAACACTCCCAGGACCCCCACTGGACCACTAGGTACTTAAAAAATTTTTTGGGGGGGGTTGGGGGGATACTAAAGAACTAATTTTAAAGGGTCAGGTTGTGTTTTGGGTTACTTTTAAGTGCCCTTTCTTCCCGCGCCCCCCCCATAACGATAAGAAAACCCACTAAATTAATCGTGGGGTTTCCTATCGCTATCGGAGACCCTTGATATCTGATGAGATTGAAAATATCGGACGATATTTTCAATCATCAGATAAACGATTCACATCCCTTCTGGATAGGTACCTGGAAATAAGCCTAGGGCCCCCGAGGAGCGGGTACCCAAGTTAGCAGAACCCCGGAGGGTAGAGAAGGCTTCCAGCAGCAGCAGGAAGCGGCAGAGCAGCTTAGACCGGACAAATCGAATCCTTGCTAACTCAAAGTCAGTCAGCAAATAGGGCAGGCTAAATACCCGGATGGTGTGATGTCAGTTGAGGGGGACGCCCCTGAGGTTCGTGCCAATGCCGGAATAAGGACGTGGGTAGCGCGCGCACCCTGGGAGGCCCTCAGGTGCATCATGGCGGAATGCCTTGCCATAGTCATTCCGGGGATGCTGGAGGGTGCGGCTAGCAGACGCAGCGGTTGCCATCTTCCCGAGGCTGGTGGAGAAAGCGAATAAAGAGGTGAGGCAAGTGGGCCGAAGCCGTCTGAGTTCGACGGATGCAACACTCGGTAGAATACTATTTCAAAAACTCAATTTCATTCATATCACATCAAAAATTCAAATTCTAAATTACAAAATAAGTGCACCTTTTTTTAAATCAATTGCAAAAAAACTTTTTTTTAGAAATAAATTGACTGCTAATTTATTAACTAATTCTTAAATGTTAAAAACATTTCTGTTCTAGATATTAGCCTGATAACTCATGATAACATTATAGAAATTATTCATTCCATGATGAAAGCATTGCGCTTCTATGCAAAAAGTTATTTAATCACACTTGGTTAAATTTTATCCTTTAAATCACTGATGTATTTTAAAATCTTTGCCACTAAAAGACATTTAATAATATTTTATATATATATATATATACATATATATATATAAGCCCATTCATACATGACATCAATATATATACGCAACCTAATTCATGACTTAAACTATATCTTGCAAAATATTTAATTAAATATCTTTATGCAAACTGATACATTGGGGGATGTAATCCCGAATTCATCTGAAATACATTTACCCCGAATATAGCCATTCTTTAATTTAAAAGGACTTGCGGCAACATTCATTTTGATTACAAAACACCCGCTTCTCTTCACTAGTAGCTATTACAATCCAGTACTTTTTAAATATGTAGATCAATTACATTGCGATACAGTAACCACCGCTGACTTAATAAGACAGTCTGCTATTTTTAATGTAAGCCCGTTGTCTCACAAAGATACTATCCTTGACACGTGTGTGCTTTAAAATTGGCTGACTTGCGTGTGTAAATTGGGATTTACGTAAATAAGTCCTAGTTCATTTTCACACGTAAAATATACACGCTCATGCTTTTAAAATAGGTGGGTAAAGTTTTTGTGTTCAATACATTGAGATATATGATTTCAATGCATTGCATATCTTTTCATGTTGGCGCATAAGTTGTGATATGCACAGGTTATACAATAATATGGTGAATCTATGTGCGGCCACCTACATGTGTATATGCCGCCGTATGCAGTTCTTTAAAAGTTATCCTCCCTTTTAGGTAAACAATATAATCCCCTGAGAAAGCACCCATAGCATGAAATATAAACTATTGAGGAATGCAGCTATTCTGATCTGGGTATTTGTGCTCAGAATTAGCTTATTTCTTAGGAAGTTGTGAATTAAAGTCCTAGTTAAAAAAAAACCCAAACAAAAAAAAAAAAACTTTCTACAACTTTTCATGCTTCAGATGAGCAGGGCTTCAGTTTAGTCAAAGCAGTCACGCGGCAATTTGTTCCCCTCATGGCTGCAGCATTATTTTTCCTCTGTACAGGTTTTGGTGCTTATTTTGTTGCTGTTTGCATGTTGCACCTCATGTAAGAAGAAATGTTACTGCAGATGAGGTCAAAGCTTCAGTGTTTTGTGTAGTGTTGCTCAGGAAACAAAAATTGGCAAAATCTCTCCTTTCATGGGTACGTGTGCATATATATATTTTTTTAATAGCAACAAACAACCTCCTTAAAAACAAAACTATGCTGGCTTTCTTCCCTGTCATGGGTCACTGACTGAATCTTTTGATGGAAGGAGCAACCAATTACCGGAGCTGCAGAAAAAGTCTTTTGTTGCTAGGTGTGGCTTTTCTGCCCCTTTATAAAAGTGGAAGCCTAAAGCTCATTTTGCTAGTTTACAGTTTCTCTTGAAGGCTGGGATATTCTAAGTTGTCTTAGACAAGAGGTAAGTTATTTTCTGATTTTGTTTTTTCTTTTTATTGCAGGAATGTTTTTGTTTTTTTTATCTACACAAACTATGTGCATATGAAAGTCTGTCTGTAGTCCTCTAGGAGGCTATTTGTGAGTCCGGGAAGATGAAGGTGTGACTCTTTCATGGAAACTGTCTGTGCAGGCCACTAGAAAGCAGCAAGAACTTAGGCAGCTCTCATCTAATGAAGTTACCCACAGTTGCCTGTGATTTGTTACAGATCACTCCTGGGGATTAGTACTGTAGCTTTATAACTGCACTGCACCACAGTGCTGACTTTCACGTCTGAAACAGCAACCTCCCCATCTGCTCTTCGGGTTTCTCTTCGGATCTAACAAGCTGCAGTATTCCTCTCAGCCTCCTTTAGGCCAGGAGCCATGTGTAGGGCCAGATCCATGAGATGGGGTGGTTCTTTCTTGGCCTTTTTGACTGAGACTGAAACCTGTATAATGGGGGTGAAGGGCAGGGAGGGTGGTTGCAAACATTTTCAAACCTGAAAGATTAAGCCTCCTGCAAAACAAACTCTAACAAAACTTTGTCTTGCAGAGAAATTCATGCCACCACGTAGCAGAAAGGAAAGGTTGCATATGGTTTCCCGCAAGGCAAATTTTTACAAGATCTTACACATATTACATTTTCTTAGATTGATGTTTCAGAGATGTAATAGCATTTTTTTAAATATAAATCTGGGATCAAAACTGTAAATACAACAGATGGGTTTTCCTTTTCCCTTCTTTTTATAACCTATATTACTGCTCACTGCAAACACGAAATAGAATAAAATAGAAAAGAGAGAAGTGCAGGATTTGTTTAAGAAGTTTGTCCAGTGAACACCATGGTTTCTTTAGACAGTTGCTACACCCAACGAAAATATGCACGTGAGCTGTTAAGACCTGAAGAGACTCAGATTTCAGGGATGGATTTGTGCCTATCCTTTACGATGAGTCATTGGAAATTCTTCTTATCTGAAAACGGCATTCTTTATTCATCAGGGCTAATACAATACTCTGTGTTGTCTAAAGGCAGCTGTAAGGCTAAAATAAACTTAGAGTGGCTTTAGAAAAATTAGGGTTGTATGCTTTTTAGAGGTTGTTAAACTTAGTGAAATGGATTATTGTATCTCTGAAATGTTCATGTGACCCTAGTTTGCAAGAAAAAAACCCCCAAACAATACCCATGATTTAAGAGAGAGGTTATAAAAATTGCTCATGTTCTGGGTCCATCTCAAACCCTCAAGCTAAAATTACATATCTCAGGAAATGGACACGATTCTATTCAAAAACACACTTTTCTCAAACTTGGTGAAAAGCTGGTGTTTGTGAAGAAGAGAAAGGACCTCCGCTACATGGGTAACCAGGTATGGGGAGATCACTATGTCATCAAGGTAGAGCACTACATCACTACATACTAGGGATGTGAATCGTTTTTTAACGATTAAAATTATCGTCCGATAATTTTAATATCGTCTTAAATCGTTATAGAACACAATACAATAGAAATTCTAACGATTTATTGTTAAAAATCGTTAAATCGTGTTAGTGCGCACTAACAGGAGTTAGTGCGCACTAACGCCCAGTTAGTGCGCACTAACTCGAGTTAGTGCGCACTAACAGAAAATGATACAAATTGACACTTTCCAGGTCAGTAAAGGTCAGTTAGGAATGAATATGTATTCCTATTGGCTGGCTGCCCTCTTATCTATTGATGTTACCACGGTTCCCACTGAGGAGATGGTTGGGGGGATGGGAAATGGAAATGGAAACTCAGGAACACTAACAGAAAATGATACAAATTATTAACACTTTCCAGGTCAGTAAAGGTCAGTTAGGAATGAATATGTATTCCTATTGGCTGGCTGCCCTCTTATCTATTGATGTTACCAAGGTTCCAACTGAGGTGATGGTTGGGGGGATGGGAAATGGAAACTGTTGGTAGTTGACAAAAAAAGTAATGTGATCAGTCAATATGACTAGAACTTGTGCCCTAGGATGGTGAAGTCTGAGACAGCTCCCTCCCTGCATTACTAGTGAGAGGCTGGCTTCACAGACAGGGGGGAGTTGCCTGACCCTCACTCCTCCCCTCCCCCATGTCTCAGCTAGTGAATGGTGTGTGGGTGAGGGGGGGGGAGGATGGTGAAGTCTGAGACAGCCCCCTCCCTGCATTACTAGTGAGAGGCTGGCTTCACAGACAGGGGGGAGCTGCCTGACCCTCACTCCTGACTTCCCCCATGTCCCAGCTAGTGAATGGTGTGTGGGTGAGGGGGGGGGGGGAGGATGGTGAAGTCTGAGACAGCTCCCTCCCTGCATTACTAGTGAGAGGCTGGCTTCACAGACAGGGGGGAGCTGCCTGACCCTCACTCCTGACTTCCCCCATGTCCCAGCTAGTGAATGGTGTGTGGGTGAGGGGGGGGGGGGATGGTGAAGTCTGAGAGAGCTCCCTCCCTGCATTACTAGTGAGAGGCTGGCTTCACAGACAGGGGGGAGCTGCCTGACCCTCACTCCTGACTTCCCCCATGTCCCAGCTAGTGAATGGTGTGTGGGTGAGGGGGGGGGAGGATGGTGAAGTCTGAGACAGCTCCCTCCCTGCATTACTAGTGAGAGACTGGCTTCACAGACAGGGGGGAGCTGCCTGACCCTCACTCCTCCCCTCCCCCATGTCCCAGCTAGTGAATGGTGTGTGGGTGAGGGGGGGGGAGGATGGTGAAGTCTGAGACAGCTCCCTCCCTGCATTACTAGTGAGAGGCTGGCTTCACAGACAGGGGGGAGCTGCCTGACCCTCACTCCTCTGGGGTATTGTGATCTTCCTGCACACAGTGCCCTATCCCTGATACCAGGGGTGTTGTGATCTTCCTGCATGCAGTGCCCTATCCCTATTAATACCAGGAGTGTTGTGATCTTCCTGCACGCAGTGCCCTATCCCTAATACCAGGGGTGTTGTGATCTTCCTGCACACAGTGCCCTATTCCTGATACCAGGAGTGTTGTGATCTTTCTGCATGCAGTGCCCTATCCCTGATACCGGGATGTGTGCAAGAAGATCAGAACACCCCCGGTATCAGGAATAGGGCACTGTGTGCAGGAAGATCACAACACCCCCGGTATCAGGAATAGGGCACTGTGTGCAGGAAGATCACAACACCCCTGGTATTAGGGATAGGGCACTGTGTGCAGGAAGATCACAACACTCCTGGTATTAATAGGGATAGGGCACTGTGTACATGAAGATTACAACACCCCTGGTGCCAGGGATAGGGCACTGTGTGCAGGAAGATCACAACACCCCTGGTGTCAGGGTTAGGGCACTGTGTGCAGGAAGATCACAACACTCCTGGTATTAATAGGGATAGGGCACTGTGTGCAGGAAGATCACAACACCCCTGGTGCCAGGGTTAGGGCACTGTGTGCAGGAAGATCACAACACTCCTGGTATTAATAGGGATAGGGCACTGTGTGCAGGAAGATCACAATACCCCTGGTATCAGGGTTAGGGCACAAGTTCTAGTCACATTGACTGATCACATTACTTGTTTTGTCAAGCTACCAACTGTTTCCATTTCCCATCCCCCATATACTGTCAGTGGGAACTTTGGTAACATGAATAAATAAGAGGGCAGCCAATAGGAATACATATTCATTCCTAAACTGACCTTAACTGACCTGAAAAGTGTCAAATTGTATCATTTTCAGTTAGTGCGCATTAATCGGAAAAAACGATTTTTAACGATTTTTTAACTAAAAAATCGTGCCTAACACGATTTTCTTGCCCTGCCACACGATTTCTATCGTTAAGACGATATGGAAAACGATTCACATCCCTACTACATACTGAGAGAAGATATCTAGGAAGATATCATTGACAAAGACTTTTAATGTGGCTGGAGCCTTACTTAAGTTCAAAAGGCACGACCATATACTCATAGTAGCTTTCCCAAGCATTGAATGCAGTCTTCCATACATCACCCTGGTGGATCTATATGAGGTTTTAGGGCCCATACCTCAAGTTCACCTTGGAAAAATCTAGGAACCCTGAAGACTATCAAATAGTTCATAGCGACAATCCTTAAATGTGAACTTATTGAGCCTCCAGTCATCATAAGAACAAAAGAATCTAAAATATGCCGTACTAGATGAGATCAAGGGTCCATCAAACCCAGTATCCTGTTTCCAACAGTGGCCAATCCAAGACACAAGTACCTGGCAAGTACCCAAACATGAATCAGATCCCATGCTACTAATACTGGCAACAAGCGGTATCTATTCCCTATTGATTAATAGCAGTTTATGGACTTCTCCTCCAGGAACTTATTCAAACCATTTTTAAACCCAGTACAATAACTGACTTAACCACATTCTCTGGCGATGAATTCCAGATCTTAATTGTGGGTTGAGTGAAAAAGAAAGTTTTCTGATTTGTTTTAAATGTGCTACTTGCTAACTTTATGGAGTGCCCCCTACTCCTTGTGTTATCCGAAAGAGTAAATGACCGATTCACATTTACCCGTTCAAGCCCTTCCATAATTTTTTAGAATTCTATGATATCCCCCCTCAGCTGTATTTTTTCCAAGCTGTAACAGTCCTAACCTCTTTAGCCTTTTCTCATAGGGAGTCCTGCCATACCCTTTATCATTTTGGTCATCCTTCTTTGTACTTTCTCCAGTGCAAATATATCTTTTTTGAGATGCTGCGACCAGAACTGCACACAGTATTCAAGGTGTTCTCACCATGGAGGCGTTATGACATCTTCCATTTTATATGGCATTCCCTTCTTAATAATTTGTAATATTCTGTTTGCTTTACTGACTGCCACAGCACAATGAGCCGATTTCAATGTAAAATGAACTATGATGCCCAGATCTTTTTCCTGGGTGGTAGCTACCCAGGAAAAAGGGTAGCTACCACCCAGGAAAGGGTTATTTTTCCCTATATGCATCACTTTGCACTTGTCCACATTATATTTCATCTGCCATATGGATGCCTAATATTTCAGTCTCACCTCATTCGCTGTACTCCCTTCTAGATCATTTATAAATATATGAAAAAGCACCAGCCAAGTACAGATCCCTGAGGCACTCCACTGATTATCTTTTTTCACTGTGAAAACAGACCATTTAATTCTACTCTCTATTTCAGGTCTTTTAACCGGTTTACCATCCACAAACGGACATCTCCTCCTATCCCATGACTTTTTAGTTTTCTTTGTGTTACGTTTCCCAGCTGCAGCAGGCCCGAAGCCGGCTCCACTCACCCCTGATGCCCGAGGCCCATACCCGGCCCTTCCTCTCTGGCAGTGGTAGGCAGTCGACTATGCACTTGCACTCCTGCTGTGCTCCCAGGCCCCTCCGGCAATGCCGTGGTCTCCTCTGGTCCCAGTCAGGTATCCCCAAGTGCATCATGGGGAGATGTTGCCACCTCGTAGTTCTGGCCTGTGCGCCTTCTCTGGCTTTAAAGGGAACGCAGTGGGAAAGCCTCCCACGGCCCCAGATGATGACATCTCTCAGCCTCTGTATATAAGCAGGACCAGCCATTCAGTCTTGGCCTTGGCAACAGGTCTCCATGCTTCCTATCATGTGCTTAGTTGCTGCTTGTTCATGTTCCTGTTCTAGCACCTGTTCCTGTTCAAGTTACCTATTGCATTCCAGCTTCCTGTTCCCGCTACCCTTCAGACGGATCTCCTTGCCTTTGTGCTTCGCTTGAACCTGACTACTCTTCGGATGATTTCCTTGACTTTGACCCTTGCTTGGACCTGATCATGTCTCTAGCCGCCTACCCTGTCTTCAGCTTGGACCTGATCATGTCTCTAGCTGCCTGCCTTGACCTCTGCTCGGACCTGACTCCTGCTTGAATCAGATCTCGTCTTCAGCCGACTTGCCCTGACCTTGGACCTAACGCAGTCCGGACTTAACCTTATCCCTATTAGCTCTGCTTGCATCAGTCTGTCCGAACTTTGGATCCAGCCTCTTCCTTCAAACTCTGCACCTCCACTGTTACCTGGCACCCTCTCTTGCACACCCTCTCCGGGATCGACCACTCGGAGGCCTGCCTAAGACCAGCTGGCCCTGGTACGCAAGGGCTCAACCTTGGGTACCAGGTATTGGTATTGGTGAAGCTCCAGTGGCCCTGCCTCCCGATGGTGGGGACCCGTAGGAGTTTCTCCCATGGGTGGTGCCAACACCACTTCGGACCAAGGGTTCACCTCCACAAGAGATTGCCAAGGCTATGGTCCCGGTGGAGCCTTCCGCTCTCCAGGCCATTCTGGGCCTGGCCTTGAAGATCCAGGAACAGCAGCGGTTCTTGGAGGAACTGGCTACCTCGATCAAACGCTTCAGTGCCCGTCTGGACTCTCATTCTGGCTCTGTGGCCTCCACGAACACACCACTCAGTTCTCAGGCACTGGCTACTTCGACCAGAGCTCTGCTTGCACTCCCCGCTCCACCCTGATTCAATGGGGACCCGAAGCTCTGCAGGAGCTTCATAAATCAATGCTATATGCAGTTTTCTATGCAACCCTCCGTCTTCCCGTACGATCTCATGAAGGAGACCTTCATTCTTTCACGCCTAGAGGACAAGGCTTTAGCATGGGCATCTCCCTTATGGCAGTGTGCGGACTCTCTTCTCCAAGAACTATCACGCTTTGGGACTAACTTTTGTTAGACCTTCAATGATCCTGGAAGGCAGGCACGGCTAGTTCGAATCTTCAGCACCTGCAGCAAGGTCATCGAGCTCTCAACGAATATACTATAGAAATCCGTACCCTAGCAACAGAGTTGAGCTGGCAGGAGGATTGCCTCCGAGCCATTTACCTGGATGACCTGTCACCCCAGCACAAAGACGAGCTTGCAGCCCGTGAATAACCCTCCTCTCTCAAGGATCTCATCGACTTTGCAGGTCGCATAGACCATCGTCTCCAGCAGCACCATCGGGAAGCTCAGGTACCCTGGCGCCCCGCTGCAGAACGTTCTCACTCTCCAATTGTGGAGGGCCCCACGGCCAGCAGAGTCTTGCCATCTACTAAGCTTGTGGAACCTATGCAGCTGGGACGTGGGCACCTCACCCCCAAGGAGCACCTTAGGCAGAGGCATTCGGGTCTATGCTTATACTGCAGAGCTGCAAGACACCACCTGTCTTCATGACCCATCTGTCTGGGAAACTCACTGACCTGAGTTCAGTAGGGGTTCTGAACTTAGGCGCTACCTCTCCGGCCCCCCAGCTAATGATACCAGCTACCCTGACCTGGAAGTCCTGTTCCTTCCCCACCTTGGCTTTGGTCGATTCAGGAGCTGGCAGGAACTTCCTTGTGAAGGATTTGGCCCAACTCCTGGGCATTCCTACCCATACCATCGAGAAACCACTACTCATCGACTCCATCCACGGCAACTCTCTACCTGGAAGGATCTCTCAAGTCATTGTTCCTGTCCACCTCCTTACTGGAACTCTGCATGAGGAGGAGGTAGAATTCTTCAACCTGGATAAGTCCATCCATCCAGTGGTACTAGGGTTACCATGGCTTCAGAGCCATTCACCCCATTTTGATTGGGAGACCCTGCAACTCGCTGAATGAAGTCCTGCTTGTCATCATACTTGTCTCAGGAAAGGGGAATGACCTTCTGTGATCCTGCTGGCAGTCACTGTTTTGGGCCTTCCCGCACCATACGCTAACTTTGGAGATGTGTTCTCGAAGCAGAAGGCCAACATACTCCTGCCACACCATGAGTTTGACTGTCCAATTGACCTCATAACAGATACTACATCCCCTAGGGGCAGGACTTACCCTCTGTCTGCACTGAGACCCAAGCTATGTTGGATTATATCCGTGAAAATTTGGCTGAAGGATTTATTCTTCCTTCCATGTCGCCTGCTCGTGCAGGCTTTTTCTTCGTCACCAAGAAGCATGGGTTGCTACGACCATGCATAGACTACTGCAGCTTGAATGCCATCACCCGCAAGGACAAGTACCCTCTGACTTTGATTAATGAGCTATTTGACCACCTCTAAGGGGTGACTATTTTTACCAAGCTGGGCCTACAAGGAGCCTATAACCTGGTTCGTATCTGAGCTGAAGATGTCTGGAAGACAGCCTTCAATACCAGGGATGGGCATTACGAATACCTCGTGATGCCATTCGGCCTTTGTAATGCCCCTGCGGTGTTCCAACGCATGATCAACAAAATCTTCCGCGACCTGCTCTATGTGAAGGTTGTCGCCTATCTAGATGACATCCTTATTTTTTCAAAGGATCTTGCTACCAATTGTTTGGATGTCTTCACGGTTCTGCAGTGCCCTTGAAAAATGGTGTCCCTGACTGGAGGGTGCTCAACATCAGTTCACGATATTCACAGATCATAAGAACCTGGAGCATCTCCGACATGCCCAGCGCTTGAACTCTTGCCAGGCCTGCTGGGCATTGTTCTTTACCTGGTTTGATTTTGACTTCCGTTATCGTCCAGCTGAGGAAAATCTTCATGCTGACGCTTTGTCTCATTTGTTCAAACCTGAGGATTCCCAAAAAGAGCCTCGGCACATCATTGATCCAGCCTGCATCTCTCTGTCTGCCACCATGAACGTGCCTGCCGGGAAAATGGTGCAGGCTTCGTAAAAAAGTGATACAATGGGCACACGACTCTTGAGTAGCTGGCCATCCTGGATGCGCATGGACTATGTTTCTCCTGCATCACTACTACTGGTGGCCCACCATGTCCTCTGACACACGTGCCTATGTAGATTCTTGCCCTACATGTGCTCAGCAGAAACCACCTGTGGGCTGACCTTGGAGCCTACTGCATTCACTGTCTGTCCCCAAAGATCCCTGGATTCACTTGTCCACCAATTTTATAGTGGACCTGCCAATGTTTAAGGGGAATACTGTCATCTGGGTAGTCATGGACAGGTTCTTCAAGATGGCTCATTTTGTTCCGCTTCCTAGATTGCCCTCTGTGCCTGAACTCGCACATCTGTTCTTCCTCCATATCTTCCATCTCCATGGATTGCCTGAAGACATTGCCTCAGACAAAGGTCCTCAGTTTGTCGCCCACTACTGGCGCTCGCTATGCAAAACGTTTGGAATCTCCATCAGTCTAACTACTGCTTATCATCCCCAGGCCAATGGCCAAGCCGAGCGGATGAATCGCTCTCTCAAGTGCTTTCTTCGTGCTTACTCCAATGACCAGCAAGTCAACTGGGTTCAACTGCTCCCGTGGGCTGAATTTTCTCATAATTCCCACATTGCTGCAGTCTCAGGAACCTCCCCATTTTCTCTGGTGTACAGTATACAGCCACGGCCTCCTTTGCTGATTCCTCTTACAGTTCCTTCTCTAGCAGCTCAGGCAACAGTGGATGCCCTTCAGCCCTTATGGACACACACTAATCAACGATTGTGCCAAGCAGCTGCATGTGCCAAGAAAACCTCAGATCCCCTTTGTAGACCTGCTCCTGAGTTCCAACCTGGTGATAGAATATGGCTGAGCACCTGCCATATTCACTTGAAGCTTTCCTCCCAGCGGTTCGCTCCCAGGTGTATTGGGTCCTTCCCAGGTGATTGACGTATTGGCCCAGTGACCTACCAGTTTCGTCTGCCTCCTACACTGGAAGTGCAGAATTCATTCCACGTCTCGCTGCTCAAGCCTCTAGTACTTTCTTAGCCATCCCATAAGGCTCCAGTACTCTCACAAGTCTTCTTGGAAACAGATACCCTCTACCGCTGGACCACCAGGGACTTTTGGCAAGTCTTGGGTGGGGTGGGGGGGTTGTATTTAATTAAATTTAAAGGGTTGGAGCAGGGGGGAGTTTGCTTTGTTTTGGTTTTTTTACATGAAATTGGGATGAAAAAAGTTTTCTGATTCATGGAGTGGACCGAAATGGACCACCCCAGACCCAAAAATGATACAGCAATGAAAAAATAATGTATGCACACCACTAGTTCTAGTACCTGTTCCTGTTCCAGTTCCAGTACCTGTTCCAGTTCCAGCTTCCTGTTCCAGCTACCCTTCAGACGGATTTCCTTGGCTTTGATCCTTGCTCGGACCTGACTTTGTCTCTAGCCGCCTGCCCTGACCTCAGCTCAGACCTGACCTTGTCTTCAGCCGCCTGCCCTGACTCCTGCTTGAATCTGATCTCGTCTTCAGCCAACTGCCCTGACCTTGTACCTAGCCGTGTCTTAGAGTGAAGTGATGTCAAAAGTCAGAAGGAGTGGCAGTGGCATATGAACCCTGGTTTCCCTGATTTTCAGCCTGCCGCGCTAATGATTAGGCTACTCTTCACTCCATTTATAGCTAATGTAGGTTTTATAAATATCCTGCCTTTACTAATTAGTTCATCTACTACTCTGTTTGAGCTGTAATTGCTAATTGCCCTTCCTCTCTCCCTGGTGTCCCCTAGTTAATTTGTCTGTTTTCCTTCTATGTCTATTTGTATTTTCTGAATGCTATTCTTTTTGCTCTTGCTCTTCTACATCTTTAGTGAAACATAGTGGTGTCTTCATTCTCTTCCCTTTGCTAGCATGCCTTTTACAAAGATTTTTTGCTCTTTCAGCCTCCTCTTAATTGCTGTCAATGGTTCCTCTGCTGTCCATAATTCCTCTGTATTTCCTAGATCACCTAAAATATGCTCTTGATTTACTTATGTTTTTGACACAAATGTTTTTCAGTGCTGTCAGCGTTTCAAAATTGTAAACTTAGTCTAGAAAGCATTTTTATGTGCATATATCTTATTTTATGCATGGAAAAAGTGATTTACGCACATAAATCATGTCTTCTACACATAAATCTGTTTTTCTGTGTGCTAAGCCTTTCCTGTGCACACGTTTTCTGATTTGTATGCACTTTTTAACGCCCCGTGCATTAGCTTACCATTAGCTTATTGTTTCGGAAGTTAACCAAAAAATGAACTTGTGCGCTAGGAAACTGTATGCTGAATGTCAACACGCAGTTTTAATACTCAGCTTTTTGCACTGGCCCCGATGATTGGTAGAATAAACTAATGCAGCAACTTCCAATGGTGGTGTTGTGGCAAAGATGGTATATTTTTCTGTTCTATACTAAATGACCTAGCTACTAGGCCACACTCCTTGGTAAGAGATCCTAGAAGGGCCCTACAATAATAAACAGAATCATTATGAAATGATGCTGTTTTATTTGATAGCTTTATACGTTAATAGGACCAATATTTTCCCATGGCAATTTCTAAGACTAGTTACTTTATAATTGTATTATAAGGTGCATGCTGATATAAAGCTTCTGTTTGAATCCAGAGGCATTATGGGGGTGGAGGTAGGTAAACTTTAAGTCACTTCATAGTAATCAATAGAGCTGCCTTTTAGTATTTTACAGCATTGAATCCATATGGTATCCATGCATACTGGTCACTGCACATTTTCCCGGGTTGTTTCCTGAACCCTTAATTAGAAAATCAGTATACCTATTGGTGTTCTATAGTTCAGAGGTAGTCCCTCCAGTTCTTGAGGGCCCCCTAACTGGTTGGGGTTTCAGGCTATCCCTAATAAATATGCATGAGATTGATGTTCATGCATATTCATGCATATTCATTAGGAATATCCAAGCATTTAGGGTGCCTTTATGGACCAGAATGCCTTCTCCTACTATAATTTAAGGCAACTCTCGGGCAAAACCCATGCCACAGCACTGTTTTCTATCACACAGTTCAAGCTCTTTGTTGCAGATTTCAGTCAATATATGGCATTATATATGCATGTGTATGTGTTTTGTGTATGTACAGAAATCAGCAGCAAAGCTTTAGATATTCATTCTGGCTTTCAAAATTGTGGTTGTGATTTGGAACATATGTATTTGATGATATTCTTTTCTAATATCATTCATTTGTATTTTCATTTAGAAATTTGGAGTGACAAAGAACAATGTCACTTATTCAACAAATTCTGCAGTCCCTGCAACTTGAAAACCAACAAAGCTGTGTTGTAAGTGCTATACCACATGTCACTGCATGAAACAAAGCAGAAATCAAATATAAGGTTGTCTTTGTGAGTCTAAAATACATTACTGCTTTTCTTTAAAGTGTCGTTTGAAATACATTTATTTAATAGCATTTAGGTATCTCTTTCCAGATTTAAAATTGCACAAAGTGATATACAAAAACACAAATAAAATTAGAAAGTACAGTCATTTCACAGTACAATAAAACAAAACTAAATACTCACATAACAAAACAGACATCAACAATGCCGCTACTTATTTCTAAAATGTCCACCCTTCATAACACCTATTATCCATGATTTTAATCCTTTTCGAAATCTTCTTTCAACATAATTGGGCAGCTAATTCCAAAGTTGTGGTATAGCTGCAGAAAAAGCCTAATTAACCATCCATGCCTAAATGCTGTTACTGCTGGAAGTTGAAGCTTGTACCTCTGGTTCATCCGTAAATATGATTTATGTACACAAAAAAATGCTTTCTGCAGTGAAAAATATTTTTGCATGCATAAATCATATTTTATGTGTGGGAAAACAACACAGTTTATGTGAACCGACTGCTCACCTTAAATGATCGTTTAAAATGTGGAGGGCACAATCCCTTCAATACTGTAGAAGCCAAAACCAAGGACTTAAACTTGCACTGTAAGGGGTAGATTTTCAAAGCAGCGTGCGGGCGTCCATGTGCACCCGCTACCCGGCACGCACACATGTACGCCGGATTTTATAACTTGCGCGCACCGAGGCCTCTTCCCCCGCCCCGCCCTGCCCCCTTAGTAAAGCCCCGGGGCTTTAGGCCTGGCACATGTAAGCCTTTGAAAATCCGGCCCTAAGGCAGTAGGTAACCAATGCAACTATGGCCGGCCAAAGTATGTAGTGAACAACCTGTACTAAGACATGCCGTCACATTCCATATTGTGGAATGACTTCCCTCTGGATCTGTAGAAAGAACGGGATTTATTGAGGTTCCCCAAGAAACCAGACACGGCTCATGCCAGTGGCTTTTAATGACTAAATGGCAATACTTGTAAATATTTTCAACTTCTGCCAATGTCTTTAGAGTTTATGATTTTAGGTAGTTGTAATTTTTAGGATGGTATTTTAAGTTGTGTTGGGAGATTTGATCAGGAAAGTGATTAATAAGCAATTTTAAAGAAATAAATAAGTTCTGAATTATCTGTAATTTTCTAGTCACTTTTCTTGGCAGCCCCAAATACAGAGCATTCAAATAATCAATCTGTAACATAACCAAAACATAAAAAAACCTTAATACATACATTAAAGTCTAAGAAGGATTTCCATTGTCTAATCAGCTTCAGTCTCCAAGAAGCATTTTAGCAACTTGTGATATGCTTCTCTAATAATAAAAATAGAATACAATTTTACTCCTAACAACTTTACTCCCTCGCTTGGTACCAATTGTTACCCCACCACCCAACCTGTGTATCAAAAAGGAGGGACAAGGATCCAGCAAAAAATTGGACTCTTTCACCTGTCCCAACAATGACTTCAGTTCCACTAATGGTAGTTGATCAAAATGTCTCATATTAATGGAATCGATCCCTTTCATATGGGCATCCTGATTCACATCTGCTCCTAATACCGATATATAAATTACCAGGTCAATATTTAAAGAGGTTTTGTCCAGATAAATTTGGACTTAGCCAGACAAACTTTGGGATTTAAGAATCCTGTTGCTGTGCTGCCTGCCCCCGACAAAGCAAGATAAGTTCTTATCTAGATATAAACATATCTGGCCACGTCGGGGCAGGGCAGAGGCATTTCAGTGTTACATATATTTATTACTGTCTTACAGGAGCTCTAAAGTTACCTAGCTAAACTTAGCTGACTGACTTTAACAAAGCTAGGTATATTCAGCATAGAGACACACCGTTGAGTATCCTAGCTAAGTTTCCCAAATCAATTTATCCAAGTACCTTTGCTGGATGGCCAGTGGCCAAAAATTTACTCCTGTATTTTTTGTTTTATAGGCATCACAATTGGGACCGTCAATTAAAGCATGCCCAAGCTTCAATGCTTCTTCTTATGCCGCCAACCTGGACAAAGCTATCAAAGCTAAAGGTACTGTAATAAAAGTAAAGGCATGCTATGTTCTAATACAGGACTGCCAACATTTCACATGCAAGAGCCATGAGACCAAAATGCACACCTTTGAAGAGCGGGAGAGGGGAGGGGTCCTCTTCATCCAAAAGAAAGGGCCAACTCTCTCAACTCTCAATGCTCCACAATGTGCTCACCAGTCTCTCTCCCTCTCAAACCCTCATCCCACTCTGTCCCCACTCTCTCTCTCACAGTCTTAAGTCTCCCTGCCTTTCAGGCCGATACAGTACAGTGCGCTCCGATGGCTGTCAGCGGGCTCGAGAACTGACGCTGGCAAAATTGAGCGTCGGCTGTCAAACCCGCTGACAGCCACCGCTCCGGGTCAAAAGGAGGCGCTAGGGACGCCAGTGCCTCAGCCTCCCTCTTGTGGGGGCCCAGCCCAGATCGGTCTGCCGCTGCAATCCTCTGGTGGAGGGAGGAGGAGTAAAGTGTGCTGAAGCGATGCTGCTGCGCTCCCTGGCTCATGCTGACCTCCTCCTTCGCTCTGTGCTGTAAGTGCAATATGTAGAGTCGGCAGCTTTAGTTGTGGGAAAGCTCTGAAGCCAGTGCATGGGCCGTCCTCTTAATAGGCCTGGGAATTGGACAGCGTGAGCTCTGGACACCAAAGACGCATGCTGTAGCAGAAGGTCATGTGCTCTGGGGGAGGGGGTTGGAGAGTGATGATGCGACCTCTTCCTCCATTCAGCCTGCTCAGGTCATTAGCTCCACTCCTCTTGCCTGCTGTTCTCAGCAGCAGGAGCTGCATTTTTCCTTTCAGCGAACCACATGCAGCTTGCAAGATGCCAGCTGGCCATCCCTGATCTAATATTTAGGCAAGGCAATTTTCAAAGCCATTTGCACATTGTGGAAGTGGGCTTTTGAAAATTGTCCACCTTCAATGTAGATGAAAGCTTGCGCATTGCGCCACCTGCATGGTGTGAAGGAGTTCCATAGACAAGATTAGGTCATAATATATGGATAACAGGTAACTTAAAATTATTTTATTATGATATGATGCAAAATATTTTGCAGGATATCACATTTAATTACACTTAGAACAACAGTAGCAGCAGAGTGAGGGATACAACAGAACCGCTAAGCGAGAGAGTTACTGAGGGCCTGGTGCAGTAAGGAGTTTTGTGCATAAATCATCCCCCAACCAGGGATCACTTCCTAGCCCTGGAGAGCACTGGATTCACTCAGCCACGGTGGGTCAATAGCATCTCTGTGTCTTGTGGATGGGGGGCGTAGGGCTCACCTGCAAGGCCAGCTGGTTACCTCCAAATAAATCAACATTCACACAAAAGTTGGTGATCAAAACAAGAAAACAGTTTACTTAAAAAATTACCACTTCAGCAAAAAGACCAAAGTCCATAGCGAAACAGTCAGAAACAGCAGAAAAACTCAGTAGTTCAGATGCAAAAATTCACAGTTCTAAAACTCTTCACTTAGTCTTCCACAATTCAGATCTTGTACGATCTCAAAGGTAGAATATTATTTCTTTTTCCCAGGCCTCTGTGGTCCAGGTAACAAATTACAGAGTCTCTCTTGAAAAAAAACTCCCAAGACACAATTGTTGCAGAATGGTCTCAAAACAACTTCTTCTTCTTCTTCCTTCAGGTGGTTGTAGTTTTCCAGTGCTTGCACTGGAGCTCCATGAGAGGACACAGCCTCTAGGCTCTTACTATCATTCTGGCCCTCAGCACAACTCCAGATCCACACTTCTTCCAGACTTCACTGAATGATCATGACAGCATCAGCGGCAAACTCCAAATTCTTCAAATCTCAAAACCCGACCAACTCCACAAAAATCACAAAGCTCCACTAATCTCTTGCAAAAACTCCCCCTGTGCCTCGTGGGGAAGCACTTTGTACCACCAGGTTTATACAACCTTGTAGAAAATGAACCACCTTGTCCCTCTAGTTAATGAATATTAGGGGTGTGCATTCATCGAGGACGAATTAGGCAATTTCAACAAAATTGCCTAATTTGTCCTCGTTCGGCCACCCCAAAAAATGAAGGGAATTTTCCCGAAATTTAGGGAAAATTCATTTTTCGGGGTAAGTGAGCACCAACCCCGAAATTTGGGGCGGCCGAGAAAAAATTGGCCCTAACCGCAGGAAACTGAAATTTCCTGCGGCAGGCCAATAACGAAGGCTGCACCGAAAGGTTCGGCCGAATCACATCCCTAATGAATCTATATATATATATACACCCTGGATTTCACTCTGAACCTCCTGAGCTAGAAGATCCCCCATGTTAAGGAACAGAACACACTTTACAAAGCCTCTGCTCCCTCAGTGAACCGTCCACTGTGATACGATTCCCAGTATTAGCACATAAAACTGTTCTCATCTCTGCCATCATCTAGTGGCCAAGCAGAGGCCACATACACAAAAAGTGTGTGTGCAAAACTTATGCCTAGTGCATAGCGCCCTCACAGGTGTAGGGACCTTTTAGGTTTCCACTAACTAAAGTGTCCTTAGCTTAAGTCCTAGGTTAGGGTTTTGTGTTTGCACGCACCACAAGGGCTTTCTCTGAATTGGTCAGCAATGCATTATAAAAGCAGACTGTGCTCGAGGAGAAGGGTGGCTTTTGAGTTAGAGTTTTGAGAAAGCAGGAGAGTTACTGGAAGTGGCAGGAGGTGAGTGGAGAAGAATTTAGGAGAGGATTTTTTTTTTTTTTTTTTTTTTAACAGAGGTGTTGTATTTGGTGTGGAGCCTGGTCCTACCTAAGGAGATTTTTCCCTCTGCCTTGGAAGGTCAGGATACGGTGCTGTAATTCTCTGCCGCTCAGCTAAGGAAGGACAGCAGTGTCCTGGCAGAGAAGAAGAGAGTATTTTTGCAGAGTTTTGTTCCTATTGTTTTGAGAAGAGATTTTTGCCACCAGTTCTTGCCCATGAGAAGGCCATTTGTATTTTGCTGGTTTTGGGACTCTCTTCCTTCGAGGTTTCCAGTAATATCAGGGACAGAGGTAGGAGATCCCAGCCCACGCTAGGAGCCCACTTTTCCTCATCTGGAGGCCCGGGTCATTTTCCCAAGTGCTTGCCACCAAAAAGGATGCTGGCTCAGCAATGCAGATTTTTTTGATTTGTCTTTTTGAACATTGATTGAAGATTTGGTTGCTGATATGACTTGAAGTATTTTTGGTTGCAGTAAATTTATTTTGGAACACGCCACCAGAGTGTCCAGAGTCTTTATTTAGAGTCAAAGACTCCCTAAAGCAAGGACATCAAAATAATAGTGAATACACATGAGAGAGCAACCAAAGAAAAACTGAGAGATTGTAAGCTGGTAGTGACCCCTGGGATCCTAGAGGTTAAATCCTCCTTCCCTGTCAGAAAGAACTCCGGCACCCTGGGGCAAGTGGACTATGTTTGTGTGAGACGAGGGAGATTTGGGAGTAGAAGGGACCCCGTGGACAACAGTGAGCCCCTGCATTCTGGGAGGTCCTTGAAGAGGGGATACACATTGAAATCCCATGCTAATAAACACATTATCTATTACCTCGCCCTAGGGTTGCCAACTGGCTCCAGATTTTCAGGACAGGTCGATCCAGTCCTGTTTTTACTCACCAGCATGAAGGTACTTATAGTCTTACTTTTGTTAGGGAACGCAACAGGGAAATCAGAATAAATCCAGCATGCACTCAGCCACAGTATGATGCCACCTGGTGGTGGTACCAGAGCAGTACATACAACCTTGGATCCCTTTGAGGAGAGCCAAGAAAAAAGGCCAATCTAAAATAAAGTTCAATATAAACCAGTTAATGTGTCTGTAACTCAAAAATGAAATATAGTGCACAGGGAAAATGTTGAAGTGTAAAACATAATCCAGGGGGACAGGGGGTGAGCAGAGCGCATTATTTAGTGCCCACTGGCTGGCAAAGGCGTACACTGAACCAGTAGACACAGCGACATAAAGCTCTGCTCAAAGGCGGGAGCGCACCAATGCCCGGAACAGGATCGGACCTCTGATGATGTAACTGATTTAGGGTCTGATGTTTCAGGCCTCTGCTCCAGGCTCTTGCTGGTAACTGGGCCTGGATCTTCTGAGTCCAATCCCGAGTGCCCTGTCTCATAAAGGACCAGTATATTCCCCCTGACTTTGGGAGCAGGCTTTTCCTCCCCTGTGCACTTATCCCACACTCAGTCCACCCCTGGCTCCTCCCTTTCCCTCTGTCCAGCCTTTATTTCTCCTTTTCCTTCAGCAGAGGTTTTGTCAAGGGGAGAGATGACATGGAAGGGGTCGGAAGGTTTCGATGCTTCCTCCATGGGGGTGGACTCAGGTGTGGATAGTGACAGGGAAGGCAGTTTTTCTCCTTCCTTAAGTCGCTCCATTATCTTTTCGGCAGCAGCTGAATCTCCAGAGGCTATCCCCCCTTCTGAAATTGGGGGCCCGGTGGTGGGGGAAGGGGTGGTTAAGGCCTCTGCTGTTAGCGGTAACATTGTGGTGGCAGCCACATTCTCATTAGATGCAGTCCCCTGCAAGTTAGAAATTGCAGGGGTGACAGCCACAAACTCATAGGGGGAAGTCCCCTTTCAGGTGGATTCTTCAGGGGTCACTGCCTCATTCTCATCCAGGCAGTCCGCTGCGAGGTGTTATTTGCAGGAGTAGCTGCCTCAACAATACTGGGGTGAGGGGCAGGTCTCATTGGGATGGTGAGGGGAGAGACCTCATCCTCACAGTCACTCTGGCATGCCCTGTTATTTTTTGCTGTGGCTTTTTTTTTATTTCATTGCCAGGTTGGGCAGTAGGGGGTTCTAGCATTAATGTTCCTGGGGTCTTTTGAGATGGAATTAGGGGCCGTCTTTTCTGAGGTCTGATGCTACTCAGCACTTGCAGTTATGTCGGGGTGATGGGCATCTTCAATTTTGGCGGTGGAGGGGGAAGCCCGAGTGGTGTCAATTGGGCGGTAGGGATGCCAGGGCCATGGCCCCAAGAGGCGCAGGTGGAGTTTGGGATGGAGGCTTTGCAGCTGCCAAGGTGGTAGTAGCAGCTATAGATGAGGGGGGCAGCTCGAGGGTGGCAGACTTATTTGCTTTCTTTGCCTTGGGGCATACTTTCAGCTATGCCCCACCTCCCGACACAGGAACACCTTACCTAATCTGTGCTGTGTGTGGGGCCCCCTCATGTGGATAATAAAAGAGCCCTCCATCTCCTCCCTTCCCTGAGGCAGCTTCATTATCACCTGCACTCTATAGGACAGGACGTGTCTATTCCTGTGCCAGCACCTCAGGGGTATCACGGTGATGGGAGAGCGAACCTCCCCCAGGGTGCACAGGATAGCAACTAGAGATGTGAATCGGAACCGGAATCTGATCGGTTCCGGTTCCGATCCAAATCTTAAAATTTTTATCGCCCAGCCCGATTTGAGTTCTGATTATCGGCTGCGCCCGATCTGATAATCAAAACACCCTCCCAAACCCCCAAAAAAGGTTTTAAAATTACCTGGTGGTCCAGCGGGAATGCAGGGAGTGATCTCCCGCTCTCAGGCCATCGACTGCGTTAATAAAAATGGCGCCGATGGCCCTTTGCCCTTACCATCTGACAGGGCAAAGGTAGCGCCGGCGCCATTTTGAATATTGGCAATAAGGCCCAAGTGCAGGAGATCGCTCCCGGACCCCCAGGGACTTTTGGCCAGCTTGGGGGGGGCCTCCTGACCCCCCCAAGACTTGCCAAAAGTCCAGCGGGGGTCCGGGAGCGACCTCCTGCACTCGGGCCGTATTGCCAGTATTCAAAATGGCGCCGGCACTACCTTTGCCCTCACTATGTCATAGGGGCCGACGGTCGGCTGGACCCCCAGGGACTTTTGGCCAGCTTGGGGGGGCCTCCTGACCCCCACAAGACTTGCCAAAGTCCAGTGGGGGTCAAAATGGCACCGGCGCTACCTTTGCCCTGTCACATGGTAAGGGCAAAGGGCCATCGGCGCCATTTTTATTAATGCAGCCGATGGCCCGAGAGCGGGAGATCGCGGCGGGACCCCCCCACTGGACCACCAGGTAATTTAAAACATTTTGGGGGGGTTCAGGAGGGTGGGGGATTTGTTTTAAAGGGTTGGGGTGGGTTTTAGGGTTGTTTTGGTGTGCCGGTTTTCCCGCCCTCCCCCCTCCCCCGATTTACGATTTTTCACGATAAATCGGGGGAATTTCTATTGTATCGCGACTCTAACGATTTTTGAGGATTTAAAAAATATCTGACGATTGTTTTAAATCATCAAAAAACGATTCACATCCCTAACTACAAAATAATATTGCTATATTTAAAACTTCACGCTTCTGTGCAAGTTACTCTTCAAGAGACCTCATTGGAGTATTCATTGAAAAATATGAAGAACACTATGGAAAACTATACTAAGAATTATTAGGTGAATTGGGAATCCTGAACCCATTGTTTTGGGACAATTAGGTTAAAGAAGATCTTGGAAACTAATAAGTTGAACTTTACTTTGTCGGCTGCTTCTTGTGTGGGGTGAAAGGATATTTGATATATATTTTGTATGGGATGAGTGTTTTGTATGAGTATGTAGTGTGATTGGATTATGTGTGAGTTGGTTGAGGTGTACACCTCTTGTAGTTGGTGTGATTTTTTTAGCCTATTTGTTGTTGTGCTATTTAAGGCTTTTGGAAAAATTCTTTGCAAACTCTTAGGAAACATTGTATAGATTGTATTTGATAATAACATTTAAAATATATTTTGTAAACAATATTTTATTTTAATTTGCACAATTTTCTCTTTTGGGAATCATTTTATTGTGTTCGTCCTCCATTCCTCCTGGCAGAGCCACCAGCTACTGCACTTGATACCACCGCGGATTAGGATCTTGTTTGTGGCAGTTTGATTGCAGCAGATGTGAATGCAATGCCTGGAGAGGAACTTGGGTTCTAAGCTTTATTCTTATTATGCCCTGCTGCTGCCTGAGGTGTTTTAGTAATATCCACAGCAGGAGGGCACAGCTTGTCTCTCTGGTCGGTGACACAGCCACCTCTGAGGCGGAAGGAAGGGTCTGTTGGCCAGAGTGGCTGTCTCAGAGTTGGATGGAGGTGAGGCAGGAATGGTGTTTGTAGTGGCTGGCTTAGTAGTACCAAATACTAAAGGGTCTCCCCAAATAGGGGTTTCTGCCCTAGAAAATAACTGCGCTGAGACAGGAGTATTGTGTCCAGCAATAGCAGAGATGTCATTATTAGCTGTTGCTAGATTAGATGCTGCATTTTGAGGAGGTACTGGGGGGAGGGGGCAGCTGCAGCTTTTGGGGTGCCAGCCAGAAAGTCATGAATGTTCTTCTTTGGTATTTACTTCCAACTGGCACCCTTTTCTCCCCAGCTTTCTTGGATCCTGCTTGAAGCTGCTTCTTTCCTATTGCCCAGGCTGTTCTTTCTATTTAGGTATAGGCAATGAGGACTTGGTTTACAGCAGACTCTATTAAAAAAAAAAAAAAAGGAAGTGAGGGAATCTATTTAAATGTGAATTTTTTTCTTTTTTTTTAATTATATATATATAAAACTGTAAATTAAATACATGTGAAAATCTAATTCAAAAATAATCTGTGCTCTGAAAAATTAAAGAGGGAGTGCACAGGGAATTGAGTGTTAAAAAGGAAAACTGAAGCTGAAACTTACTTGGGGAAAAAAAAGTGCTTGGCTCCTTGCTCTAGCGGGAGGGTTGTTGCAGCAGGTGTCTGATTAGCTCAGTCGAGCTTCTGAGCTTGTGGCTCGTCTGATCAGCTGAGGTATTCCCCCTCCTGCAGCTTCAGGAACCCAAGAATTCAGATAAAGGAAATAAAGAGCTGCTGCTCTTTTAACTTATAAAACTACAATAACATTAAAAAGGCAATTATAGGGGAAGGGTTGAAATTAAATAACTAAATTGAACAAAACAGTTGAAATAAAACTCTCCCTTCAGCTCCAATGGGAGGCTGGAGGAAAGAGCATGACAGAATTAAAAACTGTAAAGCAAATAAAATAAGTGAGCTTTGAAATTAACCCTGCCTAATACAAAACTCTCTCTAAAACCAAAGCTCTCAAAAACTGACCCTGCCTAAATAAAATTAAACCCTGAAACTAAGTAAAATGTGTGTGAAGGGAAGAAAGTCTGCAGTCAGTATACAGCAGAAGGCAGATGAGCTGTCTTCCTCTAAAACAAACAAATCAAATACAAGTCCAATGAAATAAACTCCAAATAAAAGTGAAGACTGCTGCCTCAACACGACTAAAATAGATCAAAATTAGAAAGCTAAGGAAATAAAAATATATGAAAATAAAGATTTCTAAATCTCTGGTCAGGAGCTCGATGTGAACACAGCCTCTCTCTAGGGGGGAAAAACCTGAACTGGATTAGCTTGTCCTGAAAATCTGGAGCTAGTTGACAGCCCTACCCCTTCCCAATGCAGAGAAATGTGCAAGTTTAACTCAGAATTCCTTAGCACTGGAAATTTTACTCCTGGTTAGAGATGAAGTAAAGTTTCCAGCACTAGTGTTAGTCTATGGACAGAAGCAGGAGTTCCAACACCAGGACCTGTAGTTGGGATTTGATGTACATAAATCATGGTTTATTTTATGTTATTTATTTATTCAATCATGCCTATCTTCTGCAAATTTCCAAAAATTAGTTCAATGCAGAGAACAGAAGACATTCATAATAAAATACACTGATACAAAAAATACAACAAATATACAAAATAAAATACAGTATAAAATACAGATTAAAAGTTTAAAACATAACCTTCAAACTCATACCTGGCCATTAAATACTTCCTTAAAATACAATGTTTTCAGCTGTTTTCTAAACATTTTAATATCTTTTTCTACCCAGAGTTCCATCAGTAAGTTGTTCCGTAAAGTCAGTGCAATACAAGAGAATGCTCTTGTTCATTTAATGGAATCTAAACTCTTGTAAAGATGATATGATTAAGAAATTAGCATCTGATGACCTTAGCATACATACAGGACCTCAACATACATACAGGAAAATATTTTTTTAATACACATACAGCCACATCTCCTGGGTGCCTGATGCGATATTTAAATGAGTCACTGCATTAAAAAGGATGTGCTTGGGAAGATTTGAGCATCCCTGGTGCTCCAGTGCATTGGGCACCCAGGAGACATGGCTGTGCGCCCACAATTGCAACAGGCACTCAATACAAGCGTCTGTTTTATCCTACCTCAGTTGATTTTTGCCCAGTATACACACACAATGGAACATGTATATTCAATTGTGCATCCAGAATTTTTTTTTTATAGATCACATTATTCCATTAATCTTGAACACTGCAAGCAGTACATCTAAGTATCACAATGATACTTGGAAGGAGGAACCACACAGCACAGTATTTTTGCATTTCTCAGGAGCCCTTGACTGGTGGAATGACTTAATGCCAGCTCCGGGACTGGACTTAAATTTGCCATGTTGAAAAGTATGCATTGTGCATCTGGAAATTTACTGCATTAGTGGGTAATAGCAAATAGCTTCATCTACATGAAATTTACATGAGATGAGCGCTATCAGCTATGCAGTTGTTTGGGCATGTGTTTTGGACACAATAATACTCATATTGTATCGGGTGCATGTCTAGTGCCTCCAAAACGTGTGTCCAACTGCTCATTAAACTGTGTGCTAGCTGGGCACACTTTATTGCATTGGCCCCTAAGGATGGATTTTCAGTATTTAAGTACTTAAGTATAATTACTAAAATTTTAAATTGAGCCCTGCACCTCACAGGAAGCCAGTGGGGATCACGTAGGATAAGTGTTACATGCTCAGTATGCTTGTCACCAAATGAAACCCTAGCAGTAGTATTTTGCAATAATTGCAAAGCTCTAATATGCTTCTGGGGCAAACCAACCAGCAGACTATTACAATAGTCTGTTTGTCAAACGTTCACAGCTTGCAAAATGGCTCCTTTGACAGCCACTGCCTATCAGTTGCTTGAGCTAAAAAAAAACGTATTTACACCCTCCTTTTAATTTCAATCTTGAATCTATTAAAATCCCTAGTTTTCTAGTCTCATTAACTATACATAAGGAAATCCCATCATAGTTTAGACCAACAGGGACACTGTGTGTATCTTTTTCCCTTATCCACAAAAGTGGTCTACATTCAGAGACAGAAAATTATTCTTCATCCATGAGCAGTTAACATCCATACAATAATTAAATCTAGTTGCTGGGAATATATCATCCAAACATGGGATGTAAAATTGTAAATCATTGTCATAGAGAAAGTATTTTACTCCTAAAACACTAAAGGCCAAATTTTAAAAGCCTGGCACGCACAAAAACCAGGGTATATGAGCGTAGCCAGGTTGTGCACGCACCGAACACATTTTAAAAACTGTCCGGCCACAGGCGGAAGTGCCTGGCTCGGTAAAAGGGGGGAGGGGTCTGGGCAGAGCCAGGGCAGGGCAGGGTGGAGACCGGCCAGAACAGTGGCCATTAGGCCCTGTCTCAGGGAAGCACATGCCGGCAGCTGGCCAGCGTGCGGAACTTACTACTGCTCAATGGTAGGTAGGTTTAGGAGTCAGGGAGGAGAGGGGAAAAGGGAGGAGGAATAGGTAGGGGGATAGGAAAATTCCCTCCCAGTCCACTCCTTAATTGGAGTGGACTGGGAGGGAACTGGGATAGGCCCGATCGTGTCGCCATGTGTTTTTTTACTAAAATCTACCCTTGCGTGCGTGAGTTGCGACCCGCCCGCACATGTGCGTGCCAATATAAAAATCAGGCGTGCATGTGCACGCAGATATTGTATTTTATAACATGTGCACCGTGTCCATGTGCACGCACGCATGTTTTAAAATCTACCCTTAAGGACATCACACAGCAGGCACAGATAAATAATATTAAAGAGCACTGATGACAATGCTGAACCCTGTGCTACCCCTGTAGCTATAGGTCGCCAAATGGAGGCTCTTTCACCAGTTTGAACATGCTCTTGCCTATTACTTAAAAATGATTCAAACCATGCTAATACCTGACCTCTAAGTCCTAGCTGAGTAAGTCTGTAAGTACCGTATTTCCACGACAATAACCCGCCCACGTATATAACCCGCCCACACACATAACCCGCAGGTTTTCAAGATTTATGAAAAAAAGTTTTAATATACCCCGCCTCCTCATATAACCCGCAATTCAAAAAAAAAATAAATTTTTAAATACCTGTCGGAGGGCCGCGTGGGTCCAGGCGGGCGGCGGGAGCCGGGTGGTCGCGTGTTAAATCTAGGCCGCGGGCGGGTGGGCGCTTGTTCCAGGCGGGGGCGGGTGGACGCGCGTTAGTTCGAGACGGCCGGCGGGTGGTCGCGTGTTAAATCTAGGCCGGGTCGCACAGGCGCGCATTCATTCACTGCCGGTGGGGGCAGCCCCCACCGGCAGTGAATGAATGCGCGCCGAAAGCAGCTTGTTCCAGGCGGCGGTGGCGGGTGGACGCGCGTTAGTTCGAGGCGGGTGGTCGCGTGTTAAATCTAGGCCGGGTCGCTCAAGGCAATCTAGGCCGGGTCGCTCAAGGCAGTCACATGCCGTGACGTCACGGCATGTGACTGCCTTGAGCATCGAATCGCAGGGGTCGCATTCATTCATCCAGGCGGAGGAGCCGGCTGCTTTCGCCGCTACTGCCTTGAGCGCCGAAAGCAGCCGGCAGCGGCAGCTGAAAGCAGCCGGCTCCTCCGCCTGGATGAATGAATTCATTCACTGCCGGTGGGGGCTGCCCCAGCCCCCACCGGCAGTGAATGAATGCGACCCCTGCGATTCGATGCTCAAGGCAGTCACATGCCGTGACGTCACGGCATGTGACTGCCTTGAGCGACCCGGCCTAGATTGCCTTGAGCGACCCGGCCTAGATTTAACACGCGACCACCCGCCTCGAACTAACGCGCGTCCACCCGCCACCGCCGCCTGGAACAAGCTGCTTTCGGCGCGCATTCATTCACTGCCGGTGGGGGCTGCCCCCCACCGGCAGTGAATGAATGCGCGCCTGTGCGACCCGGCCTAGATTTAACACGCGACCACCCGCCGGCCGTCTCGAACTAACGCGCGTCCACCCGCCGCCGCCTGGAACAAGCGCCCACCCGCCTGCGGCCTAGATTTAACACGCGACCAATCAGGAAGCGGCCGGGCGCAGGGATAGGACGGACTCCTCTCAGCTGCAGCCTATTCAGAGTCGGGAAACTTTATTGGTTGTAAAATTTTTTCTGGATAACCCGCCCACGTTTATACCCCGCGGGGGGCATGCGGGGTAGGTAAAAACGCACATTACCCGCGGGTTATATGCGTGGAAATACGGTAGTTGGGCATGGTTGATCAATTCAAAAGCAGTGGTCACATCTAGTGTCCATTAATTCTAGTAGTAAGAACTCCATACCATGATTTTTCTGAAAAAAAAAAATGTTGCTGGTTGTAGAAGCACTCACTTCTCTATTATTTTTCCCTTAATTGGTAAAAATGAATATGGGATGCAAATCTGAAACTTCATTGGAAGACCCGGGTAATTCCTTCTGCATTGGTTGTATGGTGACCCTTTTCTGTGCTTCTGGCACTTTGCTTGCCCCTAAACTCCTATTCACTTTAACAAGTATAATATTATGTTTGATCTCCTTAAGTCAATTAATTACAATGAACGGACAAGGATCCAAGATTGAATGTACTGATTTAAAACTACCAATCGCTGTTGACAATTCATGGGATGACCCCATTCTGAATTCCAACCATTTTTCATCTTCCACCTGCTCCAGGATTGGTGGAACCCTTTGTGTAGCCACTGAATTAAATTGTTGGATTTTTTGCAATTTTTTTCTGAAAAAAAATTGGCAATGGTATCACAATCTGGGAAACTCTCCCAATTAGAATCTTTTTTAATAGTAAGCCTTTTCATTATCTCAAAGAGTTCTTGAGGACGATTCAGGGAATTTTCAATAGCATTATGCACAGACTCCTGCTTTCCTTCCTGACATTTCATTCTATAAAACTGTAATGATAATAAATATTGTGCTTTTGAAAAATCATTTTTCTACATTTTCTTTCTGATTTCCACAAGACCATTTGTGAAGTAATAAATCATGTGACTACCATTCTACTCTTCTATAGCTACATCAAGAGAAAATGTTTCTTTTGGGCGCTGCTTATCATAGACACTATGCAGAGAGCTATCTCATAACTCACCTACATTATCTACGGCTGTTTTAGTGGCTGTATCAATCAGTTCCATAGAGTTCCATTCAGAAGAAAATGTCTCCATTTGGAATCTGGGCCTAATTTTGTTTATTTTTACTCTCACAGCATTTTTTTCTATTTTAATGTCCTGCATTTCACGTGTAACTGAGTGATCAGACCAAATAACATTAGTAACCTGCAGCCGAAAAGTACAATCTTTCCAATTTTTGATAAAATACCAATTCTAAAATATAACCTGTTGAATGTGTAAGGGTGGTAAGCTCGTGTACATAACCCAAAAGCCATTAACATAGACAATTCCTCTGTACATAGTGATTAAGCATTGTCCATGTGAAGGTTAAAATCACCTATAACCATCAATTTAAAAATTTCAGATGTAACGTGGTTATTTGCTGAATTCTGTTTTAGTGCATAATTATGATTTATGTGAACAAACACTTTGTTGAAAGCATTTTTGTGCTCATAAATTACATTTTCTATAAACAAAACAAATACAAATCATGTTACGTTTGCATAAGTCTTTTAAGTACTCAAAACATTTTTAAAGACATAGATCATTGTCAGACAGATTCCCCTCCCCACCCCCGAATTAAAATGAGCGATTAGCCTGGGCTGAACAGACATTTTAACTTGGATTTCTGCACACTTTATTGGGTTTGCACACATTTTAAGCTTCCAATGCATTAGCATACCATTTGCTTATGCAACAGGATTAGATTTTTAAAAAAGTTTAGCACGTGCATGAAGACAGTGTGCTAACATTCAGCACACAGGTTTTTAACACATGACTTATTACATGGACCCCCAAATCAACACGCATGGTTGAACAACTAGATTGTAAGCTCCAAGGAATAAGAACTGTCAATTATATGTTCTGTATAATGACACTGTCAAAAAGTTTTAGTTATCTGTAAACCGATACGATGTGCAAACGGTTATCGATATATAAAAACCTATAAATAAATAAATAAATAAAATAAATAAATATGTCTCCGTACAGCACTGCGTACATCTGGCATGAGCTATACAAATCATGATAAATAAGAAAATGCAAAGATAGTGGAACGGCGTATTGGTTGGGCTGCGGGTGGGGCGGGGCAAACAAAGCAGCCAAGTGTAGCCCTTATCTCTTCCCCCAGCAAATTTCTTACCTTCTGTTTACAGTGAGTCATTCTTTCTTACATACATTCTTCATATAAATCATAGAGTAATAATTGTTTATCCCAAACCAACCAACAGAAAGCTTGATGCTAGAAAATCAGACATAGCAGTAATGGAAAAAATGGCAAAAACAGCATTACTAATTGTAAGGGAGAAGATCATCAAGAAGCAAGAGGAGAAATCAAGCCAGCCAACGTGCCTATCTCCTGCCCCCAGCTCCCCAACCAACCAACCAGCCTGCCTCCTTCTAGGGGTGTGCATTCGTTTTGAACTTAAATGGAAAACGCAACTTATTTTTTTTTTTAACTTAAAAAAAAGATGAGGCTTAAACGATCGGATTTCCAACTTATTCAACATAGCTATGTTGAATACGTTGGAAATCTCGATTGTTGATCTAAATAAAAATTTAAACCCCTCACCCTCCTTAATCCCCCCCCCCAAGACTTACCAAAGCTGGCCAAAAGTTCCATGAGGGTCCGGGAGCGGACGCGTGGGGAATCACGTGACGTCCGCGTCACGTCGGAGTGACGCGGCGTCACGTGATTCCCCTCGGGTTCGCTCCCGGAACCCTCGTTGGGCTCAAAAGGAACTTTGAGCCCAACGAGGGTTCCGGGAGCGTCACTCCGACGTGACGCCGACGTCACGTGATTCCCTCGGGTTCGCTCCCGGAACCCTCGTTGGGCCCAAAAGGCACTTTTGGCCAGCTTGGGGGGGGTCAGGAGGCCCCCCCCCCAAGCTGGCCAAAAGTGCAGAGGTAAAAGTGCAGAGGTAAATTAAGTAGCCATCACTTGGGAGAACCATCACCAATGAACTCTCTAGAAATAGAATGGTGAGCTGAGATACAACAAGATAATATATCTCAATTGCTTAAGTAGGCCATAACTTTTGATGAGCATAAAAAATAATCAGTATGACTATGTGAGCCATGTCAAAGCATAATCCCTACTAGAGGGATGCAAACCTCTCTGTACATCTCTAAAATTCTTAAATTTGAACAAGCTGCCAAGAACTGGAAACTACAACTGCAGAGGACCTATCTTTTAAGATATCCATGCATAGTCTTCCCCCAATCCCCTCCCCCCCCAAAAAAAAACAAAATAGACCTGGGAGAATGTTGGGCTCAAAAGGAACTTTTGGCCAGCTTGGGGGGGCCTCCTGACCCCCCCAAGCTGGCCAAAAGTGCCTTTTGAGCCCAACGAGGGGTCCGGGAGCGAACCCGAGGGGAATCACGTGACGCCGCGTCACTCCGACGTGACGCCGACGTCACGTGCTCCTTGCAAAGGAGTTCAGGAATGGCGTCCTGACCCCGCTGGACCACCAGGGAGTTGTGTCTTGGGGGGGGGGGGGGGGGGGGATTAAGGCGGGTGAGGGGTTTTAAATTTTTATTTGCACATATGGACATAGACTCAACTTATGGAATTCTCCATATGTCCATATTGACCGCAAATGGGACCCCCTTTCGACTTATGGACTTATGAACTTAAACTTTTGGTCTGCACATCCCTACCTCCTTCCCCCAATCCTGCTCCAGCCAGCTTGCCTTCTTCCCTCCTGCTTCCAACCCCCAACCAGCCAGCCTTCCTCCTGCTTCCACACCACCTCCCAGCAAGATTTTCCCTCCACTCAACAAGCCTGCCTGTTTCCCCTCCCTCATACTTTGCTGGCTTACTGTCTGCATCTCGTCAGTCTTTTCTGATGATCCCTACAATGGCAAATTCTGGTTCTGCAGAGTTCTCTGCAAGTTTGAGCTGCACAAGTACCTCTACTCTATCCCTAATCTTGCAGTCTAAGGGGGTTATTTTCTAAAGCTAGCGCACGCGATAGCTAGATCGGGGAGGAGTAGCCACCGGAAGGGGAGGAGTCAGGGCGGCACCGGGGCGGACGCCGCGAAGACAGCGTGGACAATGAAAAGGTAAGGAGCCTTTTTGCTTCCAATTTCACACCCAATAGCACCACCTTTTACGATGGAGCTATTGGGTGCGAAAGCCGGCAGCGATCGCACCACGGAGGTGCGATCGCTTCCGGCTATCGCAGCCCCGCCTCCCGCTTCACTCCCCCTGTATCGTGCAATTCACGACACCGCGGTAGGTTAGAAAATCTAGGCCTAAGTCTCACTAGATCAGTGCGAGAATAGAAACATGTGGCTCAAATTCCCAAGTGAGCCCTTCTCATGGCCTTCCCCAGACTGCCCCTATTATAGTTGGTTTCACTAAATGCATTTTAGCTAATATGGCCCCTGAGTAAACATATTAGATAACGTAGCCTGCTTTTTGTGGCCTTCCTCAGACCACTCATACTATGCTCTGTATGAACATATATTAACATGGCCCCTTTTTGTGATCTTCCTCACATCATCCATGCTGCAGATTTGAGTAAACTTATTCAGTTATCTTGGTCTGAGTAAAATATACATCCTTACTAAACCCAGGCTCCCTCCATACAGCAAGTCAGTCTTTTACTAGTCAATTTTTATCATGGCCGCCACAGTGGATGAACATATTGGCTGGCAAAGGGAAAGTGCCAACCCAGAGGATCCACCCTTAGACAATAGGGAGAAGATTTGTTCTGGTTAAGCAGTGCTTTCTGTGATTAGCTTTTTGAAACAAGAGAGAGTCTCTAACATTCTTGGGATCTGAAAAGTCAGAGGCCTCTGGGAGAATACCAAGAGTTTTCACTGTCTCGAATTATACTTGAGCTGCATAAGGAACTTATATGCCTTATGGTGAGTTTTGCAACTTAAAGAACTATCTTCTGTGTTTAATTTTTGAAATCGGGACTGTCTTGTTTTTCTACCTGTTGAATGTCTAATTTGTATTAATAAAATCTTTCTTTCTATTTGAACAAGACACTTTGGTGCAGACTTAATTTTAATTTTAATTTATTTATTGGAACATGATTCCCTTTCGGGCCCTTTATCTTGTCCTCATCACAGAATCTGCGTGTCCCCAATTCTACAACAAGTGGGTCAGTTCTCAGCAGGGATTGGAAGTATGATCCCCTTCTTAAACGGCGGGTGGTGGTGGTGGTAGTGTTACATTCAGAAGAATGTCATCTTGTTTTACAGAATAGTACTCAATCTGTGGTCTTCTCCCTCCCTTTCTTGGACCTTTGTGGCAGAAAGATGAAGAATCAAGTGGGTGGTTGGCCTGAGCAGACCATGTAATCCTTACCTCCTGACATCTTTTCTCTTTCCGTCTTACTGGTACTGAATCTATTTTAATACAGTTGCAACAAATTTACAACTTAAAGAGTTTGTTTATTTCCAGGTGTGGATGAAGCCACCATCATAGATCTCTTGACAAAAATAGACAATTCGCAACGTCAGCAACTCAAGCCAGCGTACCAGCAAACCACTGGGAAGGTAAATATTAGGGATGTGAATCGTGTCCTCGATCGTCTTAACGATCGATTTCGGCTGGGAGGGGGAGGGAATCGTATTGTTGCCGTTTGGGGGGGTAAAATATTGTGAAAAATCATGAAAAATCGTGAAAAATCTAAAAATCTAAAAATCGCAAAACCGGCACATTAAAACCCCCTAAAACCCACCCCCGACCCTTTAAATTAAATCCCCCACCCTCCCGAACCCCCCCCAAATGACTTAAATAACCTGCGGGTCCAGCGGCGGTCCGGAACGGCAGCGGTCCGGAACGGGCTCCTGCTCCTGAATCTTGTTGTCTTCAGCCGGCGCCATTTTCCAAAATGGCGCCGAAAAATGGCGGCGGCCATAGACGAACACGATTGGACGGCAGGAGGTCCTTCCGGACCCCCGCTGGACTTTTGGCAAGTCTCGTGGGGGTCAGGAGGCCCCCCACAAGCTGGCCAACAGTTCCTGGAGGTCCAGCGGGGGTCAGGGAGCGATTTCCCGCCGCGAATCGTTTTCGTACGGAAAATGGCGCCGGCAGGAGATCGACTGCAGGAGGTCGTTCAGCGAGGGTTCCGGCGCCTCGCTGAACAACCTCCTGCAGTCGATCTCCTGCCGGCGCCATTTTCCGTACGAAAACGATTCGCGGCGGGAAATCGCTCCCTGACCCCCGCTGGACCTCCAGGAACTTTTGGCCAGCTTGTGGGGGCCTCCTGACCCCCACGAGACTTGCCAAAAGTCCAGCGGGGTCCGGAAGGACCTCCTGCCGTCCAATCGTGTTCGTCTATGGCCGCCGCCATTTTTCGGCGCCATTTTGGAAAATGGCGCCGGCTGAAGACAACAAGATTCAGGAGCAGGAGCCTGTTCCGGACCGCTGCCGTTCCGGACCGCCGCTGGACCCGCAGGTTATTTAACTCATTTGGGGGGGGTTCGGGAGGGTGGGGGATTTAATTTAAAGGGTCGGGGGTGGGTTTTAGGGGGTTTTAGTGTGCCGGCTCACGATTCTAACGATTTATAACGATAAATCGTTAGAATCTCTATTGTATTGTGTTCCATAACCGTTTAAGATGATATTAAAATTATCGGACGATAATTTTAATCGTCCTAAAACGATTCACATCCCTAGTAAATATCAGCCTTATCCCATTTAACGAATGGACACATTACAACTAGAACAGAACTGGAGGTTGTGCCTGAACTTTTCAATGTTTTTCAGTGTTTTATAAAATCTACCCCATTGGGGTAGATTTTTAAAAACGGCGCATTCGCGTACTTTTGTGCGTTCGCGTACTTTTGCTCCAGGCGCAAACAAAAGTACGCTGGATTTTAGTAGATACGTGCGTAGCCGCGCGTATCTTCTAAAATCCAGGATCGGCGCGCGCAAGGCTGCCGATTTTGGGCAGCCCGCGCGCGCCGAGCCGCGCAGCCTGCCTCCATTCCCTCCAAGGCCGCTCCGAAATCGGAGCAGCCTTGAAGGGAACTCTCTTTCGCCCTCCCCTCACCTTCCCCTCCCTTCCTCTACCTAACCCAGCCCCCCGGCCCTATCTAAACCCCCCTACCTTTGTCCACGGATTTACGCCTCCCGGACGCCTCCAGAACCGCCTCCCGGACTGCCCTGGGCCGAAACCATGCCCCCGGGCCCGCCCCCGAAATGCCGCGTTCCGCCCCCAAAACGCCGTGTCGATCGGCCCCGCCCCCAACAAAAAACCCCGGGATTTACGCGAGTCCTGGGGCTCTGCGTGCGCCGGCAGGCCTATGGAAAATAGGCGCGCCGGCACGCCGGCGCGCAAGACCCTGCTCGCATAAATCCGGGCGGATTTACGCGAGCAGGGCTTTTAAAATCCGCCCCTTAATACCTTTACAAATCCAAAGGGATGGCCTGCTAAAATAAAAGGCTTGCTTAAACTTATAGAGAGTTTGCTTTCTTGCAGCCCCTTGAAGAAGCTCTGAAAAAAGCCCTTTCCGGTCATCTTGAAGAAGTTGTCTTATCTTTGATGAAAACGCCAGCTCAGTTTGATGCTCAAGAGCTCAAGTGGGCTACAAAGGTATGAAATACACATGGACAGACATCTCTGCATACAGCAATATCGAATGGTTTTAAGATCACTTTAAGGAGCAGCCCAATAGCTGAGTGATACTGTGGAAGGAACTGGGCTGAATTCCCAGGAGAATTCTCCTGTTCCCCAGGCTGGCTGGGACTGGGGATGCTACAGACATAGGGGCAGATTTTCAAAGCCTACTCGCTTTGAAAATCTGCATGCCGGGCCTATTTTCAAAAGGCCCGGCAGCGCGTAAAGCCCCGGGACACGCGTATGTCCCGGGGCTCGAAAAAAGGGTGGGGCGGGGAGGGGGTGGGGCGGGGAGGGGGCGTGGCCAGAACCTCCAGGAATAGCGGCCATTTGCGGCTGTGCCCGGGATCGCGGGCTGACTGTTGGCCGGCGCGTGCAACCTACGCCGGCCTGGAGGCAGGCGCAACTAATAAAATAAAGGTAATGGGGGAGAGTTAGGTAGGGCTGGGAGGCGGGTTAGATAGAGGAAGGGAGGGGAAGGTGGGGGGGGGGGGCCGAAGGAAAGTTCCCTCCGAGGCCTCTCCGATTTTGGCCTTGGAGGGAACAGGGAAAGCATTCAGGGCTCCCCTAGGGCTTGGCGAGCAAGGTGCACTAGTGTGCACCCCCTTGCGCGTGCCAACCCTGGATTTTATAACATGCGCGCCTCCCTATGTACTCCACCCATATGTACTTGAAGATTAAGTTGAAGTGATATATTCCATTATGGCAGCTGCAATTTTTACTGGTGTCGCTAGTCAGAAAAACGTGGAACTCTTTTTTAGAGATAAAGCTTTTTCCATGGTGGCACCTTTAATATGGAATGACCCTGCTTTTAGAAAAAAAAAGTGAAGTTGGCTCTTCCCTCTACGCTGATTTCAGATACCTGATGGGTGAATGTTTCTGTGGGTAATTAAATTCTGATGTGATGCTGTTATTGTTGAGAGCATATTTTATTGTTTGGATGATAGGACTTTGAGTTTTGATTTTGATGCACGATGACCCTAGTGTTATTGTACAACCTTATTAGCCCTGAGGGTAGTCAGACTTTTATTTTGTTGAATATTTGTTGTTTTGGAACTTGCAATGTTCCTATGCTGTTTGATATGTTATATTTTCTTTTAATTATTGTACACTGCTTTGGGCAGTCCCTAATGTTGGGGCTGGGAATTTAGCCTCCAAATATTTTAAATAAATAAATACAAACTAGTTTTTGGAGCAAGAGTCTTTTGGTCTGAGGGGCTCAGACTATACTTCACTCTGGAATATGGTACAATCAGGGGCGGATTATGGGAAGATATTGGCCCAGGGGATTTTTTTATCCATACTGGCCCATGGATATACAATTGCATACACACACACACACACACACACATACATAAACACATTTCTTGACCACTTAAGTATAACAAAATTACTGAATAAAAGACAAAAGTATAGAAATTTTGAACATCGTAATATAGTGCAAATTCTAAATAATTAATATATCATTTATAAAATATTTCAGTAAGCACTTTCAATCAACAAGAAATCTACTAGTTTGAGTAAATTTTCTATTTTCTGTGGAAGAGCAGGTACAATGCTACAATGCAGTGTTCCACAGTCACTGGCAGCTTGAGTTGCTTAATCTCAGAGTTAGAAAAAGCTGCTGAAGAAGGACATTTCCCCTTACCACTCACCATAGAAAAATAAATATTCAAATGCTGATGTCACCTCAGTAACAGCAGCAACACTTTCCTTCACTACCAGGAACACTGTATATTCCAAAATCCTGCAAAAAACGTACTCCTGCCATACGATAACATACTATCTGCCAGACTCAAAAATAGTAACAGCCCTACCTATAAAAAGGCAAAACTGGAAATATAACATTAGACCCTAAAACACCAATACACCTCCTATTAGGAAAATAGAATAAGCCAGGCTGCTATAGATTAATACACAGAAACTAAATGTTGTCAGAATACCTCACCTTGGTCATACATGCAGAATTAAAAAAGTCAAGCATACTAATAAAAAGAATACATATTTCAAAATAGCTGATATTTAGAACATCCAATAATATAAAAAGCTCATTAAAATGTTTAAAAATTTACCAAAAATAACAAAATATTTCAAAACAGCTGACATCAAATACTACCCAATAATTAAAATTAATAAGGATGAAAAAATCCTCTGCCATCCATACCTGAGAACTTTTACATTTTCAGTCACCTTGAAATTGTCATGGATTAGTAGGGGAGGAGGAGGATGAACACACTATCTTCTCTCACAAACACACACACACACACACACATACACTCGCTCACTCTCATTCTCTCAATCATACTGTACATGTTCACTCTCAATCTCTCTCATATACACACACTCACACATATAGGCTTCTCCCTCTCATATAATCTACATATACTCACTGACTTTCCCCCTCATACAGTCACATTCACTCCCTGCCTCTCTCCCCCTCATACACAGACACACATGCGCGTACACACACACACACACACACTCACTCACTCTTCCTCTCATATACATACATACAAACACTCACTGGCTCTCTCCCCCTCATACACATGCACACACACTCACTGGCTCTCTCCCCCTCATACACACACACACTCACTGGCTCTCTCCCCCTCATACACACACACACACTCACTGGCTCTCTTCCTCTCATATACATACACACCATACTCACTGGCTCTCTCCCCTCATACACACACACACTCACTGGTTCTCTTCCTCTCATATACATACACACACACATTCACTGGCTCTCTCCCCCTCATACACACACACACACTCACTGGCTCTCTTCCTCTCATATACATACACACCATACTCACTGGCTCTCTCCCCCTCATACACACACACACTCACTGGCTCTCTTCCTCTCATATACATACACACACACATTCACTGGCTCTCTCCCCCTCATACACACACACACACTCACTGGCTCTCTTCCTCTCATATATATATATATATATATATATATATATATATATATATATATATATATACACACACACTTTCTTACTTGTTCTTTCCCCCCTCATACACACACACACTCATTGGCTCTCTTCCTCTCATATACATACACACACACACTCACTGGCTCCCCCCCCCCCTCATACACACATACACTCACTGGCTCTCTTCCTCTCATATATATATACACACACTTTCTTACTTGTTCTTTCCCCCCTCATACACACATACACACTCACTGGCTCTCTTCCTCTCATATACATACACACACACACACTCACTGGCTCCCCCCCCCCCTCATACACACACACACACACACACTCACTGGCTCTCTTCCTCTCATATATATATATACACACACTTTCTTACTTGTTCTTTCCCCCCCCTCATACACACACACACACTCACTGGCTCTCTTCCTCTCATATACATACACACACACACACTCACTGGCTCTCTTCCTCTCATATATATACACACACTTTCTTACTTGTTCTTTCCCCCCTCATACACACACTCATTCACTGGCTCTCTCACATACCAGGCCTCCTCTTCTGCTGCCAGAGGATGTGTGTGGCCTTTGTATTAAGCAACTGCTGAGAGGGGTGTGCCAGCTCCGGTAGGCCTTTTCTGTAACTGCAAGCAGAAGTGACAGTGTCAGTGGCCCCGCAGTCCTTTGTAGTTAGAATCCTGTGGGAGGGGTGTCCCGGCCCCACTTGCTAAGCCTCCTCTTCAGCCCCCACTGGTTCCTTTACCTTTACAGCGTGTGGGAAGGTTTTTGCCAGCAGCCCCATTGGGGTTTTTCATTGGCCGCTGGCAGGAGAAGAAGTATTGGAGGCCCCACTGGGGCCTTTTTTTCATCCACAGGTGGAAGGAGTGGTACTGACCATCAGTGACAGCCTTTCTAGGCCTCTTCTTCTATTACTTATGCAGTCTGCAGGAGCCGGGGACACTTTTTGCTGGCGCTGCCTTACAATTTTGCACCATGCCTGGCCCACAGTTCTACTATTAGGCAGGGAGTGGGCATAGTGCAAAATTGTAAGGCAGCACCAGCAGAAAGTGTCCCCGGCTCCCGCAGCCCATAAACAGCTCTGTGGTGCCTGGAGTCCGGCGTTTGTAAAATTAGGCTAGGCAGGAGCTATGGGAGACCACGGGACCAGCTAGACCAGCCCACAGGGCATGCCTGTTCCCCAAAAGGCCAGTCTGCCCCTGGGTACAATTACACTTTTGGTCAGCAATAGCTGTCACTGTTACATGGTCACTAGGTCCCCTGCATTGTGGTGCACAGCATTGAGCCTGCCCTGAACGTTGTGATTTGAATATCTGTTTCTTGGTAAGAAGTGATACAAGAGAGTTTTAGCAAAGCATATGAAATGTACTATACTAGTGTCAAACCTAAATGACATTTAGTTAGCAGCGTGCTTTTTTTTTTTTTTTGTATAATTTCTTTATTAACATTTTCAGCACAGTGGACATATCACAGGAGAATGTATACATCACAGCAGTAGGAAAAGCATATCTGCTCCTATGAATCTCCCAGACCTATCCCAATAACTGATTGAAAAGGAACATAACAGTCTTAACTAAACAACACAGTGAGAGCCCTCCCCCCCCCCCCCCAACTACACAGATCAGCCTGGTCGATGGATTCTCTCGCCGGTGTTCAGGATGTAGACGATGGTTGATAAAGCAGATGAGTGAATTGGGTAATAGAGTCTCTAGTGGATAGTGGAAGACAACCCCAGTAGTCTCTCCAGACAGCCTGACATGTGGCATAAGCCCTGGGGACCTGGCTCCCGCCGTCAGATATTCAAATTGCAATTGCTTGCTTGTTCGAGTCCTCCATTGAGCCACTTGCGGACCGTCTGAGGATATCCAAGTAGACATGATAGTTTGTAATCCAATAAGCAAGACTTTGCCCAAAAAGATAGCTTGATATTCGGTAAGTGAGGTCAGCTGATCAGGGAACAAGCGGAACAAACAAAATTTCGGATCTCATGGAACATGCTGACCCAAAATCCTAGTAAGCTCCCTTAAGAGATCTTTCCAGAAGTCAACTATCACAGCACACTCCCATATACAATAGAAAAAAGTACCCCTTTCCCGTCCACATTTTATACATATATCTGAGTCACACATTTTTGCAGCAAACATTCGTGTCTGGGACATATACATACAGTGTAATACTGTATAGCCTACTTCTCGCATATTCGAATTTTCAGAGAACAAATTCCATCCGTTTAATATGCACCGAATTTCTTCTACCGTCAGCACTAGATTGGCCTGCCTGAGCCATTTAGCTTTAATGTTGTGGAAAATAGAATCATGAGGGATAGAATTAATAAGCTTCATGTGTGTAGCGCTAGAGTTAATCTTTTTCAGCCCACTTGCCCAGAAGAAATCCTTTAATATGGCTGGTTGGTAAGGATCAGATCCTTTAGGCCACAACTTTTGAATATAATGGCGCACTTGCAGGTACCCATAGAAGTCCCTGGGGTCTAAGCCATATTGGTCTTGAAGCTCCTGAAAGACTTTAACTCCCAGCGTGCTTGGATCGAGAAAGTGGTACAAGCTGTTGAGTCCCCTTTCCTCCCACAAGATAAACACAGAGGAAGTCATACCCCCCGGGAATTGGGGGTTACCCCTTAAGGTTAAAAATGGGGAGGAAATCCTCCTCATCCCTAATTTGTTTACGCATAAAAACCGCCAGGCCGCTCTGCAAGATTTAAAGAGTAGGCTATCCTTTATGGGTCCTGGCAGATCCGAACCCCTGCTCTGGAGGAGATTCCCAGGCCAAAAAGGCTGACACCAATCCACAAGAAACAAATATGGAGTGTATATGCTGGTGGAGTTCAACCAGTCATAAATGTGTCGAAGGATGCAAGCTAAGTTGTAATCCCTCCAATTAGCAGCGTGCTTTTTATTTGTTACTTATATCTCTAGGCATTGAGTTTCTTTAAGTGCCAGTTGGTTTACTGTCCAATTTTTTTCAGGGCCTTGGAACTGATGAAGATTGCCTGGTGCAAATGTTGGTGCCAAAATCCAATAAAGAAATTAAAGAAATGAAGCGGGCCTACACGGAGGGTAATATATTTATATAGTAGTATACATTGGATATGATCACCAAAGAGAAGAATTTGGGTTCAAGTACCCTAAAAGAGGGCTATTTAGTTGTCTAATAGCAGAGAATAAGTATGCATTCCCAAAAGTAAACCATGGTTTCATGTTGAGCAGACCTTTGGTTAACTATCAAGACTTACATGCTAAAATGGCATAAGGCATTACAGTGATCAATAGATAGGAAATGAGTCCTTTAAAAAAAAGCTATGGAATCTATAGAAAGTGTCAAATGTTACAGAAGAGTTCATCAGTTACAGTCATGTTGTAAGATAAGACTATTTATTTATTTTAAAAATGTTGTATCCTGTGCTATCTAATATGCTAGGCAAGTAACATGTTTATATCTATATAAATGTAAAGCAAAGTACAACTCAACACTAGGGAGACAGAACATGCCCCTAGGCATGGCATTATCTTTTACCTTGCAGCTTAAAATTGTTAGATGACGCCAAGTCATCGAGAATCAGTTCAGTCAGTTTTGTCATAAAAAAAACAAAACATGTATGCTATTAAACTATGAAACTGAAACCCTGCATGATTTTTCTAAATCGTGGATGACTGTAGATCTCTACATTTAGTGTGCTTGCTGGGATATAAGCAGAGAACTGACTTAGTCTGCTCTTGAACTATCTGCTGCTGCTGTCTACATTTTGTGACACCCTTCTCTATAAAACAATAGGGATCAGGCACCTAATTAAATTTAGTTGATTTTTATCTTAACTCCAGGTGGGCAGACATACAGAATGATGTTTTTCACCCCCTTTTAAGCAATGCACTTAAATTAACCATCTGAGCCTGGATTATTTAACATAATTCCCGCCAGATATGTAGAGCCATAATTTTCCATCTGTTTTTTCTTGTTTCTGTCTTTGTTTTATTCTGATAGATTTAAGTTTTTTTTATTGTATCTCACTTATCATTAGAAAAAGTGAGCAATAATTTTTTTAAATAAGAAATATAGTACTTATAAAAAAGACATTTTAAACCTTCTTTCCCTGAAAGTCAGTTTCCCAGCCCTGGGGAGCAATTGTCTGGCTCTACCAAGGTGGAGAACAGTGGGCCATAGGCTGGGGGCAGGTTTCCCTGCAGGGCCAAACTGGGCCAAGGACACACACAATAAAAGCGCAGTCTAGATCAGAATTTTGTGCTCTAAAATAAAGAAAGTAATTTGTCAACTCAGTGCAAAAGTCCAGAAAACACAAATCACAGCTCTTAGTACAGCGAGGAAAGTTTCAGCAAAACACTTCAGAAACGTAAAACGTCAAAAAATGAAAGTTCACTTTTCCCCACAATTATCTCCTACGTGATCGTCTTCTTCTCTCACTCTGTGCCCGGTTTGGATCTACACCCCAGACACACTCATTCTCTTTTCCCAATCACTTTTCTCAAAGTTCACTACTCAGTACTCACATGAACTTTTGGATGGCTGCAAGAAGAAATCTTATCCTGTCATCTGCAGACAGATGCGCTTCCCTAGCCCTGCTCAGGGACTCCAGAAGGTGATCATGTTGGCCCTTCTTACAGTTCCTTTTTTTACTATGTAACATTCCAAACTGGGCTCTTCTTTCCTTAGTTTTCTCAGGCTTCCTGAGGGCTTGGGAAAGGACCTCTCTTCCCCTGCTGTATACTCCGGGAAGGGGTGACAGCTACATCTTCACTCCACACAGTCACCCTGGTGGGAAGCCCACTCTGTTAATACTCCTCCTTAAGCACATGCCCAAGAGGGACAGTGCCACTTGTCAATCACATTGCTAACTCCAACAACCCTTGTCCCCTGGTTGAAATTCCTTCTCTGGAACCTTCCTATTAAAAGTAAACCACTATTCCAACAGGAACCTCTCCCTGAAGGAAAATCAGATAGTTAGTATAGAATTTATCCATGTCTTTACACCATACCCCTTCTAGTGGCCTGGGCGGGAAGGGGACACAAAATGAATACATATTATGATCAAAGATGATACAAGGGGATAGTGATTCACAGACTATAGAACCTTTTGAGAAAGCACCTTTTAAGTAAAATGTCAAAGGTAATTCAGTACTCAACACCTGAAAAGCTTAAATAAAAGTTCTTTGTAAGGAGTGAGTCCCATAATCCACAAAATGGAAAGTGGTTGGAAACACAGATATTAAAGACCAAAAGCTAGCTAACTATCCAAGCAAAACTGCAAATGAGGAAAAATGGGTTAAGTATTAGAAGGTATTTACTAAACAAATTGCAAAGGAAATCGTAATCACAGTTCACAGGGGCATACAATAATTAATGACTACTTTTTTACTTAGGTAGGCTGTTTTTCTCTGGTTCAGAATTTATGGTCAACCAGTCAATTAAATAAAGAAACTATGCCTAGCTGCATAAGTAGAGGTACTATCAGCAGGACAAAGGAGATAATATTGCCTTTGCATAGATCACTAGTGAATCCTCAGCTTAACTTCTATGTACAGTTTTAGAGGCTATACATTTTTGCAAGAACATTGAGACGATGGACATAGATTCACAATGAGGCCACTAAAATGATACAGAATCTGCAGTGCAAATCCTACAAAGAGAGGTTTAACATAAAAAAATGTAATTGCTGGAGGAAAGAAGAAAAAGGTTTCAAAAATTAAAGGAAGGTACAATTTTCCATAGAAAAGGAATTCAAGGACAAGGGTTTATGATATGAAGCTGGAGGAACAAAGTGTCAGACGAAGCATGAGAAAACATTTCTTTATTAAGAGGGTGATAGATTCCTTGTAGTATACTATAAAGGCAAAGCCAACCAGTAGGCAGTATCAGGTCAGAGATGGGAGGGTCATTGTGCCCAAGCCTACTCTCCCATGCTGTGGCAGGTGGACCAATCCACCTGGACTGCACATGAGGTTCCAAGGCTAAAAGAGCACTTTAGCTTGTGCGAGAAGGAGGGGGAGGATGGCATGCTTCATGCTGCTTCCCCTTCTGGTAATGATCCTTCTGCAGGTTCGCCTACAGCAGGGGTGTCCAGCTCCAGTCCTTGAGAGCCCCAAGCAGGCCTGAATTTCAGGATATCCATAATGAATATGCATGAAATAGGTTTGCATACACTGCCTCCATTGTATGCAAATCTATCTCATGCATATTTATTGTGGATATCCTGAAAACCTAGCCTGTAGTTGGCCACCCCTGACCTCAGAAACCTTGTTATGACTTTTACTTCCTCTAGATAGTCATTTGATTGACTTCTTGGTTCTCTGTCAGGGCCATTGTTGTCCCCAATGGGGCCGATGCGAAGACCTCACTAAACCATCCAATTGGTAGTAGCAACAGGAGGTGTTTATAAAGGGTAGGGATTTAAATCAACACATGCTTATGACTCGTACTTACTGAAAAATTCTTGTTCATGGGAAATAATGTAATCACCAAGCCCTCTTATGAATAGGATTCAGAGGGTTACCCACACCTGTTGTTGAAGGGTAGACACATGCAGATCCATTCAGTGTAACGCGTGTGCAACCCCAGACAGCTAATGGTACCACAAACACAAACTAGTTATTGCTTTATCTCTTGTGACTGAACACCACTTGTTCTTCTAGGAAGTTGGAAACTGACTACTGGGTCTCGAGTAAGTAGTTAGCATGAAGGAGTTTTGTTTATTATCAGAATTAACCAGACAAATTGCTCCACCAAGAATGTCTATGCACCACCACCAACAGAATTGAGAAAGAGCTGTCAGTCTGTCAATCTTTTCTGTACACAGGCTGGTAGAGGTTTCCTGTGTTGAGTCAAGTTAAGCCACAGCATCCACTCCTGGTGTTGACATTCCATCAATTCCTTTAAGTGACAGCTTTACAACCATACTGCCCCTGGAAACCAAAGATTTTCCCAGAAGCTCCTGAGAGGGTTATGGGAATAACACTGCCAGATCGCTATTAAACATCATTTATTTAAAAAGCATTTATTATCCACCATTTTTATGTTCAGAGTGGGGTACAATATGAAAATACATAAATCAAGCGGATAGGGTCAGATCGAGGTACAATATGAACATACATAATTTAAGTGGATAAACTAGAACAGCATCTTACATCATTCTTCATTATGGAGGAGCAACATATGGGACCAAGGAGGTCAGAACTATGATGGTATCTAATCATCTTCAGTACTCTGATTATCATTCTTGATTAATGAAAATATTCTTGGCAAATGCTCGGCCCTCCCAGTATATCGTGTGGCCTTTCTGTCACTCTTCTTGCTGCATTAATCTACTTCTGATTTTAATCATCCATGCTGCCACTCCAACCTACTCTTGGTATCTTAGGGTGCTTCCTCCTCTGCTCTGGATGTCTTTGAGGTTATTTCCAAATCCCCTTCCCCTACAGTACTTGCCAACTTCCCTTGGCAATCTGATACTTTGCACACTTTCTGCACTACTCATAGAATCTCTGGCTCTTCATGACACTCCTGGTACTGGTTTACCCCTTTGGTGCTTTGAGCTTTAGATGCCATTCTTCCTCCTACCTTAGCACTCATGGCACATCCTGGAGTCTTGCTGCTACTCTTACTGCCGCATTGTTCTGCTCATACTATTTCTGATTTTAATCATCAGTGCTACTGCTATTGCTTCCTCTCCAAGCCACTCTTGGTACCTAAGGGTGCTTCCTCCTCTGCTCTGGCTATCTTTGAGGTTCTTTCATAATCCCATTCCCCTACAATAATTGCTAACTCTTTGTCTTGCCTTGTCAGTTTGATGCTTTACACAGATTTTAACAAGTTATCTTTAATGGTTTCATGCCCTCTTAGACTTTGTCTTCAAACTCCCTTCCCTTACGGTTCTTATGACTATTGGTTTCATCCAGTATTTAGCCTTCAATGGATTATACCACAACAATAGGTAGAGGCAGCAGAAGTGCAGCACCCAAAACCAGGACTGCAGTCCACCATTATTACTGCTTCTCAGGTAATGGAGGCAATATTTACAAAACTGATTCAGAAGAAGACACATGTCCAGGATTCCCTGAATCACAGAATATTAAACAGCTAGTAGCTGAAGAGCATTTGGTGCCACCAGTCAGAAGCATTTTTTAGCCTCCAGTGAGGAGATGGAGGAGATACTGACAAAGCTGAGAATCAGATTTTACACAGGAAAAGGGAAGACCAACCCTAAATATGAACAGCCAGCTCCTTCACTTAGTAATGCCATATAGAAACAACTTCAGGCCTCCTCCAGGGATTTCCCCTGGCTTCTTCATGCCTAAGGCTTTACACTAATTTGGTTGTTGCCCTTTGCCTAGAATTTGGAGCCTTGAGATATCTTTGCCACTCCGAGTGGCTTCTTTGCGCCTCTTATGATACTTTGGGTTCTTCATGTCACTCTTTTTGTTGCTTTCATCTCCTATCACTGCCTTGGGGGTTTTCCTTCCTCTTTTGGTGCTTTGTTCCCTCTTCATGGTACCTTGTGCTGTTCATGCCATACTTGGTGCTACTTTGCCCATCTTGTGCAGCCTTGGGGGATTCATGCCACTGTTGGTGCCCTTTGCTCCAATTTTGAAACTTTTGGCTGTTCTGTTCACACTTGGGGCTGTTTGATTCTCTGATGGTGCCTTGAAGAACTACTGTCACTGCTAGTACCATTTTGCTACACTGCATATTCTTGGGCTCTTCATGTTACTTTTGGTGCCACTTTGACATAGTCTTGATGTGTTGGCGTGCCTTCATCTTCCTGATGACATCTACCCACAAGTTTCATTGAAAATGATTAGAACATTTCAATTTGGGAGCCCAAAAGAAGCTGCAACTGCAATCCAGGCTGTAGATTTAACTGTTTTAAGACAGCAGGAGCATGGGAAGTTTAGGATTGGGGAGGGAAGGTGGAAGAGGGGAGAAAGGGAGGCCATGGAGACCACCTTATGGTTTAAATTTGGCAGGACTGGGAAGCAGATGGGGGAAGGGGAGGCCAATACTGGCCCTTTAATTTAACATTTTAGGAGTTGGAGGAGGTTTCTTGGGGGAGTTTGTAAATTCAGCCTAGCAGGTACCTGTATTTCTAGCTCAGGTGGGTAGGGATGGGCAGAGATAGGGTCACATGGCCTGTGACCTAAAATATCCAGTTAGGTTTAAAGTTAAATGGCTATGAATAGATAGATAACTGTAGTCCGGGATATTCAGTGGGGACATTTATCCCACTGAATATCTGTCCACTCACCCGCTTACTGAATATTATCCCCAATGTATGCAGGGACTGATATTGAACAATGCATTGTAAAATAACAGTTTTTAGTAGTAACAGAATTTACTTCAAGAAACTCTTATGAAAGCATGGGCAAAATTATTAATTCTCCAAGAGCCATATTTAATGTAGTTTAGCATAGTTAGCAAAACAACAGACCTTATGAGAAAAAAAAAAACAATATTTGTCTGGTTCACACACTCTTCCACAACTCAGGCTCTGTCAGTCTTCTGTGAAACAGAAGACCAGATATCTAGAAACAGAACCAGAACCATAGAATATGATGGCTGTTATGCGTCATGAAGCCCATCCCATTGGCCCAATTTTATTGTAAGTGCAGTACCATATAGACCCCAATTGATCTCTGACTTTTCCTTCACATCTTCACAACTAGGAATCCTATGAGCTTATCTCAGGCTTTCTTGAATTATGTTACTGTTTCTGTGCACTAACTTCATCGGGAAGCCGTACCATGAAGAACTATTTTCAGCTGTTGCTTCTGAGTCTTCCTCTTTAAAACCTTAGACTGTGATCTCTTGTTCTAAAGTATTCTTTTCTATGGAATCTTGTGTCTTGTTTATACCTTTGATGTATATAAATGTCTTTATCAGATCTCCCCCAACCCCATTTCTCCTCCCCTGTGAATTTTTCCATGGTCTAAAAGAAAGGAGCAAAGCTTTGCTAGTTTGGTTCTTTGGATTTCTCCCTGTTTTGCCAAAAATCTCATCTATAATGCGCAGGAACATCTAAAAGTGCCAGTTATCTATTTTCAGCCAAATTCCAAAATACTCTGCAGAAACTGGTGGATCCCAGCAGAAACTGGCATAACTCTGTAGAAAGTTAATGGGGTTGCTGTTCTGCACATTTCCCCTATTACAATCTATAGTGAAAATTTCACGAATGTCGCTGGCCTTGTCGATTTCTTACAAATTGAAAATCTGCACATTTCATACCCCTTTGCAGACTTCAACACAAACAAGAAGTTGTAAGTGAGCATTCATAATGAGGGTCATTTCATAACTGCCGGCTTAGGGCTGAGATCCGTGTATACAGAGTGCATGTGGATTTCTGCCCAGATTTTCAAAGTGGCCTTGTGCATTTAAGTCTGCTTTGAAAATTAGCGGGACTGGCCTACCACAGCTAGGCATAGGCACACATAGCGGGTGTAAATGCCAACATATACATTTATCCTCATACTTTTAAAAAACGAAGTGAGCGAGTAAATGATTTCTCCACCCCCAACTCTGCTCCACCTCTTTGCAGTGAGTGTAAAGATACCATATATACTTGTATATAAGTCAATCTCATGTGTAAGTCGAGGGTATTTTTTCGGCCCCCAAATCAAGATTTATCTGTCACCAATGGATAAATCAAGGGTAAAACTTAGGGGGCTTATGAAATGGTGAAATAACACTCAGAAACAAACCAGTAACAAAAAAATTGCTGTTCAATCCCTCCCTTCCTCTTATTGTTATTAACCTGATGTGTCCTCTCTTTTAAAATATTTTAATAGTTTTTGGGAAATTTTTAAAAGGTTTATATGAGTTTAATTATTGGATGATCAATTGCTTTGTAATATTTATCCTTTTTATTTGTTTGGCTTTATTATGCTGATTTATATTTATTGATACTTTATAAGGAATGATAATGTAATGTTTCTCATTTTCCATTGATGCACTGCTAGTCAATCCCTCCCTCCCTTCCTGCCCCCATGGCTGCCCACCCTGTTCAATCCCTCCTTCCTGACTCTCCCCAAGATGCTCCAAAAGTCCTTGGTGATCCAACGGGGGGGGGGGCCCAGGAGTGATCTTCTACTCCCAGGCCGTCAGCTGCCACTAATCAAAATGGTGCCAGCAGCCCTTTGCCCTTACCATGTTGGGGCCTCTTAGCATGTGAAAGGAAATGGCCAATGGCACCATTAGTCCCTGTCACATGGTAAAGGCAAAGGGCCACCGATACCATTTCGATTATTTGCAGCAGACAGCCCGGGAGCAGGAGATGACTCCCACTGACCACCAAGGACTTTCAGTGCATCTTGGGGGGGGGGGGGGAGGTCAGGAGGAAGGGAGGGAGGGATTGCAGAAGGAGGGCAGCTATGGGGGGAGGGGGGAGGGATTCACTGGCAGCCGATGTCCCGAGAGTGGGAAATCGCTCCCGGGCCCCCTGCTGGACCACCACGAACTAGCGGTGAGTTTTGGGGAGGGGTCAGGAGGGTGGGGGGGGGGGCTATTCATAATGGGGCGGATTTTCAGAGCCCTGCTCGCGTAAATCCGCCCAAAACCGGGCGGATTTACGCGAGCAGGGCCCTGCGCGCCAGGAAGCCTATTTTACATAGGCCTCCCGGCGCGCGAAGAGCCCCGGGACTCGCGTAAGTCCCGGGGTTCTCCGAGGGGGGGGCGTGTCGGGGGCGTGTCGGGGGGCGGGCCCGGTCGTCGCGGCGTTTCGGGGGCGTGTCGGCAGCGTTTTGGGGGCGGGTACGGGGGCGTGGCTACGGCCCTGGGCGGTCCGGGGGCGTGGCCGCGCCCTCCGTACCCGCCCCCAGGTCGTGGCTCGGCGCGCAGGAGGCCCGCTGGCGCGCGGGGATTTACGCCTCCCTCCGGGAGGCGTAAATCCCCCGACAAAGGTAAGGGGGGGGTTTAGACAGGGCCGGGCGGGGGGGGTAGGTAGGGGAAGGGAGGGGAAGGTGAGGGGAGGGCAAAGGAAAGTTCCCTCCGAGGCCGCTCTGATTTCGGAGCGGCCTCGGAGGGAACGGGGGTAGGCTGCGCGGCTCGGCGCGCGCCGGCTATACAAAATCGATAGCCTTGCGCGCGCCGATCCAGGTTTTTAGCAGATACGCGCGGCTCCGCGCGTATCTACTAAAATCCAGCGTACTTTTGTTTGCGCCTGGAGCGCAAACAAAAGTAGGCTATTTGCGCGCCTTTTAAAATCCGCCCCAATACTTATGTATAAGTTGAGCAAGCTTTTTTGTGCCTTTTTTCTGGCATACATTTCTCGACTTATACGCGAGTATATACGGTACATGCAGAAACTCTTTCACACGTACTTTTACAAGTACAAACTCTGGGGCAATTTTGGAAAACCTTTTTAAGTAAGTGTGAAAAAATAGGTTATATGAGCATAAATGCCTCTGAAAATTGACCCCCAGTGTGTTGTGCATGAACTCTGGGCCTTAATGTTTTGTTTTTTTTATTTATTGCAGCATTTAAGGAGGATATAGCCAAAAACATTAGCGGTGATACGGCAGGAGATTTTCAGAAGGCTTTACTTATACTAGCCAAGGTAGGGTAATGGTCACATTCAACTCCTTCATAAACATCTTTCATATTCCCAAAACTCTGGAGGGTCAAAGTTAATGTAAAGTTTAAATAATGTAGCTTTCAGACATAGTTGACTAAAGCAGTGCTGTTATTTTTCCTACAGTATCTCTGATCAGAATAATATTAAACAAGCAATTCATCTGCAGTTGATTCCATTCATGTTTGTCAACACAAAAATATAAGATACACAGTTCTTGTCTATTAAGAAAATCTTTAATTCTCTTAAAATACATTTCCAGTTTCACTGTATCTTTCCCTTAGGCAATAATCCCAGCAAGGCATGTGATTTCCTTCTTAATTGATCTATCTGAACTTTGTCTGTCAACCTATACTTTGGCCTCCTTTAAATAATGGCTTAAGGCTTTACATTAGCCACCTTGCACATGAAGTGCTGCTTGGACCTTGTACTTTACTAATGTTAATTCTTAAAAATAGAGTACTTGATGGGGCTGACTTGCTGGCTCTGTGCAAGCGCTGGCTTCTGTCATACAGAGAACCTGGACTTGATCTCCTAGGCCAGCTAAGGTTAGGAGTATCATGGAGACAGCATTCACAACCCATGAGAAGGAAGCAGACTGATCCTGTCCTGATTTTACCCCGCTGTCTACATGAACTTTTCTCAGGGAAATCAATAGAAGTGCAAAGGCTACACATCTGTGCAGATAGTACTATAAAAACAGGACCGAATCAACCTGTCCTGAAAATTCAGACTCAGTAGGCAAACCTAAGTGCCTGTCATTGTATTATAGCAGGGGTCAGGAACCTTTTTGGCTGAGAGAGCCATAAACGCCACATATTTTAAAATGTAATTCCATGAGAGCCGTACAATATGTTTAAAACTAAATACAAGTAAATGTGTGCATTTTATGTAAGATCACACTTTTAAAGTACAATAAGTCTCTGAAAATATTACACCAGGCCTTAAGACACCAATACATCTCCTATTAGGAAAACGGACCAAGTCAGGCTGCTATAGAGTCCTACACAGAAACTACACGCCAGCAGAAAACCTCACCTGAATCACGTGCTGTCCCTCACCTAACATAGAATAAAGAGACCAAAACGCATAACAAGAAGCATGCAGACAAAAACTGAATTGGAAACTGCAACAAGCCAGAGTCTCTGTATGCAGTGTAACAAAGGAAAAAAGAAACATCACACATCCTTATAAAACAAATCAAGAAATATAAAATCATCAGCAGTAAAACTGTACTAACAAAAAGAACATATTTCGAAACAGCTGATGAGTGGAATATCCAATAATTAAAAACTCATATAAAACATTTCCAGATACCAACAAAATATTTCAAAATAGCAGACACAAAGATCCAGTAATGAAAAATAATAAGGATACAACAATTTTTTTGCTCTGCATACCTGGGAACGTTTGATATCCAGGTGTCCTGAGATTGTTCTGAATTAGCAGGAGGTGGGGTGGTTTGCTTGGAACTTTCTCCTCTCTCAGTCACATACCAGCGCTCTCTCTCACACTGGCTCTCAATGACACACCTATACACACATGCTCTCAGTCACTCACATATACAAATGTTTTTTCTCTCTCACTTATATAGGCTCTTAATTACACATTTACACACATGCTGTCTATCTTTTCACGCTTACACACACACAGGCTTTCAATCACATAAATACATGCTGTCTTTTTCTCTCACACACAGACTCTCATTCACATGCTTACAAACATGTCCTCTCTTTCTCTCATTTACACACAGGCTCTCAATCACATACTCACATGCTCCCTCACCTAAATCAGCTCTCAATCACACACAGACACACATGCTCTCTCTCTCTCATTTAAACACAGGCTCTCAATCACATACTCACATGCTCCATCACCTAAACCAGCTGTCAATCAGACACAGACACACATGATCTCTCTCTTACTTATACACACAGGCTCTTAATCATACATACACATGATCTCTCTCACACACAAAGGATCTCAATCATACACACATACTCTTTCAAACAAACAGGTTTTCAATTACAAACTTACACATACAGGTTCCCAACGGTAAACTTACATTCATGCTCTCTCTCTCACCGGCAGGATCTCAATCACAGACATACTCTCTTTCACATATACAGGCTCTCAATCATTCACATACATGCAATCTCTCACTCACACACACAGGATCTCAAACACACATGCTTGCTCGCTCATTCACTCTCCCCCCGGGAACTCGCGGCAGCAGCAGCCACCTCCCAACGCTAACCTCCTTCATTTTCAGCCCTCGCGGAGGCGAAGGCGGAGTCCCATCGGCCGCGGTTGAAGATTTTCATTTTCCTCCGAGCCGCGCTGCAGTCTTCTTCCCGCGCAGGCACCCGATGCTCTCCACTTCCTCTTCCGGGCCGCGGGAAGAAGAGAGCACCGGCGTGCTCTCTTCTTCCCGCGGCCCGGAAGAGGAAGTGGAGAGCATCGGGTGCCTGCGCGATGACTCCAGCGCTGGCACCCGGCTGACACCTGATGACTCCCGCGCAGGCACCCGGATGACTCCAGTCGGCGTGCTCTCTTCTCCTCCCCCCCCCCCCCGCGGCCCGGAAGAGGAAGTGGTGAGCATCGGGTGCCTGCGCGGAAGAAGAGACCACGCTAGTGTGGTCTCTTCTTCCCGCGCAGGCACCCGATGCTTTCCACTTCCTCTTCCGGGCCGCGGGGGGGGAGGAGAAGAGAGCACGCCGGTGCCGCTGACTCCAGCTGTCCTGCCGCGTTCCGCCCGGGCTGACAGCATTTTAAGCCCGGGCGGCGGAGGACCGGGGAGCAGCTGGGTCAGCGGGGAACCGCGAAGTATGGCGACACTTGTCTGCGAGCCAGATGCAGCCCTCAAAAGAGCCATATCTGGCTCGCGAGCCATGGGTTCCCGACCCCTGTATTATAGCAATACCTAGTGACCAGACTTGGAGACCACGATTCTGGGGTTCAGAAGGGAGCCTTGATGTGTGGCTCTGTGGTCAAGGACTGCTGCTAAATGAGTTAGAAGGGGCATGGAAAATAGGGGGGAAATCCCTGGGTAGTTGCCACTTGCCAGCGAAGGCTCATGATGTTTAGACCAAAGGAGACTGGTTTCAATTGAGCTGGAAGCCTAGGATGCAGGAGGAAACTGCTGGGACAAAATAATATTAATATTCCCCTAACATCTCAGATTTTTTGTTTTCCTCTTTCTTTCATGACATAGGTTGATATTTTGGTTTTTAATGTAAAAATCAATGAAGAATAACTTTTAGCAACCCAGCTATGCGTTCTTTTCCCTCTCTAACATCCATTTCTATTTGCAGCTACTTGAGCTCCTGTGCTTATCGTCTTCTTTTAGTTTTTAGTCTCTATTTAATTTTTAGCCAAAATTGTTTTAAAATGTTTATTATTATATGTTGTTAGGTATTTTTAAGTTGTTTATGAGTTTTATTATTTTATCCGTTGCTAGGTATGTTATGCTATAACATGTAGACTGTTATGTATCTCGGCTTTCAAGATTTATTTATTGTTTTAGCATCTAAAATATAATTTTATGTACTTTTTAACAGATTTTAGATGCCACTATATTTGATAAATCTTTTGTATTTTCTTTATGTTACTAAATGTGAACCGTTGTGAAGGCCATGCCGATGTGACGGTATATACAAACAATAAACCATAAACCATTTTTAACTCATACGTTGCTTTCAAACCTTCATGTATAATTTAGGAAAATTTCAAATTAATTTAGAAAATGAATTACTATTTAATGAAAGATGTCCATTTAGGGTGAACGGTCTGAAGATCCTTCTGTGAATGAAGAGCTTGCTGATAGAGATGCAAGGGTAAGGAAACGGTAAATATTTTGTGGACACTGCAGCCAGCTTTTGTTTACCCCAGCATCTTGGATCCCAATTCCCATGCCTTTGAGTTAGTTGAAAGGATAAAGCTAATTCCCTTCTCAGTCCACTTACACCAAGCCCAGCCTCACTGTCTCAACCACATGTAAGAAGCTGGTTCAAGCCCTTCTGTCAAGAGTGCAAGATTATGCAATATTAGTGGATGGATGCAAAATCAGAGCAAAGCTAATCATTCTGAGAAGAATATCTTTACTAATGCATGCTGTACATCCCAAGGCCTTCTTACATGTCTTAAGTTTCTCCAACTCTGCATCCATACATGTCTCCCCTCCTGTTTCTGTATTAAACAAAAGCTTTCCCTTTGATTTTTCAGGATCATGCCTTATTTTTTCCTCCTCTGCTTCTCAGCCCTCTTTTCCTATTACACAACTTCCAATACCTTGTGCTCAACAAATGCCTCTTTCTTCTCACACACACACACCCTCACCCCCAACAGCTCAACTTGCTTTTACTTTCTTATCTCCAGATGTCCTATTCTCTGGAGGGTATGACCCCCTTCAATACATTGAGATCCCTCCCTCTACTCAAGGGACTTCCTCAGGGTGCATTCCACTGGCCACCACAAATCCTATCACCTCCTCTGTTATCTCCAATAAAACATGTTCCCATCCTCATATTGCTTACCTTACCTATTGAGCTTGTATGATTTGCTTTAATCATTCACCATATGTATCCCGATGAAATTATGTTTATCCTGCATAGCGGTATGCAACACTATTAAGTTCTAGTTTTGTATAAAACATTGTAACACAGTTGTACCCTCTGATGCCGGGCTCCAACCTCAGCCCCTCTCTCTTTGGTGGCAGCTGGCAGCCACCATCATGGTCATGCCACTGCCGATCCTCCCGGGTCTCCAGGCACGGTAGGGGTTTTCCCCCTGCTAACCCGTGCTTCCTCTCTCTCTCTCCTGCAGCCGCAGCAACTGCCTCCATCTTCCTCCCCCCCCCTTACCCTGAGGCACGCATGCATGCCACTGGCTGAAATTTAAAGGGCCTGCGCCGGAAATGCTCCCACGGCCCCTAGTGATGACATCAACTGCTCTGGGTATTTAAGGCAAGCTTGCCTTGGCAACAGGTCTCCTCGCTTGTTGCTGGCGTTGTTCTTGTGTTGCTGTTCCTGCTCCTGAGTTCCAGTATCCATTCCAGTTTATGTTCCTGCTCCTGAGTTTCAGTACATGTTCCAGCTCCCGTTCCTACTTCTCGCCCTTCGGTCTGACCTAGGCTCTTGACGTCTGGACCGGATCTGACTATGAGATTGCCGCCTGCCTCTGACTTTTGGACCGGTCCTAAATACAAGATTGCCACCTGCCTCTGACCTCTAGACCGGACCAGACTATGAGATTGCCACTTTCCTCATCTGGCTGTACCTGCAGGATCATCCACGCAGAGGCCCACTTAAGACCAGCTGGCCCCGGCACCCAAGGGCTCAACCTCGGGGAACTTGGGCTAGTATTGGTGAAGTTCCTGCTGGCTTCTGCTTCCCGTTTAACCTTGCTTCCCGACAGTGGGGACCTGTGGGCATTTCCTTAGGAAATTTAAATTTCAATAGGGAAACAGGTTGGTAATGGGATGTAATTGTCCAGGGTGGGAAGGAAGTGTGGGTGCCATGACGAAAAGCACATTAAAAATAGCTGGGTGCTGCATTGGGGACTGAGAGTAAAATCCCCAGTATACTTGCACATATGGGGTGAATTTTCAGTTACGCATATACAGTTTTGTATATATGCATATAAGCATCCTGTACTCATGTAATCAGTATTTTATAAGAATATAAGAAATTTTCTTGCTGGGTCAGACCAAGGGTCCATCAAGCCCAGCAAACTGTTTCCAACAGAGGCCAAACCAGGCCACAAGAACCTGGCAATTATCTAAATACCAATATGATCCCATGCTATTGATGCAATTAATATCAGTGGCTATTCCCTGAGTAAACTTGGTTAATAGCAGTTAATGGACTTCTCCTCCAAGAACTTATCCAAACCTTTTTTGAACCCAGCTACCCTAATGGCACTAACCACATCCTCTGCTTCGGATATATTTAAAAAGGTTTTTATTATGAGTTTTTGCCTCTATGGTCAACTTCATTTCAATTTCTCTCTTCGCCTGTCTTATCAATGTTTTATACTTAACTTGACAATGCTTATGTTTTATCCTATTTTCTTCAGATGGATCCTTCTTCCAATTTTTGAAGGATGTTTTTTTGGCTAAAATAGTAGGAATGTGAATCGGGCTTCAGACGATTGAAAATATCATACGATATTTTCAAAATTGTCAGAAATCGGGGGCTCCCCCAAAACGATAGGAAAACCCCACGATATTGTTTGTGGGGTTTCTCTTATCGTTTTGGGGGAGGGTGGGAAAAACGGCACACAAAAATAACCCCCAGGGAGCACTGGATGGCCGGGGCCATCTTTACAAATGGCACGGGCCATTCAGTGCTCCTACCATGTGACAGACTCAAAATCGCCGTCCTGCCAATACTCAAAATGGCGCCGATCGCCTGCAAGTCTTGTGGGGGTCAGGAGGCCCCCCCAAGCTGGCCAAAAGTCCCTGGGGGTCCAGCGGGGGTCCGGGAGCGATCTCCTGCACTCGTGCCGTCGGAATGCCAATCATAAAGATGGCACCGATGGCCCTTTGCCCTTACCATGTGACAATGTATCCGTGGCATTGGCTGGCCCTTGTCACATGGTAGGAGCACTGGCTGGCCGGAGCCATCTTTAAAGATGGCCATCGCCATCATAAAGATGGCCGGCGCCATCTTTAAAGATGGCGCCGGCCATCCAGTGCTCCTACCATGTGACAGGGGCCAGCCAATGGCACAGATACCCTGTCACATGGTAAGAACAAAGGGCCATCAGAGCCAAAACAAAAGGGCGCCGATGGCCCCTGGCAAAGCACTGGCTGGCCGGCGCCATCTTTAAAGATTGCTGCCGCCATCATAAAGATGGCGCCGGCCATCCAGTGCTCCTACCATGTGACAGGGGCTGGCCAATGGCATGGATACCCTGTCACATGGTAAGGGCAAAGGGCCATCGGCGCCATCTTTATGAGTGGCAGCCGACGGCCCAAGAATGGGAGATCGCTCCCGGGACCACCACTAGATCACCAGGTAATTTTAAAATGTTTTGGGGGGATAGGGAGGGTGGGAGAAGCTAAGGGGTCATCTTTAAAGGGTCGGGTGGGTTTTTTTTTAATCGGGCCATCGGCGCCATTTTTGAGTGGCAGTCAAAATGGCGCCGATGGCCCGAGAGCGGGAGATTAGTCCCCGCGCCCCCACTGAACCACCAGGTACTCATAAAAGGTTTTTGGGGGGGGGGGGTTGGGGGGCTGGGGGAAGGTAAGGGGTCAATTTTAAAGGGTCGGGCCTCACTAAAAGAAAATTAACGATTTGAATCGGAACCGATTCCGATTCACATCTCCAGCGATCAGATTTTTTTCTCCCTCCAGCCGAACCCGATCGTTAAGACAATCGGGCACACGATTCACATCTCTATGAAAAATCAATTTATATTTCATGGGGGATGCTTCATGAATCTTAATACTAAGACTGACTGCAATGATTCATTATGATAACATTTAAGAACTACCTTGCTGCATGTATGGGTTTTTTTAAATTTTGTTTTGTAGTTTTCTTTTTTTTTTTATTTCATTTTTCTTGCTTTTGATTGGTTGTTTTTCGTAACACTTCATTAAAATTGTATTAAATGGTCTGACAATAATATTTTGCTGCATTGGATTATTTATTTATTTATTTATTTATTTAAAATTTTTATATACCGGCATTCATGTTGCAAACACATCATTGCTGTATTTAATGATTTACTTTTTGTACTTTTAAGGTAATTTTATTAAAATATATTTTTTAAAGAGATTCATGCCTAGAAATATAGGTCAACAAGTAAGTTGTAGGTGATAACATTTTATTGGATTAACGCAGTATCGGCCAAATTTTAAATTGGCCACGCGCATAAAAACGGGGGTTACGCATGTGATAGGGCCTTGCATGTACCGCATGCATTTTCAAAAGGGCCCGCCCCGCGCGTAACCCCCATTACGCGCAGAAGTGCTGGGCCCAGAGAAAGGGGCGGTCTGGAAGGCGAGGAGGGGCGGTCCGGGGGTGGAGAGGGGTGGGGCTGGAGGTGGCCAGTACAGTGGCCATTTGCCACTGTGCCAAGGAAGCATGCGTAGCAGTAAGCAACAAAATAAATGAAAAGGAAAGGTAGGAGAAAGGGTTTAGGGGTGGGGAGGAGAGGAGAGGAGAGGGGAAGAGGGAGGGAGTATGGGTAGGGGAGTAGGGAAATTCCCTCCCGGTCTGCTCCTTAATTGGAACTCGGGGAGGCCCGATTGCATTGCCACACTCAATCTTATAAAATTGGACCCCCTGTGCGTGCTTTGAAATGCCTGAAAGGCAGAATAGAAATCAGATACATAAATTAACAAAATAGGTTAGTTCAAACAAAAAGTATCACCTACAAATTATTTGTTGACCTTTATTCCTAAATAATTTAAATGAGTTAACATGGAAATCACATTACTTTATTCTTGTGCCTAAAACAGGCTTTGTATGAAGCTGGAGAGAAGAGAAAAGGAACAGATGTTGCTACATTCACTGACATCCTTACAACAAGAAGCTTCCCACACCTTCGAAAGGGTAGGCAAAAGCTGATATTTTAAAAGATTTTTCTTACAGAGGAACTAAAACCAATTTGGTATAAGTTTTTTTGGGAATTAAGTTACTTGACATACTGCAGCAAATAAATGGCCATGACCCCCAAATCATCAAAGCTGGAAAAGAGGACATGCAACCAAAATAATTTTCAGTGTTTGCCATTACCAGTGCACCATAGTGCAGACTGTACAATACTGGCAATGGAGACAAGAGAAATGATATAGCAGCAGAAAACTGACTGCCATTTCACAATATATAAGTGAAGTTCCGAGCTCTCTAATGATACTGATTTTTACCTTATTGTATAACTGGAGAATTTTAGCTGCTTACCCCACTTCCTTCCCTATTTGCCTCTGGTTAGTCTTGCATTACTAGATTACTCTTTGGTTTGTGCCTTCCAAAAGCATAGGTGTTCAATTTCTGATGAACTGATTTTCTGTCCATTTTACCTTCTCCCCTGTCCCCATATTGGTTCCTATCAGCCAGGAATGCTCAAACAGTGATGTAGCCAGAACTGATTTTTTGGTTGAAGCTAAGGTTATCTTGAATGAGCACTAGGTATACAGGTCTGAACCCTACTAATTATATTCTCATTGGTAAATAATGCCATAAAGATGAGTTTTCAAAATCTTGCGTGTGTAAAAGTTAGCATATACGCATATAAATAGCCTCTACTTATGAATTCCATATTTTATAAAAGTTGCAAATAAGCACATATTTTCACTTTCGTGTGGAAAGTTTTGCACATTAAAACAGAGTGTTCTAGGTGCGTTCTAGGGTGGGGTCAATACTTATGTGCACGAGTAGCTATTTTAAAAGACACTTACCTACATTTGGCAACTTACACATTTTTATACTTGCTAATTATCTGGGGTAAGTGATAATAAACAGTGATTATTGTGTAGCATTGGTAGGGTGAGAGGTCTGGATGAACTGGGGGGAGTTCAGGCTGAAGATCCAAGAAGGACTCTATGAGTGGGTTAGCTGGTAGATTAATTGGTAAAATAGTTAAGTTCCTTAATGCGCGCATGTTTTATAATTGGCTGACTTATGTGCTTAAATTGGGACTTATGTAAGTCCTAATTTTTTTTACAAGTAAAATATGTATCTATATATTTTTAAAATAGGTAGGAAACATATTCATGTCACTGCATTGATATATGTGGTTTCAATACACTGGATGCATTCTCGCGTAAGCATACATTTGCACATATGGTGAGGGGTAAAAATATGCCTATGTTATAAAACGTGTGTATGTGATATGTGTGGGTTATAAAATACTATGGTAAAACTATGCACAGCCATACATGCGGGTATATACCTCCACGCATAGTTGTTGGAAAGTTGTTTGAAAGTTATCCTTGGTAGCTTTCAAATGGACATGCGGGTGCTCATAGACACATGAAGGTCTGCACATGCCCAGATACACAGTCATTTTATAACATGCACACACATATGCGCACATGATATAAAATAGTCCAGGTGTACTTATATGTTCTCCTAATTTAAAGCTTATGCACACTCAGCAGCATAAGTTGGGTTTCAGCTGTGTAACTGAGGGGATTTTATAACCAGCACTAACACAGACCCTTATCTAATAGAGAATAAGGGACTAAAATTAGAAACAGAAATGCTTGACAAAAGTGAAATAGAAAACTTGAGAACCAAGACTCTGAACAGAGCAAAATACAAAAAATATAAGAAATGCTCGTTCCCAAAGATGGCATATTCCATTCGATAAAAATTCAATATTTTTCTTTTTTAAATCTTTGCTGTCTGATCTTTTTATTTTTCTAATTGGTAGGTCCTGGTCTCTTTTTACCATTTTCCCCTTGTTGATATTTTCCTAATTCCTTTTTCAGAGTATCTTTTTTATCTTTCCGTTTCTTCTTTTCTCCTCTCATCTTCCCTTCCTCTCACACACACATGCATTCTCTCATAGGTTCTCTCACAAACATACAACTTCATGTTTTCTCTCACAGGTTCTGTTTTACACACATACAAGTTCTCACTCTCACTCTCTCTTATACACACACACACACACACACACACTGTTGGGGGAGCCTGCAAATCTCAATTCCTCAGGCTAGCCTCCACATACATATACATTTACAAATGCTCTCACTCTCTCAGATTCCCCCCACACACAACACAAGCTCACACACACTCAAGCTCTAACTCTTATAGACTTTCCTCACAGACTCCCTCATACACACTCACATAGAGGCTTTCACAGGCTCTCTCTTACACACACATACACATAGAATTTTGCATGCTCATGCATACACACACAGGATCTCACTTCTCTCGAGCTCACATATACACACACACACACACATACACACATAGAGGTAGATCTTCAAAACATACATGCGCGCGTACAATGTTCACGCCACCGGTGCGAACAAAAGTACACCAGATTTTATAAGATTCACGCGTAGCCGCGCGCATCTTATAAAATCCAGGGTCGGCGCGCGCAAGGCTGCGCAAAATCAGCAGCCTGTGTGCGCCGAGCTGCGCAGCCTGCCTCCATTCCCTCCGAGGCCGCTCCGAAATCGGAGCGGCCTCGGAGGGAACTTTCCTTCCACGTCCCCCCACCTTCCCCTCCCTTCCCCTATCTACCCCACCTCCCAGTCCTACCTAAATCCCCCCTACCTTTGTTGGGCAAGTTACGCCTGCTTGAAGCAGGCGTAACTTGCGTGCGCCGCCCTGGCATCCCCCGGCACAGGCCGCAGTGCTGGGGGACTCGGGACCGCCCTCCCGGCCCGCCCCCGAACCGTCACCATGCCCCTGGACTGCCCCCTGCCTCCGGACATGCCCCAGGCACGCCCCCTCCCACCTCTTTTACGAAGCCCCGGGACTTACGCCCCGGCAGCCTATGCAAAATAGGCGCGCCGGTGCGCGAGTGCCCTGCGCGCGTAAATCCGGGAGGATTTATGCATGCAGGGTTTTAAAATCTACCCCATAGGTTCTCTGTCAGGCTCATAAACACACACTGATGGCTCTCAATCTCTCTTACACACACACACACACACACACACACACACATATACACAAACATATTGTCTCTTCTTTTCTGCTGCAAGATGGGATCCATAGTGGCCATGGTACGGGCCTCTTCAGCCACCATAGGATATGGTCTACAGTAGCCCTTTATGGTGCAGTGGGATGAGGTCCACTGTGGCCATTCTGCAGGTCTTCCAGTGTTGGGTAGCTCTGATTAGGAAGGCTGGAATTCAAAGTGGATGGGCCATTGCACACCCATGCCCATCCATGGCTCCATCACAGCGCTTAAATGTTTTCAAACATATTAAAATTGTTAAGTGTAGGCAAGGGATTTTAGCATATCATCATTTGTACAGCGCATTCCAGATGTATGTAGTGAATTACAGAGAACACATAAGAAAGAGCTCCTACTCCTTGGAGCTTATAGTCTACTTAAGAAAGACAAGACACATTGACAATAAACAAATAAGAGGCTTTAAGTTAGAAGGGAGGTCATGATTGGGAAAAAAATAAAGTAGGTGGATTATAGTTGGAAATAACTGAGGAAAGACAGAGTACAGATGCAAGGAATGAGGCTTCTTAAGAGTTTATATAAGAAAAACTCAGTGAGGTAGTTAATATGGATGTGCATTCATTTGAACTGAATGGGAATCCACACCAAAAAAGCCCATTTTTAGTTTGGCTTGTTTCAAATGAAATGAATTCCTGGTACCCCTGAAAACCCACAACATTTTCATATTATGTCAGTAAATAGTGTGCACTTATTTATCAAGAAATATAAAAAGAGGGAATAAGGGAATGAAGATTTCTTGCAGGACAAAAAAAAAAAGGAAATAAAAACACTTTCCCCCTCTGTGACTATCTTACTGCCTCCCCAAAGTGGAAATTAAATTCTCTTTTTCCAGACCATCTCCAGAATAACTCTTCTTTCTCAAAACCACTACCTGGGTGTAAAGATTGTGGGTCTTTGTTGCTGTGGGGAGTTTGACTCAACCTAAAGAGAAGGCCCTGTAGGTCCTCCCCGACAGCTGAAGGGACCGGGTTGGTACAAGACTGGTCTATGGCTTCAGCTTTCCCAGCCCCATTCCCCTTAGGTTGAGCCCTCAGGTTGTGGGTTGATTGAGCAGTAAGTAAAAAAACAAAAAAATGGGGATAATTAGGGAAGGTTAGGGGTCGGGGAGGAGATGGGAAGAGATAGGAAGGGTAGGGTTAGGGATAGGAAAGTTCCTTCCTAGTCCACTCCAATCAAGGAGCAGACTGGGAGGAAACTGGGGGGAGGCCCGATTGCATCTCCCGCATACTTTACTAAAATTCATCCCCCCCCCCACCCTGCATGTGGATTTTTAAATCTACCCCATAGAAATATACAAATGACAGCAGAAAAGGAGCAAACGGTCCATCCATTCTGCTCAGCAAGCTTATAGTAGCATAAGCCATGCCATACAGGTCTCCCCCATAATGGTAGCATCTGCTGCACCATACAAGTCACCCTCGTACTTAGTTTCCCAAATTGTCAGAGTCAAGGCCCTTGTTGGTTGCTGTCTGAGTCCAATTTCCCATTACCTCTTGCCTATGAAGCAGTTGGTATTTCCTACTAAGTACAGTCTTCTGAGGTAAAAATATCACTTACAACATGTTAATTATATTTACATATATTGCTGAAGTACCAACTAGAAAACCCTGCAAAAAAGAATTGGAAGCCATATGATATTAGGTTAATGTAACACTTTGCTTCGCCCACAGAAATTCATGAGTAAACCGAACTACAATTAAATATAGTAAACCTCCCATGCCAAAATAGCACTCAGTCTCCCTACCTATGAAAAGGCATTAAGGCAACAGTGCAAATATTACATCAGGCCTTAAAGCACTAATGCTCCTTCTATTAGGAAAACAGAACAAGTCATTCTGCTATAGACCCATACACAGAAACTGCAAGCTAGCAGAATACTTCAGATCAGTCACACATGAAGACTACAGATGGACCCTCACCAAATACCAAAGAGATCATAAAGTAGAAATGCAAACATACAGACAAAAACTGAACTGGAAACCACAAGTCAGACCCTGTATGCAGTGTGACAGTAGAAAAACAGAAATATCATTCTTCATATCAAACAAAATCAAGAAATATAAAACATTAATCATAATAGTAAAACCATGCTAATAAAAAGAATACATATTTTAAAACAGGTGATAAATAGAACATCAAATAATTTAAAAAATCATATAAAAATGTTTAAATATTTCCCAAACTAATAAAATATTGCAGAACAGCAGACACAATAAATAACACACTATTATTAAAACTAATAAGGAATTTTTTTTTCCAGCTCTCCATACCTAGGAACTTTTGATTTCCACGCACCTATAGTGGTCAAGTTTAAAAGCCTTGTACGTCCAAAACTGGAAGATGTGCTGCATGAATTTTAAAAGGCCCGCGGCCACACACATATCTGCCGTTATGTGTACAAAAATCTTTTTGCCAAAAAAGGGGTGGGGTGTGTGTGTGGTCTGGGTGGGCAATGGCTGGACTGGATCTGTAGCATGAATCTAGCACGTAAGTAGTTATGTGCTCAAGCACATGCTGGGATCCCCTACTGCCTAACTTTACTTCTGCTATGGACGGTGTATAAGTCAAGTAACAAAAAAGAGTCAGGGGTAATCGGGTAAAGGGGAAGTAAGTTAGTTAGGTGGATTAGGAAGTCCTCTCTTTTACTAGGGCGAACTGGGAAAAAGGGCTATTGCGTAGGTGTTACACGCGCGAGGCAGCATTTGTGCTCATCAGTATAAAATCATGCCCACATATACGCGCATATAATCAGTTTTATAACACATATTGGTACATGCGCATATACCTGCATATGTTATAAAATTGCCGTGGCCATGTACAAGCACCGGCAAACACACGCACATGTGTGCCTGCATGCAGGTCTTAAAATTAACCTCATAGATTAAGATGGACTTGGGGGTTGGGATGAAGTGGGATGGAATGGGACACAAAAACATTCTCCTCTCCTCCTCCTACTCACACACGCTCCTCCCTCCATCCCCCTCCAACTCACCCAGATGTTCTCTTTCATATCCTCCCTGCCTCATTCTTACTCACAATCCCTCCCATTCTATCCCCTCCACTCACTCTTCATTCCACCCTTTCCCTTACCCTCCTCCTCCTTCTCCTTCTCCATTAACTCCCTTCCATTTCAGCCACTCACCTCTCATTACAATCTTCACCTTCCCTCTGACAGCCCCTGTTCTCCACTCACCCCATGGTTTTACCACCCTTTCATCTTGCTCAATCTCCAGTATTCACTTGCCCCTCTTCCCTTTTCCTTACTTGGTGGGCTCCAGCTCTTTTTCAGCAGTTGGAGCCTGTCCTCCCCACTGGGGCCGGCTGGGTCTTCTTTTGGTGGCAAGACCCAGCTTCACTATCAGTTGCTGCCTTTCTGAGTGGGGTGCAAACTCCCCCAATAGCTCTTGTCCTCTCTGGTGGGGCTGACACAAGAACTTTATCTTCCTGCTGGTGGGAGTGGTATCTCCACGGGCACATCAGTAGATTGCACGGCCAATTGGGACTCTTTTTTCTTGTGTTGTGTTGGGACTTTTGTTTGGTAGGAAGGGAGGCGATTTCTGCAAGGATATTTTAGAGGTAGTTTTTGCCACCCAAAACGTTTACTGCCTGAAGCAACTGCCTCACCTTGCTAATGATGAACTCCTGAGTCCATCAGCATAGGATTCTTCCTGGCAGGAAACTGGTCTTGTAGATAACTGTATCCATACGTTCCCCTAGGGCTTGTGATAAGAGAATAGGCTTCTATACCTAGGAGTAATTATCAGTTACAGCAGTATCCAAGAAAGGGACATTGCTGGACTGTCGGAACCAGCAGGGATATTTCCAGAACCCAGGATGGCTCCTTCTCCTTTGGAATCCTGTTTTGATTCTTAAGAGACCTCCTTCTCACTCAGTAATTCAGACTTACATCTATATCTATATCTATATCTACATGCACACAACACAAAGGGCTATATCCCCTCTAGAGGTCAAATAGCTCCACACATTTACTTAAAGGAATAGAATATCAAAGATTAGCCTGTGGTGCAGAACCATCCAACCATAAAGAAAAATGGAGGAGTTTAATTAGTATAGGTTGTCTCCAAATTTATATCATTGGTTACCCTAAGTTTGGCAAATTTTATTGTAGTAATACCCTGATATTTGTCTAGTTTTCCAGATGTATGGCAAGTACAGCAAGCACGATCTGAATAAGGCACTGGATCTGGAACTGAAGGGTGACATTGAAAATTGCCTGATATCCATCGGTATGTAACGCTCTCTATCCAAGAAAAACTGTGCTTCTACTTTCAAAAAATCAGTATGTCAAAAAATATAAAGAAAAAACTAGGTTAGCTATTGTTATATCTCAAAAAACTGGGAGAGTTTTGGTTATGTCTGCTTAGTTTGATTTTGTATGGTGAAGATGACAGAATCTTGATTGAGAAAGCTGAAAGACTCAGCAATAGAAAGAGATGGAAATGAGCAAAACCATATTTGCCAGTGGAAGTGCAGAGTTGCAGCTCTTGCTTAAGGGGGAGAATTCTCTGTTTTATTTGGGAAGAAATGTTTTCTCTAATGTCTCCCTACCAATATGTTTCCTATTTCAACAGTCAGCAATTCTCCCTTTAAAAGGTTTTCAAATATAGTACCTGACGCAATATAAAGAGCATGGATTGGCTATAGAAATACTTTCTTCCTGTCCAATAAATAAAGTTTCAGCACTATCTAGGCTGTACTTTGTGATTTCCTGTGGGGCTCATTTGTCATCAACAGTGCCATAGTGGGGATTATGGGATACATAACTCTATATCTTTTCAAAGACCGATAAGGTTTATATGCCTACCCTCTCTTGCTCTAGTTTTAATCTAAATAGCCTGATAATATAAGAAATAGAAAAATTGTGAGTGTGTGCATGAGCATGAGATTTAACCGTTTTATTAGACCCATTTGATACAATAGTGATTAGAGAACCAGTTCTGTGGCCTGACTTGCAATCCTTCTCAGGGTACGACTGTCAGCATAGAGTCCCCTTTGAAAACTGCCTACAAGGCATGCAAGTTAAAAGTACCTACATATAATTGCACCAGTTTTGTTTATTTATTTATTTATTTTTGCTTGTTTGCTTTTGCTTCAGAATGGAGGCAAAAGACACGTGGATGTAAAATTCTGATCTGTGCACGCTGTTATCCTTCCCTGAACAAAACATGCCCTCAGGAACGTCTCCTTGTGATCCATCTAAAGGCACATGTATTGGGAAGGCCCATGACTTCTTTTAGCCGGGCCAAGGAGAGCAAATTTCAGATGAGCCAATTTACCTAGACAAATGGCTTTGAAAACTATCAAACCATAGAGGAAGGGCTTCAAAGTATAGGCATTTCAAAAACTGGATCATCCAATATGTAGCTTAAAAGAACATAAAGCTTTAACTTTTCACGTGGGAACACATACTTCTCAATGGCTCATCCACAGATGACTGCCTATAAATTTGATTGACTGAATCTTTGATTGTTCATTTATTCAGTGAGATGAGCTCTGTGCTTGGGTATCGTTTATGAGTGGGTTTTCAGAAACCAGCTAATCTATCTGTAACTCAGCTTTCATACTGTTAATTTTCAATGTAAAAATAATTGTAATTGACTCATTCACTTTAAGGCTCCACAACTGACTCAGGTGTGGATGACTGCCTCCTCTGGCCTGCCCCATATTTACCATCACTCTCATCCCCTTCCCATTCCCAGCTTCTCCTACAGCATTCGTAAGAGACAACTCTGCTACACCAATGTTTGGAAAGAAGACTTTTATTGGATGCATATGGCCGCAGCATAGGTCAATACATACAATTCAATTGCATACAACCATTCAATTACAAAACATCAATTACTCAATCTCTAGTGTGATCACACTCTCGCCAGCTAAATTTCAATTTTCCAAATACTCCAGAGTTTCATGCTACAGCAGTGTAGCGCCGTTGGGGAAGCAATGCTATGGAAGCCTTGCCCCTCAGGTTATCCTGCATCTGCACCTTGATACTTGATGACTGAAGACGTTCTCTTTAGTGCAATGAGGCCTTGGTCCATTAAAAGGGCATGAGTCACTCATTTAGCATGCCATCATAATTTTAGTGTGGTGCATAGGCCAATACTGGCCATCAAAGCTGAAGACTTAACATTTATTTATTTTTATATACTGACATTTGATTTGACATATCACATTGGTTTACATTCAGGTACTATAGGTATTTTCCTATCCCCAGAAGGCTTACAATGGAGAGTAAAGTGACTTGCCCAAGGTCACAAGAAGTGACAGTGGGATTTGAATGCTGGTTTCCTGGTTTGTAGCCCACTGCTCTAACCACTAGGCTATTCCTCCTCCCTCATTAACATGCAACTTGTCTCTCTCCCATTCAGTGATACAATGTAGAAGCAGAATATCACATTGCCTGGAATTCGCTGCCTGTCCAGCTTTCAAACGTTGCACATGCTGTGCACCTGAGGATAGTGACACTTCACATGCTATGGGCTCCCCACCAGCCTAGCTGCAGCCATATCATATTATCAGCGATCCATTCAGTTTGCACTGTTTTCACTCAAATTCACCACTTTTTGCTTTCTTGTGGCCAGATTTCACTATGGCAGTTCACACAATAGATCTGTCAGCAAATCCTATTATGGAAGTTATTATGAACAAGGAAAAAGTGATGATTTCTCACAAAATTATTCACAAAACAAAACACGTTACATCTACATATCATTATATCAATTAGGAAAAAAATGGATATTTGAGAAATTTTGAAAGTATGGCTTGAGGTGTCCTTATGGAAATTAACCAATGAGTTGCCAGTAGTAATAGCAGCAGGCTGAGAACCAGGGAAGCTGGAGTTCATCTTCTGCTGATGCTTCAATCCACCATCCATTGCCTCAGGTACAAATCTAGGGCCCTATTATTTTACTAAGCATTTTAGCCATAGACATAGAATGGGAGAAGACCTTTAGTAAATGACCCCCCTTAGATTATAAGTCCTCCAGGAAAAGAAAAAATACTATCCCTGAATTTTACTCGCCTTGAACTACCAATGAAAAAGGTATGCATTAAATTATAATAAATAAATATATAGCGTTGCATTTTCAAAGAGGTATGCATGTAAAAATTAGCATATGTGTGTAAATAGCTTGTACTTGCATAAATGTTATTTTATAAATATTGAGTATACATGTGTATTTTTTGCTTTTGTGCATACATTTAAATGCATAAAAAAGGAGTGCTCTAGGGGAGTTTCAGGGTGGGCCAAGAGATGCGTGCACAAATTGCTATTTTATGAGACTTACCTGAGCATGTGTGGTAACTTACTCATGCAATTTTGCATTGCTAATTATCTGGTGCAATTAAGATCAGATGGCTCTGTTGTCATTTATTGCTAGGGTGAAAGGTCTGGGTGAATGTGGGAGAGCTGAAGTTGAAAAACTAGGAGGGCCCCGATGAACTGGAGAAAGGCTGGGTGAACTGGTGGAGGAATCGGAAGACTGACAATTTGAATTTTGATGGCAATTTTCCAAGCGGCACGAGGGCATACATGTGCACGTGTTTATTGGCGCACCCAGGGACTCAACTATTATATAACATAAAGGCGTATGATCACGCGCACATGTGCACTCAATTTTAAGTGGGCATGCGCCTGTGTGCACAAATGCCACTTCTACCACATAAGTGGGGGGATTCTAAAAGGAACACACGCTGACGCCATTGCCAGTTTTCTCAGTTCACCCAATGAAGGGATAGGTCTTCCAAATACCCCTAGGTTAATAGCCTCCCTTTCTCCCTATTAGACCTGACTTTTAAAACCCTGCAGAGGTGCCTAGATCTTTTTGCTTTATAAGTTACACATCATGTATAGCAGAAGTAAAGTTATGCAGCAGGAGACTCCGGCGCGCACCGGTGTAAGTATTTATGCGTAAATTTCATGTTGAAATTCCAGAATGCCCATGTCCCGCCGAGACCAAGCCTATGTCTTGGCCCTTGCTGGAAACTTTTCAGTTGTGTGTGTAGCGACATGTCCAGGTGTATCCGGGTGGCTTTAAAAACCCATCTGGCGCATGTTTGCCCAAATAATGCATCAGTATCACTCCATGGTGAGACCACACCTTGAATACTGTGTACAATTCTGGTCACCGCATTTCAAAAAATATATAATTGAGATGGAGAAGGTACAGAGAAGGGCAACCAAAATGATAAAGGGAATGGAACAGCTCCCCTATGAGGAAAGACTAAAGAGGTTAGGCCTGTTCAGCTTGGAGAAGAGACCGCTGAGGGGGGATATGATAGAGGTGTTTAAAATCATGAGAGGTCTAGAATGGGTAGATGTGAATCGGTTATTTACTCTTTCGGATAATAGAAAGACTAGGGGGCACTCCATGAAGTTAGCATGTGGCACATTTAAAACTAATCGGAGAAAGTTATTTTTTACTCAACGCACAATTAAACTCTGGAATTTGTTGCCAGAGGATGTGGTTAGTGCAGTTAGGTTAGCTGTGTTTAAAAAAAGATTGGATAAGTTCTTGGAGGAGAAGTCCATTACCTGCTATTAATTAAGTTGTCTTAGAAAATAGCCACTGCTATTACTAGCAACAGTAACATGGAATAAACAGTTTTTGGGTACTTGCCAGGTTCTTATGACCTGGATTGGCCACTGTTGGAAACAGGATGCTGGGCTTGATGGACCCTTGGTCTGACCCAGTATGACATGATCTTATGTTCTTCTTATGTTCACATCCCCTAATTGATGCATGCATTGAGCTTTTAAACTTCACCTTTCGGTGCGCAAATTTTAAAGGATACCAACTTACACACTTGACTTGGGGTTTTACGCTAGCAAGTTGTATTCTTTTTACACATAAAAAGCCCTGCTGAAAACTGCCTACTAAGCTTATTCTGAGTAAAAGTGTTTTTACCTGTGTCAGAAGGGAATGGGGTTAGGTCAGGGGAGATAGAGTGCACACAGGGTTTTCAGTTTCAAAGCACCATGCATATTTTCTGTGTATACATGTGCACCTGCTTTGGCTGTGGTACCAATTTTCAAAGGGAAAGTCCATGTGGGGTTTCCCTTTGAAAATGTGCCTGTAGTCCCGTGGGACAGCATGCCCCCTGTTTCATTTTATAATTGCCCCCATTATGATTTTGCCTCATAAATCTACAGGAGTAGGAAAGTTTTAAAATGTCTTTTCCAGATTATGTCATATAACTCCTAACTTTTTCTTTTGCAGTGAAATGTGCAGTAAGCAAACCAGCTTACTTTGCTGAAAAGCTCTACTTGGCAATGAAGGTATAGTACTACGGGTCTAAACGTATTTATGTGTTGTGCGGGGAAACTCTTTCTCTAAAATGTGCCCACTTTTAGGCGCTTTGAGGGAGAGCAGTTTTCAGATGGCCGATTTATGCCGCTAAGCTCTTTCTTTTTCTCGGGTAAATGGCTTTGAGACATTGCCTTCACAATCCAGATGAACTTTAGTAGGAACAGACAACGGAGGCAGAAAAGAAAAGTGTGCAGGATGGTAGCAACGTTGAGAAAGTAAAGGGAGCCATGTTCTGAGGTTTCAAGTCAATGACTGTAGAAGCTGTCGATTTTGAGATGGGATTTTTAAATGTAGGGTCAGTTATGATGGTGGTGGAGTGAAGGACGGGAATATTTGCAGAAAGAGAGAAAGCAAGGAAAACATGAATCCAATGGTAAAACACAGGAGCCTTACACACAGGAGCTATGGCAACCTCACATTACAAGTATGCAACATGGACAGCACAGCAATGGACATGCTGTGTGAACAAGCGACAACTCGACCGCACTTACACACAGAGGCAACAGCCATGCTGTCCCACGATTACACACAACAAGAACTGACAGCACATGATATCACACTTCATGCCATTCACGGACACATATCATGAAAGGAGCCTGCAAAATAGCAACAATAGGAAGTGGTTCCAGCTACTGCAGCTGTCCTCCTGGGCTGAGGAGCTCAACTGATTTCTCCTCCAGCCACTGGGACCTCCACAATCCCTCCCTCCTTGCAGTAGAGAAGAAGGCCACCCACCACTGTCCTATGCCAGAAACTGGGTGCCTGTTGCGTGGGATCTGAATAACATAAATAAGAGGTGTTAAATTACATGAAGTAATTGCAATATCATGTCAGCATCACAGCTTTCACAGGCTTTGTACCTCTTTGTACAAGATGGAACACGTCAGCTGTGACTACTCTTCCCCCAAGCATGGAATAAAGAGAATGTAAAATGAATGTGCACCTTCTGATCCTGATATGAGATAACAAACAGATCAAGGAGTTATAGGAAGATAGGGCTTGAAGAGACAACATGCCATCTGTTCTGTCTCTCTGTCCCAGTCAATGTTGGTCTAATCTATTCTTCAAACCTCCACTGATTCCCCTGACATAACCTTTGTTTCTGTTTCTTAGCATTCTCAATTTCTGTAAAAAACATGATCCAGACAATAAAGTATCAGGTGAATTTTCAAAAGCACTTAAGCGTGTAAATGTAACTACTATTGTAACAATTTTCAAAAGACATTTACTCAAGTAAAGTGCACTTACGCGAGCAAATCCTATGACAACTCAATGGCATGTATTGTAGCAATTTTCAAAAGCCCGCTTACTCACGTAAAGTGCATTTACTTGAGTAAATACTTTTTAAAATCAGGCCCATTTTGAATATGTGTAATGTACAGTTGTATACTGCGAATTTCCAAAAGCATATATGTGCAGAAAATGCCATTTTGCATGGATATATAGGCTCTTTGAAATGACCCCAGCGGTTGTATTTGTAAAGGCACATGCAGAAGCAATTTCACGCAAACTTGAAAGAGGCATTCCTGTGGGTGGAATTAGGGCAGAGAAACCTTTTACACAAGTACTTTCTAAAACTGAATGCATGTATTTAAATAGACATATGAACATTTACTGTATACTTGCTTCCAAGCAGGCATATATGTGCACCTGTATGCCGTGGAGTAGTTTGCACATACCTGTTAATTTTCAAAGCAGACTTACACGCATTATTCCGCTTGTCACTCTAAATACTATGATATAAAACTGGGCTCTGTATGAGCACATACTGGGGCAGATTTTAAAAGTTATGCGCGCGTCCTACATTTGTGCACGCTACCTGGTGCGCACAAATGTTCGCCCGATTTTATAACATGCGCGCGCAGCCGCACACGTTATAAAATCAGGGGTCGTCACACGCAAGGGGGTGCACATAGTGCACCTTGCGCGCACCGAGCCCTCGGGGAGACCAGCTGGCTTTCCCAGTTCCCTCCGAGGCCGCTCCAAAATCAGAGCGGCCTCGGAGGGAACTTTCCTTTCCCCCCCACATTCCCCTCCCCTCCCCTACCTGTCCCGCCCCCAGCCCGAATCCTTCCCTGTACCTTTATTTCACAAGTTATGCCTGCCAGAGGCAGGCATAACTTGCACGCGCCAGCCGACTGCCGGCGCATGATCCTCCAGCCCAGCAGTCATGGAGAGCTCTCTGGCCACACCCCCGCCCTGCCCCTGGACCACCCATTTTTTTCAAGCCACGGGATATCACGCGTCCCGGGGCTTTACGCGTGCCGCCGGGCCTTTTGAAAATAAGCCTGGTGCACGTAACCCCTCATACGCGTGTAAATCCTTCTGGATTTACGCACGTAGAGCTTTTAAAATCTGCCCCACTATGTGCAACTGCTCAGTTTGATCTCAAAACAGGTTTTACATTAAAAAATGAAAACTAAACAAATGTAAAGTGAATAACGCAGGAGGTATGCATGCCAAACAAGAGTGGCATTTTCCCAAAGTACATTTAACAACTTTTCAGACATTTTTAAATAAAACTAATTCCCTATCCTTTTGACAAAGTGCACATAGCAAGCAGCTTCAGTATTACACATGATGAGTAGTAGTAGTATTCCACCTACCTCACTGATCAAAATATTTTATCTTCTCAATAGCTTTTTTGAAATTCTTTAAGCTGCTGCCCTGAAACTCCTTAAAGTTTCAAAGCAACCCATTTTCAAGATCTTGACAGTGTTGTGTCCTAAAGAGCTGTATTGGTTCAAGAGAAAATGGGATTATATGTGGTTTTTGATATCTCCTATTGGACCAGCATAATCCAAAAATATGGTATTGCTGTACTACATGAGCTTTTGAGATCACATGGATCACATAAGAACCATAAATATATCTGCTCACTAATGTTCATGGACTACATCAACTTTGGTTTATGTTTATGTTGTCCCAGTAAAATGGACCACAACTACAAAGAACACAAAATAATGTAAAAAAATTTACATTGTAACATAGTAAATGATGGCAGATAAAGACCAAAAAAGGCCCATCCAGTCTGTCCAGTTGCAATTTTATGTACATTTACCCAAAGTAGATAAAATCCCCACATGAAGCCTAACCTCCGATCATGCTGTGTCCTCTTTAAGATTGCAACTGCTGCTCCGTGCAGGCTGCCCCATGCTATCCAAGAAACACAATGCAGCCATATCACTGCTGTCATGGGCTGCAACTGTCACTCAGTGAAGGTTGCCCTGTGTCTTTATTACTGTTCTCTTGCTTTCTTTTATTTTTGCCACTGTCCCTATCAACTTCACCTCCTCCGGGAGGACATTCCAGGCATCCACCACTCTCTTCGTGCAAAAATATCTCCAGACATTGCTCCTGAGTCTATCCCCCTGACGTTTAATACTGTGAACCTTAGGTCTACAGTTTCCTTTCCGTGAAAAAGCTTGGCTTTCTGTGCATTAATACCTTTCTGGTATTTAAAGGTCTGTATCATATTAAGTTCCTTTAGTCTCATCTTATAGGGCTTATGATACAAACACCACACCATTCTGGTTGCCTTTTTCTGGACCAGTGTTATCTGCAGGCACACCCAGCTAATCAGGCCCTCAGGACTACCTTGTGAACATGCATGAGACTGACCCAAACACATCGAGTCTCCAGTGTATGCAAATCTCTCATGTATACCCATTATGAGCATCATAAAAACCAGACTGGCCAGGTGTGCCTCCAGTATGGTCCAGAGCAGGGCCTGGAAATACTGCTATGGACCATATCCAGTATCTCTATGGGGCCGATGTAATAAGCCATGCTGAGCCTACTGCAGATTTTTACTCTGGTTTTAGTGCGGGGTTTTTGGTGCTATATAACTCTTCTATGCAATATGGGTTTTTTGAACTGAAAAAAACTTGTCGTATACTCATTGAAGCGCATGTAAATCACTTGTAAACAAAACTATTAGCTATGGCAAGGCAGCACAAGAGCTGCGTTAGGAGGGAGACATTTTAATGCATGCTTTTTAATGCAGGAAATTTAATGCCAGGATCAGGGCATTTTGGTCTTTGTGTAGGTGCTTCACTATGGCAAAGATGGTTTGCTTGTGGGTGTTTTGATGGTTTGGCACATTTGAATGCACAGTAGATTTAACTGGACCCCATTGGCTATGATATTGTAAATGACAAGACACACAATATAACAGAAAATGAGGGGGAGTGGCTCAGTCATTGGAAGAGCAATTTTCAGAAGCCATTGAACTGGGTAAATTACGATTTCCCGGGGTAAATAGGCTGCCTGAACATTGCCCCGGTAAATGTATATGCGGGAATCAACAACATACCTAATTTTACCCCTGGAAAAAGTAGGTGGGCTCAGAGGCAGGGCTAAGGTCAGGAGAGGCAAAATCATGCAATAGTTTCAATGGGGGAAAAATATCAGCAGAATAAAGAAGGCGCAAATCTGTGAGGGTACTTTTGTCCCTAGGCAGTTTTGTAAGGGGAAAGTAATCGTGTCCTTGCCCTTTGAAACCTGGTAAAAATTGCTAAGATGAAATTACCTGTGGACCTTACAGCTATGTGCGTCTGCTTGGAAACTGTCCCCCCTAGAACAATATCCAGGGATCCAAAAGATTTGAGTTCGAGGTCTGTTTCTCCCATTCTCACAGTCTGCGACCATTAGGCGGGACTAGATGATCTCCTAGGGTGGCAAGCTGCTGGGGTACACGAGGGCGCCATTTTCAAAATGTGGACAAAGGGGCAACAGCAGTCACAGAGCACGCGCTAGGGTTGGGGGGGGGGGAGAGAGAGAGAGAGAGAGATAGAGAGAGAACACTGTAAGAGGGTTGCCATAACTCTAGATATTTATCATTGTCAGAGGGCACATTCAACTCAGGGTGGCTTTGTGGGGGTGTGGTGGGGGTGGTGTTACCTTGGTTCACCTAGGGCGCTACAGACCCTTGCATCAGCCCTGTCTGTATCCCTGGACCAGTCTCATAGTCTCCTCTTGCTTCAGGTATCCAATGAGACTGCAAGCTGTTTGGGACAGGGATTCATTCTGCTTGTAAATGATTAGTGGTGTGGGGCGCCGGTTGAGGTCTAAAGCACATGAATGTTTAAATAAATAAAATATCTTGCACTGCTTTACATGATGTAGCTCCTGATACCATCGGGGAAAGAAGCGGCTCTTTGCACGGGTGAAGCAGAACAGCAGAGGCATTGCTTAAAGAATTTCCATTATAACAATTTGAAAGTAAAACTATTACTCACTTTCAAAACTTTGCTCAGAGTAATTTGCTTTATTTCCAACAGGGTTCTGGGACTCATGATAAAGCATTGATCAGAACTATGGTTTCTCGTGCCGAGATTGACATGAATGATATTAAGGCTCAATACAAGAAGCTGTATGGCAAATCCCTCCGCCAGGCTATTCTGGTATGTCCTTCTTTGTAGTTTAACATTAACTGCCCTTCGAAAGAAGATCACTCCCTTGTAGTTAATTATTAATTTTGTGTAATTGCTCATGAATTCACTCTATTTTCCTAAGTAGGGGTTTAAGACTTTCAGCTTAGCTGGCTGGTTTCAGTTTTGATAACTAAATCATAAAGGATCAAATCATATTATATAATGAATATTCATATCCATTTGCATGTTTATTATATACTCGATTTGCATGTTTATTATCACCCATTAAAGCCACTTTTAAAACACCATGAATATCACATTTTACAAGACTTCCATGTAAAATCACTCCTATCACATATATCCCACCAGATAAATGTGCCTACATTATAAAGAATCGATGATATACAAGGAAACCTTGTTTCACCTTAATCATGCTTCACCAGGGGAATTATAATTTGTCATCTCCCATACAATAATTTATTAAAAATCAACAAGAGCTGAAAATTCAAGTCTCTCCTATTTTTAACTGACTGCTTGCTATACACAATATTATTCCTTCGTTTGGATTCTGTAACTTATATTCAGGTGGAAGAGAACTGTCATGTCTCCCAAAACTGTCCCAAACTGTCTCCCAAAACTGTCATCTGTCTCCCAAAAGATCACTGTCAAAACCAAAACATAACACATATTACCCATCTATCTCTCTCGCAAATCCACAAATAACATGCTCTCTTTGGGGTAGATTTTATAAATGTACGCACGGGCGTACTTTTGTTCGTGCACCAGGCGCGAACAAAAGTACGCTGGATTTTATAAGATACGTGCAGTATTCCTCCACACAGTATTCAAAATGGCGTCGATCGCCTTTGCCCTCACTATGTCACAGGGGCCGACCGTCGGTACCTGTGACATAGTGAGGGCAAAGGCGATTGGCGCCATTTTGAGTACTGGCATTGGGCGGCCGGCGTGCAGGAGGCCACTCCCGGACCCCCGCTGGACTTTTGGCAAGTCTTGTGGGGGTCAGGAGGCCCCCCCCAAGCTGGCCAAAAGTCCCTGGGGGGTCCAACGGGGGTCCCGGAGCGACCTCCTGCACTCCGGCTGTCCGATGCCAATACTCAAAATGGCGCCGATAGCCTTTGCCCATACTATGTCATAGGGGCTACCGGTGCCATTGGTCAGCCCCTGTCACATGGTAGAAGCACAAGATGGCGCCGATGGCCATGTGACAGGGGCTGACCAATGGCACCGGTAGCCCCTGTGACAAAGGCTATCGGCGCCATGATGAAATCGGCACCGAGGGTGTGAGTGCAGGGGATGTCTTCCGAACCCTCCGCTGGACCACCAGGGAGTTTTGGTAAGTCTTGGGGGGGTCAGGAGGGTGGGGGGTTGCAACGTATTTGCACCCCGACGAATCCGAATCACGAATGCAACGTATGGCGTCCCTCTGCACATCCCTAATAAGTTCCACTGAATATCTGGGTGAAGTGAAAGGCATGCTGGGGTTTTTTTTTATATGGATCTCAGAGAGAGACATTAAATAGCTTCTAAAGAAAGACATTTTTTCAGTAATGTAAGAAAAACAATTCTGTGAAAAATGTAATATTAGCACTGACTGGAAAAGTGTGCTTTAGTTAGTCCTAACAGTTTCAAATCACATTCATTTCCCTGTTCTGTCCTTTACTTTGCAGGATGAAACTAAAGGAGATTATGAGACCATCCTCCTGGCTCTGTGCGGTCCTGACAATTAGGATTCTTCACATTCTTTAAGCATGCACAGCTTCAACATTTTGAAAATGTATTTGCTTTGGCTGTTTGAAATAAAAACACGTTTATCTCTTAAGTCCCATATAAGCAAGGTTAATCACTAAAAAATTAGAGTGTCAGAAAGCAAATAATGCAGAACCGATTCACAGTTTGAGAGCATCAGTGCCAAGTTGTTTCACCAGAGACAATTAGGGGAGGCAGGTGGTGGTCTGGTCAGGTCAGAACTAACACTGCCACTGATTCGCTGTTCTTTGCTACACTATTACAGTTTCCATGCAATAGGGGTTGTTTGAGAGCATTCTTTATCTAAACTCAAGCACTTCCCTTCAGTCATTCGTAAAAGAACTGCAGTGCATTTTAAGATCAAAAGAATTTTATTTTATAATCACAGTACAACAGAGTAAACAGTTCCCTAAATATTATCAAGCTGACAGGGTCATTTATCAAAATGCGTTAGAGCCCTAATGCGTGTTAAATGGGGTCTAAAGTGCGTTGCGAGCGAGATAAATATCGCAACACAAGTTAGCATATAAATTTTATTTTTGAGTATGCAAGTGAGAGGAGTAAATGCAAATTAGGGGCTCCTACTGCATTCTGCATACTAACACGGGATTTAGCATCAGAAATAACTACATCTTTTTTTTTTGCATTAGAGGGGAAAAAAATTTATTGCGTGACCGTGGTTATCACAGATCGTGGCTATTATCCCACGTGGTAAAATGAGGTCTTATATCAGATACACCTACCACGCCCTCCCAGGCCAATAAAAATACCTTTTATTACCTGGCCTGTCTGCCTAAAGCTATTATGTTTGTGGCAAGTTTACTGGTTGGGGGATACTGGCTGCTTCAGGATGCTTGTTGCAGACAACATCAACAATAGCAACAACAGCAACCACAAGAACAGGCAAGGGAAGTTCTAATCCCTCCTAGGGAAGTCTCTGCATTGGGGCCCGAGTCACTGGCCCTGCTGGGAGAGGGTCATGGCCCATGGCAGCACTTGGCACGCAGGCGGGCATGGCAAAGGAGATACAGGGAGCACAGCTTTCCTCCACAAGCCTCATTGCTGGGCATGCCAGAGGATTATGTTGTTAGCTCCCAGGCTATCCTGGAATTAAATGAAGAAATCTGATGGGATCTGGATCCAGTCACGGAAAGGTCCCAAGCTGTACTGGGCCTCAGCAAACTGTTGTGCGTTTCATGGCATCTGGGAGCCACACATGATTCCTTTATACTTAGGCAATCGTACCTCTGTGAAAATTTTGAGGACAGACTCTACTAGGGATGTGCATTCGTTTTCAACGAATGTGTCATCCGCAATGAATAGGTCCCTATTTGTTTGATTTGGGGGATCTGCGAAATGCATGGCGATCCCCCATGAATGAAACATATCATATTAGTTTCATTCGTTTGGTTCACAATGCTTTCATAGCAGCCTTTTGAAATAGGAGAAGGCCATGTGGGAGTATCCGTAGCAACAACCAGCCCTTTCCTGTGAGTCATAAGTGACCTCATAGCCCTGTCATACAGTGGGTCAGTCAGGTTGACAAGGAGACCAGAATGACAACGTATCAGAGCAAAGCATTTTCCTAATTCAGCCAATCGCTGCTCTCAGTGCTCTGAGATGCAGTTCCTGCTGTATTTCTACCTTAAGCAAACATAGCATGCAGTGCACTTTCTTCTTGGCTTCTAGTTGAGAAGGTTGTTGCTCTTTGAGCTCTCTCCGAGTGTCTCAAATCTTTATTCAATTGCTATTGCTACTTTGCTAGTTTGCTACAATTAATTTTCCATTGCTAAAAAGATATTTGTTCTTTTTTGCTGCTGTGCCTGCCAGGCAGCCAGGCTTTTTTTTACTGCACTTTTTTTTTTTATTGAACTCAGACTGTCTTTCTGTCTCTCCCACTGAGATAAGCTGTCAGCAATGGCATTTTGCTGTTGATCTTACCCCCCTGGGGTAGGTTGCAGGCAGGGTTTGTGTGGCATGGATGGGAGATAGTGTGAGAGTTCCAGTGGCTGCCTGGGAGTTGGTATTTTCAAACAACAAGCAGCATCACTGTAAGATTTGAGCTTTCTCAGACTCCTAGTGTTTTATCTGCAGTTTCATTTTTTGTGCACACAGAGCAGTCTCAGTTGTAGAGTACAGTAGACGCACTGGTTCAGTGAGTAATGTAACATCACCCAGTAAGGGCTCTCCATGGATGGACGAAAGAAGTATTGGAGACTTCAAATTGGAAGTGGGAATCCGTAAGTGCTTCAATAAACGTTGTAGAATAAAATTGCCTCCTGCCCCGGAGTCCACAAGGGCAAGGGTCTGATACTCTAAGGGTCCGGAGATCAAGGATACAGGAAGAGAGAGCAGAGGAGAAGGAGTGGTGAGACCTAAGAAGAGTAGGGATGTGAATTGTTTTTTGACAATTTAAAAAAATCGTCAGATATTTTTTAAATCGTCGAGTCGCGATACAATAGAAATCCCCCCGATTTATCGTGAAAAATCATAAATTGGGGGAGGGCGGGAAAACCGGCACACCAAAACAACCCCTAAACCCACCCCAACCCTATAAAACTAATCCCTTACCTTCCCCCACCCTCCCGAACCCCCTCAAAACTTTTTACGAGTATCTGGTGGTCCAGTGGGGGCGCGGAGACCGATCTCCTGCTCTCGGGCCATCGGCGCCATTGTGGCTGCTACTCAAAAATGGCGCCGATGGCCCGATAAAAAAAACAACCCACCTGACCCTTTAAAAATGACCCCTTAGCTTCCCCCACCCTCCCGAGCCCCCCAAAACATTTTAAAATTACCTGGTGGTCTAGTGGTGGTCCCGGGAGCGATCTCCCGTTCTCGGGCCGTCGGCTGCCACTCATAAAGATGGCGGCGATGGCCCTTTGCCCTTACCATGTGACAGGGTATCCATGCCATTAGCCGGCCCCTGTCACATGGTAGGAGCACTGGCTGGCCAGCGCCATCTTTAAAGATGGCCACCTCCATCGTAAAGATGGGCGCCACCATCGTAAAGATGGCCGCCGCCATCGTAAAAATGGCCACTGCCATCTTTAATGATGGCGCCGGCCATCCAGTGCTCCTACCATGTGACAGGGGCTGGCCAATGGCACGGATACCCTGTCACATGGTAAGGGCAAAGGGCCATCGGCGCCATCTTTATGAGTGGTAGCCGACGGCCCGAGAATGGGAGATTGGTCCCGGGGCCACCACTAGACCACCAGGTAATTTTAAAATGTTTTGGGGGGCTCGGGAGGGTGGGGGGAAGCTAAGGGGTCATTTTTAAAGGGTCGGGTGGGTTTTTTTTTTTATCGGGCCATCGGCGCCATTTTTGAGTGGCAGCCAAAATGGCACCGATGGCCCGAGAGCGGGAGATCGTTCCCCATGCCCCCACTGGACCGCCAGGTACTCGTAAAATGTTTTGGGGGGGTTTGGGAGGGTGGGGGAAGGTAAGGGGTCAATTTTAAAGGGTCGGGCCTCACTAAAAAAAATTAACGATGTGAATCAGAACCGATTCCGATTTACATCACCACCGATCAGATTTTTTTCTCCCTCTAGCCGAACCCGATCGTTAAGACGATCGGGCACACGATTCACATCCCTAAAGAAGAGTCCTCCCGCAGGACTTAGGTCTGCCAGTTTCCAGGACATATTGGGCAAGCTTGGACAGCATGACCAGCTTGTCTACAGTACATTCACAGTCCTAATTTCTTCTGCTTTCTTCTCTCTTTTGAAGACAGGTGACTGTGGCCTAGTTGCATAGGTTCCTTTTTGCCGGCTGCTGGGACCGAAGGAACAGGCCTGGGTGTAGGCTTGACCCGAACTTCACCCAGAAAGGGTCTCCTGGGAGCCTTGGTCTCTTGAACCTTATTGCGAAGTTGGCGATCGATCCTTGTTGCCAATTTCACTAATTCAGCCAAGGTCTCTGGCATCTCATGAGCGGTGAGTTCATCCTTCAGACGGGAGTTCAGTCCTTCAAAAAAGAGGGTCTTCAGGATCTCGGGTCCCAGGATAATTCAGACACCAGTGTTTTGAATTCGATAGCGAAGTCAGCTAGGGTTTTGTTCCCTTGCTTCAGGTGAACCAGAGAACATCCTGCTATGGTATACTGGGCAGGGTCATCGAAGACTGACAAACAGTTTAAGAAATCCTTCAATATCATGAAGAATCGGATCCTCGCGCTCCCACAGCGGAGAAGCCCAAGACAAGGCTCGTCCGTTTAGATACGACAGGATATAGGTAGTCTTGGCATAGGCTGTGGGGAAGTGGCCAGGTTGTAATGCAAAGTGCATGCAGCACTGATTAATGAAGTCTCTGCATCTCCAAACTTCACCCAAGAAGTGGGTAGGAGTTGCTAGAAGCACAGTGGTCTTGACCGTCACCTCTGACGATTTAGCTTCTTTACCTGAGGTGGAAGGCAAGTTCATCTGTGTGTGTAGTAGATTAAAGGCAGTGGTGAGTCCTTCCAGCGCAGTCTGCTGTTCGGAGATTCGCTGGGCCAGGTCTGGAATGGCCTGCAATGCAGTGAGCTGAGCCGGCTCCATGGAGTTAGCAATCTGTTATGATCATGTGTGTTTGGTGGATCCTTGCGTGCTGTGGAGATGACCACGCCCTCGGGGAGAAGCCCTGTGAGGAGCCACAGCACTTGGCTAGACTCTTACTACACAGAGACACAGATAGTTCTTTATTAGACAGCTTGAAGAGAGCCACCAGATGGCAGTAGTGAGGCAGTCCGTAGTTGCAGTCTCAGGGACCTCGGCAGAGGGAGCCCTTCTCTCCTAGATGACGTCAGGAGGTTACGCAGCAGTTTCCCAGCAAGGAGATACTGTGGATGAGATAGACTGAGAAGTTAGGGTACTCACTCGGTGTTAGCTATAGATATACAATTCCACCAGTATGTTGTAGAAGGTACAGGCACTGAGACAGGGAGAGCAGGCCCTCGAGGAGCAAGTACCTGTTCCCTGTAAGGCACCTGTAATAAAGCAGAGGGTTCCCGAGGAGCGGTTACCCAGGTTAGTGATTACCCCAAAGGGCAGAGAGAGCTTCCTGCGGCAGCACGGAAGTGGCAGAGTAGCATAGAAAGGAACGGATGCGAGTCCGGAGTCAAGTCCCTGCTAACACGTTAGAGCTAGCAAACTAGTGATGCTAATATACCCGGATGGTGTGACGTCAGCATGGTGGGTTGCATGTGCGCACACACTCTAGTAGGTACCTGGGAGGAACAATGGTGGGAGGCTGCACCATAGCCATTCTGGGGATGCCAGAGTGGTCAGCTTGTAGACGCTGCGGTAGCCATCTTACCCAGGTAAGTGGGAGGAGCCGAGAATAAGGTGAGGCAAGCGGGGCGAAGCCGTTGAAGAACGACAGATGCAACAGTCATCCAACGCCTTCATCCCCTTCTAGCAGTCAGGTAGCAGGCCAGCAAACCCCTGCCATGTGTGAGAAGTGACAACCCACCATGGAGGAAATGGGGTGATGTTCGGTAATGCTATCCCGGGGAAAGAGGCAGGCAGCCTCAAAAGTTGTAACCAGGAGCATCGGGGAAATGATTGCCCTTGATGACCAGCCCTTGCAGATAGTGGAGAATAGGTTTCAAGCGTTTGCTGAAGGTCTTAGCTCCAAATTACAAAGTCCCCTCCAGAACCACATTTAGCAGAGATGTCATCCCCAGCCTGTACAACCAGTGTTGAAATTGCATCCAAGCACTGCTAGCTAAGGCACAGGGGACTTTGCATTTCACCTGCAATATCTGGATTGCCATGAATGCTTCACACTCTTACCTCTCCTTGACAGCACACTGGTGGGACCTGACTGAGGCAGGGGCAGGCAGCAGCTCTATTAGTGGACAAGTATCAGAGTGGAGAAGGGCTTTACTGCACATCCACCTGATGTATGAGGCCCATACTTCAGCCAATATTCTAGCATGTATCAAACAGATGCTGGCAGACTGGCAGCTACACCAGAGAGACAGGAATCTCAATCTTCATGCAGGGTTTTTTGTCACAGACAATGGTGCAAACATGGTAAAGGCAATATCTGACGGGGTCTTTCAGAACATCCGATGTTTTGCACACACTCTGCACCTGGTAGTGAAGTCAGCTCTGGGGTTGGAGTCCAAACACCAAGAGAATGAATACCTACATACGTTAATACACAAGTGTAGGAACATAGCAGCGCACTTCCACAGAAGTGTGAAGGCAGGGCAGGTTCTCCGTAAAAAGCAGTCTGATTTGAGGATGCCTCACAAGCGTCTCATTCAAGACATTGGCACCCGGTGGAATTCCAGCTATATGATGCTGTAAAGGTTAGTGGAGCAGCAGACACCAGTTCATGACCTTTCTGTGGAAATTGACATAGGTGTGCAGAGTCCCCTAGGGCAGTGGTTCTCAACCTTTTTTTGGCTGGGACACACCTGACAGATGGTTCTCACATGCGGGACACACTGAACATGTGACCATCATGGGGCTAAATGTAAATATGCACTCTGCATCCACAGGAATCCCCTCAACCCCCAGCAATGAGTGCAGAGCAGATCTAGGGCATTACAACTCGCCATGCAAAAAAGATATTCTGGTCCTGATGACATCCCAGTAAAAGCAAAACAAACTTCTTTTACTACCAGGCAAAATAGCCTTCCTTATGAAAAGACAGTAATTTACCACTAATGCATATCCTATTTATTTATTTTATTTATTTATTTATTTTTCTATACTGACATTCGATTTGACATATCACAACGGTTTACATACAACATGATGTCAAAGGCAAGCCTTATAATGTCATGATACAGTGTAACAGATTAACTAACTAAGTACATACAACTTGCTTTACAAAATTGAAAAAACATAACATTGAGAAAACATAACAAATAAGATTGATACAAATGCCTACATGCTAGTTAAATATCTCACCTCGGTCTCACACACCCTTCACCAAGTACAGAAAAAACAAAAATTATAAATCTGGAGACAGAAACTGGAATGGAAAACCAAAAAAGCTACTCTGCATGCAGTGCAAACCTGGAGAAATGGAAAGAGAAATATAGCACCTAACAGACTCTCAGGATTTGCAATAATACACACAAACTAACCTGCACAAAGTTACACCGTATTATGGAGCACACTAAAACAGATGTACCTACAAATGTTGGTAAAAAACACCCAATAAATAAATAAATAAATAAATAAATGCATGAATGAATGAATGAATAAAGTGACAATCCTAGCTAAGAAATACAACTATTAAACCAGGCCCTAAACATTAATACATTTCCTATTGGGAAAACAGAATAAGCCAAGCTGCTATAGAGCCCCACACAGAAATAATTGTAAAGCTATACTAAAAATGTTACAAAATAGCTGCTGAACAGAATAATATCCAACAATAAAAACTCATAAAAATTATTAAAACATGTCCAAATATCAATAAAATATTTCAAAACAGCAGATATCGCATAATACCCAATAAAATGGCAGTCAATCAAGAAAAACAAATTAAAAAGCCACCTTTAGTTACCTTCTCCAGCAACTCTCCTTCTCCTTTCCCTTTCAGGCCAATAGCACTCACCAGAAGCAGCAAGGGGTGCTGAAGCTCTGTCCTCACAGTCCTCTTCCTTAGCGCCCACAACCAGTCACTCACACACACACCCCCAATTAGACCCCACGACCAGTCTCGGTCTCTCTCACACCAGTCATCTTCCTGTCCAGTCTCTCTCTCAATCACACTCATGGTCTCTTATATACAAGCTCTCGATCACACACAAATGCTCTCGCACCCATTCACACCAACTCTCACCCAGGCTTCCATTCACACCCACACACACACAAGTTCTCACCCAAGTATCCATTCACACAAGCTCTCACCCAAGCACCCATTCACACCAGCTCTCACCCAGGCTTCCATTCACACCCACACACACAAGCTCTCACCCAAGCACCCATTCACACCAGCTCTCACCCTGGCACACACACACACCAGCTCTCACCCAGGTATCCATTCACACCCACAAGCTCTCACCCATGCTTCCATTCACACCCAAACACACAAGCTCTCACCCTGGCACCCATTCACACACAGACACACACGCTCCCACCAAAAACGTATTCTTTCTTCACTGCAGGGATGGGCTCCTGTTCCGCCGTGGCTTTACTCTGGCGGACCTTCTTTTTGCGCCACCACGGGAATGGGCTCCTGTGGTGGCCTCGGTCGGGGTCGGGTTTCCTCTTCGCCGCCATGGGCTGTGGCGGCCTTGCTTCGTCGGGGTCAGGTTTCCTCTTTGCCACCATGGGGATGGGCTCCCGTGTGGCCTCAGTTGGGGTCGGCTTTCCTCTTCGCCGCCACGGTCCTGTGGCGGCTTTTCTTCATCGGAGTTCAACACTTCAATCCCTCCCACCCCACCCCCAGGCATTCTGTTCGTGTTATAACTATGGTAAATAGCCCCACCACCATTATTTCTTGCACCAGATCCTGCTTTTCATTAAAAATTAAATCTAAAATAGCTTCTTCTCTCATTGGTTGCTGAACCATTTGCTCTATGAAGCAGTCATTTATTCCATCCAGGAGTTTTACCTCCCTAGCATGTCCTGATATTACATTATAAGAACATAAGAACATAAGAAATTGCCATGCTGGGTCAGACCAAGGGTCCATCAAGCCCAGCATCCTTTTTCCAACAGAGGCCAAAACCAGGCCACAAGAACCTGGCAATTACCCAAACACTAAGAAGATCCCATGCTACCGATGCAATTAATAGCAGTGGCTATTCCCTACGTAAACTTGATTAATAGCAGTTAATGGACTTCTCCAAGAACCTATCCAAACCTTTTTTGAACCCAGGTACACTAACTGCACTAACCACACCCTCTGGCAACAAATTCCAGAGCTTTATTGTGCATTGAGTGAAATAGAATTTTCTCCGATTAGTCTTAAATGTGCTACTTGCTAACTTCATGGAATGCCCCCTAGTCCTTCTATTATTCGAAAGTGTAAATAACCGAGTCACATCTACTTGTTCAAGACCTCTCATGATCTTAAAGACTAGGGATGTGAATCGTTTTAGGACGATTAAAATTATCGTCCGATAATTTTAATATCGTCTTAAACCGTTATGGAACACAATACAATAGAGATTCTAACGATTTATCGTTATAAATCATTAGAATCGTGAGCCGGCACACTAAAACCCCCTAAAACCCACCCCCGACCCTTTAAATTAAATCCCCCACCCTCCCGAACCCCCCCCCAAATGACTTAAATAACCTGCGGGTCCAGCGGCGGTCCGGAACGGCAGCGGTCCGGAACGGGCTCCTGCTCCTGAATCTTGTTGTCTTCAGCCGGCGCCATTTTCCAAAATGGCGCCGAAAAATGGCGGCGGCCATAGACGAACACGATTGGATGGCAGGAGGTCCTTCCGGACCCCCGCTGGACTTTTGGCAAGTCTCGTGGGGGTCAGGAGGCCCCCCACAAGCTGGCCAAAAGTTCCTGGAGGTCCAGCGGGGGTCAGGGAGCGATTTCCCGCCGCGAATCGTTTTTGTACGGAAAATGGCGCCGGCAGGAGATCGACTGCAGGAGGTTGTTCAGCGAGGCGCCGGAACCCTCGCTGAACGACCTCCTGCAGTCGATCTCCTGCCGGCGCCATTTTCCGTACGAAAACGATTCACGGAGGGAAATCGCTCCCTGACCCCCGCTGGACATCCAGGAACTTTTGGCCAGCTTGTGGGGGGCCTCCTGACCCCCACGAGACTTGCCAAAAGTCCAGCGGGGGTCCGGAAGGACCTCCTGCCATCCAATCGTGTTCGTCTATGGCCGCCGCCATTTTTCGGCGCCATTTTGGAAAATGGCGCCGGCTGAAGACAACAAGATTCAGGAGCAGGAGCCCGTTCTGGACCGCTGCCGTTCCGGACCGCCGCTGGACCCGCAGGTTATTTAAGTCATTTGGGGGGGGTTCGGGAGGGTGGGGGATTTAATTTAAAGGGTCGGGGGTGGGTTTTAGGGGGTTTTAATGTGCCGGTTTTGCGATTTTTCGATTTTTCGATTTTTCACGATTTTTCACGATATTTTACCCCCCCAAACGGCAACAATATGATTCCCTCCCCCTCCCAGCCGAAATCGATCGTTAAGACGATCGAGGACACGATTCACATCCCTATTAAAGACCTCTATCATATCCCCCTCAGCTGTCTCTTCTCCAAGCTGAACAGCCCTAACCTCTTCAGCCTTTCCTCATAGGGGAGCTGTTCCATCCCCTTTATCATGTCGGTAGCCCTTCTCTGTACCTTCTCCATCACAACTATATCTTTTTTGAGATGCGGTGACCAGAATTGTACACAGTATTCAAGGTGCGGTCTCACCATGGAGCGATACAGAGGCATTATGACATTTTCCATTCTATTAACCATTCCCTTCCTAAAAATTCCTAACATTCTATTTGCTTTTTTGACTGCCGCAGCACACTGAGCCGACGATTTTAAAGTATTATCCACTATGATGCCTAGATGTTTTTCCTGGGTGGTAGCTCCTAATATGGAACCTAACATCGTGTAACTACTAGGGATGTGAATCGTGTGCCCTATCGTCTTAACGATTGAAATCGTCTGGCAGGAGAAGAAAATCATGTTTGGCACGATTTTTTAGTTAAAAAATCGTTAAAAATCGTTTTTTCCGATTAGTGCGCACTAACTGAAAATGATACAATTTGACACTTTTCAGGTCAGTTAAGGTCAGTTTAGGAATGAATATGTATTCCTATTGGCTGCCCTCTTATTTATTCATGTTACCAAGGTTCCCACTGACAGTATATGGGGGATGGGAAATGGAAACAGTTGGTAGCTTGACAAAACAAGTAATGTGATCAGTCAATGTGACTAGAACTTGTGCCCTAACCCTGATACCAGGGGTGTTGTGATCTTCCTGCACACAGTGCCCTAACCCTGATACCAGGGGTGTTGTGATCTTCCTGCACACAGTGCCCTATCCCTATTAATACCAGGAGTGTTGTGATCTTCCTGCACACAGTGCCCTAACCCTGATACCAGGGGTGTTGTGATCTTCCTGCACACAGTGCCCTAACCCTGACACCAGGGGTGTTGTGATCTTCCTGCACACAGTGCCCTATTCCTATTAATACCAGGAGTGTTGTGATCTTCCTGCACACAGTGCCCTATCCCTATTAATGCCAGGAGTGTTGTGATATTCCTGCACACAGTGCCCTAACCCTGACACTAGGGGTGTTGTGATCTTCCTGCACACAGTGCCCTATCCCTATTATTACCAGGAGTGTTGTGATCTTCCTGCACACAGTGCCCTATCCCTATTAATACCAGGAGTGGTGTGATCTTCCTGCACACAGTGCCCTAACCCTGACACCAGGAGTGTTGTGATCTTCCTGCACACGGTGCCCTAACCCTGATACCAGGGGTGTTGTGATCTTCCTGCACACAGTGCCCTATCCCTATTAATACCAAGAGTGTTGTGATCTTCCTGCACACAGTGCCCTATCCCTATTAATACCAGGAGTGGTGTGATCTTCCTGCACACAGTGCCCTAACCCTGACACCAGGAGTGTTGTGATCTTCCTGCACACAGTGCCCTATCCCTATTAATACCAGGAGTGTTGTGATCTTCCTGCACACAGTGCCCTAACCCTGATACCAGGGGTGTTGTGATCTTCCTGCACACAGTGCCCTAACCCTGGCACCAGGGGTGTTGTGATCTTCATGTACACAGTGCCCTATCCCTATTAATACCAGGAGTGTTGTGATCTTCCTGCACACAGTGCCTAACCCTATTAATACCAGGAGTGTTGTGATCTTCCTGCACACAGTGCCCTAACCCTGACACCAGGGGTGTTGTGATCTTCCTGCACACAGCGCCCTATCACTATTAATACCAGGAGTGTTGTGATCTTCCTGCACACAGTGCCCTAACCCTGATACCAGGGGTGTTGTGATCTTCCTGCACACAGTGCCCTATCCCTATTAAGACCTGCCTTTTCCACAGCTGGAGTCAGTGTGTGCAGTAAAGGAGACCTGCCTTTTCCACAGCTGGAGTCAGTGTGTGCAGTAAAGGAGACCTGTGCACACATAATGCAATGCACAGGAAGCAATGATGTGACTGCTGGAGTGGTGCACTGCCTGCCTACCTAGGCTTGAATATATTAATGCTGCAGTACTAATAAAAATAAATTATAATTCTGCTAAAATGCCACTAGCCTCACCAGTTACACTAGGCTAGTAGCCCAGTCAGACATTCACCACCACCTAATAATAATTAATTATTAATTCAGTGATATAATAAACCATTTAAAAAAAATTGAGTAGGTTAATATAATAGATGACTGTAGTAGATTGAATAAAGATCTGATGTTTCTGCTATCCTCACACCAAACAAAAGCAACACACAAGCAGAGAAGCCCTTCTTATAAAGCTGAGCTAGTGAGTTAAGTAGGAGGAAAAGTAAACATACTGGTGGCCAGTGTGGCTACTTAAAAAATACACTTACCAACAATCAATTACCACATATATTTGAACTGTGTAGTTCCAGCCAGGACCACCTTTCTAAAATGCACAGTGATTGGCAAATTCAACAAACATGCACTAGCATTTCACGTGCCTGCTATCAAAAATAATAAACAAACAAGTTCTAGTCTCATGAGTGATGATCATCACATTACTTTTTTTGTCAAGCTTCCAACTGTTTCCATTTCACATCCCCCCAACCATTACCTCAGTGGGAACCTTGGTAACATCAATAGATAAGAGCACAGCCAGCCAATAGGAATACATATTCATTCCTAACTGACCTTCACTGACCTGGAAAGTGTCAATTTGTATCATTTTCTGTTAGTGCGCACTAACGGAAGTTGTGATATGAGAAGAAGTGGCTCCATCTTGAAGCAATCTGGGTTAATATAAAACAGCAATGGAGAAATTTCTTTGATGCCTGGAGACTAGTTGGGGGTGTACTCAGGTCTCTTATTTTAAAAGTTTTGATACCAACTGCTGTTTTGAAGAGAGGGGTGGAGATGGACATGAATATTAGGCTACTATGTTGGAAAGGGAAAGGGATGGGGGTTCCTTTTTTCAAATAAATCCAAGTCCATGTCTCATTATAAATTGTCCAGATTAGCAGGAAAGAGGAGAGTGTAGAACAGTTGGGATTATTTTTGAAAGAACAGTTGCGATAATTTTTTTTGCAGTCTATGGGGTAGAGTATTGTTCTCCTTTTGGATGTCTGTTTTTCTTTATCAATGTATTCTTTATCAGTAATTTTTTTGGCTGTGTTTCTTGGCTGCTCATTGCATGCATTGTGCGTTGATACCTGAAAGTTTGTTTTTTACTGCCATCTAGTGTCCAGTTCCCAGAATGTCATCTTGGGTTTTATAAATTGTACAACTGAAATAAAGGTTAACAAAAAAATAAGGTGATAGCTTTTGAACAGATTAACATAATACATTTCTTGATTAGCTTTCAAAAACTATTACTTCCTTCCTCATGTCAGAATAGATTATATGACCGTACATACTGGGGCAGATTTTATAAAAGTACGCCAGATTTCAATAGATACACGCGTAGCCGTTAAAATCAGGGGTTGGCGCATGCAGGCTGCCCAAAATCGGCAGCCTGCATGCGCTGAGCCGTGTAGCCTGCCTCTGTTCCCTCCGAGGCCGCTCCGAAATCAGAGCGGCCTCGGAGGGAACTTTCCTTCCATCCCCCTGCACCTTCCCCTCCCTTCCCATACCTAACCCCCCCCCCCCCCGGCCCTATCTAAAGCCCCCCCCCCCACACACACCTTTGTTGCACAAGTTACGCCTGCCCAAGGCAGGCGTAACTTGCGCGTGCCGGGCCGGCCACCAGCGCGCCATGATCCGGTCCGGGGCCTGGTCCGGAGGCCACGGCCATGCCCCCGGAACACCCCTGACGATGCGCAGGCCACGACACGCCCCCAACATGCCCCCCCCCCCCCAGGAAAGCCCCGGGACTTAAGCGCGTCTCGGGGCTTTGCGCGCGCCAGCAGCCTATGCAAGATAGGTTCAGCGTGCGCAGGGGGGTTTTGGGGTAGGTTTTCGGGGGTTACGCGCGTAACCTACGTGCATAACCCTTTGAAAATCTACCCCACTGTGAACATGTATTGTAGCTCGGCAGTACCCTTGGCTACCCCATGGTTCCACCAGCCCTGTCCTAGGCAAGTCAAATAAAAACAATTCTTTCCAAGTTCACTTCTTTCTCTAACTCTTCCACTTCCTTAACAGATACCACCTGATATTGGTGAAGTAAGGTGTGCCAGTGTTTTACTGCCTAGACTTCACTCAAAGACCCTTATTAGAATCTGGGCTTTACAAGCACTAACATGATTAAATTTGACTTATTAACCAGAGGGAGAACACTAAGGAAATCTACTGTGATAGCATTTAACTTTTATAAGGGAGACTATAATAAAATGAGGAAAATGATTAGCAAAAATTGAAAGAAGAAGCTGGAAAGGTTAAGTTTACATTAAGCATGGACATTGTTTAACAACATCATTTTGGAAGCCCAGGCCAGATGTATTCCATGCATTAAAAAAGGTGCGAATAAACATATAAAAAAGGTGAGCCAATACATATGGGGCAGAGCAGATTTTAAAAAATTCGCACATGCGTCCATGTGTGCGTGCTACCCGGCGTGTGCACACGGCCGCGCCAATTTTATAACATGCATGCGCCGGTGCGCGCATGTTATAAAATTTGGGGCAGCGCGCACAGGGGTAGATTTTTTTAAAAAGCGCGTTCGCATACTTTTGTTTGCGCACCAGGCGCAAACAAAAGTATGCTGGATTTTATAAGATACGCGCGTATCTTCTAAAATCCTGGATCGGCGCGCGCAGCCTGTCACCGTTCCCTCCGAGGCCGCTCCGAAATCGGAGCGGCCTCGGAGGGAACTTTCTTTCGCCCTCGCCTCACCTTCCCCTCCCTTCCCCTACCTAACCTACCCCCCCCGGCCCTATCTAAACCCCCCCCTACCTTTATCCACGGATTTACGCCTCCCGGAGGGAGACATTAAATCCACACACGCCAGCGCGCTGCTGGCACGCCGAGACTCGACCCGGGGGCGGTTCCGGAAGGCGCGGCCACGCCCCCTGAAATGCCGCGGGCCGAAACCATGCCCCGGATCCCGCCCCCGAAACGCTGCGCCCCGCCCCCGAAATGCCGCGCCATCGGGTCCCGCCCCCCTCGACACACCCCCGACACGCCCCCTTCCAAAAACCCCGGGACCTACGCGCGTCCCAGGGCTCTGCGCGTGCCGGCGGCCTATGGAAAATAGGCGCGCCGGCGCGCAAGGCCCTGCTCGCGTAAATCCAGGCAGATTTACGCGAGCAGGGCTTTTAAAATCCGTCCGTAAGTAAACTTGATTAATAGCAGTTAATGGACTTCTCCTCCAAGAACTTATCCAAACCTTTTTTGAACCCAGCTACACTAACTGCACTAACCACATCCTCTGGCAACAAATTCCAGAGCTTTATTGTGCATTGAGTGAAAAAGAATTTTCTCCGATTAGTCTTAAATGTGCTACTTGCTAACTTCATGGAATGCCCCCTAGTCCTTCTATTATTCGAAAGTGTAAATAACCGATTCACATCTACTCGTTCTCATGATCGTAAAGACCTCTATCATAACCCCCTCAGCCTTCTCTTGTCCAAGCTGAACAGCCATAACCTCTTCAGCCTTTCCTCATAGTTGGAGCTGTTCCATCACCTTTATCGTTTTGGTTGCCCTTTTCTGTACCTTCTGCATCACAACTATATCATTTTTGAGATGTGGTAACCAAAATTGTACATAGAATTCAAGGTGCGGTCTCACCATGGAGTGATATAGAGGCATTATGATATTTTCCGTTTTATTAACCATTCCCTTCCTAATAATTCCTAACATTCTGTTTGCTTTTTTGACTGCTCCAGCACACTGAGCTGACGATTTTAAAGTATTATCCACTATGATGCCTAGAACATTTTCCTGGGTGGTAGCTCCTAATATGGAACCTAACATCATGTAACTACAGCAAGAGTTATTTTTTCCTATATGCAACACCTTGCACTTGTCCATATTACATTTCATCTGCCATTTGGATGCCCTGTCTTGCAAGGTCCTCCTGTAATGTATCACAATCTGCTTGTGATTTAACTACTCTGAATAATTTTGTATCATTCCTAAATTTGATAACCTCACTCGTCGTATTCCTTTCCAGATCATTTATATATATATTGAAAAGCACCGGTCCAAGTACAGATCCCTGAGGCACTCCACTATTTACCCTTTTCCACTGAGAATATTGACCATTTAATCCTACTCTCTGTTTCCTGTCTTTTAACCAGTTTGTAATCCACGAAAGGACATCATCTCCTATCCCATGACTTTTTAGTTTTCGTAGAAGCCTCTCATTAGGGACTTTGTCAAAGGCCTTCTGAAAATCCAAATACACTACATCTACTGGTTCACCTTTATCCACATGTTTATTAACCCCTTCAAAAAAATGAAGCAGATTTGTTAGGCAAGACTTCCCTTGGGTAAATCCATGTTGACTGTGCTCCATTAAACCATGTCTTTCTATATGCTCTACGATTTTGATCTTGAGAATAGTTTCCACTATTTTTCCCAGCACTGAAGTCAGGCTCATTGGTCTATAGTTACCCGGATCACCACTGGAGCCAGAGTGGGGATGTGGCACAGAGAAAGTGGCCATGCCAGATCATAAAGCAAGCATAAGCAGCACCCTGTAAGCTACTACTTCTTCCCTCACCTCATTATGCTATGGTCACAAAGAACCATTTCTCCTGACACAGGCCATAACTAAAGCAGCTGGCAAGAGAGTTCCTTGACCCATACCAAAAAAGAATCACCAGCACAGATTTATATGACACGCTGTCTTGCAGAACCCATCAAGGACTTGGACAAAGATGCACTGGCTTATTGGGCACACAGATCCGCAATATAGCCAGACTTAGCCAAGATTCCTCAGTGCTATCTTTTCTACCCACCAACCAGCATGCCCAGTGAACATGTCTTCTCAATGACAGGGCACATTATGAACCCTCATCACTTGAAGCTGGTGCCAGAGTTGATAGAAAAGATGGTCTTTTTGAAAATAAATCTACTGGGGTTTCCAGAATTTCTATGTGAATGACAAGATGACTGAGAGTACCTTAAAGGTCTTGTTGCCACATGCCTACCTAACATGCCTAGATGTACCACCTTAAGTGTTTTTCTGATACTGCTCTGCCTACCTGCTATGCCCTGGATGTACCACCTTAGAGGATCTTGCTGCTATTGCTCTACTTACCAGCCATATCTCTGATTTACTTCTTACAGGCCTTACTGGTCTATTTACAATCTCAGCTTAGTTATACAAAGGTGTCTAAACCCCCAAAGTGTAGAGTGTGGTTCATAGTAAAGAGCACAAAAGTATCTAATCACCCAAGTTATGGAATATGATAACATTTGTACAATGTTCTCTCAACAAGCTAGGTTGAGAGAATATTGTACAAATCTCATCTTTCTGTGAGTTTCCTCACTCCGAATGACATCAAATCTTCACAAGAGTGCACTGTTCTGTTCGTACGTCTCACTCTGCATGTAAAAGTGGCCCCTATCCCCTACACTACTACCTAAACCTCACCTCAAGTTATTATGTGGGCCTTCTATAGTAGCATAAATAGCTGCTTCCTATGGTACCACCCCCAGAGGCTCTCTATCTCTCTCTCCCCCACCTCCTCTCAGGCCCTTCCCAGCCTAAAAATGCACAAAAGGGAATTTGCAAAAAAATTATAAATTGTGTTATGGGCATATTGCATGACATCACACAGCTTAACACAATTGAAAAAGGTGTAGTTACTTTCAACGTTAAAACTATGTGATATCGTGTGTTATGGCTTTGCAAAGCCAGTCCACTTTTACGGAATTCCTACCCCCAACTCCTCCCCAATCCCTCCCTTTTTAAAAATTTGCATCGCACCATGCATTATGGTGCTTATTGCATGTGTTAAGGCATTTTTCGCAGATCTGAGGTAGAGATGATGCAAGGCCTGGAACGCCGGAACCAAGATATCCTCGATAGATGCAGGTTAATCCAGGAGGAAGGCAGGTGAGTGCAAGGCCCCGGAGAGCAGGTACCTAGGAGCCTGATGAGCTGGGAAACCTGGAGAGTAGATAGGAGTGAAGCAATACCCCTGAGGAGCGGGTGCCTTGAGCATCCTTGCTGAAACAGCAAAACCCCGGAGGGTAGGTAGGAGCGAATAAGGCCCCCGAGGAGTGGGTACGTAGAATGCCCTAGTGTAGCCAGCGTAACCCCGGAGGGTTTGTAGGAGCGAGAACTCATAGCGGGTGTCTCTGAAGGAAGTCAAAATTAGCTAAAGCACAATCCTTGTTAACTCGTAGCTGGATTGGAGATTGGAGGCTAAGTACCCAGAAGTAGTGACATCATGCGGCGGGGACGCCCTCGAGGTTCCCGCCAAGATGTATTCAAAAGAGAGGGTGGCACGTGTATGCCCTAAGTGTCCTTGGTGTAAGAATGGCAAACGCAATCGCTCATGCCAGTCTGGGGACACTGGAGAGGTTGGCGGAGAGAGGCGGAGGCGGCCATTTTGGCCAGAGGAGAGGGAAGAGAAAGAAAAGAGGTGAGACAGAGAGGGCGCAGCCATCTCCGACCAATGGGCGCAACACCAATATTTAAAATTATGCATCTTGCTCACTTCAGTGGTGCACAGGAGGCCTCACGCTGCCATAAGAGCATGTGTGTTGCTGCCCTAGCCATACATATGCATAAGTGAATTGTGTCAACATTATTGGAACTTAACAGATAAGCAAACAGTAGGTTACAATGACATGCATGCCTGGATAAACCCTCAGTCTCCATAAATGTTGTGATGAAAATGAAGGCCTTATGTCCCCTTACTCTCCCTGCTCCCTCCTCTATCCATTCCCCCAGCTTAATCCAGTTGCAGCAGCCCTTCACCTTCCCAGCAAGAATGGGTGGGTGCAGGGGCAGATTGGCCTATCGGGGCTTCAGGCATGTCCCGGTGGACTGGTCAGGACAGTCACATGTCTTATGTTGACTGCAGCAGCCCCCATGTTCAAGGAGCCACTGTGATCAACACCCGGCCCAACAGCAGCTATTCCACAGAGCTGGAGTCTCCCCCAAGACTCTCCACTCATTTCTATTGCTTCTCCTGCAGTTGAAGCCATAGATCCATGTCCTCTGCTTCTCTAATTCAGCCCTCTACCCTGCTGCTGCAGTCATGTGCATATATGGTCCTGCATTTTTGCTTTTTTTCTCTTTTTTGCAGTATCACCAATATGCTGTGGTACTGCCCTCCCTCCCCGTGATGACAGAAAATACCTTCACTCACACCAGCAAATGCCCCTCCTCCCCAAAATACCCCTGCAGCAATCACTTCATTTCCTTGACCAACAAGAATCCTCAGGCAGGAAGTGAGATGTGATTTAAGGGCATACTGGTGGGGTTCCCACCTCCTACCAACAGAAATTGTGCATCCCACACCAGCGACGCTCAGCACTGGTGGGGAGGTCAAGCACCGCTAGTGAAAGAAGACATCAGGGCTTCTCCAAAGAAGAGCCACTGTTGGGGAAGCCAGGCTCTACCAGAGAAAGAAAAGCATCGGGCCCAGCCCAGAGAAGAGCCACAGGGTGGAAGGCCAGGCTCCATCAATGAAAGAAAAGCAGCAGGCCAACCCCACCAGTGAAAGAAGACCCAGATAAGGAGGAAGGGAGGGGCCTGGATGAGAGAGAAAGGAAGGAAGCGAGATGAAGGGAGTGAATGAGAGGGGTGAGAGAATGTAGAAGAGTGGAGTTAATGAGGAAGGAAAAAGAAGGGAGAAGGGATGGAATATGAGGGCCTAAATGAAAGGAAGGGACAGAATGAGAGAGGAAAGTTGGAAAGGGAGGGAATATGATGGAGGGAATATGAAGAGTGAGTGGAGGGAGAGAACATAAAGGAGATCTGTGTGCCAGCCAGTGGAGCTCTCTCCTCACCCTAACAGAAAGACAACCTAGAGTTGCAGTATCCTAATTTGTCAGTAGGAAGAGGAAGAACATTAGATGTGTGGGAGGTTGAGAGTGGGAGGGTAAGGAAAGGGAAAGAGTTGGGTAATTAGGGAAGGGAAGGCAGAATTAGGCCTAGCATTACCAGGAGCACATAGCAGCAGTGGTGGAAGAGAGGGAGGGAGGGACCCGGTGGGGCCAAAATAAAGAAGGAGGGGGAGAGAGAGTGTGGTAGATGAAGAAATAAAATGTATCCAGCTGGCAACAGAAGAAAGGAAGGTGGTGGAGACTAGAGTCCCTGGTGTGAGTATGTGCATGAGTGAGGAGGTATGAGTGTGTGTGCGCGTGTGTGTGTGTGTGTGTGTGTGTGTGTGTGTGTATGAGAGAGGGAGGGAGTGTGTGAGAGAGTGCCTGTATATGTATGTAGGAGAGAGAGGTGATGGCACATGAGGGAGAGAATGTATGTGAATAGGAGGGCGTGCATAAGAGAGTATGTATATGAGTAGGAGGGGGAGGGTGTGCATGAGTAGGATTGCCAACTGGCTCCAGATTTTCAGGACATGTTTGATTCAGTCCTGGTTTTACTCCCCTGCATGCAGATACTTATAGCCTTGTTTTTCTTAGGAAATGCAATAGGGAAATCAGAATAAGTTCCAGCATGCAATGGGGTAAAAACCAGGATTAGATCAACCTGTTCTGAAAATCTGGAGCCAGTTGGCAGCCCTATGCATGAAAGAGAGAGCATGTGTGTGAGTAGGAGGGGGACAGAGTAGGAGAGAGAGCGAGGGAGTGCAAAACAGAGAGCATGCATGTAAGAATGAGAGGGAAGGAAAGGAGTATATATGAGAGATAACATGTGTGAGAGTGAGAGAGAGCATTAGGGATGTGAATCGTTTTTCAACGATTAAAATTATCGTCCGATAATGTTTATATCGTCTTAAATCATTATAGAACACGATACAATACAAATTCTAACGATTTATCGTTAAAAATCGTTAAATCGTGTTAGTGCGCACTAACTCGAGTTAGTGCGCACTAACTCCCCGTTAGTGCGCACTAACTCGATTTAGTGCGCACTAACTGAAAATGATACAAATAAACACTTTCCAGGTCACTGAAGGTCAGTTAGGAATGAATATGTGTTCCTATTGGCTGGCTGCCCTCTTATCTATTGATATTACCAAGGTTACCACTGAGGTGATGGTTGGGGGGATGGGAAATGGAACTGGAAACTAACGAACACCAACAGAAAATGAAACAAAGTGTTCACACTTCCCAGGTCAGTAAAGGTCACTTAGGAATGAATATGTATGTATGTATTCCTATTGGCTGGCTGTGCTCTTATCTATTGATGTTACCAATATGGTTGGGGGGATGTGAAATGGAAACAGTTGGAAGCTTGACAAAAAAAGTAATGTAATGATCAGCACTCACGTGACTAGAACTTGTTTGTTTATTATTTTTGTTAGCAGGCACCTGAAATGCTAGTGCATGTTGAATTTGCCAATCACTGTGCATTTTAGAAAGGTGGTCCTGGCTGGAACTGTACACAGTTCAAATATATGTAATTGATTGTTGGTAAGTGTATTTTTTAAGTAGCCACACTGGCACCAGTATGTTTACTTTTCCTCCTACTTAACTCACTAGCTCAGCTTTGTAAGAAGGGCTTCTCTGCTTGTGTGTTGTTTTTGTTTGGTGTGAGGAGAGCAGAAACATCAGATCTTTATTCAATCTACTACAGTCATCTCTTACAGTGCCCTATCCCTATTAATACCAGGAGTGTTGTGATCTTCCTGCACACAGTGCCCTAACCCTGATACCAGTCTGAGACAGCTCCCTCCCTGCATTACTAGTGAGAGGCTGGCTTCACAGACAGGGGGGAGCTGCCTGACCCTCACTCCTGACTTCCCCCATGTCCCAGCTAGTGAATGGTGTGTGGGTGAGGGGGGGGGGGGGAGGATGGTGAAGTCTGAGACAGCTCCCTCCCTGCATTACTAGTGAGAGGCTGGCTTCACAGACAGGGGGGAGCTGCCTGACCCTCACTCCTGACTTCCCCCATGTCCCAGCTAGTGAATGGTGTGTGGGTGAGGGGGGGGGGGAGGATGGTGAAGTCTGAGACAGCTCCCTCCCTGCATTACTAGTGAGAGGCTGGCTTCGCAGACAGGGGGGAGCTGCCTGACCCTCACTCCTGACTTCCCCCATGTCCCAGCTAGTGAATGGTGTGTGGGTGAGGGGGGGGGGGGAGGATGGTGAAGTCTGAGACAGCTCCCTCCCTGCATTACTAGTGAGAGGCTGGCTTCACAGACAGGGGGGAGCTGCCTGACCCTCACTCCTGACTTCCCCCATGTCCCAGCTAGTGAATGGTGTGTGGGTGAGGGGGGGGGGGAGGATGGTGAAGTCTGAGACAGCTCCCTCCCTGCATTACTAGTGAGAGGCTGGCTTCACAGACAGGGGGGAGCTGCCTGACCCTCACTCCTGACTTCCCCCATGGCTAGTGAATGGTGTGTGGGTGAGGGGGGGGGGGGGAGGATGGTGAAGTCTGAGACAGCTCCCTCCCTGCATTACTAGTGAGAGGCTGGCTTCGCAGACAGGGGGGAGCTGCCTGACCCTCACTCCTGACTTCCCCCATGTCCCAGCTAGTGAATGGTGTGTGGGTGAGGGGGGGGGGGGAGGATGGTGAAGTCTGAGACAGCTCCCTCCCTGCATTACTAGTGAGAGGCTGGCTTCACAGACAGGGGGGAGCTGCCTGACCCTCACTCCTGACTTCCCCCATGTCCCAGCTAGTGAATGGTGTGTGGGTGGGGGGGGGGGGGGGGGGGAGGATGGTGAAGTCTGAGACAGCTCCCTCCCTGCATTACTAGTGAGAGGCTGGCTTCACAGACAGGGGGGAGCTGCCTGTCCCTCACTCCTGACTTCCCCCATGTCCCAGCTAGTGAATGGTGTGTGGGTGAGGGGGGGGGGGGGGGGGTGGATGGTGAAGTCTGAGACAGCTCCCTCCCTGCATTACTAGTGAGAGGCTGGCTTCACAGACAGGGGGGAGCTGCCTGACCCTCACTCCTGACTTCCCCCATATCCCAGCTAGTGAATGGTGTGTGGGTGAGGGGGGGGGAGGATGGTGAAGTCTGATACAGCTCCCTCCCTGCATTACTAGTGAGAGGCTGGCTTCACAGACAGGGGGGAGCTGCCTGACCCTCACTCCTGACTTCCCCCATGTCCCAGCTAGTGAATGGTGTGTGGGTGAGGGGGGGGGGGGGGGAGGATGGTGAAGTCTGAGACAGCTCCCTCCCTGCATTACTAGTGAGAGGCTGGCTTCGCAGACAGGGGGGAGCTGCCTGACCCTCACTCCTGACTTCCCCCATGTCCCAGCTAGTGAATGGTGTGTGGGTGAGGGGGGGGGGATGGTGAAGTCTGAGACAGCTCCCTCCCTGCATTACTAGTGAGAGGCTGGCTTCACAGACAGGGGGGAGCTGCCTGACCCTCACTCCTGACTTCCCCCATGTCCCAGCTAGTGAATGGTGTGTGGGTGAGGGGGGGGGGGAGGATGGTGAAGTCTGAGACAGCTCCCTCCCTGCATTACTAGTGGGAGGCTGGCTTCACAGACGGGGGGGAGCTGCCTGTCCCTCACTCCTGACTTCCCCCATGTCCCAGCTAGTGAATGGTGTGTGGGTGGGGGGGGGGGGTGGATGGTGAAGTCTGAGACAGCTCCCTCCCTGCATTACTAGTGAGAGGCTGGCTTCACAGACAGGGGGGAGCTGCCTGACCCTCACTCCTGACTTCCCCCATGTCCCAGCTAGTGAATGGTGTGTGGGTGAGGGGGGGGGGGGGGAGGATGGTGAAGTCTGAGACAGCTCCCTCCCTGCATTACTAGTGAGAGGCTGGCTTCACAGACAGGGGGGAGCTGCCTGACCCTCACTCCTGACTTCCCCCATGTCCCAGCTAGTGAATGGTGTGTGGGTGAGGGGGGGGGAGGATGGTGAAGTCTGAGACAGCTCCCTCCCTGCATTACTAGTGAGAGGCTGGCTTCGCAGACAGGGGGGAGCTGCCTGACCCTCACTCCTGACTTCCCCCATGCCCCAGCTAGTGAATGGTGTGTGGGTAAGGGGGGGGGGGAGGATGGTGAAGTCTGAGACAGCTCCCTCCCTGCATTACTAGTGAGAGGCTGGCTTCACAGACAGGGGGGAGCTGCCTGACCCTCACTCCTCCGGGGTATTGTGATCTTCCTGCACACAGTGCCCTATCCCTGATACCAGGGGTGTTGTGATCTTCCTGCATGCAGTGCCCTATCCCTATTAATACCAGGAGTGTTGTGATCTTCCTGCATGCAGTGCCCTATCCCTATTAATACCAGGAGTGTTGTGATGTTCCTGCATGCAGTGCCCTATCCCTGATATCGGGATGTGTGCAAGAAGATCACAACACCCCCGGTATCAGGAATAGGGCACTGTGTGCAGGAAGATCACAACACCCCCAGTATCAGGAATAGGGCACTGTGTGCAGGAAGATCACAACACCCCTGGTATTAGGGATAGGGCACTGTGTGCAGGAAGATCACAACACTCCTGGTATTAATAGGGATAGGGCACTGTGTGCAGGAAGATCACAATACCCCTGGTATCAGGGTTAGGGCACAAGTTCTAGTCACATTGACTGATCACATTACTTGTTTTGTCAAGCTACCAACTGTTTCCATTTCCCATCCCCCATATACTGTCAGTAGGAAACTTGGTAACATGAATAAATAAGAGGGCAGCCAATAGGAATACATATTCATTCCTAAACTGACCTTAACTGACCTGAAAAGTGTCAAATTGTATCATTTTCAGTTAGTGCGCACTAACTCCCAGTTAGTGCGCACTAACTCGAGTTAGTGCGCACTAATCGGAAAAAACGATTTTTAACGATTTTTTAACTAAAAAATCGTGCCTAAGACGATTTTCTTGCCCTGCCACACGATTTCTATCGTTAAGACGATATGGAAAACGATTCACATCCCTAGAGAGCATGCTTTTGTTAGTGTGTGCCTATGAGAGAGAGAGAGAGAGAGAGAGAGAGGAGATAGTTTGAGGGTCCCCCTCCCTCCCCCCTCCCTCCCCCCTCACAAGCCCATGACAATCTCAGATTGACTAGAAACCAAAAGATCCCAGGTATGGAGAGTGAGGAATATTTTTAAATCTTTTATTAGTTTTAATTATTGGGTGTCATTTGATGGGTCTGCAGTTAGGAAATGTTTAATTGGTGTTTGGGATATTTAAAAAAAATATTTAATTATTAGATGTTCTTTTGTTCTGTTTGTCACCTGGTTAAAACTATTTATTCTTTTTATTAATATGGTTTTACTATTATGATTATTTTATATTTCATGATTTTATTGTTTAATGTTTAGTGAGGACTGTTAATGTTTCAGTTTTTCCATTGTTGCACTACATACAACATACATAGTTTCCTGTTCAGTTTTTGTCTGCAGGTTTCTATTTGTGTTTCATGGTCTCTTTTTTATTCTGTATTTGGTGAAAATGTGTTTGTGTTCTGCATGTGACTGAGATGAAATATTCTGCTAGTGTGTAGGGATCTATAGTAGCTTGGCTTGTTCTGTTTCCTAATAGCAGATGTATTGATGTTTCAAGGCCTGGTGTAATATTTGCAGTGATTCCTTTTTCACAGGAAGACAACACTGTTACTGTTTGAAGCTTGACAATTAGATCTGTTTTGGTATAGGATGTTTACTATAATGTAATTCAACTTATGACTGCTTAAGAGTCAAGACCACACCCAACATGTGTTACATACAGTAGGACTAATGCCATATTAATTACAAGTGTCTTTTTTGAAGTGCTTTCTTGCTGGTACCTCAGTAGTGCATGTAAATATAAGGTTTTTGGAAGTGCTTTTTTTACACAGAAGAAGACTGCACTTTGATATCTTTTTTTCGTGTAAGCTCTGTTATTAATGCATACTTTTTAATTGGGAAGCAGAGAACAAGGCTGTAAGAATCACCACACACATGCCTCCACCATTCACCTATCTCCCTCTTCCCCAGTGCACAGATGCTGGGGAAACATGGGAGACAGGTGATAGAGTTCCTGAGAGTGCGGCTGGGTTGTCAGATTCCCAGAAATAGTATCACTGACACGATATGATACTCCTCTGGGAACTTTGATCCCTGTCTCCTACTCTTCCCCAGCATTTCGAATTACCAAAAGGGCCCGACTCCAAGGGGGTCCCCCCCACCCCACTTTGCCTTCTTGCTGATTTCACCCATATCACACCCATAATCACACCATATCACACCCATATCACACAGCCATCTCATCCCTCGCTTCAGGCAGTAGATTGCCTTGAGCTGCCCCTAGGTGAGAGGAAGCGTGTATGTGTGTGTGTGTCTCAGCGGGTGAGAGGGAGTGTGTGTATGCATATGTGTGTCAGTGGGTGCGAGGGAGTGTGTGTTTGTATGTGTGGGGTGTGTGTGTGCGTGAGAGGGAGGGTGAGAAGGAGCATATGAATGTATGTATGTGTCAGTGGGTGTGAGGGAGAGTGTGTGTGTGTGTGTGTGTGTGTGTGTGTGTGTGTGTGTCAGCATATGTATCTGAGGGAGTAGAAAGTTTGGGCATTCCCCTCACCCTCACTAATCCAGAGAATCTCAAGGTGAAATTTTTAAAAATGTTATATGAGTTTAATTATTGGATGTTCAGCTGTTTTGTAATATTCTTTTTATTGGTGTGGCTTTATAATTGCTGATATATATATATATATATATATATTTCTTGATCTCATTATTTGATGTTTTATGAGGAATGGTAATGTCTCTTTTTTTTCCATCGTTTCACTGCATACAGAATCTGGCTTACTGCAATTTCCAGTTCAGTTTTTGTTTGCAGGTTTCCATTTATATTTTATGGTCTCTTTATGCTAAATTTGGTGAGGACTGTTTTCTGCATGTGTGACAGAGGTGAGGTATTCTGTGTAAGGAGTTAAGGTAGATTAGCTTGTTCTGTTTTCCAAATGGGATATGTATTGGTGTTGTAATACCTGATGTAATGCCTGATGTAATACTTGTAGTGTTTCCTTTCATAGGTAGAGTTGTCACTGTTTGACTGCTGGCTGTTAGTATTGTTTCAGTATTGTAGGTTTAATATTTAATTATAATTGTATATGTAAAACATTCTGAGAGTTGAGCACACACCCAAATGTGTTACAATAGGCTTAATGCAATATAAGATCCAAGTGTCTTTTTATTTTATTTTTTGCCATTTGTCGCTGTGCCCGGGATTGCGGGCTGGCTGTCGGCCGGTGCGCACAATCTCACCTGCCTGGAGGCAGGCGCAACTTGAAGTTTAAAGGTCAGGATGGGGGTTTAGGTAGGGCTGGGGGGCGGGTTAGGTAGGGGATGGGAAGGGAAGGTGGGGGGTGGCGGAAGGAAAGTTCCCTCCGAGGCCGCTCCGATTTCAGAGCGGCCTCGGAGGGAATAGGGAAAGCCATCAGGGCTGTCCTAGGGCTCCACGTGCGCAAGGTACACAAGTGTGCACCTTCTTGCACGCGCCAACCCCAGATTTTATAACATGTGCATGGCGGCGTGAGCATGTTATAAAATCGGGCATAGATTTGTGCGTACCGGGTTGCGCGCACAAATCTACGCCCATGCGTACATTTTAAAATTTGGCCCTCTGAGTGTTGGGAGCCACACAGCAGAGGAGATCTGTGTAGCCAAATGCAAAAGTGAATGTAACTAATTTAGCCAGCTGCCTACATCACACCAACTTCTTTGTTCTGCATTTATAGATAGAAGGCACTGGCCCATTGTGATAAGTTCATTTCTCTGTCTCCTTGATCCCTTTGTTTTAAAAGGTGGAAGATATACTGATGGGGCTTTCAGTGCTTCTATAGCTCTTTATTTTGGCCATATGAATTCTCTCCATGTCTGAATTGCCTTCCTCTTGGAGTTTGGTGTGCCACAACATTTTTGTTAATGTAGGTGTGTTTTGGGTTTGAAAAAGTTGGAAAACACTGCTCTAGAGAAGTTAGGTAATGCAGAGCCTGGGGAACCATACAAGCAAAAGCAGACAATCAATGGGAATGCGCTGGAGTGTTGGCGGGGGCATGGAGAAGTGAAGGCAAGCTACAGTCACAGAAAGGGATTAGATGAGCCAAGAGGAAGTGCCTGTACAGTAGGGATGTGCAGAGCAAAATTTTATGTTCATATTTTTTATGTCCGAAAGGGGGTCCCACTTGCGGCCAATATGGACATAAAAAAAATCCAATGAGTTGGGTATATGTAAGAGATGACTGGGTATATGTAAGAGATGACTGCATGGAAGTACACATGAAATGACCCACATCAATGACCCACATCAAAAAGCTCATGATGTTTACGGCATAAAAAGCTGTAAACTTCATCATTGGTCTGAACCTGAGGTGTTACTTTGTGGAACTGTTGCACCTGTGATCTTGAGAAGATAATTTTTTATGTCACTGCACCTCTGACACATTTTCTTAATGTTTTCTTTGATCTCTATTAGAGAGTTATAAAATGGAGCAGGGGAATCGGACAACAGTGACAGAATTTCTTCTTCTGGGTCTCACAGACCGTAGGGAATTAAGAGGTCCTCTCTTCGGGGTGTTCCTGGTGATGTACTTAATGAATCTGCTAGCAAATGGCACCATGATCTCAGTGATTGGCAGAAACTCCCAGCTCCATACGCCAATGTATTTCTTCCTCTGTAACCTGTCCTTTGTAGACATATGTTTTACAACAGTAACTGTTCCCAAAATGTTAAGCAACCTCCTGTCTGACAAGAAGACCATTTCTTTCTCTGAATGCATCACCCAGCTTTATTTCTTTATTGTTTTTATTGGGTCAGAATGTGTACTTCTGTCCATTATGGCATATGACCGCTACGTTGCCATTTGTAATCCATTGCATTATATCACAATAATGAACAGGAAGGTGTGTCTAAGCCTGGCAGCTGCTTCGTGGATCATCAACTTTCTAGATGCTTTGTTACACACATTGTTGATGAATCGGCTCTCCTTCTGCAACTCCAACAAGATCCAACACTTCTTCTGTGACGTCACACCATTGCTGCAGCTCTCTTGTACAGACACCTCCATCAATGAACTGGTGATTTTTACAGAGGGCTCACTGCAAGCAATACTGCCCTTCTTCATCATTGTGATCTCCTATGTCCGCATAATCACCACTATCCTGAAGATCCAATCTACTGGTGGAAGGTACAAGGCTTTCTCCACCTGCTCCTCCCACCTCACTGTGGTGATGCTTTTCTATGGGACGCTATTGTTCATGTACTTTAGGCCATCTTCCAGCTATTCCTTGGCAAAGGACAGGGTAGCCAGTGTTGTGTACAATGTCCTGTCTCCCATGCTAAACCCATTCATCTACAGCCTGAGGAACAGGGATGTGAAGGCAGCACTGAGGAAGACCATACAAAGAAAAATATCTTCTTCCAGAGGGTAAACACTGACCAAGGGAGAGATAACAAAATACGCAATATAAACTACAAAATTTTCCATCCTGCCTGACTCATTCTTCAAAATAATAAAGAGATGGAAAATACCTGCAGCCCATCCTGGCTCTGACTCTCACCATTTACTAGCAGAGTGTTGTAAGGCTCTTAAGTTCCATCCTGTCCCTTTCACCTCAGAGAATCAGATGTTTTCATTTTCAACTCTTGCAGCAAAGACTACACTGGGGCTTCCCAAACCTGTCCTTGGGACCCCACACCCAGCTGGGTTTTCAGGTTATCCACAATGAATATGCATGAGATACATTTGCATACCATGGAGACTCCGTATATGCAGATTGATCTCATGCATATTCATTGTGGATAGGCAGAAAGCCCTACTGGCTGTGGGGTCCCCAGGGCAGGTTTGGGAAGCCCTGGACTACACAGCACTCTGGTTTCATACCTTAAAGTTTATTTAAAAAACAATTGTATTGGCAAAGAAGTATTGATGTTCTTCACTCATAAAATCCAGGATATTCCTGGACAACAGTAGCATTAGAAGAATGTGTTTAAGTCCCAGGTAAAAGCAGAAAATGTTGTGAAATTCACCAAGAATTATTTTAATGAATGATAATGAATGTACTTATTTTGTTAGTTATCCCATCATTTCAATAAAACATAAATTGTATTAATACACATAAAACACACTTGTAGACCAAATGTGAAAAACAGCAGCAATAACAGTAGTTTAATACAGGCTCCAAAAAAATAGTTATAGGAAGAGCTTCCACGAGACTTTTCCCTTCTAGCTACGGTTAGACTAAAAAAAGGTTTTCAAAGCCCTTCTAAAAGGTGAAATGTCTGATATCATGTACACCAATTAGGCAATTTATTCCAACCTTGGATTTATACAGGAAATGGTATTCTTATGGACACTGGTAAACTTAATCATCTTAAAAGAAGGCATCATCCACTGATTTTCTTCTCGGGAATGCAAAGGGGAAGATTTTTAATATTACGCGCTGGGGTACATTTGTGCACGCTACCCGGTGCGCACAAATGTACACCAGATTTTATAACATGTGCACGCTGCTGTAGGCATGTTATAAAATCCAGGGTCGGCGCGTGCAAGGGGGTGCACACTTGTGCACGTCGAGACCTAGGGGAGGCCCGATGGCTTTCCCCGTTCCCTCCAAGGCCGCTCCGAAATCAGAGCAGCCTTGGAGGGAACCTTTTTTTTGGTCCCTTCACCTTTCCCTCCCTTCCCCTATCTAACCCACCCCCCAGCCCTACCTAAATCCCCCCACCTTATTTCATTGAGTTACACCTGCTTCTGGCAGACGTAACTTGCAAGCGCCGGCTGGCTGCCGGCGCACCAGGCCCTGACACAGGCTGCTGTGTCGGGGCACTCGGCCACACTCCCGGCCACGCCCCCGGACTGTGGCCCCGCTGACGGCCCCACCCCCGGACCGCCCCTTTTTCAAAGCCCCGGGATATACGTACATCCCGGGGCTTGCGCACGCCGCCGAGCCTATGCAATATAGGCTCGGCACGCGCAGGGGTAGGTTTTTGGGGGTTATGCGCGTATCTTACGCATGTAACCCTTTGAAAATCTACCCCAAAGTGTGCATGGGCAAATAAAGCATCAACTGCTCTGTCAAATAAGCTGAACAATCCATTTGAAAGGCCATAGTTAAGGTTTTTAAAAGGGATGTACATTTGTTTGAAAATGAAATGAAAACTTGACAAAGAAAAAGTTTATTTCAATTTATGAAATTAGCTTGCAATCAAAACTATGTTTCATTTTAATTTATTTCATTTTGTTGTCAATTAGAATCAGTGTGGGAAGCAAAACATTAATTTTTTTAAGTCTAATTCTGAAGCCAGTGGTGGTGGTGGGGGGGGGATTGAGGAAGGAGATGTGAGGAGGAGGAAAGAGCAAAACCAATCACCTGCAAGATGTTTTTATACCAGCCTATCCCAGCTTTCCTGAAATTGAAAGACAAAGCAAGTTTGAACAGACACCATTTCTTTCACTTCTGTCACAGTGAATGCATGAGTTGAGAGTTAGAAGAAAGCTTATAATAAAGAATTGTGAAGAGTGAGGAACTATGCTGTTTTTCACTGCTTCAGGGCACTTCCCTCTGCTACTTAGTATGCAGTGCAACTAGAAGCTGGAAGCTGAGCTATAAAGTTTGCTGTTACTGTTATAGTGATACTGTAGACAGTAGAGCATATCAGCAGGGCTGCTGAGAGGAGACAGTCACAATCAGAGTTCTCTACATCTCTAGTGCAGTGTTTCCCAACCCTCTCCTAGAGACATACCTAACCAATCAGGTTTTCAGGATACCCACAATGAATATGCATGAGATTGATTTGCATACATTCGGGACATAGGCTATGCAAATCTATCTCATGCATATTCATTGTGGATATCCTGAAAAGCCAACTGGTTATGAGAGCCTCCAAGAAAGGCTTGTGAAACAGTGTTCTAGTGTTTGTCTTTAGGAAAGGTAAACTTTCTGACAAAGAACGCCTCTCTATTTTGTTTTTTTCAGTGCAGCTTGTACATCTGTACTCTGACACAGAGACATTGCCAGGTCGCTGAAGAGATGAGGTGGGCTGGGCAGAGCTGGTGGTGAGGTAAAAGCAGTGCAGCAATCCCAGCCCAGACTCTTCCTTTGCTCCTTGCAACCAGCATGACCCACCTATGGATGGATTGCAGGAAAATATCAGCCCAGGGGATTTTTTTCAAAATCGGCCAATGGGGGTATATCTGTCTAATGCCATTGTGCATTTTCCTTGCAGCATGTGTTGTTTCAATAGTTCCCAAAAGCATGCCAAACTGCCCCTTCAAAGGTACATCATGTGACCTGAAGCCTGGCAAAACTGAGCCAAAAACTCTGCAACATAAATATCACATTTTTCCTAAATAACTAATTACTAGAGCACACCCTAGACCTGTGGTAAGCAAACAGAGCAGCGTGCCCTCCTCTATCCATGCAATCATTTGCCCTCTGCCCCCAATTTTGGTTACATCTCTCATATATATATGAGCGACTTTAATACCAGACCAAGCTCTCTCTCTCTTTGTATTTATATATATAGAAAGATCTTGGATTCCAGGTCTGGTATTAAAATATCTTGCCAAGCAATCAGCTCTTGAGCCAGTTGCCAAGTAATGTGACAACCATACAGCCTCTCAGACACAAACACTCTTTTAGATACCCATTTTGTGTCTGAGAGAGGCTATGTGTGGGTGTGTGACTCTGACACAAAGACACCCACACAATTACTCTCAGTGTATGGGTGCCTGCAGCAGCTCTCCCTCTCCATCCCCACTAGGGATGTGCATTCGTTTAGTATGAATTCGTTTATCATGAATTTGGCAATTTCAATGAAATTGCCTAATTCGTCCTGGTTCGAGGGACCCGCATCCCGAAACGGATTTTCCCCGAAATCCGGGAAAAATTTGTTTTTCGGGTTAGCGCATGGGGGGAGGGGCACATTTATTAAAATAAAAAACCACCCCAAACCCAACCCAACCCTTCAAATTTACTTAATTACAACACCCCCACCATCCCAATCCTTCCCATGACTTGCTTTAAGCCTTGGTGGTCCAGAGGGGGGTCTCAGGAGCAATCTTCCGCTCTCGGGCCATTGGGCCTGCCAGGAATCAAAATGGCATTGGTGGCCCTTTCCCCTTACCATGTGACAGGGCTACCAGTGCCATTGGTTGGCCCCTGTCACATGGTAGGAGCAAGGGATGGCCGGTGCCTTCTTAGAAAATGGCGTGGGCCATCCATTGCTTCTTCCATGTGACAGGGCCCGACCAATGGCACCGGTAGCCCCTGTCACATGGTAAGGGCAAAAGGCCAACGGCGCCATTTGGATTAGTGGCAGCCGATGACCCGAGAGGGAGAGATTGCTCCAGGGACCCCTGCTGGACCACCAGGGCTTTCAGTAAATCTTGGGGGTGATCAGGATGGTGGGGGGGTCATAATTAAGTAAATTTGAAGGGTTGGGTTGGGGTTGTTTTTTTCTGGTTTGTTTCGCTGAAAAAAATAAAAACAACCCGTTGGAAAACAAAATTTTCCATGAAGCGCCCTACCCGAAAGCTAAAAACGATGCACATCTCTAATCCCCACCTGTTCTTGGCACTCCCACTCCAGGAGACTCACTGGTTCCATAGCCAGCTGACCCTTTCAGAGGAAATCCCAGCACACACTGTACAGTAGGGGTGTGCATTCGGATTGACCGCATTAGTAAAACGCAACTCATATTTTTTTTTTACTTAAAAAATTGATTCGACATAAACGATCGGATTTCCCACATATCGAACATAGATATGTTCGATATGTGGGAAATCGCGATTGTTGAGCCAAAATAAAAATGTAAACCCCCTCACCCTCCTTAATCCCCCCCCCAGACTTACCACAACTCCCTGGTGATCGAGCGAGGAGTGAGGACGTCATTTCTGCAATCCTTGGCGAGAAGCATGTGACGTCGGTGGCACGTCGAGTGACGCGGCGTCACGTGATTCCCGGCTCGTTCGCGCCGGACGGCTCGTTCGGCCCAAAAAGAACTTTTGGCCAGCTTGGGGGGGCCTCCTGACCCCCCCAAGCTGGCCAAAAGTTCTTTTTGGGCCGAACGAGCTGTCCGGCGCGAACTCGCCGGGAATCACGTGGCGCCGCGTCACTCAGACGCGACGTCACGTGATTCCCAGCAAGTTCGCGCCGGACGGCTCGTTCGGCCCAAAAAGAACTTTTGGCCAGCTTGAGGGGGTCCCCCCAAGCTGGCCAAAAGTTCTTTTTGGGCCGAACGAGCCGTCCGGCGCGAACTTGCCGGGAATCACGTGACGTCGGCGTCACGTGATTCCCGGCTCGTTCGCGCCGGACGGCTCGTTCGGCCCAAAAAGAACTTTTGGCCAGCTTGGGGGGGCCTCCTGACCCCCCCAAGCTGGCCAAAAGTTCTTTTTGGGCCGAACGAGCCATCCGGCGCGAACGAGCCGGGAATCACGTGACGCCGGCGTCACTCGACGTGCCGCCGACGTCACATGCTTCTCGCCAAGGATTGCAGAAATGGCGTCCTCACTCCTCGCTCCATCACCAGGGAGTTGTGGTAAGTCGGGGGGGGGGGGGGGGGATTAAGGAGGGTGAGGGGGTTTATATTTTTATTTTGGCTCAACAATCGCGATTTCCCACATATCGAACATATCTATGTTCGATATGTGGGAAATCCGATCGTTTATGTCGAATCAATTTTTTAAGTAAAAAAAAAATATGAGTTGCGTTTTACTAATGCGGTCAATCTGAATGCACACCCCTACTGTACAGTGTGTGCTGGGATTTCCTCTGAAAGGGTCAGCTGGCTATGGAACCAGTGAGTCTCCTGGAGTGGGAGTGCCAAAAACGGGTGGGGATTAGAGATGTGCATCGTTTTTAGCTTTCGGGTAGGGCGCTTCATGGAAAATTTTGTTTTCCAACGGGTTGTTTTTATTTTTTTCAGCGAAACAAACCAGAAAAAAACAACCCCAACCCAACCCTTCAAATTTACTTAATTATGACCCCCCCACCATCCTGATCACCCCCAAGATTTACTGAAAGCCCTGGTGGTCCAGCAGGGGTCCCTGGAGCAATCTCTCCCTCTCGGGTCATCGGCTGCCACTAATCCAAATGGCGCCGTTGGCCTTTTGCCCTTACCATGTGACAGGGGCTACCGGTGCCATTGGTCGGGCCCTGTCACATGGAAGAAGCAATGGATGGCCCACGCCATTTTCTAAGAAGGCACCGGCCATCCCTTGCTCCTACCATGTGACAGGGGCCAACCAATGGCACTGGTAGCCCTGTCACATGGTAAGGGGAAAGGGCCACCAATGCCATTTTGATTCCTGGCAGGCCCAATGGCCCGAGAGTGGAAGATTGCTCCTGAGACCCCCCTCTGGACCACCAAGGCTTAAAGCAAGTCATGGGAAGGATTGGGATGGTGGGGGTGTTGTAATTAAGTAAATTTGAAGGGTTGGGTTGGGTTTGGGGTGGTTTCTTATTTTAATAAATGTGCCCCTCCCCCCCTGCGCTAACCCGAAAAACACATTTTTCCCGGATTTCGGGGAAAATCCGTTTCGGGATGCGGGTCCCTCGAACCAGGACGAATTAGGCAATTTCATTGAAATTGCCAAATTCATGATAAACGAATTCATACTAAACGAATGCACATCCCTAGTGGGGATGGAGAGGGAGAGCTGCTGCAGGCACCCATACACTGAGAGTAATTGTGTGGGTGTCTTTGTGTCAGAGTCACACACCCACACATAGCCTCTCTCAGACACAAAATGGGTATCTAAAAGAGTGTTTGTGTCTGAGAGGCTGTATGGTTGTCACATTACTTGGCAACTGGCTCAAGAGCTGATTGCTTGGCAAGATATTTTAATACCAGACCTGGAATCCAAGATCTTTCTATATATATAAATACAAAGAGAGAGAGAGCTTGGTCTGGTATTAAAGTCGCTCATATATATATGAGAGATGTAACCAAAATTGGGGGCAGAGGGCAAATGATTGCATGGATAGAGGAGGGCACGCTGCTCTGTTTGCTTACCACAGGTCTAGGGTGTGCTCTAGTAATTAGTTATTTAGGAAAAATGTGATATTTATGTTGCAGAGTTTTTGGCTCAGTTTTGCCAGGCTTCAGGTCACATGATGTACCTTTGAAGGGGCAGTTTGGCATGCTTTTGGGAACTATTGAAACAACACATGCTGCAAGGAAAATGCACAATGGCATTAGACAGATATACCCCCATTGGCCGATTTTGAAAAAAAATCCCCTGGGCTGATATTTTCCTGCAATCCATCCATAGGTGGGTCATGCTGGTTTGCAAGGAGCAAAGGAAGAGTCTGGGCTGGGATTGCTGCACTGCTTTTACCTCACCACCAGCTCTGCCCAGCCCACCTCATCTCTTCAGCGACCTGGCAATGTCTCTGTGTCAGAGTACAGATGTACAAGCTGCACTGAAAAAAACAAAATAGAGAGGCGTTCTTTGTCAGAAAGTTTACCTTTCCTAAAGACAAACACTAGAACACTGTTTCACAAGCCTTTCTTGGAGGCTCTCATAACCAGTTGGCTTTTCAGGATATCCACAATGAATATGCATGAGATAGATTTGCATAGCCTATGTCCCGAATGTATGCAAATCAATCTCATGCATATTCATTGTGGGTATCCTGAAAACCTGATTGGTTAGGTATGTCTCTAGGAGAGGGTTGGGAAACACTGCACTAGAGATGTAGAGAACTCTGATTGTGACTGTCTCCTCTCAGCAGCCCTGCTGATATGCTCTACTGTCTACAGTATCACTATAACAGTAACAGCAAACTTTATAGCTCAGCTTCCAGCTTCTAGTTGCACTGCATACTAAGTAGCAGAGGGAAGTGCCCTGAAGCAGTGAAAAACAGCATAGTTCCTCACTCTTCACAATTCTTTATTATAAGCTTTCTTCTAACTCTCAACTCATGCATTCACTGTGACAGAAGTGAAAGAAATGGTGTCTGTTCAAACTTGCTTTGTCTTTCAATTTCAGGAAAGCTGGGATAGGCTGGTATAAAAACATCTTGCAGGTGATTGGTTTTGCTCTTTCCTCCTCCTCACATCTCCTTCCTCAATCCCCCCCCCACCACCACCACTGGCTTCAGAATTAGACTTAAAAAAAATTAATGTTTTGCTTCCCACACTGATTCTAATTGACAACAAAATGAAATAAATTAAAATGAAACATAGTTTTGATTGCAAGTTAATTTCATAAATTGAAATAAACTTTTTCTTTGTCAAGTTTTCATTTCATTTTCAAACAAATGTACATCCCTTTTAAAAACCTTAACTATGGCCTTTCAAATGGATTGTTCAGCTTATTTGACAGAGCAGTTGATGCTTTATTTGCCCATGCACACTTTGGGGTAGATTTTCAAAGGGTTACATGCGTAAGATACGCGCATAACCCCCAAAAACCTACCCCTGCGCGTGCCGAGCCTATATTGCATAGGCTCGGCGGCGTGCGCAAGCCCCGGGATGTACGTATATCCCGGGGCTTTGAAAAAGGGGCGGTCCGGGGGTGGGGCCGTCAGCGGGGCCACAGTCCGGGGGCGTGGCCGGGAGTGTGGCCGAGTGCCCCGACACAGCAGCCTGTGTCAGGGCCTGGTGCGCCGGCAGCCAGCCGGCGCTTGCAAGTTACGTCTGCCAGAAGCAGGTGTAACTCAATGAAATAAGGTGGGGGGATTTAGGTAGGGCTGGGGGGTGGGTTAGATAGGGGAAGGGAGGGAAAGGTGAAGGGACCAAAAAAAAGGTTCCCTCCAAGGCTGCTCTGATTTCGGAGCGGCCTTGGAGGGAACGGGGAAAGCCATCGGGCCTCCCCTAGGTCTCGACGTGCACAAGTGTGCACCCCCTTGCACGCGCCGACCCTGGATTTTATAACATGCCTACAGCAGCGTGCACATGTTATAAAATCTGGTGTACATTTGTGCGCACCGGGTAGCGTGCACAAATGTACCCCAGCGCGTAATATTAAAAATCTTCCCCTTTGCATTCCCGAGAAGAAAATCAGTGGATGATGCCTTCTTTTAAGATGATTAAGTTTACCAGTGTCCATAAGAATACCATTTCCTGTATAAATCCAAGGTTGGAATAAATTGCCTAATTGGTGTACATGATATCAGACATTTCACCTTTTAGAAGGGCTTTGAAAACCTTTTTTTAGTCTAACCGTAGCTAGAAGGGAAAAGTCTCGTGGAAGCTCTTCCTATAACTATTTTTTGGAGCCTGTATTAAACTACTGTTATTGCTGCTGTTTTTCACATTGGTCTACAATTGTGTTTTATGTGTATTAATACAATTTATGTTTTATTGAAATGATGGGATAACTAACAAAATAAGTACATTCATTATCATTCATTAAAATAATTCTTGGTGAATTTCACAACATTTTCTGCTTTTACCTGGGACTTAAACACATTCTTCTAATGCTACTGTTGTCCAGGAATATCCTGGATTTTATGAGTGAAGAACATCAATACTTCTTTGCCAATACAATTGTTTTTTAAATAAACTTTAAGGTATGAAACCAGAGTGCTGTGTAGTCCAGGGCTTCCCAAACCTGCCCTGGGGACCCCACAGCCAGTAGGGCTTTCTGCCTATCCACAATGAATATGCATGAGATCAATCTGCATATACGGAGTCTCCATGGTATGCAAATGTATCTCATGCATATTCATTGTGGATAACCTGAAAACCCAGCTGGGTGTGGGGTCCCAAGGACAGGTTTGGGAAGCCCCAGTGTAGTCTTTGCTGCAAGAGTTGAAAATGAAAACATCTGATTCTCTGAGGTGAAAGGGACAGGATGGAACTTAAGAGCCTTACAACACTCTGCTAGTAAATGGTGAGAGTCAGAGCCAGGATGGGCTGCAGGTATTTTCCATCTCTTTATTATTTTGAAGAATGAGTCAGGCAGGATGGAAAATTTTGTAGTTTATATTGCGTATTTTGTTATCTCTCCCTTGGTCAGTGTTTACCCTCTGGAAGAAGATATTTTTCTTTGTATGGTCTTCCTCAGTGCTGCCTTCACATCCCTGTTCCTCAGGCTGTAGATGAATGGGTTTAGCATGGGAGACAGGACATTGTACACAACACTGGCTACCCTGTCCTTTGCCAAGGAATAGCTGGAAGATGGCCTAAAGTACATGAACAATAGCGTCCCATAGAAAAGCATCACCACAGTGAGGTGGGAGGAGCAGGTGGAGAAAGCCTTGTACCTTCCACCAGTAGATTGGATCTTCAGGATAGTGGTGATTATGCGGACATAGGAGATCACAATGATGAAGAAGGGCAGTATTGCTTGCAGTGAGCCCTCTGTAAAAATCACCAGTTCATTGATGGAGGTGTCTGTACAAGAGAGCTGCAGCAATGGTGTGACGTCACAGAAGAAGTGTTGGATCTTGTTGGAGTTGCAGAAGGAGAGCCGATTCATCAACAATGTGTGTAACAAAGCATCTAGAAAGTTGATGATCCACGAAGCAGCTGCCAGGCTTAGACACACCTTCCTGTTCATTATTGTGATATAATGCAATGGATTACAAATGGCAACGTAGCGGTCATATGCCATAATGGACAGAAGTACACATTCTGACCCAATAAAAACAATAAAGAAATAAAGCTGGGTGATGCATTCAGAGAAAGAAATGGTCTTCTTGTCAGACAGGAGGTTGCTTAACATTTTGGGAACAGTTACTGTTGTAAAACATATGTCTACAAAGGACAGGTTACAGAGGAAGAAATACATTGGCGTATGGAGCTGGGAGTTTCTGCCAATCACTGAGATCATGGTGCCATTTGCTAGCAGATTCATTAAGTACATCACCAGGAACACCCCGAAGAGAGGACCTCTTAATTCCCTACGGTCTGTGAGACCCAGAAGAAGAAATTCTGTCACTGTTGTCCGATTCCCCTGCTCCATTTTATAACTCTCTAATAGAGATCAAAGAAAACATTAAGAAAATGTGTCAGAGGTGCAGTGACATAAAAAATTATCTTCTCAAGATCACAGGTGCAACAGTTCCACAAAGTAACACCTCAGGGTCAGACCAATGATGAAGTTTACAGCTTTTTATGCCGTAAACATCATGAGCTTTTTGATGTGGGTCATTTCATGTGTACTTCCATGCAGTCATCTCTTTATAATGTTCAAAGGATAAAATTTGGGAAAAGCTATGCAATATCTGCAAAGGAGAAAATGAAGAAAACAAATTTTTCTCAGCTGCTAATAAAGGGACTTATTTACTTAGAGGATAACTTTAAAACATATGTGAGTGCGCCCATATAATGCAGTTATATGGATGCAGGCACATGCAAATGTATTGTATATTGTACGTGCAAAAGCATGCACACTATATAAAGTACGCATAAAGTTACCCAACAACATGTTCTCAAATCATAAAATATGTAGATGTACTTTAAACATATTTGCATACATTTTGACAAATATCCGACTAAGTAGCGCTATGGAGACTTATTCGGCTAGGTATTTTTTTTATTTTTATTTATTTTTATTTGCTTATATATACTGACATTCGTTGGCGTACATCACATCGGTTCACAGAGTAATAGTATGACAGGGGGTCGTACTATTTATACATTGAAACATTAATTTATACATTGTAACATTTATACATTGAAACATTGTAACATTAGTTTATACATTGTAACATTTATACATTGAAACATTCCCATTGTAACTTTGAAACAGATTGTTATAAGTTGTGGCATAGAGCTATTTTAAGACTAAGGCCTAGATTTGTCATTCTGCAGAATGATGAACCTCACTAGAAAAAAGGGGCAGGGTGAAATTGTGCAGCTGGCTGCATGGTGGCAGTGTGTTTTCGCCTGCCACAGTTGTGGCCTTGCCATTAGGGATGTGAATTGTTTTTTAACGATTAAAATTATCGTCCGATAATTTTAATATCGTCTTAAATCGTTGTAGAACACGATACAATAGAAATTCTAACGATTTATCGTTAAAAATCGTTAAATCGTGTTAGTGCGCACTAACTCCCGTTAGTGCGGACTAACTCGAGTTAGTGCGCACTAACTGAAAATGATACAAATTGACACTTTCCAGGTCAGTAAAGGTCAGTTAGGAATGAATATGTGTTCCTATTGGCTGGCTGCCCTCTTATCTATTGATGTTAACCAGGTTCCCACTGAGGTGATGGTTGGGGGGATGGGAAATGGAAATGGAAACTCAGGAACACTAACAGAAAATGATACAAATTATTGACACTATCCAGGTCAGTAAAGGTCAGTTAGGAATGAATATGTATTCCTATTGGCTGGCTGCCCTCTTATCTATTGATGTTACCAAGGTTCCAACTGAGGTGATGGCTGGGGGGATGGGAAATGAAAACTGTTGGTAGTTGACAAAAAAAGTAATGTGATCAGTCAATATGACTAGAACCTGTGCCCTATTCCTGATACCAGGGGTGTTGTGATCTTCCCGCACTCAGTGCCCTATCCCTGATACCAGTCTGAGACAGCTCCCTCCCTGCATTACTAGTGAGAGGCTGACTTCACAGACAGGGGGGAGCTGCCTGACCCTCACTCCTGACTTCCCCCATGTCCCAGCTAGTGAATGGTGTGTGGGTGAGGGGGGGGGGGGGAGGATGGTGAAGTCTGAGACAGCTCCCTCCCTGCATTACTAGTGAGAGGCTGGCTTCACAGACAGGGGGGAGCTGCCTGACCCTCACTCCTGACTTCCCCCATGTCCCAGCTAGTGAATGGTGTGTGGGTGAGGGGGGGGGGGGGGGAGGATGGTGAAGTCTGAGACAGCTCCCTCCCTGCATTACTAGTGAGAGGCTGGCTTCACAGACAGGGGGGAGCTGCCTGACCCTCACTCCTGAATTCCCCCATGTCCCAGCTAGTGAATGGTGTGTGGGTGAGGGGGGGGGGAGGATGGTGAAGTCTGAGACAGCTCCCTCCCTGCATTACTAGTGAGAGGCTGGCTTCACAGACAGGGGGAAGCTGCCTGACCCTCACTCCTGACTTCCCCCATGTCCCAGCTAGTGAATGGTTGTGTGGGTGGGGGGGGGGGGGGGGGAGGATGGTGAAGTCTGAGACAGCTCCCTCCCTGCATTACTAGTGAGAGGCTGGCTTCACAGACAGGGGGGAGCTGCCTGACCCTCACTCCTGACTTCCCCCATGTCCCAGCTAGTGAATGGGTGAGGGGGGGGGAGGATGGTGAAGTCTGAGACAGCTCCCTCCCTGCATTACTAGTGAGAGGCTGGCTTCACAGACAGGGGGGAACTGCCTGACCCTCACTCCTCCGGGGTATTGTGATCTTCCTGCACACAGTGCCCTATCCCTGATACCAGGGGTGTTGTGATCTTCCTGCATGCAGTGCCCTATCCCTATTAATACCAGGAGTGTTGTGATCTTTCTGCACACAGTGCCCTATCCATAATACCAGGGGTGTTGTGATCTTCCTGCACACAGTGCCCTATTCCTGATACCAGGAGTGTTGTGATCTTCCTGCATGCAGTGCCCTATCCCTGATACCGGGATGTGTGCAAGAAGATCCCAACACCCCCGGTATCAGGAATAGGGCACTGTGTGCAGGAAGATCACAACACTCCTGGTATTAATAGGGATAGGGCACTGTGTGCAGGAAGATCACAACACCCCTGGTATTAGGGATAGGGCACTGTATGCAGGAAGATCACAACACTCCTGGTATTAATAGGGATAGGGCACTGTGTGCAGGAAGATCACAACACCCCTGGTGCCAGGGTTAGGGCACTGTGTGCAGGAAGATCACAACACTCCTGGTATTAATAGGGATAGGGCACTGTGTGCAGGAAGATAACAACAACCCTGGTGCCAGGGTTAGGGCACTGTGTGCAGGAAGATCACAACACTCCTGGTATTAATAGGGATAGGGCACTCTGTGCAGGAAGATCACAACACCCCTGGTGCCAGGGTTTTGGGCACTGTGTGCAGGAAGATCACAACACTCCTGGTATTAATAGGGATAGGGCACTGTGTGCAGGAAGATCACAACAGCCCTGGTGCCAGGGTTAGGGCACTGTGTGCAGGAAGATCACAACACTCCTGGTATTAATAGGGATAGGGCACTGTGTGCAGGAAGATCACAACACCCCTGGTGCCAGGGTTAGGGCACTGTGTGCAGGAAGATCACAACACTCCTGGTATTAATAGGGATAGGGCACTGTGTGCAGGAAGATCACAACACCCCTGGTGCCAGGGTTAGGGCACTGTGTGCAGGAAGATCACAACACTCCTGGTATTAATAGGGATAGGGCACTGTGTGCAGGAAGATCACAACAACCCTGGTGCCAGGGTTAGGGCACTGTTTGCGGGAAGATCACAACACTCCTGGTATTAATAGGGATAGGGCACTGTGTGCAGGAAGATCACAACACCCCTGGTGCCAGGGTTAGGGCACTGTGTGCGGGAAGATCACAACACTCCTGGTATTAATAGGGATAGGGCACTGTGTGCAGGAAGATCACAACACCCCTGGTGCCAGGGTTAGGGCACTGTGTGCGGGAAGATCACAACACTCCTGGTATTAATAGGGATAGGGCACTGTGTGCAGGAAGATCACAACACCCCTGGTGCCAGGGTTAGGGCACTGTGTGCGGGAAGATCACAACACTCCTGGTATTAATAGGGATAGGGCACTGTGTGCAGGAAGATCACAATACCCCTGGTATCAGGGTTAGGGCACAAGTTCTAGTCACATTGACTGATCACATTACTTGTTTTGTCATGCTACCAACTGTTTCCATTTCCCATCCCCCATATACTGTCAGTGGGAAGCTTGGTAACATGAATAAATAAGAGGGCAGCCAATAGAAATACATATTCATTCCTAAACTGACATTAACTGACCTGAAAAGTGTCAAATTGTATCATTTTCAGTAAGTGTGCACTAACTCCCAGTTAGTGCGCACTAACTCGAGTTAGTGCGCACTAATCGGAAAAAACGATTTTTAACGATTTTTTAACTAAAAAATCGTGCCTAACACGATTTTCTTGCCCTGCCACACAATTTCTATCATTAAGACGATATGGAAAACGATTCACATCTCTACTTGCCATGCCATATCGCCACTATACCGCCAATGGAAAAGGTGATGTTAATGCTGGGGCTACTGCCGGCAATAATGTGTAAAACATTATCGCCCACAGCGGTACTGGAATTGAAATGTTTTTACCCTGCCCAAAGCCCACCCTATGCCCTCCCCTTTCCCGAATTTATATATTACCACCGCGATGAGGTACTTATTGTGTGTGATAGGGTGTTATCGCCTGTGATAAGGCCCTAATGCACGTGATAAGGCCATATCATGGTATGATAAATGATCCTGTAAGTAAGATAACTGGATAAGTAACAAAAAAGCTCTATATAGGTGGATAAGTAAGACTGATGAATAACTAGCATTTGAAGAAGTTTCCAGCTATCTTATTTATCTGGCTATTTAGTGATTTTTAAGACTTATCTGGCTAAGGCCTAGAATAATCAAAATGTGATGTTTGTTTGCCGGAGGATGCCCTCTATCTTGGGGGGGGGGGGGGGGGATGTATTGCTGAGATAATGGGGCCCCTCCCCCGAAAACACATCGTGGCTTGATAGTCAAATACCTCAAACAAAAGTCCGCTGCAAGCCCTTTAATGCGATGGCGGCCCCAACCTCATGAGACCAACATCGTCTTAAAGGGCCACTGGCCACCCCCCAAAAATCTGTGGCCAAACGAGGTAGTTGAGCACGAGTCATTGCTGACCCCTCTTTCAACCTGGGGCTGCTGGTCAAGATGGCAATGAATCCCCTGAAATAAAAATAAAGTGTAAATTATGCATGTGCCAGTGGCAGCAGCAGCAGCAGACCCTGGCCCCCTCCAATGTGCAAATATCCTCCCCTCCCCCTGGCCCCCCGATAGAGGAATCCCCTGTCCTACCCTAACCCCTTGATAGAGGCAGCCCCCAGAAGACAAATCCCCCAATAGAGGCAGCCCCCTCCCCCTCCCCCTGGACCCCCGATATGCAAATCCTCCTCTCTTCTCCCCCCAACCTGATAAAGGAATCCCCATCCCTCCACGCTTTAGACCCCCCCCAATAGAGGCAGCTCCCCTCCCCTGCCCTTCAGCCACCTAATGTGAAAATCCCCCTCCCCATGGCCCCCCCAATAGAGGTAACTTTCACCCCCTGGCTCCTCCCAGAGATCTCTTTATTTTAGCATCAATCCATGTTGAGGATGGGTGAACCTTCCTACCCATCCCAGTTGGTGCCATTTTCCAAAATGGAGCCAACCTCACCTTGCCCCAGCCTTGTGACTGGGATAGGTTCAGGGATCGGACTCAGGCCATGGCTGTGGTAAGATGATGTCAGGTCATGGTTGGGACAAACAGGTTGGCACCATTTTGGAAAATGGTGCTGACTGGAACAGGTGCAAGGGTGCACATGTCCCCAACATGGGATCAATTCTAAGGCAAGGGGTGGGGGACAGGGGGAGGAGGTCTGTCCCTATTGGCGAGGCTGGGGAGGTGGAGAAAGAGTGGATTTGTCGGCCAGGGGGGCTGCATCTATTGGGTGGCTGGGAATGGGGGAGGGGGCTGCCTCTATCTGGGAGGCAGAGAGAGGGGGAGGGGGTTTCCTCTAGGAGGGGGAGGGGGAGAGGGAGGGGGAGAGGGAGGGGGATTTTCCCATTAGCCATTTCAGGGGGCCACTTCCACTGCCACACACATAGTTTACACTTTGCTTTTCTTTTTGAGGGAGTTGGGGCCACCACAACTGGCAGCCCTGATTAAAACAGAGATCAGCAATGAGCCTCCCTCAACCTGTCCATTTGGCCACAGTTTTTTTCCCCTGCTACATTAAGGGATAGATTTTAAAAAATTGCGGGCGCGTGTCCATGTGCGTGCACTACCTGGCACGCCACATGGACACATGACTTTATAACACAAGCGCTCTGGCACGCATGTGTTATAAAATGCTGGGTCGGTGTGCGCAAGGGGAGGAATAATTTTGTAAAGTCGCACGGCCAGACATTGGGGCCTTCCCCAGTTCCCTCCCAGTCCACTCCAATTAAGGAGCGGACTGGGAGGGAATTTCCCAACCCCCTAGCCTAACCTCCCTTCCCCTTCCCCTATCCTGCCCTCCCCTAATCCCTATCCCAAATCCCCCCAAATTCTTTATCCTACATTTTGCTCCTGCTTCTGAGCAGGAGCAAGTTGTATGTGCCGGCACCCTGGCCGCTGTGCCGGGCACCTCTAGCCCCACCTCGCCCTCGGACCTCCCTGCCCCCGGACCGCCCCTTTCGCTAATCCCGGGACTTAAATGCGTGGCTGGGCCCTTTGAAAATTGGCCCAACACACGTAAGGCTCAGTCATGCACGTAAACGATTTAAAATCCGGCCCTAAATGTGCAGTGGGAGCCTCGGAGTCCGCATTAGGGTCCCAGGCTTCCCGCTGCACATCTAACAAATTCCAGGGAGGTATTGTTATTTTATCATGGTTGATCATCTTGGTCAGCCGTGATAAAGAATTTGCATCAAGTTGCCTAGTAATGACCTTCTTTGCATGCTTTTGCATTATTCATGCATGCAAATCACATGCACGAAGATCATTGCAATAGGGGGGTGTATCTGGGAGGGGACATTCAAAATATTGCGTATTATCGTGCCATAAGGCCCTAGCGCAATTTGATGAATTACCCAGTAAGTTAGCCTGATAAGTAAAACATTATCCGCATGAGTGATGGATATTTGCTATGCACGCATATTTATGCTCCTAATTTTAATAACTTAAATGAGGAAATGTAACAAGTATTTTCCACAGCACATGGCTTTTACGTGTGTAAATGATCACATTTTATAACATGCACGCGTGAAGGGAATTACCAGTTTGACCAGTATCTCTAGGTCATCAAGATCCCCCTGCTCTTAGGTTTACCCAGACCCCTCACCCAGTCAGTGGTTGGCTATACAGAATTATAGTCTGACTTACACCTGATAATTAGTAGGTGATAATATGTGTGCAGGGAACAGCCATATGCATGTTGCCTTTGCAAGTTTTAAATTAGCACCTTCAGACACATAAATGTTAGCTCTGCCTCGGTACACCCCTGGCCCGCCCCTTTTTTATATGAACACATTTATGTGTGCACCATGACTTGCGGATGTATGGGTGAGGTTTATAAAATAGCAGTTGTGTGAATATGCGCTATTTGTGTGCGCATGTGCTCATTTTTACACGAGCAACAAAATTCACCTTTAAAGCTCTTAGGGGATGAATGGGCTCATTCGGGGCTTGGAACCAATTGACATTTCTGGGAAGGAGGATCTCTCCAGCAGGGTGAGGGGTCTGCTTCTGGCAGAGGAGGGGGTGCTTTTTACTTTGGGAGGGTGTCTTCTTCTACTTCGGGGCGTGTGGGAGTATTTTATCTATCTTGGGGGACGTTGGGGCTAAGACAATTATGCTGCTTATTTATTCATTTATTTACTTTTTTATTGGCTGCTTCTGAGAATTCCGCATTCTTGCCAAATAAATGTTCGAGGCGGATTACAACATATTAAACTGTTTACACAGTTTATAATATAAAATTAAGTAAAACACATAAAATGACATAATTCATAATACATTACTTAAAAGCCTCTCTTAGAAAAATGTTATCTACATCTCCTGAAAAGTAGTTAACTTTTACTCCATTAATCCATTATGTCCCAAATATTTTAAGAAGTTATCCTCTATATAGGAGACTGGGATATAATGAGTTAATGGGTGCATCAATGTGCATTTTGCCATTAACATGAGCTGCATTAAATTTGAATCAGCTGATTAGCATAAATGTATGATGAGTTGCTTCTTTTAAATTGTAACAGATAAATCTGCATTATGAGAAGAAAAGCTGCTTTCATATTAATGTGAATTGTGAAGTGTTAATGTGCATTAATCATTGTAGCAGGCGTTTAACATATATTACTGCATGACTTTATTAGCATTAATTTCGTTTCATAAATAGACCCCAAAAAGTATAAAATAATCTAAAGATGAAGATACATACTCCCAAATCATGTGTACCATGTGCAAAGACAAGTGAGGAATCAGATAAAATCAGAACTAGCTGACTCTCAGCACACCTATTCTTTCTTCATTGCTAAGCCTAAAATCTACCTTCCTCCTCAGTGCCCCAACCTGTTCTCTCTCTCTCTCTCTCTGCAACAGAGATGTGCAGTACTTTCAAATGACTTAAGAAACACCAAGGATAATTCTTATGTCATTTTCTGTCATTTCTAAAATGAAACAAACAACACACAAACTAAATTTCATTTATTTTAATGTTCATGCAAAAGCAAAACAAGACCAAGAGTGGATATCAGCTCAAAGAGGAATATAGAAATATCCACAAAACAAAGTGTGAGGACCAAGTATCAAAAGGAGAATTTTAATTTGCAAACTGGTGCATGTCCATTCTGTTTATGATATGAGATCAATACAATGCATAAATAAATCCAGTTCTTAATAATAGGCAAGCCTATTATAAAGAACTGCATTTATTTATGCATTGGACTTACATTGATTTCATACCCTAAACAGAATGGAAATACACCAGTTTGCAAATTATAACTCCCTTTTTGATACTTGTTCCTCTCTGTTTTGTGGATATTTATTTTAATGTGCCATTTAGCAGCACTATTTGCAAGCTGAACACACCAAGGTGCTAAGAGGTCTAGCATGTTCCTGGCTGAGGTGATGATGGCCCCTCATCTTGTTGCACCACACCCACCACCCACCCAGCACTCACATGGGAAGCTTTTGGGGTCAATAGAACAATGTCCTTTGCAATCCCCTCTCTACCATCTGGCATATCAATATGCAAGCAGCAATCTGGAAAATAAATAATCCTGTTTCCCCAGTCTCCCAAGCCAATCCATGCAAACTTTTCCAAATGATCCCCTGGTGCTGCTCCCCATTCCCTGGGCCCCTGCCCATGTTACCCAATAGCATCGGGTCAGCCAGTGCCTTTCTGAAGTATGGAACCAGCAAAGCAGGTGCGACTGGAGATTGCTTTTGCCCACCCTGTGAACCTGAGGCTACTGGGTAATCTTGGGAAACAGGGGGGCTGAGCGATTGGGAGAATGAGGGGAGTGGGAAAATCCCAGAGAGGTTTTTGGAATAGTTGGCAGGGGAGGGCATTTTGGGAAGATGGAGGGGCAGGTTTTAAGGCTGCTGCTTGCATTTTGATGCACTGGGATAAGTGTGGGGGGGTCACAGGGAACATTATCCCATGGCCACCAGGGCTTTCTTTGTGTGGAGGTATTCACTAGTACCTTACTGTTCCTTTAATATGGTGACCTCAGGAAGTGGCTGCCATTGCCACATTCAGGAATCAACTAAGCCCCTTAGCGCATGCTATTTACAAATAGCTGGTACTACAAAAAAAATGAAATTAAAAAAAAAACACAGGAAAAAAAAAACAAAAGTGGAACGAAAATGAAACATTTTAAGCAGTATACTTTTAATCTTCCAATTCAATTCTTTTTCCAAACATTTTCCAACTCTCTTCCCTAACCTGACTATAGCTCCCTTAACTCTTGCCACACAACAGCTTCTCTAAATCACCCTAACTTTCCTTTCTCTTTCCTTTGTATTGGATGTGATTCGCCCTGGACAAATTTTAAATTTGGAAGTTGTAGAATATAAGTATTTTAACATAAATAAATAAATATATCTTTGAATTTCCTAACAGCTCGATCCAGTAAGGCCGCGGTAAAAACAGTGCGGTAGTGTCAGGCGCACCCTTCCTTCCCGCGCGCACAGTTCTCTTCACTAACTCCCCGATACTCTCCTCTAATCGCATGCAAATGCATGCCGCGGCTGTAAAGCGGTAGGGAAGGGTTATGGCCGCGTAACCCTGGTTACTGTATCGGCGCGGTATAGGTGCCTGTCATTTCATGACATTTGAAATGACAGGCACCATGAAGTGATAAAAATATATAGCTGAGTGTTCAATTTTTTAAATACCTGTCACTTTCAGGCGGTCATCCAGGCAGCGGCGTGGGTCCAGGTGGCCGGCGGGCTGCAGCGGGAGTCGAGGGGCGGGTGGGCGCGAGTTCAAACGAGCCGGCGGCGAGAGCGGCATCCGGTAACCCCCACTGAAAGGCGCGCATTCACTGCCGGGGGGGGGGGGGGGGGGTGCTTCCGGAGGCCGCTTTCGCCGCCGGCTATCTCCGCCTGAATTAATGCGCGCCCTGGCCGGGTCTCACGGGCGCGCATTGATTCAGGCGGAGGGAACCGTGGGCCGTTTTCGCCACCGGTTCCCTCTGCCTGGATGAATGGCATGCGAAATCGCGAAGGCCCGAGCCCCTCCCCCTTGCTCTCGAGCCTTGCTACTTTTTTGTATTTGTATTTTGTTTTGCTTCGGGAGGATGGGATCGGACGGGCGCTCAAGGCAGTCGGTGGGGGGGGGGGGGGTGAATGAATGCGCGCCTGTGCGACCCCTGCCATTCGGCGCTCAAGGCCGTCACATTCATTCATTCATTCATTCATTTACACGCGCATTCACTTGCGGCAGGGCCTGGATGAACGCACGCCCACGCAGGCAGTGAATAAATGCCCGTGCGATTTCGGCGCTCAATATGTGACAGGCACGCGCATTCATTCGCTGACGGCGGCGGATTGACGAATGCACGCACGTGTCAACGTTGTGATTCAGTTGAGATGCAAACATGTCTATTATTGGTTGACCCCAGCATTGTAAGATTCTGGTCATTACCACAGGATCCAGAGACCACTCGTGGGGGTGGAACTGTCAGCTGAGGCAATCTGCTGCTATGTTCCACATGCCTGCCAGAAAAGTGGCCCGTAGATGCATGGAGTGTGTAAGGGCCCAAATCTGCATAGCTTCTTGGCAGAGAAGATAAGAGCCTGTGCCTCCCTGTTTGTTCAAGTACCACATTGCGACTGTGTTGTCCGTTGTGTGAGAAGTCTTTGATGAAAGTCAGTCCTTGAACGTGTAGCTGGAAGCTCTAGGAAGTTGATCAAACATTGAACTTTGAAGGTTCTTCACATGAGCTCCTCAATCTTGGATACATCTTTGGTTAAAGTTACTTGTGGAATTGGTTGCTGAAAGGGTAGACCTTTTAGTCTGAAAGGCAGGACCCGGTATTGCAAATGTTGATGTCCCACTAGCAAAGCTTGTATTTACAAGGGGGAAGGGAAGATGTGATGTGGAATGTGAGCATAAGCGTCCTGAAGAATCAAATAACAGAACCAATCTCGTGTTTGGAAGTAGAGAAGCATGTTGCCGGGAAACACCATCCTGAATTTTTCTTTTTGGAGAAATATATTGCGATTGCAGAGGCCGATTGCGGATGCCTCCTGTGGAGGCCTCCTGTTTTCTTTGGAATGAGGAAATAGCGGGAGTCGACCTGGCTGCTGGCTCCGATCCAGACATCCGGACTTGTCCTTCATCTTCTGTATTTTAAATTCTGCTAGCTGTTTGAAAATAGTAAATCCTGGAGATTGCGGCACTGCTTCTAATTAGAATGTCTGTATCAAAAACTTCTCTTAAGTGATAGCAGCCTCATCTTGGGATCAATGAATGGTTGACAGGAGCGGGCAGGTTTGAAGGACACCAGAGAGAGAGCCAAACAGATTAGACAGGAGATGGAGGGAGGAGAGAGCAGGAATCCACAACGTGGAGAAAACAGGATTCTGTATTTATATTGTATAAAATGTTATATTATATATTTTATATTCAACAAAACAGAAAAAATTACAGACAGGACCAGGGGATATTCCATGAAGTAAGCATTTAAGTAAATCATAGATAGCTCTTCTTCACTCAACGCACAATTAACTAGTGGCCAAGGTTTTAGTACAGTAAATGTAGCAGGGTTTCAATAGGGATTGGATAAGTTATTGGACGAGAAGTCCATTACCTGCGATTGGAAAGTGCTTGTTTTGAGGTATTTGGCTGGTATTTGTATATCCTGAATTGTATCTAGGATACAACACATTTGTAGCTGGGAAGCAGGGCTTGATGGACCCATAGCAAAACCACCGCTAACAACTCTTTTATGGGTTGCATAGCCTTCGAGTTGTGGGCTTTTTCCCTAGTGTCTATCAGTAGCCAGTCACCAGTTTCTGGTGCTGGCATGAGCCTCATTGTACCGTTTCTCAGCATTTGTGTGTGGTGACTGGAGCGGTGTTAGTAACCAAGGCTTACAACCATAGCCGCCATCACCTATGGGACGCAAAATATGGGATGTATTGAAAACAACTTGCAGCGCAAAAACCGTAAACATAATATTCATAACTATATAGCTATCATCTTTCAGATCCGGAGAACAGAACACTACACATGAGAGACAGACAAATCACAGGAAGTTGCAATTGTCACTTACCAAGTAGCCAGCCTTCGCCGTACTTTCCTTCAATGAAATTAGTAGCCAGATTGGAATGCGCGAGAATGTAGGCATCATGGCAGCTCCCTGGAAAGTTAGCTACCACATTTAGGATGCGAAGGCGTGCGTCGCAAACCACTTGCACATTCATGGAATGAAAGTGCTTGCGATTACGGAACCCACTCTCTTCTTCCGCCCTGGGTCTTAACGCAATATGGGTACAGTCGATAGCGCCTAACACGTTGGGCATACCGGCAATACCCATGAAGCCACTGCGGATCTGTTGGAGTTCTGCTGGATCCGTAGGAAAGAATATATAGTCCCTCTTCCGCTTCATCATGGCCTTCAACACCTGGGCTAGATTCCGTGAAACAGAGGCCTGCGTCATACCTGCAACTTTGCTCACCGGGTTTTGAAAACTTCCGGTACCCAAAAAATTTAAGGCACACAGAAGCTTACTCAATCCGGGCACAGCATGGTATCGATTGGTCTTGGGATCCAGGTCCTCACGCAAGTCTTCATACAGGGACAAGATTGCCTGTGAGCTCAGCCGGTATGTTCGGACAACATCTCTCTCACACATGCCAAAGAGCATCGCCCGTGTATGGATGACACGCGGCCGCTGGATGGCCTGTTGATGGGCCGGCTCTGCCTGCAGGGGATACAACAGATGATAAAACCGTCAATGATAAAAGACAACTTAGCAATGGACACATATAAATGCTTTTAGCACATGGATTACACTGGGTTATATGTGGATTAACAGCTATGTTCATTGACTTCATTTGATATATGTTTGGTATTTCTACATTGATTGTAAAGCCAGTGCCTACATTAGCTATGTGAATCTTTATTTGGCGATTTTAAATGTCGCCTGATGTATTTTAATCTTCTAATCGTTAGAGACGCTATAAAATAGGAATCCCCCCTATTTATCGTCAGAAAGGGTAGTGGAAGGGGGAAGGGGAGTGCGGGAAAACCTCCCCAAGATATCTCTAATGTACATATGGTATGAAAACTACAGCCGGATTGGCTCAATAGCTTACAAAAATATGTGTCACAAAAAAGAGCTAAATAAATACAGAAAAAACCATGGCCATGGATCAGTGACAATTATGCAGTACCGCACAGGCGCCTGTGAACGGTCTTTTACGGGTGGCTGTGGGCATAGGCCCGGCGCCATTTTGTTATACTCGGGTCTGTTTTCCCGATGGTTGAATCAGTCTCTATCTTGAAGAACAAAAGAAATTGTTAAAACCCTTTATCGTTTTGGTCGCCCTTCTCTGTACCTTCTTCACAGCTCGATTAACATTTCTATTCATTGTAAACTGATGTCTATAACGTGCCGCTGTATAAGATGACTTTAAATATATAAATAAATATATTAATAAACAAACAACTATAGCCCTTGGCTCAATAGCTGCAAATAGACACTGGTCTATAAGGCGGCCGTAACCGGCGCCGTGAACAGCACTTTACGGGCGACTGCTTTCTCGGCCGCCTTACGGCGGACGAGAAAGCAGTCGGCTATATCGACCGCCGCACATCCTCTGCTGCCCAACCACCGGCGCACACCCTCCGGCGCCCATTACCGGCGCCCGTTATCGGCGCCCATAACCGGCGGCTATATGGACCGGCGACCATCGACCGGCGCACATCCTCCGGTGCCCATCGACCGGCGTCAATAGAGGCACCAGAAGGCATGGGCGCCATTCTTACAGAAAATAACAGATCACCTACCTCCGGTCTTACAGCTGGGTTCTCGGGTCGGTCTGGTTCTCCATGCTGCGGCAGCCCCCTGTTCACCTCTCCAATCTGCCGAGCGTTTCCTGGGTTTCTCAGTCGAGCATACATTTGTCTCCTTCTCCATTGAATCATTATTAGCGTCAGAGCAAAAAAAAAACAGCTCGTCCATGGTGCAGTCCGGTACCTAACTGTTCGAACACCACACTAACACCACGTTGAGGTAGGCGCTAAACGAGCGTGTTAAGGCCGCGGCTAAACAGTGGGTTACAAAGGAGATAATCTGAGCGCGCTTTACGGTATCGGAGAGGAAGAGCTAATTCCTTCATTATACAGCATTATACAGCTATTTCGCTCATTTACATGCCGGGTGCGGAAAGGGTTATGAGTCTGTTTTCAGAAGCGATACGGACGCGTGAAACTGGAGACTGGATCGCTTAATTGCTTTGCGCGCCCGAATTGTGCGCTACGAGCACGTTACAGACGGGCAATCTTCGACCGGACGACACTGGATCGAGCCGTAAATGATCACCGGGTTGCTTGTGTCACAATATGTGTGCTCATAAGGCTCTAGTGCTTTCCATTTTTCTTCTTACTGCAGAATTGCCCCGCTATCCTAAAAGGATCATGACAATAACATGGACTTTCTCATGTGCTATGGATCCTTTGGAGGTTGTGATACCCTTTTAACTCACAGAAGAATTATCCAAATTGAAGTATGTGCACAAGCTTTTCAGACCAAGTAGATCCTTTCCTCAGATATGACACAGCCTGAAAAGACTCAAGTTTTTTCAGGGCTCAACCAAGATACGACATCTGGAAAATAAGTAGATAATTCCTTATTTTGCAGAATGCTGGGCCACCACAAGGTGTGGGGACCTCTCTCATTCACACCTGATTGTTAAACTGGTGAGTAAATTCCATGAAAAACCTGCAAAGGGTTTTCTGCACCCTTAGTTTTGCTTTTACCTAGTTGGTCAAGAGATTAAAAACAGGCGATCACCCACTCTTTCATCTTGTACTAAGGATAAAAATAAGCAGCTGGCAATCTTTCATCAAAGATGTGATCACTGGCTAATCTATCATGGTGTCTTTTCCAGTATGACTCCCTTTCTCTTGCAGAAGGAAAATAACCAGGACACACTGAGAATGCAGGAAGGTATTTCTGATAAAATGATCTACTGAGGACACAGCAAATTTCCAAAAGTGTTTTTTTTCCCTTTTATTCATTTCTAAAATATATTTTACAAATAGTGAGAGCTCTTAAGCTAGATGAATTTCTACAGACTACCAATATATAAAGTATTAATCATTTAGCACTCTTAAGGCTCTCAATTCAGAAAATTCATGTGTTACACTGTGTAACCGTGTTAATGCTAAAATGGCTGCTCCCTTCACGATCCCTAATATATGCGTTAGAATTGTATAGCTCCTCTTACTCTCACCGATGTATGAATCACACTGTATGATTTTATATTAATGATACAGTGGCTGCTCTATTTACTGTCCCTGAAACATGCAGAAGAGTTATGCAACTTTATACCAAGGATAAAGCACCTCACTGTCCTCCGTCTACAGAAACAAAGAGAAAAAGGGCCACTTGGTGCACTTAGTGAGCCGTTTGTGCAGTCACAGGTCTCACACGATCTGAGGGCTTCTCCCTCCCTTGCACTGTTACTGCAGTCGCTTTGTGTCTATCTCATGTATGCTTAATTCTGCTACTGTTTTTGGATCCTGTCACCCCTGCAGGGTCTTTACAGCTGTCTGCCAATCGGTGAAAGAAATATTTTCTCATGTCCTATTGAGTTTCTTTCCCCGTCAGCCTTACAAGACGGCCCCTTATCCTTGTGGTTTCATTCTACAAAATGCTATTTTCTGGCCCTGCCCGTGATGTGAATGTTTGTGTCCTATCTCCCCTTTCCCTCCTTTCCTCTAAAGAATGCATCTCTGCAGCTCCTTCCGTCCCTCTGCGGTACATTTTCAGTAGGGCGCACAAGTGGCACTCTATCTGCCCGTTCTGGGATGTGTCCCATCGGGCCCCTAGTCTTGTCTACTTAATTGTATCAATCCCCAGAATACTCCCTCTTCAGTCCTTGCTACCAGAATCCCTCACGATACTCTGTTTTACCTTTAGTGTATTGCCTTCTCCTTCACTAAACCCATCCTTTCCTTTTCATTCTTGCTGTTCTCCTTTAACCTTACTCTTTTCATTTAAAGAAAGTTTTATCCCCTGCCTACACAGATTGAACAATATGGCCCTCCATGCAAGGCTGGTAACTGTGTTGATCTTCTCTGCTGCCTGTTTGTATGTCCTTTTCACTCTTATCTCTTCTTCTTCTTCCTTAGTGAACCACGGTTGTCTCTTACTTTTCTTCCCCTTACTAAGATCCCAACATAAATATTTATTGCCGCTTCAGTGCATTTTTTAATTGCTTTGTACAGTTCCTCTGCATCATTTAGATCACTGACTCCTGTAAGGCTCGTGAGCACTCATTCTCTTACAGTCAGCCCTTTTAGCATTAGGCGTAACATGGAACGTCATGCGTGATAAAAGGGCATAATCTTCATTTGTCCGGACTAACCCCCCTCCCACCTTTATCTTCATCACGCCCCGCGTAGGTCTAACACGCCATTCGTCACCCCTTTCCCCCCTCTATAATGATTGCACTTTTTAACCCCCGCAGAGGCAAATCCTATCCTTTCCTTATATTAAGGACCCCCTTTGTTCCTTGCTGTTAAGGACTCCTTTGTTTTCTTGTTGTTAAGTTACTTTCCACTCTGCACTTATGTTACTCCCCTTCCCAGTTGTAACTTCCTGTTAACATGTAATTTCTATCTGCTGTTCAAATGTAAACCAGTATGATGTCCCCACTAATACCGGTATATAAAAGTCTTTAAATAAATAAACAAATAAATAAATAAATTTGTTAGTCTTCCCCAATAATATGATCCCAGAGCCCTTGAATTTGATTATTTCTTTTAAGTTGCAGCAAGTATGAAAGTGAAGCTCTAAAATTATTTTAAAAACAATCATATTTTTCTAAAACAGTGCTAAACATGCATCCTGTCCTTTTCAGTAGCAGTTGTCACTTCAGTTGGTCCAAGAGGTTTTGGCACTGCACTCGTAAGGGGGGATGTTTCCAAAGGAATTTGCCCAGGTAACTAAGTGATTATCTGGCAAATTTTCTGGACTGAAAATTTCCCTCCTCACGTGCACCGTGAAACTGCAGGCACCCTTACCCTAATGGTGAAAAGGATAGGGGCTGGGAGCAGAGGGAGGAGGGGGAGGTTAAGTATGTGTGCTAATTTCATTTTGAAATCCTTGCACACACTATGCACTTGTCGTGCAACAGGTGTAAAGGCAACGGGTACCCATGTTCTCCATCAGACCCAAATTTTCATAAGGAAAATTCCATGGAGAGCTTCCTCTTGAAAATGGGGTGGTAATTTTCGAAATGATTTACATGTGTAAAGGTAGCACATATTGTAGCAATTTTCCAAAGCTCATTTACATGCTTAAAGTGCACTTGCACATGTAAAACCTATTGATAATGCAATAGCATATAGCAATTTTCAAAAGCCTACTTATGTACATAAAATGCATTTATACACATAAAACCCAGTTTTAAGTGTGCAAATCCTTTTGAAAATTATCCCCTTAGCTTGCCGGTCAATAGTTATTTTGTACCGGTGGACCTGTAAGCTCTTTGCTGGAGTTTTAAAATTGCCTCCTTTATTGTGCTACCCATCTTTTGCTGCTAGTTTTTAGTTCACATTGTATACCTTTTGCCATCTATGTTTCTCTAGTAAGTATTGTCTAATTCTGATCCTCTGTTTACAGTGAATCATATCATAAGGTGATCACTAGGCTCTAGGCTGTTGCCTCCATTCCCTCAGTGGCACTTTTCCATTTATGAATGTAACATGCAGTGCCACTTTGCCGCAAGTGAGCTCATTGACTAGTTGCTTGAGAAGCGAGACTTGCAGGGATCCCAGTCTCACCTTTTAGCTAATCCTGCAGCTGGCACATCTTCAGTCACACTTATACTGTATGATAAATTATTTTTTTATATACTTTCTCACTGTATACATAGCATATTTTAAAAAAAAAATCTACCAGTCGAATTGTGGGATTCCCTACTTTTCAGCATCTGTGTTTGAAAAAAACTTGTTTTCAAAACACAATCACATTTCAGCAGGGAAGTGAATGCACCTAAAAAAGTGGTACAACAGTTAAAGACACCACTCTGCTAGTGTACCTCAGCCCTGTCCTGCAGCATCCCCTGCTACTCTAAAACCAAGATCTATACATACAGCTCTGCCAATGTACCTCAGTCCTATCCTGGAGCACTCCCTGCTACTCTAAATCCAAGATCTATGCATACAGCTCTGCCAATGCACCTCAGTCCTATCCTGGAGCACTCCCTGCTACTCTAAATCCAAGATCTATACATACAGCTCTGCCAATGCACCTCAGTCCTATCCTGGAGCACTCCCTGCTACTCTAAAACCAAGATCTATACATACAGCTCTGCCAATGCACCTCAGTCCTGTCTTGGAGCACTCCCTGCTACTCTAAAACCAAGATCTATACATACAGCTCTGCCAATGCACCTCAGTCCTATCCTGGAGCATTCCCTGCTACTCTAAATCCAAGATCTATACATACAGCTCTGCCAATGCACCTCAGTCCTATCCTGGAGCACTCCTTGCTACTCTAAATCCAAGATCTATGCATACAGCTCTGCCAATGCACCTCAGTCCTGTCTTGGAGCACTCCCTGCTACTCTAAAACCCTGCTACTCTAAATCCAAGATCTATGCACACAGCTCTGCCAGTGCACCTCAGTCCTGTCCTGGAGAACTTCCTACTATTCCAGTACTGAAACTCTCCCACACAAGTCTGCCCATGCACCTCATTTCTGCCCTGGAGCATCCCTTACTATTTGAGTACCAGACTTCCCGCTTAGCTCAGCCTTTGTGCTCACCTCTCTCTTCAGTTACAGTGTTGTATCAGAATCAATCCATCTCAAGACTTTTACCTTATAAATCCTGAGTGATCCGTGACTTCTCCTCTCTGAGACTTAAAATGTTCCAGAATTGTGCTTGATGATTTTTAAAACATGTTACTAATGAGTCTTCCAGAGAATGCCATTTCTTTCCTAGACTCTGAGTGCTTAGGGTGCTCCTTATTGATTTCCTGTGTTTATCTGTTCTCCCATGAACTATGAAGTTCATTCCCAGGGGTTACTGAAGTTCAGACACAGAGAGGGAAGGGAATCCCTACAGCTCCTTGCAACATCATTGAAGCATTCCACACAGGATGTTTAATTTCTTCAGTCAGCATCCATAAGGGTGAATGTACTGAAAGGTGATAATGCATTTACTATGTGGCAAATGCATCACCCTTTGTAATAAGACCTTTTTATTATGTCTCCCACAATGCTGTGATAAGCAGAAACAGAAGCAGTGGCAGTGGATCTCTCCAATCCTAGCTTGGGGCTAGGAAGAAGGCAATAGTCCTGCATCCTCCTCCTCCTCTGCTGCTTGGGGCCAGAGGGTGGCGCTTTGAACTTCCGGGGACCCCACTGTGTTGTGTGTTTCAAAGCACGACACTGGCCTCCCAGTTCCACGTCAGGATAGGAGGATGAGTGAGAGAATCGGAAGAGGTGCAGGGGTGTGTGGGACTTGGGGGAGGAAAGAGTGAGGGGATAGGAGAGGACATGGGGAGAATGTGAGAGAGGGAATATGAGAGTGAGGGGACAATGCATGTGAGGGGGGGAGAATGATTCAGGGAATGGCAGTGGGTGCAGGGGGGGGGGAGTAAGTGAGGGAGCTAGTAGGATCATGGGCAAGAGTGAGTGAGTGAGGGAATCCATGAGTGCAAGGAAGAGAGTGAGTGAAGAGATTGGACAGGTGTGGGTAACTGATTGGGAATGAAGAGTGAGAGGACTGGAGGGTATGTGGAGTATGATTGTAAAGAAGGGCTCAGCATCAGGAGGAGTTGTGTGAGAATGGATCTTCTCTCCCACTCCTGGATCTGCCCTTTCCTGATCAAAGATCTCCTCTCTTTCTCTTCCCTATTCCCCTTCTCTGTCCTCCTCTCACTCCCATTCCCTCTCTTTATAATCCTTCCTTGCTTGGAGCTGCTTTGACTATGAATTTTATTATTATCTAGTGATATTAGACATAGGCAGCACTGTGCAGATATACAGAAGAGAGAGTTTCTGTGGAACTTATAATAGTGAGAAACTATATTAGCTTCAGTAACTTTCTATGGAAGAAGTATGAATCAGGTACAAGTACATTCAGTACAGTGGCTAGTCACGGCTGATATATCTTCTCTCTATACATGTATTCCTCAGTCACAAGCTCTGTCAATAGTTCAATAATTGTTGAAAGAGGTCTTGATGTCTGGTAGAAAGTATCATCTGTTAATACAATTGGTAAAATTGGTGTTGACAGAAAGTTATTTTTGATTTAATAACATCTTTTATAAGCAAGTCAGAGGCATCCCATGGGTTCTCCATTGGCGCCTACGGTTGCAGGACTATATGTGGCACAATATGAAAGCCAATATATATATATCCCTCCAAAGTTTTTGAATATATCATGATTTGGAAGTGATATATGGATGACTTGTTTTTTCTGTGGAAAGGGGATGAAACCTCTTTGTTGGATTTTCAAACATACATCAAGAAGGGCAAAAATTTAAGAGAGAGATTAAAGAGAAGAGAGATTTCAAGGGTTGATATTCGGTTTCGATGTGGCCGCTGTTCAGTGTGTTCAAATGTGTTACAAATTCAACAGTACCAGTTTAAACCGCATGTGCGCCCATATGTATTGTCAGGACATTTTACTTATTCATCAGAACGTGTTGTTTATGCTATTGTGTGTCCTTGCGCAATAGTGTTGAGGAGCAGAGAATATCCGGCTAGAAAAACTTCAAAAGAGTCCTGTAGTCAGGTTAGTCATAGCAAATAATGAAAGAAGCAAGAAGGCAACCGTCAAACCAAAAGTCATGTCACCATCTCCTGTGAAAACCTATTCTAGTATTATAATCTATTTATTCTAGTATTTATCTATTTATTCTATTTATTTATTTATTTATCTATTTATTCTATTTATTCTATTTATTCTAGTATTTATCTAGTATTTATTCTAGTATTTATTCTAGTATTATAATCTGTGGTTCCTTGATATTGGTTTGATTCTGTATAGAAAACTGCTCTGTGATTTCAAATCCCTTTCTATTCCAGTGTTGTATACTAATCAGTTTGGTTTCTTGATTATATTGTATACTAATCTGTTTGGTTTCTTGATATTAGATTGTTGTAAGATTCAAAAAAGCCAAAAAAAAAAAATTCCCAGTATCCCTCTAATTGTATAGCTGTCATATAATCTGTTCCAAATTGGGATATAAGTGCTGTGGGATCTTTTACTAGCTAAAGGACAAGAAAGTGTCTTGCCCTACCCAGCTTGACCTAGGTATAAACTGTTTAACTCCCTCCCACCCTACCCCTCTGCCCACCCACCCCTAGGTTTGTATTTCTAATGTAGTCATCCTAACTTCATAATAGGCAACCAGATAAATTAGTAAATTGATTATTCCTTAGGTGCACCAATCAAATAACTTACCTAAATGAGTACTATTCAATGCAACTGCTGTGGAGCCTTTATATTGAGGGTAATCATATGGAAACTTAAGGCTTGCCCCTTTTGTTCAAAACTCTCTACCTTGGAAAAGGAGCTGGATGACTTTAAAGCTGAATTAGCTTCAATAAAGAGAGTCTCAGCCACGGTACATTATTCAGGAAATAATTTCCACTTACCACTGAATAACCAAAACTCAAGAAAAAAGAGATTTACCGTGGGCTCAGGTAGGATAAGACCTGTAACCCACAGACACCCATTATTGAAAGCTGTGCAACCCACAACTCTATCCCACCACTCACACAGGCCATTAAGGAACTTAAAAAGTATTACAGTGGGCTCTGGAAGAATAAGACCTGTGTTCCGTAGACACACACTGTATCAAGTGCAACAAGTACAAAATGCCTTCTCTGTATTAAATTCTGAAGAAGTCCTTGAGAAAAAGATTGAAATGTTATCGGAAAAGAGAGAAAAAACCCAATGCATACAGAAATTCCAAATCAGAAACCAAAGGAAAAAGCTCACAGTGATGGATGACTCTGTCATCAGAGGCATTAATATCTTCCCTTGCACAAATGCAAAGAGAAAAGTGGATAACAAAACTCAACTAAATAGGTCACAAAAGGAGTCCAGGAACAGCAGTAACCTGAGCAAAGAAAGCTGGAAAGCTATGAGCACAAATGCTCGTAGTTTGGGTAATAAAATCCCAGAGCTGCAAGCCCTAATGGTGGAGGCGGACTTGGACGTTGTTGCTGTCACGGAAACATGGTTTACAGAATATCATGACTGGGATACGGCAATACCAGGCTATAACTTGTTAAGGAAGGACAGAGAGGATAGGAAAGGGGGAGGAGTGGCTCTATATGTCAGAAACAATATCCAAGCATCTGAGCTGCAAGGAAGATGGGGCAAAGAAGAAGCACTATGGGCCGACTTAAAAAAAGATGGGGCATCCATTTTTATTGGAGTGGTTTACAGGCCTCCAAACCAAAAGGAAGAGCTGGACAGAGATCTGATTGAAGACATCCACAGGATAGCAAAGAAAGGAGAAGTGGTGATCATTGGAGACTTTAATATGCCAGATGTAGACTGGAGAATCCCATCTGCAGAATCTAATAATAGTAGAGAAATAGTAGATGCCCTGCAATTAGCTTTGTTCAAACAAATGGTAATGGAACCCACGAGAGAAGGAGCTATACTCGACTTAGTGCTCACTAATGGAGATAATGTCTCAGATGTCTCAGATGTCCAGGTGGGTGCCCACCTCAGCACCAGTGATCATCAAACGGTATGGTTTAATATCACAAAAAGGACACGGAAAAGAAGCACAAAAACCCAAGTTTTGATGTTCAAAAACACAGACTTTGATGAAATGGGGAAGTACCTGGAGGAAGAACTAAAAGGCTGGGAAAACGAGAGAGATGTGGATCAACAGTGGACCAATCTAAAAGGAGCAATCACCAAGGCAACTAATCTATATGTTAGAAAAGTAAAGAAAAGCAAAAGAAAAATGAAACCTATCTGGTTCTCAAAGGAGGTGGCTGACAAAATAAAGGCTAAAAGAACAGCGTTCAAGAAATATAAAAGATCCCAAAAGGAGGAACACAAAGAAGAATATCTGGTAGTACTGAGGGAGACGAAGAAATTAATCAAGATGGCAAAAAGTCAAGCGGAAGAGAGGATTGCCAAAGAGGTAAAGAGTGGTAACAAAACATTTTTCAGATATATCAGTGAAAAGAGAAAAGTTCAAAGTGGTATAGTGAAATTGAAAGGTGGAAAGGATCAATGTGTGGAGAGAGACGAAGAAATGGCAGAAATATTAAATGAATACTTCAGTTCTGTGTTCACTAAAGAGGACCCTGGAGAAGGACCGACACTAGTTAACAAGAAACTGGAGGGGAATGGAGTAGATGTAACTCCATTCACAGTAGAAAATGTATGGGAAGAGCTGGTGAAACTGAAAGTGGACAAAGCCATGGGGCCTGATGAAGTTCATCCCAGAATACTGAGGGAGCTCAGAGATGTGCTGGCGGGTCCGCTGTGTGACCTATTCAATAGATCCCTAGAAACGGGAGTGGTGCCGAATGATTGGAGGAGAGCGGTGGTGGTCCCGCTTCACAAGAGTGGGAACAGAGAAGAGGCTGGTAACTACAGACCGGTTAGCCTCACTTCGGTGGTGGGAAAAGTAATGGAGTCACTGTTGAAAGAGAGAATAGTGAACTATCTACAGTCGGGAGAATTGCTGGACCAGAGGCAGCATGGATTCACCATTGGAAGATCCTGTCAGACAAATCTGATTGACATTTTTGACTGGGTAACCAAGGAATTGGATCGAGGAAGAGCACTCGATGTCATCTACTTGGATTTCAGCAAAGCTTTTGACACTGTCCCGCACAGGAGACTGGTGAATAAAATGAAAAGCTTAGGAGTGAGTGCCGAGGTGGTGGCCTGGATTGCAAACTGGTTGACGGACAGAAGACAATGTGTGATGGTAAATAGAACTCTCTCTGAAGAGAGAGCGGTTTTAAGCGGTGTACCGCAGGGATCGGTGTTGGGACCGGTCCTTTTCAATATCTTTGTGAGCGACATTGCGGAAGGGATAGAAGGTAAGGTATGTCTTTTTGCGGATGACACTAAGATCTGCAACAGAGTGGACTCGCCGGAAGGAGTGGAGAGAATGAGACGGGATTTAAGGAAGATGGAAGAGTGGTCGAAGACATGGCAGCTGACATTCAATGCCAAGAAGTGCAAAGTCATGCATATGGGGAATGGAAATCCGAATGAACTGTATTCGATGGGGGGAGAAAGGCTGATGTGCACGGAGCAGGAGAGAGACCTTGGGGTGATAGTGTCTAATGATCTGAAGTCGGCGAAACAATGTGACAAGGCGATAGCTAAAGCCAGAAGAATGCTGGGCTGCATAGAGAGAGGAATATCGAGTAAGAAAAGGGAAGTGATTATCCCCTTGTACAGGTCCTTGGTGAGACCTCACCTGGAGTATTGTGTTCAGTTCTGGAGACCGTATCTCCGAAGAGACAGAGACAAGATGGAGGCGGTCCAGAGAAGGGTGACCAAAAAGGTGGAAGGTCTTCATCAAATGACTTATGAGGAGAGATTGAAGAATCTAAATATGTACACCCTGGAGGAAAGGAGGAGCAGAGGTGATATGATACAGACTTTCAGATACTTGAAAGGTTTTAATGATCCAAAGACAACGACAAACCTTTTCCATAGGAAAAAAATCAGCAGAACCAGGGGTCACGATTTGAAGCTCCAGGGAGGAAGATTCAGAACCAATGTCAGGAAGTATTTCTTCACGGAGAGGGTGGTGGATGCCTGGAATGCCCTTCCAGAGGAAGTGGTGAAGACCAGAACTGTGAAGGACTTCAAAGGGGCGTGGGATAAACACTGTGGATCCATAAAATCAAGAGGCCGTCAATAAAGAGTGGTTGGCTAGCCAGAATGACGGCTACTGCCTGGAGACAATACCCTTATTCAATAAACATACACATGGTTACTGTGACTCCAACATCGCTCTAAGCTACAACAGCAAGAGGAAATGTGGAAAAAAGGATTTGCACTCACAAAGTGGGGAGTAGCTGGCTTGTTACGGCGGTTACTACCCCAAACCAAATAAGCCTGATACTTCACTTTCAATGCATATCCTGCTTCAACGGCAGGGGAGAAGAAAAACTGATACTTCACGCATATCCAGCATAGCTCTCTGCTTCAACGGCAGGGGAGAAGAAAAACTGATACTTCACGCATATCCAGCATAGCTCTCTGCTTCAACGGCAGGGGAGAAGAAAAACTGATACTTCACGCATATCCAGCATAGCTCTCTGCTTCAACGGCAGGGGAGAAGAAAAACTGATACTTCACGCATATCCAGCATAGCTCTCTGCTTCAACAGCAGGGGAGAAGAAAAAAGGATTCGCACTCACAAAGCGGGGAGTAGCTGGCTTGTTACGGTGGTTACTACCCCAAACCAAATAAGCCTGATACTTCACTTTCAATGCATATCCTGCTTCAACGGCAGGGGAGAAGAAAAACTGATACTTCACGCATATCCAGCATAGCTCTCTGCTTCAATGGCAGGGGAGAAGAAAAACTGATACAAGCATATCCAGCATAGCTCCCTGCTTCAACAGCAGGGGAGAAGAAAAACAACCAATAAGGGCTGAATAACACAGTCTGGGTAAAACAAATAAGCATGGGTGTAGCTTGCTTATTGCGGCGGTTACTTCCCCTACTACCCATAACTAATCAAGCTTGATATTTCACTTGGTTGCAGCTCCATCACTGCTCTCTACATTAATGGTGGGGGTGGAAGGGAAATAGAACCAAAGAGCTAAGAGAAACAGATAAGTATGAGAAAAAAATGTGAAGCTTGCTGGGCAGACTGGATGGGCCGTTTGGTCTTCTTCTGCCGTCATTTCTATGTTTCTATGTTTCTATGTTTCTGTGTAGTTTATAGCGATGAAAGGAACACATCCAAATCCTTGGGCATCTTGAAGGTCTTGGTTTGATTATGGCAGGTTGACAAATGGAAAATCTGGGAATAACTAGTATACAATTAGTATCAAACAAATAACTAGTTATGATTAGACTCTTTGCTGCAAAAACTCACTGTGATTGTAATTGCTCTAATGTGTGATTTGACTGTTAAAAATATAAACTTTATTCATTATTCCAATTACTGAAAAGAAAAAAAAATTGTATAATAGAGGGAAGACCTCAGTATTGGCAAAGGATCCGAATGTCTCAGAAACTTCTTGTGAGCCAATTATTCCAATCACTGGTCTTTTACCCTCTTAGTTTTGTTTTTTCGTTAAAAATACTTATAGTTGTCTTCTATTGGTTTCTGCTTTTCACAGCTGTGTTTTTGATTGAAAGTTCTTCAAATTATCTTTAATAAATTTCTACCTTCATGCAGCTGTTGATTTTAATGTCTTCAGTTAATGTAAACATTTCACACGGTAAATATCTTCAATTAATGCAAGCTTTTACCATGAATGTAAGCTTTCACCACAGCAAATTATATTTTAATCATTTTACTTGAGCCCTTCTTAAGTTCTAGACGGGAAAACCTTATACCGTTCTGAACTTCCTTTAACATAACATTGCTCTATATGTCCTCTAGTGGATACTTTAATCCCGACAAGATCCCGACATTATTTAACAGTAAGGCACTTATCTTTTTGCTCATTCTGAGTTGTTTTTGTTTCTCCTGACAGCAATGCCATGCCTTTCACCAACACAGTGTACTATTTGGCCACCGCCAATGTGGCCAGCCATGTTGGTGGTGGCCAAAACGTAGCTGTGAAAAGCAGAAACCAATAGAAGGCAACCATAAGTATTTTTAATGAAAAAACAAAACTAAAAGGGTAAAAGACCAGTGGAACAAGACTGTGAACGCAGAGGCAAACTAGTACACTTACAGTGCCGACCCGATTGCCAAGGCAAGGAAGTGCAGGCAGGGACTTCCTTATATCGTTTAATCAATCAGGGCATGTCACGAAGCTAGGACCTGCCCTTGGCCCTACAAGAGGCCAGGCAGTCCACACATGTGAGGGACGTGGCCAACGCCACTGGCGACGCCGAATTCCGGCATGAGGCCTGGTGCGCAGTGGAAAGCCTGGCAACCACCTTCGCGGGATGCCGAGGCCTGGAGGAGCTCATGGCTGCTGCTGGGGAGGCCGACCTGTGACCTGCAGAGGAGCTAGTGAGGTGAGCAGGCCCCTGCGTGGCCTGGATGCGGACGGGGCACGCAACACCTTTGTTCTCCCTTTACTAACGGAGTATACCATCTAGCTGTAGAGGTTCTGTGTAGCTTTTGCTCCCCATGTGGGGGCATTCAAATGGTATATGCTAGTGGCTTATCATCCCAGCATACCTATTAACCTTATGGATATTAGTTTGGATTTTGTTGGAGTAAGAGCTTTCTGTCTACTGTCTTCTAATATTTCCTTCTAATTTATGGAAAAGGAGTAAAGAAGTTCTGATTTATGGGTTGGCCTCCCATTGATTCATCTACCTGCCCTTGAAGACTAAACTCTTTTAAGCCAATATTTTTGATTTCTATGTGAAAGTCCATTCCCCTTATTGCAGTGGATTGGGACATCTCTGTATTCGAGGCTGGATGTGGGGTAAGGAAGACCTGCCTGTGATATGTCTTCTAATGAGTGTACACAGTGACAGTGAACTGCTGTAGAGGAACAATATTTTTGTATTGACTGTTTGGAGCTATCTCTTATGTTGGAGGTACAGAAGTTTTATTTCACCCTTCCTGCTTCTTGCTTAATTTTTTCCCTTTGGGTTTAACTAATATTTTTTCCCCTTGGAACTGATAATCCATGGTACCTGGGAGTCAGTATTAGGGGTGGGAAGACAAAAAAATGTTGTTTCATTGTTGATATCATTTTCAGGTATTTGGTTTTTCACATTTTTCATTTTGTCCAATACTTATTTTGTTTATTTAGTGGAAAAAAAAAGAAAAGAAAAAGAAATATATACTGAAAAATAACCCCAAAAATAATAATAATAAAAAAGAAATGGGGCCTCCTGATGCCTCCCAAGCTCCCCAGCCATCCCTTCAAGCCGAAAAAATGTCAGAGCCAGGATCCTCCCCAGCCCCTACTTACCTGGTCAGGGGGGATCTGATGCAGAGGCTAAGCCCAGGCCAAAGCCTGAGTCTTTTGTATAGCATGGGCCAATGTTACGGCGATCTACCACAGCCTAGGCCTATGCAAGCCCAAGGCTTCAGACTGGGCCTATGTGTCAGGATAGTCCTGATACCAACTCATTCCTGCAATCTATATTTTTAAAAATTGGCATGCCCCCCCACACCCCAGAACCCATGGGTAGGGAAGGATATGTACCCTAGGCAAACCTTACAGCCTTGCACACATGCCAGCCCCTTCACACACACACACACACGCATGCACACACACACACACACACTCCCACACCCTTTATAGACACAGACAATTAAAATATGTATTTATAACAAATTTTACATGAGGGTGGGGGATTCTGAGGCAATAATAACATTTACAACATGTATATTATAGGCTTTCACACAGACACACAGACCCATACACACACAGACCCACACAAAGGCACACACATGCATATACACAGGCTCTCGGACGCATACAGTCTCTCACTAACTCACACACAAACATACACACATGGCCTCCTGCTGTCATAGGAATGGGCTCCACCATGGCCCCATGGGTCTACTGTTGTCTTCGGACCATGGTGAGATGAATTCCACCATGGACTACTGACCTTTCTCCTTGGGAGGGAGGGGTAAGAGGAAGCTGTGTGTGGGCACATGCACACGCATGCCCACAATCAAAGAAGTCATGGGCCTCTCATTTTCAGTCGCTGGTGGGTTGAGCACCAATGGCCTGCATCACAAGAGGCAAAGTGGCACCAAAAGTAGAGATGTGCATCATTTAAGGTTTTCAGGTCGGGCTGCGGTTTGGGCGCCTCGTGGAAAATGTCGTTTTCCTGCGGCTCGTTTTTTTTTTCGGTGATTTTCCATGAAACAAAAATCCCACCACAACCCTTCAAATGTACTTAATTACAACCCCCCACCATCCCGATCCCCCCCCCCCCCAAGACTTACTAAAAGCCCTGGTGGTCCAGTGGGATCCCAGAAGCGATCTCTCCCTCTCGGGCTGTTGGCTGCCACTAATCAAAATGGCGCCAGTGGCCCTTTGCCCTTATCATGTGACAGGGGCTACCGGTGCCATTGGTCGGCCCCTGTCACATGGAAGGAGCAGTGGATGGCCTGTTCCATTTTCTAAGATGGCACCAGCCATCCATTGCTCCTACCATGTGACAGGGGCTGACCAATGGCAAATAAAGCCCCTGTCACATGGTAAGGGCAAAGGGCCACTGGCACCATTTTGATTCCTGGCAGGCCCGATGGCCCGAGAGCGAAAGATCACTCCCAGGACCCCTGCTGGACCACCAGGGCTTTCAGTAAGTCTTGGGGGGGATCGGGATGCTGGGGGGGGGGGGGATGGATTGGTTGTAATTAAGTACATTTGAAGGGTTGGGGTGGGTTTGGGTTTTTAAAAAATAAATGTGCCCCACCCCCCACGCTAACCTGAAAAATGATTTTCCCCGAAATTTCAGGGAAAGCCCAATCGTTTTTCGGGTCCTCCGATCCATGCCGATTTGGACAATTTCATTGAAATTTTCCAATTTGGCAAAAACGAGTGCACATCTCTAACCAAAAGTAGCATCAGAAACCTAAAACACCATGAAGAGGGAATGAAGCAGAAAATATGGCACAAAAAAAGCCCAAAATACAGATAAAGGGACCGAAAATCAGAAAGAGTAGTTTCAAAATTTCAAAAGCATAGGAAAGGTGCACAAAGCAGTAGGGATGTGAATCGTGTCCTCGATCGTCTTAACGATCGATTTCGGCTGGGAGGGGGAGGGAATCGTATTGTTGCCGTTTGGGGGGGTAAAATATCGTGAAAAATCGTTAAAAATCGTTAAAAATCGAAAAATCGAAAAATCGAAAAACCGGCACATTAAAACCCCCTAAAACCCACCCCCGACCCTTTAAATTAAATCCCCCACCCTCCCGAACCCCCCCCCAAATAACTTAAATAACCTGCGGGTCCAGTGGCGGTCCGGAACGGCAGCGGTCCGGAACGGGCTCCTGCTCCTGAATCTTGTCGTCTTCAGCCGGCGCCATTTTCCAAAATGGCGCCGAAAAATGGCGGCGGCCATAGACGAAAAAGATTGGACGGCAGGAGGTCCTTCCGGACCCCCGCTGGACTTTTGGCAAGTCTCGTGGGGGTCAGGAGGCCCCCCACAAGCTGGCCAAAAGTTCCTGGAGGTCCAGCGGGGGTCAGGGAGCGATTTCCCGCCGCGAATCGTTTTCGTACGGAAAATGGCGCCGGCAGGAGATCGACTGCAGGAGGTCGTTCAGCGAGGCGCCGGAACCCTCGCTGAACGACCTCCTGCAGTCGATCTCCTGCCAGCGCCATTTTCCGTACGAAAATGATTCGCGGCGGGAAATCGCTCCCTGACCCCCGCTGGACCTCCAGGAACTTTTGGCCAGCTTGTGGGGGGCCTCCTGACCCCCACGAGACTTGCCAAAAGTCCAGCGGGGGTCCGGAAGGACCTCCTGCCGTCCAATCTTTTTCGTCTATGGCCGCCGCCATTTTTCGGCGCCATTTTGGAAAATGGCGCCGGCTGAAGACGACAAGATTCAGGAGCAGGAGCCCGTTCCGGACCGCTGCCGTTCCGGACCGCCGCTGGACCCGCAGGTTATTTAAGTTATTGGGGGGGGGGTTCGGGAGGGTGGGGGATTTAATTTAAAGGGTCGGGGGTGGGTTTTAGGGGGTTTTAGTGTGCCGGCTCACGATTCTAACCATTTATAACGATAAATCGTTAGAATCTGTATTGTATTGTGTTCCAAAACGGTTTAAGACGATATTAAAATTATCGGACGATAATTTTAATCGTCCTAAAACGATTCACATCCCTACAAAGCAGCACTGCAGATTGGCAAGAAGATTTCAAGGTGTAAGAGCTGGAGAATGCCAGGAAGATACAGGCAGAAAGAAGTTAAGAACCCCAAGGTGTAAAATCTGTGCATGGCAGCAAGACCGAGTGGCACAAGGACCTGAAGGTGTAGGATGGAGGGGCATGGCATTAAGGCAGAGTGGCATGGGAGATGCCAGTCATTCTGTTGCATACGTGTAGAGAAGAATCCCAAGTGAAATTAATATTAATAAAAAAAAAAATGTAAATTCCAATGAAAACATGTCAACCTTAAAGATAACAAAAAATGTTAAGGTATGACCTTCATAGTAGCACTCCAAGACTGCATCTATAAATCAGATGACTTATGTTCCAGATGGTGCTATCAAACAAATCATGAGGTCGGGGTAATTTTTTGAAAAAAAAGTCTTAATAATGCCCAACTCTTCACAATAATTTTTTGTAATTTTTGATGCACATAAAATCAATTTAGAACAAAGTCTACACTTATCTTTTAGAAGTCTTCATTGAATTTTGTAATAGTTAAATGAGTAACCATATGAAGACGTTAGTTCAATAATGTGCTTGAAGATGGCAAAATTGAATATAGCATTAATAATAAAGAAGTGCACAATTTTAAGCATTCACACTGGTATATACATTTTTTATTTAAAGGAATGGAGGATGCTATTGCATAATTATAAATTTCCTGAAGCAGAGAGCAGAGGCTCTCGAAACATTGCAGCGTTGGAGTATTTCTTCAATTTGAGTTCACTCCATTCCAACCTTTCCCGGGGAGTTCCGGGTTATTCAGCAGCACAATTGTGCCAGTGAATATCCAGTCTACGTTAGCCGGATATTTTTATCTGGCTAACTAGCTCAGCCGAATAGTAGCTGTATATCTACCCCAATATTGCTCCATTTCTTGGAAAATGGTAAATGTGCCATGTCGCTCAGGATCAATGTCCTCTGCATCTTCCGCATGAGGTATGTGCGTGTGTGTGTATGTGGGGGGGGGGGGGGGATATATATATATGCATGTATGTGTGCCAATGTATAGCACACTCCCTTCTCCCTTCTTAATTCCCTCCCCTCCATTCAGTGTCACTACCTTCCCCTTCCCTCCCTCCCTCATTCTCATACCTCCTCCCTTCCCTTTCTATCTCCTTTTATCTCATCCCCACCCATTATGCACTCCCTCCCCTTCCCTTTTACTCTTACCCCTCCTTTTCATACATATATCCTCTACTCCCCTCTTCGTCACTCTCCCATTTCCTCTCCTTTTACAGGCAGCCCTCCCTTTCACATACCCTTTTACTTTCCTCTCTCCCTTTCCCTTTCCTCCTCTCTCTCACACACTCCTTCCCATTCATCCCTCCCTTTCTGCTCACTCATACTCCTTCCCCCCCACCCCCAAGTATTTTGCCTCCAAATCTTCTGCTGGCAGTCTCTCCTCTAAGCTGCAGTCTGGTGGCGCCTGGCTTCTGCACTGGTAGCTTTTCCCAAGGCTGTGGTCCAGCTAGCCTTTCTACTTTTGCTGCTTCTGTGCCTTAAGATGGGGGTGGGGAAAAAAAAGGAAACTCTTCTGTGGGCAGGATCTGGCCACAGAAAGAAAGAGTATGATGGGTCATAAAACCAAGGTCCATGGGGTCAACCCCTGCTTTAGTACATCGCCTCGCTTAGGCACTTAGATATAGGCAAATACATTGAAGGCACCTAAGTTTAGGACAGTGTTCAGCTGAAAACTTAGGGATCTAAATTAAACTGAAAATTCACCTAAATTTAGGCCTCTAACTGAAATGCTGAGCAGTTTTTATACAATACAGGGAAATTTATTTTAAAATTCATAAAGTGCTGAGGACAATTGTCAGACAGCTCATGCATCTTTGCCGGAAAAGTATGTGTATAGATTTGAAAATTCTATCTATATGCATTGTTTCCCTACGCTGTTCTCGTCCCAGGCTTGGGAATCCCTCCCCTTGCTTGGTTAAAAATTACCCAAGCTATGGAAGCCTTGCATACCTTTAGTGAGATTGAAGGCAATCTTCAGACAGCCAATTTGCTGGGTAAATGGCTTTGAATATTTCCCTCTGCATGTTTGGAGAAACTGAATCCACCCTGAATTCATAGTATTGACCTATACTTTGGTATCCTATAAATTCTATTAATAAATCTATATAAATAAAAATATAAATGTTTGTTTGTTCAAAATCTTAAATCTCCGAAAGTTCTTCACCGATTGCTTTGAAATTTTGACACAATGTTGCATTCGAATACGCACATGTTTTTATATACCTATATTATATAGATGTCACACCTGTGACAGGTAAAAACATGCTTTTTTGGAAAAACAGCACCATCTGTTGGATGTAAAAGCATCACACACTATCTACAATATAAATGGGCTCTGACCGACGGACCACTAATGTGCAGTAGAGAGCAGCTCTACCACGCATGTGCGGACCATAGAGCTCTGTGCTCTATGGTCCGCACCATAGAGCGGACCATGGAGCACAGAGCTCTATGGTCCGCACATGCTGGGTGTCACAGAGAGGAGGAGGAAAGGGCAGATGAGTCACCGCTCTGAGAAACAGCTCAGCCCTTTCTTCTGCCACTGGGGAAGGGGGGAGGGAATAGGGACTGCCGGACAGTTACACACAGGAGGAGGAAAGGGTAGAAGAGTCGCCGAGCCAGTCTGTCCACCGCCGGGGAAGGGGGGGGGGAGGGAGTTGGGATGGCCGGAGCAGAGCAAATGCAGTAGAAAACGGCTGTGAAGATATCACAAGCAGCTGCCTGTTCCTCTGCTGCTGAGGAAGGGGGGAGGGAGTAGAGACTGCCAGACAATTACACACAGGAGGAGGAAAGGGTAGAAGAGTCGCCGAGCCAGTCTGTCCACCGCCAGGGAAGGGGGGGAGGGAGTTGGGACGGCCAGAGCAGAGCAAATGCAGTAGAAAGTGGCTGTGAAGAGATCACATGCAGCTGCAGCCTGCAGCAGCCAAAGCTCAAAGAGCTGAACAGAGAACTGATCGCTTAAACAAATTAGAAATGTGCGCTTTCTCTTTTCTTTCTTTTCCATTTAACCAGAATGAGCCACAGCAATGCATGGTCGAGTACAGCTAGTGCAAAATAAATATATAAATATAAACATTCTGTTTATTGAACATCGTTTGGATGAGTTTTGTGAGGTTGATATTTACTGTATGATGCAAATATAGGGGCGGATTTTCAGAGCCCTGCTTGCCTAAATCTGCCCAAAACCGGGCGGATTTAGGCGAGCAGGGCCCTGCTCGCCGGTGAGCCTATTTTACATAGGCCTACCGGCGCGCGCAGAGCCCCGGGACTCGCATAAGTCCCGGGGTTCTCCGAGGGGGGCGTGTCGGGGGCGGGCCGGTCGTCGTGGCGTTTAGGGGGCGTGTCGGCAGCATTTTGGGGGTGGGTACGGGGCGTGGCTATGGCCCGGGGCGGTCCGGGGGCATGGCCGTGCCCTCTGTACCTGCCCCCAGGTCGCGTCCCGGCACGCAACAGGCCCGCTGGCGCGCGGGGATTTACTTCTCCCTCCGGAAGGCGTAAATCCCCGGAGAAAGGTAAGGGGGGGGTGTAGACAGGGCCGGGCGGGTGGGTTAGGTAGAGGAAGGGAGGGGAAGGTGAGGGGAGGGCATTAGAGGATTCCCTCCGAGGCCGCTCCGATTTCGGAGCGGCCTCGGAGGGAACGGGGGTAGGCTGCGTGGCTCGGCACGCGCCGGCTATACAAAATCGATAGCCTTGCGCGCGCCGATCCCGGATTTTAGCGGATACGCGTGGCTCCGCGCGTATCTACTAAAATCCAGCGTACTTTTGTTGGCGCCTGGAGCGCCAACAAAAGTACGCCTATTCGCGGTATTTGAAAATCTACCCCATAGGGTAAAAGAGAGGTAGAATTATGGGTAAGTTTCACAACTTCCTTTGTCTTAACCAGATACTCATAATATTTTTCAAACTCTACATTTATTAATGAGTTTCCTGGATTTTATGACTAGAGTACATTAACACTTTTCTTCCAATACAGATTTCATTTTAATGAACTTTAAGGTATGAAGCCTAGATATTGTGTATCCTTTGTTGCAAATTTGAAGACGGGATATTCTGAGAAGGGAGACAGGGACAGGGTGGAATTTAACAACCTTCCAGCACTTTGTTAATATGAGGTGAGAGTCAGAGCTAAAAAAGACATTAGGTATTCTCCATATCATTATAATTTTCAGGTATAAATTAGACAAGCTGAAAAATGTTTATTTTAGAATGTGAATTTGGGAATTCCTCCGTTGGAAAACATTTAACCTTTGCAAGAATATATTTTTCTCTGTAGCATTCTCTTTATTGCTGTCTTCACATCTCTGTTCCTCAGGCTGTAGATGAATGGGTTGAGCATGGGAGACACCACATTATACACCACACTGACCAACTTGTCCTTTTCCAAGGAATAGCTGGAAGAAGGCCTGAAATCCATGAATAATAGTGTTCCATATAAGAGCATCACGACAAGGAGATGAGCGGAGCAGGTGGAGAAAGCCTTGCGCCTTCCAGTGGTGGATTGAATCTTCAGGATAGTAGTGAGGATGCGGACATAAGAGCCCAGGATGATCAAGAAGGGCAGTACTACAATCAGTGAGCCCTCTGTGAATATCACCAGCTCATTAATGGAAGTATCTGTACAAGAGAGCTTTAGCAGTGGCGTGAGATCACAGAAGAAGTGATGGATCTTATTGGAGTTGCAGAAGGAAAGCTGAGCTATCAGTAATGTGTGTATCAAGGCATCCACTATGTTAATAATCCAAGAAAGAGCTGCCATCATTAGACACACCTTCCTATTCATTATTGTGATATAGTGCAGTGGAAAACAGATGGCAATATAGCGGTCATAGGCCATGATGGACAGGAGCACACATTCTGATCCAACAAAAAACCCAAATAAAAAAAACTGGGTGAGGCACTCAGGGAAAGAAATGGTCTTCTTGTGAGACAGGAGGTTGCTTAACATTTTGGGAACAGTGACTGATGTCAAACATATATCCACAAAGGATAAGTTAAAGAGAAAAAAATACATTGGGGTATGGAGCTGTGGATTTCTACCAATCGCTGAGATCATGATCCCATTTGCAAGCAGATTCATCAGGTACATCACCAGGAACACCCCAAAGATGGGACCTCTTAAAGCCACATGTTCTGTGAGGCCCAATAGAATAAATTCTGTCACGACTGTCTGGTTCCCCTCTTCCATTTCAACCTTCTAAAAGAGAGAAAAAATATATTAAAATAGGAAAAAAATGTAGCAGAGAAGCAGTGACATGAACAATCCTCTTTAGGCAGCATCATCCAGCATTGTGTCAGCAAGATGGAGATTGCACTACTCTTGCCTGTGCAAGAAGAGGACCCTCCAGAAACATCAGGTGAGACTCAGGAGTGGTTGGAGGAGGAGGCTTTAGCTCTTCTCAGAGGGATGTGCTGCTGAAGAATCATTTTACTGGAAGGTGGGGGGTAGGAGGAAGAGGGTGATCTAATAAGTGGGATTTTCTTTTAAAGTGTCAGGGTTTAAGAGGGTTTACTGCATCAAGCATAGGGGGACAGTTAACGTATCAGAGATGTTGGGGGAATCATGGCACTGTTTGGCTATTTAGTGAAAAGCAATCCCTGCACTGGTTTTGCTTGCCTAGATTAGATGCCTAGGAATCTAAGTTTGCTTCTACAATTTAACCCAACTACCTCCTATACATTTTCAGGTCATGTGACATGTGGAGGTGTGCAGGGGAAAAAAATGTGTTTTTATTTTTTAGTTTATTTTCAGGAGATTTTTTTTCCCATGAAATTCGGTTTGAGGAATGTTTGATTCATTTCACTGATGTGAAAAAAAGGAATCAAACATTAAAAAAAATCCAAAAATGAGCAAAGAAAATGAAAACGGGGCCTCCCAAAGCCTTCCATCCCCCATGGCCCCCACTTACCCATAAGAACATAAGAACATGCCATACTGGGTCAGACCAAGGGTCCATCAAGCCCAGCATCCTGTTTCCAACAGAGGCCAAACCAGGCTACAAGAAACTGGCAAGTACCCAAACATTAAGTCTATCCCATACTACTGATGTCAGTAATAGCAGTGGCTATTTTCTAAGTCAACTCAATTAATAGCAGGTAATGGACTTCTCCTCCAAGAACTTATCCAATCCTTTTTTTAAAACACAGCTATAGTAAATGCACTAACCACATCCTCTGGCAACAAATTCCAGAGCTTAATTGTGCATTCAGTAAAAAAGAACTTTCTCCAATTAGTTTTAAATGTGCCCCATGCTAACTTCATGGAGTGCCCCCTAGTCTTTCTATTATCCAAAAGAATAAATAACCGATTCACATTTACATGTTCTAGACCTCTCATGATTTTAAACACCTCTATCATATCCCCCCTCAGTCGTCTCTTCTCCAAGCTGAACAACCCTATCCTCTTTAGTCTTTCCTCATAGGGGAGCTGTTCCATTCCCTTTATCATTTTGGTCGCCCTTCTCTGTACCTTCTCCATTGCAATTATATCTTTTTTGAGATGCGGCAACCAGAATTGTAAACAGTACTCAAGGTGTGGTCTCACCATTGAGCGATACAGAGGCATTATGACATTTTCCGTTTTATTCACCATTCCCTTTCTAATAATTCCCAACATTCTGTTTGCTTTTTTGACTGCCGCAGCACACTGAACCGACGATTTCAATGTGCTATCCACTATGATGCCTAGATCTCTTTCTTGGGTTGTAGCTCCTAATATGGAACCTAACATTTATCACAATCTGCTTGTGATTTAACTACTCTGAACAATTTTGTATCATCTGCAAATTTGATTATCTCACTCGTCGTATGTCTTTCCAGATCATTTATAAATACAGATCCCTGAGGCACTCCACTGCCCACTCCCTTCCACTGAGAAAATTGTCCATTTAATCCTACTCTCTGTTTCCTGTCTTTTAGCCAGTTTGTAATCCACGAAAGGACATCGCCACCTATCCCATGACCTATCCCATGACTTTTTACTTTTCCTGAGCCTAGTCCACTAATGAGGACTAGGTTCAGGCCAAAGCCTCGGCCTTTCGTAGGTCAAGCACATAAGCAGCCATGACCTTAGCCTTGACCTACGCAAAGCCATTGCTTCAGCTTAGACTGGAGGCCGGGTGCCGACACAGCAGCCTGATCCCAGACTCAATATGAGGGCCTGGCCAGCAGGTCAGGTCTCAATACCTGGATCTTGGCCCGGGCTGAAGCCCAATGCTGTGGCCCAGCCCAGAGGCTGGGCCCCCATGCTGGGATCTCAGCCTGGCCCCTGGCCAGATGCTGTGGCCAGGCCTAGAGGAAGGGTCCTGATGCCTGGGCCTCAGCCTAGGATGGAGCCCGGGCCCAAGAACATTGCCTCAGCTTGGCCCAGACCCAGGCCCAAAACCAGTTCCTGACTTGGTGGCTGGATCCTGATCCCTGAGCCTTAGCCTAGGGTCAAGCTCTTGCCTGGAGCCCAGGCCTTGGAGCAGCTCCAATGATGTCCTCTTCTTTTTCTGTTCAACTGATGTCATCCGCTGGGGTCATGCCGGAATTAATTAACTCCAGCAAATTCTCCCCATTGGTGGTGCCATTTTGTTTTATTGCATTTGGACCTTCTGCAATGGACCCCATTGTTGGCCTGGGTCCAGATTGAGGCCCTGGTGTCGGGACCCAGTATCTGGGCTGGGCTGTGGTGTCAAGCCTGAGCCCAAGCTCCAGCCTAGGTAGAGGTCCAGGCTTCAGGACCAGCCTCCAGGTCTGGTTCTGACATCAGGCCTTAGTCTGGATGAAGGCTAAGTCATCAGGCTTGGGTCTTGGTTGAAGCCCAGGCGGGACCTAGCTTAGCTGCTTTCAGTGATAACTTTCTGATCAGGTAAGTGATTGTCCACGGACTCAGGTCTTATCCAAGACCCTGTCATTGGCCCAGGCCTAGACTAAGACTTCAACATCAAGCTCAGTCCTAGGCTGTGGCCTCTGCTTTGGGCTATGACCTATACCCTGAGGAAGGCCCTGACTTCAGGCCTATGCCTATTTCTAAGGTGAGGCGTCAGCATCAAGCTCAGGTGTAGGCCATGGCCCTTGCTTTGGGTGTCGATCTATGACCTAGGCGAGGCCCTGGCCTGGAGCCTAGGCCTATAGTTGATGCACTTATTTAAAACAAATGCAATGAATAAGGTTTATTTAATTGGGGGTGGGGGGGGGGTGGGGACCTTCATTCCATTTTGGAACCCCCAAATGAAATTATTGCTCTTATTCATCGTGTTTTACGCATTCGTTTTAAATGAATGCACATCCCTAATGCCATGATGGACAGGAGTACACATTCTGACCCAATAAAGAAAATAAATCCATAAAGCTGGATGATGCGCTCAGAGAAAGAAATGGCCTTCTTGTTAGACAGGAGGTTGCTTAGCATTTTGGTAACAGTAATTGATATCAACAAATGTCTGCAAAAGACAAGTTATAGAGAAAAAAGGTCATTGGGGGTATGGAGCTGTGCATTCCCACCAGTCATTGAGAACATGGTCTCATTTGCCAGAAGATTCAACACACCAGGAACACCCAAAAGAGGTGACCTCTTAATGCCACACTTTCTGTGAGGCCCAATAGAATAAATGCTGTCACTACTGCTGGTTCCCCTCTTCCATTTATAACTTTTTGTTATAGAGATCAAATAAATCATTTAACTAAGGAAAATATAGCAGAAGAAAAATGATGTGAACAATCCTCTACTCAGGATCACAGATGCATCTACTTCACAAATTAGCAGCCCTGTGTCAGCTCAGTGCTTGAGCATCAAGTCAATGTTGATTGTTTTTACCGCTTTTAATGCCTCAAACTGCTTGAACATTGGGAAGCCAGGAATTTCTCGTGTGCTTTTTTTTTTTTTTTTTTGGTTACAACTTTAAAAATTTTCAAAGAATAAAATGTGAGAAAAGATCTGAAAAAAAGGAAAATGAAAAAAACAACAAAACCTGAGGCTTTAACCTTTTACCTGTTAAAATATTAAATGAGAAATACATTCTAGGTACATAATATTAATTACGCCCACCAATCATGCATACAGGACTGGATTTTAAGATGTACGCGCGGGCATACATTTGTGCTATTAGGCGCGAAATTGGAAGCAAAAATTCTCCTTACCTTTTCACCATCCATGCTGTCTTTGCCGCGTCCGCCCCGGTGCTGCCCCGACTCCTCCTGTTTCGGTATTGACGCCGCCCCTTTTTAGTGATCGCATGCGAAAAGGGACTTTTCACATGCGATCGCTTTGAAAAATGACCCCCATAGTTAGAATGATTTTCAGAGCTTGCTGAGTAAATTTAGGAGCCACAATAGCAGGCCTAAAATCTGGCTGCCAAACTTCCTTGAGCCCCTAAAAAATTCCAAAACAAATAGTCCTCTGATCGCCAACTCCCATCTCTTTCTTCCCACTCCCAATTCCAAAGATGAAGTGCCCTCCCTTGCCAATTGCAACACCGCTCCTTCCCCACTATTGGTTACAAATGCTAAGCCTCTGCCAATTGCCTAGCTCTCTTCCACCCAAATTCCTAATTTCAAATGATTAAGTGGCCACACCTATCATAATTTCTCACTTATCTCCCTCTCCCAAACTAAAAAATAAACCCCTTCCTGACTCTTATCCTTTACTTTCCAGGATTCCACAAATGCAGCCCATGGTAACCAGGCAGGAGAATTTACTCTTTCATCCTGTCCACTTGTCATTCAATGTTGCTCTGACTCCCTTAATCCAACTAGTATTTAAAATGATAAATAAGAATTCTCTATTAATGTGTTCTACACCACTCATGATTTTATAAATCTCTGCTGTACATCTTCTCAGTCATCTGTTCCAAACTGAAGAGTCCTAACCAGTTTAGCTTTCCTTCATAATGGAGCAATTTTTATTGCTTTTCTCTGTATCTTTTTTAGAACATAGAACATAGAACATAGAACATATCAAACTGTGTGTATTTTATTTTTATTAGATTACAACATAGGACAAGATTTAAGTATAACATATTAAGTATTAACATATCTTATAGAAGTAGACATGACTTATCACAATCACTAAGTAATATTTAATATGAAACTATGTTACAGTATTTGATGGCACCTGTTTAGTTAATATAATTTAACACATTTAAGCAACATAAAATTGTGAACCGTTGTGATGGCAGCTAGCTTAACGAAGGTATAGAAAAGATTTTAAATAAATAAATAAATAAATAAATAAATAAGAACATAAGATATGCCATGCTGGATAAGACCAAGAATCCATCAAGCCCAGTATCCTGTTTCCAACAGTGGCAATCCAAGTCACAAGTACCTGACAAGTACCCAAACATTAGATAGATCACAAGCTACTATTACTTATTAATAATTAGGAATGTGAATCGTTATTTGATGATTTAAAATATCGTCCGATATATTTTAAATCGTCAAAAATTGTTAGGGCCACGATACAATACCAATTCCCCCGATTTATCGTTAAAAAATCGTAAATCGGGGGAAGGGGGAGGGCAGGAAAACCGGCACACTAAAACCCCCTAAAACCCACCCCCGACCCTTTAAATTAAATCCCCCCCTCCCGAACCCCCCCCAAATGCTTTAAATAACCTGGGGATCCAGCGGTGGTCCAGAACGGCGGCGGTCCGGAACGGCCCCCTCAATTGAATCCTGTTGTCTTCAGCCGGCGCCATTTTGCAAAATGGCCGCCGCAAAATGGCGGCGGCCATAGACAAAATCGATTCGACGCAGGAGGTCATTCCGGACCCCCGCTGGACTTTTGGCAAGTCTTGTGGGGGTCAGGAGGCCCCCCCAAGCTGGCCAAAAGTCCGGAACGACCTCCTGCGTCGAATCGTTTTTGTCTATGGCCGCCGCCATTTTGCGGCAGCCATTTTGCAAAATGGCGCCGGCTGAAGACAACAGGATTCAATTGAGGGGGCCGTTCCGGACCGCCGCCGTTCTGGACCACCGCTGGATCCCCAGGTTATTTAAAGCATTTGGGGGGGGGTTCGGGAGGGTGGGGGATTTAATTTAAAGGGTCGAGGGTGGGTTTTAGGGGGTTTTAGTGTGTCGGCTCACGATTTTAACGATTTTCACGATAGTTTACACACCCAAACGGCAACAATACGATTCCCTCCCCCTCCCAGCCGAAATCGATCGTTAAGACGATCGAGGACACGATTCACATCTCTATTAATAATAGCAGTTTATGGATTTATCCTCTAGGAACTTATCCAAACCTTTTTTAAACCCAGTTACACTAACTGCTGTAACCACATCCTCTGGCAATGAATTCCAGAGCTTAACTATGCACTGAGTAAAAAATAATTATTTTCAATTTGTTTTAAATGAGCTACTTGCTTACTTCATGGAGTGCCCCCTTCATCCTTCTATTATTTGAGAGAGTAAAATACCAATTTATATTAACTTGTTCAAATCCTTTTATGATTTTGTAGACCGCTATCATATCCCCCTCAGTCTTCTCTTCTCTAACCTGAACAGCCCTAATTTCCTTAGCCTTTCCTCATAGGGCAGCCGTTCCATGCCACTTATTTTTTGGTCGCTTTTCTCTGTACTTTCTCCAGTGCAACGATATCTTTTTTGAAATGTGGCTACCAGAATTGCAAACAGTATTTAAGCTGTGGTCTCACTATGGAGTGATACAGAGGCATTATGACATCCACTATTTTATTTGCTATTCCCGTCCTAATAATTCCTAACCTTCTGTTTGCATTTTTGATCACCACAGCACACTGGGCTGCTAGATCTTTTTCTGAGATGGGGCAACTAAAACATATCCGAATCTCAAAGTATGTCTGCATCATGGATTTATACAAAGACATTACAATATTCTCAGTTTTATTCTCTGTTCCTTTCTGAATAATTCTGAACTTTTTATTTCCTTTTTTGACCGCTGATCCACACTGAGCTAAGGATTTCAATTTATTTTTGCACATTGACTCCAAGGTCCTTTGTCTGACTGTGCCAGCAGAGATCCCTGGGACAATTCACTAACATGCCAATTCAGTACAGTGTGTTCAGCCAAGCACACCATTTAGCATGTGATTGGCCGTGCGTTTTCGACATGCGTCTATTATCCTTATACAGTAAGGGGTTTAGCACATCAAAAATGCGCGACAAACTCCCCTAAAAACTAATAGTGCTCATCACATGCAAATGCATGTTGATGAAGCTATTAGGGTTAGTCCCCGGGATACCGAAAGTAAAATGTGCAGCCAAGCTGCACATTTTACACTCAGAAATTAACGCCTGCCCTTGCCAGAAAAGCCTACAGAAAAGCAGAAAATACTGCTTTTCTGTACACTCTCTGACTTAATATCAATTTTCCCGGCGTCCATTTTCCTAACCAGTGGCTGTCAGCTGGTTCAGAAACCGACACTGGTAAAATCGAGCATCAGTTGTCCGGACCTGACAACCATTAATAAGGAGGTGCTAGGAATGCTCTATTATCCATAGCACCTCCTTATTAGCATGACCCCTCATTTAAATACTGAATTGCATGCCCAAGGGAGGTAGTTGGGCACGCATCGGGAGAGTGGGCACTTAACATGGAGCACCCACTCTCCTGCATTTTTTTCTGTATCGGCCTGCATTTGTTGAAACTTAAGTAGGCACAAAAGTTTCAGTGTGCATCTTATACCTCCTATACCTGTGGCTACAGGTACAAGAGCAAATCTAGGCAAGTATATTTGAAAATTCAATATATGCAGCACCCTAACCTACCCCGTGAATATCTTCTTTAAAAATGGCTAAGTGTGGTTGCCTAGTTTAATTAGAAAGCTATATTTTTTCACTCTGCATGGGGAAATTTTCAGCACCAGCAGTTATCTAGCTAGATCCATTAAAAAATTGGCCCCTTTTATAATGGAGCCCTTCCATTTTTATATTTCTTTTAATATGCAGAAAATATTAAAGTGAAACTTCAAAATAATTAAACAATCATATTTCCCTAAAACAATGCTTAAACATGTATCTTGTCCATTTTAATTTCTGTAATCAGTTCAACTTATCCAAGAGAATAAACATTGCAATTATTATATTGATTTACACTCTTATTCGGCTAGCTTTTGTTTCACATACCTTTTGGCTTCTTTGTTTCTCTGGTATTGTCTAGTTCTGATCCTCTGTTTTACGCAAATAACATCATGAGGTGATCTCTGGACTCCTCCAGATTCTCACCTACCAAAAAAATCTCAGTGACACTTTCTCCATTTGTTAGTACAGCATCCAGTGTCACTTTGCCACAAGTGAGCTCATCAGCTAATTGCCTGGGAAAAAAGTCTTGTTCCTGCAGTTGACATTCTCCAGTTACAGTTGCACTGGATGTTACAAAAAATACAAAAATATGTAAATAAATGTTATTCTCAATCTAAAGAAAACCTATTTGTAAATAATATACTAGTCACATTGTAATTGTATTCTGGGGTTTTCTTATGTTTCATTTCTATCTTTGGGAAAAAAAAAAGTTTTTCAAAATACAGTCACAACTCATCAGAGACGACTACTCCCAAAAAGTGGCCAACAGATATTTTTCTAAAATTTCACTGTGCACCTCTGTCCCATCCTTCAGCACCACCTGCTGTTCTTATGCTGAGACCTTTACACACAGCTCTGACAATGCAAAATGCATCTCAGTCCTGCTCTGGATTACCCACTGCTATTCCAGTATTAAGACCCCCTCCCCCCCCCCTCACACATACATACAGCTCTGCCAATGCACCTTACTCTTATCCTGTAGAATCTTTTCTTGTCCTGTACTGAGACCATCACACATACACACACTGTTCTGTCAATGCACCATTTCCCTGCGGTTTAAATGCAGAATGGAGTCGGAGTCCCTCCCTGTAGCAGCCCCTGCTATTCAACTACGAGATCTCACACTTTGTAGTCTCCATGTTTCCCTCGCTTCCATTACAAAGGTGGACCAGAGTGGATCTGTGCCAAGAATTTTACTTCATAAGTCCTGAGTGGTGCAAGCCTTCTCTCAGACTCCTAGAAAAGTTTCCACGTTTGTGCCTGATGATTTTCATATGTTAACCAAAACATATTGATCATGTGTCTAAATGCCATTCCATTCCTATACTCTGAGTACATAGGGTGCTTCTAATTGACTTGCACTGTTTATCTAATTTTCTGTGAACAATGACACTAAGTCTCAAGAGTCCTTGCAGTTCACATCATGCTCACTCTGAATTCTTGGGTTTGACATGACAAATATTTGTATGGAAGACTATTAGGAAATAGGCAATCAGTTGGGGAAACGAATGATCCCTCCAAGTGGACCAAATTCTCATTAATTTTTAAAGGAAAACTTTCCATTTCAAAGTTGCCTATGAAAAAGACCCCACACAAGTTTCCACATCCTTTTCATGTAGATCTTTTCCAAGATAATATTACCCAAATACTTTTTAAATTTTTAAAGTATATATATACTTGCAAGATTCTCCCCATCTCCAGTCTCAAGAACTGATTCTTTCACTGAATGTACTATACTTGTAAATTTACATGCATGTAGGATGGGCAATTTATAATAATTACTCTAGAAATCCCTCTTACAATACAGCCAACTCATAAAAAAACTTGATTTGCAAGTGACCATCATAGACTAGCACTAGATACACATAGGTCATGTGTCTATTGTCTTAAGTAGTGTGCACTAACCTGGCAGAGTTAGTATGCACTATCGGGAGTTAGTGTGCAGTAATGGGAGTTAGCGTGCACTAACTAAAAAATGAATTTTTTCTGAAATTTTGGAAAAAATTCAATCATTTTTCGATTCTCCTGAATCATTCCAAATATTATTTATTTATTTATTTAAAAATTTTGTATGCCGTCATTCACAAGAAGCATCACAACAGTTCACACCGAGAATCATAAAATCATAAAAGCAACAAAAATTCTGGTAGTTAAAATACAATAAGTTATTTAAACAAAATAAAATGATTAATAAAAGGACGGGTAAAAAAAAAAGAACTTAAGAATAATCTCTTATTCGTTCTACTTCTTTCCTCTAAATGGTCTGTGTAGGCCTGCTCAAAGAGCCAAGTCTTCAGTGCTTTCTTAAATGCCTTAAACTCAGTTTCCAGACATAGTTCAATGGGCATTGTATTCCAAATACAGGGACCAGCAATAGAGATGGATCTGTCCCATACTAGTATGAGTTGGGCTGAATTTACTAACGGGATTTGCAATAGTCCCTTATTGGCTGATCTTAATGATCTTTGTGAGGTGTGAAGCCGAATTAAAAAATTCAGCCAATCTGTTTTTTGACCATGTATCGCTTTGTGTATAATGCAGCATGTCTTATACTATATTCTCTGTAAGATCGGTAACCAGTGTAAATTAATCAGAACAGGAGTAATATGATCTCGCTTTTTACAGTTTGTTAGCACTCTCGCTGCTGAGTTTTGGAGGACCTGTAACGGGCGCAATGTGGTTTGTGGAAGACCTAGAAGAAACGAGTTACAATAGTCGAGTGATGAAAAAATTAGGGCCTGTAAGACTAAATGAAAATCATTAACATCCAGCAATGGCTTCAATTTTCTCAGGACCAACAACTTATAATAACCTTCCCTTAATTTCACAGAAATATGTTTTTTTAAATTCAGTTGACAATCAATGGTTATTCCAAGGTCTTTAACTGAGTCAGAGAGTATTAATTTAATGTTATTTGGTGAGGTAAGGATATTATTGGTCTAAATCATATTATTTTTAGGTTTTCGGTCAAGAATAATAATTTTGGTTTTTTCCATATTTAAAGCTAATTTCATATGACATAATAATTGATTAATGGCAGCAAGGTAGACAGTTATTAATTTGAAAGTTTGTTCAATTGTATCAGATACAGGGATCAAGAGCTGGATATCATCGGCATAAATATAAAATTCAGGCCTAAGCCTGCTAGAAAGTGACAAACTGGCAGTAAATAAACTGTCAGTAAATAAACATTAAACAGCATTGCCAACAGGCCGAACCCTGTGGGACCCCAGTTTGGAGCTCAATTTTGTCCGAGAGGGTATTACCTATTTTAACTTGAAAGAATCGTTGCTTTAAAAATGAAGAAATCCATCCAAGAGTCTTATTTATAAGACCAATCTCTTCCAATCTTGTAATCAAGATATGATGATCTATCATGTCAAACGCTGCGACAAATCAAGTAAGAGAAGAATATATTTTTGACCCGAATCAAAACTTTTTAGTACTGTGTCAGTCAATGACAGTAATAATGTTTCAGTGTTTAAATGTTGGCGGAAGCCAAATTGATTTGGATACAAGATATTATTTGATTCCAAGTGTTCTACTAATTGTTTGTGGACAATTTTTTCAATTATTTTTGATAGGCAGGAAAGGTTCGATATCAGCCTATAAATGCTATAGTATTAATTATCAGTAATTACTTAGTACATTTCTTAGTAATACAATTTAAAAAGCTTGAAGCATAGAAGAGGACTTAACTTCTTGAACTCAATGGTCTCTCTTGTAACCCAATAAAAAGGTTTCTCCACTGTATTGGGTTTCTCTTATAATTCCAGCACTGATGTCAGCATTTGCTGTTTATCCACCGCCATATTAAGAAATTAGTTTCTCTGAAGAGGGAGGAGGTGGATATTGTATGTGATTTGTATATTTTATAATAGATTTGTATGTTAAAATGTTGTTTCCCCTAATGCTCAGTTTTTTTTAATTTTTTGTTACAGAATATTTGACCTCTGAAGAAGACATTTTATGCCATTGAAGCATAGGTCTATGTCAGGCTTTTTGAGAGTTTGGCCAGGACAACAATTTGTCAGTTTTTGAATAATTTACTGAGCATTTTTGAATGGAATAGTTTTTGATAAGTACATTGACTTTTGTTTCTGGGGATTTTTGGAATCTTTGGGAGTTTATTTGAAATAAAGAAGTTAGAGTAGAGTTCAGTGACCTAGTAAATGATAACATCTATTAAGTTCTTGATTTGAAAATGCCTGAAGTACATTTTGTGGCAAGAGACATCAGGTTAATTCTGGCACTGTTTTAATTCTGATACAGAGTTCATTGTTAGAACGTTTTTGTAAAGAGAATACATTTTTTTTAACAAAATTAGTACATGCATATCTCAATTTTTTTTTATAGGTTTATTAATATGTAAGGTGTAGTGCTGCATATTTTTCAGGAGAATGGGATACTGCAACTGGAAGTGTCAGGCCACAGTATTTATGGTTGGAGCAAGACAGGATTAAGCAGGATACTTCTTGCCTGAATGGATATGGTGGAGCATGGTGTGCTGCAGTTGGAAGTGTCAGGATTCGGTGGTTATGGTTGGAGCAAGACAGGCTTATGAAGGATATGTTAGGCCTCAGTGGTGATGTTTGGATTAAAGGAAGCAGAGGATCTCAGTGGAGTCATGCCCAGTAGTGGTGATGGTGGCAAAGCAAGCAGACAAAGTCGGTGGAGTCATGCCTCAGTGGTGGTATTTGGTGAAAAGGAAGCAGATGAACTCTATGAAGTCATGGCATTTGGGGAAAAGGAGGCAGAGGAACTCTGTGATGTCATGCCTCAGTGGTAGTAGTTGAGAAAAAAAGAGAAAGAAGTACTCTGTGAAGTCATAACCCATCCTTGATGCTTGTGGCTCAGCAGGCAGAGGAACTCAGTAGAGTCATGACGTAGCTGTGGAGCTTGAGGGCAAACAGGTAGAGAAAATCAGTAGAATTATGCCCCAGTGGTGGTGCTAAGAATATGACAGGCAGAATCAGGATGTGAAATATCCTGTCATGGTGTTGGAGTATGGCAATGGAAGACTGCTGCTGGATGTGCTGCCAGAACTCTGTAGTGTCAGGGGATGTGTAAGGAGGAAGCAGGCTGTTGTGGGTGAAGGAAATAGTGGTTTTTGTCCTGTAGTCTGGATAACACAAGCAAACTAAGGCCTGGATTTATCAAAATGCACTAAGTAATAATATTGCATGCGATAGGAAAAGTGGTGTGTTTTATGGTAATAGCACACTTTGCAATAAACAGCCTATCTTAGTGTTTCACATAGGTATTTCCGCAGACTGCGATAGCTTTTTGCACTTTGTGGTAAGTACCACAATTGTTACAATTCCAACCTACAACCACTGGAGAGAGAGAAAAAGAGAGAGAGAGAGAGATTAGTTATAAGGCCCTCATATTAGGTAGGTATTTATACCTCTATAGGAGGCCCACCTAGCTACTTGAGGTGAGATTTAGGTTTTAGTTTAGGGGTTAGGGACCACTTTGACATGCAGAGTGCAACATATGAACAGAACAGTGCACTCTTGTGAAGATTTGATGACCTTCGGAGTGAGGAAATTCACCCAAAGATGATATTTGTGCAATGTTCTCTCAACCTAGCTTGATGTTACCCAGGTAGAGAGTCCATCAAGCTAGTTAGAGAGAACATTGCACAAATCTCATCTTTGGATGAGTTTCCTTACTCCGAAGGTCATCAAATCTTCACAAGAGTACACTGTTCTGTTCATACGTTGCACTCTGCATGTATCTACCTAGTATGAGGTCCTTATGGCTAGTCTCTCTCTCTCTCTCACACTCCAGCAACTGAAAATGCTATTTGCAAAAACATCACAAAGTGCGATAAAACCATATTGCACGGCTTAACGCAAATGAAAAAGGTGTAGTTAAAACTGTGCGATATGGCTTCGCAAATTGCGAAGGCAGTCCACTTGGCCAGAAATCCCACCCCAAACTCCCCCCGTTTTCCTAATTTGCATTGCACCATGCGTTATGGTGTTTTTGCATGTGAAAACACCATATAGCACATTGTTAAATGACCCCTGAAGAAAATAACCCTGACTGTGTCCCATGTGAAACAATATTTTCTGTACAATATATGCACAAAACAGGTACTTATGAGAACACCTGACACAAATAACAAATAAAACAGAATAAATATAGTATATCAGCACAATAAACAAGAGTAAGTATCTTAATTCCCCAACTAATAAGGAATAAATATATACAAAAGCCTATCAGAAGTTACCAATTTCCTGAAAAAGCACCCTCCAAAACTTATCAGTCATTGGTAATCAAGTGGATCTTTTCAGGAAAGCTGGACTGTGCAGGGAATTCTGGGTCTCTGCCAAGTTTGTTGTGCTAATCTGTAGTTCCTAGCAATAATTTGTATATTCTAACATATGCTGGGGTTATACTGTATATTTTTGGACTGCACAGGCACAGAACAGATATCTTTGTCTATTAACTTTCCTGAAATATTGCCATGCTACTGATAAGGAAAATGTACTGTGTATTTTCTCAGGACCACCCCAAAATGATAGACTTCTTGTCTTTGTTCAATCGCCATATTGTCCAGACCTTCATTCTCACATGTGTGTGACCACTAGCTCTGCACTTTCACTAAAACTAACGCATTCGGTTAAACACTCTAAAATAACAATTATTGTCATGTCTCAGGTAATCACTACTGTCAAACGAATGTATGTGCCCCAAAAGCTAAAAGTGTATTCATACAGGGCCAAATTTTAAAAGGTGCACACGGGTGTAGATTTGTTCGTGCAACCCGGCATGAACAAATCTATGCCTGATTTTATAACATACGCGCGCTGCCGCGCACATGCTATGAAATCCTGGGTCGGCGCGTGCAAGGGGGTGCACAATTGTGGCAAATGGCCACTGTGCCTGGAGGCTCCAGTCACGGCCTCTCCCCGCCACGGACCGCCCACGCCCCGCCCCTTTTTGGAAGCCCCGGGACACATGCACGTCCCGGGGCTTGCGTGCACTGCCGAGCCTATGCAAAATAGGTTCGGCGCGTGCAGGGGCAGATTTTCTCAGGGTAAACACGTATGTTATGCATGTAGCCTTTGAAAATCTGCCCCAAAGTCTATAAAACTTATGTCTAGTTGTCAAGTGTTTCTCTTCAACCTCTGCAAAACTTGTGCTGTGCTTCAAAGTCAAGATTAAACTTTTAATCAGCTTGCTGGCTTACAGTGGTAGTCTTATGCTTTTAAATAAGTGTTTTTTTCATTTTGTGTATCTGCTTGTGACCTTGAAGCTTGAAGACTTTGAGTTAGTAAAAGGGAGGGTTGCATCCAGGCTGCTTCCAGTAAAGGGGGATGCTGAGAAGAGCAGGGGGCTACTCACAGCTCACAAGATTGTAATTTCTTTAAGCAGTACTGTGTCTATATGCTGACCTTGTACACAATAATATCTGTTTCTTATATCCTCATTCACCATTTTAAGAACATACTTTTACCATCACATCTTGTCAGTACTCACCTCTGATGATAATTTCACACACACGAGGTCTATCTGCTTCCTATCCATTTAAGTATTTACATACCCTTCATGCTCGCTGTCATCTCATACTAATAAATAAGCTGAGTCAGGTCACATTGTTGTTATTTGGGATGTGTAAGGAGGAAGCAGGCTGAGTCAGTTCCCAGTGTTGTTGTTGGAGTTGTATAAGGAGGAAGCAGGCTGAGTCAGTTCCTATTGTTATTGCAAGGAGGAATCAGGATGAGTCAGGTCCCTGGGTAGCCCTGCCATATGTTAGGGGTAAAGGGCAGCTGGCACCATTTTGACTAATGGCAGCTGCTGGCCCTGGAATCCTGGAATCCTGGAATGAGAGATCACTCCAGGTCATCTCCCCTCCCCCCCCCCCCCCCCCCCCCCCACACACACACACTTATACCACCAGGGTTTTTTTGTGAGTCCTGCCAGGGTTTGGACAGTGGGCTAGGGTGGGCTTGATATTTTCATAAATGAGAAGGGTTGGGGGTGGAGTGAGCTTTTTTTTAAACCTGCTTTATTTGGCTGCCCTCTCCTAAAAAATAACAGGAAAAGCAACACTAAATTGTATGGTTTTTTCCTATCATTTTTTGACATCTCTGAAATGCAACGGAATAGGAAATTTCATTGATTGTGATTTTTTTTTTTGTGCCTGAACAGCTGAAGTTTTTCTTAGACTCCAAAAGCCATTCATAGATTTTTCTGCTCTCATTTGAGTCTTGTGCTGAGCTATAGAATTTAATTCTTTCCATGCTATGCTGATTTCCTAAATTGCTTAAATTATTTCTCCTTTTACATTCCTGCTCCTTCTTTATGGTTCTGAGGTGAAATAGAGATCTACTTATACATTATGTTTTGGAACTTTTTTTTTTTTTAATTTATGCATTTATATAATTTAACAAGCATCAACTTGTGAAAGAATAAACTACAATACAGATTTGAAATATTCAGTTATACCAACAAGTATAGATAACATTTCTCTGTTTGTAGAAAAACATAAGCAAAATGGAGAGCTTCAAAATAGAGCGGAACAAACAAAGTAATATATCAGAAATTCAGGGACGCCTGAAAGTTACCTTCCACTATATTTCCATTTACACCATTAAACAACAGGTCTAAACAGGGCTAGCATGTGAGTCCAGGAACACTCTCAACTGACTCAGTTCAAAGAAAACAAATCTTTTCCTCTGATATGTCAAACAACACTTGCAAGGAAATTGTAACTTAAAAGATATTCCTTTCTGTACTACCTCTCCCCTTAATTCCAAAAAGGATTTTCTTCTCAGTTGAATTTGCTTTATTAGATCTTGGTAGCACCACACCTTTTGACCAAAGAAAAGTGTTTGACTATTTCTAAAGTAATGCTTAAAAATATTGGGATGGATTTTAAAAGTAACCCTCTTAAAAGGCCCCTGCGCACGCCGAGCCTATTTTGCATAGGCTCGGTGGCGTGTGCAAGCCCCAGGACACTCGTAAGTCCTGGGGCTTTCCAAAGGGGGCGTGTTGGGGGGGTGTCGGGTGGGCGGCGCAAATTTCGGGGCGGGGCGGGAGGCATGTCGGAGGCGTGACGCTGGCCTGGGGGCATGGTCGAGGCCTCCGGACCAGCCCCCGGGTCAGGTGATGGCGCTCCAGCAGCCTGCTGGCGCACGCAGATTTACGCAATGGTAGGGGGGTTTAGATAGGGTCGGGGTGGGTGGGTAGGGGAAGGGAGGGAAAGGTGAGAGGAGGCAGAAGGAAAGTTCCTTCCGAGGCCGCTCCGATTTCGGAGCGGCCTCGGAGGGAAGAGGCAGCGCGCGCTGGGCTCAGCGTGCACAGGTTGCATAAATGTGCACCCCCTTGCACGCGCCGACCCTGGATTTTATAAGATACGCGCGTATCTTATAAAATCCAGCGTACTTTTGTTCGCACGCGCGCTGTTTTTGAAAATGTACCCCGTTATTTTTATTCATGAGAAATGTAAATGTAACAAGTAAAGGTCTATGATATGTTACCACCATATCTTCGGATGAATTCAACAGAGTAGTTAAGTCCTGAATATCTTGCTCCTCAAAATTTTCTTGTCTATCTTCAGCTGTATATAAATAATATGCCTTTGAAATCATTGGCTTAATATCTTCAGGAATTTTTAATACCTGTGAGACATACAGCCTAAATAGATCAATTGGAGAAATATTTTTCAAGACAGAAAAGTTTGTAAATCTTAGGTTGTGGGCTCTCATCACATTTTCATTTTTTTCAAGTCTGTTTTCAACTTCCATATCTTTCCGAATTATCACTACATTGGATTTCTCCAATTCAGTCACTCTTTCTTCCATTTTTCCAATTTTGTTTTTCTGCATTGTTAATTCCATTGCATTGTCCTTAACTTGTTGTTTTACTTCTTTAATTTCATTTATTAATCCCACTATCGCTTTTTCCAAAGATTGAAGAGCTTTCCATATAATATTTAACAATATTTCAGGTTCAGCAGGTGTTTTTAAATGGTATTTGTGAACCGGACTCCGTGATTTACCCTGAACTACTGCTTTTCCTGCGCCATTTCCAGGATCAAAAGATTTAACCCCGGCAACAAAGTCTAGCCCCGTACCTTCCTCCACTACTCCGGGCACTGACTTAACCTCATGCTCTTGCATGTTCAGTCCTTCCACTGCTTGAGCTTGCTCCAGGGCTCTGGCCCTCCCCCGGCTGCCCGCCGGTGTGCGTTCCTCGCTCTGGCAGCTCCCCTCCACGTCACGTCCTGGAGGCGCCAGCCTATCTGGTGATCCGGGGGTTAATGATAGTTTGGTCAGAGATACCTGCTCCCGCTCCGGAGCTAGTTCTCCAGCGACCTTCTCACCCGGCGAAAGCAGAGGTACAGCAGCAAAAAAGCTTCCAATCGTTCGTTGCGTAAGTTCCAGGGGGTAGAAGTAATCTCTCCAACCCTCACCCGGGCTTTACGCTTTGTATGAGGCATTCCAGGAAATGTGTTAGAAGAAAATTTCGGGAGCTCCTTACGCTGCAACCAGTCAGGCGGCCATCTTGGAAGCTCATGTTTTGGAACTTTTGTAATGTTTGTTCTTTTTTTTTTTTTGTTATCCCTAAGTATTTCCCATGTATAAGATTGCTTTCTTCGTTTTGTATAATTGTAAAATTTAATTTAAAAAAATAGTGTTTTAATGCCTTTCCTAAAAGATTTAATTTCTTTCTCCCTATGAATCTCTACCAGCAGTGTGTTCCAAAGATTTGGAGCAGTATAAGTAAAGGATCTTGCTTAGGTCGATTGACATTTATAGTTCTTAATGATGGTAGCATAAGTAGATCTGCAGAGATCAGCAGAGTATAAAGATTTGGTGAGGGTACACCAAGTCAATGTTCAAGCCATTGAGCAAAACTGTTCAGAATATGACAACTTGTGATTGAAGACTAATAGTTTAAATTGAGATCTCCACTGAACAGGCAACCAATGTGGGTCTATTAGGCACAGGTGTAATGTGCTTGTTTAGGATCATTACCTCATGTAAGAAAACCACCAGGAACAATTTGTAACCTTGGCAGTAGTAGGAGATGTACTGTAGCTGCTTCCAGCTTGGACCTTAACATAGAAAAGTGGTTTTGGAGGAGGCTGTGGTCTCATGCCTAACACCAGTCCTGCTGTTGTTGCGGGGGACACAGTCGAAAAGGCTCTGATTGAATGCCAAAGCCAGAAAATGATGACAACTGCTAACTGACTCTGACTAACAGCAACAGGCATTGATACAGCCAAGCAGCTGGGGTTTGTAGAGTACAATATTTATAACATCAGTGCATACCACATCAGCACTATACGGATGTACCATTAACTGCACTAAACCATTTCAATTTTTGAATCCATAAGTTCACTATATTACTCTTATTGTATCTATATGGTAGATTTGACAGGTCATCTCTACTACATTAAATAGTTAAATTGTATGTACATATTATATTATATTATATTTATTATTACTATGTTAAATTGACATCCGGTTTTATTGTTCCTTATGTTCTACAGTTCTATGTAAAGCCCCCATCCGCTGTTGGGCAGTTCATCGTTTTATGTAAACCGGAGTGATTTGTAATTCCCACAAGAACTTCGGTATATAAAAATTAAAAATAAATAAATAAATAAATAAATTTGCTAGTCTAATGAGACACCACTGGCATTATGCACTAGGGATAGGCATTTGTTTTTAATGAAATAGACAATCACAATGAAATTGTGCATTTCGTCTCATTTCAGGGGGGTCAATGAAACAAAGGAAAATCTCCTGAAATTGTGTAGAAAATTGCTATTTTGTGTTAACGTGCGGAAACGCTACAACCATGCAGTAACAGATGTACCACACAGTAAGTGAAGTTACTGTGCAGTTTCTTGAACTATTGTGAAGTAATGGGAGTTTCCGTGCAGAAACAGTAAACATTGCAATTTAGGTTAAAAAGTATCATATGGGGGAGCAGTTCATTAGCTAGAGATAAGGTTCTACGTTCCCACTGGCTGTCTCCTTAGTTATGGGTTTGAGTTGCCAAGATGGAAAAGAGGTGTGTGTGTGTGTGTGGGGTGGGGGGGGGGGGGGGATGGTGAGCCATCTACCACATTGCCTGGTAAAGGGGTAAACAAACAATAAGGTCAAGAAGTCAGCTGCAACATAAGCAAAAACATGGCATTACCAGTGCATTTTTGGAATTTGATAATCCCTGAGCATTTTAGGAAAGGGGCCCTGGTATTTTGGGATATGCATATACTTTGATTTCCTCAGTCCCACTTCATTTGTGTAAGAGAGATACTTGGTGATCGGTGCAAGTGTTTTTGATTCAGCCAATCAAGTGGCTGTTTTACCCCACCATTTTTTGACTCAGTAGCAATCTTATAGCTGCCTGATAGAATAAGGGTTGCTCTGGTAGTCTGCTCCTTTCCTTTGTGGACACTGAGAAGACAACAGCTCTTTGGTCATTTGAATGTCTTTGTAAAGGCAACAAATTTCAAAGTATTAATCTTCAATCATTGTTTCCTACAGCAAGAGAACTGTTTGATATTAATGGACTTAGTCTCAGTCTTGGGAGGAAACTCAGACTAGTGCTACTAACCAGTAGTAGCTAGCCAGTGGCCATAGGTAGTAGTAGCACAGTAGCTACTGCTAGCTAGTGCCTGCCTATAAGAAAGGGGTTGTGGCAATTCTTTGAGCCTGGCCTCAGCTGCTTGTTTGTAGGCTGAGAGTCTGTGCTAGTATTAGAATACTTTGTTAGCTGCACTGTTGCTTTATAATCTGTCTCTAAAGACTCACTGGTTTCTTTTCCCTTAGTGCGAGATTGTTTTCACTGTGTGTCTCTGTGGCTTGGCATTCTTCCACTGGCCCACTGGTCAACTGACCTCAGTAACAATAAATTATAACAGAACTCATCTATTTAACTGTGTTCCTTCTACATTACAATACATCATGCATGCGCTAGCAGTTAATGTGTGTAAATGTGTGCCACTACAAGCAACTAAGTACTGTAATATTGCCCTACCCTTAGGGTGTCTGTGCACAGTGTGTGCAGTGCAGACTGACAGGCAGGCACTATGGCTGACTGACCCCAGTGAGTTAATGTTAGTGCTGACTGCTGATTGACTTTCACTCAATCTCATTCATTTTGTTTTGTACTGTACCAGTGCTGGAAGTGGATTGGATTTGTAAAGCTAGTCATTCACTATAGCCATTAGCCAGTCTTACCTTTTTGGCTCTGTAGCTGCTGCTAAGCTGAGTGCAGACTCAGCAAGGATCTCTACGGGACATCCTGTGGATCTTTATATTTCCATTTTGGTTTTTGATTGTTGAAATTTCCACTCACTTTTCTGTGTCATTCTTCCCAATGACACAGAAAAGTGAGTGGAAATTTAAACAATCAAAGAACATAGAACATAGAACTTACCACACTAACACTTAGACTGTATACTCACTGTAGTACACTCACTGCATTGGTTTTGCTCACATAAATATTTTATTTAGTGTAAAACAGGATTTTTTATTCTAACAATACTTGTTCGGTGTTTGCTCACTCTTGCAACACATTCCTTTCAGAATAGTTTAAGTGTTTAAAAATGAATGCCCATCCCCAATAGTTAACCCTACTAGTAATATTAAAATAATTAATCAATTATGCCATTGCCATTCAGAAGAAAACATGGTACTGTCTGTCAGCTGTTAAAATAATGTAGTAATACTAGCAGCAAGAGTACTGGTACTGGCATTGGCACTAATAATAGAGCTGCACCTATCAACAGAAGCGCTTGCAGTGGCAGCAGGGGCACCAGGAACTTGAAGATCAGTTCCCCAGCCCCAGCAAGGAATAGCACTGATTTGGAAGGGTAAGGGTGATAATTCTAAAGCTTCTGAGGATGTAGATGAAGGTTGCTTTGCAGGCTCAGGTCAACAGCAGAAAAGGTGGAAACCTAAACAACATGAGGGGCAGACAAAGGCAAAATCTGTGCAGCACTCTTTATTCTTTCAACAATGGTCAGCACTAGATAAAGTCTTGCATTCAGATGACAATTTTTCAGATAAAGATGTTGAAGATGATGATTATAAAGAAAAATCTGACGAGGAGATCCAAATCTCAGGTGATTTTGCTGCTACTGCTAGCAAAGTGATAGTCACTGAGGAAGGGTGTGAGGGTTTTACTGCTAGTCAGATTTCTGAGGAAGAGGGGGAGGAAATGGAATATTAATAATGGCAACGTAGTTGCATTAGATGTTTGCCAGAGTGCAAAAACCAAGTGCAGTAGTTCTATACCAGCTGATGAATATCAGCCAATGGCTGTGACACTCTAACTACTCCTTCTTCAACTAGTACTACTAGTGCACCTAAAGTAAATAAGCAGCAGATTAGGGATGCTAGAAAGAAATCTAAGATCTGGAGTCACTTTCATGCTCTGCATAATTTTGCACTCAGCATATGTATAGTGTACTATGTAACATTCTGCACAAGACTGCAGACTATCTGATGATGTGATCATGGCCTAGCAACCCACTATACCACAGTAAGTCACAGTAATTGGACAATGACATTCCACATTAAAAATTGCACAAAAATGTGAACTAAATCTTCACTACAAATCCACCCAGATTATTTTCCCCTGTGTAATATTTTGTGGCATTTATTTAGATAATGGGTGATCTAATGGTCTCCCTTATCTGATTTCATTGTGCTGTCCTGGATCCGTTTGAGAGTTTAAGCATTATGGGGCAGATTTTCAAAGAGGTATGCACGTAAGATATGCACGTACCCCCCAAAAACCTGCCCCAAGCTCCCCCTGCGCATGCCGAGCCTATGTTGAATAGGCTCGGCGGCGCGCGCAAGCCCCGGGACACGCGTAGGTCCCGGGGCTTTCCTGGGGGGGGGGGGGGCGTGTTGGGGGCGTGTCATGGTGGCGCGGCATCTGGGGGTAGAGCTGCGGGTGTGGTTCCAGCCCAGGGGCGTTTCGGGGGTGTGGCCGAGGCCTCCGAAACTGCTTCTGGGCTGGGGAATTGTGCGCCGGCAGCTGGCCGGCGCGTGCGAGTTATGCTTGCCTCGGGCAGGCGTAACTTTTCAAACAAAGGTGGGGGGGGGGGGGTTAGATAGGGCTGGGGGATGGGTTAGGTAGGGGAAGGGAGGGGAAGGTGCTGGGGGGTGGAAGGAAAGTTCCCTCCGAGGCTGCTCCTTCGGAGCGGCCTCGGAGGGAATGGAGGCAGGCTGCGTGGCTCGGCGCGAACAGGCTGCCGATTTTGCGCAGCCTTGCGCGCGCTTTCCCCAGATTTTAAAAGATACGTGCAGCTATGTGCATATCTATTAAAATCCGGCGTACTCTTGTTTGCGTCGGTCGCGCGAACAAAAATACGTGCGGGCGTACTTTTTTTAAATCTACCCCTATGTGTTGTAAACATATATGAGGTTAGTTAGATAAATAAATGCTATACTAGTAACTGTTCTTAGGAAAGAAGAGCAGTTTAAAGCTGGGACATTTTGTAGGTTTTGTCTGAAGAATTGATGACTTCTGACACAAGGATAGGATGGAATTTAAGACCCTTCCAATACTCTGCTAATGTGAGGTGCAAATCTAACTCAAGATGCTTTCTCCTTCTCTCTATTTTCTTGAGGTAGGAATCAGGCTGGATGGAAAATGTCGCTTTTATATTGTAAATTTGGGTATTTCTCCCTTGGCCAATATTTACTTTTCTAAAGATGATACTGCTTGTTTCAGGGCTCTCTTCAGTGCCATTTTCACATCCCTGTTCCTCAGACTGTAGATGAATGGGTTAAGCATGGGAGACAGAACATTGTACACTACACTGGCGATCCTGTCCTTTTCTAAGGAATAGCTGGAAGAAGGCCTGAAGTACATAAACATAATTGTCCCATAGAAAAGCATCACCACAGTGAGGTGGGAGGAGCAGGTGGAGAAAGCCTTGCACCTTCCACTAGTGGATTGAATTTTCAGGATGGTAGTGATGATTTGAACATAGGAGATCACAGTGATCAAGAAGGGCAGTATTGATAGCAGTGAGGCCTCTGCAAAGATCACCAATTCATTGATGGTCGTATCCGTGCAAGAGAGCTTCAGCAGTGGGGTGACATCACAGAAAAAGTGTTGGATTTTGTTGGAGTTACAGAAGGAGAGCCGAGATATTAACAATGTGTGTAATAAGGAATCCAAAAAGTTGATGATCCAAGAAACAGCCGCCATCCTTAGACACACCTTCCTGTTCATTATTGTGATATAATGTAGTGGATTACAAATAGCAACATAACGATCATATGCCATAATGGACAAAAGCACACATTCTGAGCCAGTGAAAACAATAAAGAAATACAGCTGGGTGATACACTCAGAGAAAGAAATGTTCTTCTTATCTGAAATGAGGTTCCTTAACATTTTGGGAACAGTGACTGAGGTTAAACACATGTCTACAAAAGACAAGTTACAGAGGAAGAAATACATGGGGGTATGGAGTTGTGAGTTCCTACCAATCACTGAAATCATAGTCCCATTTCCCAACAGATTTATCAAATACATCATTAGGAAAACTCCTATAAAGAAACCCCTTAGGTCCTCACGTTCTGAGAGGCCCAAAAGAAGGAATTCCATCACTGTTGTTTTGTTCCTCCATTCCATTTCTATTCCCTAACTACAGAGATAAAAAAATATTAAACTATGGAAAACCTGACAGCAGTGGCAGTAACATAAATAATCTTCTTCTCAAGGTCACAAGTTATATACTTCCACAAATTAACACCTCCACTTTAAACAATCACTTGAACACTGAGACATTATTGATATTTTTCTGTTTCTATATGCCTAAAGCATGATGAGCATTAGGAAGAGAAGAATACCATGTGCTTCCATCTGGGCATCATGTCAGAAAATCTCAAGGGATGCAATTAGGGAAAATATGAAAATACCTGAAAAAAGGAAAATGAAGAAAACTTGAGATGTTTACCTTTTTTCACCTGCTAATGCAAATAATCAAATAATAAAAATAAAAATGTAGGCACACAAAATCACACATTCCAACCATGAACAATATTCCACAATATGTGAAGACTCAAAGATAAAATCAGAACATGCCTTCTTCTAATAGTCACACTCCTCCTTTTTTGCTAAACCAAACTTCTGAATCCCCATCCCCTCCTCCGTGCCCCAATCCCCTTGCTGTCTCTTGAAATCCAAAGGGGCCAATGCAATAAAGTTGCATAGAAAGCGGGCGCTGAACAGTCAGTGCCTGCTCTCTTAACGTGCCCCAGGCGTCCCCAAGGGGTGCGCCATGCAATATTTAAATTAGGGCTATTAGAAGAAGTTTATCGGCGTCAGTTTTCCTTACCAGCGGACAGCCACAAAAACTGACGCTGCTAAACCCAGACGGCCGTCACAAAAACCAACGTCGATAGACCCGGCGTCGGTTTTCCTTACCGGCAGACGACAGTCACAAAAATTGACGCTGAGTTTATCGGCATCGGTTTTCATGACGCGGCTGTCCGCTGGTAGAAAACCGACACCAATAAACTTGGCGTCGATTTTCGTGATGGGTCTGACCGTTTATTGTTTATTTAACTATTTTTGTTTCTTTTATTTTTCATCCTACTTAACTTCACAATAATATTAAGTAGGAGGCAGTACAGAATAGCAGTTTTTTCTGCTTTTCTGTACTTTTTTTTATGGGCTCAGCTATTAACGCCTGCTTCAGGCAGGCATTAATAGATGACAGTTAAATGTGCGTCCGAGACGCACATTTTTTTTTTTTGCATGGGGAGTGAATGCCTAATAGCCTCATTCACATGCATTTGCATGTGATGAGCGCTATTAGATTTACTCCGCGTTGGACGTGCGTTGAATATGTGCTAATCCCCTTATTGCATTAGGGGATTGATTAGCGCCTATTCTACCCACGTCCGACTGCAGGTTCACAGTGCGCTTGGCTGAGCACACTGTAATGTATCAGCCCTAAAGTAATTTAATGACCACCCAACCCAGACTTAGTCTTAGCTCTCCTCATTCCACCACATAACTAGTTCTTCAAGCCACTTCAACTTTGCTGTTCCTTTCCTTTATATTTGCAGACAGGGTTGCTTAGAATTTCCTATATGACCATGTAGCTACTCATGCGAAGGTCTTTGAGGTCACAAGTTTCTAGTCCTTGTTTACTTTTTTTACTGCAAAATGCTGCTTCTAACCTGAAAGGATCACGAAAATTACTGGGATATTCCCATGTTTTCTGGATTTGTTGCACATTGTGATACCTTTTTATTATCCATACACATGAAAAAGCTCTCCAAAGTTGCTGAATGTTCATGAACCTTCCTTCACATGCAGCAGAGATTACAAAGACTCTAGTATTTTCAGGTTCCAAAGAAGCTACAAGATCTGGAAAAGAGCAGATACATTATTGTTTATTTTGCAAAGTGTTGGCCCATAGGTGCGAGGATTTCTGTCATTCATATCTTGATGTTAAATTGGTAAATAAATTCCATGGAAAACCTGCAAATATTTTGTTCCATCAGTATTTTGCTTTTTATTTGGTTGGTTATCAGTCAAAACCAATACCACATCATTTACACTGATTCCCAGTTGAAAGCAGAATATATTTCAAAACTCTCTGCTTTGTCTTTGTCATGGACTGGCAGGCTGGAGTCAGAAAGCACCCTACAGAGGCAGTACAGGACTGCAGGACAGGACTGGAGTTAGTCATCTGCCTATCCAACCCCCTCTCCCGTAGGTTGAGCCCTTGGCTCTGGGGGCCGGTAGAACTTGTCTTCTGTGGAACATCATGGCATTGACTGGGAGCTGAGGTCAGGCTTAGGCTGCATAAGGCAGGGCAGGTTGGACAAGGCAAGGCAGACTGGAAGCTGAGGGCAGAAATAGGATTAGAGCTGGACACAGGTACTGGCTGAGGGCTGGATAAGGTACTGGCAGGGACGGTGCTACCATTAGGCAAACTAGACGGTTGCCTAGAGCAGTGGTTCTCAACCTTTTTTCAGCCGGGACACACCTGACAGATGGTTCTCACATGTGTGACACACATGTGACTGTCATTAGGCTAAATGTAAACATGCACTCTGCATCCACAGGAACCCCTTCGACCACCAGCAATGAGTGCAGAGCAGAACTAGGGAATTACCCTGTACAACTCGCCATACAAAAAAGATATTCTGGTTCTGACGACATCTCAATAAAAGCAAAACAAACTCCCTTTACTACCAGGCACAATAACCTTCCTTATGAAAAGACAGTAATTTACCACTAATGCATATCCTATTAGGGATGTGAATCGTTTTTCTGATGATTGAAAATATCAGAAGTTATTTTCAAACTTGTCAGAATTCGGGGGGCCCCCGAACCCGATAGGAAAACCCCACATTTTTTGTGGGGTTCTCTTATCATTTTGGGGGGTGGGTGGGAAGAAAGGGCACTTAAAAATAAACCCCAAACTCACCCTGACCCTTTAAATTTAATCCTTTCGCATCAACCCCCCCCCCCAAATTTTTAAAGTACCTGGTGGTCCAGCAGGGGTCCCAGGAGCGATCTCTCGTGTACAGGCCATCAGCTGCCACTAATCAAAATGGAGCCGATGGCCCTTTGCCCTTAGCATGTGACAGGGTATCCATGCCATTGGCCGGCCCCTGTCACATGGTAGGAGAACTGGATGGCCCGGTATCAATTTTGTGTAAAAACCTCGGGAAATCTTTGTTCCCGCGATTCTTACCCGGTTTAATCGGCTGTGTCGTGCCGAAAAAAACCCCCACTCCGACCCTTTAAATTTAATCCTTTCACATCCCCCTCTCTCCTGACCCCACCACAAAAACTTTTTAAAGTACCTGGTGGTCCAGCGGCGGTCCCAGGAGTGATCTCCCATGCTCTGGCTGTCGGCTGCCACTAATCAAAATGGCGCTGATGGCCTTTTGCCCTTAACATGTGACATTGGCTGGCCCCTGACACATGGTAGGAGCACAGGATGGTGCCAGCAGGGGACCCGGGAGCAATCTCACTCACCAATAGCACTCACCAGAAACATCAAGAGCTGCTGAAGCTCTGTCCTCACAGTCCTCTTCCTTAGTGCCCACAACCAGTCACTCACACATGCCCCCAATTAGACTCCACAACCAGTCTCAGACTCTCTCACATAAACACCAGTCATCTTCCTGACCAGCCTCTCTCACACAGAAACACATCAGCTCCCTGATCAGTCTCTCTCTCAATCACACACATTCTCTCTTATATACAAGCTTTCAATTACACACAAATGCTCTTGCACCCATTCTCACCAGCTCTCACCAGACACCCATTCACACTGAAGCTCTCACCCAGGCACCCATTCACACCCACAAACACACAAGCTCTCACCCAGTCACCCAGTCACCCATTCACACCCACACACACAAGCTCTCACACCAAACCTTCCTTTGCTCAGGTTTCGCCACGGCTTTACTTCGGTGGGCCTTCTTTTTCATTGCCATGGGGATGAGCTACTGTGGCGGCCTTGCTTAGTCGGGGTCGGGTTTCCTCTTCGCCGCCACGGGGATGAGCTCCCATAGTGGCCATGCTTCATCGGGGTTCGACACTGCCATTCCTCCCAGCCCCCTCAAACATCCCACCCCCGGGCTATGTGATGCCTCCTTCTTCCTGCCTCACTGGCCATTCAGAGGCTTCCTACCTTCTTCCTACTCCCACTGGCATGTAGAGGTGAGGAGGCTTCTAATTTGCCTGTGTGGGGGCAGGAAGACTGAAGGAGGCTTCCCATTAGCCTGTGGGGGCTGGAAAAAGGGAGAAGGGAAGTAGAACCGGGGCAGTGGGACACCGGGAGCCACAACATATCTGCCAGTGCTTGGTGACACACCGGTAGAGAATCGCTGGCCTAGAGTGCCAAAATTTGGGTGAGGAGTGGCAAAATCCCAGAGCCAATATCATCAAAGAAATTAATTCTGTGCTGGAGCCACTGCCACTGGAGATAAGTCGGGGGAGGGGGTAAATTACCGAAGGTTCGCCTAGGGCACTAAATACTCTTGCACTGGCCCTGGGTACAAAAATTGGACAAGGCCAGGACTGGATTAGACAGGTAACTAGGAACAAGGAAGCCCAACAGGGCACAAAACTGGGCAAGGAAATTCTAGTAGGTCCGGAGGCCATAAGGTAAAACAGAAAATCCCAGGAAGGCTCAGAGCATGGCAGGGAGCCCTGAGAGACTGCAGAGCAAGGCCAGAAGGCCTAGAAGGGCCCAAAGCAAGGCAAGAGGCCAATAAATGCCACAGAGCAAGGTGAGATGCCAAGATAGGCCACAAGACAAGACAGAAGGTCCTGAGGCTACAAGGCTAGGCAAGGAAGGATGTTGGAGGCCAAAAGGCTAGGCAAGGTAGAATAGGAAGGAAAGAGTGGCCAGATCAGAGAGATGAGATGATTCAAGGAAGAGGCACTGAGGCATAGAGCAGGCTGGATTAAGTAGAGCTGAGGCTTGGACATAGTAGAATCAGTGAGGAGGTAACTGGCAAGGTAGTAAGCAAGGCTTGCTGAGGACCTGGTGGAGGAATGACTGCACAGCAAGCTGAACTTTTGCATGAAAAGACTGAACAGCAGGTGAAACCATGACAGTCTTCAAATGAATGAATAAACAGGCCGCAGAGTACCTATCTCAATGTCTTCTCTCTTACACTCCCGAAGAGAACTCCAATCCTCCCAACTGGCCCTTCTTTTCTTCCCTCCTCTGGCCTTTGCCAGATTGACCTGAACTAGACTCCAGAACTTCAGCTGATACACATAAAAGGCCTAATATTCAAAAGTATTTACTCAAGTAAAATTGGATTTTATTCGAGTAAATGAAGTTCAGTTAACTGCTATACTTCAAAATGGTGTCCTCCGCTGGGGAGGATAGGCTGGAATTCATTAACTCCTGTGTGGATGGCATCATTTGAAGAACAAAGAAAGAAGAAAGAAGACATTATAAGAAAACCTCTGACCCTGGGCCAAGGCGTGGGTTTGGGCTCTGGTTTGGACCAAGCTCCAGGCTTTGGGACCAGGTTTCCAAGTCTGGTCCTTGCATAGGGCCTAGGCCGAGGTCACAGTAAACTACCACTGCCTAGATCGAGGCTTTGGCCTGGGCCTATGCCTTGTCTACAGATTCCCTCCCCAGACTGGGTAAGTGGGTACCAGGGAAGATCATGGCCTCAGCATTTTTCCATGTGGGAAGGATGGGCAGTGGGTATGAGAGGCCTCGGGAGGTCCTGTTTCTTTTTCTTTTTTTTTTTTTCTTTCTTTCTTTTTTTTATGTTTCTTTCATTTTTTAAACATTAAATAAAAAGAAAATGATTGGTAAAAAGGAACCCAAAAAGAAAAACAAACTCAAATTTCTACTTCTGCACACCTCTAGCAGATATTACTAATTTTGTGCTTTCAGCCCTATTACCTCACTTTAAGGAAAAAAGCAAAAGCATGACTCTTTACCCAGACCTTCCCAGAAGAAGCCTCCTAAAAATTTATCTTGAACCAGGACATATACTACACACCATTGTATGTCTACTGCCAGCTAAATGTGAAGAAGCTTACTGTGATTTGATTCTAACTGAATAGCAAATTCAAATGGATAAAGGTGAACCAGTAGATGTAGTGTAATTGGATTTTCAGAAGGCGTTTGACAAAGTCCCTCATGAGAGGCTTCTAAGAAAACTAAAAAGTTATGGGATAGGAGGCGATGTCCTTTTGTGGATTACAAACTGGTTAAAAGATAGGAAACAGAGAGTAGGATTAAATAGTCAATTTTCTCAGTGGAAAAGGGTAAATAGTGGAGTGCCTCAGGGATCTGTACTTGGACTAATGCTTTTCAATCAATCTAGATAAATGACCGTGACTGACGTGCTGCAAATGTGCAGTAGAGAGCAGCTCTGCCGCACATGCGTGGAACAGAGAGCTCTGAGTGACAAAGGGGAGGAGGGGAAGAGGAAAGGGCAGATGAGTCGCCGCTATGAGAAATGGCTCCTCCAACATGTTAACAGCCTGAGCCCATCCCTCCGCCGCTGGGGAAGGGGGGAGGGAGTAGGTACGGCCGGAGCAGAGCAAATGCAGTAGAGAGTGGCTGTGAGCGATGTGCTGTGCATGTGTGGCCCAGAGAGCTCTGGTGATGTGCCGTGCCGCAGCTCTGACCGACATGCCGCGAAGGGGCCTTGCTCCTTACCTTCAGCTGAAGAGATCACAAGCAGCTGCAGCAGCAGCGCCCAGTGTCCTGCCCTCATCCTTACATTCATGGTGCTGAGCAAGGTGTGACAGCCAAAGCGCAAAGAGCTGAACTGAGAAGACAACGGGAACAGAGAAGATCTGAGTCAGCTCACCCTCCTCCCCTGCCCCCTGAGTCCCACAGATAAGGAGAAGCCAAGTAAATATCCCGCAACTGCAGGGGGGAGCAGTCCTGGCAACCCGCCCATGGGTCTCAGCCACCACGGGAAGAGTTTACATGGGCATCACTCCAATCCCACTACCTGCCATGCAGAGCGAAAAAAGTGAAAGCCAGAGCCCTGCTCCCTCCTCCCTCTCAAGCCCCCAATCGGATTTCTTAAAGGCACAGGTCTCCCAGAAAGAGAGAAAGCAAACCAGGCAATGCGTCCCAAATCTGCTGCAGCTCCTGCCGCCGCCGCCGCCTCCGGCCCTTCGCGGTGCTGGAGGTGGGGGTGGGTGGGGGAGGAGCAGAGTGTTTTCATCACTCTCCCAGACACAACAGGTGTGGGAACTTTGCGAGCTCTTGCAAGAGCAGAGCAAAGACTTAGGCGGAGAGGGGACAAAAATCTCGCCCATTTTAACGGGCTTAATGGCTTGTATATATATATAAATGATCTGGAAAGGAATACGACGAGTGAGGTTATCAAATTTGCGGATGATACAAAATTATTCAGAGTAGTTAAATCACAGGCAGACTGTGATACATTACAGGAAGACCTTGCAAGACTGAAAGATTGGGCACGCAAATGGCAGATGAAATTTAATGTGGACAAGTGCAAGGTGTTGCATATAGGGAAAAATAACCCTTGCTGTAGTTACACGATATTAGGTTCCATATTAGGAGCTACCACCCAGGAAAAAGATCTAGGCATCATAGTAGATAATACTTTAAAACCGTCGGCTCAGTGTGCTGCAGCAGTCAAAAAAGCAAACAGAATGTCAGGAATTATTAGGAAGGGAATGGTTAATAAAACAGAAACTGTCATAATGCCTCTGTATCGCTCCATGGTGAGACTGCACCTTGAATACTGTATTCAATTCTGGTCACTGCATCTCAAAAAAGATATAGTTGCGATGGAAAAGGTATAGAGAAGGGCAACCAAAATGATAAAGGGGATGGAACAGCTCCTCTATGAGGAAAGGCTGAAGAGGTTAGGGCTGTTCAGCTTGGAGAAGAGATGGCTGAGGTGGGGACATGATAGAGGTCTTCAAGATCATGAGAGGTCTTGAACGAGTAGATGTGAATCAGTTATTTACACTTTCGGATAATAGAAGGACTAGGGGCATTCCATGAAGTTAGCAAGTAGCACATTTAAGACTAATTAAGCTCTGGAATTTGTTGCCAGAGGATGTGGTTAGTACAGTTAATGTAGCTGGGTTCAAAAAAGGTTTGGATAAGTTCTTGGAGGAAAAGTCCATTAACTGCTATTAATCAAGTTTACTTAGGGAATAACCACTGCGTCTGCTATTAATTGCATCAGTAGCATGGGATCTTCTTGGTGTATGGGTACTTGCCAGGTTCTTGTGGCCTGGTTTGGCCTCTGTTGGAAACAGGATACTGGGCTTGATGGACCCTTGGTCTGTCCCAGCATGGCAATTTCGTATGTTCTTATGTTGGTAAGAAGCAGAATATTGAATGCTGATCAAGCTGGTCATTATTCAGAGTCCATCAGTGACCCAGCAACATGTTGTACATTGTTGTTTGAAAAATAAAAAAAAAAAGATTTAACCATAAAATGCCCATAAATCCATAATAAATAAATAAAGCCCACTGTTTCTTTTTTTATATCTGGCCATTTTTGTAGTGCAGATAAAATATATTGCTAGAAGCTTTTTATAAAATATCATGACCTCTTGCAGTCCCTTTACTTTTCCATTCAATGTTTCTTGTCTGTATTATAGGAAACTAAGAAGCCAGGATAGCATTTGTATGATAAAATGTCTTCCTGAGAATAGCAGGGAGAGAGCTGCCTGTACTGAAGGCAGAGATAAGGAAGCAGAGATGGGAAATTCCAACATTGCACAAGTACCAAAAATGTTTTTCCCATTAGTTTCCAGAATAATTTTTAGCAACACTGAGAGCAAACAATTTACCTAGGATGCAACATTATGCATAGGGGGAAATTTTCACTAGCCTGCCTGGGTACAATGTCTGAGAGTGCTTTCATTCTTCTGGGTCAGCTTTGCTGCAGCAAACAGCTAAAAATGCAAAGGCATCAAGATGACAATTTTCAGTAAATCACCTCCATGGAAGGTATGTGGGTAATTAGGCACTCTGTAACTTTCTGCGAATTTTCAAAGTACCCAAGGTAGTATTTCTCTTTGAAATTTAGCAGCAAGGTATGTTGGTACAAAAGGACCTGAATACTTTGTCCTTTTATTTCAGCAAGCAGAAGAATGGGGGCAAAACTACACATGTAGATTTGGAAAAGCAAAATTTACTACCCCCACATAACCAAACCACCAGGAATACCTTTATTTTAATCTGGCTAAACGTACGTGCGTGGCGAAAGTGCATATCTATTACACAGGGCACAGTTTTCACCCTTGGAGATCTATCTGGGAAGCTATAAGGATAACATTCAAACAACTCTGTGAGGCCCCATATAAGCATGCCACACAGATATCTACTAGGGATGTGCAATCGTTTTTCCCAAATTAGGCAATTTCAATGAAATTGCCTAATTCGGAATGGTTTGGGAGAACCAAAAAACGATTTAATTTTTTCCGATATTTCAAAAAAATTCATTTTCGGGTTAGCGCATGCTAACCCGAAAAACTGGGCCATGAAAAAAAAGCCCCCAAACGGCGGGAAAAACAAAATTCCTGTGTGTGTGTGGGGGGGGGGGGGGGGGCCCGAAACAAAGCCTGACACAAAATCCTAACCTGAAGCACATCTCTAATATCTACTACAGTATTTTAAAAACCTGCATGTAACATGTATGCGCAGATTATAAAATATGGGTATGTTTATTCCCCAACATATGTGTGTATATTTGGTTATGCGTGAATGACTGCGATTCCTGGAAAGCCCATACACGTTCTACCTATTTGACAAACATACGCATGTATATTTTATGTGTGACAAATTATAACATGCGCAAGTAAAACCCTGATTTTCATGCGAAAGTCGGTGTTATTTCCAACATGAACATGTGATTTAAATCACCAGTTTGTTTAAACTTCCACCAGTTCACCCAGTCCTAATCCTGTTCGAGACCCTCCTAATTTTCCACCCTGAATTCCCAACCTCTTCACCCAGACCTCCCAGCCAAAGAGTGGCAGACAAAATACAAACCTATAATTATTAGGTGTAAAATTGCATGAATAAGTTGCCAAATGTACTCGAGCAAATATCTTATAAAATAGTAACTTACATATGTTCCTCAGAGCCAAACCCTTGAACATACCTAGAGAGCTCTTTTCTGTGCAGGGTGGAAGCATGGTTAAAAATGGATCCCAGATATCATGAGAGCATTTTAACTCCTGTTCTGATGTCTATTCCTTAATATAACTTATTCTTCCACATTGTCTTATCAGATGGTGACATGCCAATCCCCCTGATCATAATACTCTTTTTCACTACTAGTAAACATTTACATATGAAAAATCAGTCCATATAATTTCATGCTAAAAATAAAATATCCATTTTGCAAACGGGCTTGATCTATGAATTACAATGTTCTGCTTTATAGTAAAAATGAAATATGTGCTCTCTCCTCATTGTCGACTTTAATTTAAACTGTTTTTATGTTACAGGTTATTATGCATTGTTCTTTCTTACACTATGTCAAAACTATTTATAAACATTTTCTAGTCATATTGGGGAAAAATATGAAAACTTGGAAATTACCTAGAGAAAATGGTACATGTAGAGATTTGCACCTGCTTTTCTGGTGGCCATTTTTCCCTTGAAAATTATAATGCATATAGATTTTAAAATGTAAGCTATTATGTGTTTCCTCCCTTGACCTAAACACACTAAGGGTGTGTGCATAAACAATGTTTGGTTTCGTTCATTCATTCAGTCATTTCAGCTTTTAATTTTTGGCACTTTTTTTTGGTTTGTTTCATTTATTACACTAGTTTATTTGTGCAAATGCTGTTTTACTCATATAAAATTAAATTTTATGCATGTAGATTTTACTTACACACTTAAAGGTGAATTTTCAAAAGGTTTTGCTCATAAATATTAGAATATATGTGCATAAGTAGCATGTATTCACATATATAGTATTTTATAAACTGCCAACATACACACGTAAGGGTTCGTGAGTAAATTTACGTGGGTAAAAAAAAAAGGTAGCCCAGGGACAATCCGGGGTGGAGCTAGCATTTATGCATATAAGATACAAATTTATATGAAATGTATGCATTTGGATTTGGCGGCTTTCTTGCATATATTACACCTCCTCTATATGTGGTATAATGGATAGTAAATGTCTTTAATGTGAAATACTGACTGGGTGGGAGGTCTGGGTAAATTGGGGGGAGTTCCAGATGTTCCAGGAGAGTCTCAATGACCTACAGATGGACTAGGCAAACTGGTAGATGAATCAGTCAAGCTGGTAATTTCATTGATGCATGCATGTAAGAAAATCTGCTGACTTATAGGCATAAAAGCCGATTTACCAGGGGGGTGGTAAAGGCATGTAAATTCCATGTGTAAAATCTTCCCGCACATATTTTTAAAGTAAGAAGTAAAAAATACACATGCAGAGCAGTTGCACACCACATAGCCAGATAAAGCCTTAGCCAGCTAAGTAGCTCAATTTGAGAATTATGCAGTTATCTTCCTTAGCCTGTTATGTAGTGCTTTTAAGGCTTATCTATCGAAGTAGCATCAAAACTGCCAGTTAGCCAGACAATTTGGAAATTATCTGGCTAACAGAATATCTGTTCATGCATATCTTTTATTTGCATACAAATGCTGCAAGATAGATTTACGTACATTTTATAACTCAAGTGTCTATGATATGCATGGCTTATAAATTCTTGGTGTGATCTGCCCACAGCCATATATCTGTGAGTATGGGTATACATGCAGGTTTTTAAAGTTATCCGTCCTAAGTACTAGAACAAATGAAAACCCAGCCTCTCAGAATGCAGATAAAATTGTATGCATTATTGATTCCCTGCACATACTTTTACTCGGGTAAGGGGGAGGCAATTTTCAAAAAGCCAATTTACCCGGGTATGCAGGTTTTTGAGAATTGTCCTCATTATAACTGAAATGTGGAATTTCCTCATTTTTCTACTTCTGTGTTTGGGAAAAAAGATTTTTTGAAAACACAACCATATTTCAGCAAGAACATGGCTGCTCCCAGTAGGTGATACAACAGTTATATTTCTAGGACATCACATTGTCAGTGCTCCTCATTCCTGCCCCCCACTCCCCACTGCTATTCCATTACTGAGACATATACACAAGCTCTGCCAATGCACCTCAGTCCTACCCTGGAACACCTCCTGTTATTACAGTATGGATTCTCCATCCTCACAAAACATTTCAGTTCAACCTTACAACTCCCACTCCTACTCTAGTACTGGGACAATGCAACCCCAGCTTTGCCAAAACATCTCAGTCCTGTCCTGCAATACCCTCTGCTATTCAATACTGAGATCCATACAGCTCTTCCAATGTACCTTAGTCCTGTCCTGAAGCTTTGTTATTCCAGTGCTAGACTTAGTTCAGTCCCATGTTCACCTCTTCAGTTATAAAGCTTTACCAGAATGGATTTGTGCCAAGCTTTTATTTCATAAGTCCTGAGCGAGCTGAGTCTTCCATCTCTGAGACGCAGAGAAAGGTTTCCAGAATTTTGCTTGATGATTTTCGTGTTACTCCAAACTGTGTTACTGATGCATCTTTTAGAAAATGTTGTTTCTTTCCTAGACTCTGCATGAACAGGGTGCTCCTTATTGATTTCCTGTGTTTATCTAATCTACCATGAACTATGAAGTTCATTCCCAGGAGTCCCTGAAGTTCACACACAGAGAAGGAAGGGAATCCCTACAGCTCCTTGCGACATTTATTGGAACCTTCCAAACATGGTGCATGGACAGGACAATAATATGTTTGTCATGTGGCAAATACATTATCCTATGTCAAATGAAATACAATAAATGGAGTACCTCTCAGTTCAATAACAAATATAGGTGCCTATTTATTAAACTGTGTAAACACCTTAGTAAGTAAGTATTAAAATCTTGAGTTGGCATCTAATTCAATTTAAAATGGCATTAATTTGTGTAAATAGTAAAATATGATTGAATTATCGTTAACTCAAAAAATCCAGCTTTAACACACTGAATATATAAATGAGCTGAATCACATGCAAATGAATGCAATCCAGCTCAATAATATTCAAATAGGTCATGAAAATCACATTTGCCCATGAGATTTAGGTTAACTCATCAACTAACGCTAAAACTGAACTATATTTCTAGAGGTGTAGTTAAATTTAAGCATTAACCAAAGCTGGCTAAAGTGAGACCCAATGGGTGCTATGATATTCTCTCTCCTCCTCCCCCCAAGTTAATACTACGGTCTCCCAATGTCTTAAGATATTGCTGGCAGCCTGATCCCACTCCACACTCTCCCAGAGTTTCCAAAGAAGTCCTTGGTAGCTCAATCTCCTCCCACCCCTTCAGATGTCCACAAAAGTTCCAGAAGCTGATAATCCCACTCTCACCCTTTGACATCTTAATCAAGGGGCTCCAGTGCTCCTATCCACCCTCATGGCCTCTCTCTCCTACCCCTTTGGAGGCCTTTAATGTCAAGTTTGAGGAAAGAGGGAGAACTCCTCCCTTCTCTTCTACCAATGCTGATTTAAAAAAATGGTATCTAATGACCACACACACTCTTTTAAACTGCTGCATGTATAGAACATAGGAACATATAAGATCATCAGGTGTCTGTTTTTAAATTAGCACCATTGGGATAGATGGAAAGTGAATGATTTTTCTCTTCTTGTCTGATATCAGTTCTGGCTTGATCTGCTTACTAGAGATGTGAATCGTGTGCCCGATCATTTTAACGATCAGGTTCGGATGGAGGGAGAAAAAAATCGGATCGTTAGAGATGTGATTTTGAATTGGTTCCGATTCCAATTCACATCATTAATTTTTTAGTGAGGCCTGAGCAGATAATAAAAACCTCCACCCCGACCCTTTACAAATGACCCCTTTGCTCTCCTACCCTCCCGAACACGCCCTCCCAAATGTTAAATTACCTGGTGGTCCAGTGGGGGGGGGAGATCCCGGTGCGATCTCCCGCTCTCGGGCCATCGGTGCCATTTTGGCTACCACTGATAAAAATGGCGCCGATGGCCCGATAAAAAAAAACCCACCCCGACCATTTACAAATTACCCCTTTGCTTCTCCCACCCTCCCGACCCCCCCAAAAACCTTTTACATGTACCTGGTGGTCTAGTTTCAAAATGGTGCCAATCGCCTTTGCCCTCACTATGTCACAGGGCGCTCCCTGTGACATAGTGAGGGCAAAGGCGATTGGCACCATTTTGAAACTAGTCCAGCACCGGCACCGAGGGTATGATTGAAGGGATGGCTCCCGGACCCTCCACTAGACCACCAGGTACATGTAAAAGGTTTTTGGGGGGGTCGGGAGGGTGGAAGAAGCAAAGGGCTTGGACCCTTAGGCCGAGGTGGGGTTGATACAACCTGCAGGGAGAAGCTCTGTGCGTCCCCACTGTTGGCAGGTTGCCTTAGACAAGGCAGAAGCCCAACTGGAGCTTTATCTTTACAAGCTCTCATCCCCCTTGGGTTAAGCCTTTGGGTGCCAGGACTGGCAGATCTTAGAAATGGGCTTCTGCAGACAGCAGAGGTTATTTGACATAGCAGGCTTGGAGAAGACTGAGACCAGGTGTATCCTGGGATCCATGGCCAACCTTTTAAGTCAGATGTAACCTCAGCTTTGAAGTCTACAAACCTTGAAGATGTAACCGTTAGTTCTTGTAGATTTAAACATTATTCTGAAGATGTAAACTTAGATTTTGAAGACTGTAAACTGTAAGCATTTGTATTTATTGTAAGAATTTGTATTTATTATTTAGCTATTTACATTGATCTGTTACCACTTGGTCCTGTTCTCTCCTTTACCTCAAGTTCTAAGTTCCTACAAAGTTAGCCTTGTTATTTTATACCCACTTGTTTGATGTAATTTTCCAATATTGGTTCTGTGTAAACCGAAGTGGTATGTACTAGTACATGAACTCCGGAATATAAAAGCCTTTAAATAAATAAATAAATAAATGAATGTCAAATAGCCAGGCAGAGGTCATAAGCAGGCAACATTCAAAGACATCAAAGAATCAGGCAGTGGTCAGTGGAAGGTGGAGTACAGGAAGGCATGGAGCAAGACTGGGGGGGGGGGGGGGCAGAAAAGGAGATGAAGAACTGAAGAACCAAAGACTGACAACAAGACCTGATAGATAAAGACAAGGGCAACTGGAATACAAGATGAAGACAAGGAACTGGAACAGCTGATAAAGACACATGAACTTGAAAAGGCATGGAATAAATGACTGCTTCATGGAGAAATTGGTTCAGGAACCCAAGAAAGAGGGAGCTAGTTTAGATTTAATTCTTAAAGGAATGCAGGATTTGGTGAGAGAGGTAAGGGGTGGTTGGGCCTCTTGGCAATAGTGATCATAACATGTTCAAATTTAAACTAATAACCGGAAGGGGGACAATAAGTAAATCTACAGCTCTAACACTAAATTTTCAAAAGGGAAACTTTGATAAAATGAGGAAAATAGAAAAAAAGGTGCAGCTGCGAAGGTTAAAAGTGGTCAACAGGCATGGACATTGTTTAAAAATACAATCCTAGATGTGTAGTCCAGATGTATTCCATGCATTAAGAAAGGTGAAAGGAAGGCAAAACAATTACTGGCATGGTTAAAAGGTGAGGTGAAAGAGGCTATTTTAGCCAAAACATAATCCTTAAAAAATTGGAAGAAGATTCCATCTGAAAAAAAATATGAAAAAACATAAGCATTGTCAAGTTAAGCGTAAAACATTGATAAGACAGGCGAAGAGAGAATTTGAAATGAAGTTGGCCATAGAGGCAAAAACTCATAATAAAAACTTTTAAAAATAATATATCTGAAGCAAGGAACCTATGAGGGAGTTGCTTGGAGAGTTAGATGACTGAGGGGTTAAAGGGGCTACTAGGGAAGATAAAGCCATTGCAGAAATATTAAATTCATTCTTTGCTTCTGTGTTTACTAATGAGGATGTTGGGGAGATACCAGTTCTAGAGATGGTTTTCAAGGGTGATGAGTCAGATGAACTGAACCAAATCACTGTGAACTGGAAGATGTAGTAGGCCTGATTGACAAAATAAAGAGTAGCAAATCACCTGGACCAGATAGTATGCATCCTAAGGTTCTGAAGGATAAAAAATGAAATTTCAGATCTTTTAGTTAAAATTTGAATCCTAACATTACAATCATCCACTGTACCTGAAGACTGGAGGGTGGCCAATGTAACACCAATATTTTAAAAGGGCTCCAGGGGCAATCCAGGAAACTATAGGCCAGTGAGCCTAACTTCGGTGCCGGGAAAAATAGTGGAAACCATTTTAAAGATCAAAATCACAGAGCATATAGAAAGATATGGTTTAATGGAACATAGTCAACATGGGTTTACCCAAGAGCAATCTTGCCTCACAAATCTGCTTAATTTATTTGAAGGGGTTAATAAACATGTGGATAAATGTGAAGCAGTAGATGTAGTTTATTTGGATTTTCAGAAGACATTTGACAAAGTCCCTCATGAGAGGCTTCTAAGAAAACAAAAAAGTCATGGGATAGGAGGCAATGTCCTTTCATGGATTACAAACTGGTTAAAAGACAGGAAACAGAAAGTAGGATTAAAAGGTCAATTTTCTCAGTGGAAAAGGTAAATAGTGGAGAGCCTTAGGGATCTGTACTTGGACCGCTGCTTTTCAATATATAAATGATCTGGAAAGGAATGCAACAAGTGAGATTATCAAATTTGCAGATGATAGAAAATTATTCAGTGTAGTTAAATCACAAGCAGATAGTGATACAATGCAGGAGGACCTTGCAAGACTGGAAGATTGGGCATCCAAATGGCAGATGCAATTTAATGTGGGCAAGTGCAAGGTGTTGCATATAGGGAAAAATAACCCTTGCTGTAGTTACATGATGTTAGGTTAGATATTAGGAGCTACCATCCAGGAAAACGTTCTAGGCATCATAGTGGATAATAGGGATGTGAATCGTTTTTTGACGATTTAAAAAAATCGTCAGATATTTTTTAAATTGTCAAAAATCGTTAGAGTCGCGATACAATAGAAATTCCCCCGATTTATCGTGAAAAATCGTAAATCGGGGGAGGGCGGGAAAACCGGCACTCCAAAACAACCCCTAAATCCACCTCGACCCTTTAAAACAAATCCCCCACCCTCCCGAACCCCCCCAAAATGTTTTAAATTACCTGGTGGTCCAGTGGGGGGGGTCCCGGCGTGATCTCCCGCTCTCGGGCCATCAGCGTCAATTTGGCTGCCACTAATATAAATGGCGCTGATGGTCCTTTGCCCTTACCATGTCACAGGGCAAAGGTAGTGCCGGCGCCATTTTGAATATATTATAAATACGGCCTGAGTGCCTCGACGTCGGCCCCTGTGACATAGTGAGGGCAAAGATAGCGCCGGCGCCATTTTGAATACTGGCAATACGGCCCGAGTGCAGGAGGTCGCTCCCGGACCCCCGCTGGAATTTTGGCAAGTCTTGTGGGGGTCAGGAGGCCCCCCCAAGCTGGCCAAAAATCCCTGGGGGTCCAGCGGGGGTCCGGGAGCGATCTCCTGCACTCAGGCCATATTTATAATATATTCAAAATGGAGCTGGAGCTACCTTTGCCCTGTCACATGGTAAGGGCAAAGGGACATCGGTGCCATTTTTTTTAGCGCAGCTGATGGCCTGGGAACGGGAGATCGCTCCCGCGGCCCCCCTGTACCACCAGGTATGTGTAAAAAGTTTTTTTTTGGGGGGGGGGGGGGTCGGGAGAGTGGGGGAGGCTAGGGGGTAATTTTAAAGGGTCGGGGTGTTTTTTTTTTTTATCGGCGCGGGCCTCACTAAAAATAAATTAGTGATGTGAATTGGAATCGGAACCAATCCCAATTCACATCTCTAACGATCAGATTTCCCCCCACCCCAGCGTTGTCACAGACCTTTCAGCAGAGTGGAAGTGGCACCAAGGAGAGGGTAGCAGTTTAGATACAATGGACCCCCCAGACCAACACTACCCACCAGCCCAGTTGCATCTTTTCACATCGGTGAGACTTGGGATTAAAAAAGGGGAGGATAATAATAACACTTGATTAAGAGGGAGCTCAAGAGGTCCCTTCTATTCTATATGGTGGTATATCATGGGGGCCAACAACCCCAGATTGCCATGGATTTGCTTACTGCCCCCCTTCCATTCATTAATTCAAATTTGATCATATTATGATCACTATTGCCAAGGGGCCCCACCACTATTACCTCTCTTACCAACACCTGTGCTCCATTGAGAATTAGATCTAAAATTGCTCCCTCTCTTGTCGATTCCTGAACCAATTGCTCCATAAAACTATCATTTATTCCTTCCAGGAACATTATCTCTCTAGCCTATCCAGATGATACATTTACCCTGTCAATATTGGGGTAATTGAAATCTCCCATTATTACCGCACTACCAATTTGGTTAGCTTCCCTAATTTCTCTTAGCATTTCACTGTTCGTCTCATCATATTGACCAGGTGGACAGTAGTATACTCCTATCACTATAGTCTTCCCCAACACACAAGGGATTTCTACCCATAAAGATTTGATTGTGCATTTAGTCTCATGCAGATGTTTATCCTGTTGGACTCTATACCATCCTGGACATAAAGCGCTACACCGCCTCCCAGGTGCTACACCGCCTCCTAGGTGCTACACCGCCTCCCAGGTGCTTCTGTGATGTTAATTCTCTTTCCTCAAGACTCCGTGATGCGCTCTATGATTTAATCAACTTGTATGATTTAATCATAGAGCGCATCACGGCGTCTTGAGGAAAGAGAATTAACATCACAGAAGGTTTTGGTACACCGACTGATTTAAAAACATCCCCTGAGGAAAGGTCCTTTCGTGGACCAGAAATGTGGCTACGTCGGGTTGTCAACTTTTACCAGATAAGTCGGGACTTTGAAAATTTAATTGATGAAGTCAGTTGTCAATGACATTTAAAAGAAAAAAGTGAACAAAAAAAAGTACACAGGTGTTTCAGCTTGTTCGCACACATTTCAACAAAAAATACTGGATGGAGGAGGTCTGGTTTATGATTATATACACACAAATTGAGTTCACCCTGGTGGGGGTTTAAAACTCAGATATATGAAACCCTTCCTCCATCTTTTACAAAGATGTTCTTCCAATTTAAACAGGGAGGCTAGTTCGGGTCTTAACACAGGCTCGGCAGCCTCCAGTGTATTTGGAATGAGATGACTCACGGTTGGTGAGCAACAAAGAATTTATAGATTTATATAAAAGCTATTTATGGGGTGATTGAGTGTGAATTGATTATTCACTGCTATACATTCTAATTCTCCCATCTTACTTATTAGACTTCTGGCATTAGCATACAAACATTTCAAACTTTGTTTTTTGTTCGTATTTTCATTGCTGCTTTCCTCTCCTTCTGGCGTGGAAACTCAAAGGGTCAAGCACTGTTGTGCTCCTTCAGCTTCCTGTCCCTCACTTTGGGCCCACTGGCACTTTTCCTTAGATCCTTCACTACCATAGTGCTCTCTTTGGTGACTTGCCTTAGTTCTGCCTCCCATTGGATCAACTCTGTTGAAAGCTCCTGTAGTTCAGTGACCAGCTGCAGGTAATTCTGCCTGGCTCTCACAGGGAATCTACACCATCTGGGAGTGGCTTCACTGGCCCCACTAGCCTGGATGGCCTTTCTGCTCCCTTGACAGCAGTGTTCCTCTTCAGGGTAGGGCAGAGAGCTGACTTGGGTAGTGATATATGGGAAGTCTAATATGAAGACTTTGGCTCAGCTTATCCAGAACCCTTTGCTGTCTGTGACTTATCTGAAACTTCTGGCATACAAGGAAATCAGACTTACCCGAGCTTGAATGGCTTCTGGGAGACATCTGGAATGAATTCAGACCTAGCCAGATATGATGGAGGGTCATAAGGTCACAATGAACAAATGGACCAGGCCATGTTCTCAAAGACTACTGTCTCAATTGAGGGGCCAGTGTAACTGAAGACCCCCCCATGAAATTAGGAGTATGATCAAAAGGACTGGAACGAGTGACAGAACAAAAGAATTACAGGGATAATTGACAGCTATCAGTAGACATGTGGGTCTTCGTTAGGCTTAATTGGATCTTAATATGGGAGGCAGGACCAGGGGAGCTTAGACACAGTTTGTCTGATTTGGACACAGTACACGTGGTACCTGATACTCTATGCAGCCCTATTAGGGATCATTGTATGTTTTTACCTATAAAAAGTCAGCACTCACTGACAAACGCTGAGACACGCAGGGAGAGCCTTGATTAAAAAACATGAGGCTCTCACTCTGTGTCTCCCAGGGGTATCCTGATTACTTTTACATGCCATAATAAACTTAAATTTGTTCTGATTAAATTTGGTACTGGACCTCTGTATTATTGGCGCACCATGGTTAAGCTGCTTCTAATGGCGCTACCACTTAACATTTTGGCACCCGAACAGGGACACACAATGGCTGAGGCCATGTATTTTATGGAGATTCGTGTGTGGACTGCTGGCAGCTCAGACCCAATCCTCGTTTCCGGACAGATTGGCTCAGTCTGAAGAACATTTTCCCAGATCAAGAGGTCTGGATGTCTGATTATTCAGAATTGATACCCGGCTCTAGTCCAATGAATATAGTTATTCTGAGAAGATTTTCTGGATGGCTGATTAGTCAGCAGTAATTCCCGGAAGAGATGTTCATCCTTGCTTCAGTAAAAGATGGATCTGTGAGTATTTATTTTCAACTTGTAATTATACTTTTTAGTTAGTAAGCTAGATTTTCTTTGGCCATTTGTAAATAAAAGTGCCCTATTTACTTTGATTTTGCTGTGGGGTTGTTTAGATTATTTGTAGTATACTGTAACTTATTCGGCATGTTTCAGGTTCATTTAGTGTTCAGTAAACTTTCAGTATACAGAGGGTTAGACAGCAACAGTTGGTCTTTTGTCCTCAGACTGCATGGCTTAGAAGCTTAGCACCACAGATGTTTCAAGTTACAAGTGCCAGGACATTGGGAGCTGCAGAGGAAAATTTATTGACTCTTTTGTTTGATCATTATGCATGGACTGATGAGGCACGTTACAGAGAAGTGTTGCTTCATTCAGAATGTTGATTTCATTTAGTGGAGTGCTTCCTAAATTTTGGTTTCGGCAACTGTCTCTGCCTCAAAGGTATGTTTTGGTTCTGACTAACAACATGTTTGTAAAAAAAAACACGTGGTTAAAAACAGATTGAAAGTTCTGTCTTTTCAGTTAAATCACAGCAGTTTCATAAGGAGGAAGAGGGAATTAAGTAGATTTCAAAGTTGTTTGTATATGAACATAGACACAGTGGGTAAGTATGAAAGTTATAATTAGCCTGATGAGGAGTTACGGTTATGGAGACATGTGTTGCTTTCTACAGACAGATTTTAGTTAGGTGATTGTTTACAAAAGTTTGGTTTCATCTGCTCTCTCTTGAAGAAGGTAAAAATGGCTTTGAGGCTCTTTTATTGTTCTGAAGCAGGCTAACATGCTCATTAGATTTCTGTGTTTCATTTTGCTTTTGTTGCTTACTAATTACAAACATATGTGGTTAAAAAAAATTAGAAATAGATTAGTGTTTTCAGTGTAAAACTAACATATGGACGTTTGTTTTACCAGAGCAGTGGGAATTCTTTGTGTAGAGCAGAGAGAGAGAGAGAGTGAGTGAAGAAAAAAAATGTGGTGCTTTTAAAACTGATTTTCAGTCTGTGAGATCTATTTCTATAAGTTCATACATGAGTTTGCTTTGGAGTTAATTACTATTGGTAATGTTTTCTTGCGGCTTGAGTAGCAGTGCACGGACAGTGAGACAGAGGAAAAAAAAAGAGCAACTCCATTTTAATGAATTGATCTGTTTAGTTTAAAAACAGAAATTTGTGTTGTTGTTTGAAAGTACACGGAAGTGAATCTGATGGCATGAGTGGTGACATGGTGATAAAGAGAGAATTGAGATTTATTTTTATGCTGGATGTGGGTATGCAAAGTCAGTAAATTAACTATCGGGCCGATACAGTAAAGTCCGCGGGAGAGCAGCCGAACGCCCGCTCTCCCGGCACACGCACCGGCCTTTCGCCGGTGCGCGCGATTCTCTATTTAAATTAGGTGACGCGGTAGATCCGGGTAAAAGGAGGCACTAGGGACACTAGCGCATCCCTAGCACCTCCTTTTTGACAGGAGCGGCGGCTGTCAGCGGGTTTGACAGCTGACGCTCAATTTTGCCGGCGTCGGTTCTCGAGCCCGCTGACAGCCACAGGCTTGGAAACCGGATGCCGGCAAAATTGAGTGTCCGGTTTTTGGCCTGACAGCTGCGGGCCGAATTCAATTTTTTTTTTTTTTTAACTTTTCGGGACCTCCAACTTAATATCGCTATGATATTAAGTCGGAGGGTGCACAGAAAAGCAGTTTTTACTGCTTTTCTTTGCACTTTCCTGGCGCTGGAAGAAATTAGCGCCAACCTTTGGGTCGGCACTAATTTCTGAAAGTAAAATGTGTGGCTTAGCTGCACATTTTACTTTCTGTATCCCGCGCACATACCTAATAGGGCCTTCAACATGCATTTGCATGTTGAGGGCGCTATTAGGTGCCGCAGGTTGGACGCACGTTTTCCTCCCCTTACTGAATAAGGGGTAAGGGAAAACGCGTGTCTAAGAGCAGGCTAACAGTGCGCTCCATCGGAGCGCACTGTTCTGTATTGGCCTGTATGTTTTACAGTGTAAAGGTTGGCGGGAGATTTGGAATGTCTTTGTTCGAGTAGAAGAAAAAAATGTGAGTCAGAAGGAACTAATATGTATGAACCCCACGCTGCAGTATTTATGTTATATTCTAATGATGATAGATATTTCTCAGTTTTGCTTATACCTCACTAGATTCAAACTTTTGGAAGAGGGATTGTGGTCCTAAAGGAAGGGAATGAATTGGGTTTTTTATTTTGGTGGGAGCTCAAGTATTGAACGTTTGTATTGTGGAAAGTTTAGACAATATCTGAAAGAAGAAATAGATTGTGGGACAGTGAATAGCAGTATTTGCTAGTGCCAGCAATGCTTCGTACGCCGGTGTTTTAAAAAAAAAAAATCCATCATATACAGTTTTAGAACTAAGCTAATGCATATTAATGTGTGCCCAGGGTTGTGCACAGTAGGGAATTAACTGCTCTCTATTATAACATAAAGGCCGCCCTTTTATTTTGAAGACTTTCAGACTCCTAGCTGATGTGTCTGTGCTTCTGGAAATGATCCATTACTGTTACTTACAGTATTTACAGGATCTGTTAGTAGAACTCTATGGAGCTTATTAGTATAGGAAGGAAATAAAATAAATTCTAACCAAGTACAAAGTTGTCTGTTCCAGGTTCCCCTTTTAGGAATTGAGTTAGGAATTCATAGTACAAGGAGGGGAAAAAAGAGGTTTTAGATTTGTAAATGGAAATAGCTCTTATCATATGGGACAGCGCCTCCTAGAGGTGGAATGCTATAGACAGAAATGTAGCTTTATGACTGATTTTTGCTGAATTAAGGTATATCAGAATGCTGAGTTTTAAGGAAACTGTAATGTCACTTTTAAATTTAATTTTAAGCATTATATTAATTGTGTATATGCTAGATTTTTTTTCTAGGGTAAGAAGAAACAGAACACATCTTTCTTTGTTCCATGGGAGATGACGATTACAGTTTTTTCCAGTTTGATTCCTTTTCATTTTTAAATAGATCTATTTTAATTTTAATCCTGATTTTTTTGTTTTCTTTTTGGATCAATCCAATTATTTTTAATCTTTTTTAAGTATTTTTTCCTAATTTTTATTTTAATTTTGAGCTCAAATGTTTGTCACTGTTGTCTGTTATGTGTTACTTGTGTGATGTTGAGAAAGAAGAATGAATGAATGCATGCCTTTATGTAACCAGTTCAGTGAAATATATGTTTTGATGTAACGTCTGAGTATTTAATTTGTTTGTGATTTGGACTATTGCATGCTGTTTGAAATAATGTGGGAATATTATTCAGATGTAGGGATTAATAGATGCAGGGAGTCCAGGAAATGATGGAATTTTCTCATTGATTAATTTGATTTGTCATACTCTTATCTAGGCTCTAATTTGTACATGTGCATCTAACCTAATTAAAAGACTCTGCTTTGATGTCAGTGCTGCACCCTACTGAGAACTGTATATACACTGATTGCAGAAATTATCCTTTGCCACAGAGGTTAGCACACACTATATGGACTGACATGCTTACAATTTATACCCAATCTTTGCTTTTTCTTGTTCTATGGGAATGGCTATACTTAGAAGCTGGTTCCTTTTGTTCTCTGAGGCTTCTGACATGATAACTGATTGCCACTAAAATTATTCTTTATGATATTCCTAGTTAATATCTGGTTATGTATCTATCTGCATTACTTAGATTCTTAAGTTAATGACATTGTCTGAAGTGATGCTATTTTTATTAGTTTGTACTTTTCAAGTTTTGTATTTATTTATTTATTTATTTAGATATTTTTATATACCGCAGTACGTAAAGATATACATCACCGCGGTTTACAGTTAACGATAACTTAGCAACAATGCTTTACAGATAACAGTATTAATAAGTATTAATTACATATAACAGTGTTAACAGGATACAGGCTGAATCAACCGTAGTTCATTCATAATGATAATGTTTAACATACAATAATGAATTTATAGAGATTATAATCATTTACGAATCAACAATATAACAATCGAGAATGTAGTACAATAACAGTGCTGTGAGGTAATACAATCTCAAAAATGAACAGAGGATAATTCTATTATATAACACAATTAAAATATCATGATCAGGGATTGAGCGGGTGTAAGGGGGGGGAGGGATAGAGGAAGAGCTGGTGGGTAGAGGGATATGGGGTTGGGAGTAAGAGGGGTGAGGTAACTAGTGTGGCATTTCAGATTAATTGTATCTCATAGCGTGAATGCTAGTTCAAATAGCCATGTCTTGAGGTCATGTTTGAATTTCTTATGGCAGGGTTCCATACGCAGATCAGTGGGCATCTTGTTCCATAAATTGCTTCCAGCAATGGAGAAAGCATTTTCCAGTCTTAGAACTTCCAATACTTATATGTATTTCTTTGCTGAATCAGCTCAATGATTATGTAATATGTCTTTCTTTACCTCTATGAAAGCTGCTTTGATCACATTACTCAAATACCATATCTCACTGCCTGCCTTTTTAGAGTGTGATATGTCTCAGTGTGGATCAAATGTTTTCTTGAATTCCTCATTCTTTGTCTGGTTTTTCTCTGGATCTTCCTTTTCTTATTTGTGTACTCTGTGGTTTCTGTAGAGTATGGAGGCATAGAACACACTTGAGGCAGCTTTCATGGCAGGCAGGAAGAGAGAAGGAGTGAGCCCTCACGAGGCTCTTCTTTTTATTGTACATTCATACAAAGGCAGATGATGTGTCATTACATGATTGGCTACTTTTCCCATAGCAACAGACGAGTCCCTACACTATTGGCTTTGGCTCAGGGGGTGTGCATGGATCATCTCATTGGCTGCTGAAATCTATACCTCCTGACTTTGTCCTGCCTCTGACTAGGGAACACCCAGCCCCTCCCCCAGGAATTCAGGGCTAAGCACAAGCCAGAGAAATACATGATAGTCAGGTATCCTTTCCCAGGCAGAGACTTAAGCACAAGTGATGCTTTTATTCAGGCAAAGGTCAGGGAGAAGGGAAGTTAATGTTTAAACCCTGATGAAATGGCTTGCTGGCAAAGCTTATAATTCCCACATCTCACCCTTTCTGTTTTTGTTTAAGCAGCTCAGTAAAGCTTTAGACCCTTACTGAAATCTGTTATGTCTTGGTATGGGCTGGAAATAGGGGAAGGGGGATTATGGAGAGAAGAAAGCTGATTTGGCGTGGTGTGCCAGCCACCGATGAGCTCCTGAATCTCCATATCACCCAGAGCTGGTGCAGGTGGTGTGCCAATGCTGCAGGGCTCATGATTCCCTATTAGGCATCTTACAAGACATCTTTGTATCCGGGCTGAGAGCAAGGTTTCAGTATGGATATGAGGGTTGGGTATGCACTGAATACAGCAACACAGGCAGATAATTAAGACAATTATGGTCATTATAATAGAAACCACCCTTTTGAGACCAGAAATATCAGGGAGCCAGGACCATAGCCAGTCCCATGGAGAAGTAGGTATTCTGTCTGAAAGTGGTGCATCAGCAACCATGGTTTCTATCTGCTCTATGGTATGTGTGAGGTTTGCTTTATAGTCTGATATGTACACACAGCAATGAGATCCAATTAATGCACAAACACCACCCTTTAAAGCTAAAATGGTGTCTAAGGCATAGCAGTTCTGAATGCTACTTCTCTAATCTGAGAGACTTCTGTTGTGAGTAGTTTTAATGCATGGACTGTCTGATTAAATAGGGCAGTCGTCCAGTTAGCTAGGATGTGTAAGTCCCTGTAATTCATAGCTGTTCCCATTGGAGGAAACAGGCTTCTAGCTATATGAGTTTCTGTATACTTTTCTATGGGATTATTTATCGCCTCCCTTTTGTTACGGAGCCTTGCTTTGGGTAAATTTTTGACTGCATAGTATGAGGGGAGGATGTAGCCTAAAGTGCATCTGTCTCTCCATCTTGGGGAAATGTACATATATGCTCTACGCCCACATAACATCCATATGTTTCCTAACAGATTAGTGGACATGTCATTGGTTATCATTTGGGCTATATAACTACAAAAGGTAAATCCTTCATCCCCTCTATACTTTCTGTACTTTCTTGGGTCTCCCACTGCACATCCTGAAATCTGCCAATTGCATACATATATGTGGTATAATTATGTAAGTGTTCAGTGATTAATACAAATGTTCGGTTACAATATGGATATTTCCCACCTGAAGTCCCTTTCCCATCCCCTGTATCATAGTCCCAACAAAGAGCGGCAGTCTCTTGAATACAGCACCAATGTGTAGTATGGTATTATTAACTGGAGAGTTAATGAAAACACCTCTCTGTAAAGGATAATTAGTCCATACTGTAAGGTTAAATGGTACAGCATGCATCAGTCGTTCTCCGCAGGCTTGGGTTGGCATGTGTGTGCAGATCTAACAGTCTGTTCGATTCAACAGGTGTGAAAAGTTCTGTGCATCGAGGATGTACATGTTGTTCTGTCAGAGTCCTTGTTCTGAAATCGCCATAGCTGGAGAAATAAGGCAAAGGAGGAGGGTGCAGAACACAATTGTTAATGAGTTGGCATTCAGGCAAGAAAAAGCGGCTAATAAGTTCTCTGGAGTTTTCTCAAGGCCTTGCTGTTCTAAGAGTTGTGCAGATTGGTTGGATAGGGCCTTGATCTGTCTCCAGGTCATGTGGTGCTGCTTTTTGCAAGGAGTCCGGTCTCTGTCCTTCTGAGGGCTGTGGAGGCTCAGGGAGAAGTTGGGGATCGGGTCCTGTAGACCTGGACACCTTTCCATCTTTCCACGGCTTGATATACCGGCTTGGAACCCCAAAGTGGACCTGTGGAAACAAGCACAGAAACATATCCTCGTCCCTATGTTAAGGGAATGGGACCGTACCAGACATTAAATATTCTATACAAAACTGATGGCTGTGGGTGACTAACCCTAGTCCCATAATGATTACTCATGGCTGTGTTCTTATGTGAACTTGATATGTTTGGATGATTTAAAGTGATTTAAAACAATACTTTGTTCTTGTTCAGCCAGTCCTTCTTAGGGGAAAATCCAGGGGCAATCCCTCCTTTTTCTTTTTATTTGGTCCAGAGCTCTTAAGGGTATGATTGGCTCTCTCCACAATGGCTTGCCCTGTGGTGTTGTAGGGGATGCCAAATAAGTATTTAATGTTCAATTATTGACGAAATTCATGCAAAGGAATGGCTGCAGTAAGCAGAGCCATTATTAGTTTTCAGAACAGAGGGTAACCCCATTATCAAGAAAGTTTTTATGCAGTGATCAACTTTCATTCAGTAAAATAGCAATAATGTAAATTAATCGTTTAAAGGAAAAGTCATTTGCAGTGAGCTGAATCAAATGACAAGTATATTAGACATTACATTAAACATATGTTACACAAGACTGACATATATTCATATTCATTCATCCTGCAAATATTCATTTACACAAAACTGACACATATTCATTCATCCTGCAAATATTCATTCATAGTCTTCTTGGCACCAAGACAGACAACAGATAACACATAATTTGAGCTAAAAATCTAATCAAAAAGTTATCAAAAACAAAATTAGATCAAGGATCAAAAGTCAAAAGTCAAAAGGTGTTAGAAAAATGTTAAAATAAACTGCAAAGTGTTCATCTTCACATCTCCTCATGGCAGGAAGGCTGTAAATCTGGAAAATATTAAAAACTGACATACAGCAAAAAATTACTAAGGTAAGGATAAAAGTGAAATTCTTACTTTTTTAACCTTGGATAAATCAATTCTATTATTCAATTTAATAAAATCAATTTGGATTTGCAAGAGAAGGTTTGGGAGGGATTGCTTTATATGTAGCAACCTCTATCAGTAAAAAAATTTAAGGTTCAGAATTCTGTATAAATTTGTGAAAAAGAAAATAAAACTGAAGTGTCCTCAATACAGAAGGTCTGTAGGTCTGAAAAATAAAAACTATTATACAACAGAATTATTAAAACAATAATATAATATAACCTGTAGAATAACATAGCGCCTCCTAGTGGAGACCCCATCATTACTTTATAGATTGCAACTATTGTTCCAGGTTGCAATCAGTAATACTCTGAGCTTACTTTCAATGTGGAATATCAGAATAGAATTTCTTCATATAATTATTAGAATAGGAAATTAAACACGCTGTTCAGTAATCTCAGTTCAGTATTAAGGAAGTTTGAAAGTATGTTTGAAAGTATTAAAAAGATTAAAGACAGATTGAGAGGAAGGGCTAGTACAGGAATGCTGAGTTATAACATATAGAAACTAGAGAGAGAAACTGCAGTACTGAGTTATAGCATATAGAAACTAGAGAGAGAAACTGCAGTACTAAGTCCAGTTTTTTTTCTTTTCAAAAGTTCTCCCTCCCTCCCCCATGAGTGGCAAGCAAGAGTTAACAGAAAGACAGTAAAGGGAGGGAGGAGCAGTGTTTCTCAAAAGAAAAGAACTGCACCCAAGCAGTTAATCCTTCAGTCAATAGGAACTTAAAGATAGCATTGTTTAACAATTTAGATAACATCAACCACAGACAATGGTTTGGCAAGGACTTGCTGATTCCTTGCAGACAGATACTATTTTAATTTACTTTTGTCCTGAAAGGGAGAATTACAAGTTCTGTGTGCTAGCAATACAAGCTATAAACTTAAATCTCAGAGAAATGGAGTCATTTTAAATGTGAGCCAAATTAATTTTGCAAGAAGTGAACATTTCACATGAAATCCACACAGCAATTGTTGAAATTTCAGTACGGTTTTAACATAAAGTTTTGCATTCACTTTGTGTGGGGAATATTCTCAAAGTATGCAGATTTTCTGTAACTGAATATCAAAGACTAACAGAAACCATCTTTTCCAAATTTGCACTGTCTGCACAGTCACCCTGCCGCCTAATCTGGTCTGCAATAGGTCACTGAAGTGTATAATTAAATCAATTTTTTCATAGTGATATTTTCTTTGCTTGTAACGCAGGAGTCTAATTAAATCCTTTTTTTCATATTGATATTTTCTTTGCTTGTAACGCAGGAGTGCAGCTGCTTGGCCCAAGGTCTTATACGCTGATTTCTTTGAAGACCTGGGGGCATAGCCACTGCTCATGGCGCTCCGGGCTGCACTCAACTCTATTGCTGCCACACCCAGCTCTTTAATCCCTTTTGTAATAGGAGAGGCTTGAATCCCTTTCAATAATTCCTCTCTTGTGAGATTTCCATGTTCTAGATGAAATCCCATGCTGACCGCGGCACATAAATTGTTACCGGGAGCAGTGGTTTGAGATGGTAATTTACCTGGACAAATTGATGATGCAGAATCAATGTCTGTCTCAGGCAATGGCAAATGAGGGTACAGGGAGTGGTTGGTGGGGGAAGGGGGTTGCAGGCAAGATGGAGGAAGGCTAGTTTTTCTGACCTCAGTGTTTTCAGTTTCCTGGGGCCTTTTCTCTGAGGTGGACGCAGAGGAAGCCACAGGAGCCATGTGAGTGTGTGTCCCCAGATGTTCTATTTCATTTTCTGTCCCCCTTTGTTCATGGTTATTTTCTGTGATGGGGAAGGCTTGAAGTCCTTCCAACAATTATTTTTCTGTAAGGTTTTCTTTCTGCTGAAATTCAATGCTAATTGCCCCACCCAGGCCAGGTTGTGGCTCAATTGTTCTCAAGGACTGCTTTTCTAAAGAAGTGGGGAAGGTGTGAATGGGCTTGGGTGTGGGTATGGAGCGCTGATACAAAGAATTTGCTGTCTCTGAGGGAGACTGAGCATAAGATGGGGGAAGGGTATTCTGATTGAGTCTGCCTGCTTCTAAAAGCACATGGTTTGAAAATGCTGTCTTGGAACTTTTTTCTCCTATGTGTTCTATGGCCTCTGTACATTTTTGCCAGATTAATCTTTGCTTTATGGGAGCTCTGGGAGCCATATGAAGACAATTGCCGATTAAAATCCAGTCCTGGGTATTTGGAGTTCCAGCCTCCATTGAATACCACGGGCAACGGCAAGCTATTTCACTTATTAATTTTTCTAAGTCCCCCAGGCTGATTTGCGCTATTTTTCTTCTGGTGATGAAATAATGATTATTGATTATTTTCTGCAGCTCCCTGGCATGTAGCCTCTGCTGTACAGTCAAATCACTGCCCATGCTCATGAATGTGGGGAACAAACTTGCTGAAAAATACTTAAAAATTACAAAAAAGTACTTTTTAAAAAATATTTATGATTGCAAATCTGTTGAATGGTACGTACCTTAAGCTATGTCCAGCCGAAATAAGCATGGAGTTTATCATCACTGTCGGGCTCACCAGATGTAGAATATGGAGGCAAAGAACACACTTGAGGCAGCTTTCATGGCAGGCAGGAAGAGAGAAGGAGTGAGCCCTCACGAGGCTCTTCTTTTTATTGTACATTCATACAAAGGCAGATGATGTGTCATTACATGATTGGCTACTTTCCCCATAGCAACAGACGAGTCCCTACACTATTGGCTTTGGCTCAGGGGGTGTGCACGGATCATCTCATTGGCTGCTGAAATCTATACCTCCTGACTTTGTCCTGCCTCTGACTAGGGAACACCCAGCCCCTCCCCCAGGAATTCAGGGCTAAGCACAAGCCAGAGAAATACATGATAGTCAGGTATCCTTTCCCAGGCAGAGACTTAAGCACAAGTGATGCTTTTATTCAGGCAAAGGTCAGGGAGAAGGGAAGTTAATGTTTAAACCCTGATGAAATGGCTTGCTGGCAAAGCTTATAATTCCCACAGTTTCAGTGATAATTCACGGTTCAAGAGGGATATATATTTATATATATATATTGCTGCCACACCAGCATGTGTTGAATACATGCTGTTCTATTTGCTGTAAGCTATTTCTAGCATTCTATTGCATGTCATACTGTTGGTGCCTTTGCACAAGTTGTCTTTTGTCTTATTCTTTCTTCTGCAGCCTGCATCTATGGTAACATCTCAATATCCTATTCCCTTTTTACTCTGATTTCTTCCCTGACACCCTTTTTGAACATTTCTTCCTGTAACATTACCTATTAGATTTTACCTAGAGTTTGTCTACACCCTCTCACTAATGTTTCTTGGTAGTGTGGCCTTTGGTGCATATTGTGAGATTATCCTCTTTGGAAAAAAAAAATTCACCCCTTATGCATTATGCTTACTGTTATAGGGATATAAAACTATTATATTACTATATCTTTTTGCATACTAATTGCTCATTGTTCTTTTCATCCTTATCTTGGCTCCAACACTATGTAGTGCTTTGGCCTACAAAATACTATATGTGATTTAAACATTTTTTTCCATCCTGCTACTCTATATTTTCTTCCTTGTTCTTTGTCCACTACAATGGTCTGCCTCTTATTACTTTCTCTATACCCTTTAAGAATAATGTCTTCCTTCTGCCAGTTGTTTAGTTTTTTACACTGTTCTTCTGATACTCACTGGGCAACAATGAAAGTGTTACTGACCTAAAAAGGTCCTACTCTGTAGTATCTTGATGCTGAACACGAATATGACCATGAAAAGTTTTTATTGGCTCTCGTTTTGAAGATATTTAATATAGTTCACTTTCTATGTTTAGTCATGTAAATTTATCCAGTAGGACTGTAAATAAGCCTAGAATGATGTAATATTGTATCATATTGCATAATACCATCATGCACACATCATCCAGAGTTTATTACATCATTTTCTGATGCAATGCAGTTCTACTGCCATGATGCTGCTGAGTAAGCTGACGTCAGCAGTGTACTATATGAAGCCCAGTCAGAAAGGGTGAGCATTTGAAATATTCATGCTGGCTGACTACTGCTGGACACTCTGCAGAGATGCTCCTGAACAGGTGTACAAGAGACAAGCAAATAAATCTAAGACGTAGTCTATGACTTCATTTTTCAAATGGTATTAACCGTAGGTCTCCCACTATTGGCAGACAATTCAAGATGTAATTATATTATTGCATATTACAAAAAAACTAGAGCCAATTTTGCATTTTCACAGTCACATTCATGTTTAGCACATGGAAATGTATAAGAATTGACTAATTTCATTTCAGTAACATGACTTTTGTGAAACTTTGTTGCCCAGTGAGCTATTGGCATACAGTTCAAGATGTAATTATATTATTGCATATTACAAAAAAACTAGAGCCAATTTTGCATTTTCACAGTCACATTCATGTTTAGCACATGGAAATGTATAAGAATTGACTAATTTCATTTCTGTAACATGACTTTTTATGAAAATTTGTTGCCTAGTGATACTTATGTAATGTAAATTGAAGCTTAAGACTAATGTTATGATAATCTAGTTGTATTTGCAGTTCAACGACAGAGATCTGAATGTTATTGTAACTTCAGCCTTAATGCTGCCATTTTCTATCTGAAGACTGCTTGAATCTGTGAGTATCATGTACCTAATTTAGGGATCTAGAGGGACACATGCTTGACACCCAACACAAACCAAAGGTTAGTGGCTAGAATACACCTATAGGCCTAGCCCTAGACTGTCTGCTGTCATCATCTCTGATGCTTTGGTGTGCCACTTTTGCCATTTGACATGGAACAAGAGGGAAATGATATATGGGAAGGCTAATATGAAGACTTTGGCTCAGACATTGGCTCAGCTTATCCAGAATCCTTTGCTGTCTGTGACTTATCTGAAACTTCTGGCATACAAGGAACTCAGACTGACCAGAGCTTGAATGGCTTCTGGGAGACATCTGGAATGAATTCAGACCTAGCCAGATATGATGGAGGGTCATGAGGTCACAACGAACAGATGAGCCAGGCCATGTTCTCACAGACTACTGTCTCGATTGAGGGGCCCAGTGTAACTGAAGACCCCCATGAAATTAGGAGTCCTACCCCTTCAGCCCTTAGCCTCTCCACCCTTCCCCCCTCCGCTACCCCTTGTACTATAATTGTATATAATTTTGCTTTTATGTATCTAATTTTGTTTTGCATTTATTGTTTGTTCACCAAAGCCCCTGTTTACCCTCCCCCCTCTCTTCCCTTTCCCTCCCCCTAGTTCTTTTATTAGTTACACTGTAAAGCCTCGGCTGATTTCTCGTTAAATGGAAACCGATGTGATGTCTTCTCAACGAATGTCAGTTTATAAAAAACTTTCAATAAATAAATAAATAAATAAAAGGACTGGAACGAGTGACAGAATAAAAGAATTACAGGGATAATTAACAGCTATCAGTAGACATGTGGGTCTTCGTTAGGCCTAATTGGATCTCAATATGGGAGGCGGGACCAGGGGAGCTTAGACACAGTTTGTCTGATTTGGACACAGGACACTTGGTACCTCTATGCAGTCCTATTAGGGGTCATTGTATGTTTTTACCTATAAAAAGTCAGCACTCACTGACAAACGCTGAGACACGCAGGGAGAACCTTGATTAAAAAACATGAGGCTCCCACTCTGTGTCTCCCAGGGGTATCCTGATTACTTTTGTATGCCATAATAAAATTTGTTCTGATTAAACTTGGTACTGGACCTCTGTATTATTGGAGCAGCACAGTTAAGCTGCTTCTAATGGCACTACCACTTAACAGTAGCTGTGGCACTTTTTCTGTTTTCAGCCTTCCCCGGGGTTTTGTCCAGCAACTTTAGGACTTCAGTACCCTCTTCTGCAGCTTCTTCTGCCCTTCTGGGAGGCTTTGAGCCCAAGCTTGCCAATTAACTCCCAATATGCCTCCACTCTGCTGCAGCTGCACTGCAGCACACCCACAGGATCCAGACCAGGTTCTCTGGAGTACTGCTCAGGCCTCTGGCCACTGCACTTGCTAGCAGTTTTACTTCACTCTGACCCATGCTCTTCTCCAGTCACAGTGCACAACTGATTTTTCTTTTTCTCTCTCCTTTTTTTTCTTTAAAAGGAAAAAAAAGTTTTAAAAAATCCTGCCTCACATGTGCTGACTATACAAAATATAACAGTTCTTTTTTTTTTAATTTATTCTTTATTGAGAATTTTTGTATACATTTTCCATAATCTCAAAATAAAAAGGAAATCTTGTTATACAACATCCAATACAATATTTCTATATTAATTTCTAATAAAAGACATATGTTGAACAAGAAAATATAAGGGGGGAGCAGAACTATAATTAATATAAACAAAACAATAATTCTGAAAGGCTTGAGGCGTCAATGGAATTATGTTAGGCCTTAATAAGATGTTACTATACTCTCTCTGTCTCAGATTTATCAGCTAGGAATGTCTCTAAGTGTGTGGGGTCAGAGAAAATAAACTTGTTTCCCTGAAAAGTTATATAACATCTTGAAGGAAATTTTAAATAAAATGTAGCCCCAATCTCTAGGACCTTACTTTTCAGGGAAAGAAACTGTCTTTGTCGTGCCTGGGTAGGCCTCGAGACATCTGGAAACAAATATACTCCTTGCCCACAGAAGGCACATTCCTTATTCCTAAAAAACTTCTCTAATACTTGATCCTTCTCTCTCTCAAGAGAGAAAGAAACAAATAATGTCGCTCGTTTATTAATAATATCCAAGGATTCCTCTAAAAAAGAGGAAATTCCTGGACTTTTCTCTAGATCTCCAGCTATAGGATTTCTAGTCTGATTAGGGAAATAAAAAATCTTAGATATAATTGGAATTTTGTCTGTCTCATAGGCGAGATTTTCTATTAGAAACTTCTTAAGCATCTCATATGGTGAAAGTAGCCTCGTTATTGGAAAATTAACTATACGTAGATTTTTAATACGTAACATATTTTCTATGTTTTCAATTTCTGAATGCAGTGATAAACTATCTGCAATATACATACTTTCAGCATTTTGAATATTTTGCACCTTATTAGACATAGTTTATACAACAGATTCCAATTCAAACAACTTCTTTCCTTGTTCATCAATTGAGGACTTATTCACATTTACTAATGACGTAAGAGATTCATTCACATTTGAGACATTAGAGTCTAGTCTGACTAACATCCTCCACAAGTCTCTCAAAGTAATATCTGAAGGCTCGTTAGGGCTCAGCAGAATCTTACATGGAGTTCCAATTGTAGGTCTATCTACAGTCCTTTGAGATGTTCCCTCCAAAGGGCTTTCTGGAAGGAGAGAATTTTCTTCTTCCCTACTCGCACCTATTTGACTGTCCTCGGTAAGGCCTTCCACTTTCGAAGTTCCTGAGGGTTGTGGAGGTGTAATTGGGCCGTTGCCTGGACTCAGTGACACTTCAAGAGTGGCACTCTCACTGTCCATCTGTGGCAATTTCCTATTGACATGGGCATCCATAGGCCCAACTATATTTGGGGCCGGAGAGGAGGTGTAGACTCTAGCTTTACGCTTTTTCCCCATAAGACTTCAAATAATTGAATTACCTGTTCGGCAGAGTCAATCGGGTAACCTCAAGCAATCAGGAGTGGTCCGTAGCTTGGAAAGCGTTAAGGCGGTCGAAGGCGGTCAAAGCCGCCCGCTCGTCGGCTACGCGCCGCTCAGTCGCGGGTTTTTGAAGTTCCCGCGGTCCTGCAGTGATGACGTCAGCCAATCGGTCGCGCTCAGTCGCAGGTGGTCTCCTCTCTCCGACTTGGCAGCAGGCAAGGCTTTCAGGTTCCTCTCACCTCTCTCTCGCTCCCCAAACGAACCTCTCAGTCGCGGGTTTTTGAAGTTCCCGTGGTCCTGCAGTGATGACGTCAGCCAATCGGTCGCGCTCAGTCGCAGGTGGTCTCCTCTCTCCGACTTGGCAGCAGGCAAGGCTTTCGGGTTCCTCTCACCTCTCTCTTGCTCCCCCAAAATATAACAGTTCTAACTCCAGATGGGGCTTCTCTCCTTAGTCTGCAAAGAAAAACCTAAGCTGCTTGCAGGCCCCACAGACCACTACTAGTTTAAAGGCAGTTTTCAGTTTATTTCTGTGTTCCTCTATGAGCTTACAAGCCTACAAGCCTCTATCTTCCAGTACTCCGAGTGCACTGTATAACCCGCAGTCGGATGCAGGTTAAATAGGCGCTAATCAACCCACTAATGCAATAGGGGGATTAGCGCCTATTTAACGAGCGTCCGGCGCAGAGTGAATGAGATAGCGCTCATCACATGCAAATGCACGTGAATGAGGCTATTCCTCATTCACTCCAAATGCAAAAAAAAAAAAATGTGCATCTCAGATGCACATTTATTGCTCAGTTATTAACGCCTGCCTGGAGCAGGCGTTAATAGCTTAGCGCATTGGAAAAAAGTACAGAAAAGCAGAAAAAACTGCTTTTCTGTACTTCTTTAAAAGCAAAAAAAAAAAAAGAAAAAATAACCTCAGCCAGCCGCATTGAAGACCGATGCCGATATGCCTGGCATCGGTTTTCATAACTGGCTGACTGCAGTTATGAAAACCGACACCGAGTTTATCGGCGTCAGTGTTCATAACCGGCAGACCACCGGTAACCTCGGGGTCGTGTTAGCAAGGAGGCTCTAAGGTCTCGCAAGTGACCCTAGCGCCTCCTTGCTAGCATGGCCCCCTAATTTGTTTATTGCATGGTGCCCCTCTTGTGGACTTTTCAGCGCCCACGTTTCGCATTTAATATTGCATCGGCCCTCAGTGTGCTCCTGGAGCCAGACACTTTTGTCTGCAGCTGCTTCTGGCAGGCCACTCATTCAAACTTTACAGTCCTCCCTTGGAGACTTGGGTTTTTTCCCTCTGTGCCAAGCTTTAGAAAAGACATTCCTGACCTGACACTATATGTGAGAGACCAGGAGACATTTCCCAGGGTAGAGGCATAAAACACACTGACTCCAGCCTTTTCAAATGCAGATAAAACTTTTATTCAAGTTGATAGCACTTCAAGAATATAATGACTGCCTACCTGTTTAGTACATTGCCCACTCCCTGGGGTCTGGGTCAGTATGGATTAACAGGATCTGCCTCTCCTGGAGTCACAGGTCATCCTGAGCACAGTTGGGCTTATTCTCTTACCCTTGCCCCAGCTGGCCCTGCCATCCAGACTCTCCTCTACCCTAGGCCACAGAGCTCTCTCCCTCTGTGGGGTTTTAAGGTGGACCAGGTATCTAGGCTGTTCCTGCCCATACAACAAGGGGGAAAAGGAGCCACTCCATTACACTGCAGCACCATGTTTATAATTCAACAGGTTGACAATTAAATGCATTCACTTTTGAAGCACTTGGGATCAGCTATTATAGCAAACCATGAAAAACAAATTATCCCTTGCCACAGTGCCTTTCCTCCAATTATTTCTCCAGTTCATTATTTATGCATTATTGGTCACATTTTTTGGATCAGACAAGTAGCAAGGCTTTAAATATTTGAACTTGAAAAAAGTCACAACAAAAAGAGATAATAATCGAGAATGAATAAATAAACAGAAGCAGAGTCAACAGGGCAATCAACAAGGACATAAACTGCAGAGCTGATGGAGGGCAAACATTACAAAAAGGAAACACAAAAGAGAGTTCTGAAGCAAAGGCAAAGAGGTTAGAGAGCGAGAAGTCTGAGGTAAGAGTCCACAACAGGACTGGAGATAATGACAGGTAATGCTTAGAATGTGAAAATGTAAAGAAGAAACTGTAACTAGGAGACTGGTCAAAATGGTAATATACTGGGATTCTGAAGGAAGTCTGAATCAGCAGTGGGGGGGGAGGTCTTGTGGGCTGGGGATAAGATATGAGAAAGGAAATTGGGAAATGGTGGCAGTCTTGGGGTGAAATGGGGTAGAGGGTAGTTTATTTGTTTTTTAGTTGTTTTTATAATCTGGACAAATGTTTTTGTATACATTTATCATGCATTGGTGGATATTTGTTGTGCAATTCACTCTGGACCATAAGGATGGAAGTGAAAAATCAAATTCTAATTTTCCCTGTTATAAAATGATTACAATAATTTTACTTTTCAGCACCTTCTAGGTTATTTGTAATCGAATGAAATGTTAGTTTAAATTGTTTGCCATTCTACTGGTAAACTAGTACCCTCCCACAGACAGATTTTCATTGATCTGCTCTCTTTGTACATTGTCCCAACTTTTCTGCTGCCTCTCCCTCCCTCTTTTTATCTTTTAGTGAATTTCTATTGAATGCCACCGATTTAGTTCACATTCCCTTTCCCCACAATAATTTCTGCATCTCTGTTTATTGCCCCTGCTTTTCCAATGTATAAAAACCTGCGAAGAATGGGAAAACAACAAACTGCAGCATTACATCCAATCATCTCCGTGGGTACTGAAAACATGAAAGCTACTTACTACAGAGAATCACCTGAAAAGTAATGGAAAATGTATTTATTTATTTATTTATTTATTTATTGTTTTTATATACCGACATTCGATCGAGATATCACATCGGTTTACATGTAACTAAAAAAAAACAAATAAGACATGACTCGCTTATTTTACATTATAACAAGGAATATTGAAACCTAATGAAAATTGAAACCTAATGAAAATTGAAACCTAATGATATTTTTTTGGATTTAGAGCCCTTTGAAAAACAAATAAAACATTTGATCATAGAGACTTGCTTGCTTATATTTCCTCCTGTAGTTGAGAAAAGCATAGGAACATAAGAACATAAGACTTCCCTTACTGGGTCAGACCAAAGGTCCATCAAGCAAAGATATGTTCACCGAGGAGATATCTCATAGGCATTCCATTCAATAGTCCGTGAGAAATTGATATTGAAAGGATTTGTTTGTCTGGCTAACTTTACGAGCTTGCCAGACAAATCATACTACTTCAATTTTTTCCTCTGCTGATTAGATACATTTTATCTGGGCAAATCATAGCCAACACCACATTTAGCCAGACAAAAATGAGGCAGCCCGGGAACATTCCTGGGACATAGTTAAACCTTAGCCCATCAGCTCTGATATTCAATACTGGCCATCCAAAGTTACCTGTTAATTCTAGTCGGTCAAACAGAATTTTGGACAGCATATAAAGTCACGCCTTATTTGAACTGAATAGCTGGACAAAATTAACAAAAGTTGTCTGATTAACTTTATCTGCACATGGCCAGCTCAGTATCAGGCTCTGAGTAGATTTGCTGGAATCATCTGCAATGGATCTCAGCTCCAGTTATTTGGAGGTGGAATGAATTGCAGAGAGGAAGTTTCACACTGTGAAAGGAAAGATGAGAAGGTCAGGTTGATAGTTAATTCAAGCGATATAAGGTACATTGGAGATGAAATTATAGAAGAGACTGGTTTATGGTTATTTCTGTAGATGCAGAGGACATGGGGTGTGGACATACAGGAAAGGCAAATTAATAGCTTTTGATCTTTGTAAAGAGAACATGGGGATAAATGATAGGACGAGACAGATTTATTGTTATTACGGTGGGTATAGAAAGCATGGAATGAGGAATGATAGAAAAGGCAGGTTGATAGTCTTCTTTCATAAGGCTGGAGTAAGCAATTGCAAACAAAGGCACAGCTTAATTAAAAGTCTATTTTGAGGTTTGATAACCATGTCATCTGGACCAGATGATATGAGGAGTAGATTGATGGTTATTTGAAACTGGCAACATCTATGAGTTTTTATAACAGTGCCTGGCTGCTGATCAGGCCACCAGGTACAATGATTTAAGATTTCTAATAAAACAACTAAGCAGTACTTTCTTAACATAAATCCACATTTACTTTATATATTCTAACAAATGTTGTAAACATTACAATTTACATATTGCTTTCTACTAATAATAGTAACATATAGGTGAATATCCAAAGGGTTTATCTAGTTAACTTTGGATTTATCTGGACACATCCTGAAATCTGAAAATGTTCCCTCTCCCTGGCTAAAATTTGTCCAGAAAAATTGCTGCCCACTCAGAATGTATCTGGGTAAAAGCAGTCAGTGCTAGGGGCGTTCCCAGTGTGTGGTTTCACTTTGCCTGGGCAGCACTGGATATCAGCACTGTCCAGGCAAAGTTACCCAACTAGTTGGAAACAATGTCAAAAAGAAAATCTCACTATGGCAACTTTAGAATTTATATCAAAAGGAAGAAAGAAATACCTTGAATAAATACAATTGTTTCAATAAATTAATGTAAAATTAGGAGGGTGTACGAGCACATGCTACCTGCCGTAAACCTACAAGCAGGCTGCTTGCTGGGGCAGGTTCATGAGGATAGGAGAAGAGTTCTGAACCGGCAGAAGTAGGCAACCTGCAGCCTGCAGTGATGCATGTTCATTCCACCAACCAAAACCATGGCTGTTAATTTCGTTTTTAAATGCTATGGGATAACGCCTTGCACTTGAGTTTCCCCTCTGCTCGTGTGTAACAAAAAGGTGTCTACACCAAACATAGAGAGAGGACAGCAAAGAAAACCAACCCAACCCAAGGAAAAGGGGGTCCTCTGCCAGCAAGGTAGCCCAGCAACCCAGCATCAGAGTGACTGCATGCAGCAAAACAGGCTTGTGAGCAATCTTGCTATTTTTGCAACTCGCTCTCACTGCTACCTCCCATTTTGAAGTTTGGCAACCATGTGAGAAAATGGGTACCAGAGGATTTTTATTGTGTTTTAGTTTTTTAATGTCCTCCCAAGATGGGGCCATGCAGACCAGCCCCAGAACCTCAGGCCTACTGGCTGCTTGCACAGACCCTATTCCCCATGCACCCTGATGCTCTCCCTTGTCGTGCTGGTGTGCCCCCCGCCCCCATAACACAAATGGTCTCTTCATCTTCATCCATTCAGACCGGGCAAGTCCAGTTGGTTGAGCATGCCGACCAGTATATGAAGACAGAGATCAACAGGCTCACTGATGTCCCTCATTAAATATCTGTGTGCTGACACTAGGGGTGTGCATTTGTATTGAACATAAATGTAAAACGCTACTTTTTTTTTTTTTTAACTTAAAAAAGTGATAAGACATAAACGATCGGATTTCCAACTTATTCAACATAGCTATGTTGGATAAGTTGGAAATCGCGATTGTTGATCCAAAATAAAAATTTAAACCCCTCACCTTCCTTAATCCCCCCCCAAAGACTTACCACAACTCCCTGGTGATCCAGCGAGGAGTGAGGACGCCATTTCTGAAAGCCTTTCCGAGGAGCACGTGACGTCGGCGCCACGTCGGAGTGACGCGGCATCACGTGATTCCCCGCGGGTTCGCGCCGGAACGCTCGTTCGGCCCAAAAGGAACTTTTGGCCAGCTTGGGGGGGCCTCCTGACCCCCCCAAGCTGGCCAAAAGTTCCTTTTGGGCCGAACGAGCGTTCCGGCGCGAACCCGCGGGGAATCACGTGACGCCGTGTCACTCCGACGTGACGCCGACGTCACGTGCTCCTTGCAAAGTTGGTCAGAAATGGCGTCCTGACCCCGCTGGACCACCAGGGAGTTGTGGTAAGTCTTGGGGGGGGGGGGGATTAAGGAGGGTGAGGGGTTTAAATTTTTATTTGCACATATGGACATATACTCAACTCATTGAATTCTGTTTATGTCCATATTGACCGCAAATGGGACCCCCTTTGGACATATGGACATATGAACTTAAACTTTTGCTCTGCACATCCCTAGCTGACACCAGCCTGACAGTATTCCCTCCCTCCAGCAGATATTGGATATGCATTCCATGCTGTACTCTGCAGCCAAGTATTAGGCTGGGTGAAAATGAAGAAGGGCTTGTTTTTTTTTTTTCCCAGGATGTTGTTTTTCTCTTTCTCAATTGAGCATGATCCTGGTTGAGAATGGCTACTGATGTATATTTCCTGAGGTGACAGCCTAGGCTCCCTCCCTTAGTTCAGCAGAGCCCCGGTCTTGTTGGATGGTGAAGGCAGCTTCTGGGCTGACATCATGGACTCCCACTCTCATCAGAGCAGTGTCAGGCCTGGGAGCTATTAATTTGGTTCCAGCCCCTCCCCCCCCCCCCCCCCAACTTCCTCCTCCCTTCCATGTCTGATGTCCGTTTTTGGCACACAAATAAAGTGCAGTTTAATTTTTTGTTGATTTCCTTGATTGCTTAAAGGTAAAAAAAAGGGGATATAAGATGGCATTGTAGCTCCATCCAGCTTGGTGTGATCTCTCAGTTTTCCTGTAAAATTATACCTTCTCAATGCTTCATGCTGGCCAAAAGAGAAGGGCTAAGGAAAGGGCTCTCTCTGTGGCTCCTCCTGACTCCCCTCTTCTTGGCCCGATGGACACCCACGTTGTGCAGAAGATGCTAAAATCAGATGTGGAATCACTGGGAACAGGTCAAAATAAGGCTTTACTTGCCTCTTCCCCTGTTTCAATTGCAACTCTTTCCCCAATTGTCTGGATTGCCCAGCTGAATTCTGCCGTAGCACGGGCATCACCTCCGGGAATGGAAGCATCATGGGCTGATGACACTAGTGCGACCGCTTCCTTTGCAGAGATCAAAGGGGCCGTTTGAGACTGCTGAGACTCTCAGTTTGAATATCTCCAGAGAAGGGCATATACCTGCCATTGGTAGCAGGCGGATAGCATAAGAAGAATTGTCTCCTTTTTCTCAACCTATTCTGGATGTTCCAACTTTCTTGCTGAGTTTTTCTCTGGTAAGACTAATCCAATTCACACTGGAGTCTATTTGTGAAGCTATTGAAGGTTTGGGATTGTCTATAATGGCTCAACTTAGACCCTTGCTTACTAAGGGGCGGATTTTAAGAACCCTGCTCGCGTAAATCCGCCCGGATTTACGCGAGCAGCGCCTTGCGCGCCGGTGCGCCTATGATCCATAGGCCTACCGGCGCGCGCAGAGCCCCGGGACTCGCGTAAGTCCCGGGGTTTTTCGAGGGGTGTGTGTCGGGGGCGGGGCTGATCGGCGAGGCATTTTGGGGGCGGGACTCGGCGTTTCGGAGGCGGGCCCGGGGGCGTGGTTTCGACCCGGGGCGGTCCGGGGGCGTGGCCGCGCCCTCCGGAATCGCCCCCAGGTCGCGTCTCGGCGCGCTAGCGGCCCGTTGGCGCACGGGGATTTACTTCTCCCTCCGGGAGGCGTAAATCCCCCGACAAAGGTAGGGGGGGGTTTAGATAGGGCCGGGGGGGTGGGTTAGATAGAGGAAGGGAGGGGAAGGTGAGGGGAGAGTGAAAGCGAGTTCCCTCCGAGGCCGCTCCTATTTCGGAGCGGCCTTGGAGGGAACGGCGGCAGGCTGCGCGGCTCAGCGCGCACCGGCTACACAAAATTGGCAGCCTTGCGCGCGCCGATCCAGGATTTTAGCAGATACGCGCGGCTACGTGCGTATCTACTAAAATCCAGTGTACCTTTGTTTGCGCCTGATGCGCCAACAAAAGTACGCGAAGGCGCGCTTTTTTAAAATCTACCCCAGTGGGGCGGATTTTAAAAGCCCTGCTCGCGTAAATCCGCCCGGATTTACGCGAGCAGGGCCTTGCGCGCCGGTGCGCCTATGTTCTATAGGCCTACCGGCGCGCGCAGATCCCCGGGACTCGCGTAAGTCCCGGGGTTTTTCGAGGGAGGCGTGTCGGGGGCGTGTCGGATCGGCGCAGCGTTTTGGGGGCGGGATGCGGCGTTTCGGGGCGGGCTTGGGGGTGTGGTTTCGGCCCGGGGTGGTCTGGGGGCGTGGCCACGCCCTCCGGAACTGCCCCCAGGTCGCGTCTCGGTGCGCTAGCGGCCCGCTGATGCGCGGGGATTTACTTCTCCCTCCGGGAGGCGTAAATCCCCCGACAAAGGTGGGGGGGGGCTAGATAGGGCCGGGGGGGTGGGTTAGATAGAGGAAGGGAGGGGAAGGTGAGGGGAGGGCGAAAGCGAGTTCCCTCCGAGGCCGCTCCGATTTCGGAGCGGCCTTGGAGGGAACGGCGGCAGGCTGTGCGGCTCGACGCGCGCCGGCTACACAAAATCGGCAGCCTTGCGCGCGCCAATCCAGGATTTGCGTGGCTACGCGCGTATCTACTAAAATCCAGCGTACTTTTGTTTGCGCCTGATGCACCAACAAAAGTACGCGAAGGCGTGCTTTTTTAAAATCTACCCCTAAATGTACTGATATGGAGGTCCGGGTACAAGCTTTGGAATTCTTTGAAAGAAATCCTGGCATGCAATTAGATTCTGCTAAACAAGAAGGCGAGCCTATAACATTTTTGCAACAGTCTATATTGTCAAGGATAATCAACTGCTTATTATAAGTTGGAAAATTTCAAAAGTACTTTAAGAGGAAAGAACTTGGAATTCATAAATTTCCCTAAGAATCCTTTAATACTACCTAAGGGTATGGCAGAAAAGATATTCCTTGGAAGTATTACAAGTCCGGAACAAGCTCTTCCTCCTATTTCTAAAGTGTACTGTACCTTCCCCCATTTAAAAGGGAAACTAAAAACGCTGTTAAACCCTCAGCTGTACCATCGCTACACCTGGATAACATATCTGCTATACCTGAAACGTCTGACAGCAAGGGGATTACTCCTACAACCATGACAGTTTATTTTCTCTTGGATCCTGATAGAGACAGGATTCTATGTCAAGTTTTTAGGCATCAGTCTGAAACTTTCCTAAATTGTAAGGTTCAAGTTTTTCCAGATGTGGCTAAACAAATGCAGAAAAAGAGGCAGCAATTCCTAGCTAAGACATCCAGAGTTTTACATCTGGGAGCCTTTTTCTTCCGGAAATTTCCTTGTAAATGTTATGTTAAATATAGGGATGTTGCCTATGCTTTCTTTCAACCTGCACAATTATCTCATTTTCTAAGTGATAAGGCTCCATTAGAAGAGGAATCTTCCCACCCTGTAGCCATATAATGTTACCATATTGATAGAAAATAGTCCTGTAATTATTTGAGCCCATGTCGGTGATACATTTTCATATTATTCTTTCTATTTTCCTTAAATTGTGTCTAGATCTCATTATGGTGGATTTGGATTGAAATTTGCATTTTAATTTTTTGTGTTTCAATGATTTTCTTTGTTCTGACTCTTTCTAACATTGCCTTTTTTTGTTTTCACTACAAGAATATTCTTGATTTTTATAATATAAAACTGCATAAATAAAAATTTGAACACCCGCCCCCCCCCCATCCATCAAGGTGTAGGAGTTAAGCAAAGCAGATGGTTGATGCCAGTGAGTTGGGCCATTATTTTCCAGATGAAGGGAGCTGTTTTCTGACCTCCTATTTCAGCAGGGAGTTTCAGGGATGGAGGGAGGTAATGTTGGTTGTTCTCAAAGCATGGGAAGTCCACACCCTGCAGGACCTCTGGAGCTCAGAGACAGCAAGTGCGCTGGAGTTACACATAGGCTGAAAGTCAGCCAGGGGGAAGCTTTCATTCTCCAGAGAGGTTCACCATTTGGTGAGGCTGCTGTGCAAGCTTCCTGCACAGAGCTGTGGAACATTGTGGCTGACTTGGCTGGTTTGAGTTCCCGCTGGGAGTCTTAGTTTTGAAGGTGGAAACAGCAGCCTTATTTAGGAGTGGGAATGTGAAAGGCGTAGGACCTCCCTCACTTGGTCCCATGGGGTGCAGTTATCAGGCCTGTTTTATTTAAGAATGAAGCTCCTTCTCACAGGTTCAGACCAAATGTAATCTATGAAATATAATACAGGATTGAAGCTAATAGGAATGGCTTCCTATCTTGATGCCCCTTCCTTTGTAGAAGCCTTGTTTGGCACGGTCATGTTCCCTCTTCAATCATAATGTGCTGACTCAGAGAGTTTAGTGGAAACAGAATTCAATTCCAGAACCCACTCTGAGGTTTTTCTGGTGGAAATTCTTCTGTGTAAGAAGAACTGGGAGAAAAGGGAATTTCCTATACCTGAGGCCATGGCTCTTCTATTTCGTAAGGAAGAAATTTCCTTGTTAGTTACTGTAACCTTCCAATGCAATGTAGGATTTGAAAAAAGAAAATCCCTGGGGTATGTTTACCCAGTCTTGGGTGTCTCCTAAGCTCCTTCTTTTGCATGAGACATTGCAATATTCAAAGGAGGATGCTCCTTCCTTTAGCAGTACTCATTAGTGGCTCTTCTTGATTTTGGTCATTCATACCATTTTCTAGCAGTTGGAAAGGAGAATATCATCTAGGGGTGAAATATGCCTTCCTTTGTCTTTCTACAGGAGCAATCAGCATCTTTAATATTTTGGAACCTGCATGCTGAGTATTTTTCAGAGGAAAAGTAAATGGAATCTTCCATCTCTGCAGGCATCCATTTAGTGGACCTTTTCTTCCAGTGTTGTTTGGTATTTCCTAGGTTTCAGCTGGTACTGAAGCTGATCCTTTGTGCTGTGCACTTGGCAATACAAATTGCAGCTTGCTTCTTTATAATTTTTCTGGTGCAGTGGCCAGGGGCTTTGTATTCATGCTGCCACTTGATATTTCTGCTTACATACTTGGTCAGTACATTCAGGATCAGTCTATCTAAGCATCAATTGTTGGTGCAGTTTTGGACAGAAGAGAGTTTGTGGGGTTTGCACCGCATCTCCCAAGGCCATTCCATGCACTTTTGCCTGCATTCCTTTTCAGTACTGCATTATTATCCAAAGATCTTCTGTAAATGGCAAAAGTTTCCCAACATTGAGTTGAATGGCTCATCGTGAGCTTGTCCAGTCCAGATGATGTCCACTAGAGTTTACAGCCAGAAATGTCACATATTTATATATTTATTAATGCATTATTTTCTTATGATATTTCTCATGTTGTAGCACCCTGAGTACTTGTTTCCCAGTAGTAGGGTGTGGCTCAAACTGACACTGAACTTTGAAAACCCACAGGTCATTTGTTACAATAAGAGCAAACTCTCTTCTGGAAAGGGTTCTCAACCTTTCTTCCTGTTTGATTGGTTTCTCTACACTTCTTCAAGTTAGCAGAGCTGAGCTGATAATTTCAGTTGCAGGAACTGTCCTTTGGGCTCTCTTCTGCCTCCAGAACTTTTTGGAAGGCAATGGGGATGGTAACTGTGATGTTGTGCAAGGAAGGGCCTTGGATCTCCCATGTTGGCCATTGGGTTGTTAAGTCTTTAAAAGACAGCCAGTCAGCTGCACAGCGGGTAATGCATTATTGCAGGAGTTGAGGTGTATTGCCCTTTCCTCCAGAGCACACTCTGGCCATCTAAGGCACTGGATTGGTTGAGAGCTCAGCGTATTATGATGATGGGACATGTACATCTGATAGAAAACAACTGAAAAGTTGTGCAATTCGGTTTGAACATTTGAAACAATCAGGGCGACTATGTGGTCCTGTCTCCAAATGCATGGATTCATGATGGATCTAATGAAGTAGGCAAGGGCATATAGGCATCCTCTGCATTGAGCATTACTTTCTGCCGAAATCTCCTGTCTCAAGACTATTCTGCAAAAATGTTGTTGCTGCAGTTGACGAGCTAATGTTAGCAGTGTAGGTTCACCTACAAGCATTTGAAACAGGGATTGAATTAATGGTGACCTAAGTTGAGATCATAGCACCGTCAAATGCCAGTTGATCTTCCTGGGGCCGGGGGGGGGTGGGAGGGTGGGGGGTGGAGGCGCAATGTCCATAGTTTGTTGCTCAGGTTCAGTTGAATTTCGAAGGGGCAAGTTGGGCTATCATCTGCTTGGAGGCTGAGACAGCTCGGTTGGCTCTCCTCAAGTTTTCACTTCAGAGAGTGGGGCAGACAGTTATTAGGTCCAACAGAGTGGGCCATGGAAGAAGAAATCATCTGGATCCACACAAGCAGAAATGAGAAGGAGCATGAGTTGTGTGGGTGGGTGGGAAGAATGAAGATGAATTCCATCAGCCTGCATGGAAAGGAAGTGTTAGCCATTGGGCCAGGTGAAGATGACTCTTATCGACCCATGCACCCAGGTGAAGAGGTAACATCAGCCTATGTGGCCAGGTAAAAATGGAGTGTTGACCTGAGCAGATGAAGAAGGAGGATGAGGCCTATCTGCCACATTGGCCAAAGAAGGAAGTTGCTGCAGCTGGTGGGTTCAGGCCAGGAGAGAAAGAATGAATGAGTGTATGTGTATAGGTTTGTGTGTTTGTGTGAGTGAGGGGATGTATGTGACAGTTTGTGTGAGTGGGCATGTGTGTGTGAGAAGGGGTGTGTGTGTGTGTGTGTGTGTATGAGTGGATATTAGTGTATGTGTGTGTATGAGAATGAGCATGTATTAATGTGAGAGAGAGAGAGTGAACATGAGCATGTTTTTGTATGAAAGAAGAGGAAGTTTGTGTGCATACTGTCCGAACCCATCCCTCACTAATCAGTGAAAATCTCAGAGTATTTAGACATCAAACGTTCCCAGGTATAGTACACAGTACAGTATATAGCTCTATTTAGCTGCTGTAAATGAATGCATTCCAGGTGATACATCTTAGTCAGGGAAGAAAACTATGCAGTACAACGAAGTTTCAAAAATATGTGTCTAATCTCATGCACAAAACTAGCAGGCTGAAAGAATATCACTACTTTTGTACCCCTGTGGCTTCTTTCAAGCATAAGTGGCTAAGTGAATATGACTGCTTAATGTAGCCAACTTCTACTAGTATTTGTATAATGTTCTTTGAAAAAAGCCTAGTGTTCAATGCTACTAATGTTTCCTCTGTGCCCACAAAGTTTAAAATCCAAATTTGTCTGTTCTCATGTTCCAATTAAAAACTGTTGCTTTTTTTGCGGCAAATTTTGAAAATAAAGGTGTCTTTAGTATTGATCATATATTTATTATTTTAAGTTTCTTTGCAGGTTTCACAGGCTAAGCAATATAAGATGGCGAATAGAAATGAAACCTCTGTGACCAGCTTTATTCTGCTTGGCTTGGTGCCTGTTCGGGAGCAGCGCATTGTCCTCTTCGTGACGTTTCTGATCATGTACCTCATCACCTTACTGGGAAATGGAGCTATCATCGCTGTGATCCGTATTGATGCTCGTCTCCATACCCCCATGTACTTTTTCCTCAGCGTCCTGTCCTCAGTGGACATCTGTATTATATCAGTCATTGTTCCATCCATGCTGAAAAACCTCATATCTGAGAGTAAAAGCATCTCCTTCTCTGGCTGCCTAACCCAACTCTATTTTTTTATTTCTTTAGCGGGATCAGAGTGTTTCCTTCTAGCAGCGATGGCTTATGACCGCTATGTGGCCATCAGTTCCCCTTTGCAGTATACGATAGTGATGAATCCAAGGCTGTGTTATTATTTAGTGGCTGGTTCCTTTGCAGGGGGATTCCTCAAGTCCCTTCTGCACACTCTTATGGTCCTCAGGTTATCTTTCTGTGGGTCCAATATTATCAACCACTTCTTTTGTGATCTGACTGCCCTGTACAAGTTGTCCTGCACTGTCACCTCCCTTAATGAGCTAATGATCTTTATAGAGGGTCCTTTTACTCTGATGGCCCCCTTTGTAATAATAGTGTTATCCTACTGCTGCATTATCATAGCCATCCTGAAGATCTCATCTACAGAGGGGAGGCACAAAGCCTTTTCCACCTGTTTCTCCCACCTTACCGTGGTTACCTTATTGTACGGCTCTATCATTGTTATGTATGTGCGGCCTTCCTCAACATATTCCCCAGAGAAAGACAGGATTACAGCCCTGATATACACTGCTGTGACACCCATGTTAAATCCATTCATTTACAGCCTGAGGAACAGCGATATGAAGGTGGCTATAAGAAAAGCAATTGTTAGAAAATGTATTTGTCATTGGATGTAAAAGCAATTTTTGGCATGGGAAGGGCAGAAATACAGTGTGAACTGCAATTTTCAGAAGCTAAAGACAAGCCAGTCCAAAAGTCATGAACCTAGAGTGTAACGACTATTGACATTTTTTTGTTTTATTTTGTACAACCAGCCCACGTAGTGCAATTTGGAATGAACACCTCATATTAGATACCCCTTAGGAAGAATCATATCTGCTCAAATGTGTTTCATCCACAGATAAGGGGAGATTTTAAGATGTGCGTGTGCTACCCGGTGCACACACATGGACGCCCAATTTTATAACATGAGTTTGCATGTTATAAAATCGGGGGTCGGCGTGTGCAGGGGGCTGCCCGCGGCCTTGATCAGTTCCCTCCAGTCCGCTTCAGTTTCGGAGTGGATTGGGAGGGAACTTCCCTACCCCCTAATCTAACCTTCCTACCCCTTCCCCTAACCTTCCTGCCCCCTAGCCCTGTCCTAAACCCCTCCAAAATGTTTGTCCTACCTTTTGCGCCTGCCTTGGGGCAGGCGCAGGTTGCATGCGCCGGTACTCTGCCAGCACTCGATCCTCTGGCACAGCAGCAAATGGCCGCTGTGCCGGGGGTCTCTAGCCCCATCCTGCCTCCCCCAGACCCCCCCTACCCTCCCCACCCCTTTCTCGAGGCCCCTGGACTTACACGCATAGCCCGGCCTTTGAAAATAGGTCTGGCTCATGTAGGTGTTTTAAAATCCGGGCCATAGAGGGCAACTTTCAAATTCTCCACAAAAGTGTAAAGCTTTTTACCTGCAGACTTTACCTCAATTATCAAAGGGAACACTGCAACTGTTCTTTATGTACATACTTTTCCCTGCAATACTGCATATCTATTTGCACATGCATGCATGCCAATATCTCCCTAAATCTGCTTCCAGAAATGGCTCCACTCTCTGAGGTAAATTTTCAAAAGATGTGAGCATACAAAAAAGCATGCACATGTGTAAAATGGCTATTTTAATATGCAAGTATAATTGGGGACCATGAGTAGATTTGCACATGAAAAAATGGGATGGGCCAGGGGCATTCGGGGAGGTGCCAACATCTGCGCACATATGTTGTTATTTTACAATCTGCCAAAGTGATGCACGTTTTACTTGTGTATATTTCTGCTGTAAATGATCGTAAAGTGGCAAAATGTGTGAGTGGGGAGCTGTAGATGGATTGGTGAACTGGTTATTTCATTACCATGCACATGTTATAAAATCCCCTGACATATGCATGTAAAAGCTGACTTATAGGAGGTAAATGAATCTAAATAATGTGAGTAAAATTTATTCTCATATCCATTTAAAATTTGAAGTAAAAATACACGAGTATATCATTGCACATACTTATCTGGCTCTATTATTACATATCTGGCTAAGTACTGCTTTTATTGCTACCTAGATAAATCTGAACTTATCTGGATAAGCAGCAACATTTATCTGGCTAGCAGAGGCCAGCAGGAGCTTTGTCACTACCAGCGCACATTCCCCGCAGGTTGAGCCCTAGGGTGCCAGGGCCGGCTGGTCTTAGGTGCCTCTGCATGGATGATCCCGGGAACATGGTCAAATAGGGCAGATGGAAACTAGAAGCCGTGAGTCTGTGGCAGACAGCTGAAGACGAGGTCAGGTCCGGTCCAGAGGTCAGAGGCAGGCAGAAGATGTGGTCAGGAAGTAATCCAGGTCAAGAGCCAAGGTCCTTCCGAGGGAAGGAGGACAAAGGAACAGGAACTGGAGTGGAAGAATTGGGAATCAGGAGCAGGAACAGGAGACAGGCGCAGGTACAGGAACGCAGGAACAGGACAAGCAACTCAAGAACTCAGGCAGACAATAGTGAGAAGACCTGTCAGAGCTTGCCTTGTAAACCCATGGCTGCTGACATCATCACTAGGGGCCGTGGGAGCTTTTCCTGCCACGGCCCCTTTAAATCCCCAGCAAAGAGGTGCGCGCATGCTTAGGAGCTGGGGTTGAGGAGGAAGGCTATGGCAGCATGGTCGGAGCGGCGGCGTTCCCTCACCATGGATGGGAGGCAGTCGGAGAGGTCAGAGGACTGACCCGGGTTGAGCAGGATGGCCGGGAAATGGCAGGAGCATGACAGTGGCTGCCCACCGCGGCCAAGGTGAGGAGGGCCACGGTCGGGGCCTGGCGCTGGGAAGTAGGGGCTGCCGACCTGTGGCTGGGAGTTGTAACACAAAGAATCCAATAATTTCAAAGAATATTCAGAACTCAGCAAGTCCCAACATCTACAGTCCTTGGTGCAGGTCTCCTGATGAAGATCCCTTTTGAAACATCAATGTTGGAACTTGCTGTGTTCTGAATATGATAAATTTGAGCCTTCTGTCTTCCCTGCAAGACCTCATAATCCACTTTCCACAGCCTTCTCTTTATTTCAAACAGTCCCTTCCACTTGGACAACAGCTTATTTGGTGAGGTGGGCACTAAGATTAACACCTTTTCCCTAGGCCAGAAGTTTCTCTCCCTGGCCCCCTTATCATAATACGTTCTTTGTTTTTCTTCAGTTTGCGACAAATTAGCTTGAGCCAACTGTGATACTTTCCGTAAATGGTTCCTTATGTCACTGATATAACTGACTATGTTTATTTCCTGCAACTCTTTCTTTTCCCACATCTCCTTAACCATATCCAGTACCCCTCTTGGTTGCCTCCCATACAATAATTCAAAGGGAGAGAAGCCTGTAGAGGTCTAGGGTACCTCTAAGGCTGCAAAGAGTACAAGAGGAATTAATTGGTCCCAGTCCCCCCATCCCCCTGGATGAACCATTGTAGTATGGCCTTTAAGGATTGGTGAAACTGTTCCACTAGGCCAAAGGTTTGTGGGTGGTATGCTGAAGTTCTAATTTGTTCTTCCTGAAACATAGCCCATAACTGGTCTAGCAGCATAGACATGAAATTAGTGCCTCTGTCGGTTAGGATTTCTTGAGGGAATCTGACCTGGCAAAAGATCTTAATTAGTTATGTAGCTATTACCTGGGCTAAAGTAGAATGTAAGGATACAGCCCAGGGGACCCTGATGGCATAGTCTAACATTATCAATATATATTGGTGATCTTGGGTACTCTTTTTCAATGATCCAATTAAATCTATGGTGACATGCCCACAGGGATCAGAGATTACTTGTAACAGAATTAAAGGACCCTTAGTGGGCATACAGGGTGAAACTTTCTCATAGGGCAAGATGCGCAAAACTCTCTCACTGTCAGATGCATCCCTGGCCAGAAGAACCTATCTAGCAACCGGTGAAGTGTTCCCTGGCCTCCCAAATGACCTGCGAGAGGATGAGCATGGACCGGCATTAACATCCCTTTCTGAAAAATTTTCAGAATCAATAACTGCCTTCGTGTTCCTTGTCCCTTCATCCCCCCTTGTACTCTATATAATAAATCATTCTCCACCTCAAAATAAGGATATGATAACAGAGAACTTTTATTCAACTTTTCCTTGCCTCTCACAATGGTCTCATTCCTAATTTTCCCTAACACCCTATCCACCTTTTCTTCCTCCTAAAAATGAGGAAACTTCTCAAGAACTTCTACCCTCAGCCCTTCAACTCCTGCAAAAATTCTGGTTAAATCACCATGCAAAGGTCCTACTTTCTTTTCCCTTCGTCATTGTGCCCGGGCCTCCAGGCCTTCCCTGGCTCATCCATTATGTTAGACCCTGAAAAGGGGAAGATTTGTTATAAGTGACCCTCCTCTTTTGCCACCTGAGCTCTCATAGAAACCCAAGCCTCTTTAACTTGGAATTGCCCCTCCAACCTTCACCAATCTCTTCCCAAAATTAGAGGTTAGGGTATTCTTTACACCACCGTCACCCACAATGAGGCTTGTTGATCCTCCCACTCAATCATCACTTTATAACTTGGGTAGGACTCTATGTCCCCATGTATGAACTGGACATTTACTCATGTTTTATCCTGTTTCTGCTCATCCACTCCTTTCCAAACCCTTAAATTCCTGGCTATGTGACCCGACATAAGGGACTGATTACTCCCAGTATCCAGAATGGCTTTTAAACATTGGACTTTTATTTTTATCATCTGGCCAAAGGCAGATGTTCCTTCTGTCCCAGTGCTCTTTATTGAAGGCTTCCCTTCTGTATATGAACAATCCATATAGGGGCAATTACTTTTGAAATGCCCTTCCTCCCCATAAGTAAAACACTTGTATTTCCCTTTTCCTATTAGGGTGCCCTTTCCTTCTCTCTCCCTCTATATTCCTGGATAATCTCCCAGCCTCCTCCATGATTCCAGGGTTCCTTTCCTTGGAACTACCTCTTTAGCCCTTTTTCCTTCACTCAGGTAGCCCCAAAATGTGGGTTTAACCTTCTCTCCTTCGCCAATCTCCTTCTTTTCCTCAGTGCCTACATATCTCTCACTGAAAGTAATTGCCTCCTTTAAATTAGCAGGCCCCTTGTGGCCTACCCAGACCTGCATCTTCCTTGAAAGGATGGCTAAACATTGTTCCAAGATTATAGCTTCCAATATGTCCTGTTCTGACTTTTGCTCCAGCTCTAACCACCTATTTGCAAGATCTCACAGATGTTGGGCTACCTCCTGGGGTCTTTCTCCATTCCTAAACTTCAATTCCCTAAATTTGCACCAGTAGCACTCAGCAGACAGACCTAAATGATCCTCAATAGCCACTTTCACCACATCATAGGGATAGGCTTCCTCTTTGCCCAATGCCCAGTATGTGGCTTGCGCTTCTCCAGTTAAATAGGGGGCTAATCTGGCAGTCCAGTGTTCCCGGGGTCAGCCCGCTATTTCTGCCACCATCTCAAAAGTAGTCAGAAATGCCTCTGGGTCATCCCCCTTAGTCATTTTGATTAACCCCAAACCCCACACTGGGCCACCCCCACCTGATTCTTCAGCCCTTGTCAGTCCTTCTTCTTGCTTGTAGCAATACCATTGCTGCTTTTGGAGTTCCATTAAGGATCTAGTCTCCCTAGACTGTTCCTTAATCAAGGTGACCAATGGCTGTTGTTGTTGTGTTTGCTGGGCCAACATCTGTTGAATCATACTATGCGTTGTTTCTTGCTGCTTTAGAATTTGTTCCACCATGTATTTGACCACTGCTTCAGACACCATCATGCACCTCAGGAATAAAACAGAGAAAGAAAAAACCAAGTGCAGCACCACCATAGATTTTCACTTTCCCTAAAGCCCCAGCTTTTCTTCTGATGGCTGGTACCCCCCAACTGTCTTCTTTGATACCCCTTATCTCCAGGTATTTACCATCAAGCATTATTTTAATCGAGACTCCCGCACCTTATTTTAATCGAGACTACCCGCACCCAGTAGAATAAGGTACCCTTACCTTATTCCTTCTTGGGTTTTTGCTTATCCAGGGGTCCACACATTCCTGGCCTTGAGTTGTTTCCATGCATTGGATTTCCTCAGATCTCACTTCTGACACCAATTGTCATTCTTTCCACCTTTCTACTGGTTGAGAGTAAATTGAAATATTCCCCAACACAGCCAATGCTTCGGGAGCAATTCTCCTCTCAGGATTCTTTCATACAGCATGGCAACCTCAAAACACAGCCTGTGCTTGAGCAGATGCTTTAACCCTGCAGGGAGCTTAAAGACCAGGAGTAAAATACTTCCATCTACCATAACAGTCCGGTTCATGGCAGGCCTTCTGAAAATAGGTCCGGCTTTCTCTGCACACGTCAAATCGCAGTTTGAGGAGAGAACCGCCTAATGATCAGTGTCTTGCTTTTGCACCGGATTCAGCCCTGTCTTCTGCTGCAGGGCTTGAACCTGTCTTCAGCCACAGGGTTTGAACCTGTCCTTTTTATACACAGTCTCTGGTTTACACCACAGTTTCTAGCCAAGACCAGAAGAGTCTTTTCAAGCACAGCTTCTAGTGCTTGTGGGCTTGGTTTGAGGGAATCCAAGCCCTTACTGCCACCACCCACCGTAGCTTGTAGAGGGAGACTTACACACTTTGCCTTGCCCAACTACAATTACTACCACCCATGGCAGTTCCTTCTACTGGACTCTAACCTGTCTGGCTTTAACAATTCAGGTCTCCTTGAGGGGGTTTCCACCATTCATCTCCCACATTCATTGGCATTGGCTTTGGTTCCATCTCTTTCTCTGGCTTTGGATTCTCCAACACCTCCATCTCCTCCATGTCTCCCTCTGCCTCTAGTAGTGCTTCTTCCTGTTCCTGTTCCACCCCCTCTTCAGGCTACCTCCCCTTCTCCTCCCAGTCCACCTGGATGTCCCCTCCCCCTTCCTGAGGAAAAGGTTGTGAAGTCCCTCCCTCTTTGTTCTCCAACCCTTCCCCTCCCCCAGTTCTTCTAAGTGAACAAGATTTTCTCCTAACTTGGGGATCCTTGGGTTCTGAAGATTCCACCCACATTTTCTTTCTTGCCTAGATTCCCCTACTAGTTTCCTCACCCAATCCCTCCCAGAGTATATAGTAACTATCACAACTTATATATTTGTTTTTATTAGCTATCACTCGGGATCTCTAGAATGTTGCATACAACAGAAAAGCCAGGTTTACTATTTATCCTTGCAGAATAATACTTGGGAAATTGTCTCCAGGAGTTGGTGACTGGTTAGGCCACATTCGATGAAGCTGTAAAAGGTGGAAGGTATCCATCTTAACATAAATAACCCAACACCACTGTATTCCAGTGTACCGAACCGTTTAGCAACGATATCAACAATCAATGGTACCACAAGTATAATTTAAACACATTATGTTTGTGCACAACCAAATATATGTAGGCCCCTTACTTTAAGGGTCTGTATTGTGCAACAGACTCTATTCTTGTATAGGGTCACCTTGCTTTAATTTAAATTATCTGTTTTTAGTTATTTTTTCTATTTCCTTTTGTCATAAAATCGATAGTCACACAATCTCCGTAATTATAGGGAGGGGACACAAATACTCATCTACTCCATGGTAGTTCACCCGACACAGCTGTGTTTCGGACGATATCGTCCTGCTTCAGGGGGTGTCCTGCTTCAGGGGGTGTCCTGCTTCAGGGGGTGTCCTTCAAAGTTTCTTTTTGAGAGCGTCGTAAGGCAGCCTTCTGTAAATTCCTTGGTATTGCTTCTTCTTTATAATCCACTGCAGTCCCGTTGGGACTGCAGTGGATTATAAAGCAATACCAAGGAAGCCTTCTGTAAATTCCTTGGTATTCCTTGGTATTGCTTTATAATCCACTGCAGTCCCAACGGGACTGCAGTGGATTATAAAGAAGAAGCAATACCAAGGAATTTACAGAAGGCTGCCTTACGACGCTCTCAAAAAGAAACTTTGAAGGACACCCCCTGAAGCAGGACGATATCGTCCGAAACACAGCTGTGTCGGGTGAACTACCATGGAGTAGATGAGTATTTGTGTCCCCTCCTTATAATTACGGAGATTGTGTGACTATCGATTTTATGACAAAAGGAAATAGAAAAAATAACTAAAAACAGATAATTTAAATTAAAGCAAGGTGACCCTATACAAGAATAGAGTCTGTTGCACAATACAGACCCTTAAAGTAAGGGGCCTACATATATTTGGTTGTGCACAAACATAATGTGTTTAAATTATACTTGTGGTACCATTGATTGTTGATATCGTTGCTAAAAGGTATCCATCTTAATTAATCTGTAGTTTCTTGGTTCTAGGTACTATTATACATTTTGTAGTTCATAAGAATCTAAGAATATAAGTGCCATACTGGGTCAGACCAAGAGTCCATCAAGCCCAACATCCTGTCTCAAACAGAAGCGAATCTATGTCAAAAGTACGTGGCAAAATCCAAAACAGTAAATAGATCCCATGAGGTCCATATTCAGTCATTGTCTGGAATGCAAAGTTAGCTGGATAAATTCATCCGGCTAACTTTGGAGGTATAGTGCAGCTGCGCTCATAGCCAGCAATCTAAAATTTAGCAGGCTAACTTTGGGATAGCTCTTTGGCCCAACCAGACATAGCCGGATATGTTATCTGGCCAACTTTGAATATCAAAATTAGCTGGATAAATTATTCAGCTAACTGAACTCCTCCCAGTTATACCCTCAGAATGCCCCTAATTTATCCGACTAAATTCTAGCTGTTGCTGTCCTGGCCGCGAGCACCGCGGTCTGGCCCTTACCTCCTTGTTTCCGGACCTGCTCCCGCCTCCAGAGCCCTGGCTTGCGGCCTGTTTGGCGGTGTCCCCGCTGGGGCTGCGCCACCGCGAAGGTGCTCTGCTCCTAGGCGCGCGCGCGCGCCACTTGGGCGCCTTTCTAGCCCGTTTCCCGCCAGTGGTGACTCCGCCCAGTTCCTGACATCAGACGCTGCGGCCTTGATAAGCCGGCTGCGGCCATCCAGTCCTCGCTTTGCAACGGGTTAGCTTCCCGGTTTCCTGTTGTGCTGTGCCCCGGAGTGACTCGCTTGGCTTCGTCACTCCGTTCCTGCTACAGTACCTGCTTGGTTCCTGCCTGCCTGCTACAGTACCTGCTACAGTTCCTGCCTGGTTCCAGTACCCGAGTCTTGCTACAGTTCCTGCCTGGTTCCAGTACCTGAGTCCTGCTACTGTTCCTGCCTGGTTCCAGAACCCGTACCCAGTTACAGTATTGCTACTGTCCTAGTCTGGTTCCAGTTACCTGTCCTGATCCACGACCCGCCTAAGTCCCAGCGGCCGGACCCCTGCGGGCTCCTCCTGGGGGGGCTTCGGCTTCCAAGGGTGAAGCCACCTAAGTCCCAGCGGTTGGGCTCCTACGGGCTCCTCCCAGGGGTGTACCAGCTTCCAGGGTGAAGAGCATCTACATCCTGCCTGAACATCTGCCTCCCGGCCTGCTATTCATTAGAGACATTGACCATCCATTCCCAGTCTCCAGCAGATCGGCCCAAGGGCCCACTAAACTGAGACTCCCACAACACTAGCTGCCTGACTTATTAATTGGCTAGAATTTAACTGGATAAGTACCAGAATCTTCATTTAGCTGGATAAGTACTGAGTTATCAGGTTAAATGCTTTTGAATATGAACCTCCATATTGCTAATGCTCAGCAACAAGTAGTGGCTTTCCCCAAGTCCACCTGGTCAATAACAGTTTATGGATTTTACTTCCTGGAACTTGACCAAATCTTTTTAAAACCCAGCTACACTAACCGCCTTAACCACATCCTTCTTATGACTTTTCTGAATGATATCCAGCTACCACCACCTGGTAGTATTGACCTTATTGATATCTGGGGAATGGTAGCCAGCCAATTTCAATCATGCTCTACTGGGACCTGCAGTATCACCAGTTCGAGCTTCCTTACTCTGTCATTTATTTTCTGTTATTGACTTCTCCATTTTCTTCTGCTCCCGAGGGAGTAAATGGTGGACTGTGTGTAATACTGCAGTTTTCCAATCCTGTTTTTTTGCACTGTTCTCTATATCTGATGAAAGCATGCTTGAATTCTACCATAGTACTGGTGGTTTATCCCACCTCTTCTAGTATGTTATTATTCTGCGTAGTTTTCATTTGAAAATTTGCTATATGGTCTACAGGTACAAAAATAATGGGGGACCTTATATCTCCTTGAGCTACAGAAAATGTCCCCCACTCCTACACTCAGACACATTATACATGTACATCCTCCACTAAGCCAAGGCAAAAACCACTTAGGATACCACTGATCAACAAAAAAGAAGAAAGTGCATATTAAATAAGAAAAAAACTTAGCATTTTTCCTTTCTCCTTGGGAAGGTCTGGGGAAACAGGAATGTTGTGCCAGGTTTCCTGCACTTCTGAGTGGGGTAGAATTGAGCCCTGAAGCAGCATCAGCAATACGTGATATTGTGTTGGGTTGTGTCTGATTTCAAATAAAGTTTATTCCTACAATGTTTTATATGCTTTATTGAAATGAGGAGAAAGTGAGTAGTGGATCCGTTGATTAGTGGTGACCTAACTTAAAAATTGGGTGACAAAACTTTAAAAAATGTGTATGTTCTCCAATATAAGATTGGTATGATGGTCCCTGCTGATTGTTAAAATATTTATCTGCTGTTTATAAATAATATAGCATGAAAAGTAATACGTTAGTTTTTTGAATGCTTTTGTGTTTGAAGTTGGACTTTTTGCATTCTTATTGGTAAGGCTAGTTTCAACATTATTATGACATCTTCACCTTCCACAGATACAAAAAAAGAGGAGGCGGCCTTCTTTTAGCTACCAAGAAAGAACTCAAGCTATCTGCACACTCTATTAAGACGGAGTCCAAGTTGGAATTGGGTCTAGCTAAATCAAAACAGCTACAAATTCTACTAGTCTACGCCCCCCCTGGAGTTTTAGAAACAGACCCTTCTTCACTCATAGAATCCATCGTGAAACATATCAACTTAGACCTCCCAACTATGATCTTAGGTGATTTCAACCTTCACACTGACGCCATACCTCGCTCCTCAAATTGTGAAGCACTACTCACCTCCCTCAGTGCTATGGGATTCACGCAGATCATCAATAGCCCTACGCATAAAGCAGGACACACCTTGGATCTAATTTTTATCAACTCCAATTTCTCTTGCACATCAGAACCCTCCTGCAAACCAATCCCCTGGTCAGACCACTTCCTGATAGAATCCTCTTTCTCCATAGATAAACAGACACACTCCTCTCCTTACCTTTCTACTATTCAATTCAGGAAATCTTGCCCATCAGATATACTTAGTGATCAGCTTTCCAAGGAACTCATAAATCTAGACATTTCCAATCCTGACTCAGCCCTATCCTCCTGGCATAAGATCACGGAATCAGTAGCTAATAAATGGTGCCCTATTGTTTCCAAAACATTCAATCCTTCAAATAAAGGAAATCAACCGTGGTTCTCTCTTAAACTAAAACAGATGAAACAGGAGCTACGTCACAAGGAGAATTTATGGCGTAAAAACCCCCAATTCAGCTACCCTGTCAACGTACAAAGGCTTTCTACATCATTACAGGACTTCTATTCTACTAACAAAAAGGGAATTCTATGCCAATAAAATACATCATCTCCAGTATGATGCACAGGCCCTGTTCTCATGCGTTTCTCAAATCACGAAATCAACCCCACCGCCTATTCCAGATGAACAAGCACTATCCAAGGCTAATGAACTAGCCTCATTTTTTCAACAGAAGATTCTGAATACGATCACCCTTCTACCTCCAAATACTAAACCTCTCACTTCAGACGAAAATCCTCACTCATTCTCGAGAGCCAAGCTCGACAGTTTCGAATCAACATCCACCAAAGAGATTGAATCCCTACTTAAAAGACAGAAACCTTCTAGCCATCCAGCAGATAACATCCCATCGAGACTATTGCTTCTCATCCCAAACACTATCTCAGGACCTTTGACAAATATTATTAATTGCCTTCTAACTCAAGGAAGTTACCCTGACAATTTAAAAACAGCAGCACTCAAACCCCTCCTTAAGAAGCACAATCTAGACCCCAATGAACCAGCCAACTTCAGACCCATCTCCAATCTCCCTTTTCTAGCTAAATTAATGGAGAAGCTGGTAAACTCCCGACTATCAGAGTACATAGAAGATCACAACATCTTATACCCTTCACAATATGGCTTCCGTAAAACACGCAGTACAGAAACACTCCTCATCTCACTTACAGACCATATCATTATGGGTCTAGACAAAGGCCATTCCTTTTTGTTAGTCTTGCTAGACATTTCGGCGGCATTTGATACCGTCAACCACTCCATCCTCCTTGACCGCCTAGCAGACATCGGCATCTCCGGATCAGCCCACAGTTGGTTCAAATCCTTCCTTTGCAACAGAACTTTTAAAGTAAAAATTAATAATACAGAATCGCTCTTAACAAAATCCACACTTGGTGTTCCACAAGGATCCTCCCTATCACCTACCCTTTTTAATATTTACCTCCTCCCCCTTTGCCAATTGCTAACTGATCTTAATTTAATCCATTATCTTTACGCAGATGACGTGCAAATTCTAATCCCCATTACAGAATCTATTTCAAAAGCGCTCTCCCACTGGAATAGCTGCCTTTTATCTATCACTAGCCTCCTCAATAGATTAAACCTTGTCCTAAATGCTTCAAAGACGGAGCTCCTCCTCATCTCTTCAAACGAGGAAAATTTTCTTCCATTATTCTCTAACAACTCATTCTTCATCCATAAGCATGTGAGAGACTTGGGGGTTCTTCTGGATAATCGGCTAAACCTAAAGAAAATGGTTAACAACACTTCCAAAGACTGCTTTTATAGACTTCAAGTTCTAAAACGTCTGAAACCTCTACTATTTTTCCAAGATTTCAGAACAGTTCTCCAAGCGTTGCTATTTGCCAAGATAGACTACTGCAGTGCCCTTTTCCTTGGCCTCCCCAAATCTACTACCAAACCACTGCAGATGATTCAAAATGTTGCGGCAAGATTATTGACCAACACCAGCCGTGGAGATCACATTTCTCCCATCCTTAAATCTTTACATTGGCTACCAGTGAATTTTAGAATACTTTATAAATCAATCACCCTAATTCACAAATTCATTCATCATCAACTCCAACTCGACCTCGAAATCCCTTTCAAATTACACTCCTCCAACAGACCAATTAGAGATATTCTCAAAGGTACTCTGAATTTTCCCCCAACTAAAGCCACACGCCTTTCCTCGACCAAAGTCCGAGCGTTTTCAATAGCAGGACCTTCTATCTGGAATAACATTCCCTCAGGCCTCAGATTAGAACCCTGCCTCTTAACGTTCAGAAAAAAACTCAAAACGTGGCTATTTCATCAAGCCTTTGCTGACCCTCCAGACAATCTCTAGTCACCATTATTCTCTCCTGGACGAATTTATCCCCTCCCAGACGAATGGTTTGCTATCCTCTCGAAAGATGGACTTCCATGTTAAAGCACCTTAAGCTTTAACCCACATCCTATACTATTATGTTACAATACTTCCTGCCTTTATTTTTTTCCAGCTATTTTTAGCTTCCAAGTTTCTACACCTTGTTGAATGTAACTTTACCTTTTTCTCCTCTATTGTTAATCACTTTATTTATTGCTTCAGTTATCCTTGTTATATGTAAACCGATCCGATATGGTTATCACTATGAAGGTCGGTATAAAAAAGTGTTAAATAAATAAATAAATAAATAACATGGAGATGTGCATTCTATTATTTTGCACCAGCTCTCTGGAATTCAATGCACCTTTGGAGACTTGCATTCCAGAAAAAGATAAAGACATAGTTGTACAAAAGGTTTACAATTAGATTTGGATCTTGAGAATTGAGAATGCTCATTCTTATTGTCTAATGTTTAACAAGGGCTATTTTTATTATGTATATTTATTATATGCTTGATAATCTATGTATTTTTGTATACAATGGTTGTTATGAACTTTTTACATGGATTGCATTTTTATAGTGACTAGCAGAAGATGGTCACTCAAGTTTGCATAAATAAACGTATTCTCTGCGGTTCTTTTTTTTGCTTTCTGTAAATGTGATTCTTCTGTTGCAGTTGGACACTGCTGGCGAGGTAGTGGACCCTTGGGCCGGCCTACCTAGGGTGATGAGGTAGGCCGGGAGGCGGAGCCACAAGCAGGAGGTGTTCACCTGGGAACCAGTAACCCCCCGGGAGGAGCCCGTAGGGCACTGGGACCTCGGGACTTGGAGTAGAGGCAGAGAGAGTAGAGGCAGAGAGGCCGGGACCAGAGTAAACAGGAAGGATAGGAAGTCCAAGGTACCCGGGAAGCAGGGAACCGGCTGTACAGGGCCGAGGGCCAGCTGAAGACAGGGCAGCGGGCGGCAGCGGAATCTGTAGCAAAACTGGAGGCTGAAGCAGGCTGTTAGCTGAAACGGAGTCTGTAGCAAACCGGAGCTGAAGCAGGCTGTAGGCTGAAGCGGAGTCTGTAGCAAACCGGAGCTGAAGCAGGCTGTAGGCTGAAGCGGAAGCAGGCCGTGGTCAGGGGCTGGCTGCAGGCTGAAGCGGAGTTGGAAGCAAACCGGAGTCAGAGGCAGGCAGCAGGCTGAAGCGGAGTTGGAAGCAAACCGGGATCAGAGGCAGGCAGCAGGCTGAAGCGGAGTCGAAAGCAAACCGGAGTCAGAAGCAGGAAACGTAGAGATCACCAGGAACGCAACTAAGAACAACTATGCAGTTGTGAACCTCATTGCAAGGCAATGAGAGAGAGTTTGAGCGCCGGTTATATCGGGACTTGGGCGTGACGTCAGCAGCACGGGCGGGGCCAGGCTTCCGGGAGTTGAGCGCTCAAGACGGGCATCCTCGCGCGTGTGCGAGACGGAGGAGAAGCAGGCACGTAATGGCGGCCGCCACGTGGAGTGAGAGAAGCCCGCGGGGTCCACTGCAGGCGGAATGCAGCGATTCCTGAAGCGGAGGTAGGCAGGGTTGAGCCCTAAGCGGGGGAAAGCGGTGGAGACCGCAACATATTCTGCAATGTCTTCATTTTATACTTTATCATAAATAAATGATTAATAATGAAGGTGAGATACTGGTATGTACCAAATAGGAGAGGGATATAGAAGTGGTCTTATCTAATGATCTCAAAGGTGCCAAGCAGTGCAACATAGAAGTGGCAAGGGCACAGAAAATGATACAGTACATAAGAAGAGGCATAACCAGCACAAAAAAGGAGGTGATAATATTTCTGTGCAGATCACTGGAGAGACCTCGTGTCTGGAGGGTTCATCTGTAAAAGGATATAGGTAAAGCAGAGGCAGTTCATAGGAAAGTTACTAAAATTATACCCCATAAAACCACCTAGAGAAAAGGACCATCATTTTATTATTAAAGCATTTTTAATTTATTTCCAGAGAGGGTGATGGATGGATGAAACATTCTTCCAATAGAAGTGGTAGAGACAAAAAACAACATCAGAATTCAAGAAAGCATAGGAGAAGCACAGAGGAGCAGTGGAAACATAATGGTTAAGCCAGAGATTGGTTTGAGACTGCATTATTGCAGTAGGATAAGATAATGTGCACCCTGATGAATTTGCTATCATGCTCTAGCTTTCTGTACTTTCATTTAATCATATTTGAATCTCCCTCATAGAATATTATTCTTCTGTAACTAAACTATCACCATATCATTTTCCCCTGGTGTGTGTGTATGACAGTAATGAACCGTTTTTCCTCTAGCTGAGTAAGTTGTGATTCTTTAGGGGATTCATCCCTGAAGTCTACAATACTAATTTAAGCGCTGCCATTGACTCTTACTCTTCCCACATCTATCAGGTAATACCAACTCAATGCACAGGGAAGAAGTGATTATCATCACAGACCTGCAAGTCTGATTTTTAATCTTTATTTATACATAATCAGTTCTTACAATTGTCAACATTTGTGAGTTAGACTTGTAACAATTTTATCAGTATACAATTATTGCCATTATTCTCAGTAGTTTGGTTTTCCAAGCAGTTAGTTATCAGGTTCCTGAGAGGTCTTTTCAACAGAAGAAAACATATTTTGAGGGCTTACTAGTAGAGATGTGAATCGGAACCAGAATCGGTTCGGATTTCAGTTCCGATTCACATCTCTACTTACTAGTGGGAACACTGTGATCCCATTCTGCACTGTGAAATCCAGTTCACACACAGGGTTGAGGGTCTCAGGGTATTTCTTTATTTTCAGAATTAAAGCAGAGAATCACAAACTTCAAACAAAAATCACATTCTTTATATATTCCTTCCAAAAGCAATAGGAAGACAATCTTCAGTGCAAGCCACCTCTTACCAGTTATTTAAAAGTGAACAAAGCTAGAGTTGTTCCCAGTTTCAGACTAAGGGACTTGTACAGACTCTGAGTAATTATAGAGGAGTCATCTATTTTCATTAAGTCACACTAGGATTTTCATCTAAGCCAAGATTTCCAAGTCAAGTGTGAGGTTATCAGGATTTTCCTGCTACACTCATAGATGAGTACCACTCCTGGGATGATCAGGACTTTTTGCACTACATGAAAAGCATCCCACGGATCCCAAAATCTGATCATCTTTCAGAAACCAGATAGGCTTATTCTGCCCACTTGTAGGCAAGATACCAACAGCTGGTGTAAAAGAAGTGGCCAAAAACTCCAAGTTACATTTATCAAGCTCTCTATTGAGATAAGCTTCTAAAGCCCTTCATTGTGTCAATCCACTGGCAACCCTCTGGAGTTCATCTTCTGTAGCTTTTCACTCTCAGAGACCCTATACTGACACGTATCACTCTTCTCCTTCCTAGGGGAAGCCGGTTGTTCCACTAGAGATGCTCTTACATGTGATTGTCACATACTAAAAAATGCACACTGGGGCAGGGGTGCATATACCAACTCGGATTTAGAGCATGGGCTTAATTATCTACTGTATTTAGTAGGAGACTTAAGGAACCCTGCACTGTAGCACTTTCCTCTAAAGTGCTTTAGGTTAAAAAGCTCATATTTACTTTTGAAACACCTGGAAAAAGCTAGCTCAAGAAGTGAACAGTCAGTAATGATGCATCTCGATCTGCTGTTTAAAATTCATCATTTAAGTTCTTCTTTGGTTTGTTTTTCCCACAGCATTAGGTAAAGCCGTCGCATGATCTGCTCTCACAGTTTCGATCAGGTAAGGAGCGGAGCAGCAGCCGTCTGTACATACTGGGTATGAGGATTTTGGATGTGCCGATGCCACAGACATTAGGAGAATGTAAATAATAATAAGGAATAACAGCAACAATGAGGAAATCAATCAAGTTAAGAAAGTGGAAGAAACAGGCAGTCCTGCATAGCTAATTAAAGACAATTCTGCAGACATTAAACATGTTATACAAAAGAGAACTTTGAATTAAGATTGGAGGGAAGAAGGGTGGAATCAGTATTTAGAAAGGCAACAGAAGATATGCGTAGATCTAAAAATATACAAATTGCAGCTAGGAGACGGTAAATATGGGATTCTGAAGGAGTCAAAGATGTTTGGGCTGAGTGCTTTTCTATATTTTTTTTCATAAAACGATTCGCAGGAGGAGAGAGAAGGGCACTGCTTTTGAATAGCATTTTAGATTTACAGATATTCAGACTTCTGATATGTTTGGATTTATTCTTTTTGAATTGTCCCAAAGTTTCCTTTACTGGCCCCTCATGTTTCTACTCATGACCTCGGTTGTTCTCCTATCTGCCCCATTCTCTCTCGCCGACAGCTCTTGCATATCTATTTATTATTGCCTCCTCTTTTCCCCAGCTACTCCTTTCTGGGTGACAGTTGCTCCTGCATTGCCCTAAGGCTAAGCATTATTTAAATACAGTAATTCCCTTGTAAAAAGGTTTGGTATAATCCTGTATGCCCTTCAGGACTGATATATGAAAGGTGGAGGGAAGGGCAGCGTTGGAAGACCCCTGAAAGGGAAAAAAAACCTCTCTTCTTAGCTTCTTGATAGAATTGTGCAAAGGAGAGTATCCAAATTTAAGCTAGATAATGTTACCTGCTAAGAGGAAGTATGCTTTCTACCAGTTGCTGTATGAAAGTTTAGTTTTGATTTACATTAGCAGGATCTCCTGCCTGCCAGGCAGGAATTAAAATAGTGGCATAGCTCTCCTGAACGCAATATAACACCATACCTTCCCATATCCTGAACGACTGTATGGCATTCATAAGTCAATTCCAAGGTCCCTGATCAACCTTTAATCATGCTGACATGGGAAGAGCAGGATAACCCTCTAGCTCTGGGTTCATGGTCAGGCAGTGACAGGCTGGTGGTTGGAACTAACTGGGCACATAGGTCTTTAGAAACTGTTTAGTTTTACGCCGAGAAGTATTCTTATTAATTTTGGGCCAGATGTACAAGACTGAAAATGAGACTAACTGAGACATAATGGTGTATACTTTGAGGTTTGACCATACATCTACCTCCAAATAAAAGTAAGCCCTTGGAAACAGCCACATACTTGCATAGAGCGATATTATTCTGTTGTCAAAGAAGAATTAATTGTTTCCCCTTGGGGGTCCAGTTTTTCTAATCATGATTAACTGAGAACAATTTTGAGTGACCAAGCTGGGCTCAGGACCAACCCCCAAAAGATACTGATTACATTTAGAAAGGTGGTGTTTACCTGAAGCAGTTTACCAGCAGAGGTAGTAGCAACCAAAAACATGACTAAACTTAAACTTGCTTGAGAAAGATTCAGAGCACAGTTCTAACATCAGATGGGGGAGCAATAGGTAAAAGAAAGAGAATAGGCAGGGCCACTGGAGGGGTGGACGGGATGGGCACCCATCTGAGGCACCAGGCTAGTGTTTGGGTAATTGTCAGGTTCTTGTGGCCTGGTTTTGGCCTCTGTTGGAAACAGGATGCTGGGCTTGATGGACCCTTGGTCTGACCCAGCATGGCAATTTCTTATGTTCTTATGTTCTTATGTCACACTTCCTCTGCCAGCATTAATCCAGTGGCAGAGGCCATGTATGCTCCTGCACAGCTGCTCTCGTGGGCAGGGTTTATCGTATTATTGTAGGAGACTCCCCCCCGCTCCCACCTTGCTGCTAGGGGGAATGTTACATCTGGCAAAAGAAATGGAGATCTGGCTGTTTGAACTAGTGATAGGAACCTATGTGCTCACTCACAAGGAGCAGCAGGGAGACAAAAAGTGGAGGAAAGACAGCTGACTTGCACAGAGCCTTGTAACAGTTTGTGTCAAGTTCCTAAGACGAGGAGGCAAGGTCAACCAGTGTGTGCAGTGGCATGAAGGCTTTGACACAGTGTCAGATATAAGGAGGGGTAGGAGATATGTTTTCTTACAAGGGCTGCAGGCTGACTTGGCCGCCCTTTGCAGCTAAGAACATAAAGGAGGAGCGATCACCTGAATGCAGTCAAGCTTTCAAGTTCACAACTGGGAATTATGTTAGCTAGAGGAATTTAAGTCGTTAAACTTGTATGGACGACAACTGGGATAGTTCTTTAACTAGAGTAGAGTAAACTTGGGCAGATGGGTGGGGCAGGTAGTCGTCGTTACGATGGTGAAAATGAAAACTGGAGGAGACTGAAGAGTAGCTGGAGTGCAATGAAAAAGTGGGAAAACCTACTTCCAATTTCATTGTTTAACCGGAAATTATTTAAAAGTCAACTTTCATAATACATTAAGCATTGGCTTTAGAAGGCATACAAGTTATCCATTCAGAGCCACTTTCAGAGTGTCTGCTTCGGGACAAAGTCTGTGGATATTTTTCATCCTCAAATTTTGCACCAGGTTTCCAAAAGAAAGCATACAGATACTTTTACCTTTTAACTCACCACAGTTAAAGGTGAATTTTAAAAGCCTGGCATGCATAATCAATCAGGGGATGTGCACAGAAGTCAGGTTTGCGCACCTTCCATATTTTAAATGCTGCCCAGATACACATGTATCTCCCTCTCCGTGCACATCTCGCTCCAGTTCATAAAAGGGCATGGTCTGGGAGGGGCGAGGGCATTCCAGGGCAGGGCCAAGAGATGTGCGAGTAACTACGCCTTGGGAGTGCACCCAGGTCTAGGGCTGCAAAGGTTTATGGTTGCTATGAAGGAGGTGTGAGTTTAAAAAAAGAAAATTTGCTATATTTGAGGGGTTTTAAAGGTCTGAGCTAACTAGGAAGAGTGAAGGCTATTAATCTAGGGGGATTTAAAGGACCTAGCTCTTAACTAGGTGAACTGGTGGAAGAACTGGTGAAACTGGCAATGGCGTAGGCACGCGCCCCTTTTAAAATCTGACTTACACGGTAGCAGCGGGCTTTGCACACCCATATATGCGCCCACTTAAAATTAGGGGCATATGGGCATGCAGCCAGGCTATTTATAACATGCGTGCATATACATGCACAAATTATGAAATGGGTGCGAAGCTGGTTGCATGCCGACATGCATGCACCAAAGAGTGTCCGCATGCTGGTTTGAAAATTACCATTTTAGAGTGTACCTATGGACCTTTGCAACTGCTTTTGCATTACATTTTCTATGAAAACTAACACATTAAGCCTTGAAAATAGCATCTTTACAAGCTATTTAGCTTATTTCCTGATGCCACCCAAAATACACCTATAGGAAATCTCACTCCCTCAAAGATGGTTCTAAGTACATGAATTGTGGAACACAATTGCATACATTTATCCATAGTGAAGTAGCTTTGTGGCACAACAAAATTTATTCAGATAAGAGAATACCCACCTTCTAAAAAATTCAAACAAGCCAGGGAGCTTTCCTTTTTGCAAAAGCAGTAAAACTGCACTGCTTTTATTGACAAGATAAAATATATCTGTGAACAATCAGCAACTCAGCTCATGCAAAAACAGGAAGCAAGTAAGTACACATGCAGAGCAGTACAGACGCCCACGTAGCCGAAAAGAGTTCAGTAGCAGCTAACCCAATGCAGTCTAGCACAATGATATGAAATGTGTTTCCCACATTCTCCAAATTGTGTGACTGTCACTTGCTATGGTAATTTTCTTTAATGAATCCAAATTCTTAGATATAAAAATTATTTTTATTCTTCTGCTGTGGTTTGGTAAATGCATCAGCAAGCATCTCTTCTGTGGGATGTAGATCAGCTGAAATGTTCCCTGTTTCACATCATCTCTGATGAATAAGCATTTAAGATCAATATGTTTTGTTCACTGATGTGAGCTGTACTCTCCTCCAGTTTCATCATAGATTGTCAGTTTTATGTTAACTGGCTTTGCACAGTACTCATTAAATCCAAGTTCTTCCAGAATATTAGTTATTAACTACATCCCTTATTTGATGCTTTTACATAGAGTGACATATTCAGCTTCACAAGTAGATAAGCACACTGGATTGTTTAACCATTTTTGAGGTAAATACTGTTTGTGATAGCTTATATACATAATAACATCTGGTAGCTTTTCCATTTTGAGTCCAAGAGTTCCAACTTGCATCTGGATAACCAGTTATTTCTCCAGAAGTTTCATAACACACCAAAGTATCTTTTGTCATTTGAAATCTGAGAATATGTTTCAGTGTTCAGTCGTATATCAAGTATTGAAATGGCCCATATAATGAACTGCATTTGTAATATCTGGACTTGTTACCTGTACAAACTTCCAAAAAGACGCTTGTATGTAACATCTGGATGATCTAGCCCTTGTTGATCTTCAAGTTCTTTATGATTTAGTTCAATGGGTGGCTTACAGTCACTCAGGTCAAACATTTTTATGATTTCTTCAATATAGTTCTTTTGACTGATTAACAAATGTTTTTTGTCTGCATTTCTCTTTTGTCTAATGCCTAAGATTCCACTTGGCTTTCATAAATCATTTAGTTCAATCTTGACCTCTAGAATAGTCTTTACTCCTTGTAGAAACTTGTCACTTCTTGTTACTTCTAGCATATCATTTACATAAATAGCTAGTGTAGCATATTCTTTTCTTTGTCACAGTATATAGATGTGTTGATCTGATTCTTTTTAACGATAACACATAGTATTTGGTCTAATCTCATTGTCATATACTATACATTACCTGATTGTTGTAATTCATTTGTAATTCATATAGGGGCGGATTTTCAAAGAGTTATACGCATAACCCCGAGAATCTGCTCCTGCGCGCGCCAAGCTGATTTTGCATAGGCCCAGCGACACGCGCATGTCCCGGGGCTTGAAAAAGGGGTGGGAGTAGGCAGGGCGGTCCGGGGGTGGGGGCGGGGCCGTAGCCTCCAGGTACAGTGGCCATTTGCCGCTGTCCTGGGATCGTGGGCCAGCTGTCGGCCGGCGCGCGTAACCTCCGGCGCAACTTATCAGATAAAGGTAAGGGGAGGGTTTAGGTAGGGCTGGGGGGGTGGGTTAGGTAGGGGAAGGGAGGGGAAGGCGGGAGGGAATGGAGGAAGGCTGTGCGGCTCGGCGCGCACAAGGTGCACGAGTGTGCACCCCCTTGCACGCGCCAACCCCGGATTTTATAACATGCGTGCGGCTGCGCGCGCATGTTATAAAATCAGGTGTAGATTTGTGCATGCTGGGTTGCACGCACAAATATACGCCCGTGTGTAAATCTTAAAATCTGACCCCTATTGCCTTTTGGGGAATTTTTAAATTCCGTCGCATACCAATACCGGGAGATTTATGCGAGGCTGGGCTGCACGCACACTGAGCGCATTTTCAGAGTGGCTTGGCCATGTGCCTATCTCCCGGTATGCATGGAAGTGCCAGGCTTTTAAAAAGGGGTAGGCCGGGGTAGGGTCTGGGTGGAGTGGGTGTGGGGCGGGGGCCGGCCAGGACAGCACCATTAGCACTAGTTTCTGCTTGTCTGGTTGTTTCTGTTCTTATTCTAATGAGATTTCACCATGTGTTTCTGCCATAGATAATGGAAATTCATGTGATGACTATCATTATCAATTGACTTTTCATCATCATTTCTCAGTATTTCATCAATATAATGTCTAATGTTCTCTTCAATTGGAAAATAAGTAACTTGATCATATTTCCTCAAAGTTTCATCTCCATTTTCTGGAATTTCAGATCCTTTTCTGGATCAAGAAACTTTTAATCTCTGCTTGTCAGGATCATCTTCATTTTCGACCATACAAGTGGTATCCTTTTTTGTTTTTGCAATAACCAATGAAGTCTGAAGGTTTGCTCTTAGCATCTAACTTCTTCCAGTATTGCTTGGTAATCTAAGCACGCATATAAAGACATTAAAAAACTTTGAAATATCTTATAGATTGCTTCTTGCATGTCCGTATGTTTTCTGATGATTTATTTTTCAGTAACTTGTTGTTACGATGCTTTCTTACATATGTAGTAGTACTTACTGCTTTGACCCAAAACTTGACAGGTAATCCAGATCTTACCTGCATTGTTCTTGCTTTTTCTTACAGCATTCGATTTGCACATTAGGCAAATCCATTTTTGGATGGTAAATATGGAATTGTATTACCATGATGAATTCCATACTCCTTTATGATATTCGCAATCTCATCTGTGATAAACTTACTTCCATAGAAACATAGGAATGACGGCAGAAGAATACCAAACGGCCCATCCAGTCTGCCCAGCAATCTATGCACTTTTTTTTTTCCTTCTTGTTACGCTTGGCTCTTAGTACCTTTTAGTTCTATTTCCCTTCCACCCCACCATTAATGTAGAGAGCAGTGTTGGAACTGCATCTAATTGAATATGTAGCTTAGTTAGGGGTAGTAACCGCCTCAGTAAGCAAGCTACACTCATGCTTTTGTTTACTCGACTATGTAATTCAGTCCTTGTTGGTTGTTGTCTATATATAGATCCTCTTTTCTACATTGCCCCTGCTGTTGAAGCAGAGAGCTATGCTGGATATACGTTGAAAGTGAAGTAACAGACTTTCTCCCCTGCCGTTGAAGCAGAAAGCTATGCTGGATATGCATTGAAAGTGAAGTAACAGACTTTCTCCCCTGCCATTGAAGCAGAGAGCTATACTAGATATGCATTGAAAGTAAAGTATCAGGCTTATTTGATTTGGGGGTAGTAACCACCGTAACAAGCAAGTTACACCCCGCTTTTTTGTGAATGCAAATCTTTTTTTTTTTCCACATTTCCTCTTACCGTTGAAGCTTAGAGCAATGTTGAAGTTGCATTAACCGTGTGTATGTATATTGAATAAGGGTATTATCTTCAGGTAGTAGCCTTCATTCCCGCGAGCCACCCCCTCTTCATTCATGTTCTCTAGACTTGATGGATCCACAGTGTTTATCCCACGCCCCTTTGAAGTCCTTCACAGTTCTGGTCTTCACCACTTCCTCTGGAAGGGCATTCCAGGCATCCACCACCCTCTCCGTGAAGAAATACTTCCTGACGTTGGTTCTGAGTTTTCCTCCCTGGAGCTTCAGCTCGTGACCCCTGGTTCTGCTGATTATTTTCTGACGGAAAAGGTTTTTCGTTGTCTTTGGATCGTTAAAACCTTTTAAGTATCTGAAAGTTTGAATCATATCACCCCTGCTCCTCCTTTCTTCCAGGGTGTACATATTTAGATTCTTCAATCTCTCCTCATAAGTCATTCGATGAAGACCCTCCACCTTTCTGGTCGCCCTTCTCTGTACCGCTTCCATCTTGTAGATATGGTCTCCAGAACTGAACACAGTACTCCAGGTGAGGCCTCACCAAGGACCTGTACAAGGGGATAATCACTTCCCTTTTCTTACTCGATATTCCTCTCTCTATGCAGCCCAGCATTCTTCTGGCTTTTGCTATCGCCTTGTCACATTGTTTCGCCGACTTCAGATCATTAGACACTATCACCCCAAGGTCTCTCTCCTGCTCCGTGCACATCAGCCTTTCACCCCCCATCGAATACAGTTTATTCGGATTTCCACTCCCCATATGCATGACTTTGCACTTCTTGGCATTGAATTTCAGCTGCCATATCTTCGACCACTCTTCCAGCTTCCTTAAATCCCGTATCATTCTCTCCACTCCTTCCGGTGTGTCCACTTTGTTGCAGATCTTAGTGTTGTCCGCAAATAGACAAACCTTACCTTCTATCCCGTCCGCAATGTCGCTCACAAAGATATTGAACAGGACCGGTCCCAACACCGATCCTTGCAGTACACCTTGCAGTACATACATTGTCAATATGGATTTAGTTTATCTTCTGGCCTGTTTGGCATTCTGAGTATCACACATAGGGGCTCCTGCGCACGACGAACCTATTTTGTATAGACTCCGCAACGCGTGCAAGCCCCGGGATGAGCGTATGTCCCGGGACTTTGAAAAAGGGGTGGGAAGGGGGTGGGGCCTATCCAGGGGCGTGACAGAGTCCTCCGGCACGCGGCAGGCACGCACAAGTTACACCTGCCAGAGGCACTGGGTAGCGCACATAAATGAAGGCCGCGCACGCAGGTTATAAAATCTGCCCCATAGTGAATGAAATTATTTGGGATCTTGTCTTTATGCTTAAAAAAATACATTTAACTTCTGGCTATAGTCATCTACAATATACAATATATACTGGCTATCACCGACAGAATATACTGACATGGGTCCACATAAATTCATATATATTAGCTCCAAAGCATTTTTTCCTTGGTTCTTTCGAAATTGCCTTGAATGGTTTTCTTGAATGTTATATCTTTGATGCAATCTTCACATTAATCTAGAACTCCCATTTACAAGGGAATGCCTTTGATTTTCCTCCTTTTGATCATAGATTTTAAAGTGTCACAGTTCAAATGCACAGATATTCATGCCACAATTTAGCATTAATTGCTTGTGCAATATTTCCATGGTCATTCATCCACTAAATACCACTGTATTTTGGTACAGTGAACACAATTTGTTTACCATTTTTTACTTTGCAACTGTCTGTGAAAAATTACTTCCAATCTAGGATTTGTTAACTTGAAAATGTATATGAGTTTGTCAGCTAATTCAAGGTCATATAGTACTACAATGCTGTCTCATTATGGTCTGAAATGAATAATTCCTATTCCCATTGCATTTCTTGGAAATGCCATCTGTCATTCTTACAGCTATTTCCTATACTGCAGTATAGTTAATGAGTAATTCACACTATCTAGTTAAATGACTTGAGGCACCAGAATCTACTGAAAATGGTTCTATGATGTCAATTGTCACAATAAATATATATTTCTTTTAAATGGAATGCATGTTGCGTCTTGGTGGATCCAGTGATGTTCTCATCATTTAATGATCCTTTGGCTATTTTTGCTCTCTAAATATTTTTTTTCTTTGATCCCTTTTATTGCTTGAGAAATATTTAGTCCCTTTTGCATTTTGAGATATTTTATTTCCCTTGAGGGCAAACTGGAAATCATTTGCAAAATGTCCAAATTTCTTGCAGTGATAGCATTGCATTTCATTTGTCTTTGAAGTTTCTCCATATTCTGCAGACTGATTCAGAATCTGGAAAATCCTTTTTATGGCATTGTTCTTGTAGCAGTGTATGACAAACTTTTCCTGACGTCAACTCAGACATATTGCACCCATCAAAATAGCTGGTTTCTCCATAGTATGATTGAGTGAGTCCTTGAATTGCTGGTGTTGCAATTTCTGATGCCTAAATAGTTTCTCCTAGGGTTTAGAGTTTTTCAGCTAATGATTTCCCATACAATCTTTCTCCTACTTGACAGCATTTATCTCAATTGTAAGTAGGGTTGCCTACTGGCTCTAGATTTTCAGGACAGGTTGATCCAGTCCTGGTTTTACTTCCCTGCATGCAGGTTCGTATAGTCTTGCTTTTCTCAGGGAATACAATAGGGAAGTCAGAATAAGTCCCAGCATGCAATGGGGTAAAACCAGAACTGGATCACCCTGTCCTGAAAATCTGGAGCCAATTGGCAACCTTATATGTAAGGTCTAAGGATATGTCCTGTATTTACTTGTTTAAAAGATTGCCAGATACTTTTTATATTAGTCTGCTTAATAACATTGGGGTAGATTTTTAAAGAAGCACCCTCGAGGTACATTTGTGCGTGCTACCTGGTGCGCACAAATGTACACCCAATTTTATAACATGCATGCTGCCGCATGCATGTTATAAATCCAAGGTTGTTGTGCACATGGGGGTGCACACTTGTGCAACTTGCACGCGCCGAGCCCTAGGGGAGCCCCAATGGCTTTCCCCGTTCCCTCCGAGCGGCCTCGGAGGGAACTTTTCTTCCACTCCCACCCACCTTCCCCTCCCTTCCCCTATTTAACCCACCCCCCAGCCCAACCTAAATCCCCCCCACCTGATTTCAAGTATTTACACTTGCCTCTGGCTGACGGCGTGCTATCCCCCGGCTCAGCTGCTGTGCCGGAGGCCTCGGTCCTGCCCCTGGACCTGTGCCATGCTCACGCCCCCGCCCCCTTCCCGCACCTTTTTCAAAGCCCCGGGACATATGCGCATCCCGGGGCTTGCGCTCACTGCCGAGCCTATGCAAAATAGGCTCGGCGCGCTCAGGAGGGATTTTAAAGGGTTACACACATATATTACTCGTGTAACCCTTTGAAAATCTAATCCATTATTTATTTGGGAAGAGCTTATCGTTAGGACAATTATGTTCATAGAATCCTGATGATTTTACTTCCTTCCCTTATTTACTTCCTGTGTAGCTGTTTTATCAGGTGAATCAGGTTCTATGACTCTCCAAAGCCCTTTAGTTTTAGAAGAATCATCATGTTAAATCTCCCGGTTAGACAATTGTGGGAAATCAGCATTTCAACTGGATTTGTAGCATTTTTAGTCATTTTTTAGTTACTTTCACTTTTAATTTGTTGACAGCAAATCTTCTTTATGCAGGCTGTTGATTAGCAGATTATATTTCTGCAATTTGCTTACTTGGCTTCTCTTGCTCTTTGCTTTTTTTTCAAGCTTCTCACTCTGCTCTGACTGTGGGATATTTTCATTTGTTCTAGCTTTCTCTTTCTTTTGCATTGCCTGGGCCCTTAACCCATTTTTTATTAGAGTTTGCAGCACAATGGAGTTTGTTTATATTTTATTTCAATAACATATACCACAATACATGAAACAAAATCTACCCAAAACGATGCCTCCATCATTAAAATACAATTCTACAAGATTAAAAACTAAACAATTAAAACTTAAAAATAATTAAAATATATCAAAATAAACCTCCCTCCTTAATCACCAAAGGCCTCAAAGATTGAACCCCAGTCATTCACCTTCCATAGAAAATAAAATAACAGCAAAAATTAATACCAAAACAAAAAACTGAAAAAAACTCACCATCTTTCAACTCCTCTTGGTATTCAACTATAACCAAGATACCCAACATCATTATTCAGAGGTCAAATCCTTTCATACTTCCAAACCAGAGCCACAGCCATATTCTTTCACCACCAATCTCAATGCAATAATAGAATGCCTTCTTAAAACAAAACAACAACAACAAAAAAAGAAGCCAGGGAGACTTGCTCTTGGAAAGAGCTGTAAAATAGTACTGCTTTTATTAACAAGGGAAAATGGAGTTGTAAACAACCAGTACTCATCTCACACAGAAACAGGAAGTAAGTGTTGCGTTCATGCCTCTTCTTGCCCCTCGCTCCAGTAGGATGTGCATTCGTTTCATACGTTTCCTATACAAGCATGTAATATGAAACGTATGAAACAAATGCACATCTGATTGACATGTAATGGGAAACGTATGAAACGAATTAAACGAATGAACCAAATGCACATCCACCCTCTCTACCTGGGATGCGACTCCCTTTGGCTCTGACGGACAGTGCAGCCGCGGCTTCTCTCCGCCTCTTGGTCCCGGTTCCCCCAGGCTGGCCTGACGCTATGGATCTGCCATGTTCCCGATGACGTAAAGGCGTGCACGCACGCTCCAGACTCTGGGGGGCGCTGTCATCTGCCATCGGCCCAGGGATTCACCATTTCCTTCAAGTGGTCATTCCTTTCACTATTGTCACCTTGTGGGAGCCAACCATTACAGACCACTGACTCCGCTCACGGAAGTATTATATAGACAGCTACTTCTCTTTCTCTGAGACTTGCCAGCAGCTTATATATATATAGAGATTGCTAATCCTTAGCGGGGGGCATGAGAGATTGCTATCTCATAGTGAAGTACTATATACCTATTGCCAACTCCTCTTCCTTGGAGAGTTGATCCATAACAGATTGCTACTGCTTAGCAGATTGATACAGCTTGCTACTTCCTTTCCTTACAGGAGTATCTAACAGCAGTTCGCTAACAGAATTACAGATAGCTAACTCCTCCCCTCACGAGGAGCAGGTCATGTCATATTGCTACTCCTTCCCCTTTCAGGAGCACAGCAGAACAGCTAGCCAACTCCACCCTCCTGGCGGAGTGAGCGACAGCAGATTTCTGGAGGAGGCGAGCGTAACAGATTGCTAGCTCCTCCCTTTGGAGAGGGAGAGCGTAACAGCAAGTAAGTACACATACAGAGCAGTATGGAAGCCCTAGTAGCTCACAACAGTTTCAGTACTATCTATCTCAATACATTCCTGCACAATGACATGAAATACATTTCCAACAGATGCCAATTTTCAGACAGCCAATTTAGGCCAGATTTGTTAAGGCTTTTCTCCTATTTTATGTCTATGAGAAAATTTCACAATCCTGATTTTAAAAAGCATTTATTCCAGTAAAACTGGGTTTTACTTGAGTAAATGCACTTATCTCGAGTAAGTAGGCTCTTGAAAATTGCTACAATATATTCCATTGAATTGTCCATAGGATTTACTCATAGAAGTGCACTTTACTGGAGTAAATTACTTTTCAAAATTGCTACAATAGTAGTTGCGTTTACATAGATACATAGAAATGACAGCAGAAAAGGACCAAATGGTTTATCCAGTTTGCCCAGCAAGCTTATGATAGCATCTGCCATGCCATACAGGTCACCCCCATACTTATCAGTTTCCAAGACTGTCAAAGTCAGGGCCCTTGTTGGTTGTTTTCTGAGTCCAATTCCTCATTACCTCTTGCCGTTGAAGCAGAGAGCAATGTTGAAGTTGCATCAAATGTATCAGGCGTATTGGTTAAGGATAATAACAACCACATCAGCAAGTCACCCCCATGTTTATTTGTTTTCCCAGATCGTAAAATTCAATATCCTTGTTGCTTGCTGTCTGAATCTAATTCCCCTTTTCCTCTTTTCCCCCTGCCATTGAAGCAGAGAGCATCAACACTTGCATCAACAGTATGAAGGCTTATTGGTTAAGGATAATAACTTCCACATCAGCAGGTTACCCCCATGCACTCTTCTCTTCATTTCCATCCTCTAGCCTTTAGGGATCCACAGGTTTATTCCATGCCCCTTTGAAACCTTTCACTGTTTTTGTCTTCACCACCTCTTCTGGAAGGGATTCCAGGCATCTATCACCCTCTCCGTGAAGAGGGTGGTGGGTACCTGGAACTCCTTTAGAAAATTATCCCCTTAATGAATCAGATACTTAGGTAAATCGCTATTTACCATGTAAATGACTTTGGAAATTGTTCTCTGTGTTGAAAGTAGCAACAGAGAGACAAGGACGGTAACTTTCAAAGTGGCGCATGGACACACATTGATACGTGTGTGTCAGCGCGCGCGCCCAGGGATGCAGCAATTTTCTTACTTGTGTGCACATATTTTTGCATGTTATAAAATACACTTAGCACGCACACATGTGCACCCAATTTTAAGTGGTCCTGTCCCAAGCTGTGTAAATCGGGTATCCACCGTGTAAGTCAGGGTATTTTATAACCATCACAGTTCACGCCATTGCCAGTTTCACCAGTTCAAAACCAGTTCAACCACTGAAGATCTAGGTCCTCCCATCCTCCCTGGTTTATTAGCCTGCACTCCCCCCCAGTTACTCCAGACCCTTTAAACCCCTTCAAAATGGCTCTTTTTTAAGTTAAATCTACTTTAGAGAGGAAGTGGTGGTTAGTGCAGTTAGGGTAGCTGGGTTTAAAAAAGGTTTGGATAAGTTCTTGGAGTCCATTAACTCCTATTATTCAAGTTGACTTAAGGAATGGCCTTTGCTATTACTGGCATCAGTAGCAGGGGATCTTCTTAGTGTTTGGGTACTTGCCAGATTCTTGTGGCCTGGTTTAGCTTCTGTTGGAAACAGGATGCTGGACTTGATGGACCCTTGGTCTGACCCAGCATGGCAATTTCTTATGTTCTTATGTAAGCCACAGTAAACCTGGGTACATGCCGGGGCGTGTAAGTATTTACGTGCACATCTCTTGGCCATGCTCTGAAATGCCTATGTCCATGTCCACACCATGCACCACTTTGAAATCAAGTGAGAAGTGCACACTGCTGGAGATACACACGCATTTGGATGGATTTTAAAATTCGGTCAGCACATGCTAGCCCGACTTGTGTGTGCATTCCCTTATTGTTGCATGCATCAGGCTTTTAAAATTCACCTTTATGTGTGCATCTATACAGCAAATTATATGATAGAGAATGAGAAAAACTGTGGGTAGGAGCATTAAGAAGAACTGGAATGTAAAAATGGGGTAATAAACAAAAAAACGGATGTAGAAGTCATGGAGTGACAAATGATAGCAGATAACATAATGATTGTTAGTGATCAACAAAAAGAATTGTGATTCACCTACATTATTATCTTATCCTGTCACCAAATTTCAGTAAACAATTATTAGGCAAATCTTCCCAATCATTAGGAGAAATTAGTGTAGCGTTGCCAAGTCATTAGTTATAACCATGAGCAGATGGTCTTTATTGTGTGTATAGAAGATGTGGAGTGTGGCCAGTTGTTGGTTATTGCTGACGATATAACGGACAAGAAGTGAAGAATAATAAAAGGTGGGACACTGATGATTCCCGTGGGTGACGAAGATATGGAACAGTGAGTGATAAAAGACAAAGTTGGATTATTATTCATGCAGTTCCACCTATAATGCAGCATCTTCTGCTAGTTATGCACTGTTATTTCTAGATACACTGCTTTTTGAACAGAGCAAGTGCACATGTTACCCATGGGATTTCCTTCAATTTGTAATGGGAAAGTAGTATCACGCATGCATCCACTTTGAAAAATGCCCTGGGCAGGAAGTAAGCAACAGTCACTCACAGCAGCTTTTTGTGAGGATAGGATTTAATTTACAATGTTTCATGTAAAGATCTGAAAATGTGACGTGCGTATGTACTTTTCCTCCCTAACCTACACATGCCCTCAGAAAAGCCTTCTCTGAATGCATTGTTGAACAATGCCATGCACTTTTTACCACACTGATGGGGACACAATTTTCAGACAGCCAACAGGAGGGTAAAGATACTTTTTACCTGTGGACATTGGTTTGAAAATTACCCTTACAGGGCTGAATTTTCAAAGCCATTTCCATACATAAAGCCCAGTTTCATACATGTAGACAGCTGAACTAAATTGCCCAGCTGGTGGAAAAGTGCATGCATAATAAGGTTTCATGTACACTTTTACGTGAACTGCCAATAGGGATGCAGTTAGAGCAGAGCTCAGACTAATGTGCTTATTTTTGATTCAAAAAGGTATACATGTTAGGGATGTGCAGAGCAAAATTTTATGTTCATATTTTTTATGTCCGAAAGGGGGTCCCACTTGCGGCCAATATGGACATAAAAAAAATCCAATGAGTTGGGTATATGTACATATGTGCAAAAAAAAAATTTAAACCCCCTCACCCTCCTTAATCCCCCCCCCAGACTTACCACAACTCCCTGGTGATCGAGCGAGGAGTGAGGACGTCATTTCTGCAATCCTTGGCGAGAAGCATGTGACGTCGGTGGCACGTCGAGTGACGCGGCGTCACGTGATTCCCGGCTCGTTCGCGCCGGACGGCTCGTTCGGCCCAAAAAGAACTTTTGGCCAGCTTGGGGGGGCCTCCTGACCCCCCCAAGCTGGCCAAAAGTTCTTTTTGGGCCGAACGAGCCGTCCGGCGCGAACGAGCCGGGAATCACGTGACGCCGACGTCACGTGATTCCCGGCAAGTTCGCGCCGGACGGCTCGTTCGGCCCAAAAAGAACTTTTGGCCAGCTTGGGGGGGCCTCCTGACCCCCTCAAGCTGGCCAAAAGTTCTTTTTGGGCCGAACGAGCCGTCCGGCGCGAACTTGCCGGGAATCACGTGACGTCGCGTCTGAGTGACGCGGCGCCACGTGATTCCCGGCTCGTTCGCGCCGGACGGCTCGTTCGGCCCAAAAAGAACTTTTGGCCAGCTTGGGGGGGCCTCCTGACCCCCTCAAGCTGGCCAAAAGTTCTTTTTGGGCCGAACGAGCCGTCCGGCGCGAACGAGCCGGGAATCACGTGACGCCGGCGTCACTCGACGTGCCGCCGATGTCACATGCTTCTCGCCAAGGATTGCAGAAATGGCGTCCTCACTCCTCGCTCCATCACCAGGGAGTTGTGGTAAGTCGGGGGGGGGATTAAGGAGGGTGAGGGGGTTTATATTTTTATTTTGGCTCAACAATCGCGATTTCCAACATATCGAACATATCTATGTTCGATATGTGGGAAATCCGATCGTTTATGTCGAATCAATTTTTTAAGTAAAAAAAAAATATGAGTTGCGTTTTACTAATGCGGTCAATCCGAATGCACACCCCTAATACATGTAGATTCAGCTGCACAAGTTAGGCCCTCAATAGAGCAGGCATAACTTTGTATAGAAGGGTTTCTGTGTGTACTCCATCACTTGCATGCAAATTTTCAAAGCGGACATATGCATTTAAGTTCAAGTAGAAAATCTGGAGAAAAATCTGTGCATTAAAGGAACATGCAGGTTTCATGCCACCATGCAAGTTATGAAATTGCCTTTTCCATGTCATGAAAACATCTAGTACAAGGTTCAGCCTCAGATAAGCACAACTATTTTCATAGAAGACATATTTAAATCCCAGGTTTTTTGGATAAGTCTCAAACTTAGCAGGAAAAATCCTTTTGAATATTGACTTCAAAATATTGGGAATTAAGGTTAGACATACTTAGGTCTTGAAATCAAATATGATTAAAAACCATGAATGATATATGATTGCTCCTTTATATAGTTTTTCTTGACTTTAATATCATTTTTGAATGTCTCTTTTTGTTACTTAGTAAAACATCTAGGTCATTGAAAATGGGCAAATAGGTAGGCAGTATGATCGTTTTCTACCATCATGTTTCTGAGCTTCTATGATTCTTATGCCGACAAAACACAAACATATCTTCATTCTCATTCCAGCTCTAAGACCTGGAATTTGTTAGTGAAGATATAAAACTGATAACAAAGGGTCTTCAAAGCTCTATAGAATGAATGTTCTTTCACTCTTTTCTAGGTTTCACTGATTAAATAAAACGCGATGGAAAATACAAACAAAACCTCTGTCTCCAACTTTATTCTCCTGGGACTCGTGCCTATTCGGGAGCCACGCATTGCCCTTTTTGTAGCATTTCTACTCATGTTCCTGATCACCTTGTTGGGAAATATTGTCATCATTGCAGTGATTCATCTCAGTTTCCAGCTCCACACACCCATGTATTTCTTCCTAAGCATACTGTCTGCAATAGATATTTGTTTTATATCAGTCACTGTTCCCAATATGCTGAAAAACCTCATCTCTGACAGTAAAAGCATCTCGTATTCTGGCTGCCTGACCCAGGTGTATTTCTTCATTTCTTTTGCAGGGACAGAGTGTTTCCTTCTAGCTGTGATGGCTTATGACCGCTATGTTGCCATCTGTTCTCCTTTACAGTATACATTGGTAATGAATCAGAGACTCTGTCACTATTTAGTAGCTGGTTCCTTTCTTGGGGGCTTTCTTAAGTCCCTCTTGCATACTCTGTTGTTGCTTAGATTATCTTTTTGTCACTCCAATATCATTAACCACTTCTTCTGTGACCTGACTGGACTGTACAAGCTTTCTTGTTCTGATACCTCCCTTAATGAACTAATGATCTTTATTGAGGGGCCTTTCACTTTAATAGTCCCTTTTATAATAATAATGCTATCCTACTGCCGCATTATCCTTACCATCCTGAAGATGTCATCATCAGAAAAGAGACACAAAGCCTTCTCCACCTGTTCTTCCCACCTCACAGTGGTTACGTTATTGTATGGATCTACCATTATTATAAATGTGCGGCCCTCATCGGCATATTCCCCAGAGAAAGACAGGGTGGCTGCTGTGATATACTCTGTCCTAACTCCCATGTTAAATCCATTCATCTATAGCCTGAGGAACAATGAAATGAAGGCTGCATTGAGGACAATATGGACAAAACTCTAAACTCAGAACATATAGGCATCTTTGCTAATAAGGAGTTGTAGAAATAAAGGTCAACAAACAAGGTGTAGGAGGCATATTTTTATTGTCTAACTTCATACATTTGTGACTAGCTATCTAGAATTATGGTTTCATCATCATTGGTCCAAGAAGCTATCTTGTGTAACTATACGCATTATAACAGTCTGAAAATTCAGATATGCTCTAACCATTACTTGCTGATGATGGATGTGGTAAACACATTTCCTGGGACATGGCATGATACCCTAAAGTAAGGCAGAGCACCTTATATCAGTATATGTGAGGTCGAGCATTATCCAGGGAACAGAGTTCCACTAGATTAGGGGTAGATTTTAAACGTATGCATGCGCGTCCATGTGTGCGTGCTTCCCGGCCATGCGTACATGGACGTGGCTATTTTATAACATGTGCGCATCGGCATGCATGTTATAAAATACAAGGGGTGAGTGCACATGCATGGCAGATTTTAACATCTGTGAGCGTATATGCACGTGGCCCGTGACTCGCGCGTGCAGGGGGTACATTTTTAATTTACGTGCGGCGACGTGATGTTCCCTTTTCCCAGTTCCCTCCCAGTTCACACCAATTAAGGAGTGGACTGGGAGGGAACTTTCCTACCCCCCAACCCTAACTTCTGCCCTCTTTTTATTTCCTCCCCACCCCCTAAACCCTTTTTCCTACCTTTCCTATTTGTTGTTTCATTGCTTACTGCTCCGTTGGAGCAGAAGCAACTTGTGCACTGGACAACTGCTGGCGCACACTTTCCTGGCACAACGGCAAATGGCCGCTGTACCAGCTGCCTCCTGCCCCGCCCCTTTCTCTCAACCCAGCACTTCAGCACGGAGGTTACGCGCAAGACCCAGCCACACGCATAACCCCCGAGATTTACACGCGCCGGTCATTAAAAATCTACCTGTAAATGTTAGAAGCCATGAACACTTTAGTGGTGCAAGTGATGTCTTTATAGCATGTACCAGTTAATGGTGAGCCACTATTATTCTGTGCTTGTAGGTGATGAAGATTAGTTCATTTGCTAGGCTGCTCACTCATTTCTCCTCATCTGTCTCAGAAGATCATTGCAAGCAGGAAGGGATTGCATAAATAATTAGAGATGTGCTTCGTTTAACGCTTTCGGGTCGGGCTTCGGATCTGGCGCTCTGTGGAAAATTTTGTTTTCCCTTGGGTCGTTTTTTTTTTTGGGGCAATTTTTGACGAAGTGCATTAGTGCACACTAATGGGCTTTACTGTGCACCAACAACCAGTAGTATGCACTATCTCAGCATTAGTGCACAGTACACCTACCATGACAGTGCGCACTAGCTAGATGTTAATGCACATTAAGGCCAGTTAGGGCGCACTAACAGATTAGTTAGTGTGTCCTAATAGAACTTACAGCACACTAAGTATGTAGTAGTGGGCTATAATTAATGTTAGTACGCACTAAAAAAAATGCAACTTAAAAATTAAAAAGTATCAATTCAGAGAAGTTTGTTAGTTAGAAAAACAGTGTGCACTAATTGGTATTACTGTGCACTAAGTAATATACAGTGTGTAGTAACTCCGTTAGTGCGCACTAACAAGAAATATGAATTTTGCTGAAATTTCGGCAAAATACGCTTCGTTTTTTCGGGGCTATCGAACAACAATGAATTAGACAATTTCATAGAGATTGTCTAATTCATGAAAAACCCCACCAAAATCCTTAACCTACCTTTTGCGCCTGCTTCGAGCTAGGGCTAGGGGGCGGGAAGATTAGGGGAAGGGGTAGGAAGGTTAGTATAGGGGGTAGGGAAGTTCCCTCCCAGGCCACTCCTATATTGGAGCGGACTGGGAGGGAACTGCGGAAGGCCACGGGCACCGGCATGTGCAGGTTGCACAAATGTGCACCCCCTTGCACATGCCGACCCCCGATTTTATAACATGTGCGCACCGTCCACATGTGCATGCTGGGTACTGAGTTCAACCAAACTGATACCTTATAATTGTAATCCAAATTCCATCCTCTGATCAGACACAGAGACTCACTTGGGCCTTGATGTAGCTTATGCTCCCAAGGTGCTATCATGAAAGTGAAGAAAGAAAAAATGTCTTTCAAGACTCTTCAGCATGCTTAGCACCTCCTAGTAGGAATAAAAATACTTCCATACAAGCTGGTGGAATAATTTTACTGAAATAGTTGATACAGATAAATAATTTGGTGAACAGTTCACTTGTGTTTGATGCAGGTGAAACAGAAATCATACAGCCAAATATAGTTCAGTCAGTCAGTAACCAGAAACCCTTTGCACTAGGGAATCACTTCTTTCAAAACACCGAGATGCTTCAACCCTGTGACTTTCACTGTATTAGTATCTGCTTGATAATGTGTAGAGCTATATAGTACAGTAGATGAAAGCTGGGTTAATCCTTCTGAAAAGACGCAGATGAGTTCCTGATGATTCTTCCCACATAGCAATGCACTTACTATTTTAGTGTGCTTTATGCCTATAACAGACTTCCTGAGTTCATGCATCATGCTCACTCCCTAGCCATATTCAAATCTACTTTAAAAACTCATCATTTTAAAACTACTTTTATATCCTAAGCAATTCTCTATACTACACTTCTTACAGATTCTTGTTTACTATGTATGTTTGTCTTGATTAGTATAAGCTCCTTGGAGCAGGGACTGTCTCTTATGTGTGTCTGGATATTGCTAAATATGTCTAGTAGCACTTTATAAATGACAAACAGTAATAGTAGTAGTGAGTAGGTTTCCAATAATGGCGGTCCTTTCTCTGATTGCCACCAGAAATCAAATCTGAACACTTTTAAGATAACTTTCCAATGAAACACTAAAAGTATGGAACTAACTCCCCTTTCATCACTCTGTACCTCTGAGTCTTCTCCGTTTCAAAATCCATTAATACTCCAAGAGACTCTCAAATCCTGGGTTCCTGAGCACTCCTCCTTTGAGCCTCAGCACACTCCTAGAGCAGGAGAAGGACAAGAAGAAGAACATAAGCCAAAATGGGGTGATGAGTTTTATGGAAACACAATCCTTAAAATACACCTCCCAGTGGGTGTGCCTGGAAATCCTAGACATTAAAAAAAAAAACCAACCTGTAAAATAATAAAACAAAGTTTCAATGTAAAATAAAATGATGTATGTCATGTACAATTAAAATTCAATTCAATTTAATTAATCCCTGTTTTCATTAACTCTCCATTCTACTCTTTAAGCATGCCCCCATATGCTTTATGGTTTTGGTAGTTCTGATGCCCTATGGATTGACTGTAATTGATTTATGTCCTTTTGGAGGTACGGTCACCAGAATTGTCCACAGTACTCCAAATGTGGTCTTACCAGATACAGATGAAATAGCACCTGCTATTTCCTGCTGGCTGTTCCTCTGTCTTTGAATCTAAGTATCCTTCTGGCTTCTGCTGATACCTAATCTAACCTGTTTGAACAATTTAAGATCATCAGATATGATTACCCACAGATCCTGCTCCTGTGTAATACACAGAGCTTCACCCTCTATACTGTACTGCTCCCTTGGTGTTTTGCAACTCAAATGAATGACCCTGAATTTTTTAGCATTAAATCTTAGCTGCCAGACTCTAGATTATTTCTCAAGCTTCTCTAGATGCCCTCATGTTTTCCACATCTTTCAGGGTGTCTTCCCTGTTGCAGATTTTGATATCATGCACAAAAGGGGCTAAACTTTCAAGATAACCTTTCCACAATATTACTTACAAAAGTGATAAACATAGCCAGACTGGGAACCAATTCATGAGTCACACCACTTGTAACCCCCTTTCCTTGGAGTGAACTTTGAGCAATTACATATTGTTGCACCCCAGTCAACCAGTTCATAACCCAGTCATTCACCTTAGGGCCTGTACCTTGGGTGCTCAGTTTATTTATAAGTAGTCTATGCGGAATCATATCAAAGTCCTTGCTGAAATCCAAGTACACTACATCTAGTGCTCTCCTCTGATCTAGCTCTGGTCACCCAATCAAAGAAACACATTTGATTCATCTGACAAGACTACCTCTGGTAAAACTATGCCGTCCCAGGTTATGTAATCATTTGGATTCCAGAAACTACACTATCCTTTCTTTTAGCAACAATTCCATTAATTTTCTTGCCACTGAGGTTAGACTAACCAGCCTATACACTCCTTTTTACTTCCACTTTTGTGAAGAGGAAACATCTCTAATTGTCTCCAGGCTCTTAAGAAGCATTGACAAGATCAGACAGCAGAGCAAAACTTTCATAAATGCCCTTAATACCTCACATGAATCCCGTCCAGCCCCACTGCTTTATCTACTTTAAGTTTTGTTAGCTCCTTTGAATACAATGTTCTGAAAATTATTTGAGGTCTAACTCACTTCTTTACTTATTTATGGCAGTTTTCTGTGGTCCTATTCCAAGCCCTTCTTCAGTGAACAGAAATATGGGTTAAGCAATTCTGCTTTCTCCTCATCTAGCACCTTTGATCCTCATTGCCTATGTTCATAGCAGCAAACAATGTTAACGATTCATTAATCCAGTTAATATTGATGCTAAGTTACACTATATGAAAGTTCCTGAAGACTAGGTCCCCCCCTAGCACCTTTGTTTCTCGTTGATTATATTCTTAGTAGCAAACAATGTTAACATTTCATTACTCCAGTTAATGTAGACGCTAAGTTATACTGTAAGATATAATAAGAGAGCTATGTACTCTTGATTCCAGTTTCACTGTAAACCAATGTGATATGTCAGATCAAATGTCGGAAACAAAATACGACCTGTTATATGGATGTCAATTTTGACGTCTGAGTGTACCTTCATACGATGCTGTGAGAGAATTCAGCTATCGTGTCTGTGAGCCTAAACTAAGGCTTCAAAATCATTAGGTACCTCAGTGGTGAAACTCTTTAAATGTCCACTTAAAGTTATTGCATTGATGGCAGCACAAATAAAGCCATTAATGTCATTTATCTTTAGTTCTGTGGTCGGTCTTGCACAGCCTGACCTCTTTTTCCTCTTACTTTTATTTACTTTCCTATCAAAAAGGTTTGCTGCCCTTACAATTTCTCCTTTAAAATGTACCCATTGCTCTTCTACTTCCTCTAGCTGATCATGGCCAGTTAATGCTTCCTTGAGGTACTCCTTCATCTTACCAATGTTTATATCTCCTGAAGTCCAGGACCATCACCTTAGAATGAACCACCTTGCTTGCACTCTAATACTGAGCTACACCATCATGTGATCACTGGATCCCAGGTGATTCACAGCTAATACATCAGAAGCACCAGGTTCAGTATCACTCCCTCACATTTCTGTTCCGTATTCACTTGCTGGAATGGTCCTTCCTGCAGCAAATCCTGGATCTCCCTGCTTTTAGGTAATTTGCAGCTGGGAGGTCCTAATCAATATCAAGCAGATTGAAATCACCTAGGAATAGCACCTCCCCTTTCCTAGTGATGATGTGAATGTCTTTAATCTCCATCCATTTCTTCTGCCTGCAAAGGCTATCGCATCAATATAAATAGATGTTCCATTCCTTCTTTCCAGATTGACCCACTGCAATTCTGCAATTCTATAGCTTTCATATTATTTTTTAAATATGTTACTCTTCCTCCCTTTCTTTTTACCCTGTCATTCTTGAGTAGGTTAGGGACTGGTTTAAATATTTCTCAGTCATGGTTCTCTGTGTTCCACTTCTCTGTAACTGGCACTATAATTAAGTTAGTCTCTTCCCTCACTACCTCTAGATCTGGGACTTTATTTCCCATACTATGAGGCTGATATAAAAAGACTTGAGTGCCTAAATTTAGGAACCTACAGCCTAGAACTCTAAGTTGCGCTAAGGCTATAACACATGTTAAAAAGTACTTAATGCACGATAAACTTTTTTTATTATGCAATATAGCCATATCACTACAATATTGTGCAATATTCACTATATTGAACGTTATTGAATTCACGAACATGCCTTGCCCCTATTACAATTAGTTGCTTTACAAAAATACATTTTGCAAATACATGCAAAACAGCTAATGCATACCTAATTCAATGCAAATAAAATAACACAACTGACAGAAAAAAAATCTGCTCTGTTATTTTACTGCATTTGAAGGAAATGTAGCTATTACCCAGCAGGAGCAGTAGGACATTTGCGAAGGTTCCAGAGCTCCCACAGGAAAATGTAAAGGGCCTCAAGGCCTGATGCAACAACCCCATTCAAAGTGACAACTTCCCACCTGAGATTTTTCTGCGACCCCCTCTCCAGTCCCCTGCCACCAGTTGAGGCAGGAAGGACCCAAAATGTAAAAAACAAAAGATCTTTGAATCATACAATGAAAACCAACATCTTTCCCAAACCCCTACCCTTTATTTAAAATAAACCCTCCATCCTTATTAGTTTCTCCTTCAAATCCTGCCAAAAGAACCCCCCCCTCAGCCACCCCCTTCTCAAAACAGAACATAATCCCTGCTGCCTAGTAGACTCCCTTCTTATATCCAAAAACGACCTGGTGGTCTAGGGAGTCTGCATATCCCCTCCTCACCCCCAATTAGGGGTGTGCATTTGTTCCCTACGAATCGGGAATCCACAACATATAGGGCCCTATTCGTTGTATTTGTTGGGAAGCGAAACGTATCGCGATTCCCCATGAATACAACGAATCTTCGCCGAATTATTCGGCCGCATAAATGAGCCAATTTAAACAAACCCACCACCCTCCTGACCCCCCCAAAACTTACCAAAACTCCCTGGTGGTCCAGCAGGGGGTCCGGGAGCCATCCCCTGCACTTACACCCTCGGCTGCTGGTTTCAAAATGGCGCCGATAGCCTTTGACCTACGTCACAGGGACTACTGGTGCCATTGGTCAGCCCCTGTCACATAGCCATCGGCGCCATCTTGTGCTCCTACCATGTGACAGGGGCTGACCAATGGCACCGGTAGCCCCTGTGACATAGTAAGGGCAAAGGCTATCGGCACCATTTTGATTAGTGGCAGCCGATGGCCCGAGTGCAGGAGATCGCTCCCGGTCCCCCGCCATTGGTCAGCCCCGTCACATGGTAGGAGCACAAGATGGCGCCGATGGCCATGTGACAGGGGCTGACCAATGGCACCAGTAGCCCCTGTGACATAGTAGGTCAAAGGCTATCGGCGCCATTTTGAAACTGGCAGCCGAGGGTGTGAGTGCAGGGAATGGCTCCCGGAACCCCCGCTGGACCACCAGGGAGTTTTGGTAAGTCTTGGGGGGGGGGGGGGTCAGGAGGGTGGGGGGTTGTAGTTAATTTAATTTTAGCAGGGAAATGAATAGGAATTCATGGATAAACATATCGGGGGGGGGGCCCTTTGCCGAATGCAACATATCTGCCCCCCGACGAATACGAATCCCGAATGCAACGTATGGCATCCCTCTACACATCCCTACCCCCAATACTTCATACAAGCATCATTGGTAGTTTAGAATACCCCTTAGCTCTGGGCCAGTTGACACCAATGGCACCGGTAGCCCCTGTGACATGGTATGGGCAAAGGCTATCGGCGCCATTTTGAGTAGTGGCATCGGAAGGCCGGAGTGCAGGAGGTCGCTCCAAGACCCCCAGGGATATTTGGCCAGCTTGGGGGGGCCTCCTGATCCCCACAAGACTTGCTAAAAGTCCAACGGGGGTCCGGGAGCGACCTCCTGCATGCCGGACGTCCGATGCCAGTACTCAAAATGGCGCTGATCGCCTTTGCTCTCACTATGTCACAGGTACCGACGGTCGGCCTCTGTGACATAGTGAGGGCAAAAGCGATCTGCTGCCAGTATTCAAAATGGCGCCGATCGCCTTTGCCCTCACTATGTCACAGGGGCCGACCGTCGGTACCTGTGACATAGTGAGGGTAAAGGCAATCGGCACCATTTTGAGTACTGGCATCGGCCGGCCGGCGGCAGGAGGTCGCTCCCAGACCCCCGCTGGACTTTTGGCAAGTCTTGTGGGGGTCCGGAGGCCCCCCCAAGCTGGCCAAAAGTCCCTAGGGGTCCAACGGGGGTCCCAGAGCGACCTCCTGCACTCCGGCCGTCCGGTGCCACTACTCAAAATGGCGCCGATAGCCTTTGCCCATACTATGTCACAGGGGCTACCGGTGCCATTGGTCAGCCCCTGTCACATGGTAGGAGCACAAGGTGGCGCTGATGGCCATGTGACAGGGGCTGACCATTGGCACCGGTAGCCCCTGTGACAAAGGTTATCGGCGCCATGATGAAACCAGCACCGAGGGTGTGAGTGCAGGGGATGGTTCTCGGACCCTTCGCTGGAACCCCAGGGAGTTTTGGTAAGTCTTGGGGGGGTTCAGGAGGGTGGGGGGTTTGTTTAAATTTTTATTTAGGTGGCCGTATAATTCGGCGAAGATTTGTGTATTTGTGGGGAATCGCGATACATTTCGCTTCCCCACGAATACTACGAATAGTGCAATATATTTGCGGATCGCCAATACAGCGAAAATGAATGCACACCCCTAGTTTTTTCCCCCAAAATAAAAATGTGAATAAATATACCGTTGTGCTAGTTGTGATTTTCTTCACTGTATACCTTGGAGATTTTCATGCCTTTATGCTGTTTGCAATTGCCTAAACTTTATTCCTAGAGGTTTTCCAGCATTTGTGATTCTTTTCACTATACACCATTGTGCCATTTGTAATTCCATGAACTCTCTATCAATATTTCCCAAGTCAGAACTCAGGCGCACCTAACCAGAAGGTTTTGAGGTTATCCACAATGAATATGCATGAGATAGATTTGCATACACTATTATATTCATGTATATTCATTGTGTATATCCTGTAAACCTGACTGTTTAGGAGTGCTCCAAGGACTGGGTTGAGAAGAATTACTCTATATCATGAGAGTTTTGATGCTTTTGTGCTATACGTGATTCCCCATACTCTAAGGCTTGGAGATTTTGATGCCTTTATGCTATTTGTGGTTGCCTGTACTCTATGGGGTAGACTTTATAAAGGATCACATGGGCATAAATGTGCGCGCACTATCCGGCGCGCACACATGTATGCTCGATTTTATAACATGCACGCACAGGCACACGCATGTTATAAAATCTGGGGTCGGCGTGCGCAAGGGGTTGCACAAATGTGCACCTTGTGCATGCCGAGCCTGCACCGAGCTGCTCTGCCTTCTCCCATTCCCTCCCAGGTCGCTCCAAAATCAGAGCGGCCTCGAAGGGAACTTCCCTATCCCCCACCCCACCTTCCCTTGCCCTACCTCCCCTGCCATTTCCCCCTTACCTTTTTTCCTTCTTTTTTTTATTTCTAAATTTACTTCAGCCCTGGGGCTGAAGTAAGTTGCGTGCGTCGGCCGACTGCCGGCACACGATCCCAAGCTCAGCAGCAAATGGCCGCTGTGCCTGGAGCCTCTGGCCCTGGCCCACCCCTTTTTGCAAGCCCCGGGACTTACATGCGTCCCGGAGCTTTATGCGCGTCGCCGGGCCTTTTTAACATCCGGCCCTATGTCTTGGGGGTTTTCATTTTTTTGTGTTGTTTGCAATTTCCTACACTCTACACCTTGGAGGTTTTGCTTCTACTTTGCCTTTCTGCCATGGCCCTGATGCAAAACCTTGGAGGTCTTCCTGCCTCTCTGCCTTCCTGCCATTCTCCTGATGTTAAACCTTGGTGGCCTTGCTGCCACGGTACTTATCTGCCATTCCCTGATAAAATAACTTGGAGATCTTTCTGCCAATCTCCTGCTGACCAACCTTGGGGCTCTTACTGTCACTCAGTGTAGCTGCCATACTCCAAACATACAACTTAGGAGTCTTTCTGGCACTAAGCATTGTTGCCATACCCCAGACTCTTTACCTTGGGGTGTACTTACAACTGCCTTCTTGACAATCTTGACAATCTTTATGCTGCTTTGCTTCTTTGCCAGGGCTTTAGAGAATGCTTGCCACTGCTGGAATCTATTTTGCCCTTTTGCATTACTTTCATGCCACTTTTGATGCCACTTTGCCAAAGTCTTAGTTCCTTTGAGTTCTTTTCCCCCTTCTTATGTTTTCTATCCATAGACTAGGCTGTGTTGCTTCTCCCATTGACTTAAATGGGAAGCAAAAGAAAAATGAAATGAAGAAACTTTTTTTTTTTTTTAAATTTGAAACTAATGAAGAAAAGGAAGATAACCTACAAACAAATAAATGAAGCAAAACAACATTTTTGCCTCTGCAGCTGTCTACTTTTTATATAATTTTTGTTTTTATTTGTTAATCTTTATTTATGTGCAATAAATGAATAATAAGTGAAAGCAGAATGTGACATCCAAAATTGGGGGAGTGGTGATCTTCATTTTGAGGGCAGGTGTGGTGATCTTCATTTTGAGGGCAGGATGTCCCAGGTGACAGAGACTAGGTAACAGTAATGAGTTCCATAGCATTGGAAAAGCACACCGGAAGATCTTCTTACTGGTACTTACAAGATGTAATTCCGTGAGGGTTAGTAAATGCAGGACATGGGGATGTATATTTGGGGTAAGCTGACAACTGAAGCAGAGTGGAAAGTAATTGACTTTGGGGGCTTTGTAGGCAAGCGTTAGGAATTTTAATTTGCTGTGATACAGTGATGGGAGGCAGTGGTGGATCTTTAAGACTGGTATAATCTTTTCAAACTGGTTCATTTCATCATCATTAAAGATACAGCTTGATGGGTATCCTACTATACTATGAGTTGCAGGAGTCCAGGTGGATTATTATGGAGAACTGGATAATTGCTTCATAGGTAAAATGACCAAGAAAAGGGCAGAAATGTAGTAGTTGGCAAAATCGGAAGAGATCTGCTCTAATCAGTGCTAGGATTTTGTGTTTAATGGTAAATTTAGAATTTAGTATCAGTGTACATCCATGCAACTAAATGGTACCATCCGCTCAGGAGGAAAGTGTGGCCATAATGTCACTGTAGTGCCATTCTCTGGGCAGAATGGATGTCATTTTTAATGACTGCTTTAAAAAAAAAGAAGACACCTGAAGGTCTGCTCCTAAATGTTTTGGCCTAGATCATGGGTTGGACCTTGCCTAGGCCTGGGATCTGGCAATTGAAGAGGGGGGCTTTCGCGTCTTTTTCATCGAGTGTCAGATATATGATTTTTTACCTGCCAGTGAGAGGTAGGTGTGCACCCAGTGCAAAGAGCTCCTGGCTCTCACAGAACAGGTCCCATCTCTGGAGGCTAGAGTGGCAGACCTGGAGAAACTGAGGCAGACAGAGGTACATTGATGAGACCTTCAGGGACATAGTAACCAAGTTCTAAGTCCAGTCTGGCAATCCTGGTGCTGTATTGGATCAGAAAGGTCCCCAGTAGGAGAACACCACCCTAGTGTAACAGGAAGTGATCCTGTAGCAAAGGCCTGCTCTCCAAGTGATACAATGTCTTTTCACACTGAGGATGAGTCTCCCAGGACTACTGCCCAGGAGGGAAGGGTTAGGTCGGCCATCATAGTTAGTGATTCAGTTATTAGAAATATAGATAGTTGGGTGGATGGTGGATGTGAGGGCCACCTGGTAACTTGCCTGCCTGATAAGAAGGTGACAGACCTCACGCATCACCTAGATAGGATTATAGACAGTGCTGGGGAGGAGCTGGCTGTCATGGTACATGTGGGCACCAAAGACATAGAAAAATATGGGAAGGAGGTTCTGGAAGCAAATTTAGGATTTAAGTAGAAAGCTGAAATCCAGGACATCCAGGATAACATACTCTGAAATGCTCCCTGTTCCATGTGCATGTCTCCAGATACAGGCAGAGTTCCAGAGTCTGAATGCAGGGATGAGATAATGGTGCAGCGAAGACAGATTCAGTTTTGTAAGGAACTGGACAACCTTTTGGGAAGGGGGAGACTTTTCTGAAAGAATGAGCTCCACTTAAACCAGAGTGGAACCAGGCTGCTGGCACTAACCTTTAAAAAGGAGATAGAGCAGCTTTTAAACTAGAACAAGGGGTAAAGCCGACAGTCGCTCAACGGTGCATGGCTTGGAGAAAGGTATCTTCAAAGGATACTAATGAAACAGGAGAGTTAATGCATCCAAGCATGGAGGTTCCAATAAAAGCAAAAGTAGTCCATGTCTCTATGAGTAAAGAATCACCTAAGCTAAAGGATTCAAAATGATCCCTATCAACTGAAAAGCATGTTTTTAATACAAACAAAAAGCACACTTTGAAATGACTGTATGCCAAAGCCAGAAGTCTAGGAAGTAAGATGGGAGAGTTAGAGTGTATAGCGGTGAAGGATGAGATAGACTATTGGCATCTCAGAGACCTGGTGGAAGCAGGTTAACCAATGGGACAATCTATATCAGGGTACAATGTATATTGCAATGTTAGAGAGGATCAACTTGGTGTGGGTGTGGGTGAGGCGCTTTATGTTTGGGAGGGCATAGAATCCAACAGGATAAAGATCATACAAGAGACTAAATGCACAGCAGAATCTATATGGGTAGAAATCCCATGTGTATTGGGTAAGAGTATAGTGATGAGCATACTACCATCTACCTGGTCAAAATTTTAAATCTAATTTTTAGTAGAATGCAGGATTTGGTGCGAGAGGAAACCATGATCATAACATGATCAAATTTGAACTAATAACTGGAAGGGGGACAATATATAAATCTACAGCTCTAATAATACATTTTCAAAATGGAAACTTTGATAAAATAAGGAAAATATAAAAAAACTGAAAGGTGCAGCTGCAAAGGCTAAACATGTACAACATGTGTGGACATTGTTTAAAAATACCATCTTAGATGCGCAGTCCAAATGTATTCCACAAATTAAGAGAGGTGGAAGGAAGGCCAAACAATTACCGGCATTGTTATGATCAGGCTTGTGAACCCTTGGACCGACGGGAGGATGGTATACCTTAGGAGGTGGATCCTGAGGTTCCCCTGTCGGGAGGCAAGGTGGAACAGAAGATGTGACCAGCTGACCCTTGGCACTGATGACTGAGGTGACTGTGGAGAAGGCAAAGAGTCGAGATGTCGGAGAAGCCAACTGGGTCTTCGCCACTGGAAACCCGCGGTCCCCCCGGGAGGAGCCCATAGGGAACCGGGCCACTGGGACTTAGGTGGACCTTTGAGAGGTCGTGAGGTCGGTGCAAGGGCCAACTGGAGCTTCATCCCTGGAAGCCCATGGTCTCCCCGGAAGGAGCCCGTAGGGTCTCGGACTCCTGGGACTTAGGTGTGCCCTTTGAGACGATGGTCCAGAAGAAGTCCAAGTTCAAGTGCCAGAGGGTAGTCGCTTACCAGTCCGAGGTCACACACCGAGGGATTGCCGCTTGCCAGTCTGAAGTCACACACCAGGAATCACCATTTGCCAATCCGAAGTCACACACCAGGAATCACCACTTGCCAATCCGAAGTCAGATACCAGAAATCACAGAGACAAAACAGGAACCAGGAAGCAAGGATCCACAGCACAAGAAGACTCACCGAAGGAAGCAGACTTGAACAACCACGGAAGTTGCCAAGTCAAGGAATGAGCAGAGGAAGTTCCCTTATATACTTCTCCTGGACTGGTTCATAGGAAACAGGTGCAGGCAATTAAAGGGATGAGGAAAGCCACCCGACGCCACAAGGGAGGAGCAGGGACGGCTCCCAAGCCCGGCGTCCATCGCAGAGACTCGCGCCAGCATGCGGGAATGACAGGCCCCAGCCTCTCGCGACTTCCCTGACACTGCTGCGGCGACCCGCCGCTTCGGGTCAGGTAGGGGGCCGATGCCGCAGTTGTCCGTGGCCGCGCAACACAACAGGCATGGTTAAAAGGTGAGGTGAAAGAGGATATTTTAGCCAAAAAAATTCCTTCAAAAATTGGAAGGATCCATCTGAAGAAAATAGAAAAACACATAAGCATTGTCAAGTTAAGTATAAAATATTGATAAGACAGGCTAAGAGAGAATTTGAAATGAAGTTGGCTATAGAGTAAAAGCTCATAATAAAAATTTTTAAAATATATCCAAAGCAGGAAACCTGCAAGTGAGTTGGTTGAACCATTAGATGACTGAGGGGCTAAAGGGGCTCTTAGGGAAGATAAGACTAAATTAATTCTTGGCTTCTGTGTTTACTAATAAAGATGATGGAGAGGTATTGGTTTCAGAGCTGGTTTTCAAGGGTGATGAGTCAGCTGAAAGGAACCAAATGACTGGAAGATGTAGTAGGCCAGACTGATAAACTAAAGAGTAGCAAATCACCTGGACTGGATGGTATGCACCCCGGGGTTCTGAAAGAACTAAAAAATGAAATTTTATATCTATTAGTTAAAATTTGTAACCTATCATTAAAATTATCCATTGTACCTGAAGACTGGAGGATGGCCAATGTAACCTCAATATTTGAAAATGGCTCAAAGGGTGATCCAGGAAATTATAGACCAGTGAGCCAGATTTCAGGTCTGGGAAAAATAGTGAAAACTATTCTAAAGCTCAAAATCACAGAGCATATATAAAGAAATGGTTTAGTGGAACACAGCCAGCATGGATTTACCCAAGGGAAGTCTTGCCTAACAAATCTGCTTCATTTTTTTGAAGGGGTTAATAAACATGTGGATAAAGGTGAACCTGTAGATTTGTGTATTTGGATTTTCAGAAGGCGTTTGACAAAGTCCCTCATGAGAGGTTTCTAAGAAAACAAAAAAGTCATGGGCTAGGAGGCGATGTCCTTTCATGGATTACAAACTGGTTAAAAGATAGGAAAAGAGAGTAGGATTAAATGGTCATTTTTCTCAGTGGAAAAGGGTAAACAATGGAGTGCCTCAGGGATCTGTACTTGGACCGGTGCTTTTCAATATATTTATAAATGATGTGGAAAGGAATACGACGAGTGAAATTTGTGGATGATACAAAATTATTCAGAGTAGTTAAATCACAAGCGGATTGTGTTACATTACAGGAGGACCTTGCAAGACTGGAAGATTGGGCATCCAAATGGCAGATGAAATTTAATGTGGAAAAGTGCAAGGTGTTGCATACAGGGAAAAATAACGCTTGCCGTTGTTACACGATGCTAAGTTCCATATTAGGAGCTACCACCCAGGAAAAAGATCTAGGCATCATATTTATTTATTTATTTATTTTACATTTTTATATACCGATATTCAAGTAACAAAGTTACCAATCACTTCGGTTTACATTCCAACAATAACCATGACATGAGAATGCCTTACATTGAACCAGGATGATCAAACTTGGATACAAAGAACTGGGTATAACATAGTGTATAAAAGGAAGAGACTTGACCGGCAAGCCTAATGCTAGCTAGGTGTAATGCCAGGTGTCTAAGAAGAAGGCACAGGGTTTAGGTGCTACGACGGCGGGATTGTTAGAACGTATGTACAAATAGCAACTTGCCAAGGACGAGGTCTACCAGTGGGAGATTTGATGAGATAGCTGAGTTAAGAGAAGGCTTGGTTGAACAACCAGGTCTTGAGTCTTTTTTTAAAGGTGTTCGGGCATTGTTCGAGCCGGAGGTCTGGAGGGAGCGAGTTCCATTGCGTTGGGCCAGCGGTGGAGAGAGCTCTCTTCCTTAATGAAGTTTTGATAGGGGGGGGGGGCCTGTAGGGTGTCTCTATATGCTATTCTCACCAGTCTGGAGGTTGTGCGAGGCTGAAGTGGGATCATGAGATCCAGTGGGGTGATGTTGTGAATGGCTTTGTGGATGATCGATAAGACTTTGTACAAGATTCTGAATTTGATTGGGAATATTCTGAATTTGATTGATCATAGTGCATAACACTTTGAAATCGTTGGCTCAGAGTGCTGCAGCCGTCAAAAATGCAAACAGAATGTTAGGAATTAGTAGGAAGGGAATGGTTAGTAAAATTGAAAATATCATAATGCCTCTGTATCGCTCAATGGTGAGACTGCACCTTGAATACTGTGTATAATCCTGGTCACCGCATCTAAAAAATGATATAGTTGCGATGGAGAAGGTACAGAGAAGAGCAACCAAAATGATAAAGGGGATGGAACAGATCCCCTATGAGGAAATGCTGAAGAGGTTAGGGCTGTTTAGCTTAGAGAAGAGACAGATGAGGGGGGATATGATAGATGTCTACAAGATCATAGAGGTCTTGAACGAGTAGATGTGAATCGGTTATTTACACTTTCGGATAATAGAAGGACTAGGGAGCATTCCTTGAAGTTAGCAAGTAGCACATTTAAGACTAATCGGAAAAGATTGTTTTTCACTCAATGCACTATTAAGCTCTGGAATTTGTTGCCAGAGGATGTGGTTAGTGCAGTTAGTGTAGCTGGCTTCAAAAAAGATTTGGATAATTTCTTGGAGAAGAAATCCATTAACTGCTATTAATCAATTTGACCTAGGGAATAGCCACTGCTATTAATTGCATCAGTAGCATGGGATCTTCTTGCTGTTTGGGTACTTGTCAGCTTCTTGTGGCCTGGTTTGCCCTCTGTTGGAAACAGGAGGCTGGGCATGATGGACCTTTGTTCTGACCCAGTTTGGCAATTTCTTATGTTATTAGGTTCTTCACCATACAGGCCAGCCTCAAAATTGTCAAAGAGAACCGATTGCCTAAATATAAAGGAATTGTGCGTGACTCTCGGGTACCTGGCCAATAGGGATGTGTGCAAAGCCCAAACCTTTTGGTTCAGGCTTTGTTTTCAGCCCACCGTGGGAAATATCATGTTTCCTGTGGTTTGGGCCTTTGTGATTCAGGGGGGGGGGGGGGGGGGGGGTGGACCCAAATTTCGGTTAATGCGCACTAACAGGGGTTACTAGCGTAGAAGTGTAGAAAGGTAGCTGGGTTGAGCACAGTAGTGGCCTAAGGCATGGGGTACACCGGCGGTTCCGTCAGCAAGATGGTGGAAGCGATAATAACACTCACAAGGCTGAACTGGCAGGATCCCGAATAAGGATAGCAGGAATCTCCAGGCAGGAAGGACCTCCGAGGAGTAGATAACCAGAACGTGATAAGGCTCCTGAGGAGCAGGTAGCTAAGGCAATCTAAGTCCAGGAGTTCAGGAAGCAGTTCAAGTAGTAAAGCAAAGCGTCTCCGAATAGAGTGGAATAAGCAGGAAGTCCTTGCTAACTCGTAGGAAGCATAGGCTGAATGGGTTAAATACTTCTGGCGGATGATGTCATGTGGAGGGGATACTCCCAAGGTTTCCGCCATGATGAGAATAAGAGAGGGCCTGGTGCACGTACGCGTGCCCTAAGTAATCCCTGATTCAATATGGCCAACAGGATCGCACACGCCATCCTGGGGTCGCCGGGGAAGGCGGTGTTTGCAGGCTGAGGCCACCATGGCTCCGAGAATCACTGGTGCAGGGAAAAGAGAGGTGAGCAGCAAAGGTCGCAGCCGTCTGTGACTGATGGGCGCAACAGTATCCCCCTTCTTAGGGCCCCTCCCAGGGGACATCGGCTTCCTTGGATGACTTAGAAGAAATTGTCGAATAAGATCCTTGTCAAGGATGTTATTAGCAGGTTCCCAGCTATTTTCTTCCGGCACATATCCTTCCCAGGATAATAGGTATTCCCAATGCTTTCCACGTTTGCGTACATCTAAGATCTCATCAACTTGGTGTAATGTCCTCTTCAGTGGAAAGTGGCTGTGGATCTAGAGTCTTTTTTGAGAACTCGGAGAGGATGAGTAGCTTCAAGAGAGATACATGGAAAGCATTGTGTTTCTTCATGGAAGTGGGTAATCGCAGTCTATAAGTTACAGGTCCCAGGTGGCGGAGAATAGCAAAAGGGCCAATGTACATGGAGCGAATCGAACAGATGGCAGCTTGAGAAGGATGAATTTGATACTGAGCCATACCTTGTCTCCTGGTTGGAATTGAGGTGCTGCTCTGTGATGAGCGTCATAACATTTCTTAGCCTGCTGTCCTGCTTTCTGCAAAAGGCCTTTGATTTGTTCCCAGAGATGGAGTTCTTCAGCTGAAGCCTGGGTTGCTGGCGATGGAATTGACAAGGGTATTGGTAGTGGAGGTAATGGCTGATGGCCATACACGATCTGGAAAGGTGTTGATCCAGTGTCGGCAGATGGGTGTGAATTCAGGGCGAACTCTGCCCAAGGGAGCAACTCTGCCCAGTTGTTTTGTCTGGAGTTGACGTAGGAGCGGAGGAACTGTTTAAGTGTATGGTTCATTCTGGAGCAGATGGGAGTCCGGGTAATGCCATGAAGTGTGCCATTTTCGAGACGCGGTCTACAGTGACCCATATGGTGTTGTTTCCACTGGACATTGGCAGGTCAACAACGAAGTCAGTCGCAATGTGCGTCCAAGGTTCCTCTGGAGCTGGTAAAGGCTGGAGAAGGCCCCAAAGGAGGCCGGCCAGAGGCTTCTGTCTTGCACAGGTGACACAAGATTCTACGTATGCTCATATATCCTCCTTCATTGAAGGCCACCAATAGTATCTTTCTAGGGTGGATAGTGTACGGTATTGCCCAGGGTAACTGACTAATCAGGCCTCATGAGCCCACTTAAGAAGTTTCTTTCTTAAGGTCCAAGGTACTATCGTCTTCCCAGCTTGATCGGAATGGATAGCAGCAAGAATCACTTTATCAGGATTGATTTTATGGCAAGTGCATCCAGAACATCCTCAGCAGTGAAAGATCGTGAGAGAGCATCTGCACATTTATTTTTGTCAGCGGGGCGGTACTTGAGTAGAAAGTCAAACCGATTAAAAAACAAAGACCATCGGGCTTGTCTATGATTAAGTCATTGCATATGATGCAGATATTCCAAATTTTTGTGGTCTGTGTATACAGTTATCTGATGTTGTGCCCCCTCTAGCCATGGGCGCCACTTAGCCAACAGCTCTTTATCTCCTATGCCATAATTTCTCTCAGCAGGAGAAAAATAACTGGAAAAAAAGAGAGCAAGGGTGTAGTGTATTGGTATCACTGTTCTGGCTAAGAACAGCTCCTACACCAAGATCAGAGGTGTCAACCTTGACTTTAAATGGACGTCGAGGGTCCGGGTGGCGAAGGCAAGGTTTTTTGAGGAAAGCCTCTTTGAGGGTTTGAAAAGCCGCAACAGCTTCTGGAGTCTACTGTACAGGGTTGGCCTCTTTCTTTGCATTGCAATAAGTGGTGCAGTCAAGGTAGAGTAGTATTGGACGAATGTGTGATAATAATTGGTGAAGCTGAGAAAGCAGCGGAGTGCTTTAAGACCAGTGGGTTGAGGCCAGCCCTGTATACTTTTGGCCTTTTGTGGATCCATCTGGAAACCTCTGCCGGACACCATGTAGCCCAAAAAGAGAACAGACTCCTGGTGGAAGGCACACTTTTCAAGCTTAGCGTAAAGATGGTTATCACGTAGTCTTTGCAGGACTCTGGAAATGTCTGCCTGATGACTTTGTAAATCTTGGGAAAAAATTAGTATGTCGTCTAAATACACAACCACATAATGGTAAAGCATATCTCGCTGAATCTCATTCATCATATTTTGGAATATGGCCAGTGAGTTACACAGCCCAAAAGGCATGACCATGTACTCAAAGTGGCCATCGCGAGTATTAAAGGCCGTCTTCCACGCATCTCCTTGACAAATGCAGACCAGGTTGTATGCCCCTTTTAGGTCTAGTTTTGTAAAACTCTTGGCTCCTGGAGTCTGTCGAATAACTCTGAAATCAGAGGCAAAGGATATCGGTTCTTTATAGTAATTTCATTGAGTCCTCTGTAATCTATACATGGACAAAGAGATCCATTCTTCTTGCCAACAAAAAAGAATCCGGCTCCGACAGGTGACTTGGAACGCCAGATAAATCCTTTTTGCATATTTTCTTGAATATAGGCCGACATGGCCTCAGTCTCTGAAATGGAAAGTGGGTAAACCCTTCCTCTAGGGGGCTCCAAATTAGGCTTTAAATTAATAGCACAGTCAAAGGACCAGTGTGGTGGTAATACATCTGCTGCTTTTTTTGAAAAGACATCTTGAAATGATGAGTATTGTGGTAGCAAACCTGAGAGAGAAGTGGAGGTTGACATGCAGGGCATAGGCATTACTTTCTTCAGGCATTGGTTGTGACAAACCGCTCCCCATTGAGAAAGTTCTAGGGTGCCCCAGTCAAACTGGGGTGTATAGTCTTGCAGCCAGGGTAGACCAAGTACTACTGGATGAATGGCCTTGTCAAGGACCAGAAATGAGATGGTCTCGGTATGAAGAGAACCTGTGTGCAGGCATATTGGTTGTTTGGTGATAGAGACTTCTCCTGGGAGAGGCTCGCTGTGTACAGAAGAAAGAAGCAGCAAAGTTGGTGTTGGAACGATAGGAATCTGAAGATGTTCTACTGGCCTTTTTAGAATAAAATTGCCACCTGCACCAGAGTCAACAAGTGTGAGCATCTGAAATTCAAGAGTCCTGTAAATAATTGAGACTGGGAGAGTCAGTGGAGGAGATGGTGTAGTAAGACCTAGGAAGAGTCCTCCCGTGGATCCTAGGTCTGCATGTTTCCCAGACAGATGGGGCATTTATTTATTTAAAAGCTTTTATATATCGCTATTTAGATACAACCATCATAATGGTTTACAATGTTTGTAAATATCTAACAGGTAACAGACAACAATACAATAGTCAAAAACATCAATCTTGATTGAACCGTATGGCCGGTTGTCCGCAGTACATACAGAGACCTAATCTCTTACGGTAGCATCTCTCTTTGGCAGTAAGGTGGCTGTAGCCTAGTTGCATGGGCTCATCCTCTTCAGTGATAGGGAAAGGCTGAGTCTGAGAAGCAGGTGTTGGTTGTGCGCGCATACTCCCTGATGACTGTTTCCTAGGACTCTTTACCTTGGAGGAACACTCACGCAGGTGATGATCAATCCTGCCAGCAAGGTCAATGAGTGAGTCCAATGTATCAGACAAATCACGTGCGGCCAATTAATCCTTGATGCAGGAGTGCAGGCCTTCTAGGAAGATTGCACGTAAGCACCCCAGGTCTCAATGGAGCTCTGAAGACAGGGTCTTAAATTCAATAACATAGTCCGGAAGTGGCTTAGCTCTTTGTTGGAGGTGTAAAAGAGCAGATCCAGTGACGGTCTTGTGAGCTGGATCATCAAATACTGACTTGAAGAGAGCAAGAAAACCTGGCAAGTCACTGAGGATTGGGTCATTGCATTCCCATAGAGGTGAAGCCCAGGCCAGGGCTCTCCTGTCTAAAAGTGACAGGATATATATGGTCTTGGCTAATTCAATAGGGAAGTAAGTTGGTTGTAGAGAGACATGCATACAGCACTGGTTGAGAAAGCCCCTACACAACAGGGAATCTCCTGAGAAGCGAGTGGGGGTGGTAGAGGTACAGCAGTTCGAATGGAAACCACTTGCGACGAGGCATCTTTATCAGACGTGGTAGCAGTATTCAGTCAGGAACTCAACTGATTAAAAGCAGTGGTCCTCTGATGTTCAGCAATGCATTGGGCCAGGCCAGGAATGGCCTGCAGGGCTGAGACCTGAGCTGGGTCCATGGAGTTAGCAATCTGTTATAATCTGGTGTGGTTGTGGACCCTGGATTGTAGTGAGAGCTGACTCCACCCACAGGGAGGAGCCCTGTGGGGACTCACTACCATAGGCGTGACCTCAGCTGAGACGGACACAGAAGTAAGAGACATTATTATACTGGAATCGTGGGTAGTACCCACAGAGTGGAAAGAAGACACAGTCCAGAGTAGCAAGGCTGTTCAATGATGATGTCCTTGGTAGTGGCCCGCAGAGCGGGGTATGCCAGGAAACTCCTCTCTTGATGACATGTTCATTAACCCTTTCGAAAAAATTCTAAGAGATTTGCAAGGCAAGGCTTCCCTTTTCTAAATCCATGTTGACACTGTCTCATGAGTCTCTGTCCAGTCAGATGGCAGGTAATTGCATTCTTCAGAATTGCATCTACTATTAGGGATGTGAATCATTTTTGAACGATTAAAATTATCGTCAGATAATTTTAAAATCATCCTAAATCATTAGAGTGCACGATACAATACAAATGCCCCTGATTTATCGTCAGGGGCATTTGTATTGTATCGTTAAATAGGACATGGGAATTATTTGGGGGAGGGAGGGAAAACCGGCACACCAAAACAACCCCTAAACCCACCCCGACCCTTTAAAACCAATTCCTTACCCTCTCCCACCCTCCCGAACCCCCCCAAAATGTTAAGTTACCTGGTGGTCCAGTGTTGGGGGTCCCGGCGTGATCTCCCGCTCTCGGGCCATCGACGCCATTTTGGCTGCCACTAATTAAAATGGCGCCGATGGCCCAATAAAAAAAAAAACCCACCCGACCCTTTAAATCGACCCCCCTTAGCCTCCCCCACCCTTCCGACCCGACCCATCGCTAATTTTTTTTTAGGGAGGCCCGCGCCGCTAAAAAAAAAACAAAACACCCGACCCTTTAAATTGACCCCCCCTCTGGCCCCCCCCAAAACCTTTTAAAGTTACCTGGTGGTCCAGGGGGGCCTCAGGGGGAGGAGAGATCCAGGGGGGCCTCGGGGAAAGACTTCCCGTTCCCAGGCATCAGCTGTTCTAAAAAAAAAAATGGCGCCGATGCCCCTTTGCCCTTACCATGTGACAGGGTATCCGTGCCATTGGCCGGCCCCTGTCACATGGTAGGAGCACTGGATGGCCGGCTTACCCACAAGGCCAGGAGTTTAATTTTGAATGTTCTTTAAGAGTGATAACAAGTGAGATATATTAAAAATTGGGGATGATGGGAGGAGGGTGGAGGGGTAGAAAACTGACAGGGTAGATAAATATGAATAGATTTCTTTGTACTGGTTGGGTGCACAAGGAACAGCCCCTATTATAGAGTATAGTATAATAGGGGCTGATGAGTTTTCATAACCGGCTGTCTGCCAGTAATGAAAATGGCCGCTGATAAACTCAGCGGCCATTTTCAATACTGGCAGACAGACAGGTTATGAAAACTGAGGCAGAGTTTACCGGCGTCGGTCTTCATAACCGGCAGCCACGGTGGTTCACGTTAGCAAGGAGGCGCTAAGGTCACACAAACGACCCTAGCGCCTCCTTCCTAGCATGACCCCCTAATTTACATATTGCATGGCGCCCCCCTTGTGGGGGCACCATTCAATATGTATGGCGCCCTTAAGAAGCTTGTTGGGCACACTGTCATTTCTATGTTTCTATGTTCAATTTGAAAATGAAGAAAAATTGATTATATTCGGCATCCTTTTTGGTCCATATGGATGAAAGATTGAGAGGTCCAGGATACTTCTCTTGTGTGGATGAGAAGGCCTGCACATACTCCCGGCTTGCAGACACCCATAAAGAGATATTGCATTGGTGTAGATTACTTTGCTTGACAGAAATTTAGTTTCTCAGTCATTTTATTTTGGAGTATCTTTTTAATTCAACAGGTCTTTGAAAATGGTCCTCATGATGTTTTTTATGTTTTTTAATTTCCTCCTTAAACACAAGTAAAATGGCATTTAAAATAGGTCTTGCTTGATTTTTCTCTTCCAAAAGCTTATTCTTCTGTGGATAATAACCACCACAGCATATTTCCCCTGGCAAGTCTTATAGTTTCCTCCCCATTTTTCTGTTACTGGTGACTGGAGATTCTTTGGGGATCACATCCCTGAGGTCATCATCTCTAATTTAAACATTGTCACCAAGTAACTGCTCTTCCATTGCTGTTAGGTAGTAAAGGAATAGATCATGGATGAGAATATGAATAATAATTCGCAACTACAGGTAAACACCTATGATTTTCTGAAAACTTTGTTAGTGTATCATTACTATTATAATGAAATTGTTAGCAGCAGTATGTTAAAACCCAGAATAATTATATTATTATATATCCTAATTATTCACAGCAGGTTTATTCTCTACAGCAGTCATATTTGAAGTTCTTTAGGTTGAAAAGTGAAATCACATTTCTATTTGAGACATCTGATATAATCCATTATAACAGTTCTCGGTTTTTCAGTACATCTATTTTTTAGGATGCTCAGCCACGTCCTTTTTCCTCACTCTTTAAATGATCCCCCTTTTTAGGTCAATTATGGGTAAGGAATAGAGTAGCAAGATTTAGGACAGACTAAAGATGATAGGTGTTTGAAGAGGCCAGAGAAATGAGAATGTGATAATAAAGAAGGAAGGAACAGAATAGGAAATGAGAATAGGAACACAAGCAGTGTTAGAGAATTAGCAAACATGGGCAATTCAGTTCAGCCGATGGAAATCAGACTGAAAGCAGAAATTAAACAAGTGAGGTACAAAACAGAACACTGTATCAGGAGTATCACTAAGGTTATGAATGTTGTAAGAAAGGGGGAAGTCAAATAAAGAAAGGAGACAAAGAATTCTTATCTGCTTACTGACTGATAAACCATTTGGGTAAAAATATATATACATTTTATATTACTTTTAAAAATGTTACTCTTCCACAGATATCTGGACTTCTGATTCTGTTTTTATCTACTCACTTTGGGGTGAATTTTCAAAATGTTACATGCCTAAATATTGGCATATAAGTAGCATCTACTCATGTATTCCATATTTCATTAAAAAATATGTATGTATTTTTATTTTCAAGCACACAGATCTGTTGCTTTAACGATTGTTAGTCTAAGGGATATTCTGGGTCAGGGCCAACATTTATGCACATAAGTTACTATTTTAAATGGCAACTTACCCACTTAATTTTATACGTGCTAATTATCTTGTGAAAGTGATTTTAAATGTGTTTATTGTGTGCTATTGGCTGGGTGAGAGCTCTGGGTGAACTGGGAGAATTCATCCAGGAGCCACTTGATGACCTGGAGGAGGAATAGGTGAACATGTGGACTAATTGGTAAAACTGGTACTTTCCTTATCGCGCACATGCTTTAAAATGCACCAGCTTATGTGTGTAAAACCTGACATATGTAAGTCCTACTTTATTTTCTCATGTAAAATATCCGCGGACATATTTTAAAAATAGGTAGAAAAAGTATGCATGTTCAATATATTGATATACATTCTTTCAATGCATTGCATGGATTTGCGTGTAAACCTACATATATGCATATGTTGCAGGGTAGAGATATGCATATTTTATAAAATACACATATATCATATGCACAGATTATAAAATACTTACGTAGATCTGCTTGCGGCCATATGTGCATGTATATGCCACCACACATACTTGGTTGAGTTATCCTACCAATGTACTTCCCTTGTTTTCCTCCTACTTATCTTTCATTATCCTCAGCGATTGGTGCACTCTACTTACTGGCCATGTATCTCCTCCTCCTGCCCCTTTCCTCACCAGTTGCAGTATTTCTGTTTACTTCCCTCTCCTTTCTCCCTACTTGCCCCTTCTCCTTTTTGCCAATGAATTTATTTTAAGGTCTATTAATTTTCTCCACAAGTATTTCCTGTTACCTTCCTCAGTGGTAACAGGAAATACTTTCTTGCAGTCTGCATCTATATTTATTGCACCTGCTTTTTATCTTCCTGATCTCTCTCCTCAGTGGTGGCTTGGGTGACAAGAAAGATTCCTTTATCTCTAACAAACATTCCCTTCTAACTGCAACACTTGGTAAGAATCGTACAGAGATTATTGGGAAGTAAGTACATATTTTGTTGTTCACCTTTGCTTAGACACTCCATCAGGGTCAAAATTGGAAATCTATTAATGACTCAGTTAATGATAATGATGGATTGGAATATAGGGAGTCAATACAAGGCATGAAAGACAATTTAACAAATAGAATGTAGAAGACATTTACAATACGTTACTTTACTGAGAGATCTAACACGTGTTCTTATGGACAAGCGTGATTTTTGACAATTAGTAAGGTTTGAAAATAAAAGATGAAAAGCATGGCGGTATCGTTGAAATCCTCTCAATGAATGAAACATTTCACAGAAAGTCAATTATGAATGATTTTATTGTAAAAGGCTCCTATTGTCAAATGTAAAACACTTCAGTGTTCTATGTGTCTCCCAACATGGTCCTGGAGGCTGCACCAGGACGGATGACACAGGAAACAACTAAAAAACTAAAATCAAAAGAGCAGGATACATAATCAGTGTTTGAGGACAAAATAATAGAAATCCATCAGAAACTAGATAGAAAGATAATAAGTACATACCCTTAATGCTCCTGGTGAATCTCACATTAAAAAGGTGGGATATAAATCTAAGTAATAAACAATGATAAATAAATTGCAAATTGAATTTGAGTTGCATAACAGAGACTTTTACAAATATCTGCAAGTGTCTCATTATGTGCTGGATAAGGAGAATTGGAATACATTTTAAAACTCCTTTATGGGATTTAGGGAAATGTATTTCCATCTAAAAAAAAATAAAAAAAAAAAATATATATATATATATATGGTAGTAAAATAAACATGGTAGTAATGTCAAAAGTAAAATAAATGCAGTAAAAGCTAATCAGAAAAGTGCCTATTTACCAGCACTGGGTGGTCAGATCAGAAGATCTCTGCATCAAAGGATCCATGGTTAGAGGGTCTTTGGCCCAGGAATGCCATTTGAGATTCCCAGATCTCTGGCTATGTGTCCTGAGGATCACAGATCTGTGGCTCTCTGGCTGTGTGTGTTGGTTCTAATGGTCCCAGCGCTGGGAACACTGTAGCCAGAACACACTGGCCTGGGAGTCCTGGAAACAAGAGCCCCCAGATTTAAGGAGTTGGTTCCAGGGCTTCCCAGAGCTGAGAAGCCTGGTTACAGGATTTCAGGGCAAGGGGAATTGATTCTAGAGCACCCAGGCCTGGGAACCTTAAACCCAGCACACCCAGGCCTGGGAACACTGGAACCAATATTCTCAGACTCTAAATGTTAATGGAAATCAAGACCTGGTGCAAAGTGTGGGCATCCCCTCAAAGCCAAGAGCCCCAGATCTGTGAGACCTTGACCTGGGACCCATGAACCAGAGACTCCTGACTCATAATCTTCAAACCTGAGAGCCCTTGACCTTGGACCTTTAGATGTAAAAGCCCCTGGCCCAGCTCCCTTCGCTTTGGGAGATACCAGTTAACCTTTTGCCTATAGACACCCTTTATTCACAAATGTGTTTAAACTTTAGTTTCACTTCTGAAACCAAAGCTAAATTTCAGTATTAAAACAACAGCATCCATTTTAAGACAATTTTCTGGATTGGAAGTGATGGCTAATTTCAGTGTTAGTAATTTGTTTGCATGAAAAGTGTGCTAAAAATAGTGCCCTTTTCTTGATGAAATTTAACACTTTTTTTGTACACTGAAACTGATATTACATTGGTAATTATTTCAACATGTAAAAAAGTGCACTAAGGATAATGAACTTAATTAAATCAGCACCATGATGAGGAATGAAAGAAAGGATAGGTTGATATCTATTACTGCTGGTGTAGAGAATCTGGGTTGAGGAATAATGGAAGGAAAAAGGTATTGGTTGTTGAAAGAGAATAAACAGGTTGTAATGTTTTGCCATGATCTTAAATATTTATTCTCTATAAAAGGTGAATTTTTAAAGAGATTATTCATGCAAAAATGGCCACATACTTGTGCATGTCCCCATGCACGTACACTATGAGGTACATTTTAAAAAAGTACGCCGGATTTTATAAGATACAAGCGTAGCCGCGTGTATCTTATAAAATCAGAGGTCGGCACACGCAAGGGGGTGCACATTTGTGCAACTTGCGGGCTTCCCGTTCCCTCCACCCCCCCACCCCCCGCACCTTCCCCTCCCTTCCCCTCCCTTCCACTACCTAACCCACCCTCCCGGCCCTATCTACACCCCCCCTACCTTTATTCCAAAAGTTACTACTGCTTCCAGGCAGTAGTAACTTATGCGCGCTGGCGGTCTTCTGGCATGGCAGGCCCTGACACAGGCCGCTGTGTCGGGGCACTCGGCCACGCTCCCGGATCGCCCACACGCCCCCAAACTGATGCCACGCCCCCTAGCCATGCCCCCAACTGCCCCTTTTTGCAAGCCCCGGGACTTACGTGTGTCCCGGGGCTTGTGTGCGCCGCCGAGCCTATGCAAAATAGGCTCGGCACGCGCAGGGCGGTTTTAAAAGGGTTACGTGCGTACCTTATGCGCGTAACCCTTTTAAAATCCGGCCCTATGTATTTTATTAAGGGTTCACATATGTCTCCAACATGTGTGCACAATTACAATTGTGCATGTCAAAAAGGGTTGGTCCAGGGGTGTTCCCTGGTATATGTTTTAAACATATCCCCTCTATCTTATAGGATATGGATTATTGGTTCAATATCAGGATAATTTTTAAAATGATGTAAAAAAATGGATCTTCAATGTTACCAATTCAAGGATTGTTATTATTCTGGGTATAGAGGGCATGGGGGTGAGAAGTAATAAGAGAGCAGGTTAAATGTAGAACACATGAAAGATGAATAAATATCAGTAATTCTTAAGATAAGTGAAATGATATGAGATGAAGAATGTTGGAATGGACAGTTTTTATATTGTATTATCAGGTAGATTTTCAAAAAGTTGCACTCATCTGCATACTGCTCCCAGCATCCCCTGGGAGAGGACTCCATAGGTCACAGCAAGTGATCCAAGGATTGAACGCCACAGCCCCATCTTCTAGAGACCCCGCACCCTTTGCAGTAGAAGAAGACCAGAAGCGTGCGCCTAACTCAAACCCTTCAACTCCTTGAGAGAAGATCAATTTAATGGTAATTAAAGAGGATTGCTAAGTACAGCTTTGGCAAATCTTTGGATTTAAAAAGTTTGGGGAAAGGTGAAATAGTGGGATATATTCTTTAGAGTTTGTGTGTGTCTGAGATAATAAGTAAGCCAGAGGTAGTTAATTCTAGTGTCTCTTTCCTACCCACTCAATCCTTGATTTTTTAACACGAGATACTTTCTCATTAAAAATCAATCAGGCTCTTATCTAAATCATACTATTGTACCAGCCCTTATTGAAAGTTTAATTATCCCTTTGTAGGACACTAGCTGAATAATTAGTAAATTCACCTGTAAATTTAAAGTACTCTAATTCCAACTCCCTTAGTATGCTAAACTTAACTAGGAACTCAACAAAATTAAGATGAAGGCAGCAGTCCAGCAGCAAGGGGGGGGGGGGTGGCTTTCCAGTCTTTTGCATTGAGTGTTACATGTATGATTTTGTACTCGCCGGTGACAGATTATATGTGTGCACTCAGTGCAGAGTTCCTGGTGCTCAGAGCATGAGTCCAGTCTCTGTAGGCTAAAGTGGCAGACTTGGAGTTGAGGCAGACAGAGAGATACATCGATGAGACCTTCAGGAACATAGTAGCCAAGTCCCAAAATTAGTCTGGCAGCTGCAGTACTGCCTTGGATCAAAAGGTCTCCAAGTTGGAGATCATCATACCAGTATAGCAGGAAGTGATCCTATAGCAAGGACCTGCTCTCCAGGTGAAATATTGTCCTTTTGTACTGCTCAGGAGAGAAGGGTTAGGCTGGCCATCATAGCTGGTGATTCAATTATTAGAAATGTAGATAGCAGGGTGGCTGGTGGATGTGAGGACTGCTTGGTAACTTGCCTGCCTAGTGCGAAGGTGGAAGACTTCATGCATCACCTAGAGAGGATTATAGGTAGTGCTGGGGAGGAGTCAGCTGGTACATGTGGGCACCAATGACACAGGAAAATGAGGGAGAGAGGTTCTGGAAGCCAAATTTAGGATTTTAGATAGAAATTTTAGGATTTTAGATAGAAAGCTGAAATCCAGAACCTCCAGAGTGGCAATCTCTGAAATGCTTCCTGTTCCACACGCAGGTCCCCAGAGGAAGGCAGAGCTCCAGAGTTTCAATGCATAGATGAAATGATGGTGCAGGGAAGAGGGATTCAGTTTTGAAAGGAGCTGGGAAAACATTTGGGCAAGGGAGAGACTTTTCTGAAAGGATAGGCTCCACTTTAACCAGAGGAGAATGAAGTTGCTGGCACTAACTTTTAAAAAGGAGATAGAGCAGCTTTTAAACTAGAACAAGGGGGAAAGCCGACAGTCACTCAGCAGTACATGGTTCAGAGGAATGTATCTTTGAAGGATACTAATGAAACAGGAGAGTTAGGCATCCCAACAGAGAGGTTCCAATAAAAGCAAACGTAGTCCATGTGCCTATATGTAAAAAATCACTTGAGCTAAAGGTTTTTAAACAACTTAAAAGCAGGCTGTTAATACAAACAAAATCACACTTTGAAATGTCTGTATGCCAATGCTAGAAGTCTAAGAAGTAAGATGGGAGAGTTAGAGAGTATAGCAGCAAATGATGAGATTGACATAATTGGCATCACAGAGACTTGGTGGAAGGAGGATAACCAGTGGGACAATTCTGGGTACAAATTATATCACAGTGATAGGGAGGATCAACTTGGTGGGGGAGTGGCACTTTATGTCTGGGAGGGTATAGAGTCCAACAGGATAAAGATCATACAAGAGACTAAATGCTCAGTAGAATCTTTATGGGTAGAAATCCCATGTGTGTTGGGTAAGAGTACCATGATAGTAATATACTACTATCCACCTGGATAAAATGGTCAGACAGATGATGAAATGTTAAGAGAAATCAGGGAAGCTAACCAATTTGGCAGTGCAGTAATAATGGAAGATTTCAATTACCAGAAAATTAATATCAAGGAGAGTCAATATGGTAACCCAAATAGTAAACTAAACATGAAGAAGACAGCAGAGACTTTGAGTCCATTTTGAAACGCAAAGATTCTTGTGATAACATCTTCATATGCCCCTGAGGAAGCAGTTACCACGAAACACCAGCCGTGTAGGGCTGTGTTTATTATTTTGACAAAGAGACTGCTGGCTATATTCCTCTTATGGACGAGAATTGATGGTTTATTACAATTTTAATGAAAAGATACAAATATACAAAAAAAATGTTTTTGAAGTAAATACAATTTTTGACAATGATGGTGAATGATTGAAAAGACCGGTAGGGTTTTCTTTGCTATAAACTACAACGACAGGCTTGCTGACACCGACATTTAGACTTTTGTTTACATGTATATTTTTGGTTCCCCTTTTTTTGTTTAGATTTCAATTACCCCAAAATTGACTGGGTAAATGTAGTATCAGGACATGCTATAGACATAAAGTTCCTGGGACAATAAGTAAATCTACAGCTCTAACACTAAATTTTCAAAAGGGAAACCTTGATAAAATGAGGAAAATAGAAAAAAATCTGAAAGGTGCAGCTAGAAAGGTTAAAAGTGTTCAACAGGCATGGACATTGTTTAAAAATGCAATCCTAGATGTGCAGTCCTGATGTATTTCACGTATTAAGAAAGGTGGAAGGAAGGCAAAATGATTACCGGCATGTTAAAAGTTGAGGAGAAAGAGGCTATTTTTTATTTTAGCCAAAAACACATCCTTCAAAAATTGGAAGAAGGATCCATCTGAAGAAAGCATAAGCATTGTGAAGTTAAGTGTAAAAAATTCATAAGACAGGCGAAGAGAAAATTTGAAATGAAGTTGGCCATAGAGGCAAAAACTCATAATAAAATCTTTTTTAAATATATCCAAAGCAAGAAACCTGTGAGGGAGTCGGTTGGACCATTAGATGGCTGAGGGACTAAAGGGGCTCTTAGGGAAGATAAGGCCATTGCAGAAAGACTAAATGAATTATTTGCTTCTGTGTTTACTAATGAGGATGCTGGGGAGATACCAGTTCCGGAAATGGTTTTCAAGGGTGAAGGGTCAGATGAACTGAACCAAATCACTGTGAATCTGGAAGATATAGTAGGCCAGATTGACAAACTAAAGAGTAGCAAATCACCTGGACCAATCGATATGCATCCTAGGGTTCTGAAGGAAATAAAAAATGAAATTTCAGATCTATTAGTTAAAATTTTTAACCTATCATTAAAATCATCCATTGTACTTTTTTTATTTTATTTTATTTATTATTTTTACTATACCGGCTTTCATGATAAGGATCACATCAAACCGGTTTACAATTAACAAAGTGTGCAAGATAAGAGATAACTCAAACAACTGTAACAAGATTATTGTAAGGATAGTGACAGTTACAATAAAACAGGGAAATAAATAACTGGGAATTGGTTGTGAGAAGAGGGGGGATTTAACTTGAAGACTGGAGGCTGGCCAATGTAACACCAACATTTAAAAATGGTTCCAGGGGCGATCTGGGAAACTATAGACCAGTGAGCATGACTTCAGTGCCGGGAAAAATATTAGAAAATATTCTAAAGATCAAAATCACAGAGTATATAGAAAGACATGGTTTAATGGAACACAGTCAACATGGATTTACCCAAGGGAAGTCTTGCCTCACAAATATGCTTCATTTTTTTGAAGGATTAATAAACCTGTGAATAAAGGTAAACCAGTAGATGTGGTGTATTTGGATTTTCAGAAGGCATTTGACAAAGTCCCTCATGAGAGGCTTCTAAGAAAACTAAAAAGGATAGGAGGAGATGTCCTTTCGTATTTTACAAACTGATTAAAAGTGGATGGAACAGCTCCCCTATGAGGAAAGACTAAAGAGGTTAGGACTGTTCAGCTTGGAGAAGAGAAGCCTGAGGGGGGCTATGAGGTGTTTAAAATAATGAGAGGTCTAGAACAGGTAAATGTGAATCAGTTATTTACTCTTTCGGATAATAAAAGGACTAGGGGGCACTCCATAAACTTAGCATTTAGCACATTTAGAACTAATTGGACAAAGTTCTTTTTCACTCAAAGCACAATTAAACTCTGGAATTTGTTGCCAGAGGATGTGGTTAGTGCAGTTAGTGTAGCTGGGTTTGAAAAAGGTTTGGATAAGTTCTTGGAGGAGAAGTCTATTACCTGATATTAATCAAGTTGTCTTAGAAAATAGGTTCTGCTATTACTAACATCAGTAGCATGGGATAGACTTAGCTTTGGGTACTTGCCAGGTACGTATGATGAGTGAGATTATCAAATTTGTAGATGATACAAAATTATTCAGAGTAGTTAAATCACAAGCGGATTGTAATAAATTGCAGGGGGACCTTGTGAGACTGGAAGACTGGGTATCCAAATGTTAGATAAAATTTAATGTGGACAAGTATAAGGTGTTGCATATAGGGAAAATAATCCTTGCTGTAGTTACACGATGTTAGGTTCCAAATTAGGAGCTACCACACAGGAAAAATATCTAGGCATCATAGTGGATAATACTTTGAAATTGTCGGCTCAGTGTGCTTCAGCAGTGAAAAAAGCAAACAGAATTTTAGGAATTATTAAGAAGGGAATAGTTAACAAAATGGAAAATGTCATATTGCCTCTATATCGCTCCATGGTGAGACCACACCTTGAATACTATGTACAATTCTGGTCGCCGCATCTCAAAAAAAGATATAGTTGTGATGGAGAAGGTACAGAGAAGGGTGACCAAAATGATAAAGTTGATGGAACAGCTCCCCTATGAGAAAAGGCTGAAGAGGTTAGGGCTGTTCAGCCTGGAGAAGAGACAACTGAGGGGGGATTTGATAGAGGTCTTTAAAATCATGAGAGGTCTTCAATGAGTAGATGTGAATTGGTTGTTTACACTTTCAGATAATAGAAGGACTAGAAGGCATTCCATGAAGTTAGCAAGTAGCACATTTAAGACTAATCGGAGAAAATTCTTTTTCACTCAGCGCACAGTTAAGCTCTGGAATTTGTTGCCAGAGGATGTGGTTAGTGCAGTTAGTGTAGCTGGGTTTAAAAAAGGTTTGGATAAGTTCTTGGAGGAGAAGTCCATTACCTGCGATTAATCAAGTTGACTTAGCCATTGCTATTACTAGCATTAGGAGCATAGGATAGACTTAGTTTTTGGGAACTTGCCAGGTTCTTGTGGCCTGGTTTGGCCTCTGTTGGAAACAGAATGCTGGGCTTCATGCACCCTTGATTTGACCCAGCATGGCAATTTCTTATGTTCTTATGTTCTTAAAATAAGCTTTTAGAAAATTAGTCCAGGTGGTTGTACACATAACAGTATTTGTGGAAGCAATTTCACACGTGCTTTTCCATTTCCTGAAAAGAGGCATGCCCAAGGGTAGAATTGGGGCAGGGGAATCATTTGCATATGCATTTTTGTTTTTTGAACATATGCTCATAAATATTCACAAGAACATTTATCCCTTCTCCTTAACAAATGTACGTCCAGTCCTGCTAATTTTCAAAGTGGACTTATGCGTATAAATCTATAGTGTACATTTGGCTGAAGTCCATGTATAAATGCAAATTTCACTCCTTAGCGCACAGTTATAAAATAGTGCTCATAGAAAATCAAGGATGAGAATGTGTAAGGAACAGGTTATTTATTGTTCATCAGCTTATATCTATTCTATAGCAACTTCTATTATTCTATTATTGATTACAAAATTCAAGGCAAAATAGTTTTATCAGAGATAAGTCTTGTCAGATGAACCAGATTGATTTCTTGGATTGGGTGATCACAGAGCTGAACTGGGAAGAGCAAAGAGCATGGCATATTATGTAGTTGGATTTCAATAAGGCCTTTGTCAGAGTTCTTCTCATTCAACTGCCAAAAAGCTCTTTAAGATCACTACCAGTGGTTCAAAACTCAGCAGCCAGACTGCAGACCAGCACCAGCTGAAGTGAATATATTACACCAATTCTAAGCTCATTCCGCTGGCTGCCTGTTTTACAATGAATCAAATGTACAGTCTTGATGTTGATTCATAAGGCATTAAGTCATAATGTTCCAGTATGTATTAGTAAGCTGCTAAATTGTATTGACTTTCTTGATCTGTTAGATCACTGGTCTGCAACTTACTAGATGTTTCCTTACCAAGATTATTTCATCTTTATGAAATATGTGAACAGACGTTCTCAATTGTTGGCTCAATGATGTGAAATTCTCTCACAGATGACCTGCACAATGAGCCTTGTTTTCTTTCATCCAAAAAGAAATTGAAGACTTTTTTGTATAAACATACTTATAAATAATCAATGGCCAATATGTTGCAGTTTTTTTTATTGTGGTATTTCCTACCTTAATTTGTCTCTTTCTTCTGATTTAATTTTTGTAGAACATTTCATTGTAGTATAATTTTACGTTATTCTGTGCTATTTTGATGTTATTGTGATTGGATTATGATATCTGTGCTTTTTACCTGACTATTACTTTTAGATGGAACAAGTAATAAATACTTGCAATATATAAATAAATTGAGCACCCTTGGTATGGGCCCCAAAGTATCCGAATTGTTTAAAAACTGGATGAGTGGAAGGAAACAAAGAGTAATGGTAAAATGAGTTCATCAAAGGAGAGGACTATTCCTAATGGTTTGCCACAGGGATCAGTCCTTGGACCAGTTCTTTCTACCTCGTCCTAGGCCCCACTTAAGACCCTGACTTGGGTTAGGGCCTAGGTCTCATTTGCAGATCTCCCCCAGATTAGGTAAGTAGGAGCTGGCATTTTTCCTGTTTTGAGGGATGAGTGGGGGACATGGGAGATCTTGATTCTTTTTTTTCTTTTCTGTTTTTTCTTGTTTTTTTCAATGTTTATTTTTTTTAAATTAAAGATATGAAATAAAATTAAAGAAAATGAAATGTGTGAGTAAAAAGCCTCCCAAAAAGGAAACAAAAAACATAAGAACATAAGGCTTGCCATACTGGGTCAGACCAAGGGTCCTTCAAACCCAGTATCCTATTTCCAACAGTGGCCAAGCCACGTCGCAAGTACCCAGCAGGATCCTAAGGGGTATATAAATTTCAAGCTGCTTATCCCAAGAATAAGCAGTGGATTTCTGCAACTCTCCTTTAATAATGTTAATGGACTTTTCCTCCAGGAACCTGTCCAAACCTTTTTTAAACACAGCTATACTAATAGCTTTCACCATATCCTCTGGCAATGAATTCCAGAGCTTAATTATGTGATGAGTAAAAACATATTTTCTCTTATCAGTTTTAAATGTATTACCCAGTAACTTCATTGTGTGTCCCTTTGTCTTTGTATTTTTTGAAGGGATAAACAACTGATTAACATGTACTTGTTCCATTCCACTCATGATTTTAAAGACCTCTATCATATATCCCCTCAGCCTTCTCTTCTCCAAGCTGAAGAGTCCTAACCTCTTTAGTCTTTTTTCAAAGGGGAATTGTTCCATCCCCTTTATCATCTTGGTCACCCTTCTCTGTACCTTTTCTAATTCTGCTATATCTTTCTTGAGATGTAGTTACCAGAACTGAACACAATACTCAAGATGAAGTCGCACCATGGAGCGATACAGAGGCATTATGATACTCTCTGTTTTATTCTCCATTCCTGTCCTAGTAATCCCTAGCATTCTATTTGCTTTCTTGGCTGTTGCTGCACACTGAGCAAAAGATTTCAGTGAAACACAGTTTTCCCCCTTCCCATCCCTATTAGTAGATAGTAGGGGTGTGCATTCGGATTGACCGCATTAGTAAAACGCAACTCATATTTTTTTTTTACTTAAAAAATTGATTCGACATAAACGATCGGATTTCCCACATATCGAACATAGATATGTTCGATATGTGGGAAATCGCGATTGTTGAACCAAAATAAAAATATAAACCCCCCTCACCCTCCTTAATCCCCCCCCCCGACTTACCACAACTCCCTGGTGATGGAGCGAGGAGTGAGGACGCCATTTCTGCAATCCTTGGCGAGAAGCATGTGACGTCGGCGGCATGTCGAGTGACGCCGGCGTCACGTGATTCCCGGCTCGTTCGCGCCGGACGGCTCGTTCGGCCCAAAAAGAACTTTTGGCCAGCTTGGGGGGGCCTCCTGACCCCCCCAAGCTGGCCAAAAGTTCTTTTTGGGCCGAACGAGCCGTCCGGCGCAAACGAGCCGGGAATCACGTGACGCCGACGTCATGTGATTCCCGGCAAGTTTGCGCCGGACGGCTCGTTCTGCCCAAAAAGAACTTTTGGCCAGCTTGAGGGGGTCAGGAGGCCCCCCCAAGCTGGCCAAAAGTTCTTTTTGGGCCGAACGAGCCGTCCGGCGCGAACTTGCCGGGAATCACGTGACGTCGCGTCTGAGTGACGCGGCGCCACGTGATTCCCGGCTCGTTCGCGCCGGACGGCTCGTTCGGCCCAAAAAGAACTTTTGGCCAGCTTGGGGGGGTCAGGAGGCCCCCCCAAGCTGGCCAAAAGTTCTTTTTGGGCCGAACGAGCCGTCCGGCGCGAACGAGCCGGGAATCACGTGACGCCGCGTCACTCGACGTGCCACCGACGTCACATGCTTCTCGCCAAGGATTGCAGAAATGACGTCCTCACTCCTCGCTCGATCACCAGGGAGTTGTGGTAAGTCTGGGGGGGGGGATTAAGGAGGGTGAGGGGGTTTAAATTTTTTTTTTGCACATATGTACATATACCCAACTCATTGGATTTTTTTTATGTCCATATTGGCCGCAAGTGGGACCCCCTTTCGGACATAAAAAATATGAACATAAAATTTTGCTCTGCACATCCCTAGTAGATAGGCTGTAATATGGTCTTTTTCTGCTATCACATTTCTGTGTAATAAATTATAAAAAGAAGCACAAAGATAATTCTTAATGTTAAAACATGTTTTTGCAATTCATGGTTGTATTTAGAGAAGGTAATTTTCAAAGGGGTTTTCAAGAGTAAAACAGTTTTACCTGTATAAATCAGCTCTCTGAAAATGGCCTAACTTGTATGCAGATAAAAGCATGCACATTGATCTATAAGGTCTGTACTTTTATCTGTTTTGTTGTGGAGATTTTCTCAGGGTGAGAAAGAAAGCTATGTTTGTTGTTTTTGTTGGCAAAAAGTATCTGCAGAAAAAGCAGGTGCAAATCTTTGTGGGTATATTTTCAAAGGAAATGTATGTGCATATTTTTAATTTAAGAATTGGTACAGAGAATGTTGGTATAAGGAGCCCACGGACTTTGCAGCTATTTGACTAATATGAAAACTGCCTCCTGACAGTCTAAATTTGTGTCTAAGCGTATTTGCACATAAAACTTTGGGCAGATTTTCAAACATTATTAAGTGCCTAATTCACTAACAGGTAGTTTTAAAAAATGTTCTGTGTGCAAAAACACCCACATATGCGCATAAGTGGGCTGTGTGTGAGCTACGTGCATTTTAAATAGCCGAGAGGGGCGTGTGTACATAAATGTATGCACACCCAGAAAAAGTAGGTGGGTCATTCAAGCACTGACCCTTGTAACCCCTAATTTTCCTGAGCCAGCACAGCTCTTCAGTAGGCATAGAAATCCAGGGAAGGGGAAGGGGTCTCTTCCCCTTCCCCTTCCCTGGATTTCTTAGCTGGGTGTCTCTTGAGAGAGAGAGAGAAAGAAACTCTTTTTATGAGGCTCAGCCTGAGACTCAATATGTGGACCATTATAAGGGGGCACTTTGAATCGGGGTGAGTTTTCGGGAGGTGGATTGGGGTTTGTGGGGTGGTGTTACAGAAACATGCAGAGGTATTCATTGTAAAATTGACATCATTAAAGAATTTTAGACCTCATAAGTGATGAAAAGGAGTTGATTTGTACAATGTAGCTAGCAGAGACTGCAGTGTACAAAGCAACTCCTCTTGTTAGAGTTTTCATTGTTTCTTTTCAAAAGAAAAATCAAATAAAATGGGGCCTGACTAACCGCTAACTGCTTCCACAGGATTAGGGTCCTCCATGGGCCTATCTACTCCTCCCCAGCCCCACCAATGACCTTGGGCTGGAGAAAGGGGTTCTACAGGTTGGGCTAAGCCAAGCCCAGGCAGAATCTCTCTGGGCTCCTTGGCTTCAATCCCTGAACCCCCACAAAGAAACTGGGGCCTTCCCTGGACCCAACTTACCTCTTCATGGGAGTCTTTCTTTTAGAAAGGGGCAAGTGTGATCCCCAGACACTCCTGCACCACCTGCTTCCTCTTTAAAACTGGGGCAAGTTGGCCCTAAGAATGGTGCAAAGTTTGATGTCAACAAAATGGTGGTGGTCTCAGGGCTGGTTGTTGCCATTTTTTTGTATAGCAGTACAAGTATATAAAGAGTGTGGGGGCATTTTTTTACAATTATTTAACATTTTTAAAAAATTTATAATGAATTAAAATATCCAAAAAATTTTGGCCAAGTCTATTTTTCATTCATTCCCTCCAGAACAAACCAACAAGAGATTTTTTTTATTCTGAAAATCCATTTTTTGAAAAATGAACGCACATCCCTATTATTAGATTGGATAAATAGTTAAATGTAAAATATAGGCTACTTTGAAGTCTCACAGAAAGAACATTAGCTCTATTGTGTCTAACTTGAAAATGTGCTCCCAACACAATTTCTTAGCTGGGTGTCTAAACAGAAGCACATAGAAAATGGCTTTTGAAGATGCTTTAGATTCCTAAGAATATAAGAACATAAGAAATTGCCATGCTGGGTCAGACCAAGGGTCCATCAAGCCCAGCATCCTGTTTCCAACAGAGGCCAAACCAGGCCACAACAACCTGGCAATTACCCAAACACTAAGAAGATCCCATGCTATTGATGTAATTAATAGCAGTGGCTATTCCCTAAGTAAACTTGATTAATTGTCATTAATGGACTTCTCCTCCAAGAACTTATTCAAACCTTTTTTGAACGCAGCTACACTAACTGCACTAAGCACATCCTATGGCAACAAATTCCAGAGCTTTATTGTGCGTTGAGTGAAAAAGAATTTTCTCCGATTAGTCTTAAATGTGCTACTTGCTAACTTAATGGAGTGCCCCCTAGTCCTTCTATTATTCGAAAGTGTAAATAACCGAGTCACATCTACTCATTCAAGACCTCTCAGTACCTTAAAGACCTCTATCACATCCCCCCTCAGTTGTCTCTTTTCCAAGTTGAACAGTCCTAACCTCTTCAGCCTTTCCTCATAGGGGAACTGTTCCATCCCCTTTATCATTTTGGTTGCCCTTCTCTGTACCTTCTCCATCACAACTATATCTTTTTTGAGATGCAGCGACCAGAATTGTAAACAGTATTCAAGGTGCGGTCTCACCATGGAGTGATATAGAGGCATTATGACATTTTCCATTTTATTAACCATTCCCTTCTTAATAATTCCTATCATTCTGTTTTCTTTTTTTGACTGCTGCAGCACACTGAGCTGACAATTTTAAAGTATTATCCACTATGATGCCTAGATCTTTTTCCTGGGTGGTAGCTCCTAATATGGAACCTAACATCGTGTAACTACAGCAAGGGTTATTTTTCCCTATATGCAACACCTTGTACTTGTCCACATTAAATTTCATCTGCCATTTGGATGCCCAATCTTCCAGTCTTGCAAGGTCCTCCTGTAATGTATCACAGTCCGCTTGTGATTTAACTACACTGAATAATTTTGTTTCATCCTCAAATTTGATAACCTCACTCGTCGTATTCCTTTCCAGATCATTTATATATATATTGAAAAGCACCGGTCCAAGTACAGATCCTTGAGGCACTCCACTGTTTACCCTTTTCCACTGAGAAAATTGACCATTTAATCCTACTCTCTGTTTCCTGTCTTTTAACCAGCTTGTAATCCACAAAAGGACATCGCCTCCTATCCCATGACTTTTTAGTTTTCGTAGAAGCCTCTCATGATGGACTTTGTCAAACACTTTCTGAAAATCCAAATACACTACATCTACCGGTTCACCTTTATCCACTTGTTTATTAACCCCTTCAAAAAAATGAAGCAGATATGTTAGGCAAGACTTCTCTTGGGTAAATCCATGTTGATTGTGTTCCATTAAACCATGTCTTTCTATATGCTCTTCGATTTTGATCTTGAGAATAGTTTCCACTATTTTTCCCGGAACTGAAGTCAGGCTCACTGGTCTATAGTTACCCGGATCCTAGCTTTAAAATGTATGTATTTAAGCCTGCAAGTTTGGTGCTTCATTTCCAATGAAGCTTTTAAAAATGTAGCCAAATGAGCTTAATAAGAGGTTTCACAAATTGAAAACATGTATATTGACTTCCTGGGAAAACTCTAGATGTTGTGGTGAATAGGACAGAATAAAATTAAAAAATATAGAATGCACTCTCTGACAAAGTTGTTCATTATGAATCTCTCTTCCTGTTTTTATAGATTATGCTTCATGAAATGGCAAATAGAAATGAAACCTCTGTGACCAGCTTTATTCTGCTTGGCTTGGTGCCTGTTCGGGAGCAACGCATTGTCCTCTTCGTGACATTTCTGATCATGTACCTCATCACCTTATTGGGAAATGGAGCTATCATCTCTGTGATCCGTATTGATGCTCGTCTCCATACCCCCATGTACTTTTTCCTCAGCATCCTGTCCTCAGTGGACATCTGTTTTATATCAGTCACTGTTCCAAACTTGCTGCGAAACCTGCTCTCTGAGAACAAAAGTATCTCCTTCGCTGGCTGCCTAACTCAGGTGTACTTCTTAATTTTTATTGTCGGAGCAGAGTGTTTCCTTCTAGCGGCGATGGCCTATGACCGCTATGTGGCTATCTGTTATCCTTTGCGGTATACACTGGTGATGAATTCGAGGCTGTGTCACTGGTTAGTGACTGGGTCCTTTGTTGGGGGTGGTCTTAAGGCTCTTTTACACACTCTTATGCTACTTAGGTTATCTTTCTGTGGCTTCAACATTATTAACCATTTCTTTTGTGATCTTACTGGACTCTATAAGCTTTCATGCACTGATACCTCCCTTAATGAACTTATGATCTTTATTGAGGGACCTTTCTCTCTAATGCTGCCCTTTGTAATAATAGTGTTATCTTACTGTCGCATTATCACAGCTATTCTGAAGATGTCATCTGCGGAGGGGAGGCACAAAGCCTTCTCCACCTGCTCCTCCCATCTCACCGTTGTAACTTTATTGTATGGGTCTATTATTGTTATGTATGTGCGGCCATCTTCAGCATATTCCCCAGAGAAGGACAGGGTTGTTGCAGTGGTGTACACTGTACTGACTCCCATGTTAAACCCATTTATTTATAGCCTGAGGAACAATGAAATGAAGGATGCACTGAGGAGAACAATGTTGAGAAAACGTGGTCCTCAGAGCATGTAGAAACAATTATGATGTAAGAAGTTGGACAGTCTTCTCTTTCACTGTTAATGCTGTTTGTTGCAAAACTGTTCAAGCAAGGCAGTGAAAGCAAACTAATAGTGAGATTTATGAAAATGCAATAGTGCTATAATATGTGTTAAACAGCAAATATCATGTGCTAAAGGTCATATATCATGAGGTATAGCCCTATCAGAACATGCCATACTGGGTCAGACCAACGGTCCATCAAGCCCAACGTCCTGTTTCCAACAGTGGCCAAACCAGGCTACAAGTACCTGGAAAGTACCCACTGCGAAGATCCCATGCTACTGATGCCAGTAATAGCAGAGGCTATTTACTAAGTCAGCTTCATTAAAAGCAGTTAATGGACTTCTCCTCCAAGAACTTATCCAAACCTTTTATTTTTAATTTAAATTTTATTAAAGTTTTCATATGCAGTACAAATCCAGACTGTTGTACATTATACCATAAGAATGAATAAACATGTATTAAACAGTATCCAAACATTAGCAATATTGTCCATTCTATTTTGCCAAGAGCATAGTGCTGCTGGATGGAACCTCATCCACTTATTCCCAATCCCCCCCCCCTCCCTTTTCCCGCTTGTATGTCTTGCTGTCTTCCATCTTGCGGTACTGGTGCCAATAACAGTCATTCCATTCCATCGATGCCGTAGGCATTCACAGGCATTCGCTAGTGTCAGTTGGTTGGTTGTCACTCAATATACTAAAGGTTGACTTACAAACGGCGCTACCATATGATACATCATAAAAGACAATTAAAATCATATCTCCTTCTCCTAGTAATGTGAAAATCCTGAGCCCCATGGTACCCCATTAAGCTAAGGGAAGGTACATCTCATAGATTACTGGGGCTAGCATTTCCAAGCCTGTAATTACTCATTCACTAAGCGGACTCCATACCCGCATATGTGAGGCTACTCTGTCGTGTTGCACCGCTGTCAAAAAATCTAAACATCGAAAGGTTTGTAATTTGGCTTCCACCTCCTGCAATGTAGGTATCTTTGCAGATTTCCAGTACTGGGCTATCGTTGTACGTGAGGCTAGCAATATATACATACATAGCTTCTGTTGGTGTTTATCTAATTCTCCTATTGGAGTGTTCAGTAATGCTGATAATGGAGTCAGAATTAGGGTGACCTGAAAAAGTTGGTTCATCCACTGTGTAATAGATTTCCAAAACACTGCTATCGGTAGGCATTCCCACCATATATGAAAGAAAGAACCACTAGAGACGCACTCCCTCCAACACTTAGAAGATGTTGCGGGGTATATTCTATAATACACCTCGAAAAGTTTCACCCAATCATCTTGCCTAGCTGACACATAGACTCTGAGAAAGCTCTCTAGGATCTGATTAACTCTCTCTATCTGGCTATTCAACCAAGGGTGATAAGCAGAGGAAAATTCTAGTGTCACTTCCAACTGTTTGCAGTGGACTTGCCAAAATCTTGAAGTAAACTGAACTACGTGGTTGCTAATGATGTGTTCAGGTAGTCCATGTAGCCGGAATATATGCTGTAAAAATTGGTGGAAGAGATCCAGGGCTATGGGTAAAAGACTTCGAGAGAAATGAAATGGGACATCATGGAAAACCAGTCCATGACTACCTAGATAACAGTGTGCCTCAAAAAGGGGGATAATTCCAAAAGAAAATCCAGAGATGTTATGCTCAGGCTGTGAACCCTTGGACCGACGGGAGGATGGTATACCTTAGGAAAAGATCCGTAGGTTCTCCCGTCGGGTGGCGAGGCAGAGCAGGAGACGTGACCAGCTGACCCTTAACACTGGAGACTGAGGCGACTGTGGAGGCGGATGCAGAGACGAGAAGAGAGGAGCTTTGTCTTCGCCACTGGAAGTCTGTGGTCCCCCGTAGGGACCCAGACTGCTGGGACTTAGGTGGACCTTTGAGAGGTCAAGGAACTCGGGGCAAGGGCTGACTGGATCTTCACCCCTGGAGACCTGCGGTCCCCCCGGGAGGAGCCCGTAGGGACCTGGGCCACTGGGACTTAGGCGGGCCCTTGAAGACAACGGTCAAGAAGGAGTCCAAGGTCCAGTGCCAGAGGGAAGTCGCTTACCAGTCTGAGGTCACACACCGAGGAATCACCGCTTGCCAGTCCGAAGTCACACACCAGAGAATCTCTGCTCTGGCTGATAGGGACCACCTGCATCAGGTCCCTTTAAATCAGCCAAGAAGGCGCGGCCTCATACCTCATTCCGTGGAGGAAAACGCTGCTGGACGCCGTGAGGGGGGAGCAGGACGGCTCCCCCTGTGGTGAGCAGCACGGGGACCCGTGCCGGAGCAATGGGCCTCAAATCGTGACCTTCTCCCGGGACTCCCACGGCGGTTCGCCATCTCAGGCAAGGTAGGGGGATCGTGGTCATGACCTAGCATGGCTGCGGAACACAACAAGAGATACATGAGTCCAGGGATTCTGGTGCATCGGTAGGGGATGAAGTAAACTCTCTGGTCATTGGTGGGTGATTTTATTTTGCACATAGGTTGTTCAAGAAGAGATGTAAGTATGCACTTCTTTGACCAAGTTGGACCACCATTAGTTTCTGGAGATGTTTCTGTCTTACATATTCCCTGGTTGCCAGCCAAATTAGAGTCATGGGTGATTTCATGACTCTCTGTCGGAGATGCTTAGGCATAGCTTCTTTCCAGTGGGGATTCCAGGCAGTGCAATGGGGTGACAGTGATGATCTTGGCTAGTTTAATAAGATGCTGAGGGGTATTAAAGAAGTATTTAGGGTCAAAGGATCTGGTCATGGCATCTGCTTTAACGTTTTCTCTGCTGGGCAATCATTTAGGAAAATGTCAAACTTGGTGAAGAATAGAGACCATCTGGTCTGTTGAGAGCTGAGCCTTCTGGCGATTTGAAGATATAGTAAGTTTTTATGATCTGTGAAGATGATAAGGGGGTGTAGGGCAACTTCCAGTAGATGACATCACTCTTCCAGTGCTTATTTAATGGTAAGGAGTTCATGATCACCTATGCCATAATTTTTGCTGGAGAAAATTTTCTAGAGAAAAAAAAGCAGGGCAACAATTTGCTGCTGGGAGAAAACTGAGAAAGATGGTCCACACACCCAGTGAGCAGGCATTGACTTCCAGAAAGAAGGACTGCATGGAGTCTGGTCTTTGAAGCACTTGCGCAGAGAGGAAAGCCTCTTTTAGATGGGCAAATGCTTGGATTGTTTTGGGTGGCCAGTCCTTGGCACTCGCCCCTCTTTTAGAAAGCACAGTAATGGAGGCAATAAGAGTGAATAGTGATAAATTGTCTGTAATAGTTGGTGAATCCTGGAAATCGCTGAGTTGCTTTGATGGCCATTGGTCATGGTAAATACATAATTGAGGATCATTTAAATGGGTCCATTTGCAGGCCTTGCTTAGCTGACACATTACATAGTCCAAGAATGGGAGTTCTGACATTTCTTAAATTTGGCATAAAGAGTATGTTCTGTTAACCACAGAAGGACAATCTTGACATGGATTTGGTAAGCATGGAGATGAGTGAGTAGATCAGAATTTCATTCTACTATGATACAAATATACAGTAAGTCTCTGAATATGTCATTGGCAAAACTTTGAAAAACCACAGGGGCACTAAAGAGGCTGAAGGGCAACACTGGGTACTTGTAGTGGCCATTCTGGATGTTAAAAGCAATTTTCCATTTATCACCTTCAAACAATAGTATGAGGTTACTGTATATGCCCACCTGTAGATTCAACTTAGTGAAGATAGTAGCTCTTTGACAGCAGTTGAACGATTCTGATATTATGGTAAAGGGGTATTTATTTTTAATGGTAATGGCATTTAAACACCCATAGTAAAAAACATGGGTGTAGAGAACCAAACTTCTTGCCCACTGTGAAGAACAAAGTCTCAAAGGGAGAGGAGAGGAGGATGATCTGATCAACCCTCTTTCAAGGTTCTCCCAGATGTATTCGGACATAGCCATAGTCTCTGGAATGGACAATGGGTAATGCCCAGCATTGGGTTTATGGCACAGTCATAGGGATGATGGGCAAATAAATCCTCTGCCTTGTTTTTTTTAACTGAAAACATGTGCAAAAGTATTGCGTCCATCGGTGCTAGATGGCTTTGCCCATTTGCCTCACCTTATTCACGGCTCCTCCCACTTACCTAGGAAAGATGGCTACCGCCGCATCTACAAGCCGACCTCTCCGGCATCCCAGGAACAGCTATGGTGCTGCCTCCCGCCATGCTCCTCCCAGGTACTTACTAGGGTGTGCATGCATGCATCATCCACGTCTTTATGCAACACTTGGCGAGAACCTCGGGGGCGTTCCCCCTTACTGACGTCACTCCTTCCGGATATGTAATATCTACTATTTTGCTAGCTCATTGAGTTAGCAAGGACTTGATTCCGGATACATTCAGTTCCTGTCTACACTACTCTGCCACTTCCGTGCTGCTACTGGAAGCTCTCCCTCTGCCCTTCGGGGTAACTGCTAACCTGGGTACCCGCTCCTCGGGGGCCATCTGCTTTATTTCAGGTGCCTTACAGGGAACAGGTACTCGCTCCTCGAGGGCCTGCTCTCCCTGCCTCGGTGTCTGCATTTATTTCTAAAACTTAGTAGAATCGCCTATCTACAGCAAACACCTAGGGGTAGATTTTCAAACCGCGCGATTTGGCGTACTTTTGCTGGCGCATCAGGCGCAAGCAAAAGTACGCGGGATTTTAGTAGATACGCGCGTATCCGCGAGTATCCGCTAAAATCCTGGATCGGCGCGTGCAAGGCTATCGATTCTGTATAGCCGGCGCGCGCCAAGCCGTGCAGCCTACCCCCGTTCCTTCCGAGGCCGCTCCGAAATCGGAGCGGCCGCGGAGGGAATCCTCTAACACCCTCCCCTCACCTTCCCCTCCCTTCCTCTACCTAACCCCCCCCCCCCGGCCCGTCTAAAACCCCTCCTTACCTTTGTCGGGGGATTTACGCCTCCCTCTGGGAGGCATAAATCCCCGCGCGCCAGCGGGGCCGCTAGCGCGCCGGGACGCAACCTGGGGGCGGGTCCGGAGGGCGCGTCCACGCCCCCGGACCGCCCCGGGCCGTAACCACGCCCCGGCCCCGCCCCCAAAACGCTGCCGACATGCCCCCTAAACGCCGCGCGGCTCGGGCCCGCCCCCGACACGCCCCCCCTCGCCAAACCCCGGGACTTACGCGAGTCCCGGGGTCTGCGCGCGCCGGTAGGCCTATTGAACATAGGCCTACCGGCGCGCAGGGCCCTGCTCACCTAAATCCGCCCGGATTTGGGCGGATTTAGGCGAGCAGGGCTCTTAAAATCCACCCCCTAGTGAGTACAATAACTCTCAGTATATCTCATCCACAGTACTTCCTTGCCGGGAAACCTGCTTTTGAACCTCCCAATACCAACGGGGTGAGAAGGGCTCCCTCTGCCGAGGTCCCTGAGACTGCAACTCCAGACTGCCTCACTACTGCTACTTCTGGTGGCACTCTTCAAAGCTGTTTAATAAAGAACTAACTGTGTTTGTGCGTTCTGAGTCTAGCCTAGTGCTGTGGCTCCTCATGGGGCTCCTCCCTGTGGGCATGGTCATTTGCCACAGTACCCAAGGATCCACCCAAACACCGCTCATTCATAACAAAAAGCAGCATAAGGCATGGTTAATCCTGGGAGTGTGGAAGGTTCTGCTGAGTCAAGCTTCCTAAGAGGATGTGTGAGGAAGAAGACAAGTTTTAAAACAGTGGGCTCTCCAGGGGAGGATTCCTCTGTTCTAGCAATTCTCAACTGGTCAATGACATTATAGCCAGGGCAGGGTTTACAGACTTCCAGAGCATGAAGAATGAGCTATGTTCTTCATGTAAAAGGTCTAATCTTAGAAGAATAGGTTTCTGTCATGTAGTGAATACTGCCGGGTAATAATTCCCCATAGACAGACGCAATGCAAGCAGGGTTTTTCAGTGGCACTAGAGATATCTGGAACTCCTTCACCAGAGCTTTCTAAATTAAGTTGCTAGCAGTGTTGGAATCCAAAAAGACCTCCAAGAAGAGGATCTTATTTCCATAACTTAATTAGACAGTCAAAATAATTCTTCAAGGAGGAGTGGAATGGGTATTGCCTAGGGCAGGTTCTTCTGCTAACCCTAGGCATGGCTGATTCCTTATTTCTCTGGGCACGAAGCAGTGTAATCACCCTTGCTTACACAGTGTAGGTAGGTGTTGAAATCCGGAAGTGGATCCTTGGGCCGACCCCTGCTGGGAAGTGGTCGGGAGGCAGACACGCACAGCCGTAGATGAACCTTCGCCTGGAAACCCGTGACGCCCCCAGAGGAGCTGTGAACGCCCGGGTCGCTAGGACTTAGGTGGCTTCACCCTGGAAGTCCGAGGTCCCCCCAGGAGGAGCCCGTAGGGACCTGGACCGCTGGGTCTTAGGCGAGGACTGGCGTGGAAGACCCGGACCGGAACTGGAACAGGCGTGAAGGCAGGAGAGAGAGACGCACCGTGAACAAGGCAGGCAGCTGGAGTCTGGAGCGAGAAAACAATCCGTGGTCAAGGCAGGCAGCAGGAATCAGAAGCGAGGAAACAATCCGTGGTCAAGGCAGGCAGCAGGAATCAGAAGCGAGAAGACAATCCGGGATCAAGGCAGGCAACAGGAAACTGGAAACTGGAATGCTGAGACTGACAAGCAGAAACAGGGGCACCTGGAGCAGCAACTAATCCACCGAAGTGAACTCGTTGCAAGGCAAAGTAGGAAGGAGTGAAGGCGACTTAAATTCCCCGCCGGTGCTGACGTCAGAGAGGGGGCGGTTCAGCACATCCGGGTGCTGGACCGTCAAAAGCCGGCCCCTCGCGCGCGCGCGTTCCCCTTCGGGGGCGGAGCCATCTCCCGAGCTCGGCAGCGTCCTCCACGAGGGAGGATCACCGCCATGCGGCCAGGCCGGCCCTGGCTCCCGCGGCTTGCGGCAGACCCCCGGACCCAGCTGAGGAGGTAGGAGCCCGGTCGCTGACGCGGCGACCGCGGCGATAACAGTACCCCCCTTCTTACGCCCCCTCCGCAGAGGCCCTGGCTTTCCGGGATTGTCCATATGAAATTGGTGTAGCAGTGACTTGTCCAAGATGTTCCGAGCCGGCTCCCAAGAATTCTCCTCGGGACCACAACCCTCCCAAGCCAAGAGGTATTCCCAACAACGGCCGTGGAAGCGGGTATCCAGGACTTCCCGTACTCGGTAAGTAGGATCCTCAGAGGAAGAAGATAGTGCATCCGTAGTTGGACGATGGAACCGTGAGAGTATCACAGGCTTCAGCAGGGAAACGTGGGAACACGTTATGTATGCGGAGAGAAGAGGGAAGGCGAAGCCGGTAAGAAACTAGTCCAATACGTTCTGCTATTTGAAAGGGACCGCAGTACCTAGGTGCCAACTTACGAGTTCGGTTAGGCAACTGGAGGTTTCTGGTACTCAACCATACCTTGGTGCCAGGTAGAAACACTGGGGCTGGCCGTCGGTGGCGATTGGCACTCCGTTGGGATTTCTCCGAGGCTGTGACAAGTCTCTGTTGAATTATTCTCCATTGCTGATGGAACTGACGGGCAACAGTCTGAGCGGCTGGCGAAGGAACAGAGATAGGAACAGGTACAGGGGGTCTCGGATGGTGACCAAATACTATCTGGAAGGGGGTTTGTCCAGTAGCTGCATGAGTATGATTGTTGTAGGCGAACTCGGCCCAAGGTAGCAGGGAAACCCAGTTAGTCCCTCTCTCGGAGATGAAACTTCGAAGGAAAGTTTTTAGCGACCGGTTCATGCGTTCAGTTTGTCCATTACTCTGCGGATGGAATGCTGTGGACAAATTCAGTTGCACCCCAAACTTTTTGCAAAGAGCACGCCAGAAACGAGCAGTAAACTGTGGCCCTCTGTCCGATACAATACTCTGCGGGAGACCATGGGGCCGAAAGATGTGCTGTGTGAATAGTAGCGCTAGCTCTGGTGCTGAAGGTAATTTAGGCAGAGGAACGAGATGAATCATTTTTGAGAAGCGGTCCACGGTAACCCATATTACCGAGTTACCCTCAGATACCGGCAAATCCACAACAAAATCCGTGGCGATATGGGACCACGGCTCCGTGGGTATGGGCAGTGGTTGCAGAAGACCCCAGGGTCGGCCATTGAGAGGTTTCTGTCTTGCACAGACCGGGCAGGAATCTACATATAACCGTACATCTTGTCGTATCTTGGGCCACCAATAGTAGCGATTTAGTAGATCGAGAGTCCTCTCTCTTCCGGCGTGACCTCCGGAGAGGGAGTCGTGAGCCCAGACGAGAACTTTTTTGCGATCTCTGCGGGCCACCACTACTTGCCCAAGAGCAGATACAGTGATACTGGCTACCTGGATCCTGGCAGGATCGATGATATGCTGTGGAACCTCTTCTTTTTCTTCCTTTACTTCGCAACGGGACAAGGCATCCGCCCGAACGTTCTTTGAGGCTGGACGATATTTCAAAACGAAATCAAAGCGATTAAAGAAAAGCGACCAACGCGCTTGCCTGGGATTTAGGCGTTGGGCTTGATTCAGGAACTCTAAATTTTTGTGATCCGTGTAAATGGTCACCGGATGAAGAGACCCTTCCAGCCATTGTCTCCATTCTTCCAGCGCCAATTTAATTGCTAGTAATTCCTTGTCCCCTATCCCGTAGTTGCCCTCAGCTGGAGAGAACTTCTTGGAAAAGTAGGAGCAGGGTAGGAGATGACCGGCACTAGAGTTCTGAGACAGGACTGCCCCTACGGCCATACTAGAGGCGTCCACCTCAACGAAGAAAGGCCGAGTCGGGTCTGGATGTCGTAAACAGGTGTCCTGGAGAAATGCCTCTTTTAAATCTTCAAAGGCTCTACAAGCCTCTTGAGGCCATACTCGAAGGTCCGCGCCCTTTCTGGTTGCTTTGATGGCCATTGGTCATGGTAAATACATAATTGAGGATCATTTAAATGGGTCCATTTGCAGGCCTTGCTTAGCTGACACATTACATAGTCCAAGAATGGGAGTTCTGACATTTCTTAAATTTGGCATAAAGAGTATGTTCTGTTAACCACAGAAGGACAATCTTGACATGGATTTGGTAAGCATGGAGATGAGTGAGTAGATCAGAATTTCATTCTACTATGATACAAATATACAGTAAGTCTCTGAATATGTCATTGGCAAAACTTTGAAAAACCACAGGGGCACTAAAGAGGCTGAAGGGCAACACTGGGTACTTGTAGTGGCCATTCTGGATGTTAAAAGCAATTTTCCATTTATCACCTTCAAACAATAGTATGAGGTTACTGTATATGCCCACCTGTAGATTCAACTTAGTGAAGATAGTAGCTCTTTGACAGCAGTTGAACGATTCTGATATTATGGTAAAGGGGTATTTATTTTTAATGGTAATGGCATTTAAACACCCATAGTAAAAAACATGGGTGTAGAGAACCAAACTTCTTGCCCACTGTGAAGAACAAAGTCTCAAAGGGAGAGGAGAGGAGGATGATCTGATCAACCCTCTTTCAAGGTTCTCCCAGATGTATTCGGACATAGCCATAGTCTCTGGAATGGACAATGGGTAATGCCCAGCATTGGGTTTATGGCACAGTCATAGGGATGATGGGCAAATAAATCCTCTGCCTTGTTTTTTTAACTGAAAACATGTGCAAAAGTATTGCGTCCATCGGTGCTAGATGGCTTTGCCCATTTGCCTCACCTTATTCACGGCTCCTCCCACTTACCTAGGAAAGATGGCTACCGCCGCATCTACAAGCCGACCTCTCCGGCATCCCAGGAACAGCTATGGTGCTGCCTCCCGCCATGCTCCTCCCAGGTACTTACTAGGGTGTGCATGCATGCATCATCCACGTCTTTATGCAACACTTGGCGAGAACCTCGGGGGCGTTCCCCCTTACTGACGTCACTCCTTCCGGATATGTAATATCTACTATTTTGCTAGCTCATTGAGTTAGCAAGGACTTGATTCCGGATACATTCAGTTCCTGTCTACACTACTCTGCCACTTCCGTGCTGCTACTGGAAGCTCTCCCTCTGCCCTTCGGGGTAACTGCTAACCTGGGTACCCGCTCCTCGGGGGCCATCTGCTTTATTTCAGGTGCCTTACAGGGAACAGGTACTCGCTCCTCGAGGGCCTGCTCTCCCTGCCTCGGTGTCTGCATTTATTTCTAAAACTTAGTAGAATCGCCTATCTACAGCAAACACCTAGGGGTAGATTTTCAAACCGCGCGATTTGGCGTACTTTTGCTGGCGCATCAGGCGCAAGCAAAAGTACGCGGGATTTTAGTAGATACGCGCGTATCCGCGAGTATCCGCTAAAATCCTGGATCGGCGCGTGCAAGGCTATCGATTCTGTATAGCCGGCGCGCGCCAAGCCGTGCAGCCTACCCCCGTTCCTTCCGAGGCCGCTCCGAAATCGGAGCGGCCGCGGAGGGAATCCTCTAACACCCTCCCCTCACCTTCCCCTCCCTTCCTCTACCTAACCCACCCGCCCGGCCCTGTCTAAAACCCCTCCTTACCTTTGTCGGGGGATTTACGCCTCCCTCTGGGAGGCATAAATCCCCGCGCGCCAGCGGGCCGCTAGCGCGCCGGGACGCAACCTGGGGGCGGGTCCGGAGGGCGCGTCCACGCCCCCGGACCGCCCCGGGCCGTAACCACGCCCCGGCCCCGCCCCCAAAACGCTGCCGACATGCCCCCTAAACGCCGCGCGGCTCGGGCCCGCCCCCGACACGCCCCCCTCGCCAAACCCCGGGACTTACGCGAGTCCCGGGGTCTGCGCGCGCCGGTAGGCCTATTGAACATAGGCCTACCGGCGCGCAGGGCCCTGCTCACCTAAATCCGCCCGGATTTGGGCGGATTTAGGCGAGCAGGGCTCTTAAAATCCACCCCCTAGTGAGTACAATAACTCTCAGTATATCTCATCCACAGTACTTCCTTGCCGGGAAACCTGCTTTTGAACCTCCCAATACCAACGGGGTGAGAAGGGCTCCCTCTGCCGAGGTCCCTGAGACTGCAACTCCAGACTGCCTCACTACTGCTACTTCTGGTGGCACTCTTCAAAGCTGTTTAATAAAGAACTAACTGTGTTTGTGCGTTCTGAGTCTAGCCTAGTGCTGTGGCTCCTCATGGGGCTCCTCCCTGTGGGCATGGTCATTTGCCACAGTACCCAAGGATCCACCCAAACACCGCTCATTCATAACAAAAAGCAGCATAAGGCATGGTTAATCCTGGGAGTGTGGAAGGTTCTGCTGAGTCAAGCTTCCTAAGAGGATGTGTGAGGAAGAAGACAAGTTTTAAAACAGTGGGCTCTCCAGGGGAGGATTCCTCTGTTCTAGCAATTCTCAACTGGTCAATGACATTATAGCCAGGGCAGGGTTTACAGACTTCCAGAGCATGAAGAATGAGCTATGTTCTTCATGTAAAAGGTCTAATCTTAGAAGAATAGGTTCTGTCATGTAGTGAATACTGCCGGGTAATAATTCCCCATAGACAGACGCAATGCAAGCAGGGTTTTTCAGTGGCACTAGAGATATCTGGAACTCCTTCACCAGAGCTTTCTAAATTAAGTTGCTAGCAGTGTTGGAATCCAAAAAGACCTCCAAGAAGAGGATCTTATTTCCATAACTTAATTAGACAGTCAAAATAATTCTTCAAGGAGGAGTGGAATGGGTATTGCCTAGGGCAGGTTCTTCTGCTAACCCTAGGCATGGCTGATTCCTTATTTCTCTGGGCACGAAGCAGTGTAATCACCCTTGCTTACACAGTGTAGGTAGGTGTTGAAATCCGGAAGTGGATCCTTGGGCCGACCCCTGCTGGGAAGTGGTCGGGAGGCAGACACGCACAGCCGTAGATGAACCTTCGCCTGGAAACCCGTGACGCCCCCAGAGGAGCTGTGAACGCCCGGGTCGCTAGGACTTAGGTGGCTTCACCCTGGAAGTCCGAGGTCCCCCCAGGAGGAGCCCGTAGGGACCTGGACCGCTGGGTCTTAGGCGAGGACTGGCGTGGAAGACCCGGACCGGAACTGGAACAGGCGTGAAGGCAGGAGAGAGAGACGCACCGTGAACAAGGCAGGCAGCTGGAGTCTGGAGCGAGAAAACAATCCGTGGTCAAGGCAGGCAGCAGGAATCAGAAGCGAGGAAACAATCCGTGGTCAAGGCAGGCAGCAGGAATCAGAAGCGAGAAGACAATCCGGGATCAAGGCAGGCAACAGGAAACTGGAAACTGGAATGCTGAGACTGACAAGCAGAAACAGGGGCACCTGGAGCAGCAACTAATCCACCGAAGTGAACTCGTTGCAAGGCAAAGTAGGAAGGAGTGAAGGCGACTTAAATTCCCCGCCGGTGCTGACGTCAGAGAGGGGGCGGTTCAGCACATCCGGGTGCTGGACCGTCAAAAGCCGGCCCCTCGCGCGCGCGCGTTCCCCTTCGGGGGCGGAGCCATCTCCCGAGCTCGGCAGCGTCCTCCACGAGGGAGGATCACCGCCATGCGGCCAGGCCTGGCCCTGGCTCCCGCGGCTTGCGGCAGACCCCCGGACCCAGCTGAGGAGGTAGGAGCCCGGTCGCTGACGCGGCGACCGCGGCGATAACAGTACCCCCCTTCTTACGCCCCCTCCGCAGAGGCCCTGGCTTTCCGGGATTGTCCATATGAAATTGGTGTAGCAGTGACTTGTCCAAGATGTTCCGAGCCTGGCTCCCAAGAATTCTCCTCGGGACCACAACCCTCCCAAGCCAAGAGGTATTCCCAACGACGGCCGTGGAAGCGGGTATCCAGGACTTCCCGTACTCGGTAAGTAGGATCCTCAGAGGAAGAAGATAGTGCATCCGTAGTTGGACGATGGAACCGTGAGAGTATCACAGGCTTCAGCAGGGAAACGTGGAACACGTTATGTATGCGGAGAGAAGAGGGAAGGCGAAGCCGGTAAGAAACTAGTCCAATACGTTCTGCTATTTGAAAGGGACCGCAGTACCTAGGTGCCAACTTACGAGTTCGGTTAGGCAGCTGGAGGTTTCTGGTACTCAACCATACCTTGGTGCCAGGTAGAAACACTGGGGCTGGCCGTCGGTGGCGATTGGCACTCCGTTGGGATTTCTCCGAGGCTGTGACAAGTCTCTGTTGAATTATTCTCCATTGCTGATGGAACTGACGGGCAACAGTCTGAGCGGCTGGCGAAGGAACAGAGATAGGAACAGGTACAGGGGGTCTCGGATGGTGACCAAATACTATCTGGAAGGGGGTTTGTCCAGTAGCTGCATGAGTATGATTGTTGTAGGCGAACTCGGCCCAAGGTAGCAGGGAAACCCAGTTAGTCCCTCTCTCGGAGATGAAACTTCGAAGGAAAGTTTTTAGCGACCGGTTCATGCGTTCAGTTTGTCCATTACTCTGCGGATGGAATGCTGTGGACAAATTCAGTTGCACCCCAAACTTTTTGCAAAGAGCACGCCAGAAACGAGCAGTAAACTGTGGCCCTCTGTCCGATACAATACTCTGCGGGAGACCATGGGGCCGAAAGATGTGCTGTGTGAATAGTAGCGCTAGCTCTGGTGCTGAAGGTAATTTAGGCAGAGGAACGAGATGAATCATTTTTGAGAAGCGGTCCACGGTAACCCATATTACCGAGTTACCCTCAGATACCGGCAAATCCACAACAAAATCCGTGGCGATATGGGACCACGGCTCCGTGGGTATGGGCAGTGGTTGCAGAAGACCCCAGGGTCGGCCATTGAGAGGTTTCTGTCTTGCACAGACCGGGCAGGAATCTACATATAACCGTACATCTTGTCGTATCTTGGGCCACCAATAGTAGCGATTTAGTAGATCGAGAGTCCTCTCTCTTCCGGCGTGACCTCCGGAGAGGGAGTCGTGAGCCCAGACGAGAACTTTTTTGCGATCTCTGCGGGCCACCACTACTTGCCCAAGAGCAGATACAGTGATACTGGCTACCTGGATCCTGGCAGGATCGATGATATGCTGTGGAACCTCTTCTTTTTCTTCCTTTACTTCGCAACGGACAAGGCATCCGCCCGAACGTTCTTTGAGGCTGGACGATATTTCAAAACGAAATCAAAGCGATTAAAGAAAAGCGACCAACGCGCTTGCCTGGGATTTAGGCGTTGGGCTTGATTCAGGAACTCTAAATTTTTGTGATCCGTGTAAATGGTCACCGGATGAAGAGACCCTTCCAGCCATTGTCTCCATTCTTCCAGCGCCAATTTAATTGCTAGTAATTCCTTGTCCCCTATCCCGTAGTTGCCCTCAGCTGGAGAGAACTTCTTGGAAAAGTAGGAGCAGGGTAGGAGATGACCGGCACTAGAGTTCTGAGACAGGACTGCCCCTACGGCCATACTAGAGGCGTCCACCTCAACGAAGAAAGGCCGAGTCGGGTCTGGATGTCGTAAACAGGTGTCCTGGAGAAATGCCTCTTTTAAATCTTCAAAGGCTCTACAAGCCTCTTGAGGCCATACTCGAAGGTCCGCGCCCTTTCTGGTTAGAGCGGTTAGGGGCGCCACCAATCGGGAATACTGAGGAATGAAGTGTCGGTAGAAGTTTGCAAATCCTAGGAAACGTTGTAGAGCCTTTAGACCCACCGGCCGGGGCCATTTCCTGATGGCGGACACTTTGCTGGGATCCATACGGAATCCAGTCGCAGAGACAATATACCCTAAAAAGGGCAAGGCCTCTTGTTCAAAGAGACATTTCTCAAACTTTGCGTATAACTGATGATCCCGCAAGATCTGGAGGACTTGCCTAACGTGTTGCCGGTGGGAGATCAGATCAGGAGAGTGAATGAGGACGTCGTCTAAATACACGATTACGCATGAGTGCAGTAAATCCCGAAGAACCTCATTCATTAAGTGTTGAAACACGGCGGGAGCATTACACAAGCCGAATGGCATCACAAGGTATTCATAATGCCCGTCCCAGGTATTGAACGCCGTCTTCCATTCATCCCCGGGACGGATACGGACCAAATTGTACGCCCCTCGGAGATCCAGCTTCGTGAAAACTCGGGCTCCTTGAAGTCTGTCTAATAACTCAGGAATTAAAGGAAGTGGGTAGCGATTCTTCCTCGTAATGGCATTGAGTCCGCGGTAATCTATACACGGCCTCAAGGTACCATCCTTCTTGGCAACAAAAAAGAAACCCGCCCCTGCGGGAGATTTTGAAGGCCGGATGAACCCCTTCGCAAGATTTTCGGCAATATAATCTGACATAGCCCGAGTCTCAGGCTGAGACAAGGGGTATACTCTTCCACGAGGAGGGTGGAGCCTGGAAGCAGGTCGATAGCGCAATCGAAAGGTCGATGCTGTGGTAACAGTTCCGCTTTCTCTTTGGAAAACACATCTGCGAAGTCTGCATATGGAGACGGTAATAAGAGTCCGGTATTTGCCAGCAGAATCTGTTGTCCCTTCGTAGGTTGAATGCAAGAGTGGAAACATTTGGAGCTCCATCGGGTGATCTGGAAATCCTTCCAGCGGATCTCAGGCGAATGTTGCTGAAGCCAGGGTAAGCCAAGAACCACCGGGTGTACCGATCTTTCCAGAATCAAGAATGAAATCTTCTCGGTATGAAACAAGCCAGTCTGAAGAATAAGTGGTGTGGTAACCGTGGAAATACGACCAGACAGGGGTGTGCCCTGAATCGAAGTAACCCTTAAGGGGGGTTCTCGAAGCTGTGTGGCGAGTTGAAGCTGTTGTACCAATTCCTTTGTAATAAAGTTCCCTCCAGCCCCGGAGTCGATGAGGGCCTGGGTCTGAAAAGAACCACCGGGATATCTCAAGGTCACTGGTACAGTACATTGAGGAGCTGCATGGAGACAGCCTAGGGAGCACTCCTCTCGAACCCCTAGGCGCGGGTGTTTTCCGCCCGTTCCTTGCATTGTGCAAGGAAATGACCTTTACCGCCACAGTACAGGCACAGCCTCAGGTCGCGACGACGCTGCCTCTCCTCGGGTGACAAAGAAGACCTCCCAAGTTGCATGGGCTCCTCCGTGGGAGTGTCAGTCGGAGCGTTGGGGCCCCGAGACCCCGAGTTCGCTGACCTGGAGGGCACAGAAGAGAATGAGGGCAATCGTCGGGAAGGACGCCCCTCCTTAGCTCTTTGTTGAAGCCGACGGTCAATGCGTCCTGCCAAGTCGATGAGGCCTTTAAGGTCCTCCGGCAGGTCGCGGGCCGCTAACTCGTCCTTGATCCGGGCTGCCAGACCCTCCAGGAACACGCCTCGGAGAGCATCATCTTGCCAGCCTACTTCTAGGGCGAGCGTGCGAAACTCCAAAGCATAATCTGCAAGAGGCCGCGAGCCCTGCCGGAGCTGGAGCAGTTCAGAGGTCGCAGAGGTCAGGCGTGCAGGTTCATCGAAGGCTGCCTTGAAATCCTCCACACATCGATTTAAATTACTCAATGCTGGATCATTCTTCTCCCACATGGGAGATGCCCAATTCAATGCCCGCCCATCCAGGAGCGAAAAGATATAGGCCACTTTGACGCCATCCGATGGGAACTGATTGGGCAGGAGAGCAAAACGCACGAAACATTGGTTTAAAAAACCGCGGCAAGCCTTGGCATCTCCGGAATATCTGGACGGAGCCGGAAGCTGCGTGGGCGAATGGAGTGTTACCACTGGAACTGGTGCGGGTACAGGTACCGAAACCGGAGCCTGAGGTTCGGCGTCCAGGCGCATAGCCAAACGTTCCACGGTGGCGGCCAGGGAGTCTAACACTTGCTGTTGCTGGACCAGACGCTGAGCCAGACCCGGGATGGCCTGTAAGCCGGCGAGGTCTGCCGGATCCATGGCCTTGCAAACTGTTGAAATCCGGAAGTGGATCCTTGGGCCGACCCCTGCTGGGAAGTGGTCGGGAGGCAGACACGCACAGCCGTAGATGAACCTTCGCCTGGAAACCCGTGACGCCCCCAGAGGAGCTGTGAACGCCCGGGTCGCTAGGACTTAGGTGGCTTCACCCTGGAAGTCCGAGGTCCCCCCAGGAGGAGCCCGTAGGGACCCGGACCGCTGGGACTTAGGCGAGGACTGGCGTGGAAGACCCGGACCGGAACTGGAACAGGCGTGAAGGCAGGAGAGAGAGACGCACCGTGAACAAGGCAGGCAGCTGGAGTCTGGAGCGAGAAAACAATCCGTGGTCAAGGCAGGCAGCAGGAATCAGAAGCGAGGAAACAATCCGTGGTCAAGGCAGGCAGCAGGAATCAGAAGCGAGAAGACAATCCGGGATCAAGGCAGGCAACAGGAAACTGGAAACTGGAATGCTGAGACTGACAAGCAGAAACAGGGGCACCTGGAGCAGCAACTAATCCACCGAAGTGAACTCGTTGCAAGGCAAAGTAGGAAGGAGTGAAGGCGACTTAAATTCCCCGCCGGTGCTGACGTCAGAGAGGGGGCGGTTCAGCACATCCGGGTGCTGGACCGTCAAAAGCCGGCCCCTCGCGCGCGCGCGTTCCCCTTCGGGGGCGGAGCCATCTCCCGAGCTCGGCAGCGTCCTCCACGAGGGAGGATCACCGCCATGCGGCCAGGCCGGCCCTGGCTCCCGCGGCTTGCGGCAGACCCCCGGACCCAGCTGAGGAGGTAGGAGCCCGGTCGCTGACGCGGCGACCGCGGCGATAACAGGTAGGTACAGGTTGAGCAATCTTCAGTGATGTTTCTCCTTTTCCAAGAACTTGGCACAAGCCAGCAACAGGTTCCATGGCCTGAGCAAACTGTTACTCACAGCAGCTGATGGTCAGGGTCAAAACACTGGAACAGAATTGAGAGACAGAAGCATGGCCAGACAGGCAGAATCGAGACGATGGAGTTCATTCAACATGAAGAGGCAGACCAAGGTCAGGGCAGGTGGAGTTCATTCAGTATCTGAAAGCAAGCAATATTCAGGGCAGGCAGCAGACAAAAGCAGAGTCAGGAATCAGGCTGGGTCTCAGTAGGTTTGAAATAAGAATATCAATGCACAGGAACACATACATCCAAACCTGTTGCTCAGGCATTTGCCCAGAGGACTGAGCTTCCTTTTAAATCTGAACAGTGGTGATGCAATCCGGGCACATCCACATGAAAGACTGGATACTGGGCCTATAAAACTGCTGAGTTTGTGAGGTCCCTTAGTCAGGACTGCTGGATACACCAGGAACTATGCTGGACTCACCTTGAGGTTCAGGATGCCGACCGAGGTGCGGCACCCTGTGGTTGGAAGCATGTTACACCCATGTAACCAAAATGGTTTGCAACCTAAGAACTACATATTCTCCTCATAAGCACATAGGGGCAGATTTTAAAAGCCTTATGAGCGTAAATCCAGCTGGATTTACGCGCACAGGGGGGTTACGCGCGCCGAGACTTTTTTGCATAGGCCCGGCGACGCACGCAAGCCCTGGAATGCGTGTATCTCCTGGGGCTTGAAAAAAGGAGTGGGGTATGGGCAGTCCGGGGTGGGGCGGGAGCGTGTCCAGAGGTCTTCATGGGGCTGCTAGGCCGGGGCATGACGCGTAGGCACTCAGCCGGCGCGCGCAACCTATGCCTGCCCAGAGGCAGGTGCAACTTGTAAAACAAAGGTGAAGGGGGGTTTTAGGTAGGGCTGAGGGGCGGGTTAGGTAGGGGAAGGTGGGGGGGCGGGGGGGCGGAAGGAAAGTTCCCTCCGAGGCCGCTCTGATTTCGTTATATTTTGGTTTTGATTTGTCTATATTATAGTTAGTTCATTAATGAGTGACGCAATGGGCCGGATTTTAAGAGGTACGCACGGGCGTACATTTGTGCACACAACCCGGTGCACACAAATGTACGCCCGGTTTTATAACATGCACGCGCAACCGCACGCATGTTATAAAATTCGGGGTCGACGTGCGCAAGGGGGTGTACACTTGTGCACCTTGCGTGCGCCGAGCCCTAGGGGAGCCCCAATGGCTTTCCCCGTTCCCTCCAAGGTATCTCCCCTAGGACTCGGTGCACGCAAGGTGCACTAGTATGCACCTCCTTGGGTGTGCCAACCCCAGATTTTATAACATGTGCGTGGCTGCACACGCATGTTATAAAATTGGGCATACCTCTTAAAATCCGGCCCATAACGTCACTCATTAATGAACAGACTAGAATATAGACAAATCAAAAACAAAATATATTGAATATACTAATAATCAGTATATCATATTAGAAAGATATAAAATTAGCAAAAACTCACAAAGAATATTCCTGTGCTGGCTTAAACCAATATCCCTGATCAACTCAGTGACATATAAAGGGGCATTTAAAGACAAATTCCCCTTTGTTGTAACTCTTTTGGCATGATGTCTCCAGCTTCTGTATAGGTCCTTTGTCCTGTTGACCTGCATAACATCACCCATGGGCAAGGCCAGAAAAAGAGTCCTGAGAAGCTGGTGAACCAGGAAGAAAAATCCCCAGAGATTCCTTTGAGAAGCTAGAGATGAGTTCCACTTGGGGTGTTGCTGGCAAGTTGGTGAGGTAGCAGTGGAGGCTGTTGGTGTCTGTTCTGGTTCTTCACCCTGCTGCCCCAGCTAATGTCACTGATGGGTGGGGCCAGAAGGAGAGTCAAGAAGGTGCTGGCCCCCTCCATTAGGAATGTTGCTGGCAGGCTGGTAAAGTAGCAGTCTGTGCCAATTCTTCACCCTGCCATCCTGGGGTGAAGAACCATCATATTTCCACCATGTTTGCACAGTAAGGTCAACTGACCATACGAGCTATAAGCAATGTACTAAATGAAATGAATTTGTATATACTTACATGTACAACAAAAGTTAGCAATAGCACTGGCCTCAGTCTGCCATTGCAATTTACATGTTTAGCATTGACGGGGCAGGTGCAAGTGAGGATTGCTCCTGCCTTGTGAAGTAAGTTTCAGCAAAGGGGTAAGGGGATTCAGGGAGGGGTGAGAGGCATGCAGTTGGGGAGGAGTACCAGAGAAAGGCCTGGAAGGTGTTTTTTTGTTTTAATTCTTCGGACAGCGGAGCCCACATTTATTTTTTAAAACATAACTAAAGAAAACAAACTACATTTTAATTGTTTTCCTTTCATTTCATTTTAAAACCAAAATGAAACAAAATGGGAAATTTATTTAAATTTACCCATTCATTTGAAATGAATGAATCCCCTTAACATTTTTCCACCCTGTATTGTGAGTAAAAGTATGAGTTTTTCCACAATGTGCAAACTTTTATCTGCATTTTCATGGAGAAGTTATCACTGCTGGGTTAGACTGGGGGAAGCATAAACTTTTGTTGGCGCTCCAGGCGCCAACAAAAGTACGCGGGATTTTAGTAGATACGCGCGTAGCCGCGCGTATCTGCTAAAATCCTGGATCGGCGCACGCAAGGCTGCCTATTCCGTGTAGCCGGCGCGCGCCGAGCCGCGCAGCCTGCCGCCATTCCCTCCAAGGCCGCTCCGAAATCGGAGCGGCCTCGGAGGGACTTCGCTAACGCCCTCCCATCACCTTCCCCTCCCTTCCTCTACCTAACCCACCCCCTGGCCCTGTCTAAACCCCCCCCCCCTACCTTTGTTGGGGGATTTACGCCTCCCAGAGGGAGAAGTAAATCCCTGCGCGCCAGCGGGCCGCTGGCGTGCCTAGACGCAACCCGGGGGCGGTTCCGGAGGGCGCGGCCACGCCCCGGACTGCCCCGGGCCGAAACCACGCCCCCGGGCCCGCCCCCGAAACGCCGCGTTCCGTCCCGAAAACGGCACGCCGCTCGGCCCCGCCCCCGACACGCCCCCGACACGCCCCCCCTCGGAAAACCCTGGGACTTACGCGAGTCCCGGGGCTCTGCGCGCGCTGGTAGGCCTATTGAACATAGGCGCACCGGCGCACAGGGCCCTGCTCGCGTAAATCCGCCCGGATTTACGCGAGCAGGGCTCTTAAAATCCGCCCCTATATGCGCACTTTCCCTGTGAAAACTTGTGCAAACTCCTTGTGTCAAAGTACTGCAGACTTTTCACCTCACTGAACGTGACCCTAACACTGATCCTATGGCTTCCGGTTGGACTGAACTCTGTTATTAGCCACTTTCTATTGCTATTTACGTAACCAGGATTTATTGCAATTACCATTTTAGGATCCTCCTCCAGCCTGCCTGGCATGTTTCTGAGTCTTTTATACAAGATAGAGTAAAAGACTTTGCTATATGTTAATGTAGAATTTGTGTAGACTGCTACTAGCATTCTCCCAAATCTAATTCCCTGGTCACCCTGTTTAATGAGTTTTTGCCTAGCATCTTGAAATCTGATGCACTTAAGGGCAGATTTTAAATGCCCCGCCCACGTAAATTCCAGCCTTTATGCGCGTGGCCGGGCCTTATGCGAGCCGGGCGAATCGTCCAAGAGGCCAGGCGACGCGCGTAAAGGCCGGTATGTACTCAAGTGCTGGGCCTCTTGGAAGGGGCAGGCCAGAGGGCGTGGCAGGGGGCAGCGCCATTGTTCACTGTCCTGGAGCCTCGCGTGCCAGCCAGCTCACGCAACTTACTTCAGCTCCCTATAACTACTAGGAACCTAACAGCACCTCCTACCTTCATGACCTCCCGGGTCCTAAGGGCAGAGTGAACACTAGTTGCTCCTATCTCAGTAGTGCCATAATCTTGCCCCCCTCCCCCCCATTGCCCCATAGTTGAAATAAGACCAAGGTCCTTGTGAAGATAGGAAACTTTGGGGGGCCTGACCATGAAGTTAAGAACCTGGAGATGGACTTTTTTTGGGATATTGAGTGGGTTTCAGGTTGTGAGCTGAAAGCAAGTCTTCCTGGGGGATGTTGATGTGTCAGGGGGAAGGATTATAGGGGCCTTCTGATTTAGATCTGAGGGGCATTATCTGCAGAGCAGGAGGGCAACTTACTAGGGGCTCGCTGCCCCTTTAATATCACAGCTTTGATGGCTGGAAACATGTATTATCATGTCATATAACACATGTACATTTCCAGCCATGGCAACGCATGTTCTGAGCACCACAGCATAATTCACTAACTGAAGTACTCACGTTCAACAGTTTAGTAAATTCCATCAGAAATAACTTGCAGTAAAGTGGCATTTTTGCATGCATATTGCCTTACCGCTGGTCACTAAATAGACACCACCCTGCTAAATTCTCTGAGATATATTCTACGGAAGCCTGTTGTCTTTTGTTTTGCCTGGATTGCATCCACATAATCCCCTACCAATGTGTTCCTAAAATATTCTTTATATTTACATAGTTTACCCTCCAACAATCTTGATCCTCCTTCATATGGCCTGTTCCTGTTACTGTTCTCATATTGAGTCGTGCCCTTGGGTAAGAATTAGATCCAGGAGATTATATATTAAGACATCAGAATCATTTTCCTTTTTCTGCATACCAATTTAATATAATACTTTCACATGTATGCTCAGTTACATTTTTCTTAAGATGTGATCTCTGCAGGGAATCCCAGATTTTTCTACTCATTGCTTTAGCTATGAGTGTGATACTCTTACAGATGTGAGGCAGATTTAAGTTTCCCTATGAGGGCTACCTTCCCTCTCGTCGCCATATAAAAGATGCCATGAACTATATCACCTTTCAGTAATACTTCCTGTATTGATGGTTTGAATATCACAGCACTGCAAATTGAAGTTTTATTTCTTACTTCTAGGTTAATTAATCCCTAGTACCAATATCCATTAGCTTAAATTCTGCATTTTTTTTTTAATCTATTTTATGTCAAATTTGTTGTTTTATAATTACAGAGGTCAATATCCCAAGGTTCTGTCTGATTAACTTTTGGAATTAGCCAGGAAAACCTTTCTGTATTAAATTGCCCTGACTAGCTAAATATTGCCTGGGCAAACTGTAGCCTACACAGAATTTAGCTGACTGAAAGAGGCAGCACTGGAATTGTGCCCAGGATACGGTTCAACCTTCCTGATCAGTGATGATATTCAGTAAGGGTATGCACATGAAAAATGTTTGTTTAGTTTTGTTTTCCTTTTGTTTCTGTTTCCGTTCTTGTTTATTCCATTTTGTTTTATTTACCAAATATGAAAGAAGCAAAAGTATTAAAAAAAAAAATCAAACAGAAGCATGAAACAAGAGCAGGATCTGGGGGTCATCTTATCTGATGAGCTTAAGGTTCATATCTGATGATTTTAAGGTGGCCAAACAAGTGAATAAAGTGATAGTAAAAGCCAGAAAGATGCTTGGCTGCAAAGGGAGAGGAATAGTCAGTAGAAAAAGGGAGATGATCTTGTCCCTGTATAAGTCCCTGGTGAGACCTCATTTGAAATACTATGCACAATTCTGGAGACTGCACCTTTAAAAAGATTTAAACAGGATGGAGAAAGTTCAGAGGGTGGCACCAAAATGGTCAGTGGTCTTCATTCTAAAGAATATGGGGATAGACTTAAAGATCTAAACATGTATACCCTAGAGCAGGGGTGGGCAATTCCAGTCCTCGAGTGCCACAAACCTGTCGAGTTTTTAGGATATCCTAATGAATATGCATGACATAGATTTGCATACAACTGAGGCAGAGTGCATGCAAATCTCTCTCATGCATATTCATTAAGGATATCCTGAAAACCAGACTGGTTTGTGGCCCTCGAGGACCGGAATTGCCCACCCCTGCCCTAGAGGAAAGGCAAGAGGGGAGATATGATAGAGACATTTAAATTCTTCCAAGGCTTCCATTCACAGGGGTTGAGCCTCTGTCAGGGGAAAGAAAGCTCTAAAAAAGGGATCATCGGATGAGGGTGAGGCTCAGGAGTAATCTATGGAAATATTTCTTTACAGAGAGGTTAGTGGATACATGGAACAGCATCACCATGAAGATGGTAGAGACAAAAGCAGTATCTGATTTCAAGAAAGCATAGGACCTCTCAGGTAGTGATTGGAATTGTAAGCTGAATTAGTTGGGTGTTTGGGCAGGCTAGATCGGCCAAAAGGAAGTCAGTATTCAAAAGCCATTTAGATGGATAACTCAAAAGTTACATAGAAACATAGAAACAAACATGGAAATGACATAAAAAAAAGACCAAATGGTCCATCAAGTCTGCCCAATCAGCTTATGGTAGTTTGTGCTGGCCATGTGGGTTACCCCATGCTTATCTGATTCCCAGACCATAAAAGTCAGGGCCCTCGTTGGTTGCTGTTTGAATCCAGTTCCACTTTACCCCCATGCTTATCAGTTTTCCACACTAGCCCTCGTTGTTTGCTGTTGAATCCAAATCTCCGTTATACCTCGCCATTGAAGCAGAGAGCAACGTTTGAGTTCCATCAAAGTATCAGTCTTATTGGTTAAGGGTAGTAACTGCCACATCAACAAGTTACCCCCATACTTGTTTCCCTAGGCTATAAAAATCTGGGCCCTCGGTTTCTGAGCAAATCCAATTCCCCTTTTCCCCTTCCGATGAAGCAGAAAGCAATGATGGAGTTGTATCAACAATATCAAGGCTTATTGGTTAAGGGTAATAACCGCCACACCATCAAGTTATTCCTTAGACTCTTTTCTTCATTGTCATCCTGTAGCCTTTAGGGTTCCACAGTATTTATCCCATGCTCTTTTGTTTTGGTTTTTACCACCTCCTCTGGAAGAGCATTCCAGGCATTCATCACCATCTCCGTGAAGAAATATTTTCTGATGTTGGTTCTGAGGTATTCTCCTTGGAATTTCATTTTGTGATCTCTAGTCCTGCTGATTTCTTTCCAATGGAAAATGTTTAAAGTTTGCACATCATTAAAACCTTTTAGGTATCGGAAGGTCTGTATCATATCATCTGTTAGATTTGTGGACCCTTGAGTCAGCTGAGAAAAATGAAGACTCACTGTGGAGAGGCCCACTGAGGATGTCGAAGCCGGGATGCAGCACAGAGCAGGAGACCGGAGGGATCTTCACCACTGGAAGCCCGAGGTCCCCCCAGGAGGAGCCCGTGAGTACCCGAGCTGCTTGGTCTTACGTATAGTCTCCTGAAGGCCGGGGTCAGAAGAGGAGTTCCTGAAGGTTGAGAAGAGAAGGGCCGAAGCCAAGAGGCCAGCTGGAACTTCACCACTGGAAACACACGGTCCCCCCGAGAGGAGCTTGTGAGGACCCAAGCAGCTTGGACTTAGGAGGGGCCTCCTGGATGAGAGCCGGAGTCATGAACCAGTGGAACAAAGCCAGAATCAGAAGCCATGGACGAGCCGAGGTCAGAAGCCAGTGGTCAGAAGCCGAAGACAGGACCCAGAAGTTGGAAGCCGGAATCAGAAGCCAGTAGTCCAAGTCGAGGTCAGAAGCCAGTAGTAAGAAGCCGAAGACAGAAGCAAGTAGTCAGAAGCCGGAATCAGAAGCCAGTAGTCCAATCCGAGGTGAAAAGCCAGTAGTCAGAAGCCGAAGACAGATGCCAGTAGTCAGAAGCCGGAATCAGAAGCCAGTAGTCAGAAGTTGGGATCGAAAACCAGAAGACGAAGACAGCAACTAGTAGCAATCAAGGAGAGTGAACCTTGTTGCAAGGCGATGTCTGGGCCAAGCTGCAGGGTTTAAATAACCCTGCAGCATCTGATGTCATCCCAGGGCTGTTCCTCGATCTTCCCGCACTGGCCCCTGTAAATCAGTAACCCTCGCTCGCGCCTAGGGGGCGGGGCCAAGCACTTTGGGTCGATGGCGTCTCCCTCGCAGATGGAGCGCCGTGACAGAGGCCTGGATCGGGCCTCAATGGAATGGGAAGGTGGTTCAGCGGCCCGGGCCAGCCCGAGGTATGTGGAGGTACTAGGTCACAGCCCGGAACCATAACTTCATCTCTACACCTCTTCTCTTCCAAGTTATACATATTCATATCCTTTAGTCTCTGATACTGACCCCACACCATTTTGGTAGCCCTTCTCTGGACCGCTTCCATCCTATCTCTATCACTTTTGAGATAAGGGCTCCGGAACTGAATCCAATAATCCTGGTGAGGTCTGTATATAGGCCTTAGGCCTGAGCTGTGTATTTCCTGACTTTGCTGGCAACATATTTCACAACCATGTGCTTTGGCAAGCTCAGTACCGGAAGAAGCCAACACCCCAGAGACGATACCTGATTGGACTATAAAGTAACGTTCATAATTGGATATTAGAAGAAGATAACACACCCAGGATGCGCATCAATGTATTTCTATTGGACAGTGCAAAAAGTTTAAAAACTCTGACTCGAGGGCTCTGCACTTTGAGAAGCAAGCTGAATGCCAATTGCCACTGACCTGCGTCTCCAGAGAAACAACGACTTCCTCTTTTTCCTTGTTCCTCTTAACTGTATTGTCTTTGTATTGCTATCAATAAATTTGCCTTTTAGATCATAAAGCTGTCTGAAGGTGCTTTCCGAATACCCGCCAAAAACATAATGGTGCCATGACTCGGATGACCTAATGCGGGCATCGCGGACCAGCACACCTTCAGGGATATCTCATTGCCAGCATCGAAGGAAGTGAGGGTGCCGTTGATCGGGAGTGGGAACCCACCCTGAAGCATCCAGAATCTACTTTGAGATTTTTGAGACCTGAGGCACTTCAGAAACCACGAAGAAAGCATTTGAGGAAGTAAGTTTTACTCTCAAAGAAAAGAAAAAAAAACTGTTTAGAAACTTTTATTCTTACAGCCCAGCGCGCACTGCTATCTGGCAGATCTAGTACAGTACCAATCAGTAAGCCCAAGCTGAATATTGCGACATACCACCTGGGGCTCCGGGCATATACGGGCATATACGTGGGATATATACTGGGATACGCGGGATGCGTACCGGGACGGAGTAGAAACTAGTCAGGTGGATCCCGAAGCGGGAATACGTGCCGCAGAAAAAAGAAGCCTTCAGATCGAGCATTCCACGGAATACGTACTTGGAGCTGTCTGGAAAGGTAAGTAAAACTTGTCTTATACGAGTGAGTCATAGGTTTATTCCGTTCGAGCACCAATAAGTTCGAAAACAGTTGGCAGATTTGACGCTGCCTTCTAGCCCTATCCCGGTTGTTTCGGCGACGCCGCCCCGGGAGCTTGTGGATTCCGGTAACCCGGGCAAACGGAAAGGAGTAGATAGGTCTTCAGTACCATTATCTGCAGGCTGTCTCTCCCTGCCCCGCTGTGAATACCTTCGCGTTTGAAGAAGTACAGCACACCGGAAGCGTGGACCCGCGATACGGTGAAAACTACAATTAAGGTAAGGTTGAACCACTCTTTCTCATAAGAGAGTGGCTACACGAAATTTATTATTAATAATTGTGTCGTAGTCTGGTCTGCAATATTGAGAGATCCCAAGATGGTAGGAGAGGTTAGTGAGTCATGTCCCCTGAACAAAGTCATTGCCCTGCTTAAACCCAATGAGAAGTTGATTCGTAAATACCATTCTAAGTGGGTAGCGTGGGCAGAGAAGGATGCTTTCCTTGCATGGCCAGCAGGAGGCTCCTTTGACACGCCCTTGCTCGTACAGCTTATGACATTTCTGGAAAACAAGTATCGTAAATCTAATGGGCAAGACGTAAAAACCCTGGCAAACCATGTCCAAATTCATAGTTGGTTTGTCATGACAAAGGCCTTTTTAGAAAAAGAGGAAGAAATTAGTAAGGAATCCACATCACCGCCTCCTTATAGGACTGCTGACACTGCTTCCAGATGTCTAGTGCAGAGTACAGGACCCTCTCCACCTTTAGAGAAGGCGATGGCTGCAGTAGGATACTTCCATTTAATTCCTACAGCATCTCCTGAGGAGACACCACACCCTGATTGGCCCACACCACAACGTCGTCTACCCAAAAATTGTTATGAGTGTGGAAAACCTGGCCATTACAGTAAAGATTGTCATTATCATCTTGGCATACAGTGCTATCAGTGTGGACAACATGGTCATTATAGTAGGGATTGCCACTATCGGCCTAACAATCACTCTTCATTCCCCAGAGGGAATATTAGAGGCAGATATGCTGCAAGGGGGGGACCAAGTAGACCTCCGCCTAATGATAGGCCTCCACCACAATTTGACCCCAATAATTGGAGGAGTAGTGGGAGTCAGAGTAAATACGCCCCTTCATTACCACGACGCCAGGCTTTAATAGCCAACATACATGTCCCCAGATAACGTGAGTTCACACATATCAGAGAAGGTATCAGCGTATATAGGACCTTACATTGCCACTCTAGTGAAGCTTGGACAGGATGCAGTGTGAACTTAATAAGAAATACAGTTTTAAACAGAACCACATTTAGGATGGCCTTTTTACTCTGAACTTTATTTTTATAGCTATTGCTTGCATTACTGCAGTATTCATTTTAGGACAAAGAAGCTAAGATAGGAATTTGCTTACATAGGACTTGTTTATATAAGACTAGTAAATCCTTGCCTGTCTTCCCGGTGTCTGTCATGTCAGCCGGAGTGATACGCATATTATACAGGAACCTCCGGTATATAGAATCCAAAAATAGATAGATATGTCTCTACAGACTTTGCCTGACTAATTATGTGGCTCCCTGCCTTCTGTAGTAGGGACAGCAGCCATGCACTGGGATCAGATGCATGTGGTCAGTTTTTATCAGCTTGAAGAACTTTTGTAATGCCATCACAGACGTTTAACGCCCTAAAAGTAACGGGCTTGTGGACAGATATAACGGGTTGCTAGACTTCGCATTTTACTGTATTTACTGGTCTTATTGTTCCAGCTATTAAGATTTAGTTGTGTTATCATTTGCCAGTATATTTTTATTATAAGGATTTTTAGTATAAGTTCATTTTCAAACGGTACCGTATAGTTTTAAGCCGGTTGTTGTATAGTTTTAAGTTTTAAGTGTAAGTTCCTCTTTTCAATGTGAATGCATTTCTATTAAGGTGATCACCAAGCGCATGCAATATTTTCCTCTTACAACATATTCTTTCCTTTCTGATCTAAACTGTACGTTTGTGGTAAAAGAGGGATCAAGGGGGGAGCGAGATACACCTCCCACCAATATAAATCCCCTTTGCTCTCAACTTTACATGCTGATCTTTTATTACGTTAATGACTTCATATTTCTTAAATACTGAACTGGAGTACTGACAAGAACATATACTAGTGTTAAAATTTAGAATCTGAGCTGCTGAATTATGATTCTGAGAGGAGAATTATGAATTTGAAAAGACATTTTAGCTAAAGAGTTAAACTGTATCTTAGAGAAAAAAAAGGGGAAGTAAGTGTTGCAAGGCATAGCACTGCTTATCTGTTCTGCCAGCACTGACTGTGCTGCGAACGGAAGAAAAAAAAAAGGGAAATAGTTGCTAGTTTAAAATGTAGCATATTTAAGTATTAATTATTTGATATTTGAGTTCTAATTATTTTAATTATTTGGTATGACACATTGACTATAAGCTCAGAACATTATTGATTGAATTTATTTAATATTATTGGTTGGAAATCTATATGTACAATATTTGCTAATTTGATATTTCAATTGTATGCTAGTATTTACTTTTCAGGTCTTCAAGGACTTCAAGGACCTTTAGTTTTATTTTCCTTCTTCTACCTTTTGGACAGAATTCCGAACTTTTATTTTTCATATACATTTTTGATTTTTGATCCACTTTTCTTTTGATACATTTTTGATATGAATTTTGAGCTCAAATTATATGTTATCTGTTGTTTGTCCTATGTGATGAAGACAAGGAATGTATATTTGAAGGATGGATGAGTGTGTGTCAGTCTAGTGTGACTTATGTTTAATGTAATGTCTGAAATATTCATTGTTTGTGGTTTAGCTTACCGCAGATGACTTTCCTTTAAATGCTTAATTTGATTTTATGCTACTTTACCATATTAGGTATCTGAAACCATTAAAGAAGCACATATCCCCATTAGGCCGTGATGAATGAAAAGTTGATACACCTCACTGAAAGCGTGAAAACAACATTTATGGGACTTACTCCATTCTTCCCATCCCTTCTACGGAAGTCTCGGCCTTAACACAGAATTCATCTTTCACTCATCATTGAACTTTACTACTCTTGCGCGCTTATATTTTGCCTTCATGTTGTTGTACTTTACTTTAATGCAGTTCTCATGATTGTATGAATCTTTTTGCCCTGATCAGATTAGATCCATTCCCAATTATTGTCATCTCTTTACACAAAGACTAACTGTTATGCATTACACCACACTATGCTTTGTCGAATGCCAGTAATAATTGATTGCCATATACTCCAAGCCCATATGCCATTCTGCAAATGCCATGATTTGGATATCTACATACATCTACATACACCTACACGCTACACATTACATTACCCTAAAAACACTAACGTTTTGCTGCTATTCCCAGTTCTCTCATATCCATTATATGATTAATTGAGATGATCATTCATCTCTAGGTCCCATAGATAACTATAGATAACTGGTTTGAATTGCCATCTATTATTGCTTTCCACGTTATATTCATCTCCAGTTATTATAACCTGCCTTTCTTGGTCCAGACTTGTTTGGACATCTGCGAGCCAGTGACAGACCGGCGCAATGTGCTGCAGCGTGGTTTGTCAGTCCAGCCTTCACACCGTTCTTAGGCAGCTCATGTGAATAGGCTGCACAGACCAGCTATGCCCAAATTGTGGAGAACATGCATAGCTAGTAATTCTATGTTTATATAGTTAGTTATTCTTGGTTACAAGTTAAAGACAGAATTATGACATTCATTTGATTCCCCAATTCTTAAACATCACACAGTTAGAGTTTGTAGATACCATCCCATTGGTTACAGAGATCTCTTATCCCTTTGGATTGGATGTCTCTTTCAGAAATCCTACTCTTAATTTAGACTTAAAGCATTTGTTTATATTCTCATAACGCTCAAATGCATGGTAGGCTAAGACATAAGCAATAGTACTCCCAAGCGTGGTTTTGCTTGTATTAATTAATTCTAACTATTGCTTCTGCTATGCCTAAAATGCCAGAACTCAATATTATGGTTAATTCTTCATCTGAGGTACACTCTCAAGCTGCTGCAGTTAGACAACATCTAACGATGAGCATGATTGAATCCCCTTCTGGGTCAGATGTGTAGGTTCACTTAAGGATAAGGTTGTATTTTCACAGAATTTGGTTTAATTGACGGGAAACACAGTTTAAAGTGGCTTACATTTCTAAGTGAGTTTGCAATGGTTAATTGTGGGAATGAATGAAGTTTGTTATTTTAATGGCCTATGACATCATCGGTGAAGATGACATCAATAACAGCAGCAATGTTACCTCCTCAGGCTGTTATGCTTAACGATGACGGGTAAGCACCAGGTAGCCAATCATTAGGATTGCATACCGTGGGCAACCTAAGACAGTGGCATTAACCCTGAGTAGAATGATGGATTATTGCTTCAACTATTCTAACCATTCATTGACAATCAATAATCAATCATTAAGAGGTTCAATTGATTTATATGCTGCCAATAGGACCACACTACAGAATCTTGGATCAACTGGAAGAAGGCCAGAACAATACCTGAATGAAGGATGAATGTGAGATTGGATGACAATAAAGCACAGTACAAAATGAGAATGCGTGAACGATTGTGATTGTGAATGTGAGTTGTATAAAAAGAATGATTCAACACCATAAAGAATATGGAAGCCATTTTTAACAGTCCAAAAGGTGGGTCATACTAAATTGATGCTATGACCATTCCAATCCAGGAAATACAATCTCAGCCTTTCATTGGTGAATCGTTCCCGAACGATTCAAGGGGGGGAATGTATATAGGCCTTAGGCCTGAGCTGTGTATTTCCTGACTTTGCTGGCAACATATTTCACAACCATGTGCTTTGGCAAGCTCAGTACCGGAAGAAGCCAACACCCCAGAGACGATACCTGATTGGACTATAAAGTAACGTTCGTAATTGGATATTAGAAGAAGATAACACACCCAGGATGCGCATCAATGTATTTCTATTGGACAGTGCAAAAAGTTTAAAAACTCTGACCCGAGGGCTCTGCACTTTGAGAAGCAAGCTGAATGCCAATTGCCACTGACCTGCGTCTCCAGAGAAACAACGACTTCCTCTTTTTCCTTGTTCCTCTTAACTGTATTGTCTTTGTATTGCTATCAATAAATTTGCCTTTTAGATCATAAAGCTGTCTGAAGGTGCTTTCCGAATACCCGCCAAAAACAGGTCTCAGCAAGTCGCTGTACAAGGGCATCACTACTTCCATTTTCTTACTGGTTATTCCTAACTCTATGCAGCCCAGCATTCTTCTGGTTTTAGCTATCACCTTGTCACATTGCATCACCGTCTTCAGATTGCCAGAAACTATCACCCCAAGATCTCACTCTCATCAGGCTTTCCCCCCCCCCCCCCCCATCTCATAATGATCTTTTGGATTACTGCATCCCAGATGCATGACTCTGCACTTCTTGGCATTGAATCCCAGCTGCCAAATCTTTGACCACTCTTCAAGCCTTCGTAAATCCCTTTTCATTCTCTCTACTCCTTCAGGTGTGTCCAGTCTGTTGCAGATCTTGGTATCATCTGCAAATAGACAAGCTTTACCTTCTATCCCTTCCGCAATGTCACTCACAAAGATATTGAACAGAACAGGTCCCAATACCGATCCCTGTGGCACTCCACTTAACACCATTCTTTCTTCAGTGTAAGTTTTATTTACCATTACATGCTATCTCCACCAGTTTGAAATCCACTCCTCTACCATAGCGTTCACTCCGTAGCATCTCATTTTGTTCACAAGCCTCCTAAGTGGAATAGAATTAAAATCTTTGCTGAAATCCAAATAGATGACATCGAGCACTTTCTCCATCCAACTCTTCGCCTACATGGTACAAATGGCATATTCAGCCACTTATCCAACTGTAAAGGGGGTATTACTGAGGCATTCCAGGGAGGAATTAAGCTATCAGGTAATTTAGCTGAATATCACATTTATCTGGCTATGTTACTGGGGTAACTTTAGACCTGCTTGGAAGCAAGTCTAAAGTTATCCGGCCTTGTATGGCTGGATAACTTACTACATACTTGGATTTCTTCAAAAGATATGGGGCAGATTTTTAAAGAGTTACGCTGGATAATTTTAAGCAATTATATTCAGTGGAACATTTATATGGGACAAGTTATCTGGCTAAGTTTAGCCGGTTATCTTGTCCACTAAAATGCTTACAGAATATTGGCCTCAAGGTCTTTTTCTATCATCATGTTTCTTGGTTTATAAATAACCCCTCCCACCACCCTTTAAAACATACAACATAATGATGGTGGCCACAGTTTAACTGGTGGCCATTTTGAAAAGCAAGAACAGTGGAGAAGAAGTGACTATTTGCAATCTCTCTTGCCCTCAGAGGTCCGTGGACCCACAATGGAGTAAGGGCTGCCATGGGGGGGGGGGGGGGGGGAAGAGGAATTGTCAGTAGGTTTTAGCCATGTTATGTACGCTTTACACTGGTAAATGGGCTGCTGAGAATCTTTGCAACAGCGCAATTTAGATTTTCCTTGAAAATTACCTTGCATGTTTTTAATACATTTTTTTGTTTCCTCCTTAAACATAAGCTAAATGGCATTTAAAATAGGTCCTGCTTGATTTTTCTCTCCCAGAGCTTATTCTTTTGTGACTGATAACCACAAAGCATTTTTCCCCTGATACGTCTAGTAATTTCCTCCCCATTTTTCTATCACTGGGTGATTGGAGATTCTCTGGAGATGATATCCCTGAAGTCATCATCACTTATATAAACATAGTTACCAAGCCATGGCACTTCCATTGCTATTAGGCAGTAAAGCTCGTGGATGAGAATATGAATAATAATTCTCAACTACAGGTAATCACCTATGATTTTCTGAAAGCTTTGTAAGTTTATCATTAATATTATAATGAAATCATTAGCAGCAGTATGTTATAACCAGAATATTTATATTCTTATATAATTATCCTAATTATTCACAGCAGGTTTTCTCTCTATGGCACTCATAGTTGAAGTTCTTTAGGTTGAAAATTGAATTTGCATTTGTTTTTTAGACTTCTGATATAATCTGTTATAATAAACTATTTGTTGTGATGCTCACCCACCTCCTTTTTCCTCACTCTTTAAATGATCCCCCTTTTTAGGTCAATTATGATGTAAGGAATAGAGAAGCAAGATTTTGGACAGCCTAAAGATGACAGGTATTTGAAGAGGCCAGAGAAATGAGAATCTGATAATAAAGAAGGAAGGAACAGAATGGGAAATGAGAATAGCAACACAAGCAGTGTTAGAGAATTAGCAATCATGGACAATTCAGTTCAGTCGATGGAAATCAGACTGAAAGCAGACATTAAAGAAGTGAGGTACAAAACAGAGCTCTGTATCAGGAGTATCACCAAGGTTATGAATGTTGGAAGCAAGGGGGAAGTCAGAATCAAAAAAGGAAATAATTAATGCAGGATTCAGACCGATGACAGACACCAATCAAATGAAAAGAATAATTGCAAAATATTGGAAACCATGCAAGCTAAAAATGTCATATATCTTCAGATTCTGAAAGGAGTCAAAGAGTTATGGGCTGGAATTCTTACTTTCTTATGGATAGAAACAATCATTTAGGTAAAAATATATACATTTCACATTACTTTATTAATTTAACTCTTCCACAGATATCTGGACTTCTGATCTGTTTTAACCTACTTACTTTTTGTACTGCCCTTTCTTTCTCCTTGTAAGCCTTTCACTCTCCTCAGCGATTGGTGCATCTCTCTTTACAGGCCATGCATCTCCCCTAGGGATGTGCAGAGCAAAATTTTATGTTCATATTTTTTATGTCCGAAAGGGGGTCCCACTTGCGGCCAATATGGACATAAAAAAAATCCAATGAGTTGGGTATATGTACATATGTGCAAAAAAAAAAATTAAACCCCCTCACCCTCCTTAATCCCCCCCCCAGACTTACCACAACTCCCTGGTGATCGAGCGAGGAGTGAGGACGTCATTTCTGCAATCCTTGGCGAGAAGCATGTGACGTCGGTGGCACGTCGAGTGACGCGGCGTCACGTGATTCCCGGCTCGTTCGCGCCGGACGGCTCGTTCGGCCCAAAAAGAACTTTTGGCCAGCTTGGGGGGGCCTCCTGACCCCCCCAAGCTGGCCAAAAGTTCTTTTTGGGCCGAACGAGCCGTCCGGCGCGAACGAGCCGGGAATCACGTGGCGCCGCGTCACTCAGACGCGACGTCACGTGATTCCCGGCAAGTTCGCGCCGGACGGCTCGTTCGGCCCAAAAAGAACTTTTGGCCAGCTTGGGGGGGCCTCCTGACCCCCTCAAGCTGGCCAAAAGTTCTTTTTGGGCCGAACGAGCCGTCCGGCGCGAACTTGCCGGGAATCACGTGACGTCGGCGTCACGTGATTCCCGGCTTGTTCGCGCCGAACGAGCCGTCCGGCGCGAACTTGCCGGGAATCACGTGACGTCGCGTCTGAGTGACGCGGCGCCACGTGATTCCCGGCTCGTTCGCACCGGATGGCTCGTTCGGCCCAAAAAGAACTTTTGGCCAGCTTGGGGGGGTCAGGAGGCCCCCCCAAGCTGGCCAAAAGTTCTTTTTGGGCCGAACGAGCCGTCCGGCGCGAACGAGCCGGGAATCACGTGACGCCGGCGTCACTCGACGTGCCGCCGACGTCACATGCTTCTCGCCAAGGATTGCAGAAATGGCGTCCTCACTCCTCGCTCCATCACCAGGGAGTTGTGGTAAGTCGGGGGGGGGGGATTAAGGAGGGTGAGGGGGTTTATATTTTTATTTTGGCTCAACAATCGCGATTTCCCACATATCGAACATATCTATGTTCGATATGTGGGAAATCCGATCGTTTATGTCGAATCAATTTTTTAAGTAAAAAAAAAATATGAGTTGCGTTTTACTAATGCGGTCAATCCGAATGCACACCCCTAATCTCCCCCTCCTGCCCCTTTCCTCACCAGTTGTAATATTTCTGTATTACTTCCCCTGCTTGTCCATTTTCTTTTTGGAAATGAAATTAAGTTAAGATCTGTTTATTTTCTGTACATTCCTCTCTCTCCTCAGGAGTAACAGTAAATACTTTCTTCCTGTCTGCACCTTGTTCTCCGCAATTTCTACATCTATGTTTATTGCTTCTGCTTTTTACCTGCTTGTTCTCTCATCTCATTAGTGGCTTGGGTGAACAAAATATTCATATCTAAGCCAAATTGTTTTATAGTATGTAACTCAATTAGAAAAGGTACAGAGAAGAGCGACCGAAATGGTAGAGGGAATAGTACAAGTCCCCTATGAAGAAAGGCTAAAGAGGTTAGGACTCTTCAGCTTGGAGAAGAGGTGGCTGAGGGGAGTTATGATAGAGGTCTATAAAATAATGAGTGGAATGGAATGAGTAAACATTAATCAGTTGTATTTTCTTTCTAAAAGTACAAAGACCAGGAGTCACACAATTAAATTACTAGGTAATATATTTAAAACTAATAAAATAAAATATTTTTATACTCAATGCATAATTAAACTCTGGACTTTTTTGCCAGAGGATGTGGTAAAAGCGAACAGTGTAGCTGCATTTAAAAATTGTTTGGACAAGTTCCTGGAGGAAAAGTCCATAAACCATTATTAAGGTAGAGTATCAGAAATCCACTGCTTATCCTTCAGATAAGCAGCATGAAATCAATCTACCCCTTGAGTTCCTGCCAGGTACTTGAGACCTGGATTGTCCACTGTTGGAAACAGAATACTGAGATTGATGAACCTTTGCTATGACCCAGTATGGCAAAAGTCTAATTTTCTTATGTAACTAAAACACTTAGTAGCAATCCTACAGTAATTATTGGGAAGTAAGTGTGTTTTTTGATTACCTTTGCCTAGATAGGTCAAAATTGGAAATTGTTATTATGTGACTCAATTAATGATGATGGATTGGCTTAGAGGGAGGGAATATAAAGTACGATACCAAATGTAATACATTTACATGTGTAACTCTTTTGAAAGTTCACCTGAGAATGTAGAACATGTTTGAAATATGTCACTTTACTCACAGATTTAACAGATTTCATAAAGGGGTCATTGCTCTTTTGGACAAGAATGATTTTTGCACTCAGCAGGGTTTCCAAATAAACCATAATCAAGGGAAATCTAAGTAGAAAAACACCTATATTACATGAGTTGGTTTCGATCTTAGATCTGAAGAGAGATTAATGATATACGAGAAAGTGGAGGGGTAAGCTATATTGAATAGTTTATGGATAATGCCAAGAATAAAGAATAAAGACAAGTGCAAATGCAGTACAAGAGAGACATAAATATCTCCAAGTGATTAATTTCTTGCTGGATAAAAATAATTGGGATTTTTTTTTAAATCCCTTATAAGGTTTAGGGAAATGTATTTCTACATAAAAAATTTAAAAATGCTAAACTCCAAAGTAAAAAAAAAAAAAAGGTATTAAAAGTAAATCATAAAAGTACTGGTTTACCAGCACTTGTGGTCTCTATGATCCCTGGGTTAGACCCAGTCAGGGCTCAAACATCTGTGGCTATTTGTCCTGAGGCTCACAGATCTGGAACTCTCTGGCTGTGGTTGTTAGTTCTAGAATTCCCAGGGCTGATAATCCTGGAAACAAGAGCCCTGTGTTTAATGAGTTAGTTCCAGGGCTTCCAGGGCTGAATATTCTTGTTACAGGGTTTCCAGAGCAGCCAGACATGAAAACACCAGAACAAATGTTAATGGAAATCAAGACCTGGTGCAAAGTGTGGGCATCCCCTCAAAGCCAAGAGCCCCAGATCTGTGAGACCTTGACCTGGGACCCTTCAACCCAAGATTCCTGACTCAAGCCTGAGAGCCCCTGACCTTGGGTCTTTGGACCCCAAAGCCCCTGACCCAGGCCTCTCAGAACCGAACGCCCCTGATCAAGATTTGTATTATACAAATAGCTTTATCTCTGAGGTCTAAGATAAGCCTCTGTGTTAAAAAACACTCAATGTTAAGACTCTCTTGTGGATTGGAAACACTAACTTTGGTTTTAGTTCTTTATTTGCATAGAAAGTGTGTTAAAAGTACATTCACTTTTATGTTTCACATAATGAAATGCAGCACATGCTTTTTTGTATGCTGAAACTGAGATTATCTTGGTAGTTATTTTAGCACACACAAAAAAAATCTATTTAGGATACTGAATTATATTAAATCAGCTCCATGGTGAGGAATGAAAGAAAGGACAGGTTGATGATAGTTATTAGTCCTGGTATAAGGAGTTTGGGGTTGAGGAATAATAGATAAAAATTATTCTTTGCTCGAATAGAATAAACAGTTTGTGATTCTTACCATGATCTTAAATTCATAATCCCAGTAAATCTTATAGGATCTGGTTTATTGTATTCCTATCAGGATTATGTTGGAAATTATGATGAAAAATGTATCTTCAATGCTATCAGTGCCAGGATTGATATTATTCTGGGTATCGAGGGCATAGGGTGAGGAGTAATAGAGGGCGATTAGAGCACATGGATGCAGAATAAAAGAGAAGGTTGGCAATTCTTAAGGTGAGTGAAATGATATGAGGGAATAGACAGTTTTTATATAATATTACTTGCCCTTCCATATGGCGCTCTTTTACCAATCACCTTCAATAATATAATTCCAATATTATTTTCCACCAGTACATGAAACTAAATATTTGAGCAAGAATTCAGTGAATTAAAAAGACTTGTTTGCTTGTATGGGTGTCTGGAGGGAGCTTAAGCTATGTAATTTATTGAAGAGAATGCAGGGCCTCCTAAATATCTAGTTGGACTATTTTCCAGTGGAACGTGGCCAAGAGAGAGAGACACACAGAGTGAGGAAATGAGAGGTTGAAAGAAAAATCAGGGGACAGATGGATATATTTGAACTTGGAAATGGAAGAGACAGACAGGGGAATAAATAGAAATTAAAGAGGAAAGGTAATAGAGTCAGGTCATGAATCACTTTGTACATCAGAGTAAGAAGTTGAAGCAAACCATGCTACTAAATAGAAAGTTAATGAAGGGAGGCTAAAAGAGGGGAGGGATGAGTTGCAGTAAAGATCATGATACAAGATCCTATTTGCACAATTCTGAAGAATTTTATTTCTGTGCGTTTGTGTACTGAGCACATGACATTCTATAGGCATTGGAAGTGATTCTGAAGAGAATTTACATCTGTAAAATGGGCTTTTTGAAAATTACTCCAGGTGGTTGTACACATAAAGGTATTCATGGAAGCAATTTTGTGGGTACTTGTCCACATGATGAAAAGAGGCATGCCCAAGAAAGATCATTTACATGTGTACTTTTGTTTTTTGAAAGTGTGCACATAAATGTTCACATATACATTAACCCCTGCTCCCTAGAAAATGTAAATGTGCATGATTAGGCTGTGCAAAAGTAATTCCAGTCCTGCTATCTTTCAAAGCGGACTTGTGTGCATAAGTTTGCTTTGACTATTTGGGCTGAAGTCTTCATGTACACGGAGACTTCAGCCCTAAGTGCACTGATATAAAATGGGGTTCATAGAGAGTCAAGGGTAGGAAAGTGTGAGGAACGGATTATTTATTGTTCATCAGCTATCTATTTTACAGTGAATTCTACTAACAATTACAAGATTCAAGGCAAACTGGCTTTACTAGAGGTAGGTCTTGTCAGATGAATCGGATTGATTTATTTGATTGGGTGATCACAGAGCTGGATCGGGGAGAGCACTAGATATAGTTTACTGGGATTTCAGTGAAATCTTCAACATAGTTCTTCTCATTAGACTGCCAAAAACCCTCTTTAAGATCACTAAAGGTGGTTAAAAATTCAGCAGCTAGACTGCTGAGCGACATCAACAACATGAACATATTACTCTAATTCCATTTTCTCTCCACTGCCTGCTTTTTTTTTTTTTTTTTTACAACAAATCATATTTAGAACTAGCTGTACCCGGCCACGCGTTGCTGTGGCTCAGTCTGGTTAAATGGAAAAGAAAGAAAAGAGAAGGCGCACATTTCTAATATGTTTAATTTCACAATGCTTGTGGGTATACAATATTTTTTGTTGTTCCATTGTCTATGCAGATATAGAGATTGTCTGGTTTGCCGACTCTAGAACACACAACATATAATTGTCCATGTGAGAAGCAATCTGTGTCTAGATGTAAACCGCATAATTCTAGAAATGAAAAAGAATGGAAAAAGAAAAAAAATAAACTATACTCACTAAATGAACGGTATGGTAAACGACACCGCTCAATTCCAATGCAATGTCACATGAAATAATTACATCAAAATGAAAATAAATCGAAATGTATGAAAATTCAAGTTAACAATGCAATCAGAAACATTGAAATGGAATCGTAAAATATTTAGTCGAAGGCATTAAGCCCGTTAAAACAGGCAGGATTTTTGTCCCCTCTCCTCCTAGGTCTTTGTTCTGCTCTGCTCCTCCCCTCCCCCAGCACCACGAAGGGCCAGAGGCGGCGGTGGTGGTAGGAGCTGCAGCGGTGGCCGAGGGGGATCTCACGAGGCGTAATGGTCCTGCCATCCGAACTCCCTCCCCCCTTCCCCGGTGGTGGAGGGACAGGCTCAGACCCCTGTCACTCTATCCTTACAGGCCCCAACTCCTTTGCTCTCCCATTCCCCTCTACACTTAACCCCTTCCACTCTAACCTATAAGTGGAGAGCTGGGGGGGGGGGGGGTGTAGAGAATCTCTCTCTCATACAGCCCCCTACATAGGCTTCCTCTCTCTCTCTCTTGCACATACACTCTCCCTCTGTCCCTCACACATGCACGCCCAATCCCTCTCACACACATACACAATACCTCACGTAGTCTCCTTCTCTCTCTGGCACTCACACTCGCCTTCAGCGCACATTAACACACTTCTCTCTCACACAGTTAAAATGGGCAATATTTTTGTCCCCTCTCCACCTAAGTCTTTGCTCTGCACTCGCAAGAGCTTGCAAAGTTCCCACGCCTGTTGTGTCTGGGAGAGTGAGGAAAACACTCCATTCCCCACCCCTCGCAAAGGGCAGGCGGCACCTTAAGAATTGCCTAGCTAATTTGCTCTTTTTGAGAGACCCATACATTTAAGAAATCCAATCGGGGGCTTGAGAGGGAGGAGGGAGCAGGGCTCTGTCTTTCACTTTTGTCACGGTGCTTTGCTGGGAGTGGGGGTGGAGCGATGCCCATGTAAACTGTTCCTGTGGTGGCTGAGACCCACGGGCGGCTTGACAGCACTGCCTCCCCCCCCCCCCCCCGCAGTTGTGGGATATTTACTTGGCTTCTCCTTATCTGCAGGACTCAGGGGGCGGGGGAGAAGGGCGAGCTGTTCTCTGTTCAGCTCTTTGCGCTTTGGCTGCTGCAGGCTGCAGCTCTTTGTGATCTCTTCACAGTCGCTTTCTACTGCATTTGCTCTGCTCCGGCCGTCCCATTTCCCTCCCCCCCTTCCCTGGTGGTGGACGGACTGGCTCGGCAACTCTTCTACCCTTTCCTCCTCCTGTGTGTAACTGTCCGGCAGTCCCTCCTCCCTCCCCCCTTCCCCAGCGGCGGAGGAACAGTCTGAGCCATTTCTCGGAGCGGCGACTCGTCTGCCCTTCCCTCCTCCCCCATGTGACACCCAGCATGTAGTGCAGAGCTCTATGGTCCGCACATTCCTGGTAGAGCTGCTCTCTACTGCGCATTTGCGGTCCGTCGGTCAGAGCCCATTTATATTGTAGATAGCGAGTGTTGCTTTTATGTCCAACAGATGGTGCTGTTTTTCCAAAAAAACATGTTTTTACCTGTCACAGGTGTGACATCTATATAATATAGGTATATAAAAACATGCACGTATTCGAATGAAACGTTGTGTCAAAATTTCAAAGCAATCGGTGAAGAAATTTCGGAGATTTAAGATTTTGAACAAACGAACATTTACATTTTTATTTATATAGATAAGAACATAAGAACATAAGACTTTCCATACTGGGACAAACCAAAGATCCATCAAGCTCAGTATACTCAGTCCAATAGTGGCCAATGCAGGTCACAAATATTTGGCAGAATGCCAAGGACAAATAGATTTCAAGCTGATTTTCTAAGGAATAAGCAGTGGATTTCTGCAACTCTAATAATGGTTTATGGACTTTTCATCCAGTAACTTGTCTAAACCTTTTTGAAATGCAGCTACACTAAGGGGCAGATTTTAAAAAAGTACGCCCGCCCATACTTTTGTTCGCGCGACCGGCTGTAGCCGCGCGTATCTTTTAAAATACAGAGTTGGTGCTAAGGAGATAACTGCTTGGTTTAGCAAGAGGGGGATACCCTAACAAGATATTGAAAAAAGCATTTAAACAAGCACTGTATGTTAATAGAGATTTATTATTTCTACCGCAAGATCGGTCTCCGGATGCCATGGATAATTGTATATTACCTTTTTCTACTCTTAGTAAGTCTGTTACTAGCATTATTCATAAGCATTGGATTTTACTTTCCCTTAACAATGTCTTTCAAAGCTCATTATTGTTTATGTACCGACGGGGCAAAAACCTTTGAGACATGCTAACACATTCAGATTTCTGTACTATGAATGCACAACATTTGGGGTAGATTTTTCAAATTTGCGTACACGTGTACTTTTGTTCGCGCACCAGGCGCACATAAGAGAACGCGGGATTTGAATAGATACACACACAGCCGCGTGTATCTGTTAAAATCCGGGATCGGTGCGCACAAGGCTGTGCAAAATCGGCAGCCGGCGCACGCCGAACCACGCAGCATGCCTCCGTTCCCTCCGAGGCCACTCCAAAATCGGAGCGGCCTTGGAGGGAACTTTCCTTCCACCCCCTGCACCTTCCTCTCCCTTCCCCTACCTAACTCACCCCCCAGCCCTACCTAAACCCCCCTACCTTTGTTGCACAAGTTACGCCTGCCTCCGGCAGGCGTAACTTGTGCAACAAAGGTAAAGGCGTAAACTTGTGCAACTGGCCGGCCGCCGGTGCGTGATTCCCAGGCCCAGGAGCCATTTTGGAAGCCTCGGCCACTCCTCCGAAATGCCCCCAGGCCGGAACCATGCCCACGGCCCCGCCCCCAAATGACGCGCCGCTGCGACATGCCCCCCCGACACGCCCCCCCCCCCCCCCAGGAAAGCCCTGGGACTTATGCGCGTCCCGGGGCTTGCGCGCGCCACTGAGCCTACTCAACACAGGCTCGGCGCACGCAGGGGGAACTTCGGGCAGGTTTTTGGGGGGTATGCACGTATCTTACGCACGTACCCCTTCGAAAATCTGGCCCTTTGAGTAGAGGTGAGCATAAGCCTTGTGGACACTGCTCGGTGTGTCCCTTTAGAGACACTATGTCTTCTTTCATACATCCGACGTCAAAGAAAACATTTGTGCTATATGGGGTCTCAGATTGTAACTCCTCAGGGGTGGTCTATTTGGTTAGATGCTTGTGTCCAAAACTTTATGTGGGTAAGACAACTAGAATGATCAAAACAAGGATCATAGAGCACCGATCCAACATTAGGAACATCTGTGAAAATGCTCCATTGGTTGAGCATTGGATTCAGTCCTTGCATTCTCTCTCTGATTTAAATGTCTTTGTACTTGAGGTAGTAAACCCCCACCCCATGCTGTGTCTCTCATTTTTATTGGCATTATCATTCCAGAAGCTTTTTACTCATGCACAATTAAGCTCTGGAATTCATTGACAGAGAATGAAAGGCAAGCAATTGGGGCAGATTTTCAAAGAGGTACGCGTGTAAGAAGACCTATGGCAAACTGGGGATGAAGTGAACGCTATCAAACCAGTGGGGTTGGAGGACCTATCTCTTAAATGGGGAATTGGGGATGAACTGGTAAAAATGGGAACGGTGTCAGTACATGTCTCATTTAAAGTCCCAGTTTGCAAGGTAGAAGCAGACTTTGTGTGCCCATGCGTACTCACACTTAAAATTTGCTACAATGTGTGTACAGCCAGGCTATTTTATAACATGTGCACGTACACATGCACAAGTTCTAAAACAGTTGTGTCCCTGGACGCAGGCTGATGAACACGTGCACATGTGTTCCTGCATGTCATTTTGAAATTTACCATTTAACAAGTGAATTTTCAAAAGGATTTATACATGTAAATGTAATTACTTTCAAAGCAATTTTCAAAAGTCATTTATTTACACATAAAGGGGTAGATTTTCCAATGTGCACCTGCGCACGCATGTTAGAAAATCCAAAGGCCGCGTGCATATGCATACCAGATTTTATAATCCACAAGTTTATGGGCGGGCGGCACATGCAAGGCAGGAGAATTAATGCAACCTCCATGCGGTGATACATTCCGGCCATCCCCAGTTTCCTCTCAGTCTGCTCCAATTAAGGTGCAGGCTGGGAGAGAACTTCCCTAACCCCCTACCTATCCTTCCTTCCCCTTCCCTTCTCCTCCCTACCCCCTAAAACTCACCTACATGGCCTTAATATTTTGTTTTATTACTTGCTGTTCTTTGGGAGCAGACGTAATTTAGACATGCTGGTTCCATTTTGATGTACAGCAGTACAAGTATATATTTTTAATAAACTGAAAAAAAATTGTATTGCCATTTGGAAGAAACCAACAATAACATTTTTCATTCTGAAAATCCATTTATTGAAAAATGAATGCACATTCCTGTATTAGATTGGGTGCCTAAATGAAATATGGGTTATTTAGAAATTTTATAAACTGAATATTAGCTCTATTGTGTCTACATTGAAAACATGCCTCAACCCACCTTCTTTGCTGGTTGTCTAAACTTAAGTGTACAGAAAATCGCTTTTGAGAATTCCTTATATTCATAACTTTAAAATGTTTGCTCCTAAGTCTGAAAGTTAGGTGCCTAATTTTCCACTAAACTATGAAAATTTAGCCAAATGAGCTTAATAAAATGTTTCAATGTTCTACAAGTTTCACAAATTGAAAACATGTATATTCGCTTTCTCCTAAAACTGGATTTTTTTTGGGGGGATAGGATGGAATAAAATGTAAAAATGCAGAATGTGCACCTCGATAAAGTTGCTCGTTATGACTCTCTCTCCCAGTTTTTATAGATATTAAGCATCAAGAGATGGCAAATAGAAATGAAACCTCTGTGACCAGCTTTATTCTGCTTGGCTTGGTACCTGTTCGGGAGCAGCGCATTGTCCTCTTCGTGACATTTCTGATCATGTACCTCATCACCTTACTGGGAAATGGAGCTATCATTGCTGTGATCCGTCTTAATTCTCGTCTCCACATCCCCATGTACTTCTTTCTCAGTGTCCTGTCCTCAGTGGACATCTGTTTTATATCAGTCACTGTTCCAAACTTGCTGCAAAACCTTCTCTCTGAAAGTAAAACCATCTCCTTTGCTGGCTGCTTAACTCAAGTGTACTTCTTAACATTTATAGGAGGAGCAGAGTGTTTCCTTCTAGCGGCGATGGCCTATGACCGCTATGTGGCTATTTGTTATCCTTTGCAGTATTCACTGGTGATGAATTCGAGGCTGTGTCACTGGTTAGTGACTGGTTGCTTTGTTGGGGGTGGTCTTAAGGCTCTTTTACACACTCTTATGCTACTTAGATTATCTTTCTGCGGCTTCAATATAATTAACCATTTCTTTTGTGATTTTACTGGACTGTATAAGCTTTCATGCACTGATACCTCCCTTAATGAACTTATGATCTTTATTGAGGGACCTTTCTCTCTAATGCTGCCCTTTGTAATAATAGTGTTATCTTACTGTCGCATTATCACAGCTATTCTGAAGATGTCATCTGCAGCGGGGATGCGCAAGGCCTTCTCCACCTGCTCCTCCCATCTCACCGTGGTATCTTTATTTTATGTGTCTGTTATTGTTATGTCTGTGCGGCCATCTTCAGCATATTCCCCAGAGAAGGACAAAGTGGTTGCAGTGGTATATGTTGTAGTAACTCCCATGTTAAACCCATTTATTTATAGCCTGAGGAACAATGAAATGAAGGATGCACTGAGGAGAACCATGCTGATAAACCTTGGTCCTCAGAACATGTAGAAACCATTGTTGATGTGAAAAGCTGGAGAGTCTCTTTTCTTTTGCTGTTAATGCTGTTTTGTTGCAAAACCATTCAAGCCACACAGTGATAGGATTAGCAAACAGGGACGGTAACTTTCAAATCGATGCCCTAGAGCACCTGTGCATTGGCCCACTCCCAGGGATGCAGGTATTTTGTAGCTTGCATGTGTATATGCACATATGTTATAAAATATCCTGCCGTACGCACGTGTGCCAAATTTAAGTGCGTGCACGCATGTGCAAACAAATGCCACTTCTACCACATAAACCAGAGAATTTTAAAAGGGATGCATGTCGATGCTGTTCCAGTTTTCACAATTCATTCCCAGCTCACCCAATTAAGAGAGAGTTCCTCCAAATCCCCCTAGTGATATGAGAAGGCTAATATGAAGACTTTGGCTCAGACTTTGGCTCAGCTTATCCAGAATCCTTTGCTGTCTTTGACTTATCTGAGACTTCTGGCATACAAGGAACTCAGACTTTAATGGCTTCTGGGAGACATCTGGAATGAATTCAGACTTAGCCAGATATGATGGAAGGTCATGAGGTCACAATGAACATATGGACTAAGCTATGTTCTCACAGACAACTGTCTCGTTTCGAGGGGCCCAGTGTAACTGAAGACCCCCATGAGATTAGGAGTCTGATCAAAGGACTGGCACAGGAGTGCACAGGAGTGACAGAACAAAGAACTACTAAGACCTACTAGGATGATTGACAGTCATCAGCAGACATGTGGGTCTTCGCTATGCCTTTGCCTAATTGGATCTTAAGGTGGGAAGTGGGACCAGGGAAGTTTAGACACAGTTTGTCTGATTTGGACACAGGACACGTGGAACCAGATACTCTACGCAGTCCTAATAGGAATCATTGTATGTTTTATCTATAAAAAGTCAGCACTCACTGACAAAAGCTGAGGCACGCAGGGAGAGCTTTCTCACTCTGTGTCTTTCAGAGGTCTCATATGATTGGCTTTTAATATTAAATAAACTTAAATTGGTTTGTATTAAAGTTGGACCTCTGTGTATTATTGAAGCAGCACAGTTAAGCTATTTCTAATGGCACTACCAATTAACACTAGTTTAATAGCCTTCACTCCCCCAGTTAGCTCTGACCCTTAAAACCCCACATATCTGCATATTTTCTTTATTATTTAACTTACATATCATCCATAGCTGAAGTAATGTTATGTGGCAGGGGGACTCGGCACAGTCCTGATCGCTTAAGTATTTATGCGCTCATCTCAGGTTCTCACCCCAAAACGCCCATTCTCCACCCATGCCCCACCCCTTTAGAAAACTTCCAAGATGTGCGTGCTCCGGGACATATGCGTGTATCTCGCCAATTTTTGAAATACCTTCAGCACATGCGAGCCCAACATATATGTGTGTCCTCTAATTAATGTGCATGTCGGGCTTTTAAAATTTACCTTTAAGGGTTTTTCCCATTTTGTGTCTATGTGAAAAATGCTTAGTAAATAGGGCCCTAGGAGCTTCATTTACTTTACAGTGACTTTTCATAATGATATGTATGTGTATAAGGACATATACGTGTGAACATGGTATTTTGAAAACCCAAACATACGTGTGTAAATAGGCTTTCATGCACACATTAGTCTGGTACTTGCGTATATTTACTTCTGCTAATTATCCAGGGTAAGTGAAAATAAAAATCTTTATTGCCAAATACTGACTACATGAGGGGTGAATAAACTGGGGAGAGTTCAAGCTGAAGAATCAGGAGGGTACTGATGATTTATAGGTGGACTGGGCAATCTGGTGTCCTAATTGGTAAAACTGGTTATTTACTTCACGTGAGCATGTTCTAAAATTTGCAGACTTGCATGTGTAAAAGCCGACAAGTGGTAGGAAAAATATGCTAGTGAAATGTCCACATGTAACTTTGCAAAATTTGAAGTACAAATACACTTGTATAGCAGAATTGCTTTACTTTACTGTCTAAATATTCACTTATCTGGCTAAGTGGTGCATTTTATGACTTCTCCAGCTATCTTAGGGCCTGAATTACTAAGGCTCTTCTCCCATTCTGTGTCTATGTGAAAAATGCTTAGTAAATGAGGCCCTTACTTTGCTGGACGTTTACCTATCCAAAACTTTTCTGTACATATTTCACACTTTTTTTTTATGTACACATGTACCTTGCAGAGTAGACTTATATTTTACAATGTGAATGCATATTTGCATGCACAATTTAAAATACATGAGCATATGCACACGCATCAGAATACACGTGTATATGGATGTGCACGCACATGTTTGAAAGTTACCCTCCTTGGCTTTTTTCCCATTGTCTATGGGAAAAAGGCTTAGTAAATGAGGCTCTAAGCGCCCATAAAGGTAAATTTTAAAAGTCTGATGCACACATCAATTAGGGAATGTGCAAATATGTTTAGCAGGTGAATGCCAAGAAGATTTTAAAAGCTGCTGGGATTCGTAGGTACATGCTGCTGCATGCACAAATGAAAAGTTCCCAAAAAGGGGAGGGGGGATGGGCGTGGTCTGGGTGGGGCGGGGCATGGGCGATCCTGGATTTAAACTTGAAATTTGTGTGGAAATACATACATGCACTGGTGTGTGCTACGGTCCCCTGCCACGTAACTTTACTTCTGCTATGGATGATGTGTAACTTATTAAACAAAAACATCTACTACGATCAGCAGGTTTTTAAAGGGTTAGGTCTAACAGGAGAGAAGGAAGGGTATTAAACTTGTTATAAAATGTCCGCATCCCTGGGTGCAGGCTGACAAACGCACTCACATTTGTGCCCGCACAATACTATGAAAGTTACCTTCACAGTGCACAGTGAACATGAATATTGCAAAACACAATAAATCAATGCACCGAAAGATTTTATATCATGGCAGTTCTGAAAGGTAAAAAAAAATAATGTAGGAGAAAGCTTGTGTGAAATGTTTTGTAGAGCATTCATCCGATTATTTAATTTAGTCCTTTTGTGTAGAAATGTTTCCTAGTCTTTTTTTCTATTCTCAAAATTTCAGAAAATTAAATCCCTGGCAAAAGATTAATAGTGTAAGCAAAGTGTAACATAGAAACATAGAAATGACGGCAGAAGAAGACCAAACGGCCCATCCAGTCTGCCCAGCAAGCTTCACACATTTTTTCTCATACTTATCTGTTTCTCTTAGCTCTTTGGTTCTATTTCCCTTGCACCCCCACCATTAATGTAGAGAGCAGTGATGGAGCTGCATCCAAGTGAAATATCTAGCTTGATTAGTTAGGGGTAGTAACCGCCGCAATAAGCAAGCTACACCCATGCTTATTTGTTTTACCCAGAATATGTTATTTAGCCCTTATTGGTTGTTTTTCTTCTCCCCTGCCGTTGAAGCAGGGAGCTATGCTGGATATGCGTGTAGTATCAGTTTTTCTTCTCCCCTGCCGTTGAAGCAGAGAGCTATGCTGGATATGCGTGAAGTATCAGTTTTTCTTCTCCCCTGCAGTTGAAGCAGAGAGCTATGCTGGATATGCGTGAAGTATCAGTTTTTATTCTCCCCTGCCGTTAAAGCAGAGAGCTATGCTGGAAATGCATTGAAAGTGAAGTATCAGGCTTATTTGGTTTGGGGTAGTAACCACCGTAACAAGCCAACTACTCCCCGCTTTGTGAGTGTGAATCCTTTTTTCCACATTTCCTCTTGCTGTTGTAGCTTAGAGCGATGTTGGAGTCACAGTAACCTTGTGTATGTTTATTGAATAAGGGTATTATCTCCAGGCAGTAGCCGTCATTCTGGCGAGCCACCCACTCTTTATTGACAGCCTCTTGATTTTATGGATCCACAGTGTTTATCCCACACCCCTTTGAAGTCCTTCACAGTTCTGGTCTTCACCACTTCCTCCGGAAGGGCATTCCAGGCATCCACCACCCTCTCCGTGAAGAAATACTTCCTGACATTGGTTCTGAATCTTCCTCCCTGGAGCTTCAAATCGTGACCCCTGGTTCTGCTGATTTTTTTCCTACGGAAAAGGTTTGTCGTTGTCTTTGGATCATTAAAACCTTTCAAGTATCTGAAAGTCTGTATCATATTACCTCTGCTCCTCCTTTCCTCCAGGGTGTACATATTTAGATTCTTAAATCTCTCCTCATAAGTCATTTGATGAAGACCTTCCACCTTTTTGGTCGCCCTTCTCTGGACCGCCTCCATCTTGTCTCTGTCTCTTCGGAGATACGGTCTCCAGAACTGAACACAATACTCCAGGTGAGGTCTCACCAAGGACCTGTACAAGGGGATAATCACTTCCCTTTTCTTACTCGATATTCCTCTCTCTATGCAGCCCAGCATTCTTCTGGCTTTAGCTATCGCCTTGTCACATTGTTTTGCCGACTTCAGATCATTAGACACCATCACCCCAAGGTCTCTCTCCTGCTCCGTGCACATCAGCCTTTCTCCCCCCCATCGAATACAGTACATTCGGATTTCCACTCCCCATATGCATGACTCTGCACTTCTTGGCATTGAATGTCAGCTGCCATATCTTCGACCACTCTTCCAAGTTCCTTAAATCCCATCTCATTCTCTCCACTCCTTCCGTCGTGTCCACTCTGTTGCAGATCTTAGTGTCATCCGCAAAAAGACATACCTTACCTTCTATCCCTTCTGCAACTTGTACTTGTTGCGGTCTCCGCCGCTTCCCCTCCACTAGGACTGAACGGTGCCTACCTTCGCCGCTGGAAACACCGTGTTCCGCGTGGCTGGGACCCCGGCGGCGCTGCCTGCTTCATGTGGCGGCCGCCATTGCTTGCCCGTCTCTCCGCTGCCTCGCGCGCACGCGAGGACACCCACTTTGTGCGCACAGCTCCCGGAAGTCTGGCCCCGCCTGCGCTGATGACGTCACGCCCCAAGGCCGATATAACCGGCACCCGGACTCCTTCTCCTTGCCTTGCAACGAGGTTCACTACTGCCTAGTAGTTCTGAGTTGCGCATCGTCTGTTCGTTGTTCCTGCCTTTGACCCTTGGACTGCTTTTGACTCGCTTCAGCCTGCCGCCTGCCTCTGACCTTGGTTCGTTCCCGACTTCGCTTCTGTCTGCTGCCTGCCTCCGACTCCGGCTTGTTCTCGACCTTGTTCCAGCCTACAGCCTGCTTCAGTTCCAACCTGCTACAGACTTTGTTCCAGTCCACAGCCTGCTTCAGTTCCAGCCGACTACAGACTCCGTTCCAGTCTACAGCCTGCTTCAGTTCCAACCTGCTACAGACTTTGTTCCAGTCCACAGCCTGCTTCAGTTCCAGCCGGCTACAGACTCCGTTCCAGTCTATAGCCTGCTTCAGTTCCAGCTTACTACAGACCCTGCCTCAGTATCCGGTTAGCTACAGTCCCCACTGCCGCCCGCTGTCCTGTCATCAGCTGGCCCTCGGCCTGTACAGCCTGTTCACGGACTACCAAATACCTTTGGACTTCCTTCATTACAGCTCCAGCCTAAGGCCATCCCTGCCACTGGACCTTCAGCCTATTTCCCAAGTCCCAAGGTTCCAGGTCCCTACAGGCTCCTCCTGGGGGGTTCCTGGTTCCCGGGTGAACACCGCCAGCCTGTGGCTCTGCCTCCCGGCCTACCCTGTCATCCTAGGTGGGCCGGCTCAAGGGTCCACTACCTCGCCTGCAGTGTCAGACTGTAACAGTTTGCAAGGCCATGGACTCGGCGGAGGCCCCATGCCTGCAGGCCATTCCAGGGATGGCTCAACGCCTCCAGCAGCAACAGCACTGCATTGATACCCTCGCTGCCACTGTGGAACAGTTGGTCTCTCGTCTAGACGTTTCCACTCGGGAGTTGCCTCCGGCACCCGCTTCCACTTCAGCTTCAGTAACGCAGCTACCCACGCCTACCCGGTACGCCGGGGACAGCAAGACATGCCGTGGTTTCCTAAATCAGTGCCAAGTGCGTTTCAGTCTCCTGCCTGCGTAGTTTCCCTCGGACACAGCCAAGGTAGCGTTTATTTTCTCCCTGCTGGATGGCAAGGCCCTTGACTGGGCTTCACCCTTGTGGGAACGTCAGGATCCCTTGCTGCAGAACCTACAAGAATTCCTCCTTAACTTCCGCCTTGCCTTCGATGATCCTGCACGCCGATCCACCGCGGCCTCGGAGCTCTTGCACCTCAGGCAAGTGACACGCCCGGTGGCTGAGTACATCATAGACTTCTGAACCCTGGCCATGGAGGTCGGTTGGCAAGACGATTGCCTTAAAGGAATCTTCCTCGAGGGCTTGGCAGGCCGCATCAAGGATGAGCTAGCAGGTCGGGATCTTCCAGAGGACTTAAATGATCTAATGGACATTGCTGGTAGGGTGGATCGCCACCTTCAACAACGGGATAAGGAAACCCACTCGAGTCGCCGAGCCCCACCACAGCTGTCTACCTCCTCCAGAACACCTGCTCCCAAGGCTCCTCCTCCCACTGTGCCTAGTGGGGAACCCATGCAATTGGGCAGATCTCCACTAACCCCTGAAGAAAGGAGGAGACGTCGCTCCCTAGGCCTCTGCCTCTATTGTGGAGGCAAGGGGCACTTTCTTGCTACTTGCCCGGAGCGTCCGGGAAACGGCCATGCCTAGGTTACACTGAGGAGCTACACCTAGGCGCTACTGGATCAGCTCCTCTTTGCACGCTACCAGTAATTCTGAAATACCCACGTGGGGAACTCCAGATCCGTGCCTTCATTGGTGACTCAGCTTTCCCTTCCGACTCTACAGAAGGTCCCCCCGCTGCGGATCTCCTCGATCCGAGGCACCCTGCTTCCTGGGGTCATTACCTGCTCCACGGCCCCCTTGACACTGCAAACAGGCCTGTTTCACTCGGAGGAGATCTCCCTGCTCGTCTTGGAGCGAGCAGTGCACCCGTTGGTTTTGGGACTACCCTGGTTACGTCAGCATTCTCCCGTAATACAATGGGATAACTTCCAACTGGTCTGTTGGAGTCCTGCCTGCTTTGCTGATTCCAATTCACATATCTTAACGATCAGATTTCCCCTCCCCCCCAGCCGAATCGGACCGTTAAGACGATCTGGCACACGATTCACATCTCTAAGCCTTTCTACCTTGTCATTGGGTTCACCAATTCATTGAATTGTAACAGGTTCCCACTGAGGTGGTGCTTATTGGGGGATGGGGTGGCATGACCTGCCAGTGCCTGGTAACAAGAGTGAACACAAACAAACAAGTTCTAGTCACGTGACTATTTATATTTATTCTTGTTGCTAGAAGCAATGAATTGATTTGAATATAAAATGGATGTGTGCTTCTGCTGATAAAGATTCAAAAAAAAGCCCTAAATGGCATCAGGAACACTAATGAGCATGCTCTAGTTAGTGCGCACTAAATTCAAGGTAGTGTGCATTAACACTGAAATTGAAAAACAAGGAAATAAGACCTTCCCGACCCATTTTAACCACAAAATGGCCCTAAAAATGAAACAACTCAAAAACAAAGCAAAACAAAAATACCCCTGCACATCCCTAGAAATTCCTTCACTTGCACAGGAGAGAGCTAAATAGTACTTCCAGTACTTCCATTTCTGTGCACAAAACTTCTTGCTGCATTGGCAGTAAGTCTTTCCACAGAAAATGTGCACACAGGAAGGTGCAGTTGAAGTGCACACAGGAAGGTGCAAGGCAGGAGACACACCTTTATGCATCGACTCCTAAATTAGCATATCTTCCCCATTTTCTGTTAAAATAAATATATATAACATATGGCCAATCTGATGGGTAGACCTTTGAATTTCTTAAACAAAGCCCAAGGCAGTGGTATCATTAATAAAGAAAAATAGGCAGACTGGTGAAATAAAAGTGCAAACAAAAGAAAAAACACTTTGCAATTTACAATTTTTAAGTGTCAGAAAAAGGAAAAAAAGAACTCTGAATAACAATGCTTAGGCTCCAAAAAGTTCAAAGTGAAACCGAAGCCATCAGTGGCCACCATTTCGCAATAGCTGCTGTATAAGCAAAAAAAGCATTTATTTAGCATCACAATGTCTTACAAAAATACTCGTTGGGTTTTCTCACCTCATTTTCTCCTACAAAAGATTTCAAGCCAAAACGTCAATGCAGAGACTCTGTTCACTGAATTCTTTCATATAGACATGAACACATGCACAGTGTCTAATGGTTTTTAAGAAATAAATCAGGCAATCATAAACAAGTATAATCAACTAATGACTCTGGATCTTTATAGGTTAATAAAAATGAATGCAGTCAAAGTTGACAGAGAAACATAAGAACATAAGATTTGCCATACTGGGTCAGACCAAGGGTCCATCAAGCCCAACATCCTGTTTCCAACAGTGGCCAATCCAGGCCATAAGAACCTGGCAAGTACCCAAAAACTAAGTCTATTCCATATTACCTTTGCTAGTAATAGCAGTGGCTATTTTCTAAGTCAGGTAATGGACTTCTCCTCCAAGAACTTCTCCTCCAATCCTTTTTTAAACACAGCTATACTAACTGCACTAACCACATCCTCTGGCAACAAATTCCAGAGTTCAATTGTGCGTTGAGTAAAAAAGAACTTTCTCCAATTAGTTTTAAATGTGCCACATGCTAACTTCATGGAGTGCCCCCTAGTCTTTCTATTATCCGAAAGAGTAAATAACCGATTCACATCTACCCATTCTAGACCTCTCATGATTTTAAACACCTCTATCATATCCCCCTCATCCGTCTCTTCTCCAAGCTGAAAAGTCGTAACCTCTTTAGTTTTTTCTCATAGGGGAGCTGTTCCATTCCCCTTATCATTTTGGTAGCCCTTCTCTGTACCTTTTCCATCACAATTATATCTTTTTTGAGATGTGATGACCAGAATTGTACACAGTATTCAAGGTGTGGTCTCACCATGGAGCGATACAGAGGCATTATGACATTTTCCGTTTTATTCACCATTCCCTTTCTAATAATTCCCAACATTTTGTTTGCTTTTTTGACTGCCGCAGCACACTGAACCGACGATTTAAATGTGTTATCCACTAGAGATGTGAATCGTGTCCTCGATCGTCTTAACGATCGATTTCAGCTGGGAGGGGGAGGGAATCGTATTGTTGCCGTTTGGGGGGGTAAAATATCGTGAAAAATCGTGAAAAATCGAAAAAACGTAAAATCGCAAAACCGGCACATTAAAACCCCCTAAAACCCACCCCCGACCCTTTAAATTAAATCCCCCACCCTCCCGAACCCCCCCCCAAATGACTTAAATAACCTGCGGGTCCAGCGGCGGTCCGGAACGGCAGCGGTCCGGAACGGGCTCCTGCTACTGAATCTTGTTGTCTTCAGCCGGCGCCATTTTCCAAAATGGCGCCGAAAAATGGCGGCGGCCATAGACGAACACGATTGGACGGCAGGAGGTCCTTCCGGACCCACGCTGGACTTTTGGCAAGTCTTGTGGGGGTCAGGAGGCCCCCCCCAAGCTGGCCAAAAGTTCCTGGAGGTCCAGCGGGGGTCAGGGAGCGATTTCCCGCCGCAAATCGTTTTCGTACGGAAAATGGCGCTGGCAGGAGATCGACTGCAGGAGGTCATTCAGCGAGGGTTCCGGCGCCTCGCTGAATGACCTCCTGCAGTCGATCTCCTGCCGGCACCATTTTCCGTACGAAAACGATTCGCGGCGGGAAATCGCTCCCTGACCCCCGCTGGACCTCCAGGAACTTTTGGCCAGCTTGGGGGGGGCCTCCTGACCCCCACAAGACTTGCCAAAAGTCCAGCGGGGGTCCGGAAGGACCTCCTGCCGTCCAATCGTGTTCGTCTATGGCCGCCACCATTTTTCGGCGCCATTTTGGAAAATGGCGCCGGCTGAAGACAACAAGATTCAGTAGCAGGAGCCCGTTCCGGACCGCTGCCGTTCCGGACCGCCGCTGGACCCGCAGGTTATTTAAGTCATTCGGGAGGGTGGGGGATTTAATTTAAAGGGTCGGGGGTGGGTTTTAGGGGGTTTTAGTGTGCCGGCTCACGATTCTAACGATTTATAACGATAAATCGTTAGAATCTCTATTGTATTGTGTTCCATAACGGTTTAAGACGATATTAAAATTATCGGACGATAATTTTAATCGTCCTAAAACGATTCACATCCCTATTATCCACTATGATGCCTAGATCTCTTTCTTGGGTTGTAGCACCTAATATGGAAGCTAACATTGTGTAACTATAGCATGGGTTATTTTTCCCTATATGCATCACCTTGCACTTATCCACATTAAATTTCATCTGCCATTTTGATGCCCAATTTTCTAGTCTCATATGGTCTTCCTGCAATTTATCACAATCTGCTTTAGTAAAAAAAACATTGTCTCCTATTTGTGTTAAATCTATCACTTAATAACTTCATTGAAGGTCCCCCAGTCTTTGTACTTTTTGAAAGACTAAACTGATTCATGTTTACCCATTCCACTCCACTCTACTCATTAATTTATAGACATCATACCTTCTCCTCAGCCATTTCATCTCCAAATGTAAGAGCCCTAACCTCTTTAGCTTTTTGTTGCAGGAGTGGACCAAGGTAGAGTTGGTACAACCTGCAGGGAGGAGCCCTGAAGGTCACCATTGTCAGCTGGCAGATTAATTGGAGGCAGAGGCCCAACTGTAGATTCTCCTATACCAGCCCACTTTCCCCTTAAGTTGAGCCCTCAGGTGCCGGGGCCAGCAGCTCTTAGGTAGGAGCCTCTGCCAAAGGGCTGAAGATCCGTGGATGAGGTTGAGGTATGTAGGAGCATTCGGAGGCAGACTAGGGTCAGGGCAAGCAGCATTCAAAAATTTCCAGTGGCTACAGAAACTGATGAAGAGACAAAGACCACAAGATCTGAAGACCAGGACAATGACCAGGAACTGAAGACAATGTAGACCAGGAACTGAAAACAACAAATATCAGGAAATGGGCATGCAGGAGGAGCACTGAAACAACTGACACTACACAGGGGTAGGAGAATTATTGCTGAGGCCAGGAACAATGTCAGGAGAGGCCTCTTATAGGCCCCAGCATCAGACATCATCTTCAGGGGCTGTGGGGATTTTCACAGTGTAGCCCCTTCAGGGCCCAAGAAGAGCTTCGTACGTGCATCTAAGAAGGACACACCATGGAAGAGACATCAGCAGTATCTTGGATCTTGCCACTTTAGAAAAGGGACTGTCCCGGAGGAAATCAGTGGCGGCATCCGCTGCATGCGCTAGCAGCACCCCATCGCTACTTGAGCAGGGCTGGAGGTGAGAACGGCAGTCCACAGGGCAGTCCGCAGACCTCCAATTGCAACACCTTTCGTCATAGGGAATTATTCCATCCCTTCATCATCTTGGTCAGCCATCTCTGTACCTTTTCTAATTCTGTTATTTTTTTTGAGATGCGATAACCAGAACTGCACACAATTCGAATCATGGGGCATTACAGAGGCATTATGAAATCCTCTGTTTACTTTCCCATTCCTTTCCTAATAATTCCTAGCTTTCTATTTGCTTTCTTGGCTACAGCTGCACACTGAGCAGAGGATTTCAACATATTAACCATGATGATACCTAAATTATATTCTTGGGTGGTGACTCCCAAAGTGAAACCTTGCATTGTGTAGCTATAATTTGGATTTTTCTTCCCTACATGCATTACTTTGCACTTGTCCACATTAAATGTCATCTGCCAATTGGATGCCCAGTTTCCCAACCTTGCAAGGTCCTCTTGCAATTTCTCACAATCCTCTTGTAATTTAACAAATTTAAATAAATTTGTATCATTAGCAAATTTGATCAACCCACTCATCATTCCCATATTTTGATCATTTATGAATATGTTAAAAAGCAGCAGTCCTAGTACAGATCCCTGGGCACTCCACTATTCAGGTTTCTCAATTGAAAAAATTGACCATGTAGTCCTATTTTCTGTTTTCTGTCTTTTAACCAATTCTTAAACCATAATAGAACATTGCCACCTATTTCATGACTTTTTAATTTCCTCTCTCTATCATGAGGTACTTTGTCAAATGATTTCTGAAAATCCAGATATACTATAACAACTGGGTCACCTTTATTCAGATGTTTATTCATGCCTTCAAATTAATGTATCAAATTAATGAGGCAAGACTTCCTTTGGCTAAATCCATGTTGACTTTGTCCCATTAAAATATGTCTATCTATATGTTCTGTAATTTTGTTCTTTATAATATTTTATAACCAGTTTTCCTGGCACTGATGTCAGGCTCATTGATCTGTAATTTCCTGGATCACTTCTGGAACCCTTTGTAAAAACCAATTTTACATTGGCCACCCTCCAATCTTCAGGTACTGTAACTGATTTTAATGATAGTTTTCAGATTACCAACAGTAGGTCTGCAATTCTTATTCTCTTATTCATAAATAATTGATGTAATTTCAAAATAGGGTGATGTTTCTTAATCACTTTGGCTATTTTATGACAATGACTTGAATATCTTAAAATACAATTCAACACTTCATCAGTAGATGGTGCACTAGTTGTGTCTGACAGCAGATATTCCACTTTGGAATACAATGCTCTTTTAAAAGATGTTTTAATACTTTTAAGAGGATAGCCAAATTGTAACAGATTTTCAGATATTTTAGAATTTATTTTATAGTTTTTAACTTCCATACAATTGCATCATATTCTTAAAAATTGAGAAAACAGGTATTCTTATAAATGAAAGGGATGGTGACTAGAAAAATGTAAAAAATTATAAACTGTAGATTTTCTAAAAAGTATAGTATAGAAAGATCCATCAATATTTCCTTAATCTGTTCAACAAGAAAGGAAATAATGCCACAATAATACTGCAGTGAAAATTGTATATGAAAATCATACAAATTTAACCATTAACAAAATGATTCCAGTTCTTTAACAAATCCTTCTCAAAGAAGAAGTATATCTATATATCTCTTCCTTAGATAAATGCAAGTGGAAAATAAAGATTGGAATAATCACTTATCTTCAAATTCGACTTATACAGATTAGCCAATGATGGTGTAAAAGTACACCCCCCCCCCCCCTCCCCACATGCACACACACACACAATTACTGTATCAGAAATCTGCTGGTAATAAAATCCCTCAAAGAAGAAATAATTTCTGGATAAAGCTATAAATTAATTGAATCAAAAAGCAAGTTGGTACAGTGTGAGGACATGTTTGTTGAGATAGTACCTTCCTAAGTAGTTCAATAGCTTCTAATTGAGGTATACAAGTGTACAATGATTGAATGTGAAAAGTAACTAATATCCAATGTGAACCATCTTCAGAAATTTGTGCTAGGAGTTTAAAAAAATTTGTGGTATGTTTAATAAATAAGAAAATGAGGCCTAAAAAATTAATCCACATATATGGATAATCATCCCAAACTAGTTGAAATAATGGGCCTTCCAGGGCTTTTAATCAGACTTTCATGAATTTTTGATAGTGCATAGATTAAATAGTGGGAATACATGCATTTTTCAAATTCAAAAAATGATGTTCCTGAATAGTCGTGAAACAGCTTCTAAAGCTCTTTTTGAAACATTTTTAATAAGCTTCTATAGAAACTTCATTGAATCTGATTGTAGTCTTTTATAACATTGAGAATCTTGAAGTTATGAACTTATTCCTTCAACATAATCTAATTTATTTATTTATTTATTTATTTATTTAAAAGTATTTATATACCGTTTTTCAAAACAAGGTTTTTTTGTCAAAACGGTTTACATTGTAAAATGAAAATAAAATAAATAGAGTTAAAAATTAAAGATGAAAATAAAATAAAATTAAAATACAATAACTGGTATATACCTCATGGTAACAAAAAAATCTAATTAAATAAAAGTAAAAGTGGAGCTGGGCCGTAAAAGATGTTTTATGGAAGGGAAAAGGTAGGAAAAAATGAATGGGGAGGAGGGAAGGCGTAAGGTGGAAACATGAGTGATGTTGAGGATGTGGAAGAGATTGTTAGGTTACTGAGTGTTGATTATTTGAAGTAGTGTGTTGTGGATGGATATTAAATGCTAATTGAAATAAATATGTTTTTAGTGTCTTCTTAAATTGTTGGGTATTGGATATTGATCTGGACACCATACTACCACCATACTACCACCTTTATCAGCTCAATTAGTAACTAATAATTAAGACACTTGCCATAGTGTCTTCAAAATATTACATTCCATGCTAGAAAAATTATCTGGAGTCTTTCTTAAAGTAGTCTCTAGTTTTGACATATCTTTTAAAACCAAATCCTTTAGAGTCTGAAGAACCGGATCTATCTGACATGGAGGTGTCCATATTGAGGAATTTTTAACCCATTTTTAACCAATGGTGATGCATCACTCTGTTAAAAAAAGCAACTTCAAGGATAACGAATGAATGAAAATGCCTGTCACAATCCACTTTAAATTGGAAAGGATCATGAATTGTTTTTGGAACAAAAGTGAATCCTTTAGATAATACTTACATTTCTGTGAAATACCCCTTTGACTGACCTGGCGGGAACCCCCCTAGAACACACACTGTTGGTTCTTGTGTTCTTGATGCCTGGGGACTCCACTTGTGTAAGAAGTCAATGGGATTTCCCTCCCTTCACCCCAATAAAATAAATAGGACTGTGAACAAGGCTGGCAATATGTACAAATATATACAGGTTTATCAGACTATATGATTACATGCAGTTCTACATGATTATGTACATCACTAACAGGATATCAAAGAGCACACTTATCTATTCATAATTATTAGTCTCAAGACATACAACTATATACATTTCTACAATATTTCAAGAACATTTAATATTTGGCCATTTGGAGTTGTTGATCCACACAGTATACCACCATATAGAATAGGAGGGACCACTTGCATTCCTGCTTAAACAAGTATTATTATTACCCTCCTTCTTTTATACCTAGTCTCATGCATGTGAAAGATGCAACTGGACCGGTGGACACTGCTGGTCAGTAGAAAGGTCCATGATGTCTAAACTGCTGCCATCTACTCTGCACCACTTCCACTCCGTTAATAGGTGCCCTCTATAGAATACTTGACCCCACCTCCCAGTCCGGGGCTAGGGTCTATAGCCTCCTCAGCGGACCCAACTCCTCTTCCTGGTTCATTCCTTCCTGGGGGACCTGACTCCACCTTCTGGTCCATCTTCTCCTTGGGGAACTGACTCCACCTTCTTCACAGATTTCAGGGTGGACTCACAGCAGCTGATAGTCAGGGGCTAAAACATCGGAAAAGAATCGAGAGGCAGAAGCATAGTCAGATAGGCAGGGTCAAGGCAGGCTGGGTTCATTCAACATCATGAGGTAGGCCAAGGTCATGGCAGGCTGAGTTCTTTCCATATCAGAAAGCAAGCAATGGTCAGGGCAGACAGCAGATGAAGGCAGAGTCAGGAGTTAGGCCTAGTCTCAGGAAAAGGTCAGAAACAAGAATAGCAATGCATAGGAACACACAGATTGTCTAATTTTGAGACTCATAGCTTAGGGCACAAGAACACTGCAATTCAGCAAGAGGTTTTAAAATTTAGTTTATTTTGGCTTTTTCAAAAGACATGCAGAGACAAGTGTTCTTGTGAGATGCAATCTGCCCTCTTTCTGTAATAAGTAGCATCTCAATGAATTTCTGCCCTGCTCTGACTTATATAATTAAAATCCAACATTCTCGAAGCTTCCAGAAAAGTGTAACCGCCCACAAACACATGATACTGTTTGTCATGACAATCTATCCTGTATAGGAAATGCTTGTGAGGACCTCCCTCAACTAAGAATTCTTCTAACCCTGTTACTCCTCCCAATGTAAACAAGTTCCTGTATCATACTGGCTTTGATGCAAGTATTCTCTTCTTGTCTTCTGTTGTTCTTCTTTGTTTATTGTAAACACCTCCCAGTCTGGGTCTTGAATAGAGCTTGGCACCAGGATTCATTCAAATTGGTTTCAGGTCATTGAAACCAATATCTGCAAGATAAAGGCTTGCATCCTATTTTCCTGCAGAACGAGTATCCCTGCATTGTGAAGTAAATGTGGCCATTAAAATAGGCCTCTCTCCTTTTGTTGCCAGCAAATCTGTCTCAGAGATTCTCTGCAAGTCATTGATGCCTTCCTGGCCTGTAATTATAAGCTTTGCAGGATTTACCAGTTTCCCAACTCTTCTGCATCCTTTGAATCTGTGATAGTCAGAAAGTCTCTCAAAGTTCATTCACCTCTGACAGGCCACGATACAGCAAAGGCATCTGGGAATTCTTGGTTATCTTAATCAGACATATTCTTCATTTCCCTCTATGGGACACCTTAAAATGGATAGGTGTCACATCAATCAGTCTTCGATGCTAAGCCATGACAGAGGAACTTAAAAGTGTAGCCTAACCCCTAACCTTGGTATTTATCAGGTGTAGTGCATAGGTGTGTGTCCCTCTAGATTCCTAATTAATATGAAGGATGCTCCCACAAGCATTCACTAGTTAATCAAAAAATAACATCAAAACTAATTTTCACTAGGTAGCTATTAGCTCTATAATGGAGCTATACAGATACCTGCATTATAAAAAGGACCTACTTCATAATAACATGATCACATATGTTATCTTTCAGAATCAAGTAAGTACATAATAGTGGTATAACATGTAAAGATAAGTACACAGAGAGACTAGTATGAAAGTACTGTGTTTCTCATATAATACTAGGTATACTGGGCAAATCTTTTCAATGAATACTGTTGTTGTGAACAACTACCCAGGATAATATTCATTAAAAATGGCAAACAGGGATATAATCAATGCACCTTACCAGAAAAGTAAAGAAACCAATAACATAGAAGAAAACCAAGAATCTATAGAAAAACTCATACTGTGTTGTGCATACATGATGTAAAAGTGTTGCAAAGCATAAGACATATTCTAGTCATATGCTGTAGTGATGGAAGATCAAATACAAAGGCGTATGCATGATAGGCAAAGGCATAGCAAAAGTCTGAAACATCATACTAATTCTGTAGGGTATTTATAGTGCTATCCAGTATTAGGACAACAACCTGTAGCAGTGAAAGCACTCACTGTATGGACAGTCCTCATTCACTTGTGACAGTCATATGTCTAAGAGATAATACAACTGTGTAGGGCAAGTATTAATTTTTTTAAGGTAGATGATGGCTAGTAATACTGCTTCGTCTTCAGATACTTCTAGGGGAAATGGGGCTCATACCCTTCTCAAATGATGGTAAGTCTAAATATATTGGGGATAATCATAACAATAAATGAAAGCTAACTCTGTGAGAAAGTCTTTAACATATTATGTGAACTACTTTACAGAATTGATAAACCATCAGTGTAAGATTATACACAGGAAAGGAAAGAATGTCATATAAATAAAAGACAGAAATAAGGAAAATTATATCTTCCCCTTTGGAATCCTAAATAGAAACCCACTAGCTTATAAGTCACAGATAGAGTTTATAATGAAAGGACCAAAATAAAAAGAAAAGAACCATGAGCAATTAATAAACCCAAAAATATAGTAATAGAATATTACAAATCCCTATAGCAGAGCTCCTCAAGTGTAAGGTATGTATTTGTTTCAAGGAGAACAGTAATCTTTGTGAAAGAGAGTGAAACAGTCATTAGGTAAAATCTAGTAAATAGTGTCATAAGAAAAGATATTCAAAGAAGGGTTCAGCAAAAACATTAGAATAAGAGATAGAATATTGAGATATTAAAGATCAACAAAGTGATTATCCTAAGTGCAAGCTGCAAAACCAAAGAATAGAAATAGCTTATAACTTAGGCTGGTGTGAAAGAGAAATATAAAGAGATCTCCCTCTTGAACCCTGAATTATCATATTTGAATCACAATGAAACACATCACCCTCTATGTGATCAAAGCAGCTTCCATAGATAAAGATAGGAAAACCTAGTACATATGCATTTAACTGATTCAACATATAAGTATTATAAAGTCTAAGACTGGAAAATACTACTTAACTAGGAACATACAAACTAATAAAAACAGCATCACTTCAAATAATATTATTAACTTGAACACCTAAGTGCTGACAGAGAATGAAAGAACCCAAATTCTGCATAAAGTCATTCCCACAAAACATAGAAAAAGCAAATATCAGGTATAAATTGTAAGCCTTGCAGTCCATATAATATGTAAGAAAGTCTGTGACCATAATTTCTGCATTCAGGGCGTATATAGTTCGTTTAGTAGGATTCAGTGATGATGTCAAGGCAGAATCTCTTAGCTCCTTAGGTTAGATGCATGTGTATGAAGTCAAATCTGAATAAAAGTGCAACAAATCCGATTAAGTAGTAAGAAAATACTTTTATGTCACGTACTCCCTATATTTAAGTTGCCAAATAATCCCCACATTATTTCAAAACATCATGCAATGGTCCAAACCACAAACATAAATACGCAAACTGTACATTAAAACATATATGTCACAGCACTGACCACATAATACATTCATTCATTCATTCCTCCTTGTACACATGTAACATAGAACAGACCACATGACAAACGTTTGAGCTCAAAAAAGAAAAAAGTATTTTAAAAAATATAAAAGAATTGGATCGATCCACAAAAGAAAACAAAAACTCAGAATGAAAATTAAAATAGATCTATTCAAAAAATTGAAAAGGAATCAAACTGGAAAAAACTGATCTTCATCTCCCATAGAACAGAGACAGATGCGCTTTGTGCTTTGGTACCCTGGAAAGAAATCTAATATATGACAGTTAATATAATGTTTAAAATGAAAATTAAAAATGACATTACAGGTTCTTTAAAAGTCAAACTACTGTTATACCTTAATTCAGCAAAAAACAGTCATAAAACTACTTTCCTTTCTCTGATAATCCACCCCTAGGAGGCGCTGTCCCCTGTGATAAGAGCTACTTCCTTTTACAAATCTAAAATCTCTTTTTGTTTTCACTTAATTAGAAGTCATTCTATTTCCATCCAATATGCATATGTTCCACAAAGTTCTTACTACCAAATCCTGCAAATACCCTAAATAGAAATACGAATCATTTCCAAAAGCACAGACATATCAGCTAAAAGTCTGGAAGTATGCAAAATAAAAGGATGGCACATACTAATATACATTAACCAAAAGTTTTTCTTACTGGCACATAAATAGATAATATGCATTGCTGCTTATTTCTCTGTTGTTCACCGTCTCACAATCTTACTCCTTTACATATCATCTAACCAGTCCACAATACAAACATGTACTACCTGAACTCCCATCAAAATAAACAACCTAATTCATTTCCTTTCTTCTAAAAGGTAGCAGCTACTGAAGTATAATCAAAACTGAGAAATATTTATCATCCTTACTGCTGCATGCCGTCCGTTTATTTCTAACCTGTGTTTAAGTTAAAATAAATCCTATCTGCACATATATTGCTCAGCACACAGCCTTCTACATATTCCTAAATCTCTTCCCTCTTCAACATTACTTCATCTCTCATCCCTAATATTCACTTTCCCCATACTTTCAACACAAATTTCTGTTTTCACATTAAACAGATCAATTCATTAGTCCCTCTTCTATCACCTTTGCACTTTGTCCTATAACATACTTAAACCTCAAACCTCTCAGCAGAACTGTAAAATCCATTTTAAAAGTGACTCACTCCCAGGTGTTTTTTTTTTTTTTCCTTTCTTCTCAACCACATTCCTAAGGGGGGGGTTCAACTCCTTTCCCGCTAAACAACTGTTACCCTCAATGTATAGGTTTGTTAAGTGATAAAACCCTTAAACAAATCATTTCATTAAAATAAAGTTGCTCTCTTGTAGTATATCTATAGATTGTTTTCCTTTCTATCTCTCTGCCTATACCCCTGACCAAAGAACAAAACCATACATCCCTCTCCAATGATAAATCAAATCTAATTATGAATGACTTTAAATAAACACAAGTTCATGCTTTTCGTTCTTACCAAATGAAATGAAACACAATGCACAATAAACTCTCGGTAATCACACAATTCTAAAAACTTAGATGCAAATATGAGCATCTCTGCATTAATGGTAGGAAATAAAACCAAAAACTAAAAAGCTTACTGGGCTGGTTATTCTTTTTCTACGTTTACAGTGAACATAAGAGTCCTTGTGGCCAGCCATGGCTACATTAGTCAGCTCTGTACCTTGAGGGGGAGAGGGGAGAAGCAAAACACCAAAAAACTGAAAAACTTCATTTCTCTGGTTAATGATACCCTAACAGCAATCACGCATTAACTCCAAAGCAAACTTAAATATGAACTGATAACAATAAATCTCATAGACTAAAATAAACTGGAGACATTTATGTACCTCTAATCACAGACAGCTATAAACTATAATATCCAGCCATGCAGTTTCTAGTTTTAAAAGCACCGCATTTGTTTTTGTTTAACAACTAAACTTTGGTAAAAATCCACTAACGAAAAACACCTTATCATACTAATTATAAAACTTTCAACTTACCAATTGTATCTTATTCCCTCTTTCTCCTTCTGAATCTACACACTTACAACAGCCGCTCTACTCAGCCGTTCACCAGGTGTAAAGTGAAAGTGAAACTGCTTGAGCGCATGCCATGCGGTCTAAGAACAAAAGACCCCAGACTGACTAGTGCTGGCTATCCCTCTGTTTGTTCAATTGTTCAATCTGATTTTAATCAAATCATCAACTCATGTCCTGTCTCCCTAACATATATTAAAGAACATTTTGCAAAAAATATTCTAAACCTGATATAACACACAAGCTATATACACTGTACAACAAATAAAATAAAAACATTGCTACTTACAGATTTTTCCTTTTTTTTTTTTTTTTTTCTTGTTACATACTCACAAAATAGATCCAACTTCATTCCACATCTGCTCTGAACTCATAATTCTCCGGGATAAACCTCCAGGCTACCTGGGTAACTCAATCTTTGAACGGCAAGCCAAATTTTTTTACCCTTCAAGAACCTAGTATTAGGTTGTCCACCAACCATAACACTACAGCTTATTAATAATTAATAATTAACAATAACAACAGTTATTAGAGTCCCATCTGGGGTGCCAAAATGTCTAATTTTGAGACTCATAGCTTAGGGCACAAGAACACTGCAATTCAGCAAGAGGTTTTAAAATTTAGTTTATTTTGGCTTTTTCAAAAGACATGCAGAGACAAGTGTTCTTGTGAGATGCAATCTGCCCTCTTTCTGTAATAAGTAGCATCTCAATGAATTTCTGCCCTGCTCTGACTTATATAATTAAAATCCAACATTCTCGAAGCTTCCAGAAAAGTGTAACCGCCCACAAACACATGATACTGTTTGTCATGACAATCTATCCTGTATAGGAAATGCTTGTGAGGACCTCCCTCAACTAAGAATTCTTCTAACCCTGTTACTCCTCCCAATGTAAACAAGTTCCTGTATCATACTGGCTTTGATGCAAGTATTCTCTTCTTGTCTTCTGTTGTTCTTCTTTGTTTATTGTAAACACCTCCCAGTCTGGGTCTTGAATAGAGCTTGGCACCAGGATTCATTCAAATTGGTTTCAGGTCATTGAAACCAATATCTGCAAGATAAAGGCTTGCATCCTATTTTCCTGCAGAACGAGTATCCCTGCATTGTGAAGTAAATGTGGCCATTAAAATAGGCCTCTCTCCTTTTGTTGCCAGCAAATCTGTCTCAGAGATTCTCTGCAAGTCATTGATGCCTTCCTGGCCTGTAATTATAAGCTTTGCAGGATTTACCAGTTTCCCAACTCTTCTGCATCCTTTGAATCTGTGATAGTCAGAAAGTCTCTCAAAGTTCATTCACCTCTGACAGGCCACGATACAGCAAAGGCATCTGGGAATTCTTGGTTATCTTAATCAGACATATTCTTCAAGATCCAAACCTGTGCTCAGGCATTTGCCCAGAGGACTGAACTTCCTTTTAAATCTGAGCAGTGATGATGTCATCAGGATGTACCCACAAGAAATACTGGGCACTAGGCCTATAAAATTGCTGAGTTTGTGAGGGCTCTTAGAGCTGCCAGATGCATCAGATAATCAGGATGCCGGGAACCATGCTGGACTCATGACTATAAGGTACAGGATGCCAACCATGGTTCAGCACCATGTGGTTGGCAACATGTTACTGTACTCCCCCCCATTAAGGTTCCCCATAGGTGCCCCTCGGGTTGTCTGTTCTTGAGTTTGTGGGGAAAGTGGTAATGAAATATTTGGAGCAGAACGGGGTCATTGAGGCCCTTAAGCCAGTGCCCAGGATCTTTCCTTGGGATTGTAACCCTTTCAGTCCACTAAATAAAAAAGTTTATTTCTCACTACTTTGAAGTTGATGATGTCATTGATTTCAAACTCCATTTCCAATTCTGCAGAGATAGGGGTAGAGAAAGGGGTTTTCTTAGAGAATCTTTGAGAATCAATGGTTTGAGTATATTGATGTGGAAACAGTTGTGAATACTGGGGGGGGGGGGGGGGGGGGGGAATTAATCTTGAGCTGATAGGTCACTGAGTTATTTGCTTTTTGACCTGATAAGGTCTAATGAATATAGAGGCAAATTTAAATGATGATTCCCCTAGTCAGATAATCTTTGTGCTAAGCCAGACCTTGTCCCCAGGAATGAATTGCGGAGCAGTCTATGCTTCCTGTCAGCACTTCTGAGCTTTCCTGGGAAGGGTCTGAATATTTTTCCACATCTCCTGCATTGGCAGAAAGACAGTCTGCTGCAGGGATGTCTGTTGACAAGTGGAGAGGTAGAACGCTGAGTATATGTAGGATTAACTGACATGGTTGTAATAGCAGAATTTGGTCAATGGAAATAGTTTCACCCAATCATCCTGCCTAACTGACACATAGACTCTGAGGAAGCTTTCTAGTATCTGATTAACTCTCTTTATCTTGCTATTCAACCAAGGGTGATAAGCAGAGGAAAGTTCTAGTGTCACTTCCAACTGTTTGCAGTGGGCTTGCCAAAATCTTGAAGTAAACTGAACTCCATGGTTGCTAACGATGTGTTCATGGAATCCATGTAGCCGGAATATATGCTGCAAATATTGGTGGAAGAGAGCCAGGGCTATGGGTAAAAGACTTTGAGAAAAATGAAATGGGCCATCTTGGAAAACCAGTCAATGACTATCCAGATAACAGTGTACCTCAAAGAGGGGGATAATTCCATAAGAAAATCCAGAGATACAGGAGTCCAGGGATTCTGTTGCGTCGGTAAGGGATGAAGTAAGCTCTCTGGTCATTGGTGGGTGATTTTATTTTGCATACAGTTTGTTCAAGAAGAGATGTAAGTATGCACTTCTTTGACCAGGTTGAGATCCACTGTCTTACATATTCCCTGGTTGCCAGCCAAATTAGAGTCATGGGCCTATTTCATGACTCTCTGTCGGAGACGCTTAGGCATAGCTTCTTTCCAGTGGGCATTCCAGGCAGTGCAATGGGGTGACAGTGATGATCTTGGCTGGTTTAATAAGATGCTGAGGGGTATCAAAGAAGTATTGAGGGTCAAAGGATCTGGTCATGGCATCTGCTTTAACGTTTTCTCTGCTGGGCAATCATTTAGGAAAATGTCAAACCTGGTGAAGAATAGAGACCATCTGGTCTGTTGAGAGCTGAACCTTCTGGCGATTTGAAGATATAGTAAGTTTTTATAATCTGTGAAGATAAGGGGGTGTAGGCAACTTCCAGTAGATGACATCACTCTTCCAGTGCTTATTTAATGGTAAGGAGTTCATGATCACATCTGCCATAATTTTTGCTGGAGAAAAGTTTCTAGAGAAAAAGCAGCAGGGCAACAATTTGCTGCTGGGAGAAAACTGAGAAAGATGGTCCCTACACCCAGTGAGGAGGCATTGACTTCCAGAAAGAAGGGCTGCGTGAAGTCTGGTCTTTGAAGCACTTGCGCAGAGAGGAAAGCCTCTTTTAGATGGACAAATACTCGGATTGTGTTGGGTGGCCAGTCCTTGGCACTCGTCCCTCTTTTGGAAAGCACAGTAATGGAGGCAATAAGAGTGAATAGTGATAAATTGTCTGTAATGGTTGGTGAATCCTGGAAATCGCTGAGTTGCTTTGATATCCCAAAAAGGTAAAAAAAAATAAAATATTTAGGGGTTGGGGAGGAGAGGGGAAGGGGAAGGGGAAGGGGAAGGGACGTTAGGGTACAGGGTAGAGAAGTTCCCTCCCAATCTGCTCCTTAATTGGAACGGCCTGGGAGGGAACTCAGGAAAGCAGCGATGCGTTGCCATGCAAAAGTAGCTAAAATTTACTCCCCCCCCCCTTGTGCCCCCCTTGTGTGCACAGATTACAAAATCCGGTGCGCATGTGCATGCGGCCTGCTGATTTTATAACATGTGTGTGTCGGCCCGCATATGTTATAAAATCATGTGTCCATGTGCTCGCGCCAGGTAGTGTGCATACATGGAGGCGCGCACATATTTTTTAAAAATCTACCCTTTAATGTATTTCTTAAACCCTTGCTTTAATTGCATTTTTGACTTTAGTGAGTCTATATTGTCTATGGAACGCTTAACACTTCCCTATTATTTATCAAACAGTGATAATACAGAAACATTAGTTAGTTGCTGAATTTTGCATTAAATGCATGTTAAAATTGCTTTAAAATATGATATTGGCAACACTTGTACAAGTGACGAGCATTGCTAATGTTGTAAATAAAAAAGGTTCAAAACAAGGAAAATATTAGGGGACTATTTAATTATCCATGGTAAAACAGTATGTTAATGAAATGTTTGCTGCAAGTTATTTGCCATAGTATTTACTAAACTGTAGGACATGAGTACTGAGTTAAATTTAGTGAATTCCTCAGTGGTGCCAGGAACATGCGTTGATGTGGCTGGAAAAGAATGCATGTCACTCGCTATGGGAACATGTATTACTGGCTGCCCAGGCCATGATCTAAATGGGGCAGCAAACTCGGAGTGACTTTTCCTCCCTCCTGTTCTGATACCCCCAGATCTATATGTGCCCCAATCCAAAAGTCCCCCTTGATCTTCTCTTCCTTGGCACATCACCATCACGCCTACCTCCTCCACATTACAATCTCTCTTCCTCCACCCCTCCAGTAAATGCCATCTCCAGTTCACAAACCCATCCTTCATTCACTATCCCAAAATTGTCCTCCCTATAACCACTAGGACCCTAACAACACCTCCAACCTTCATGACCTCCCGGGTCCTAATGGGCAGGAGTGAACACTAGTCGCTCATATCTCAGTAGTGCCATAAACTTGCCCCCCCCCTCCCATTGCCCCATAGTTGAAATAAGACCAAGGTTCTTGTGAAGATAGGAAACTTTGGGGGGACTAACCATGAAGTTAAGAACCTGGAGATGAGCTTTTATTTGGGATATTGAGTGGGTCTCGGGTTGTGAGCTGGAACCAAGTCTTCCTGGGGGATGTTGATGTGTCAGGGGGAAGGATTATAGGGGCCTTCTGATTTAGATCTGAGGAGCATTATCTGCAGAGCAGGAGGGCAACTTACTAGGGGCTCGCTGCCCCTTTAATATCACAGCCTTGATGGCTTGAAACGTATTATCATGTCATGTAACACATGTACATTTCCAGCCATGGCAACACATGCTATGAGCAGCACAGCAGGATTCACTAACTGCAGTACTTATGTTCAACAGTTTAGTAAATTCTATGAGAAATAACTTGCAGTAAAGTGGCATGTTAGTATGCATATTGCCTTACCGCTGGTCCCTAAATAGACACCACACTGCTAAATTCTCTGAGATATATAATCTACGGAAGCTTGTTGTCCTTTGTTTTGCCTGGATTGCACCCACATAATCCCCTACCAATGTGTTCCTGAAATATTCCTTTATATATACATGGTTGACCTTCCAACGATCTTGATCCTCCTTCATATGGCCTGTTCCTGTTACTGTTCTCATATTGAGTCATTCCCTTGGGTAAGAATTAGATCCAGGAGATTATACATTATGACATCAGAATCATTTTCTTTTTTCTGCATACCAATCTAATATAATACTTTCACATGTATGCTCAGTTACTTTTTTCTTAAGATGTGATCTCTGCTTTAGATATGAATGTGATACTCTGACAGATGTGAGGCAGATTTAAATTTCCCTATGAGGGCTCCTTCCCTCTCGTTGCCATATAAAAGATGCCATGAACTAGCTTACCTTTCAGCAATACTTCCTGTATTGATGGTTTGAATATCACAATACTGCAAATTGAAGTTTTATTTCTTACTTCTAGGTTAATTAATCCCTAGTAATAATATCCATTAGCTTAAATTCTGCATTTCTTTTTAAATCTATTTTATGTCATATTTGTTGTTTTATAATTACAGAGGTCAATATCCCAAGGTTCTGTCTAATTAACTTTTGGAATTAGCCAGAAAAACCTTTCTGTATTAAATTGCCCTGACTAGCTAAATATTGCCTGGGCAAACTGTAGCCTACACAGAATTTAGCTGACTGAAAGAGGCAGCACTGGAGGTGTGCCCAGGAAATGGTTCAACCTTGCTGATCAGTGATGATATTCAAGGGTATGCGCAGTGCATGAAAAATGTTCGTTTAGTTTTGTTTTCCTTTTGTTTCTGTTTCCATTCTTGTTTATTCCATTTTGTTTTGTTTACCCAAAATGAAACAAGCAAAAGTATTTAAAACAATATATCAAACAGAAGCATGAAACAAGAGCGGGATCCGGAGGTCATCTTATCTGATGAGCTTAAGGTTCATATCTGATTATTTTAAGGTGGCCAAACAGGTGGATAAAGTGATAGTAAAAGCCAGAAAGATGATTGGCTGCAAAGGGAGAGGAATAGTCAGTAGAAAAAGGGAGGTGATATTGTCCTTGTATAAGTCCCTGGTGAGACCTCATTTGAAATACTATGCACAATTCTGGAGACCACACCTTTAAAAAGATTTAAACAGGATGGAGAGAGTTCAGAGGGTGGCACCAAAATGGTCAGTGGTCTTCATTCTAAAGAATATGGGGATAGACTTAAAGATCTAAACATGTATACCCTAGAGGAAAGGCAAGAGGGGAGATATGATAGAGACATTTAAATTCTTCCAAGGCTTCCATTCACAGGGGGTGAGCCTTTTTCAGGGGAAAGAAAGCTCTAAAAAAGGGCTCATCGGATGAGGGTGAGGCTCAGGAGTAATCTAAGGAAATATTTCTTTACAGAGAGGCTAGTGGATACATGGAACAGCATCACCAGGAAGATGGTAGAGACAAAAGCAGTATCTGATTTCAAGAAAGCTTAGGACCTCTGAAGCAGTGATTGGAATTGTAAGCTGAATTAGTTGGGTGTTTGGGCAGGCTAGATTGGCCATAAGGAGGTCAGTATTCAAAAGCCATTTAGATGGATAACTCAAAAGTTACATAGAAACATAGAAACAAACATGGAAATGACATAAAAAAAAGATCAAATGGTCCATCCAGTCTGCCCAATCAGCTTATGGTAGTTTGTGCTGGCCATGTAGGTTACCCCATGCTTATCTGTTTCCCAGACCATAAAAGTCAGGGCCCTCGTTGGTTGCTGTTTGAATCCAGTTCCACTTTACCCCCATGCTTATCAGTTTCCCACACTAGCCCTCGTTGTTTGCTGTTGAATCCAATTCCCCGTTATACGTCACCATTGAAGTAGAGAGCAACGTTTGAGTTCCATCAAAGTATCAGTCTTATTGGTTAAGGGTAGTAACTGCCACATCAACAAGTTACCCCCATACTTGTTTCTCTAGACTGTAAAAATTGCGGCCCTCGGTTTCTGAGCAAATCCAATTCCCCTTTTCCCCTTCCATTGAAGCAGAAAGCAATGATGGAGTTGCATCAACAATATCAAGGCTTATTGGTTAAGGATAATAACCGCTAAACCATCAAGTTATTCCTTAGACTCTTTTCTTTATTGTCATCCTGTAGCCTTTAGGGTTCCACAGTATTTATCCCATGCTCTTTTGTTTTGGTTTTTATCACCTCCTCTGGAAGAGCATTCCAGGCATCCATCACCATCCTCATGAAGAAATATTTTCTGATGTTGGTTCTGAGGTATCCTCCTTGGAATTTCATTTTGTGATCTCTAGTCCTGCTGATTTCTTTCCAATGGAAAAGGTTTGATGTTTGCACATCATTAAAACCTTTTAGATATCTGAAGTTCTGTATCATATCATCTGTTAGATTCATGGACCCTTGAGCCGGCTGAGACAGATGAAGACTCACTGTGGGGAGGCACACTGAGGATGTTGAAGCTGGGAGGCGGCACAGAGCAGGAGACCGGAGGGATCTTCACCACTGGAAGCCCAAGGTCCCCTCAGGAGGAGCCCGTGAGGACCCGAGCTGCTTGGACTTATGTGCGGTCTCCTGAAGGCTGGGATCAGAAGAGGAGTTCCTGAAGGTTGAGAAGACAAGGTCTGAAGCCAGGAGGCCAGCTGGAACTTCACCACTGGAAGCCCACGGTCCCCCCGAGAGGAGCTTGTGAGGACCTGAGCTGCTTGGACTTAGGAGGGGCCTCCTGGACGAGAGCCGGAGTCAGAAACCAGTGGAACAAAGCCAGAATCAGAATCAGAAGCCGTGGATGAGCCAAGGTCAGAAGCCAATGATCAGAAGCCAAAGACAGGATCCAGAAGTCAGAAGCCGGAATCAGAAGTCAGTAGTCCAAGCCAAGCTCAGAAGCCAGTAGTCAGAAGCCGAAGACAGAAGCCATTAGTCAGAAGCCGGAATCAGAAGCCAGTTGTCCAAGCCGAGGTCAAAAGCCAGTAGAAGCCGAAGACAGAAGCCAGTAGTCAGAAGCCAGAATCAGAAGCCAGTAGTCAGAAGCCGGGGTCAAAAACCAGAACATGAAGACAGCAACTAGTAGCACTCAAGGAGAGTGAACTTTGTTGCAAGGCGACATCTGGGCCAAGCTGCAGGGTTTAAATATCCCTGCAGTGTCTGACATCATCTCACGGCTGTTCCTCGATCTTCCCACGCTGGCCCCTTTAAATCAGGAACCCTTGCGTGCATGCATGCCTAGGGGGCGGGGCCAAGCACTTCGGGTTGATGGGTCTCCCTCGGGCCGGGAAGGTGTTTCAGTGGCCCGGGCTGGCCCGAGGTAAGTGGAGGTACCGGGTCATGGCCCGGGACCATAACAGTACCCCCCCTCTTACGCCCCGTTCCCGGGGGCCTGGGCTTTGCAGGATGATCCAAATGCAACTGGCGAAGAATGTTCTTGTCCAGTATGTGTGAGGACGGTTTCCACGAATTCTCCTCAGGGCCGTAACCATCCCAGTAGAGAAGGTACTTCCATCTGCAACGGTGGAACCATATGTCTAGTATGTCCTTCACCTCATAGATGACATCCTGGTCAGCAGACGTGTTGGTGGATGCAGGAGATTTATCGTGGAATTTAGATAGACCCACAGGCTTGAGGAGAGACACATGGAAGACATCGTGAATCCTCTAGAGATGAGCTTCGCTTTTTACTACTTGGTTGTTTTTTGAGTCGAACACTTCGGGTTAAAGTTTGTTTTTCCTCGGTTAGATTTTTGGAAAAACGAACAAAAACTAAACGGGGAAAAATGAAACCGGCCCAAAAAAACAGCACAGGAAACTGAAGCTAAAAAAACCCACCCCAAGCATTAAAATTCACCTTAATACATTAAATACAAACACACACCCCCCCACACACACCATCCCGATCCCTCTCCAAGACTTACTAACATCCCTGGTGATCCAGTGGGGTCCCGCAAGGGATTTCTCTCTCCCTGCTGTCGGGCTGTCTGGCCTGCCTCGCTCAAAATGGTGCCGATAGCTTCTGACCTACTATGTCACAGGGGCTACCGATGCCATTGGTCAGCCCCTGTCACATGGCCATCGGCACCATCTTGTGCTCCTACCATGTGACAGGGGCTGACCAATGGCACCGGTAGCCCCTGTGACATAGTATGGGCAAAGGCTATCGGTGCCATTTTGATTACTGGCAGCCGACAGATAGATTGCTCCCGGACCCCCGCTAGAACCCCAGAGACTTTTGTTCTGGTGCTGTGGGTAACTTAGAAAGGGGCACAAAATGGGCCATCTTCGAGTATCTATCAACCGTGACCCATATCATGGTCTTCCCATCCGAGGTAGGTAGATCCACAGAGAAATCTGTGGACAGATCGTTCCAGGGTTCGGTGGGAATCGGCAGCGGCTGGAGAAGGCCCCAGGGGCGGCCAGACAATGGCTTCTGTAAGGCGCAGGTAGGGAAGGAACTAACAAAGAGATGGGCATCCCTCTTGACCTGGGGCCACTAGTAGAAATCGGTCAATAACTTCAAGGTCTGGGTTACTCCTGGATGACCTGCGGTCAGTGAGTCATGGGCCCACGATAAGACCTTCCTACGTTGGCAAGTGGGCACCACCATCTTGCCTGCAGAAACCAGCTCAGAAACCGCAAGAAGAAATTTGGCTGGGTCGAGGATATATTGAGGTGGATTAGGGGTATCGTCCGTCTCCGCCTGTAGCGGAGGAGAAAGTTGAAGCGGCTGAAAAAGAGGGACCACCGAACTTGTTGAGGGTTGAGGTGCTGGGCACGACACAAGCATTCTAGATTCTTGTGGTCCGTGTAGATGATCATGGGATATTGGGCGCCCTCCAACCATTGGCACCATTCTTCAAAGGCTAGTTTGATGGCCAGAAGTTCTTTGTCTCCTATCCCGTAATTATTTTCTGCGGGCAAGAATTTCCGGGAAAAGTAAGAACACGGTAAGGACTTGCCTTTGCTGGATACTTAGCTCAGGACGGCCCCGACTGCCACATCGGAGGCATCCATCTCCATGATGAATTGACGCTGGGGGTCCGGATGGTGTAGACATGTGTCTTGAAGGAAGGCAGACTTCAGTTCCTGGAAGGCTTGTAGGGCAGCCACGGACCAGTTCCTAGCTTCGGCCCCCTTTTTGGTGAGGGCCATCAGTAGAGCCACCATCCGGGAGTAGTGGGGTATGAACTGGCGGTAAAAATTTGCAAAACCAAGGAAACGCTGAAGTGCTTTAACTCCCACGGGTTGGGGCCAATCTTTGATCGCTGTTACTTTCTCAGGGTCCATGTGGAAACTCGTGGAAGATACAATATACCCGAGAAAGGGTAGAGACTCCTGCTCAAATTGACACTTCTCCAACTTGGCAAAGAGTCGGTTATCCCGGAGTTTCTGTAGTACACTCCGAACGTCTCTGCGGTGTGTGGCCAGGTCCTTTGAGTATATAAGCATGTCGTCCAGATATACTATGACCGAGGTGTGTAGCATATCCCTCAGCACCTCATTCATTATGTTCTTAAAAACCGCGGGGGCATTGCAGAGGCCAAAGGGCATGACCAGGTATTCGTAATGCTTGTCCCTTGTGTTAAATGCGGTGTTCCACTCATCGCCTGTCGTATTCGTACTAGGTTGTATGCCCCACGGAGGTCCAACTTGGTGAAAACCTTGGCTCCTTGTAGTTAATCCAGTAGCTCCGGAATCAGTGGTAGTGGGTATCTGTCATGTCGCGTAATATTATTCAGGCCACGATAGTCTATGCAGGGCTGGAGAGAGCCATCCTCCTTCGCAACAAAGAAGAATCCGGCCCCGGCCAGGGAGTTGGATGGCCTAATGAAGCCTCTGTCCAAATTCTCCCAGATATAGGAAGACATGGCCCGGGTCTTTGGGAGCGACAAGGGATAGACCCGCCCTCTAGGTAGCATGGTGACCGGGATCAGGTTGATGGCACAGTCAAAGGGTCGGTGTTCTGGGAGGAGCTTGGCTTTTTCTTTTGAGAAGACGTCCATATAATCCTGATACTGCAGTGACAGCGCCAAGTGTGTGGTCAGGAGTGGTACCAAGGGTCAAGGAATAGGTGCCAGGCAGGTGCAGACTCCAGGACGCAATTTGGAGGGTATCCCAGTGGATAACCAGGGAGTGCTTCTGAAGCCAGGGTAAGCCCAAGATGACTGGGTGCATGGACCTCTCCAAGACGAGGAAGGAGATCTCTTCTATGTACAGAAGAGCCATGCGTAAGGTTAGGGGCTTGGTACAGGTAGAAATGGTCCCCGGGAGGGGGGTCCCGTGAATGGAAGACACTCGGATGGGGGGCTCGGGGTCGAACCCCAATTTGTATTTGTTGGACTAGATCCCAAAGGATGAAATTCCTCCCGGCTCCGATGTCAATCAGGGCCAGCATTTCGAAGTCTCCTCCAGGAAGGGCTAGGGTAACTGGAAGGGCTAGGGTAACTGGATCGGTACACGGGGAGGCAGAAGTGGTGCTACCTAGGGTCATCTCCCCGATGAACCCTAGGTTCGGTCGTTTCCCGGCCACTCACCACACCAGGCTAGGAAGTGCCCCTTGCCACCACAATATAAGCACAGACCTTGGATACAGCATCTCCTTATCTCTTCCTGTGAGATTGGGCCCGGGCCCAACTGCATAGGTTCTACATCTTGATTCCTTGGAGAGGCAGAAGAGGAGGGTACTGGTTGGGAAAACGTAGTTCCAGGGTTATCATGCTTACGGCCGGGCCTCCCTTCCCGGAACCGGCATTGGATACGGCGGTCTACCCGACCAGCCAAATCGATGAGGCTGTTCAGGTCATCTGGGAGATCTCTCGCTACCAGCTCATCTTGGAGTTTTGGGGAGAGACCCTCCAGGAATATGCCTGGAAGCTGTCATTCCCCCAGTTCAGTTCGGCTGCTAGGGTCTGGAATTCCACTGCATACTCGGACAGAGGCCGGTTGTTCTGGCGTAGCTTAAGTAACTCACAGGCGGCAGTGGGCCTGTGAGAGGGCTCATCGAAATATGTCAGAAGGCTGTGACAAACTGTTCCAGGTTTGCCAGGCGGAGGTCCTGATGCTCCCACAGTGGGGAGGCCATCGCTAGGGGTTTCCTGTCCAACAATGAAACGATATAGCTGGTTTTAATCCGATCCGTAGAAAACTGGGTTGGCAGTAGGTTGAATCAGATGTAACACTGATTAAGGAATCCTCAGCATAGCTTTGCATACCCAGAGTACCGTGAGGATGCTGGCAGTTGTGTGGGCGTGGCCAGTCCGATATCGGCCAAGGCTACGTGTACCAGAGGGCTGAATGCGGCAGCTCCATCTATCTGATCGGCTAATCTCTGCATGATCGTCATCAGGGAGTCAATACATATTTGCTGTTGTTGCAACCGTTGTGTAATACAGGGAATGGCTTTCAGGCCCGTGGTATCCGCCGGGTCCATGGCCTTGCAAACTGTTAGATTCGTGTACCCTTGAGCCGGCTGAGACAGATGAAGACTCACTGTGGGGAGGCTCACTGTGGATGTCGAAGCCGGGAGGCAGCACAGAGCAGGAGACCGGAGGGATCTTCACCACTGGAAGCCTGAGGTCCCCCCAGGAGGAGCCCATGAGGACCCAAGCCGCTTGGAATTACATGTGGTCTCCTGAAGGCTGGGGTCAGAAGAGGAGTTCCTGAATGTTGAGAAGAGTAGGGCTGAAGCCAGGAGGCCAGCTGGAACTTCACCACTGGAAACGCGTGGTCCCCCCGAGAGGAGCTTGTGAGGACCCAAGCCACTTGGACTTAGGAGGGGCCTCCTGGAGAAGAGCCAGAGTCAGTGTCATAATCCGCTATATTGGTGGGAGGAGCAATCAGATAGGAGTAGCAATCTGATGTATTCCATAGGTGGAGTTAGCAATCTGTCATAATCCGCTATGTTGGTGGGAAGAGCAATCAGATAGGAGTAGCAATCTGATGTATTCCGTAAAGAAAAAGAACGAGGCCCCAGAGAAGCGGGTACCTCTGGTAAGTCCGAAGAGGCAGAGTAGCTTGGGAGACGTAGCCAAAGCAATCCCCTTGCTAACTCAGATAGATAGTGAAATAGAGACCTTTAAATATTGGAAGTGGATGATGTCATCTCAGGGGGACGCCCCTGAGGTTCGCGTTCTTGCTGGTACTTCAATCAGAGCACGCACGCGCGTGTGCCCTAGTTATTCAGGCAACATGGCAGATCTGCAACGTCGAGCCGGTCTGGGGACGACGGAGGGAGATGGCATGGAGACATGGCAGCAGCTAGCCGTCCATCAGATCCGGAGGGAGTCGCCACAGAGGTAAAGAGGGCGGAGTGAGGACGTCGAGCAGCAACAGTCGCAACAGTCAGGAACCAGTGGAACAAAGCCAGAATCAGAAGCCGTGGATGAGTCGAGGTCAGAAGCCAATGGTCAGAAGCCGAAGACAGGAGCCAGAAGTCGGAAGCCGGAATCAGAAGCCAGTAGTCCAAGCCGAGGTCAGAAGCCAGTAGTCAGAAGCCAGTAGTCAGAAGCCGGGGTCGAAAACCAGAAGGTGAAGACAGAAACTAGTAGCTCTCAAGGAGAGTGAGTCTTGTTGCAAGGCGACGTTTGGGCCAAGCTGCAGGGTTTAAATATCCTTGCAGCATCTGATGTCATCCCAGGGCTGTTCCTTGATCTTCCCGTGCTGGCCCCTTTAAATCAGGAACCCGCGCGCATGCCTAGGGGCCAGGGCCAAGCGCGTCGGGTCGACGGCATCTCCCTCGCAGAGGGAGCGCCGCGGCAGAGTCCGGGATTAGGCCTCAAACGGCCGGGAAGGCGGTTCAGTGGCCTGGGCCGGCCCGAAGTATGTGGAGGTACCGGGTCACGACCTGGGACTGTAACATCATCCCTATGCCTCTTCTCTTCCAGGTTATACATATTCATATCCTTTAGTCTCTGATACTGACCCCATACCATTTTGGTAGCCCTTCTCTGGACCACCTCCATCCTATCTCTATCACTTTTGAGATAAGCGCTCCGGAATTGAACCCAATACTCCTGGTGAGCTCTCACCAAATCGCTGTACAAGGGCATCACCACCTCCATTTTCTTACTGGTTATTCCTCACTCTATGCAGCCCAGCATTCTTCTGGTTTTAGCTATCACCTTGTCACATTGCATCACCGTCTTCAGATTGCCAGAAACTATCACCCCAAGATCTCGCTCTCAGCAGGCTTCCCCCCCCCCCCCCCCATCTCATAATGCTCTTTTGGATTACTGCATCCCAGATGCATGACTCTGCACTTCTTGGCATTGAATCCTAGCTGCCAAATCTTTGACCACTCTTCAAGCCTTTGTAAATCCCTTTTCATTCTCTCTACTCCTTCAGGTGTGTCCACTCTGTTGCAGATCTTGGTATCATCTAGGGATGTGAATCATTTTTTGACGATTTAAAATATCGTCCGATATATTTTAAATTGTCAAAAATCGTTAGAGCCGCGATACAATCACAATTCCCCCGATTTATCGTCAAAAAATCGTAAATCGGGGGAAGGGAGAAGGGAAGGGGGAGGGCGGGAAAACCGGCACACTAAAACAACCCTAAAACCCACCCCGACCCTTTAAAATAAATACCCTACCCTCCCGAACACCCCCAAAATGCCTTAAATTACCTGGGGTCCAGAGGAAGGGTCCCGGTGTGATCTTTTACTCTCGGACCTCCGTGCGTTGTAGAAATGGCGCCGGCACTACCTTTGACCTGTCATATGACAGGGCAAAGGTAGCGCCGGCGCCATTTTGTTTTTTTGTCCCCCGACGGCAGGAGCGTAGGAGATCGCTCACGGACCCCCGCTGGACCCCCAGGGACTTTTTCCCAGCTTGGGGGGGCCTCCTGACCCCCACAAGACTTGCCAAAAGTCCAGCGGGGGTCCGGAACGATCTCCTACCGCGAATCGTTTTCCGTACGGAAAATGGCGCCGGCCGTATGGCAACACGATTCGACTGCAGGAGGTTGTTCCGGACCCCCGCTGGACTTTTGGCAAGTCTTGTGTGGGGTCAGGAGGCCCCCCCAAGCTGGCCAAAAGTCCCTGGGGGTCCAGCGGGGGTCCGGAACGACCTCCTGCAGTCGAATCGTTTTTCCGTACGGAAAATGGCGCCGGCCATATGGCGTATGGCCGGCACCATTTTCCGTACGGAAAATGATTCGCGGTAGGAGATCGTTCCGGACCCTCACTGGACTTTTGGCAAGTCTTGTGGGGGTCAGGAGGCCCCCCCAAGCTGGCCAAAAGTCCCTGGGGGTCCAGCGGGGGTCCGGGAGCGATCTCCTACGCTCCTGACGTCGGGGGACAAAAAAACAAAATGGCGCCGGCGCTACCTTTGACCTGTTGACTGGTCAAAGGTAGCGCCGGCGCCATTTCTACAACGCACGGAGGTCCGAGAGTAAAAGATCACACCGGGACCCTTCCTCTGGACCCCAGGTAATTTAAGGCATTTTGGGGGGGTTCGGGAGGGTGGGGGATTTATTTTAAAGGGTCGGGGTGGGTTTTAGGGTTGTTTTAGTGTGCCGGTTTTCCCGCCCTCCCCCCCCCCCACTGGACCCCAGGTAATTTGAGGCATTTTGGGGGGGTTCGGGAGGGTGGGGGATTTATTTTAAAGGGTCGGGGTGGGTTTTAGGGATATTTTTGGTTGCCGGTTTTCGATTTACACGATTTACACGATTTACACGATATTTAAAAAACCCAAACTGCAACGATCCGATTCCCTCCCCCTCCCAGCCAAAATCGATCGTTAAGACGATCGATCACACGATTCACATCTCTAGTATCATCTGCAAATAGACAAGCTTTACCTTCTATCCCTTCCACAATGTCGCTCACAAAGATATTGAACAGAACAGGTCCCAATACCAATCCCTGTGGCACTCCACTTAACACCATTCTTTCTTCAGAGTAAGTTCTATTTATCATTACACGCTATCTCCACCAGTTTGAAATCTACCATGGTGCTCACTCTGAAGCATCTCATTTTGTTCACAAGCCTCCTAAGTGGAACAGAATTAAAAGCTTTGCTGAAATCCAAATAGATGACATCGAGCACTTTCTCAATCCAATTCTTCACCTATATGGTACAAATGGCATATTCAGCCACTTATCCAACTGTAAAGGGGGCATTACTGAGGCATTCCAGGGAGGAATTAAGTTATCTGGCTAATTTAACTGAATATCACTTTTATCCGGCTATGTTACTGGGTTAACCTTAGATCTGCTTGGAAGCAAGTCTAAAGTTATCCGGCCTTGCATGGCTGGATAACTTACTATATACTTGGATATCTTCAAAAGATATGGGGCAGATTTTCAAAGGGTTACGCTGGATAATTTTAAGCAAGTATATTCAGTGGACCATTTATATAGGACAAGTAATTTGGCTAAGTTTAGCCGGATATCTTGTCCACTAAAATGCTTACAGAATAGCCATGTTATGTACGCTTAACACTGGTAAATGGGCTGCTGAGAATCGTTGCAACAGCACAATTTAGATTTTCCATGGAAATAACCTTGTTAAATTTTTTTGTTTCCTCCTTAAACATAAGCTAAATGGCATTTAAAATAGGTCCTGCTTGATTTTTCTCTCCCAGAGCTTATTCTTTTGTGACTGATAACCACAAAGCATTTTTCCCCTGATACGTCTAGTAATTTCCTCCCCATTTTTCTATCACTGGGTGATTGGAGATTCTCTGGAGATGATATCCCTGAAGTCATCATCACTTATATAAACATAGTTACCAAGCCATGGCAATTCCATTGCTATTAGGCAGTAAAGGTCATGGATGAGAATATGAATAATAATTCTCAACTACAGGTAATCACCTATGATTTTCTAAAAGGTTTGTAAGTTTATCATTAATATTATAATGAAATCATTAGCAGCAGTATGTTATAACCAGAATATTTATATAATTATTCTAATTATTCATTGCAGGTTTTCTCTCTATGGCACTCATAGTTGAAGTTCTTTAGGTTGAAAATTGAATTTGCATTTATGTTTTAGACTTCTGATATAATCTGTTATAATAAACTATTTGTTGTGATGCTCACCCACCTCCTTTTTCCTCACTCTTTAAATGATCCCCCTTTTTAGGTCAATTATGATTAAAGGAAAGGAATAGAGTAGCAAGATTTTGGGCAGACTAAAGATGACAGGTGTTTGAAGAGGCCAGAGAAATGAGAATCTGATAATAAAGAAGGAAGGAACAGAATGGGAAATGAGACCAACAACACAAGCAGTGTTAGAGAATTAGCAAACATGGGCAATTCCGTTCAGCCGATGGAAATCAGACTGAAAGCAGAAATTAAACAAGTGAGGTACAAAACAGAACTCTCTATCAGGAGTATCACCAAGGTTATGAATATTGGAAGCAAGGGGGAAGTCAGAATCAAAAAAGGAAATAATTAATGCAGCATTCAGACTGATGACAGACACCAATCAAATGAAAAGAATAATTGCAAAATATCGGAAACCATGCGAGCTAAAAATGTCATATATCTTCAGATTCTGAAAGGAGTCAAAGAGTTTTTATTGGGAAGTAAGAGTGTTTTTTGATTACCTTTGCCTAAATAGGGTCAAAATTGGAAATTGTTATTATGTGACTCAACTAATGATGATGGATTGGCTTAGAGAGAGGGAATATAAAGTACGATACCAAATGTAATACATTTACATGTGTAACTCTTTTGAAAGTTCCCCTGAGAATGTAGAACATGTTTGAAATATGTCACTTTACTCACAGATTTAACGGATTTCATAAAAGGGTCATTGCTCTTTTGGACAAGAGTGATTTTTGCACTCAGCAGAGTTTCCAAATAAACCATAATCAAGGGAAATCTTAGTAGAAAAACACCTATATTACATGAGTTGGATTCAATCTTAGATCTGAAGAGAGATTAATGATATACGAGAAAGTGGAGGGGTAAGCTATATTGAATAGTTTATGGATAATGCCAAGAACAAAGCATACAGACAAGTACAAATGCAGTACAAGAAAGATATAAATATCTCCAAGTGATTCATTTCTTGCTGGATAAAAATAATTGGGATTTTTTTTTTAAATCCCTTATAAGGTTTAGGGAAATGTATTTCTAGATAAAAAATTAAAAAATGCTAAACTCCAAAGTAAAAAAAAAAAGGTATTAAAAGTAAATCATAAAAGTACTGGTTTACCAGCACTTGTGGTCTCTATGATCCCTGGGTTAGACCCAGTCAGGGCTCAAACATCTGTGGCTATTTGTCCTGAGGCTCACAGATCTGGAACTCTCTGGCTGTGGTTGTTAGTTCTAGAATTCCCAGGGCTGATAATCCTGGAAACAAGAGCCCTGTGTTTAATGAGTTAGTTCCAGGGCTTCCAGGGCTGAATATTCTTGTTACAGGGTTTCCAGAGCAGCCAGACATGAAAACACCAGAACAAATGTTAATGGAAATCAAGACCTGGTGCAAAGTGTGGGCATCCCCTCAAAGCCAAGAGCCCCAGATCTGTGAGACCTTGACCTGGGACCCTTCAACCCAAGATTCCTGACTCAAACCTGAGAGCCCCTGACCTTGGGTCTTTGGACTCCAAAGCCCCTGACCCAGGCCTCTCAGAACTGAACGCCCCTGATCAAGATTTGTATTATACAAATAGCTTTATCTCTGAGGTCTAAGATAAGCCTCTGTGCTAAAAAACACTCAATGTTAAGACTCTCTTGTGGATTGGAAACACTAACTTTGGTTTTAGTTCTTTATTTGCATAGAAAGTGTGTTAAAAGTACATTCACTTTTAGGGATGTGAATCATTTTCCATATCGTCTTAACGATAGAAATCGTGTGGCAGGGCAAGAAAATCGTCTTAGGCACGATTTTTTAGTTAAAAAATCGTTAAAAATCGTTTTTTCCGATTAGTGCGCACTAACTCGAGTTAGTGCGCACTAACGGGAGTTAGTGCGCACTAACTGGGAGTTAGTGCGCACTAACTGAAAATGATACAATTTGACACTTTTCAGGTCAGTTAAGGTCAGTTTAGGAATGAATATGTATTCCTATTGGCTGCCCTCTTATTTATTCATGTTACCAAGTTTCCTACTGACAGTATATGGGGGATGGGAAATGGAAACAGTTGGTAGCTTGACAAAACAAGTAATGTGATCAGTCAATGTGACTAGAACTTGTGCCCTAACCCTGATACCAGGGGTATTGTGATCTTCCTGCACACAGTGCCCTATCCCTATTAATGCCAGGAGTGTTGTGATCTTCCTGCACACAGTGCCCTATCCCTAATACCAGGGGTGTTGTGATCTTCCTGCACACAGTGCCCTATTCCTGATACTGGGGGTGTTGTGATCTTCCTGCACACAGTGCCCTATTCCTGATACCGGGGGTGTTGTGATCTTCTTGCACACATCCCGGTATCAGGGATAGGGCACTGCATGCAGGAAGATCACAACACTCCTGGTATTAATAGGGATAGGGCACTGCATGCAGGAAGATCACAACACTCCTGGTATTAATAGGGATAGGGCACTGCATGCAGGAAGATCACAACACCCCTGGTATCAGGGATAGGGCACTGTGTGCAGGAAGATCACAATACCCCGGAGGAGTGAGGTTCAGGCAGCTCCCCCCTGTCTGTGAAGCCAGCCTCTCACTAGTAATGCAGGGAGGGAGCTGTCTCAGACTTCACCATCCTCCCCCCCCCCCCCCCCCTTACCCACACACCATTCACTAGCTGGGACATGGGGGAAGTCAGGAGTGAGGGTCAGGCAGCTCCCCCCTGTCTGTGAAGCCAGCCTCTCACTAGTAATGCAGGGAGGGAGCTGTCTCAGACTTCACCATCCACCCCCCCCCTCACCCACACACCATTCACTAGCTGGGACATGGGGGAAGTCAGGAGTGAGGGACAGGCAGCTCCCCCCTGTCTGTGAAGCCAGCCTCTCACTAGTAATGCAGGGAGGGAGCTGTCTCAGACTTCACCACCCTCCCCCCCCCCCCTCACCCACACACCATTCACTAGCTGGGACATGGGGGAAGTCAGGAGTGAGGGACAGGCAGCTCCCCCCTGTCTGTGAAGCCAGCCTCTCACTAGTAATGCAGGGAGGGAGCTGTCTCAGACTTCACCATCCTCCCCCCCCCCCCTCACCCACACACCATTCACTAGCTGGGACATGGGGGAAGTCAGGAGTGAGGGTCAGGCAGCTTTCCCCTGTCTGTGAAGTCAGCCTCTCACTAGTAATGCAGGGAGGGAGCTGTCTCAGACTTCACCATCCTCCCCCCCCCCCTCACCCACACACCATTCACTAGCTGGGACATGGGGGAAGTCAGGAGTGAGGGTCAGGCAGCTCCCCCCTGTCTGCGAAGCCAGCCTCTCACTAGTAATGCAGGGAGGGAGCTGTCTCAGACTTCACCATCCTCCCCCCCCCCCCTCACCCACACACCATTCACTAGCTGGGACATGGGGGAAGTCAGGAGTGAGGGTCAGGCAGCTCCCCCCTGTCTGTGAAGCCAGCCTCTCACTAGTAATGCAGGGAGGGAGCTGTCTCAGACTTCACCATCCTCCCCCCCCCCCTCACCCACACACCATTCACTAGCTGGGACATGGGGGAAGTCAGGAGTGAGGGTCAGGCAGCTCCCCCCTGTCTGTGAAGCCAGCCTCTCACTAGTAATGCAGGGAGGGAGCTGTCTCAGACTTCACCATCCTCCCCCCCCCTCACCCACACACCATTCACTAGCTGGGACATGGGGGAAGTCAGGAGTGAGGGTCAGGCAGCTCCCCCCTGTCTGTGAAGCCAGCCTCTCACTAGTAATGCAGGGAGGGAGCTGTCTCAGACTTCACCATCCTCCCCCCCCCCCCTCACCCACACACCATTCACTAGCTGGGACATGGGGGAAGTCAGGAGTGAGGGTCAGGCAGCTCCCCCCTGTCTGTGAAGCCAGCCTCTCACTAGTAATGCAGGGAGGGAGCTGTCTCAGACTTCACCATCCTCCCCCCCCCCCCCCCCCCACCCACACACCATTCACTAGCTGGGACATGGGGGAAGTCAGGAGTGAGGGTCAGGCAGCTCCCCCCTGTCTGTGAAGCCAGCCTCTCACTAGTAATGCAGGGAGGGAGCTGTCTCAGACTTCACCATCCTCCCCCCCCCCCCCTCACCCACACACCATTCACTAGCTGGGACATGGGGGAAGTCAGGAGTGAGGGTCAGGCAGCTCCCCCCTGTCTGTGAAGCCAGCCGCTCACTAGTAATGCAGGGAGGGAGCTGTCTCAGACTTCACCATCCTCCCCCCCCCCCCCCCTCACCCACACACCATTCACTAGCTGGGACATGGGGGAAGTCAGGAGTGAGGGTCAGGCAGCTCCCCCCTGTCTGTGAAGCCAGCCTCTCACTAGTAATGCAGGGAGGGAGCTGTCTCAGACTGGTATCAGGGTTAGGGCACTGTGTGCAGGAAGATCACAACACTCCTGGTATTAATAGGGATAGGGCACTGTAAGAGATGACTGTAGTAGATTGAATAAAGATCTGATGTTTCTGCTCTCCTCACACCAAACAAAAACAACACACAAGCAGAGAAGCCCTTCTTACAAAGCTGAGCTAGTGAGTTAAGTAGGAGGAAAAGTAAACATACTGGTGCCAGTGTGGCTACTTAAAAAATACACTTACCAACAATCAATTACATATATTTGAACTGTGTACAGTTCCAGCCAGGACCACCTTTCTAAAATGCACAGTGATTGGCAAATTCAACATGCACTAGCATTTCAGGTGCCTGCTAACAAAAATAATAAACAAACACGTTCTAGTCAGGTGAGTGCTGATCATTACATTACTTTTTTTGTCAAGCTTCCAACTGTTTCCATTTCACATCCCCCCAACCATATTGGTAACATCAATAGATAAGAGCACAGCCAGCCAATAGGAATACATACATACATATTCATTCCTAAGTGACCTTTACTGACCTGGGAAGTGTGAACACTTTGTTTCATTTTCTGTTGGTGTTCGTTAGTTTCCAGTTCCATTTCCCATCCCCCCAACCATCACCTCAGTGGTAACATCAATAGATAAGAGGGCAGCCAGCCAATAGGAACACATATTCATTCCTAACTGACCTTCAGTGACCTGGAAAGTGTTTATTTGTATCATTTTCAGTTAGTGCGCACTAACTCGAGTTAGTGCGCACTAACACGATTTAACGATTTTTAACGATAAATCGTTAGAATTTCTATTGTATCGTGTTCTATAACGATTTAAGACGATATAAACATTATCGGACGATAATTTTAATCGTTGAAAAACGATTCACATCCCTATTCACTTTTATGTTTCACATAATGAAATGCAGCACATGCTTTTTTGTATGCTGAAACTGAGATTATCTTGGTAGTTATTTTAGCACACACAAAAAAATCTATTTAGGATACTGAATTATATTAAATCAGCTCCATGGTGAGGAATGAAAGAAAGGATAGGTTGATGATAGTTATTAGTCCTGGTATAAGGAGTTTGGGGTTGAGGAATAATAGATAAAAATTATTGTTTGTTCAAAAAGAATAAACAGTTTGAGCAAAACAGTTTGAACAAAATAGTTAGAAAAAAACTGAAAGGTGCAGCTGCAAAGGTTAAAAGTATTCAACATGCTTGGACATTGTTTAAAAATACAATCCTAGAGGCACAGTCCATATGTATTCCACGCATTAAGAAAGGTGGAAGGAAGGCAAAACGATACCGTCATGGTTAAAAGGTGAGGTGAAAGAGGCTATTTTAGCCAAAAAATCATCCTTCAAAAATTGGAAGAAGGATCCATCTGAAGAAAATAGGATAAAACATAAGCATTCTCAAGTTAAGTGTAAAACATTGATAAAACAGGCAAAGAGAGAATTTGAAATGAAGTTGGCAATAGAGGCAAAAACTCATAATAAAAACTTTTTAAAATATATCCAAAGCAAGAAACCTGTGAGGGAGTCGGTTGGACCATTAGATGTCCGAGGGGTTAAAGGGGCTCTTAGGGAAGATACGGCCATTGCAGAAAGACTAAATGAATTATTTGCTTCCGTGTTTACTAATGAGGATGTTGGGGAGATACCAGTTCCGGAGATGGTTTTCAGGGGTGATGAGTCAGACGAACTGAACAAAATCACTGTCAACCTGGAAGATGTAGTAGGCCAGATTTACAAACTAAAGAGTAGCAAGTCACCTAGACCGGATAGTATGCATCCTAGGGTACTAAAGGAACTAAAAAATGACATTTCTGACCTATTAGTTAAAATTTGTAACCTATCATTAAAATCATCCATTGTACCTGAAGACTGGAGGGTGGCCAATGTAATCCCAATATTTAAAAAAGGCTCCAGGGGCGATCCGGGTAACTATAGACCAGTGAGCCTAACTTCAGTGCCGGGTAAAATAGTGGAAACTATCCTCAAGATCAAAATTGTAGAGCATATAGAAAGACATGATTTAATGGAACACAGTCTACACGGATTTACCCAAGGGAAGTCTTGCCTAACCAACCTGCTTCATTTTTTTGAAGGGGTTAATAAACATGTGGATAAAGGTGAACTGGTAGATGTAGTGTATTTGGATTTTCAGAAGGCATTTGACAAAGTCCCTCAGGAGAGGCTTCTACGAAAACTAAAAAGTCATGGGGTAGGAGGCGATGTCCTTTCGTGGATTACAAACTGGTTAAAAGACAGGAAACAGAGAGTAAGACTAAATGGTCAATTTTCTCAGTGGAAAAGGGTAAACAGTGGAATGCCTCAGGGATCTGTACCTGGACCGGTGCTTTTCAATATATATATAAATGATCTGGAAAGGAATACGACGAGTGACGTTATCAAATTTGCGGATGATACAAAATTATTCAGAGTAGTTAAATCACAAGCAGACTGTGATACATTACAGGAGGACCTTGCAAGACTGGAAGATAGGGCATCCAAATGGCAGATGAAATTTAATGTGGACAGGTGCAAGGTGTTGCATATAGGGAAAAATAACCCTTGCTGTAGTTACACGATGTTAGGTTCAATATTAGGAGCTACCACCCAAGAGAGAGATCTAGGCTTCATAGTAGATAATATTTTGAAATCGTCAGCTCAGTGTGCTGCAGCAGTCAAAAAAGCAAATAGAATGTTAGGAATTATTAGGAAGGGAATGGTTAATAAAACGGAAAATGTCATAATGCCTCTATATCGCTCCATGGTGAGACCACACCTTGAATACTGTGTACAATTCTGTTCACCGTATCTCAAAAAAGATATAGTTGCAATGGAGAAGGTACAGAGAAGGGCAACTAAAATGATAAAGGGGATGGAACAACTCCCCTATGAGGAAAGGCTGAAGAGGTTAGGGCTTTTCAGCTTGGAGAAGAGACGGCTGAGGGGGGATATAATAGAGGTCTTTAAGATCATGAGAGGTCTTGAACGAGTAGATGTGACTCGGTTATTTACACTTTCGAATAATAGAAGAACTAGGGGGCATTCCATGAAGTTAGTAAGTAGCACATTTAAGACTAATCGGAGAAAATTCTTTTTCACTCAACGCACAATAAAGCTCTGGAATTTGTTGCCAGAGGATGTGGTTAGTGCAGTTAGTGTAGCTGGGTTCAAAAAAGGTTTAGATAAGTTCTTGGAAGAGAAGTCCATTAACTGCAATTAATCAAGTTTGCTTAGGGAATAGACACTGCTATTAATTGCATCAGTAGCATGGGATCTTCTTGGTGTTTGGGTAATTGCCAGGTTCTTGTGGCCTGGTTTGGCCTCTGTTGGAAACAGGATGCTGGGCTTGATGGACCCTTGGTCTGACCTAGCATGGCAATTTCTTATGTTCTTATGTTCTTTGCCATGATCTTAAATTCATAATCCCAGTAAATTTTATAGGATCTGGTTTATAGTATTCCTATCAGGATTATGTTGGAAATTATGATGAAAAATGTATCTTCAATGCTATCAGTGCCAGGACTGATATTATTCTGGGTATCGAGGGCATAGGGTGAGGAGTAATAGAGGGCGATTAGAACACATGGATGTGGAATAAAAGAGAAGGTTGGCAATTCTTAAGGTGAGTGAAATGATATGTGGGAATGGACAGTTTTTATATAATATTACTTGCCCTTCTTTATGGCGCTTTTTTCCAAATCACTTTCAATAATAAAAATTCCAATAATCTTTTCCACCAGAACATGAAACTAAATATTTGAGGAAAGAATAAGTGAATTAAAAAGACTTGTTTGCTTGTATGGGTGTCTGGAAGGAGCTTAAGCTATGTCATTTATTGAAGAGAATACAGGGCCTCCTAAATATCTGGTTGGACTATTTTCCAATGGAAAGGGGCCAAGAGAGAAAGAAACAGAGTGAGGAAATGAGAGGATGAAAGAAAAATCAGGGGACAGATGGATATATTTGAACTTGGAAATGGAAAAGACAAACAGGGGAATAAATAGAAATTAAAGAGGAAAGGTAATAGAGTCAGGTCATGAATCACTTTGTATATCAGAGTAAGAAGTTGAAGCAAACCATGCTACTAAATAGAAAGTTAATGAAGGGAGGCTAAAAGAGGGGAGGGGTGAGTTGCAGTAAAGATCATGATACAAGATCCTATTTGCACAATTCTGAAGAATTTTATTTCTGTGTGTTTGTGTACTGAGCACATGACATTCTATAGGCATTGGAAGTGATTCTGAAGAGACTATTTACATCTGTAAAATGGGCTTTTTGAAAATTACTCCAGGTGGTTGGTACACATAAAAGTACTTGTGGAAACAATTTTGTGGGTACTTTTCCACATGATGAAAAGAGGCATGCCCAAGAAAGATCATTTACATGTGTACTTTTTTTTTTGAAAGTGTGCACGTAAATGTTCACATATATATTAACACTTACTCCCTAGAAAATGTAAATGTGCATGACTAGGCTGCGCAAAAGTAAGTCCAGTCCTGTTAACTTTCAAAGCGGACTTATGTGCATAAGTTTCCTTCGACTGGGCTGAAGTCTTCATGTACACGGAGACTTCTGCCCTAAGTGCACTGATATAAAATGAGGCTCATAGAGAGTCAAGGGTAGGAAAGTGTGAGGAACAGATTATTTATTGTTCATCAGCTTATATCTATTTTACAGTGAATTCTACTAACGATTACAAGATTCAAGGCAAACTGGCTTTACTAGAGGTAGGTCTTGTCAGATGAATTGGATTGATTTATTTGATTGGGTGATCACAGAGTTGGATCGGGGAGAGCACTAGATATAGTTTACTGGGATTTCAGTGAAATCTTCAACACAGTTCTTCTCAATGGATTGCCAAAAACCCTCTTTAAGATCACTACAGGTGGCTAAAAATTCAGCAGCTAGACTGCTGAGCGACATCAACAACATGGACATATTACTCTAATTCTATTTTCTCTCCACTACCTGCTTTTTTTTTTTTTTTTTACAACAAATCATATTTAGAATAAGAACATAAGACTTGCCATATTGGGACAAACCAAAGGTCCATCAAGCTTAGTATACTCTCCTCATTCCAAAAGTGGCCAATACAGGTCACAAATATCTGGCAGAATGCCAAGGACAAATAGATTTCAAGCTGATTTTCCTAGGGATAAGCAGTGGATTTCTGCAACTCTACATTAATAATGGTTTATGAACTTTTCATCCAGTAACTTGCCCAAACCTTTTTGAAATGCAGCTACACTAATAGCTTTCATCACACCCTCTGTCAATGAATTCCAGAGCTTAATTGTGCATGAGTAAAAAGCTTCTGGGATGTTAATGCCAATAAAAAGGAGAGATACAGCATGGGGGGGTGGGGGGGTTACTACCTCAAGTACAAAAACATTTAAATCAGAGAGAATGCAAGGACTGAATCCAATGCTCAACCAATGGAGCATTTTCACAGATGTTCCTAATGTTGGATCGGTGCTCTATGATCCTTGTTTTGATCATTCTAGTTGTCTTACCCACATAAAGTTTTGGACATGGGCATCTAATCACATAGACCACCCCTGAGGAGTTACAATCTGAGACCCCATATAGCACAAATGTTTTCTTTGATGTATGAAAGAAGACATAGCGTCTCTAAAGGGACACACCGAACAGTGTCCACAAGGCTTATGCTCACCTCTACTCAAAGGTTGTGCATTTATAGTACAGAAATCTGAATGTGTTAGCATGTCTTGAAGGTTTTTGCCCTGTCAGTACGTAAACCGTAATGAGCTTTGAAAGACATTGTTAAGGGAAAGTGAAATCCAATGTTTATAAATAATGTTAGTAACAGACTTACTAAGAGTAGAAAAAGGTAATATACAATTAACCGTGGCATCCGGAGACCGATCTTGTGGTAGAAATAATAAATCTCTATTAACATACAGTGCTTGTTAAGGATGTGAATCGTTTTTCTGAGGATTGAAAATATCATACGATATTTTCAAAGTCGTCAGAAATCGGGGGTTCCCCGAAACCGATAGGAAAACCCCAAGAAATTGTTCGTGGGGTTCTCTTATCATTTTGCGGGAGGGCAGGAAAAACGGCACACAAAAACAACCCCTAAACCCACCCTGACCCTTTAAACAGATCCCTTAGCTTCTCCCACCCTACCAAACCCCCAAAAAACTTTTTAAAATTACCTGGTGGTCTGGGGGGTCCCAGGATCGATCTCCCGCTCTCAGGCTGTCGGCTGCCACTAATCAAAATGGCACCGATGGCCGTTTGCCCTTACCATGTGACAGGGTATCCGTGCCATTGGCCAGCCGCTGTCATATGGTAGAGTAATGGACGGCCGGCGCCATCTTTAAAAATGATGCGGGCCATCCAGTGCTCCTACCATGTGATAGAAAATTGCTTTTGAGAATTTCTTATATTCATAACTTTAACAGTTTTGCTCCTAAGACTGAAAGTTAGGTGCCTCATTTTCCACTAAGCTTTTGAAAATTTAGCCAAATGAGCTTAATAAAATGTTTCAATGTTCTTCAAGTTTCATAAATTGAAAACATGTATATTCGCTTCCTCCTAAAACTGGATTTTTTGGGGGGATAGGATGGAATAAAATGTAAAAATGCAGAATGTGCACCTTGATAAATTTGCTAGTTATGATTCTCTTTCCCAGTTTTTATAGATATTAAGTGTCAAGAGATGGAGAATAGAAATGAAACCTCTGTGACCAGCTTTATTCTGCTTGGCTTGGTGCCTGTTCGGGAGCAGCGCATTGTCCTCTTTGTGATGTTTCTGATCATGTACCTCATCACCTTACTGGGAAACAGTGCTATCATCGCTGTGATCCGTCTTAATTCTCATCTCCACATCCCCATGTACTTCTTTCTCAGTGTCCTGTCCTCAGTGGACATTTGTTTTATATCAGTCACTGTTCCAAACTTGTTGCAAAACCTTCTCTCTGAAAGTAAAACCATCTCCTTTGCTGGCTGCCTAACTCAAGTGTACTTCTTAATATTTATAGGAGGAGCAGAGTGTTTCCTTCTAGCGGCGATGGCCTATGACCGCTATGTGGCTATTTGTTATCCTTTGCAGTATTCACTGGTGATGAATTCGAGGCTGTGTCACTGGTTAGTGACTGGTTGCTTTGTTGGGGGTGGTCTTAAGGCTCTTTTACACACTCTTATGCTACTTAGGTTATCTTTCTGCAGCTTCAATATTATTAACCATGTCTTTTGCGATCTTACTGGACTGTATAAGCTTTCATGCACTGATACCTCCCTTAATGAACTTATGATCTTTATTGAGGGACCTTTCTCTCTAATGCTGCCCTTTGTAATAATAGTGTTATCTTACTGTCGCATTATCACAGCTATTCTGAAGATGTCATCTGCAGCGGGGATGCGCAAAGCCTTCTCCACCTGCTCCTCCCATCTCACCGTGGTATCTTTATTTTATGTGTCTGTTATTGTTATGTATGTGCGGCCATCTTCAGCATATTCCCCAGAGAAGGACAAGGTGGTTGCAGTGGTATATGTTGTAGTAACTCCCATGTTAAACCCATTTATTTATAGCCTGAGGAACAATGAAATGAAGGATGCACTGAGGAGAACCATGCTGATAAACCTTGGTCCTCAGAACATGTAGAAAGTAAACCATTGTTGATGTGAAAAGTTGGAGAGTCTCTTTTCTTGTGCTGTTAATGCTGTTTTGTTGCAAAACCTTCCAAGCCACACAGTGATAGGATTAGCAAACAGGGACGGTAACTTTCAAATCAATGCCCTGGCGCACCTGTGCACGTGTGCATTGGCCCACTCCCAGGGATGCAGGTATTTTGTAGCTTGCATGTGTATATGCACGTATATTATAAAATATCCTGCCGTACGCACGTGTGCCAAATTTTAAGTGCGCGCATATGCCACTTCTACCACATAAACCAGGGAATTTTAAAAGAGATGCGCGCCGATGCTGTTCCAGTTTTCACAGTTAATTCCCAGTTCACCCAATTAAGAGATAGCTCCTCCAAACCCCCCTATTTTAATAGCCTTTACTCCCCCAGTTAGCTCTGACCCTTAAAACCCCACATATCTGCATATTTTCTTTATTTTTTAACTTACATATCATCCATAGCTGAAGTAATGTTATATGGTGGGGGACTCTGCACAGTCCTGATCGCTTAAGTATTTATGCGCTCATCTCAGGTTCTCACCCCAAAACGCCCATGCTCCACCCATGCCCCACCCCTTTAGAAAACTTCCAAGATGTGCGTGCTCCGGGACATATGCGTGTATCTCGCCAATTTTTTAAATCTGTTCGGCACAAGCGAGCCCGACATATATGTGTGTCCCCTAATTAATGTGCATGTCAGGCTTTTAAAATTCACCTTTAAGGGTTTTTCCCATTTTGTGTCTATGTGAAAAATGAGTAGTAAATAGGGCCCTGAGAGCTTCATTTACTTTACAGTGACTTTTCATAATGATACGCATGTGTATATGGACATATTCGTGTGAACATGGTATTTTGAAAACCCAAATATATGTGTGTAAATAGGCTTTCATGTACAAAATTGCATGTTAAAAAGGGATGTTGCCAGGTGGGGGTTATCATTTACGCGTATAAATCACTTTTTTTATAACTTTCTAATGTGACACACATTAGTCTGGTACTTGCGTATATTTACTTCTGTTAATTATCCAGGGTAAGTGAAAATAAAAATCTTTATTGCTAAATACTGACTGCATGAGGGGTGGATAAACTGGGGGGGGGGGTTCAGGCTGAAGAATCAGGAAGATACTGATGATTTATAGGTGGACTGGGCAATCTGGTGTCCTAATTGGTAAAACTGGATATTAACTTAATGCGAGCATATTCTAAAATTTGCAGACTTGCATGTGTAAAAGCCAACAAGTGGTAGGAAAAATATGCTAGTGAAATGTCCATGTGTAACTTTGCACAATTTGAAGTACAAATACACTTGTATAGTAGAATTGCTCTATTTGTCTGTCTAAATTTTCACTTATCTGGCTAAGTGGTGCTTTTTATGACTTCTCCAGCTATCTTTCGTTGCTGGAACTGTTACCTAGCCAAAACTTTTCTGTACATATTTCACACTTTTTTTTTATGTACACATGTACCTTGCAGAGTAGACGTATGTGTATTTTACAATGTGTATGCATATTTGCATGCACTAACATTTTAGTGTTAGCCCGCGCTAATGGGAGTTAGCGCACACTAACTCTCGTTAGTGCGCACTAACACGAAAAATGATTTTTCCCCCCAAAAAAGGCCCGGACAGCGGGAAAAGGAAATTTCCTGCAGTGGCCAAAAAATAAATCACGATATGAAAATGAAAAACGATTCACATCTCTAGCCCTAAATGCCCATAAAGGTAAATTTTAAAAGCCTGATGCCCGCATCAATTAGGGAATTGCCAAATATGTTCGGCCAATGAATGCCAAGCATATTTTAAAAACTGCCGGGATTTGTAGGTACATGCTGCTGCACACACAAATGAAAAGTTTCCAAATAGGGGAGGAGAATGGGCACGGTCTGTGTGGGGAGGGGCATGGGCAATCCTGGATTTAAACTTGAAATTTGTGTGGAAATTCTTACATGCACTGGTGTGTGCTACGGTCCCCAGCCACATAACTTTACTTCTGCTATGGATGATGTGTAACTTATAAAACAAAAACATCTACAATGATCAGCAGGTTTATAAGGGTTGGGTCTAACAGGGCCAAAGGAAGGGTATTAAACTAGGAAGGATTTGGAAGCCCTATCCCTTACCTGGGTGAACTTGGACCAAACTGGTAAAACTGGTAATGGCATCAGCACACCATTTTTAAAATTCCCTCTCGTACGTGATAGCAGTGGATTTTGTGCGCACAGGTGCACGCACACTAAAAATGTGCATGGATATCTGTGTATGGTCAAGCCATTTTATAGCATGTGAATATACATGCGTATGTTATAAAATGTCTGCATCCCTAGGTTCAGGCTGACAAACACACGCACATGTGTGAACGTTACCTTCATAGTGCACAGTGAACATGAATATTGCAAAACACCATAAATCAGTGCACCAAAGGATTTTATGTCTTTGAAGATTTGAAAGGGAGAAAAGATAATATAGGAAAAAGCTTGAGTGAAATGTTTTGTAGAGTGTTCAACCGATTATTTAATTTAGTCCTTTTGTGTAGAAATGTTTTCTAATCTTTTTTTCTATTCTCACAACTTCAGAAAATTAAATCCCTGGCAAAAGATAAATAGTGTAAGCAAAGTGTACTTGCATGCTATGTTCTACTCTTTTTCCACTGTTTTTGCCACAAATTAAATCTGGTCAAGATTTTCCTCTCTTTTCTTATTTTTCCTGGTTAGGAGTCTACAGCATTAAAGCATTCAGCATACAAAAGTTATCTAGCTGCTGAAGCATACATCCCCAGTAGATGAAATACAGAAAATGAGAGCAGTTGAGCATTTCACAAAACAGATAAAACTTTTCTTCTACTGGCATCTTGCAGACTCATTTTGCTTCATTTCTAAGTTGACCTTGCCTGAAAGTGGAGCTCTATTAAAGATACAAGGAAAGACATTTCATTATCATCCCATATAACATAGCAGAAAAAAAGCTGCATAAACAAAACTTTTCCAAAAGGAGTCATAATAAAAGTGTGCAGAATTTAAAATGAAAAAAAAAAGGTAAAGAAAACCTCTTGCCAGAGAAACATGCTGTATTGCAGAGGTCAAGCAGCTATGTCAATTCTGATAAAACCTGGAATCTTTGCAGGGATTTGCTTTTATTTAAATTTAAATTGACATGTCTTTTCCCTTTGATTTGTTGTGGAAATAAACAAAAGAAAGTGAAACATAATTTAATTAATTTTCTTGTGTTTCGTTTGGTAAATAGAGATGTGCTTCATTTTTTTCTACCGGGTCGTTTTTTGACTCGGATACTTCATGGTAAAGTTCGGGTTTTATCGTTTAGTTTTTTTGAAAACTGAAAAAAAACAAAAGGGGGAAAACCGAAACCGGCCCAAAAAACGAAGCGGGAAAATGAAGCTAAAAAAAACCCCACCCCAAGCATTTAAATTCATTTTAATACATTACATACAACCCCCCCCCCCCCCCCCACCACCATCCCAATCCCTCCCCAAGACTTACCAACATCCCTGGTGGTCCAGCGGGGTCCCGGGTGCCATTTATCCCTCCGTGCCCGGTGTGACACTACCAGCCATGCTCAAAATGGTCCCGAATAGCCTCTGAACTACTATGTCACAGGGGCTACTGGCGCCATTGGTCAGCCCCTGTCACATGGCCATCAGCGCCATCTTGTGCTCATACCATGTGACAGGGGCTGACCAATGGCGCCAGTAACCCCTGTGACATAGTATGGGCAAAGGCTATCGGCGCCATTTTGATTACTGGCAGCCGACAATGAAATCGCTCCCGGACCCCCGCTGGACCCCCAGGGATTATTGGCAAGCCTTGGGGGGGGGTCAGGAGGCCCCACCCCAAGCTGGCCAAAAGTCCCTGGGGGTCCAGCGGGGGTCCGGGAGCGATCTTATGCACTCATGCCGTCGGATGCCAGGAATCAAAATGGTGCCGATAGCCTTTGCCCATACTATGTCACAGGGGCTACCGGCGCCATTGGTCAGCCCCTGTCACATGGTATGAGCACAAGATGGCACCGATGGCCATGTGACAGGGGCTGACCAATGGCGCCGGTAGCCCCTGTGACATAGTAGTTCAGAGGCTATTCAGCACCATTTTGAGCACGGCTGGCAGTGGCACACCGGGCACGAGGGACAAATGGAACCCGGGACCCCGCTGGACCCCCAGGGATGTTAGTAAGTCTTGGGGAGGGATCGGGATGGGGGGAGGGTGGTTGTATTATAGTTAATCTTAATGTTTGGAGTGGTTTTTAATTTTTAAAAAAAATGTGAACCTCTCCCCATACAAACCCGAAAAACGAATTTTCCCCAAAGTTCAGTGAAAATCCTTTTCGGGTTTCGGGGCCCCCGAACCACGATGAATTAGGCAATTTTGTTGCAATTGCCTAATTCGTGATAAACAATTGTACATCTCTATTGGTAAATGAAAAAAAAAAAGACAAATGAACACAAATTTATTTTACTTTTGTTCAATTTACATACAGCCCAACCATTTCCCTTCCAGCTGGATAAACAATCTTTTAAAACTTTACTACCCCTCACCAATTTTCCCTGAATGTCCTCTCATTCCACTCCCAGGCCTTCCCTCTGATCTTGCTCCCATCATGGAGAGAAGAGATCCCTCAGTTGCTCCAGCTTCGTTAGTGTTGATCCTCAAAATGGCATCGGCTGATCCAGTTTTGAAAAACTGCTGCAACAGGGCAGGAGCAACTGGCGATCTTTCCTGTTTACTGTCTGAATATTTTTAGCATAGTTTTTACAAGAAAATGTGGGGCCTGATATTCACAGCCACTTAGCCAGATAAGTTTTGACTTATTCTGCAGCTGAATATCCGGCCACGCTCAGTGGACAGCCTGATAAGTAATTAGATAGCTAAGTGGTGGGTAGGATAAATTACAATGGAGAGAAGCTACTTATCCGGCTAACAGTGATATTTACACTTGCTCAGCTGGCTAGGTTCTGAATATCTATCTCATGCATTATAAAAATATTGTTTGTGTGTGTGTATGTGTGTGTCCACTCCTGAAAAGTATCTCTCCTTATAACAGAGAATAAAGCACCACATAAGTCCTATCTCATGTTTTTCAAGAATACCTTTTTCTTTTCTTTATGGAAACTGTTGCGCTCAGGGGTGGACCCTTGTCCTGGGGCAGAGGTGAAATGCCTCCTGAAAGGGAACAGGAGGTAACTGCCCCCAGGGGGCGGAGCACTGGAGGAGATGGAGGCTGGGAAGAACTTCACCACTGGAAGCCCGAGGTACCCCTGGGAGGAGCCGTAGGGACCCGGGCCACTTGGATTTAGGTGGACCTCGCAGGGTCTCCTAGGAGAGTGAAAGTCTGGTGTGCCCATGGAGACAGGGGGAGTGCGATCAGGTTCAGAGATGGTTGCTGGTTGGAACAGGGAGAACTAGAACAGAGTTGGTGATGACAAGTCAAGGAACAGAACCAGAATCTGAAGACAAGGTCAGGCAGGCAAAGGTCAATGTCCAGAGGTCAGTCTGAGGAATGATCAGCAAAGCAGAGGTCAGGTACCGGAGGTCAGATGAGGTCAAAGCGTTGCATTCATGCCTGCTTTCGCCCTTGCTCCACCCTCTCTACCTGTGTGGCGACTCCCTCCGGACCTGATGGACAGCTTGCTGCCGCAGCGTCTCCATGCCGCTTCTCCCCAGCGTCCCCAGGCCAGCTCGACGCTGTGGATCCGCCATGTTCCTGATGACGTAGGGTGCGCGTGCGCTCCAAAGTATGTACCAGCAAGGGGCGTCCCCCTGTATTGACGTCATCCGCTTCCGACATAAAAGGTCTTTACTTTTGCTAACAGTTTGAGTTATCAAAGACTTGCTTTGGCTGTCCAAGCTACTCTGCAACCAATGGATTGATTGTGGGGATTCAACTGGACCCGCTTCTCTCAACGCTGCCTCCTCGGGGGCCCCGCTCTTGGGGGCCCTGTTCTCTTTTCTCTATTTCAGATTGCAGATAGCAACCGGTACTCTCTTCTCGAGGGCCCATGTTCCTAAACCCTCTGAAGATTCTCTATTTGCCTGGAAACGATCGCAGAGACGGACATTGTGAGTTACTATTTCAGATTACAGATAGGAACCAGTACTCGCTCCTCGAGGGCCCATGTTCCTGAACACTCTGAAGATTCTCCACTGTCTAGAAGCTATCGCAGGTACAGACATTTGTAAGTTACTATTTTCAGAAGGCATATAGGAATCGGTACTCGCTCCTCGAGGGTCAATGTTCCTGAACACTTTGAAGAATCTCCACTGCCTAGAAGCTATCGCAGGTACAGACATTTGTGAATTACTATTTCAGATGGACAGCTTGCTGCCACGGCGTCTCCATGCCGCTTCTCCCCAGCGTCCCCAGGCCAGCTCGACGCTGTGGATCCGCCATGTTCCTGATGACGTAGGGTGCGCGTGCGCTCCAAAGTATGTACCAGCAAGGGGCGTCCCCCTGTATTGACGTCATCCGCTTCCGACATAAAAGGTCTTTACTTTTGCTAACAGTTTGAGTTATCAAAGACTTGCTTCGGCTGTCCAAGCTACTCTGCAACCAATGGATTGATTGTGGGGATTCAACTGGACCCGCTTCTCTCAACGCTGCCTCCTCGGGGGCCCCGCTCTCGGGGGCCCTGTTCTCTTTTCTCTATTTCAGATTGCAGATAGCAACCGGTACTCTCTTCTCGAGGGCCCAACTACTTCATGAATGTGAGAAGCTAGGGCTGGAGCCCGAGACTCCCTTTCACCTGTGGATTGCAAAGCGTGGCAAGCATGTATTTATTGTGTTCTGTCAGAGGTTTCAGTCTCACATGTTCCTGCTGCTGCAAAGAGTCCAGAAACTGCAATACCTGTGCTTCAATTCCCTCTTGCTCACAGAATCTTCTAATCCAGAATATTTACTATAGGGGATGACCCCATTCAGGATAGGGACACTCATATCCTCCTTGGCATCCTTGAAGGGTTTTAGGATTTCTGTCAGCTGCCTCATCACTATCCAATCATGATGCTACAAGGGGTGATCCACCCCAATCTCTCTTTCCAGAGACATTCTCATCAGAAACAGAAGCAGTAATAGTTGAAGAAGGTTTAGGCGGATGAGTTAGTCCTGTCTTAGCCTCCACTTCAGTTCAGCAGGGGAGAGATGAAACTGATCATGATGAGGAGGAGAAAGAGCAGTCAGCGCAGGCACAGAGTGTGACTGATGCCCCTGGCATTGCTTCAGAGGGTGCACCCAATACTTCAGCTCCAGTGCCAGCATCCACCCCGAAGGCTATACAGAAGAGAGGATCATGAAAGACATCTGCAATCTGGAGCCACTTTAAACTGACGGAGGACCCACGTTTTGCTTGGTGTAATTACTGTGGCAGGGCTATTAGCAGAGGCAAGCAAATGGGACATCTATCTAATTTTGGCATGACACATCATATGAAGAGGCAGCACCCAATAACAGTACTGCCATCTGGGGATGGTGGCAATACCAGTCAGGGGACCCCTTCCAAGCAGCATAAAGTGGTTGAAAAGGAGCAGAGTCACCCCACGCCCTCAGCCCCTTCTAGCAGTCAGGTGGCAGGCCAGCAGCCCCCTGACATGTGGCAGAAGTGACAACCCACCATGGAGGAAATGGGGTGGAGTGTGATAACACTATCGCGGGGTAGGAGGCAGGCAGCCTCAAAAGTTGTAACCAGGAGCATTGGGAAAATGATTGCCCTTGATGACCAGCCCTTGCAGATAGTGGAGAATGTGGGTTTCAAGCATTTTCTGAAGGTCATAGTTCCAAATTACAAAGTTCCCTCCAGAACCACATTTAGCAGAAAGGTCATCCTCAGCCTGTACAAGCAGTGTCGCAGTCACATGCAAGAGCTGCTAGCTAAGGCAGAGGGAAGAGTGCATTTCAACTGTGATATCTGGACTGCCATGAATGCTGCAGATTCTTACCTCTCCCTGACAGCACACTGGTGGCACCTGGCTGAGGCAGGGGCAGGCAGCAGCTCTATTAGTGAACAAGTATCAGGGTGGAGGTGGGCTTTACTGCACACCCACCTGACGGACCAGGCCCATACTGCAGCCAATATTCTAGCATGTATCAGACAGATGCTGGAGGGCTGGGAACTACACCAGTGAGACAGAAATCCTCAGGCAGGGTTCTTTGTCACAGACAATGGTGCAAACATGGTTAAGGCAATAAACGAGGGGTGCTTTAAGAACATCCAATGTTTTTCACACACTCTGCACCTGGTAGTGAAGTCAACCCTGGGGTTGGAGTCCAAGCACCGAGAGAATGGATACCTGCAGGACTTAATACAAAAGTGCAGGAACATAGCAGCACACAAGTGTGAAGGCTGGGCAGGTTCTCCAACAAAAACAGACTGATTTGGAGATGCCTCACAAGCATCTCATTCAAGATATTGCCACCCGGTGGAATTCCACCTATATGATGCTGCAGAGGTTAGTGGAGCTGCAGACACACCTTCATGAACTTTCTGGTTCAATGGACATAGATGTGCAGAGTCCCCTAGGGCATCATGATTGTTAGTCATGAGTCAGCTGGTAAAAATCCTGCAGCCCTTCAAGGATGCCATGGAGGAGCTGAGTTCCAGAAGTGCCACCTTGGCTGACATCATCCCTATTGTTAATTTCCTGGATGAAAATGTGGAGGCCTTTATACAGGAAGAGAGAATGACAGCTGAGGTGCTGCATTGTCTGGACGTTTTGCAGCAGCAGGTGCAAGAGAGATTAAGGACTTTAACAGAAGAGCACACATATAAGCTTTCCACAGTCTGTGATCCCCGTGTGAAAGGGAAACTTGCCCTACAGTACGATTGTCTCCTATTGGTGAAGGACCCGCTGTTAGCAAAAGTCCGTGAACAGGAGCACCATGGTAGAGACAGATTAGGCGTGAAGCAGAGGAGGAAACAGCGTGCACTTCAGAGAGTTGTGCAAGCCCAAGCATGAGCAGTACTCTGTCAGAGACAGCTAGTACCTCTTCCTCCTCCACTTCAGTATGCCAAAGGCATGTTGCCCATAAAGATTCATCTTTTGTGCTACGGGCTAGAGAGAAAGCAGCTGGCATGAGTGACTCTGAGGCCACCCAAACAAAGGAGACACCAGCACAACTATCAATGACATGGTATCTCTCAGAACCTACAGAGGACATGTAGACAGATCCGCTGGCATATTGAGCACACAAGTCCACTGTCTGGCCACATCTAGCCAAAGTGGCTCAGCAATATCTGTCATGTCCACCAACCAGTGTGCCCAGTGAATGTGTATTTTCAATGACAGGGGATATTATGAGCCCTCACCGCTCAAGGCTGGCACCAGAGTTGATGGAAATGCTAGTGTTCTTGAAAATAAACCTGCCTTTGCTTGGTTTTCCAAATTTTCCCTGTGAATGGCAAGATGAATAAAACACTGTGCCTGTCCATCCACTGTCCAGGCCGTATGTCCCTACAAGGGCCTGACCTGAAATGCTGTGCCTGTTCATCCACTGTCCAGGCCGTACGTCTCTACAAGTGCCTGACCTGAAACGCTGTGTCTGTCCATCCACTGTCCAGGCCAAACGTCCCTAAAAGGGCCTGACCTGAAATGCTGTGCCTGGCCATCCACTGTCTAGGCCGTATGTCCCTACAAGGTATGACCTCAAACGCTGTGCTTGTCTATCCACTGTCTAGGCTGTACGTTCCTCCAAGGGCCTGACCTCAAACGATGTGCCTATCCTTCCACTGTACATGCTGTACGTCCCTATAAGGGTCTGACCTCAAACGCTGTGCCAGTCTGAGTTTTGTTCTGGTATTTCTAATTTCAGTGCCGAAGTGCATAAGTACAGTTAATAGCTTCTGGGTATTCACAAATAATCTCCAGCTCAGTTCTTGGTTCACAAATGGCAGTCTCTATTGCTCTAAAAGCATCCTCTGTTGAATTATCTTTCAGAAATGACAAAGATGCCATTTTATTCTGGCAGTGAACCAGTTCAAGAAGAAGTGACAGATCAAACCACAACATACCTGCACAAAGGAAATCCTCTAATGCTGTGCCTGTCTGTTCAGGCTTTGTCTCTATGAGGGTTTGACCTCGAATGTTGTGCCTGCCTGTCCAGGCCTTATGTCCCTAAAGAATCTTGACCTCTAATGATGTGCCTGTCCGTCCAGGCCTTATGTCCCTACAAGGGCTGACCTCTATCCTCGAATGCTGTGCCTGTTCGTCCAGGATTTATGCCCCTACGAAGGCCTGACCTCTATCCATGAATGCTGTGCCTGTCCATCCAGGCCTTATGTCCCTTCGAGGGCTGGATATATATCCTCTAATGATGTGCCTGTTTACGTTCTTACAAGGGCTTGACGTGTATCCTCTAATAATGTGCCTGTTCATCCAGGCTTTATGCCCCTACAAGGGCCTGACCTCTATACTTGAATGCTGTGCCTGTCCGTCCAGGCCTTATGTCTCTACAAGGGCTTGACCTCTATCCTCAAATGCTGTGCCTGTTTGACCAGGCTTTACAACCCTTCAAGGGCTTGACCTCTATCCTTGAATGCTGTGCCTGTTCGTCCAGACTTTACATTCCTACGAGGGCTTGACCTGTATCCTTGAATGATGTGCCTGTTCATCCAGGCTTTATGTTCCTATGAGGGCTTGATGTGATATACGAATGCACACCTCTAGTACTTATGAGTATAACATTTTGGACAGTTTCAAACAATCTCTAAGCTTTCCTTATTTAATCCTATCTGTTTATTATTTTAGCTGAGTGTACCTTTTATGGGTAAATGGTCAAAATACAAGAAGCATTATTGTGAAGCTTACTGAGAAGCACTGCCACAATGCAGCACCGTTTTCTAGCATACTAAATCTTTTGGTATGTGTTGTCAACAGAAAGTAATTGAAATTAAAATTTCTGAGCTTACATTAGCTGTGCACGTTGCATGCCATTCAAGTATATCAACAGTAGATCACATGTGGGAATTAGTTAGGAATATATCCGGAAAAGACCTGGCAGTCCATCATACAAAATGCATCTCTTTGATTAAGCATGTTCTCAGGAAGATTTAATGCAGGATTTAAAAGATGTACTATACTCACTTATCATTAATGAAAGTACTGATATAACAACTGAGAAACAACTATGCTTCATGGTTCGTTTCTATAGTTCGAGGATGTGCAAAGTCATTACTACTTTTCTTGGCATAATTTGGTTGAGACCAAAACTGCAGAAACAATTTTTAATGCATTAATGGAAGTTCCCGAATGGTAAGAAACTATCAAGTGATAAGTGCCTAGGGCTTGCAACAGATGGGTATAATACAATATCCAGCAATATAAGTTCAATCATAACAAGGTTCAGGGAGATAAATCCTACAGTTGTTCACATCATGTGTATTGCCATTCCATACAGTTAGGTTCCTCATATGCTCTTGAAATAATGCCTCGCAATGTCAAATTTATGGTATCTGAAACATAAAACTGGTTCTCACATAGTACTGTTCGCTAAAAGAAGTATAGAAGAAGTATCTATTTGTGCATAAATGTTGGAGAAGAACCCCTGAAGATTTTGAAGTTGTCCGATACAAGATGGCTTTTATTTGCACTGAATAGATTGATAGAAGAACTAACGGGCTTGTATCGTGCCACTATGGCACACGTGATGGGGCCAGTTGCTTTTAATACCTGGACAGCAGTACTAGCTTATGATATATAAAAAATGAAGCCAATCATCTACCAATTAGTGCAGTTAATTTGGGGATTGAATTTCATGTTATGTTAACGGACATGAATATGGAACGGTCTCAAGTAGCAGATGATATTAAGACACGATGCTGAGCCTATCTGAAATATTGAGGCAGATGCAGAAAAGACTTCCATCAAACGTCCAGCTGTTGGAGTCGTTAGCTGGCTTGAGCCCATCCATCATTCTCAGTCCGAAAAGGCCAGCTCTGTCTAAATTCTCATTTTTGTTTCTGTGTACTAGAAAAGAAAACCTTGGGTTTCTTGAACAACAGTGGAATAAATCAGTTAATATCATGGTCAAACAGATGATTTGAATTAGAAAACTTCTGGGCCGATGTCATCAACCATACGAATGCAGCAAGGAACTTGACTTGTACGAAATAGGTTATTTTGCATTATAATTCTTGCCATTACCTTTCAGCAATGCCACCGTTGAAAGAACTTTCTCTTAGATGAACCTTATCAAAACAAACTGAGAAATAGAATGCAACAAGTACTGCTGGAGGCAATATTACACATTCGTGCATATATGTCACAAAACTTTGTGCTGTAACAGTTTTGAGCCAACACCATCTATTAGGGATGTGCAGACAAAAAGTTTATGTTCATAAGTCCATAAGTCGAAGGTGAGGGTAAATTTCGGTCAATATGGACATATGTAGAATTCCATAAGTTGAGGCTATGTCCATACGTGCACCGGTTCCCTAAATAAAAATTTAAACCCCTCACCCTCCTTAATCCCCCCCCCAAGACTTACCAAAACTCCCTGGTGGTCCAGCGGGGAGTCAGGAAGCCATTCCTGTATTCCTTTGCGAGGAGCACGTGACGTCAGCGTCACATCGGAGTGACGCGGACGTCACGTGGTCCACCGTGCCTCCGCTCCCGGACCCCCGTTGGACCCAACCGGAACTTTTGGCCAGCTTGGGGGGGTCAGGAGGCCCCCCCAAGCTGGCCAAAAGTTCCGGTTGGGTCCGAGGGCTCCGGGAGGCGCGGTGGACCACGTGATGTCCGCGTCACTCCGGCGTGACGCCGACGTCACGTGATTCACCGCGCCTCCGCTCCCGGACCCCCTGTTGGACCACCAGGGAGTTTTGGTAAGTCTTGGGGGGGGTCAGGAGGGTGGGGGGTTTAAGTGTTTATTTAGGATCAACGATCGTTATTTCCAACTTATTCAACATAGCTATGTTGAATAAGTTGGAAATCGCGATCGTTGCGCTTCATCACTTTTTTAAGTTAAAAAAAAAAAAAGTTGCGTTTTACATATGCGTTCAAAATGAATGCACACTCCTACCATCTATGCTGATTCATTTTACATCCAATATGTACAGATGTGGTGCTTCTATTCCTCCACTAATGAGTCTCAACCAATTATTGTGCACGCCACATAGTTGCAGCATAATTTTCAAACCCAAACTGTGTGTGAGAATTCAATATCTGTGCAACTCATACATTTTTTTTTTATTTTCACTTGCTTTTACAATATTGCACTGAATGTGCAGGGGTCAGCATGGCCGGGGGAAAAATATATAGTGCCCTGGGGGGTCATGCCAAGTCTCCAACCTGGTCTTTCTTCTGAATTAGAAGTTCTAACACATCTTGAATGGTGCAGCTCTGCACAGCTTTCAAATGGACCTTAAGTTAAGTATGGCAATACTGAACATGACAATCTTGATTTTATATTTTTCTTTCAATCTTTTTTTACTTTTATATATACATTGTTAATTTTGTACACTTATATGCAGACAATGCAGGAATTTGTATACTATCGTGCAGAATAAAAATTATTTTCAAAACTTTTGAGTTTGGGGCTACTTTTGGGCTAGATTGGGTGACCAGTTGGGCTAAAACAAATTTTGGCATCTGGCAACACTGTACAGGGTGTGAAAGCCTGCACATGCTTGCAGCTGAGGAAAAGAGAGCAATTTTCACACAGACCAATTTACCAAAGCATATCACTATTTACCCACAAAAATGGTTTTGAAAATTGCCTCCTAAATATATTCTCTGCAGTTAGGCTTACAACCAAACCAACCATCAGGGGTGTGCAGCTGAAACATTTCATTTCATTTCTCTCTTTTGTTTGCCATTTTTCTATTTGTTTTACATATTTTTTTCTTGGTTTAGTTTTTTAGTGTGTTCTAAATAAAAAAAGGGCTCACTAAATTGAATTAGCGTGCACTATTTTGGTTAAGTGCACAATAAAACAATTGGGGCACTCTAAGAAACCAAAAACAAATCAAATTCACATCCCTACCAAACACCAGCATTTCCTTAGCATGCCATGTTCTGCTTCTGCTTTTCTTTTACAGGTTCAAGGAGTAATCCTTCCTTCTTGTTGTTGCTCTCATGGGTTTTTTTTTGAGAAGCCTAAAGAAAAGGTTTTTTTTATTGCCTTTATTTCCACTAAGCATCAGTGTTTCTTTCTACATTACATTTCTATAGTGGTATGTTTGCCTCCTGTTCACTAATATTTATCTAGAAAGCAAATGGTCTAGTATTAAACAGTAGAACACATGGGGGTCATTTTGCAACATCAAATCCATGCATAAGTTAAACCAACTTTCAAAGCATACACTTATAATTGTTATTTAGTGTGTGGAGATTTTTTGGAAAAATGTATGTGTATGTATGGATTTTTAATTGTATGCAGGCAAGTTCAAGCCCCTCCCCAATTTTGTTCCCAGGAATGTTCCACTCAGTCCAGGTATACTTACATGCAACTAGATCATATGTATTGTACAAAAGTATGCTTGTATACAGAACAGGCAACCAAGAAAAAAATTCTGCAGGTAAAACAGTTTTACACTAGGAAATCTTTTAAAAATTATCCTCATAGTACTTCTAAATTACTTTTCTTAGACTTGCTGACTTTCTAACAATCAGGACTTGCTGATGTCCATAATGATGCCAGACTTAACTAGACAAATGATGGGATTTGAAAATTCCTGCTGGTTGACTTCCTCCAAGTTATCTGAGACGGTAACTTTTAAACAGCCGCACAGGTGTACATGTATGCACGTATGTGGGCTTGCACCAATGGACGCATTTATTTTATAACATAGCTGTGTATATGTGCACGTGTTATAAAATCAGCTGTATGCATGTACATGTGCGCACAATTTTATATGGATGCGCATATATGCGTGCAAATGCCACCTCTACCACATAAGTAGAGGGATTTAAAAAACAATGGGCATGATTTTAAAAGGGTTATGTGCGCCGGGACTATTAAAAAAAGGCCCGGCGACGTGCGTAAAGCCCCGGGATTCGTGTATGCCCCAGGGCTTGCATAAAGGGGCGGGGTGAGGCGTGGGGGGAATTGGCGGGGTGGGGTCAGGCTCCCGGCACATCAGCCATATTTGCCGCTGTGCCGGGGATCGCATGCCGCCAGTTGGTCAGCGTGCACAACTTACTTCAGCCCCAGAGCTAAAGTAAGTTTAGAGGTAAAACACAAAAGCAAAGGAAAAGGTAGAGGGGAAAGGGCAGGAGAGGTAGGGGAAGGGAAGGGAAGGTGGCGTGGGTCGGCGCACGCAAGGTGCACAATTGTGCACCCCCTTGCGTGCACTGACTCCCAATTTTAAAACATGCACGCGCCTGCACGTGCATGTTATAAAATCGGGCATACATGTGCTTGTGCCGGGTAACGCACGCACATGTATGCCGTGTGCGCTTCTTTTAAAATCTATCCCAATACGAGCCAACGCAATAGCCCTTTTTCCCAGTTCACCCAGTTAATTGATCGGCCTTTCTAACTCCCCTGTTAATTAGCTTCCCATTTAGCTTTTTCACCCCAACCCTTAAAACCCCGCCCACTTGCTTATTTTTCTTTTTTTATACTTACATGCCATCCATAGCAGAAGTAAAGTTACGTGATAGGGGACCTAGCATGCATTAGTGCGTGTAAATACTTATGTGCACATTTCAAGTTTACTTCCTGTAATTCCCATGTCCCACCCATGCTCTGCCCAGATCACGCCCACACCATGACCCCTTTTTTTATCTTTTTGATTTATGAGCGTATCAGGAAATACGTACATAATTGCATGGTTTTTAAAATCCGTGCGGTGAGTGCAGGCCTGAGAGACGTGCGTATCTCCCGGCTTTGGTGCGCGGTAAGCTTTTAAAATTTATCTATAAGTGTTTAGCCAGATAAAACTTAGCCAGCTAACTTGGAGGCATTCCAGGATCATTTCTGGGCAGAGTTACGTTAGTCAGATAAATTATCCAGCTATCTCTGATACTCAGAGTTAGCTAGATATTAACTTATCCAGCTAATTCTGGTCTTGCCATACAGCAGTCTTAAAGTTAGCCGGATAAACTTATTTGGCTAACTTTAAGATAGCTGAGTATATTCACTGGCACAGCCATACTGCTGAATAAGTTCATCCAGCTTACTTTGCCAGACACTTAGTGACTAAAAACGAACTCCAAAGGTTTCTCCAGCTATCTGATGGAGTTTTCATAGACAATTTTTAGTAAGCTGTTTAGTGCAAGGTACTAGGGTACTTTTGTACCTGTGTGAATTTCAGGGAATTTTCAAAGACAAATTAGTAGGGATGTGAATCGTTTTTTGACGATTTAAAATATCGTCCGATATATTTTAAATCGTCAAAAAATCATTAGGGCCACGATACAATACCAATTCCCCCGATTTATCGTTAAAAAATTGTAAATCGGGGGAAGGGGGAGGGCAGGAAAACCGGCACACTAAAACCCCGTAAAACCCACCTCCGACCCTTTAAATTAAATCCCCCACCCTCCCGAACCCCCCCCCCAATGCTTTAAATTACCTGGGGATCTGGCGGTGGTCCAGAACGGCGGCGGTCCGGAACGGCCCCCTCAATAGAATCGTGTTGTCTTCAGCCGGCGCCATTTTTCAAAATGGCCGCCGCAAAATGGCGGCGGCCATAGACAAAAACGATTCGACGCAGGAGGTCGTTCCGGACCCCCGCTGGACTTTGGCAAGTCTTGTGGGGGTCAGGAGGCCCCCCCAAGCTGGCCAAAATTTTCCTGGGAGTCCAGCGGGGTTCCGGGAGCGATTTCTTGCCGCGAATCGTTTTCGTACGGAAAATGGCGCCGGCAGGAGATCGACTGCAGGAGGTCGTTCAGCGGCGATCCGGAACCCCCCGCTGAACGACCTCCTGCAGTCGATCTCCTGCCGGCGCCATTTTCCGTACGAAAACGATTCGCGGCAAGAAATTGCTCCCGGAACCCCGCTGGACTCCCAGGAAAATTTTGGCCAGCTTGGGGGGGCCTCATGACCCCCACAAGACTTGCCAAAAGTCCAGCGGGGGTCCGGAATGACCTCCTGCGTTGAATCATTTTTGTCTATGGCCGCCGCCATTTTGCGGCGGCCATTTTGAAAAATGGCGCCGGCTGAAGACAACACGATTCTATTGAGGGGGCCATTCCGGACCGCCGCCGTTCTGGACCACCGCCGGATCCCCAGGTAATTTAAAGCATTGGGGGGGGGGGTGTTCGGGAGGGTGGGGGATTTAATTTAAAGGGTCGGGGTGGGTTTTAGGGGGGTTTAGTGTGCTGGCTCACAATTTTAACGATTTTTCACGATAGTTTACACACCCAAACGGCAACAATACGATTCCCTCCCCCTCCCAGCCGAAATCGATCGTTAAGACGATCGAGGACACGATTCACATCTCTACAAATTAGCCATATGTAGGAAGAAGAAAGATATATTGTTAAGTTTGACAGCCATATAGAGCAGAGATAAAGGAAATTAATGGAAAGAGGAGAGAGATGAAATATTTTCTGAACATGTATATCATCCATGTACCTTCTTCCTCATTCCTTCCGTAAATTATATATTCTGAAGGTTCTTTTCAAAGCCCCTTTCATTTCATTGTTTCTAAGGCTGTAAATGAAAGGATTAAAGAGAGGAGTCAGCACAGTGTACATCACTGTCACCACACTCTCCTTCTCCAGAGCATTGACTGAGGTAGGACGGAAGTAGGTGAAGAAAATTGTCCCAAAGAACAAAGCCACAACAGTAAGGTGGGAGGAGCAGGTGGAGAAAGCTTTATATCTTCCCTCTGACGAATGAATTTGTAGGATTGTGGAGATGATACGCACATAGGAAGCAACAATGAACACAAAAGGACTCATTGTCACCAGTGAGCCTTCAGTGAAGATTAATATCTCATTAATTGAGGTGTCAGAACAAGACAATTTTAGAAGTGGTGGGAGATCACAGAAGAAATGGTGGATAGTGTTGGGCCCACAAAAGGACAATCTCATGACCATAATAATATGTAAGAGAGAGTGCAACAAGGTGAATACCCAGCAACCAGCCACCAGCAGTAGGCAGGAGGTCTTATTCATCAACAAGGTATAATGCAAGGGTTTACAGATTGCCACATACCGATCATATGCCATCACGGCCAGCAAGAAACACTCCATGCTTCCTGTACAAAATAGAGAGTATAACTGAACAATACACCCATGAAAGGAGATGGATTTGCTTTTTGACATCATGTTCTGCAGCATCTTGGGAACTGTGACAGAAGTGAAGCAGATGTCCACCAAGGAGAGATTGTTGAGAAAGAAATACATAGGGGTGTGAAGTTGAGAGTCCATGATGATCAGAGCCATGATGGTGGCATTTCCCAGCATGATGATTATATATATGGCAAGGAACAATATAAAGAGGATAAGCTGCTGATCAGGAAGATCTAAGAGACCTAATAGAATAAATTCTTCCACCTCTGTATCATTTTTGATTTTCATGATAGAAAAATATCTTCAGATATTTCTAGAAAGTTAAAATAAGTTGTTTACCTATTGATACAATGATTCAATCATCAAACATTGGATGTACAGAGCCCATTTTTAACATGAATTCATGCTTGCTTAATCCCCGTGTAGTTCTTGAAGAAAAGCCTGGTAGAGAAAATAAGTTTCCAAAGTGAGTCATGTTCACATCAAAAGTAAAAGCAACATTAATGAGACAGAACATATGAGGGAAATCATGCCAACCATCGCTAATACAATCCTGAGTTCAACTACTTATGAACTTTAAGGTCATTATTAGTGTGGGCTTTTGGATGGACTATCTACATGAATGCACACCTGCAACATATTTTCTATGGAAATATCTTAAGGGAAAGAAAATTTGCTTGGTGAAAAGGAAATTCCAAATCAGGGGAGGATGATATGAGGTTAAGGGGAAAAGAATAAGGAGAAAATAAAGAAGCAATTATTAATTGAAATGATGATGGATGCTTTGAAAAGCTCTCCGGAGGAAGTGGTAGGATCCTCAGCATTGGGGAAGGGAAGGTAAACCTAGAAATCAAGTAGACACTGCAGTAATTAAGTAGATAGGAAGAGCTAAAGGGGTCAAGAGATCAATAACTTCCACCATGCCCTACATTTCTATATATCAAAGACAGAACAAATTGTAAGGATCCATTGAAGGATGACTGTATCACATTAAGGCCTGGATTCATCATTCATCGCTGAATGATGAATCCAGCGAAAACGGGGGGCAGGGGGACGAAGGGGGCAGTGGGCCTGCGAAAGCTCGCAGCCTTCACACTACTGAGGTGTCTTCTCTGCCGGCTTTCGCACTGAATAGTGCCACCATGAAAGGTGGTGCTATTCGGCGTGCTACTGGCAACGATAACGTTACTAACCTTATCGCCACCAGCAAAGACACCGCCGAGTCACCCCCTTGCTGCCCCAGCTCCTCCCCTCACCACCCCGACTCGGCCCTGACTCGGCCCCGATTCAAATTTGCATGCTATCGCACGCAATATGGCTGTATCGCATGCGATAAGCCTTTAGAAAATAACCCCATTAGTTATTAACACAAGTAGAAAAAAAGAGTTTGCCTTGAACTTTCAGTGATCAAACCTAACACGAAAAAATATATTTTGAAAATTATCCCTCCTCTGTCATATGTATTACTTTTAGCTGCATACAAAAATGAGTGGAATTAGGTCAGGTGAGTGAAAGTACGTGCAGAGATTTCATTTTCTAAATCTCTACACATAGTTTCATGCATGTACTTTGAACCTGCTTCCTTGAGTTTCACAGCAAGATGTTAGAAGGAACCTTGATCGTCTAATAGTAAGGCTCATAAAAGGCATGTTTGCCTATACCCTTTAAGCACTAACTTTTCGAATAGCCAGTGTTGATTTCTAAGAAGCTCCCTGAGGAAGCCATTTATAGATGGTGAAAAAAGGTTCTTCAGTTGGGTACTTTTAATGATTGGTCCACACTGAGCTACAATATCGGATATGTTCGTGCATAAATGCAACAGTGCGCAAGTGTAACAAATTAGTGGTGCTCTTTATTTGAATTTGCCACAGGACAAGATCAAACGTAGTTTTTATATATAAAAATTATTAAAAATCACAAAAAATTTTTGTTACATCACATGGGGTTTTTTTAGTATATGAGGGAACATTTTGAAACTTTTGCTTGTTTAAATTGAAGGTTTTTTTTATGCCAGTTGTGATTACAAGTGCTTGAAGCCCATTGGCACATGGTGTAATGGTTTTACAACTTGGCTTGCTACTTCTGTAGTAAATTATGATCTGCCTTTTTCCCAATTTTTTATTTTTATTTTTCCTTGATCTTTTTCTTTGTAGTTAAGTATTAAATATTTCAGTAAGCCCTTTTTTTCAATAACTGAACATTTTTGGAGTTGGTAGCGATATGAGTAGTTTTGATTTAGCGCTACTCACCTTATATTTTCAATGTAGCTGTTGTGCTGCGGAGGGGGCCTTGAGCATCAGAATACTCGGAGGCCTTGGCAAATCTGTTGTGCTGTGATGGAAGGGAGCACTAGGGGGTGCTCCCCATAGTGGGACAAGGGATGTGTGCCCTTGCGGCGAGATGAAGCCTTGACTGGGAGTGGAGCTTGGAACTCTGGAGACAAGACATGAAGCTTGGGACTCTGAAGACAAGATGTGGAGCTTGGAACACAGGGAACAAGGACCCTCAGGTGCCCTACACAGCCCATAGGCTGGTCACAGACCACACTGTCCTCTGTGCACCCTACACAGCAGTGGTCATAGACCACGAGAGGAGTGGGCAAGCTCTGGACGTAGACACAGGTCAGGACAAGTTACCCCTTGGAACAGGATACAGTTTTAAAAACACAGAACTTAGAACCGGAAGCTCGGATCATGTAAAAACAAGGAACCTCCGGAGGCACGGGTACTCAGGACCTGGGACATCAAGATGTGGACATCAGGATGAGGACAACAGGAACTCGGACATCAGGAACTCATACATCAGGCAGGAGCAAGATGCAGCGAAGTCCATGGAGGAGAAGCTCCCAGGAGGACTGGCTCCTTGCCAAGGCAAGGATGAAATGACTGAGAAGCCCTTTTATAGGGCAGATGAAGGAGGCTCCCTGGTGATGTCATCAGGTGAGGTCAGGAGGGCCACACCTATGCTGTCCCTTTAAGAAGGGGACAGAGGTGCGGCCCCTTTAGGAAGCCGGAAGAGAAAGTCTGCAGGACCCTGGATAGCGGTCCTGGAGAAGCAGCATGAGGAGGAGCCAGAGCAGGGCTCAACCAGGCCCAACAAGCCGTGAGAGAGGAGGTCAAGGGCGGCTCCAGCCGAAGAAGAGGAGAGAGAGGGGGGCCTCTCCCCCTAGAGGGAGCAATGAATGTCTGTGGCCTCCTGCCGCGTTGGGGAATCCCGGCACAGCTCCTGCTGCGCCGGCAAGATGGTGGCCGGGCTGCGGGAACCACCGCATCAGGGAAGCAAGCAGGCAGATAAGAGACCTTCCATGGCTCCGACCATGGGAGGAATTACAACAGTAGCCACTTATTTCTCATACATATATACGCACATAGAAAATATTAGAGCACCATGGTCTTCTCCACCATCATAATTCTTATTTTTCAGAAATCCTGTAATCTGATCCAGATTGAATTTATGTATCCAGATTACTGGATTTCTGAATAATAACTACAATGGTGGCGCAGTCCATGGATCTGATATCTTCTGAGGATTAGATATATTGCTAAATTTAACTTTGATGGTTGTAAATTAGTACATTTCCTGCCACTCTGATATGGCATAATTTTTATGTATTTGTGAGAGTTAAGAGTACTTATTGCTTGCCTGACTGATGAAATTGTTGTAGAATGTCAATTCCTGATTGAGGATCACAAATATATTAATATTTGTTAAATTTTTTGTCCTATCCTTTCTTCTTGTGAATTTAATGATTTCCATTTTTGTGGATATAAACATTATGAAATGACAGGATATGCTGTACTATGTGAAATCCCTTTGTGTGTTGGTTTAATATACATTTTTTCCCCCTACTGTTTGCTGTATGCAAAGTGTATGTTTGTGAATGTAAATCATTATGAAAATGTAAAAATAAGAGGTATGATAAAACGTGTTTGACCTCTTTATTTCATGTTCTGTTCTTGGAAGATATTTATGGTGACAATTTTCATGCTTCCCGCACAGCTGCAAAGCTGCAGGTATTCTTTTACCCGAGGTCTTTGCTCCGGTTTTTAAAGTAAATGCACACTTGTACTATTGCTTTGAAAATTGCCCAAGGAGAGCGGCACCCGCTTTTTCCGTGGATACTTTCTCTGACCAAACTTACATACTTGGGGCCTGACTCATCAAGGTAATTTCCATTGGAGACAAAATTGGAGAAAAGTCTTAATGAAACAGGCAGATAGTTTGGAAATCTGAAATGACATGCCTAGTTTTCTCTCTCTCCTTAACCCCCACCTTCGGAATGCCTTGATTAGTGCTGGTGAAAGTGCGCAGGTTGTGGAACTATTGCACATATTTTACCCACATGCAGATTACAGACTAGGCAATTTTCAGACAGCCAAATTACAAGGCTAAAGCACTTTTTCCCTGTAGTTACCCTTTTGAAAAGTGTCCTCTCTACCACATTGCTTTTCCTTTCTAGCTTGATTCCCTCAAAACACTGTACTGAACTAAGGGGTTAATGTACTAAACTGCACTAAAATTGGACATGATAATGTTCATTATTAGTCAAATTTAGTGTGCATTGCATTTTTCTGAAACTGTGTGCATTATATTTTAAAGACTAGGTACTATTTACTAAAATGTTCTAAAGGAGTATGCTGGTAGGTGGTAGCACAGTTTAAGAAGAAACAGACATCTGAATTCACTGTTTGACCCCATAGGGTGGAATGAAGAAAATAGGAAGTTGGCTTGGAGAAGAGCCAATATTTAGTTAGTCCTTCTCAGGCCAATTCGTAAAGTGGAGAGCTAAGTGGGCCATGTGGTGGTTTGCAGTAGTGTATGCACTTCTATGGCCCTATATAAGGAAGTGCTTTAGTATAAAAAAAGGGGTCTGGTCGTGTGGGAAGTAAGCAGAAGGGCCAGACTTTGCGATGCTACAGATCAGGCGAGAAGTCAGACTCCTATATAGAGATGCAAGCCCTGGCTGGAAGAAAGCTTCAAAGTTGTGAATACCGACTGACCACTAGGGATAGCCAATAGCTGCTCAGAAGTCAGCCATGCCCATGTTTCAGGATGAAAGAATATTTCTCTTTCTCCAGGATCCTCTGAACCAATCTGCTTGTTCAGGGTCAGAACCAGGTATATAAACTGGGGACCCCCATGTCTCCAGGAGAAACACAGGGAGGATAATTTTCATAGACCTTTGTAAGGACCCATATAAAAGTGCATATAGGGCTGCATAGAAGTACTCCTGTATTTTATTTTCTGCATGTATGCATGTCTGCAGATTATGAAGTATGCATATATATATTATAGAAAAGATAAAAGTATATGTTTATTTGCATTATATGTTTCTACGTATGTGCATGTTTCTCCGCAAGTGTACAAACTTCCAGTTCTTCTGGAGTAGGCTTATTCCAAGATGGTCTCTCCATCAAGGCAGCCTAAATTCACCACCAGGGACATGTCATGGCTGGTGTTCTTGATGGTGTGGAATGAAGCGCTATAATTTCCCATAAGGGGGTCCAGATGAATAATAGAGTTCTGAGGGAAACCTGGAGGAGCCTGCAGGTGGAGTTCAATAGAAGTGCTTTTAATCTCGTGGGTTAAATACATTGTAGGAGGGGTGGGGATGAATTGGGGGCATTTGGGAGAAAATAGGAGTGTTGGTGTGGGGGCATTAGAGATGGATTGAGGTATTTGGGTATAATTGGGGAGTGGGGATGGGTTTGGGGACATTTTAGGGATTGGGGAGGGGGAGAGTGCTAGGGGTGGGTTGGGGCATTTGGGGAACAATTGGAGCATGGGTGTGGGTAAGAGGGTATGAGAGGTGAGTTGGGGCATTTGGGGAACTTTATAGATGGTGGATAGGGGGCATTTAGGGATGAGGAGGTTTATGGGGGCTAAAGGGCTCATTGTGGGCTTGTGGTAGAGCAAAAGGTAATAGGTATATGTCAGTCATGAAACTGATTAATAACACAATAATGACATGACCTATGTACATGTATTGCTAAAATAATACACAGAAAGAGGTAAATAAAAGGGCAGGACTAAAAGGGACAACTTGATACAAAGATCATAAGAATAGTAAAGCGTAAAGTAAGGGAAAGGACATCTGGAAGGACATGTTTCTGTTTATGCTGCTGGCCCCTATTGCACAGAAGACCAGCGTCTCTCTTCCACAAGGGAGACAATTGAGCCTGTCTTTGGCTCAATTGTCTACTTATATTCCAAAAGTATGTGGTTTCTCTAGTCCCTGATTCAGCCCTTTAAAATCTGTGCTACTGGGCACATAATACATCAGAATGGAGTTGTCCACAAGTCTGCACTGGCCTGCTGTCTCTCTTCTGGAATTGGGTGCCTTAGCATTACTGGGATTATACCCAACTCAGGACTAATATCTGCCCAGGTGGCAGGACACCACATATAGCTGCACAAAGGGAGAATAAAGAGAAATGAAACAGACTTTACTGCTTCAGTGGAAAAAAATGGAAACATTCCATTCTGGAGATCACAGAACCAGCAACAAAGAATTAACAGCTTTCCATTTCTATTTCTCTGTATAGCATGAGGACCTGAAGAAGAAGGTCCCAAGAGTTGTGACAGAAAGCCTGGGAGTTGTGACAGAAGAAAGGGCTTGACCAGCTGCATTCCTGTAGGGAGCAGCACGGAGGTAAGTTCATTAAATGTCCATCAGTGAGATGTCAACAAGGGCTGTCTATTTCCAGCTTCCATTGCATGGCCCACAAATTTCCTTTTAATCTACAAGACCAAGTCTCTGCCTAGAACTTCAAGAAACCTGTTATTAGTTGATTATTTTTTAATCTTGTTATTACTTGGATTTTGCTCTTCTTTGATCTTTGCAAGTTTGTTGCTTGTGAAATATACTTGAAATTTATAAATAAAGATTAAAAAAAGAAACCCTCAAGCACATTTACTACATCTTTGCCTATTTCCTTGGTCACAGTTAGAATTTTCATGAAGCACTATTTGTAATGGATTCACAGTCCTATTTTTGAAGTCTAGATGGTGTTAGACTCTACTCCAAATCTATTACAAGTGGAAGTCTTTGACTCACATCCTATGAGAGCCCATAGAGTTGGTACTGCATCCTGGCTCTTCATGACTTGTTATCTAGACCACAGCCATACACTAACCATCCAGACTCTGTGCCTACCTCTGAGCTCCTATCACTAGCTAGGAACCACGTAGTAAAAGACTGCTGTACATAAACTTCCATATTTGGGAGATGCTATCTATGGCTTAGACAGCCCATATTGGAGATGGATGTCCCACCACTAGGAACATTTCCTATAGCCTCCACCTCACACAGAAAAGCAATGCCTTCTATCTGTATGATGCTGTAATTCATACATTGGTGCATACCAGCTGATGGCTTCACACAAAGATTTTGCTCTGTTCACAGATAAAACCAACTCTTCATCAGATGAGGAGGGTGAAGAAGATGATTAAGAGCTCCCAGCCCCTCCTGCTGCTGCAGAAGTTGTGCTCGCTGCAGGGGAGTAACAGCCATCGCCATCACCACTACCACAGCCATGAGCAGTGGACCTTGCAGCTGCAAAGCAGTTACTCTTCCCCCACCCCTCCATGGGAAGCTCTGGGCCTACAGCAACACTTGTCCCTCTCCCCTTCCCAGTAGGACCTCTTCTCTTTCTGACCTGGGACCTCATGACATTGATCCAGAGACTGCTCAGCCATTGCTGGGTGAGGGAGGCAATGAACTTGCAGTTTCCTTCCCACATGATTCTGCACTGCATCACTTGGGCTGCAGAGGCCGCTTCAGTGGCTAGAGAGCTTGTTCCTGGCAAGGAGGCATGGTTCTAGGCAGCTATGGGCCTGGCAATGCAGAGGTTGGCAGAGGAGATGAGTGGGGTCAGAAGTGAGCTCAGGAGACAGGTGTAGGTGATGGAGCGACCTGCTCAGACTTAAGAGGGCTTCACAGCAGCTTTTGAGCTGATGTGCATGAGATGAATGCAACAGACCCCAGCCCACCTAGGTCATTTTGGATTGGGCCTCCTGAAGTTCCTGGTCCCTTTTTTATGTAAATAGTTTTTCCCATATCTTTCCCAATTTTTAAAAAAATTGCAAATTGTTTTTAAAGGTTTCTATATTTTGGCATGTAATATATATATATATAATTTTAATTCTGGTGTTTGTTTCTTTTATTTGATGTATGCTTTGTTCCATTTCCACCCGCAGTAAAGCCCCTTTTAGGACAGCCTATTGCCATTATTCTCTCATCCACACATTGCCATTAGGGATGTGCAGCCAGAAAGCATACGTTAGATTCAGGATACGTATTCGTCGGGGCCCAGATACGTTGCATTCGGTCAAGGGGGGGAAACTTGAATTCGGCATTCATTGCCTTTAAATTTAATTAATTACAACCCCCACCCTCCTGACCCCCCCCCCCCCCAAGACTTGCCTAAAGTCCCTGGTGGTCCAGCGAGGGTCCTGGATCGATCTCCTGCACTCGCGCCGTTGGCTGCCGGTATTCCAAATGGTGCCGATAGCCTTTGACCTTACTATGTCACAGGGGCTACCAGTGCCATTGGTTGACGCCTGTCACATGGACCACCAGGGAATTTAGGCAAGTCTTAAGGGGTCAGGAGGGTGGAGGGTTTATTCATTCAGGATTTGTTGCATTCGTGGGGTTTCGCCATACAACAAATAGGGACCTATACATTGCGGACTGCACATTTCTTCACAACGATTAGGGATGTGAATCGTGTGCCCGATCGTTTTAACGATTGGGTTCGGCTGGGAGGGGGGTGAAATCTGATCGTTAGAGATGTGAATTGGGATCGGTTCCGATTCCAATTCACATCACAAATTTTTTTTAGTGAGGCCCACACCGATAAAAAGAAAAACCCCACCCGACCCTTTAAAATTACCCCCTTAGCCTCCCCCACTCTCCCGACCCCCCCCCCCCCCCAAAAAAACATTTTACACATACCTGGTGGTCCAGGGGGGCCGCGGGCAGCGATCTCCCATTCCCAGGCCATCAGCTGCGCTAAAAAAAATGGCGTCTATGGCCCTTTCCCCTTACCATGTGACAGGGCAAAGGTAGCGCATGCGCCATTTTCAATATTGGCAATACGGCCCGAGTGCAGGAGATCGCTCCTGGACCCCCGCTGGACCCCCAGGGACTTTTGGCCAGCTTGGGGGGGCCTCCTGACCCCCACAAGACTTGCCAAAAGTCCACTGGGGGTCCGGGAGCGACCTCCTGCACCGGGCCATATTGCCAGTATTCAAAATGGCGCCGGCGCTACCTTTGCCCTCACTATGTCATAGAGGCCGACGGTCGGCCCCTGTGACATTGTGAGTGCAAAGGTAGCGCCGGCACCATTTTGAATATTGGCAATACGGCCCGAGTGCAGGAGATTGCTCCCGGACACCCGCTGGACTCCCAGGGACTTTTGGCCAGCTTGGTACCCCCAGTGGATTTTGGCAAGTCTTGTGGGGGTCAGGAGGCCCCCCCAAGCTGGCCAAAAGTCCCTGGGGTCCAGCGGGGGTCCGGGAGCGATCTCCTGCACTCGGGCCATATTGCCAATATTCAAAATGGCGCCGGCGCTACCTTTGCCTTGTCACATGGTAAGGGCAAAGGGCCATCAGTGCCATTTATTTTAGCGCAGCTGATGGCCTGGGAATGGGAGATCGCTGCCCGCAGCCCCCCTGGACCACCAGGTATGTGTAAAATGTTTTGGTGGGGGGGGGTGTCGGGAGAGTGGGGGAGGCTAAGGGGGTAATTTTAAAGGGTCAGGTGAGGTTTTTTTTTATTGGGCCATCGGTGCCATTTATATTAGTGGCAGCCAAAATGGTGCCGATGGCCCGAGAGCGGGAGATCACGCCGGGACCCCCCCACTGGACCACCAGGTAATTTAAAACATTTTGGGGGGGTTCGGGAGGGTGGAGGATTTGTTTTAAAGGGTCAGGGTGGGTTTAGGGGTTGTTTTGGTGTGCCGGTTTTCCCGCCCTCCCCCCAATTTACGATTTTTCACGATAAATCGGGGGAATTTCTATTGTATCGCGACTCTAACGATTTTTGACGATTTAAAAATTATCTGACGATTTTTTTAAATCGTCAAAAAATGATTCACATCCCTAATAACGAATACACATCCCTAATTGCCATTCATGCAGCTTGTTATGCAGGTTTGTCTAGTAATCTCTATCGTCCTCTCATCTACCCTCACAGCTGCCTAAGTGTAACTTATGGTTATTTGGGTGTGCAGTCTATTTATAGCACCCCTGAATGACCAACCTGTAAAGGACACAACATTTCAGAGTTTAAAGTCTACATTTAAATTTTACCTCCCCAAAAAGTAAGAGATGAAGGCCTACCTGGAGCAATACAGGTTTCTGATGTATATATAGCACCAAGCCTAACTTTCTCCATGTTACACTGGCTATCCTCCATGGTAGAACCCAGTTTATCTCAAGGCCTCCTGATTCCAATTTTAAATCCCTTCATCAACTTTCCCAAAATTATATTTTAGGAAGACCCATCTTTAAATTGAGATCTATCTGCAAGAAGACTGACTTGCCCTGTGTTCTGTAAGACATGTAGGATAATGTCCTATTTGAGGGCTTTCACATAAAAGCTTCCAGTTGTGAGCTATCAGGGACTTCCTCCTATTTATATTACCCCACCCCCCTCTCACCTCCATTACATTTAATCCATAAGGACCCTCACACTATACTATTTGCAGCCAGTCTTTAGATTTTGGATATCACCTGAAGCTGAGTCAGAATTGTAATTTTCCTTAGCTGCTTCTCATCCAGACATTTATTACAGGACAATACATTTATAGGGTAGATGAAACTACCATCATCCAGTAGAGAATATTTGCCTGATATATTGTAATATACATTTCTAAAGACATACCCTAAATTCATCAAAATGCTATAAATTTCACATGAATACCACCTGTGATATGAAAAGGGGTGTGGTTAGGGTAATTTTTGAGGAGAGGGAGAGAAAGACTCAATAAGGTGCTCATATAAGTTAACTATTTATATCACTATAAGAGGGTCATCTACCTGGGTGCTATCAAGCTAGGGTGAGAGTACATTGTTTAAATCTCATCTTTGTGTAGCTTTCCTCATTCCAAATCACATCAAATCTTCACGGATGTGTATTGTGCTGTTCGTATGTCTGAATGTGCATGTAAAACAGGCACCCAAACCCTAGACCACAACCAAAACCTCACCTTGAGTTACTAGTTGACCCTTTATAGCTGACATACCAAATATTCATGTTGTAAAATGGTTGATATCTCCAGATATTTGGTCATTTATATGGCTCAGGAATTTTGCAGAAGTGAGGCCTTTGAGATGTATGTTTCCAGCAAAATGAGGGCTATAAAGCAGGTTAGAGTGCTTGCACAGTTTGAAACAGCACATATTTTGTCTAAATATATAATTTTCTTTAAGGTCAGGAAGGAATATATTTCACAGAAAATATTGTGCAACTCAGACTTCAGCAAAAAGAATTGAGGATCTGTTGGCCAAAGGTGCTAAACTAAACTGAAGAATTGGTTTAGGGATGAAAAAATGTTTTCTGTGACTTTTTTTTCTTTTAGAAGTTACAAAAAAGTAAGGATGCTAACCATCCAAAACCTTTTTGTCCTCTGAAAAATGGAAAGAGCCAAAAAAACAAATAGTAACTGTGGTAAAAGCTGTTTTTCAGAAGACAAATAATAATTATGATCTGATTAAAGATACTTTGGAGAAGAAATACAGAGAAAAGGTTTAAAAACTAGTTTGATCTCAGAATCTAGAAATTTTGTTACCCTGATTATAAGAGATACTGCTTCTCACAAATTCTTTTACCTACCCACTTATCCTCCTTGTCCTTTACAAGTGGTTTTGACAGATTTTCACCCTCATTTTTCAGTTGACAATCCTTCAAAATGTTTACGTCCCAACCCAATTTTTTAAACACACATTTTAAACAAAGGCAATATTGCAAAGAAGTCTTAAGGGACCTTTGTCATTTCAGATAGCTCATAGTGATTCTGCAATAATGCATTTCTATAAAAGCCTTGCAAGACAACATGGATAATAGGTATGATTTGTCCTCCTGACCATTTGCATTGGATATACAATGGGTGATGAGCATTTTCTGATGAAGTTCATTAAGCAGAAAATTGCTTGTCGTCATGTACATGTGTAAGAGCTCACTTGCAAACAGCAGTGTCCAGTTGGCCCCCATGAAAGTGTGAAACAAGTGAAAACTGGCACAACTGTTCTGAAAGAGTAAACATGTTCCTTTCTTTATTCATTTTCCCTATTGTTTCCTATGAGTAGGGACTCGGAGTGTTTAGGTGCTTTTGAGCATGAGGCTGGGTGGTGAGTGAAGGGTGTGCTGGCATTTTTATGCTCATTGCTTAGTCTAATGTGACATCGTGGTTAGAGCATGCTCAGTGTGTTTTTTCCAGCCTATTCCAGATGTGGTGATGTCATAAAAGTAATTCTGCATATCCACTAAGGGATAATGAAGCTTATACATTTTATAATGAAGCTGATAATATTTCACATAATTACCAGTGGAGAGACTTAAGAATGTAAGTTTTATTGATTTTCTTCAGAACTGCAAAGCCTCGGAGATGCAGGGGGTTTTAAAACATTAAATGTGATTATTTTTTTTCACAAAAGTTGATGAATTTAAATTGCAAAAAAAAACAAACCTTTAATGATTTTCATCTTAATAACATAATTAAGCCTCTTTATCATTTCTTAACTATCTGAAATATATGTTCAATATATTTAAAATAAGATGTTTCTTAATGTGAATGAAGATACCATGTTACACTGGCTGGGCCCTCAGTGCTTCTTTGAACTTATGGTATCTGCTTGTCTTTAGAGAACTTTGAACCACATGTCTATAGATGGAAAAGAGAAAAAAACAGGACAGGATCAGCCTCTCCTTTGACACGGAGCTATATGCTCCACTTAATTTATCTTGCTATTTTTTTTCCTCAGTCCATAATGGGATTTTCCTTATTTTAGATAAAAATATGAAGTTTCTATATTCTTCTCCAGAAGCAAATTTCAACTAAATTATAAAAGACAAGACAATATAGCTGAAATTTGCTTCAGGAGAAGAATCTAAATATAAAAATATTTGCTCTCCCTTTTTGGTTATTGACAGATTAGATTACATTGTAGGCTGTTTTGCCCATTATTGGATCAGCAGAAGAATTATCCAAAGACGTTGATAAAAGTGAGCTTTTAAAATTTGCATAGCTCCTGTTTTCAAATGTCAGCTGGCCTAGGTGTTTTCAAAAACTCATGCACAAAACATTTATATTTTAGTTCTTATGTAGACCTAATAAAGGATATCACAAAGAGCAAACTATTTTTGTCCAGGAATAATTTGGTTGCTGAAGGTTGGCATGATCTTATTATGGGACCAATGCAATATAGTGCGCCCAGCCTAATACACAGGTTTACATGCTAGACTAGCACCTGATGCAATAAGCCAAAATGCATAGCCAATAGTGTCCAACACGTGTAAATTCCATGTAGATGAGGCTATTAGCAGAAAATTGCTTGGCACCCAACACATGCTTTTTAATGCATAAAATTTAACTACAGCATCAGAGATGGCATAAAGTCAATCTGTGAGTCAAGGGCTCATGAGAAATTAATATGTTCAGTCTTCTGTGGTTCTTCCTACTTAGTATCATTGTGACACTTACATTTATTGCTTGCAGTGTTGAAAATTCAATGTATATTGGCTTGATTTAAAAAAACAAAAAACTTCTTGATGAACAATTTAGATGCTCATTACAAGGGTTGCTTACTAGCTATGGGCGTCTTCAACAAGCTCAGCAAACTCGGGCAAAAGAATCGGGATTAAAAACAGATGTTCGTATTGAGTGCCTGTTGCAGTTGTGGATGCCTCATGCATTTGAGCTCTAGGGACACACAATTCTGTCCTAGCACATCCTTTTTTAAGCAGTCCATCATTTAAATACTGCATCGCGTGCCCAGGGGATATGGCTGCATGTGCAATAGAAAAACGTGTCTCAATACGAGCGCCCATTTTCAACACACGGCTTATTGCATTGGCCCCTATGTGTGATAATGGGATTCAACACATCTGTTCTCAACAGCAAAAATCTGCAAGTATATCAGAAAGGAAGCAACTGAAAGGACAGTGAAAGAACAGTCAGATTATTGAAAAAAAAGGTTTCTGTTTATTACCTTTTCCTAGTAAGCAATGGATTCCAGATTTGCTTGAACCATGATGTTACTACAATTGTGTTCTTCCTGGAAAGGATCAGTGCAAACAGAGATTTCCTAGAATATATATATCTAAACGTAGTTGTGCTGTGGGATCTCAAGATATTGGGCTCAGCTATTATCCCTCATTAAAGATTATTATCAAAAGAGGACACCAGGGAACACACTCAGTGTGCTACATTTGTAGGTGTATGAAATTTGAATTCTACTCCCTGCTGATTTCTTTGAAGAAAAAGACGGCCTCTCAGGTATTTTCTGTCAGGCAATATCTGTCTGCTTACCCCTAAAATTTTGTAAAATTTCATTTCATTTCACATACCAGTAATAAAATTTCACCGATAGCTGGCACAACATTACTGATTGTATGACATAACCAACACATTAAAGCAAATAAACATGTCATGAACATAGCGATAATGATTTACCTTAAAATAGTGCAATGACATGGCTTTTAAGCTGTAAATGATAATGAATTTTTTTTTCATTTAGGAGCAGAATGATATGGGTGACAGAATGGGAGATGAAGGAAAGTAATAAAGTTGGTGAAAGAAATCAAGAACTTTGCATATCCAGGGGAAAATAGGATTATTTGAGATATTCTGTTCTAGTTGTGATAAATAGTACTGAATCAAAATTTGAATTATTCAAAGAGGTTGTTGTATATGAGCTATAATGGCTCCATCCTCAGGTGTGCAATTGTCAGTGCCTGTGTGGTTTTTATGTTCATCCAAAGTAATGATACAATATATCATGCATTGCAACTTGTAGATGATTTGGCTCTCATCAGGAATGATACAATTAGAATTCTGCCTTTGTAAGAAAGAATGATAAGGAGTAAAAAATTGTATATGAGCATCATCCATGAGTTAAAAATGATCAAAGTTAAATTACTTTAATATCAAGTGAACCATTTTTTGGCAATTATGGTAATAAAGCTCTGGAATATTGAAATACAAGATCTAAGTGAGACACCTTCAACTAATATGCTTCAAAATAACTCTGACAGGCTCTTATGTGCTGGTAATAACAATAGAAAAAACCAAACCACCAGACAGCTCAAGGAGAAAAAGTCAGTCTCAGAGTACTTATAAATATATGGGCAGATTTTAGGGCTGTGTGTGTACCCATAAACATGTCCAAATATATGCAGTATTTTATAAACTATACACATAGGACTGGATTTTAAGAGGTACGCGTGGGCATACATTTGTGCACGCAACCTGGCACGCACAAATGTATGCCCGATTTTATAACATGCGCTTGCAGTCGCGCGCATGTTATAAAATACAGGGTCGGCGCACGCAAGAGGGTGCACAATTGTGCAACTTGTGTATGCTGAGCCACGCAGCCTTCCTTCGTTCCCTCCAAGGCTGCTCCAAAATCGGAGTGGCCTCGGAAGGAACTTTCCTTCCGCCCCCCCCCAACCTTCCCATCCCTTCCACGACCTAACCTGCCCCCCAGCCCTATCTAAAACCCCTCCTGACCTTTGTAAAATAAGTTGCACCTGCCTCTGGGCAGGCATAGGTTGCGCGCACCAGCCAAATGCCGGTGCGCTATGCCCCGGCATGGCCGCTGTGCCAGAGGCCTCAGTCCCGCCCCCCACCTGCACCACCCATTCCCCGCCCCTTTTTTCAAGCCCCGGGACATACGCGCATCCTGGGGCTTGCATATGTCGCTGGGCCTATGCAAAATAGGCTCGGTGCACGCAGGAGCGGGTATTCGGGGTTACGCGCGTATAAAATCCGCCCCATACCTTATAAAATACTCTTCATGTGTGTGTATGTCTGTCTGGAACTCTGTGCACCAGTTTGCTACAGTTCCTTAGAAGGTGATTGGGGGGGGAGGGGGAGGGAGGGAGAAAGAGAAAAAGAGAGAGGGGGGAGAGAAAGTGAGAGGGGTAGGGAGGGAGGGACTCTTTATTAGGCTCAGTCTGAAACTTTATATATGGATCATTGTAAGGGGCACTTTGATTCAGGTGAGTTTTCGGGAGGTGGATTGGGGTTGGGGGGGTGTTGATACAGGTGCATTCGGAGGTATTCCTTGTAAAATTGACATCATTAAATAATTTTAAACCTTATAAGTGATGAAAATTCTAAGAAGAGGAATTGATTTATACACTGCAGTCTCTGCTAGCTGCATTGTACTAATCAACACCTTTTCATCACTTATAAGGTCTAAAATTCTTTAATGTTGCATATTTTACAAGACTGGTATCCGCTCCCCCTTATAACCGAGTTATTTGACCAACTGCAGGGGGCCCAGATCTTCTCAAAATTGGACCTCCGAGGGGTGTATAATCTTGTCCGGATCAGAGAAGGAGACAAATGGAAGATGGCCTTTAACACCTGGGACAGCCATTATGAATACATAGTCATGCTATTTGGCTTCTGCAATGCACCCGCTGTCTTCCAAAACCTCATGAATGAGGTATTTCGTGACCTTCTCTACGACTGTGTAGTCATGTACCTAGACGACATCTTGGTCTACTCCAAGACCCTGTAAGCTCATTGACAGGATGTCTGTCGAGTTCTGCAATGGCTGTGGGAAAGTCATCTATATGCCAAGCTCGAGAAGTACCTCTTTGGAAAAGACTCCCTTCCCTTCCTGGGATACATTGTGTCCAACCGTGGATTTTGTATGGACCCAGCCAAACTACAAAGTATCCAAGATTGGCCAAAACCCACAGGATTACACGCCCTCCAACAGTTTATTAGATTCACTAATTATTACCGCAGCTTTATCAAGAACTACTCCAGACTGGCTGCCCCTCTCACCGCCTTGATACGCAAGGGGGCCCCAGTTAACGACTGGCTGGTCGAGGCCTTGGACACTTTCTGGGCCCTTAAGGAGGACGTTTTGCACCAACCCGGACTTCGGATCCCAGACCCACAGCTCCCCTTCTTTGTGGAAGTGGATGCTTCTTCGGAAATGGTCGGGGAGGTACTGAGCTAACACGATCCTGCCAGAATCTTACATCCATGTGCCTTTTTCTCCAGAAAGTTTAATCAAGCCCAGCAAAACTATGCCATTGGCGACCAAGAACTCCTGGCCACTAAACTGGCGTTTGAAAAATGGTGCCAATGGCTGGAAGGTGCCCAGCACCGAATTATGGTCTATACAGACCTTAAGAATTTGGAGCATCTGCAACGGGCCAAACGCCTCCATCCCCACCAAGCCTGTTTGGCCCTGATTTTTAAATATTTCAACTTCAACCTGTGCTACCGCCATGCGTCTAAGAGCTAACGAGCTGATGCCCTTTCTTGCTTATTTTCACCGGAAGACCATATGGAGTCAACACAGCATATAATTGACCCCACACGAATCATCGTCACCACGACCCAGACAGTCCCACCATGTATGAAGGTGGTACCGTGCAGACTCCATGATTGGGTCCTGAAGTGGGACATGACTCTTGTACCGCTGGGCACCCTGGACAGGCAAGGATCCTGGCTCAACTACAACAGTTCTATTGGTGGTCCAACATGCAGAAGACGTCCACACGTATGTAGCCTCCTGCCCGTCTTGTGCCCAACAGAAGTCACCCGTGGGCAAACCCCGGGGCCTGATGCAACCTTTTCCCGCACCCAGCGAGCCCTGGACACATCTTTCGACAGACTTCCTCATAGACCTACTGGCCTCAGGAGGGAACACGGTTATCTTGGTTGTGGTAGACCGTTTTTCTAAAATGGCCCACTTCACAGCACTACCCAGCCTTCCTTCAGCTCCCTGATTAGCACAGTTGTTTGTGCAGCATGTCTTTCGAGTCCATGGCCTCCCTCAGCATATCACTTCAGACCATGGCCCTCAGTTTACTGCCAACTATTGGCAAAACCTTTGTAAAAAGTTTCACGTCATCCTAGATTTTACCTTGGCCTACCACCCTCAAGCAAACGGCCAGGCAAAACGTACAAACCGAGCCCTAAAGCAGTTCCTAACGACATATGTCACCCGTCAGTTTGTCTTGGCAGATCTGCTCCCATGGGCCGAGTTCTCACACAACTCACACTCCTGTATGGCGACGTGGGCCTCCTCATTGAAATTGTTTATGGGAAGCAACTGCTTCCCCCATTACCTCTGCCTCTATCCATCCCTTCTCCTGCCACCCAAATGACAGCTGAAAGATTGAGAGAACTCTGGATCCAGGTACGTTGAATGATTCAGGAAGTGGCCCACACGGTTAAGAAGTTCACCAATCGCCACCGTAGACTAGCCCCCCAATACCGTCCAGGACAGAAGATCTGGCTCAGCACTCGTTATATCTGCCTGAGAGTCCCATACATGCGCTTCGGTCCCGTTACATCGGGCCATTCACCATACTCCGGCAGCTAGGGCCGGTAACCTACCAACTCTGCCTACCATCTTCCCTAAAAATCCACAACACCTTCCATACCTTCTTGTTAAAGCCCCTGGTATTATCATAGCCCTCCAGGAAAGCACCGGAACCTCCTCAAGTCCTACCTACCAAGTCCAGGAGAACCTTGACATGTGAAGAAGAGGCCGGAGGTGGGAGTATCTACTGTCATGGGAAGGATTTGGCCTAGAAGAGAACTCCTGGGAGCCCTCCACCAATATTATTGACAAAAACGTAATCTGAAAATTTCAAAAGGATCATCCCAAGAAACCCGGACCCCCTGGGAGGGGACTTAGAGGAGGGGATACCTTGACCAGCTACCTGCACCTACCAGCATCACCATCTCTCCTTTGACGGACCTGGGAGCCTTGTGGCGGCAAGAAACCGCGGCTGGCACACCCTGCCTCACTGCCTTGCCGCTGGACCTCCCTTGCTGATGCCGCATCGTGGCCTGGACACCGTCAGGCCCTGCTTGGGCCTGCCAGCTGACCCCTGGTCTCCTACGTGCAAGCGCCACATGACCCTATTTAAAGGGATCAGCACGGTAGGTGCCACGGCCCCTCCTTCCAGGCCTCAGACTATTTAAGGCCTTGCCTTGGCTACTTGGCTCCTGTGTCCTGACTTGGAAGCCCGATCCTGCACTTTGTCTTGCTCTTGGATCTTGCCAAGACTCTTGCCTGCCTGACTACAAGATTCGCTGCCTGAGAAGAGCCTTGTTGGTACCTAGCCTCAAGAACCACTGCCGGCTCATCCTGCGCCAGGCCCCAGGTGCACGTCTACAGTATCCTCCAGCTCGACCCCTGAGACCCCATGTAAGTCCAGCCGGCCCTGGTACCCAAGGGATCAACCTGAGGGAAAAGAGAGCTGGTATTGGTGAAGCCCAGTGGGGTCTCAGGCCTTCCCCAGCCTCACCTGCTGATGGTGGGAACCTGTGGGGCTCCTCCCCACTGGCGGTACCAACTCCCCCTCGGCCCAGGAATCCACATCTGTAACAGACTGATTTTCGTGCTCTTTTCTAGCTCCTTTGTTTCTTTCTCCAGGTTCAGTGGGTGCCCAGCATGATGACTGCCAGTTGTCCACATCTGACAGTGCACCGATAAGTCCTGCTCCTGGATTGGACCCAAGCCATAAAAAGAGGCCCCTAGTGTTCTAGCTGCTCAGATTCACACAGTATCAATTGGCTTTATGTTTTGTTTGAACTCCCTGGGTGCTATCTAGGTTGGAAAGGCCTGAAAATTTGTCTAGCCGGTCATGTACACAACTGCACAGTTGGCTGCATTTGGCTGCATATAGCCCAACAGGCCAATGTCCATTTTTACTGACATCAGAGACTCTATCTTAGCTACTTATCTTGTAGCAAGAATTGGGATATTCCCTACATTTTCCCCCTTTTTAAACAAGATTCAGATACCAAAGGGTGTTATGCTCCAGGAGTATTGTTTCTTTCAAAGGAGAATGCTAATTTATACTAATCTTTGGGATCCAGTCTAGAACCCTGAGACTAAACCAAGGCTGGTAAAATATTTGCCTCCCTGAATTTTGGTTAAATTCGGATCCATCTTAAAAAAGGGCGCTGGCCATCCATTGCTCCTACCATGTAACAGGGGCCAACCAATGGCACCGGTAGCCTCTGTCACATGGTAAGAGCAAGGAGCCACCAGCGCCATTTTGATTACTGGCAACCAACAGCCCGAGAGGGGGAGGTCACTCTAGGGACCCTGCTGGACACCAGGGACTTTTGGCAAGTTTTATGGTGATGTCAGGTATATTTAGGTATAGTTAGGTATATTTTGAGTCAAACTTAGGGATCTAAATTTTGAGCACAAAAATATAGACCTGCTATTTATTTGCTTATATTTAGGAACCTAACATACACAGAGCACTGAAATTCAGAGCTAGGCACCTAACTTATTCCTTCTTCCCCCCACCTAACACTTTCCCCTAATCCCCCTCAATTTTTATGGACCTGAATTTAGGTATCTTGTGGACATAAGCACCTACATTTAGGCACTCAACTCTAATCAGTTGACAAAGGTGACAATTTAAGGAACATAACTTCCAAGGTTAAATGCCTAACCCCTATGAAATGTGACCTATGTTTAGCTGCACTTGCCTACAAAAGAAATAGGAGTCATATGCATGAGGAGCTGTTGCTCCTGCTAAAGGAAGGAGTCAGAACAGCGGTGCTGGAGTGGAGTTGCTCAAAATACTGAAACAACAAATCTTTTCCAGAGCCACTTGCTTGTAAGTGTGCTGTCACAGGGTCGGAGCTGCCACCTTTAGGAGAAGAAGGTAAACGTTGGGTAAACCTAGGAAAGAAAGAATTTGGTGATCTCTGGTCTGCTGGACAAAGGGGGAGAAGAAAAAGTGGGGGTACTGAGTAGAGAAGTGATAAAGGGAGGGTGACTCAAGGAAGGTGAGAGATAGAGAGGGAGAGAGGAACAGAGTCAGAATGGGGAATGGAAGAGGGGAAAGAGAGAGGGGAATGAAAGGCAGGGGTGGGAGAGAAAGTAAAGGGGGGCACGAGGCTGAGGGAAGGAAGGGGCATTAGGCAGGAGAGAGGAGGAGGATGTGGTAGATGTGAGAAAAGAAAGGGATGCAGGGCAGAGGAGGGAGAGACACATGGGGTACAAGGCAGAGAAAGAGGGAGATGCAAGCAAGAGAGGAAAATGTGAGACACGGGCACAGCTTTCATTGTGAGCACAAAATATCTTTATAAATCTTTGGAGGGATGCCCCAGTTGATTCCTTGGCTAAGGTAAAGCCAGCCCTTCATAGATTTGTCTCTCTGAATGAGGACGTTATTTTTCCCACGCCCAGTCTTGCCACTCATTGAGCAGGGGTGTTACCAGGCGGCTAGCTGGTCTGTTTTCTCACATTTGATTGTTTGCTCATACAGACAAAACCGAAACTGGCATCATCTTTCCCAAAATGTAATCCTAGTTTACCACTTGCATTTTAATTCAATTCATGTTTTACAAGTAGCTGTCCCCAAACCAACTGTAATTTGCACTCTTTTAAACTGTTGCCCATGCAATATTTTCTATTTCACACAGCAGCATTCTAGTTCTTCTTTGTGAGTGCCTTTATCAGTGCCCCTTTAACCTCCTTGTTTCTCAGGGTATAAATAATGGGGTTTAGCATTGGGGTGACCACACTGTAGAACAGAGCCAGCAGTCGGTCTGTGTCCAGGGAGTAGCTAGACTTGGGGCGCAGATACATGAATGAAGCCGTACCATAGAAGAGAGTTACTGAGGTAAGGTGGGAAGCACAGGTGGAAAAGGCCTTTCTCCTACCTTCTGCTGAGTGCATATGCAGAACGGTGTTAATGATTCCAGAATAAGACAGGAGTGTCAAAAGGAAGGGGATGAGCAGAATGAAAACACACACTGCAAACAGGGCAACTTCATTAAAAAAGGTGTTCCCACAGGCCAGTTTCAGTATGGGAGGGACATCGCAGAAGAAATGGTTGAGGATGTTAGAGCCACAGAATGGTAGACTGAAAATGAAGGAGGTCTGGCCCAAGGAGAGCAGGATCCCACTGACCCAACACCCTGTAGCAAGCTGGCGGCAAAGTCCCTGATTCATTAGGATAGCATAACGCAAGGGGTAACAGATGGCAACATAGCGGTCATAGGCCATAACGGCAAGCAGGAAGCACTCTGTGGTTCCCAGGAACAGCAAGAAGAACATTTGGGTGGCACAGCCTCGGAAGGAGATGGTTTTGTCTTCTGCCAAGAGGTTCACCAGCATCTTGGGGAGGGTGACAGAGGAGAAGCAGGCCTCGAGGAAGGAGAGGTTTCGGAGAAAGAAGTACATGGGAGTATGTAGAACAGGCTTCAACTGTAATATAATGATCACCATCATGTTCCCCAGAAGAGTGACCACGTAGACAAGTAGGAAGACATTGAAGAGAATAAGTTGCAGGTGGGGCAGATTGGAGAAACCCAGAATCAGAAATTCTGTTACCTGTGTTTGATTCTCTTTCCTCATCTAGGACAGCTAATGGCCTGCAGAAATGAGACATCAGATGAACCATTAGAACCTAATAGTAGAAAGAATACCATGATAGTCTGTAAAAAATGAACAATGAATGGTAAAATAAATGAAGGATTGCCTGCGGAAGAGACCATAACAATCTAGAAAACTGCATCTTAACCCCTTTGTGAGGTTGACTGTTCAAAGTCTTGTGGGCTGGAGCAGCAACCACAGTGAGTTCAGCCTTTTCTTATGCAATTTCAAATTTTATTAACATAATTAGCAAAAAATACTAGCATTAATGGCCTCCCTTTGCAGTATACTCACAACCCAACTTCTCAGAAAGGGTAAGGAGCTCCTACTCCTGGAGACATGAGGCTTCCTCATGTCTCAGCTCAGCCTCTTATCCTGGCCCAGCAGAGTTCCACCCATAGAGCTCTCTCCCTCTATGGGATTTAAGGTGTGCCAGGCATCTAGCTTGGACCTGCACAAGTTAAGGAGGGGTAGTAAGGCAATTCCTTCATATACCCTCCCCCTCAGCTTGAACCTATTGGTCCAAGCATTTTCACTCCTGGATCCCATCCAGGGAAGTGTCTCCAATCCCCACTTTCCTTCATCCAGCCTCCCACCAGATAAGCTTGGGGTCAGGGTTCTAGGACCAAGTACACCCCCACACATTAGGGTTACACCAGATAGCACTATCACCACCATCCAGGGTACCCTTTGCCAGTGTTCTTTATCTGAGCCCATCTGGAGCTCTGAGTTTCAATTTTCTTCTGGCAGGACTCTCATGGTTTCTCTTCAGTGCTGCTGTTCTGATTTCTCTTCCACTTGTCTCACAGCTTATCTATGCAGATTCTGTGCCACTTCCTTCTGACTAAGGCTTTTCTGCATTTGTTTCTCCAGGAGTTCTTGCTTGTTCTGCACATTGTTCAACTCTGCTTTTCTTTTTTTCCTGGAGGCTCTTAGCTCTCAATTCTCTTTCCAAACCTGGAGTTCTTTTGCCAAAGAATAGTGAAATTGACTCTCAGCAGACACATTATTCTCAAGGCTAGCAAGATTCTCTGTTGCTGCTTCAAGTTTCTCTTTCAGTGTCCAAACATCTAACTTCCCTTCAGAATTAGCTTTCTGTAATAGGTTAAGGTTTCCCAACTTCCTTTCAGCTGCTTTCATCTGAGATGTAAAATGGTCTATAACATCCTTTTGTTCCTTGCATTTTAATTACAATGCCTCTGGTTTCTTTATCTTTATTCCAGCCACATGCAGTCTGCTCAAAACATCTTTCTTTCTTTTACCTGCTGTTCATCTGCATTTTCCAACTTGCACATTAAGGCTTCCAAAGCTTTCTCATTTCCTTCCATGGGTCTAAATGCATACACTCCAGAGCATCAATCTCTTTTGTAAGAGCGGATCTCTCAGCATCTTGGCTGATTTGTAATCTTCCCATTACATTTTGCTGTTCTGACTTCATCTTTAATTTCCAAAGTTCTATCACCTCTGGTTTCTCTTTGCTGGCATACTCAAGCTTGTTCATAGATTTCTTCTCTCTAGAAATCTTTTTCACTTTAATATGCAGGGCATTAACTTCCTTTTGATGAGACTCCGTAGTTTTTTAAAAAACATTCTTGCTTTCTGATGATCTCATTTCAATGCTCCTGGTTCAGTAGAGCACTTTGTTTGTACACGCTGCTAACTTCCTGCTGAAGCTTTAGTACTTCCCTCCCTCACAGGCTTAGGCATTATCCTAGCTCCATGATGTGAGACTTTTTAAACATCATTGCTCACTCTAGGTCTTGTTTAGTAATGTATTTTTCTGATACAGGGAACTGCAGGTCCTCAACCTTCTTTTTCTCATTCATGAGTGGGTTGAGAAGCTCCAACTTCTCCCAGTCAACAGCTTCCCCTATAGATTGCAGGTTAATGATCTTTGCTTCCATTTCTCTTACATAACAGGTGGCCTTAGCAACTTGAACAGCACCTGGCTGAGAAAGACCTGGAGTGGCCTGAACGTGCTGTTACTTCTCTTTCAGATCCTGTCACCCTTCTGTGGCACCAGAAGCTTTCCTCATGGCTTCTTCTTTCTCTGTATCTTTACCATCTGCAGCGCCTCCCTCTGGTCCTTTTGCAATAGTTATGTCTGGGCACTCTATAGCGCCTCCCTCTGGGCTCCCTGTAGTGTCTCTCTCAGGTCTCACTGCAGTACCTGCATCCACTTCCACAACAGCTCCTCCATCTGGTCTCTCTGCAGTACCTGTATTTGATTCCTCTGCAGTGTCGTTCTCTGGCTCCTCTGCAGCGCCTCTGCCTGGCCAGCCTGCATTATCTCTCTCAGGCCTCTCTGGCATGCCCTTCTCTGGCTCCTGCATGCTGCCTCCCATAGGTCAATCGGAGCTGCATCCTGCAGGCCATGCTGTACTGCCTCTTTCTGGGCAGTCAGTGTTGCCTTCCCTTAGGCCAGGCTATGAAGCTCCACCATGAGCTTTCTGATATCTCAGACTCAGTCAGTGCAAGTTCTTTTACCTGTTACTCAAGTTGTTCTTACAACTCAGGGTCTATTTTGGCTTCTGCCCCTTTGCTGGTTTCAGGTCTCTCTGAAGTAGAGTCCCTCTGCTGGGCTGAGCTGCAGTCAGGCGACTTAGTCAGCTGCTGTGCAGCCTCTGCTTACATCTTTATTTCTGCCAGACAGTTACCTATGCCCATTATGCTTCCCAAAACATATAGATTCCTCATGGCACTCTCTTGTCCAAATGCATGCGTCTCTGTGGGCTCTTGCCAGTCAGCTCTGATGTCAGCTGCCTTGATGAGTCCAGCTTCCTCCGAAGAAGTGTCCCTTCGAAGGGCAGATGACTTGAGTAACTCTGTGCTTTTTCTGCTTTCAGCTGCACTGATTCCAGTCCTGGTTTTACTTAATCAGACCAGCAGTTATATATGCCCAGTCTGCTTCCTGTTTTTTTTTCCAGGTGTTTGTCCAGAGACTCGTTTATTAAGACACTTTCCTGCAGCTGCTTCTGCCCTTCTAGGAGGCTCTGAACTACTGCTTGCATATTTACTCCAGTCATGCTTTCCCTTCTTTGTTAATAGTCACGGCTTGTTGCTGGAGGGTTACATCCTGTGCACACACTAGCAGTTTCACTTTCAGCCGCAGCTTCTCTGTACCATTATTTTCTCTCTTTCTTTTCTTTCTTCTGTAGAAAGGTAAACAAAAATGAAAAGAACTCTTGCTTTTCCAGCATTAACTCATTGAGCAGGAGCCCTAACTCTAGGCAAAGCTTGCCTCCTTTGCCTGCTGCAAACCTAAATCTGACTTCCCTCCAGGCCCTACAGATCACTCTCTGCTTTAAAGGTAATTCCCCTTCTTTTTCTTGTGTGCTCTCCTTTGAGCCAGCAAACTTTAAAGTTTCATTGCTCTGCATCCTATCAGCACTTTTCTTCTGTCCTAGCTCTCTTTCTTAGGCAGAGTTACACATGTATTCACCTACACAATTTGTAGAAATAACACATTTTCCAGTACTAAAGCTCTACTTTTAGGAGGAACATAAGTATCTCAACATTGTAGTGGAGAGCACAGCCATCCATTCCTGAAACTTTAACCCCTTATTTTGCAGATACTATTTTAATTGGAGACATAGGCTGTGGGCATTCAACTACCTTGCTCCAAGGCATTACCCACCATCTCTAGTTTCTATGCATATACATAACTTATATTTTCTAAAACATTAACACAAGTAGATTTCAGAAACAGGTCAGGTACAATATTTCTGTCACATCATCTTCTAAAGTAGAATTCTTCTAGAACTAGAAGAAAAATGTGGAACTAGAGAAATGTGGACTATGGTGCATTTCAGTTAAACTCTTTTGATCTAATGGGGATTAATCACAACAAGTTGTTGCAGATATAAGAAATATCTTCCTTTGCCAAAATTTCATTCTGTTTCATTTCAGAAAATATAACAGGTGCCATAATATTGGATGCATTATTGTGCACACTTAGGTTGATATTCAGTGGGCTGTTGAGTGATAAAGTTATCCGAATATTCAGGGGTACTTACCTATATGTCTGTTGCTGAATATACCCAGCTAAATTTACTTTAAATTTAGGGAAGTTCTTTCCCAAATAGACCTACCTGGCTAAGATTATATGGCCAGTGCTGAATATCAGTGCTAGCCAGATAAATATTAGCCATGCTCAAAATGCTTCCTACCCTGGCTCATTCTATCAAGTTAAATTTTAGTCACTTTCAGAGTCATTTATCAAAATGTGTTAGGCCATTATCTCAGGCGTTAGGGCCCTAACACCCACAATATTGCCATAAGTATTATTTATTGCGTGTGCAACACAAATACACATTTTCAAAATGTATTGAAAGTGGAGGGATCTATGAAAATGAGGGGCATTAATGCAGTGTGCTGCACTTTTTAGATGCCAGAAATAACTATACCTTTTTTCCTGGTGTTAAGCACAAAATGTAATTTGTGATAAGTGAAAGAGGGAGAGAAAGATGGAGAGAGAGAGAGAGAGAGAGAGCTTGTTGTTGCCCAGGTAGAGAGTCCATCAAGCTAGGTGGAGAGAACATTGTCCAAATCTCATCTTGGGGTGAGTTTCCTCACTCCGAAGGCCATCAAATCTTCACAAGAGACCACTGTTCTGTTCGTACGTCTCATGTTGAATGTCAAAGTGGCCCCCAACCCCCTACACTCATACCTGATCCCCACCTAGAGTTGCTAGGTGGGCCTCCCATAGGGATACAAATACCTGTCTAGGGAGGAGGCACTATAGCAAGTCTCTCTCTCGCTCTCTCTCTCTCAGCATACTGAAACAGGCTGTCCAGAAACATTGTGAACCGCAATATGTAGTGCAAATTGGGTTACTTGCGCAAAGAGCGTGTTGCATAGCTGTTATCGCAATTTGCGATACACATGCTTACTAGCATAAGGTAACACCCCTTTTTGGTATCGCGTGCGATATTGGAAAATGAGGCCCATAGTAAAAACACAAATGAAAATGTCAACAAAACAAAGAAAAACAAAATCTGCTTGTTACCACCCTCCCCTTTCAATCTGCAGCTGCAATGCATCACCCTCACAACTCACATTAAGATGGAAAAAGATGTTTTAACCATTTTCCTAAACTTGGAATAATTAGCCTCACTCCTCATAAAATCCAGGAGAGCATTTCAGACTTGAGATAGTGAGATACTACTGATGAAAAGGTGCACTGCATTCCTTACCAGATTTGAACATATGCTCAAATGAAAACGCTACTGGAGCCCTTTGAGAAGTTCTCAGAGCCCAAACATGCTTATGCCATGCCAATTTTGCTGACACATTCCTTGGCCCATCTGCCCACATACTTTAAAAAGTAAGGGACAACAATTTGAACTTAGCCCATTCTACAACTGGAAGCTAGTGCTAACAATGGAAACACCTTTTCCCACCTAGATTTTTCCACACACCATTCTAGCAGTACTATATTGAAAAAAGTTGTAATTTCCTTATCAAAGTTTTAGGCAGCCCCTACCAAAAGGGTGTTACAGTAATTTAACAGCCCAATGACAAGGGCAAGAACCAGCTTTTTAAATGCCGAATCATCCAAGAAAGGTTTTAACTGATGTATCCTCTTTAATTGAAAACATGCCTTCTAAAAGGTCTGACCTAAAAAAAAAATCAAATGAGAAAGCTGATTCAAAAGAGACCTCAAAGCTTCTGGCTTTAGATGAAAAAGGAATTTCAATGTCGTCAATGTCGGCCAAAGATGATTTCATTAGTCACACCATAGTATCTTTATAGATATTCCCAATGCCCAAAAATCTCCATTTTTTTATTTATTTATTTAACACTAGTCATCTAGATTTTATCCAACCTGAGATCCTATTCAGACAAGCATTCCATTGACAAACCTCTCCCTCCAGGCCTTGATCCGTCAGAATTAGGAACTGGATGTCATCGGCATATACACATAGCCTTTAACATTCAGTGCTTGGAACAGTGGTTGCATAAACATATTGAAATACAGAGGCTATAGACATGAACCCTGTTGCACTCTTATCATCATCATTTTCTCTGCAGAACTCACCCCTCTGATCTGGATCTACTGAACATGATTATTTAAGAAGATACAGATACAGTCCAACATTTTGCCCCTTAAGTCCATTGGTCAGCATTTGTCAACCAATATCAAAATCTACCAAATCAAAAGCATATTAGAGGTCTAGCAGTACTGAAAAAACCCCCAGAATTTTGCACATATAATTGTCTCAACACATCCATTAAGGACACTAACACCCCATCAGCATTATGACCTGATCTAAAGCCATATTAGAAATCTGCTAAACACCCATTTTTATTTCTAAAAATGTTGAGACTTGTGAGATTTCTACCTTTTCAAAAATGTTAGGCATAAATGACAAGTTACCTTGAGAACTATGTTGATTATGGAAACCACGTCTAAAAAGAACATTGGCGAGGCTGAAGCATTTCAAAGGAGGATCACAAAAACGGTGCATGTGAGCCACACACAGAGAGATTGAGGAAACTAACGATATAACCTCTAGAAGAAAGAAAGTAAAGAAGAGATATGATACAAACCTTTTAATATCTGGCAGCTTTCAATAATGTGTCAGAAGGAAGCATTTTGAAGAGAATGAAAAGTTCAAGTACAAAGGATCATCATATGAAGCTGAAGGGAGGGAATCTCAAAATGAATATGAGAAAATACTTTGTCATTGAGAGAGTGGTGCACAGCTGGAATGGACTTTGAGCAGAGGTCATAGAGCCAAAACAGTGGCAGACTTCAAGCATGCATGGTCCATATTCAGCTGCTGAGCGTCTAGTAAAGTTAGCTGGATAGACCTGTCTGGCTAAATGAACTGGGATATTCAGAAATGCGGCAGCACCCCTGAATATACCAGGATATCAAAGTTAGCTGGATAGATATATCTAACTAATTTTAGACCAGCCTTATGGTGTGACTAAAGTTAGCCGGCTAGGTTAACTGGATAACTCCTTCTCCTCCTGGGAATGCTTTTTACCTGCCCCCCAGAATGCCCCCGACTTTAACCGGCTATATTCTGGCTGGATAACTCTTTATTTGGCTAGAATATACCTAGTTAAGATTTTTAAAATAGCAGCTTAGCCATTTAGATAACATTTTAGTTATCCGCCTAATTGGCTTTTGAATATCCATCCCAATGAGATTGCTATTCAAATGATTTCTCCAGCTAACCTTCGGATTTATCTGGACAAATCTTTGTAGTTTAAATAATATTTTACCCCCTCCCCCGGTCTTCACACACACACATTTACATGTATAAAAAGAGATGGTGATAGAGGCATTCCTGGAGTATGGTAGAACTTTAGCCAGTCAGTGCTGAAATATTTAAACATTTTTATATTCCTCTTCTTCCAACTCATTATCCAGTGCGGATTACACAAATTACATTCATAAATAAGCAGATAATAATAATAAATATACATAAATAAAACAAACACTACAAAAACATAAATTTAAAACATCCAAACATAAAATAAAATCAATATATATATATAAATCCAGTGAGGCTTTTACCTTCTTCTTGAGAATTTTTATATCCTTCTCATCCCGGATCTTGGCTGGAAGAGCATTCCACAATGTGGATCCAATATAGAAGAAAGTTCAGCCCAAGTCCATTGAAGCCTCAAATGTCAAGTTGTTGGAACTGATAGCAATTTTGACTCAGAAGACCTCAACTAATATACGAGGGCATATATCAGCCAAAGAACTCAGATTATCTGACTAGAGCATCTTATGAACTATTATAAGAATTTTGAATTCAGCTCTCCATTTCATAGGGAGCCAGTGATATTCAGTCCTGTCTGGCTAAAATTAACTGGGTAAATCTGGTTGGGGAGAAAGGCTGTGCTAAAGTAACCCTTTATTTAAATATTTTCAGTGGCAGACTTATCTGGGTAAGTATAGCTGAATATCTGGATAAAGCTGACCGGGTAACTTCATCTGGATATCATAACCAGTTCTTTTGGTATGGACCTCACTGAGACTATAGTGATAGAGGGAAGAAGAGCACAGATTGTGTACGATCTGTGACAGCACAATAGGCAGTTTCAAATGGGCACAGGCAGACTGGATGGACCAAAGGGTCCTTCTCTGCAGACATCTTCAATGTTTCTAAGGACGATTTGCCTAGTCTCCTCAATTTATTTTAAGGATAAAAGGCTTATTTCCCTTACCCAACACGTGGTACATCTGTATCAATGAATGTCATTCTTTTCCTACTCTCTTAGTGGGTCTTACTCTGTTTATATAATCTATGAACAATTAAGCTCATTGCCAAAGGTCCCTATAGTTCACCCACACAGAAAGAAGGGAATGTTTATGGTTCCTTGTAAAATCCTTGGAGCTTTGATCTCAGTCAGCATGCATAGTGCTCTGATAGTTGATGCAATTGTTTGCTCTTCAGACTTTGTTTATGCAGTCATCATCACATCACATAGAGCGAGTTCTGTACATAACATACTGAAATGTTCATCCTTAGTTGATATATTAAGATAAAATCATGTGCATAACCAACAGAAATATTTCAACTTAGTATAATTTGTATATATTTGTTTAAAAATTAAATTAAAAAGACATCTTGGGAAAAGATCCCACAGCTACACAGTCAGGATAATATTAAAAGGAACGCTCATGTGCCCATAAACCCATGTATCAGTGTGCGAGCGGAGAATTGCTGCAGTTTTAAATTGTGCTTGCAAGTACTCGCGTATCATTTAAAGTACCCCTCACGCGTGTATTTGGATTAGGGCTTTAGTGGTTTTTACATGCATATGCCGGCAGATTTTAAATCATGCTCGGGAGAGGGAAAAACCAATTTTTCCAGGTAGCTTACCAGTTTGTCCTGCTCATGTCGAGGTTTTCAAAATCACTCTGGTTCTTCATCCTGCAAACCCGCCACTTGACCACTAACCCCCGCGCTGTGCTAAATGCCCTAAAACTTGAGATCTCCAGATTTCCTCCTCATCAGGACTAGAAGTAAAGTTATGCAGATAACAAACCGATGCGTGCCATGGTCAGCGCTTTTTAAATGCAGAGTTACGCATGTAAGTCATGGCCCAGCCCCTGGTACGACCTTGCCCCACCCTTGTTCCAGACCTTTTCCACCACCTTTCTCTTGACTCTCACATGGGTGTGTATAAACGTACTTCACGGCTTCTTAAAATGCGCATTGCTCGTGTGAGGTCCATATATGAGCGCATGTGGCTGTTTTTGCACAAGCAATGCTTTTAAAATCAACCCAAGTGAGGGTAAGTCACAAGGAGTGCAAGACTGACTTTTAAAAATAGATTAGATAAATATTGGCATGGTATGGAAGCATGGGAGTGAAGTAGATGATCTTTTTAGTTACCTTCTAGCCCTGTTTATGATTCAGATGGTGTAGTCAAACTACGGTCTGTGGATATATTTCTTATGGCCTATGGCGGGCCCATGTGTTGCAGCCCATGGCATCATCATATCTGAGTGCCCCAATACATTCCTTGCTCTTAAATGGTCTCCATGGTATAGCTCCTCCTACCCCACTACTCTCTCTCTATGCTTTTCTCCTTCCGGTTCCATGATTGGTTGTCTGAATGGCTGTTCTTATTTTTTTTATATATACGTTGGGGCGGATTTTCAAAGGCCCGCGCGCGTAAATCTTTCCGGATTTACGCGCGCAGGGCCCTTGCGCGCCGGCGCGCCTATTTTGCATAGGCCGCCGGCGCGCGTAAAGCCCCAGGACGCGTGTAAGTCCCGGGGCTTCCTGTCGGGGGCGTGTCAGGGGGCATGTCGGGATGACGTGGCGTTTAGGGGGCGGGGCGCAGCATTTCAGGGGTGGTGACGTGGGCATGGTTTCGGCCCGGGGGCGTTACAGGGGCGTGGCCGCGGCCTCCGGAACAGCCCCCAGGACCAGACCACGGAGCGGAGCAGCGGCCTCGGAGGGAACAGGCAGCGCGCACTGGGCTCGGCGCACGCAGGTTGCACAAATGTGCACCCCCTTGCGCGCACCGACCCCGGATTTTATAAGATACGCGCGGCTACACGAGTATCTTATAAAATCCAGTGTACTTTTGTTCGCGCCTGCTGCGCGAACAAAAGTACGCGCTCGCGCAAGTTTTTTAAATCTGCCCCCATAGGTCTGACTTTAGTGTTTGCTGTCATCACTGATTGCATATAGAACAATGGTGAACCTGGAAGTTGAACTTGTGGCACTAAAAAATAAATAAATAAATAAATAAAGATCAGTTCTGATGTCCCGTCAGTAGCTGACAGAGCAATCTTGAGGCAGAGGAATGGCATGCACCTCTGCTGCCCAGCTTCCCACTGAAGCAGCAACTTGCCTTATGCCTTCACTCTTTTCCATCTTGATGTATGTTGATGTGGAAATTTTGGGGCTGGCTGACTTTGTCTTTTAAGAAAGACAAGAAACACCTAGGATAGGAAGGGAATGCACCATGGGCCAGGGGCCTGGGAGGGGTGCAAGAGGTAACCACCCCCACCGCCCCCCCCCCATCATGTGAAAGGGTTGCTTCCCTAGTTTCTTGACTGGAGCTCTGAAAATAGACCCCCAAAGTTTTGAGGGGGATCCCTCTACTCCAAAAACAGAGTTCTGAAGGAGGAAAGAGGGAACCTCACCCCAACTCCATGAAGTTAGCATGGGGCACATTTAAAACTAATCGGAGAAAGTTCTTTTTTACTCAACGCACAATTAAACTCTGGAATTTGTTGTCAGAGGATGTGGTTGGTTAGTGCAGTTAGTATAGCTGTGTTTAAAAAAGGATTGGATAAGTTCTTGGAGGAGAAGTCCATTACTTGCTATTAAGTTCACTTAGAGAATAGCAACTGCCATTAGCAATGGTTACATGAAATAGACTTAGTTTTTGAGTACTTGCCAGGTTCTTGTGGCCTGGATTGGCCGCTGTTAGTAACAGGATGCTGGGCTTGATGGACCCTTGGTCTGACTCAGTATGGCATTTTCTTATGTTCTTATTTACTTTTTTTTGTAACTTAACTTTTTATTTGGACATATTAAGACAAACATGCCAACAACTGTCACTTACAGCTATGTCTCGTCCGAGACATCCTTTTATCCAAATTTTTTGTACACCCAACCCCCCTCCCCTCCCCCCCAGTCCTGCTACCAAAACACTCGATATAACAGTTGGTGTAATACAATAATAACAACACATTAGAACAGCAATAAGTCACTTGTTCAATAAACATCTGTGAAATAAAGGACTTGAAAAGAACAAAACCAGTATTTAGCCTCATGTATTGGATTGGTTATTCACCCAACTGAGCCCTCCCTAACATCAGAGTCCTGCTGATGCTTGTGTGCCTGATACTATTTTTCAAAAGGTTCTCATATTTTCCCGTACTTTGCTAACGTGTCCTTGCGATAAGCAGTTATTTTCTCCATGGCCCTAATGCCCAGATGTTTTGTAACCACCAGTGACACAGGAAGCGGTTCCTTCCTTTTCCACCATTGTGCCATTACCAACCTGGTAGAAATAGCTAGATAGCGAAGTAGCCACCCGTTATATTTTATTTATTTATTTAGGGTTTTTATATACCGGCATTCGAGAACGCAGTCCCATCATGCTGGTTCACATTAAAACAAGTGTGCATCGTAAACAAAACTAAAACAATGGTGCGGAAAAAGGCAGTTACAAATAACAGGGAGATTAGAACTTGGCAGAGAGAGAAGAGAAAGGACAGGTTTTTAATTCAAACATGTAACGATAGTGTAAAATAATATAAAATTCAAACAAGAAGGTTTGTCATGGTGTAAGTGAAGGTAAGGATTGGCGTGGAAGGTAGATCAGTTTGAGTCCGGGAATGCTTGTGTGAATATCCATGTCTTTAGTCTTTTTTTGAAGGTTGAGATGCATGTTTCAAGTCTGAGGTTTGAAGGGATAGAGTTCCATAACGGTGGAATGGCTGTAGAGAATGCCCGATCTCTTAGTGTGATGTGTCTGGTAGATTTGGACGGTGGTACCTGTAGCGATCCTTTGTATGCATCTCTTGTTGGTCTTGTTGAATTATGTAGTTGGAGAGGGATCTGTATGTCGATGGGAGCCAGTAGGTGGATATTTTTGTATGTGGTAAGGATGGCCTTGTAAATAATTCTAAAGTGTATAGGTAACCAATGGAGGCTCTTTAGGATGGGGGTTATGTGATCCCTTCTCCTGGAGTTTGTCAGTATTCGTGCAGCTGTATTTTGTACCATCTGAAGCGGTTTAGTATAAGAAGCGGGAAGACCAAGTAGGATGGTGTTACAATAGTCTAATTTTGAAAAAATGATTGCTTGCAGGATGGTTCTGAAATCTTGGGCATGGAAAAGAGGTCTAATTCTTTTCAGCACCTGTAGTTGGTAGAAACAGTCTTTGGTTGTTTTGTTAATGGTGGCTTTGAAATTCAGGCGATTGTCAATTAGGACTCCTAGGTCTCTCACTTGTGTGATTGTTGGTGTGTCTTGTGTTGGTGAAAAGGTGCTGTTCTCAGAGGTGATGAGCAGGAGTTCAGTTTTGCCGGAATTTAGTACCAGGTTTAGGCTGGTGAGGAGGAGTTGAATTTTTTGAAGGCATGTGTTCCAGAAAGTCAGCGTTTTTGCAAGGGAATCCTTAATGGGGATCAGGACCTGGATATCATCAGCGTACAGGAAATGTTTGAGGTTGAGGTCGGTAAGAAGTTGGCATAATGGTATGAGGTAAATATTGAATAGAGTAGGAGACAGGGAAGAGCCCTGTGGGACTCCTACTGATGAAGTGTGTTGTGAGGATTCTTTGTTCTGTAATTTGACCTTGTATCTTCTGTTGCTGAGAAATGATATGAACCAGGAGAGTGCTGTGCCTGTGATACCCAAGGAGGCTAGCTGGTTGATGAGCAGGGAATGGTTAACGGTGTCAAAGGCTGACGAAAGGTCCAGTAGGATCAGTAGGAAGGCTTGTCCTTTATCAAGGCCCAGGATGAGGTAATCTGTTAAGGAGATGAGGAGGGACTCCGTGCTAAGTGTTTTGCGGAATCCGTATTGTGATGGGAATAGGAGGTTGTTTTCTTCTATGTAGTTTGAGAGTCGGGTGTTCACCAATTTCTCCATGATCTTGGCTATGAAGGGGAGGTTGGCGATCGGTCGGTAGTTGTTTGGGTCATTAGGATCTAGGTTTGGTTTCTTGAGTAAGAGGTTTGAGTGAGGCCAATTTGAGGTCATCTGGGTAAGATCCTTGAGTTATTGAGCAATTTATTATGTCTGACAGGGATTTTGAGATAGAGTCTGGAATTGATAGGAGCAGTTTCGAAGGGATGTGATCTGATGGGTGAGAGGATGGTTTCATTTTCCGTAGAGTATCTTGGATCTCGATGGAGGAGGTGAGTTCCAGTTCAGCTAAGCGGGTATTGTTGACGGCGGTCTGAGGTGAGGTTGATGTAGAGACGGTGTTAGGGGGAAGCTGCGTTAGAAGTTTGCTGATTTTATTGTTGAAAAATATTGCTAGTTCTTCCGCTTTGGATTTAGCTTGGTTGAGAGCGATTTCTGGAGGGCTTGTTTGTGTGAGGTTAGAGACGTAGTTAAAGAGGGCTTTAGCATCGAAGACTAGGTGGTGGATCTTGGATGCGTAGTAGTTCCTCTTGGATTTTAAAGTATTGGATTTATATTGTTGAAGAGTAGATTTATAGGTAGATAGGGTGATGGTGCATGGGTTTTTGCGCCATTTAGCTTCTTTTTGTCTTAGCATTCGTTTAAGCTTTTTTAGCTCTGGTGTAAACCACGGTTGCCTTTTGGATGAATTGGGGTGTGGTTTTTTTGTTGTTAGCGGGCATAATCTGTTGGCAATGGATTCTGTGATGTTGTTCCACGATCGTAGAGCTGAATTCGGATTGGTGAGATCTACTTGGGTGAGATGTGATGATATGTGATTGCTGAGATCTTCCATGGAGCATGTTTTCCTGTAAGAGAAGCAAGGGGAGGGAATGGGAGATGGACTGGTATCTTTTATTGAGAATGACGCTGTTATAAGGGAATGATCTGACCAAGGGACCTTCGTGCAGATGGGGTGCTGGATCGGTTTAATTGCTGTGTTTATGAAGATAAGGTCAAGCGTGTGGCCAGCATTGTGTGTGGGTTTGTTGACTAGTTGAGAGAAACCTAAAGCGGAGAATGCTGTGAGTAAGGCTTCGCAGTTGGGTGATAGTATAGAGTTGTCGACATGGAGGTTGAAGTCTCCTAAGATTATAGCTGGGGCGTCCAGATTAATGAAGGAGGTGGTTAGTTCAACCAGAGGTGAGGGGTCTGTTTCAAGGACACCTGGAGGGGCGTAGACAAGTAGAATTTGGAGTTTGTTTGAGGAGAAGAAGCCAATTTCGATTTTGGAGTTTGTATTGGTGGAATGCTGCGTGAATCTGAGGTCTTTTTTTGTAGCTAGGAGGATTCCTCCTCCTTTTTTTCTTCCCTGGCGAGGGATGGAGAAGAAATTGTATGTCTCTGTGGGTAGTTGATTAATTATTGCAGTGTCAGAGGGTTTGAGCCAGGTCTCAGTGATTGCGCATATATCCGGCTTTACATCGATGAGATAGTCGTTTAGTATGACTGATTTCTTTGTTAGGGATTGGGCATTGAATAATGTTAAAGAGAATAAGGTGAGGCCTAGTAGTTGGGTGAAAGGAGTGATCATAATTGGAGATATGGTTCTGAGGTGGTGATGGGCTTGTCGAGTTGCATGTCCTTTGGAAGGTGGATAATGAGGGATGATTGGAATTGGGAATGAAGGAGACATTATGAGATTGCTGAGGCAGGTGAGGGATATTGGGTGCACGCTGGAGTGGCTGGGTGAAAAGAAGAAGTCCCTCTTCTTCTTTTCACAGTCCTAAAAGCCAAAATTCAGGGCGCAGAGGTGGTTCCTCCCCCAGTATTTCTTTGGTCATCCCCTAAATCTGAAGCCAGAATGCTTGTATTACCGGGCAGGTCCACCAAATATGAAAAAATGAACCCTCAGCTGTGCCACATCGCCAACAAGTGTTCGGGAGCTGGGGGTACCACTTTGCCAAAATTATGGGACAAATGTACCACCTGTAAAGCATTTTATATTCATTTTAAATCATGGCAGCTGACATCGAATGCCTCCCCAGCCCCATAAAACAAGAATCCCACCGATCAGTGTCCCATTATCCCCCTATGTCCCTATCCCATGCTCGAAGGTGAGCAGCATTATAGGTCCCATCATCCTTCAATAGTTTATAAATTTTAGACATTAATTTGGGCGGTTTCTTAGACATTACACAAAAACCTTCTACTAGGGAGTCACCCCTTTTGATATCCCTCACAACGTCGGAGCTATTTAAGAAATGGCACAATTGGGCATAGGCCAAGAAGTCCACCTGAGGCAGATCATACTCCCTTTGTAGAGTTGGGAATGTTTTCATGGTTCCCGCCGACCAAACATGGAAAACCCTGCATAAACCTTTCCCTGCCCAAGTCTGAAAGGTCCGTGAGGCACAGCCCGCTGGAAATCTTGCAAGAATCGGAACTGAACCGGGTAGAAGTATCCTTTTTTCCCAGTTAACTGCTCCCTCCAATTATACCATAAGGTCACAGTACAGTGCAGAGAAGGCAGTATGTGTTGCCCCCATATATCAGGCCTTTTCCATTCCCAAAATATGGTCTCAACAGAGTCACGCTCAGACCTCGATTGTTCAATAAGCATCCATTGTTTCCTACTGCTGGGGATATGGTATTCCACTACTGCCTGAAGTTAAGAGGCAATATAATATTTTTTAAGGTTTGGAACTCCAAGCCCTCCCTTATGTCACACCCTGTAGAGGGACTAACAAAGCAGCAAGGAAGGCTGCTTAATAAAGCCGTGGAAGCAGAAATACACAATAAGCAGCCTAGTGTCCGACAATATCAAATTTATTACGTAGAATCAAAGTATGCAATGAGCCCGACTCCAGCCAAGTTTCACCCTTTTTCAGTAGGGCTGCATCAGGGGAATTTGCATATGATAATCTTAAATCCTCATCAAGGAGTTGTAAGTAAAGCTGTGAAAATGCTGACCTTGTGTGCAACACACTTTTCAAATGCTGACCTTGTGTGCAACACACTTTTAAACTGATACAGTATTCAGGATCTCAGTATGTTTTCGGAAGAGACTGAAGTGATTTACAATACTGAGATCCTGAATGTTTGTTGTGTACCAGGTCAGCATCCAAATTCTCACGCCGGCGCTGGCGTTTCAATGGTTTCGTAAGAGATTGCAGTGTTTTGCTATACTGAGATTCTGAATACTATATCGGTTTAAAAGTGTGTTGCACACAAGGTCAGCATTTGAATCCTGTACTTTTCACAGCTTTACTTACAACTCCTTGATGAGGATTTAAGATTATCATATGCAAATTCCCCTGATGCAGCCCTACTGAAAAAGGGCGAAACTCGGCTGGAGTCGGGCTCATTGCATAATTTGATTCTACGTAATAAATTTGATATTGTCGGACACTAGGCTTCTTATTGTGTATTTCTGCTTTCACACCCTGTAGAGAACACTTCAGGCTACCCTTGGAGGCCGTCTTTTCCAAATGTAGGAAAAGTATTTCCGTTGTAGGGCCGTAAGCCATTCATTGGAAATCAGACATGATAAGACTTGGAAGGGGTAACTTATTCTAGGAAAAAGATTTATCTTTACCACGGCAATCCTACCCAACCAGGATACATTATATCTATCCCATTTCTGCATATCGTGATATAAGGTACAAAGTAAGGCATCATAATTAACCTTAAAATGGTCCTTGTAGTCCTCGATTAAGTTAACACCCAGATATCTGATAGGACCTTTTGTCCAGCGATATGGAAAAATTTGAGTTAAAGTGGTTCGTTGTGCAATGGAAAGACCCAAAGGCAATATCTCAGATTTATCCATATTTACCCGAAATCCAGAGACCTCCCCAAATTGCTTCAAGACCGCCGTCAGTGCCCGTAAGGATACTTCTGGGTTTGTGACCGTAAAAATTATGTCGTCTGCATATAGAGAGACTTTATATTGAATGTCATCCATCTGCACCCCATGAATATCTTTATTAATCCTGACCATTTCAGCCAATGGTTGCACATTCAGCGCAAAAAGCAATGGAGAGCGGGCACTCTTGCCTGGTTCCCCTATATATAGGGAATGTGTCAGTATAGCCCCCATTTACTTTTATGCAGGCCCGGGGTACTCTATATAGCTCTCTTACCCAATCCAAATAATACCCACCCATTCCCATCCTTTCCATCACTGCGAATAGAAAAGGCCAATGAACTCTATCAAATGCCTTCTCTGCATCTATAGTCAAAAGTATAGATGGGGAATTTGCCTGTTTCACTATAGAAATGAGGTCCAAGATTTTGCGAACGTTATCTGAGGTAGATCTCCCTGACATGAACCCCGCTTGATCTTCCTTAACCAAATCAAGAATCACCACCCGTAAACGAGTACCCAATATCTTAGCTAATAGCTTTAGATCTATATTGATCAAAGAAATGGGGCGATATGACCCACACAACATTTCATCTTTGCCCAATTTTGGAAGAATTGTTATCCCTGCAGTGTTACCATTGGGAAGCAGACGCTGCCCCTCCCTCAAAGCATTAAAAATATTCTTAAGTGGATCCACTAATACCCCCATAAACGTTTTATAGAATAATGGCGTATACCCATCTATCCCAGAGGCCTTTCCGGGTTTTAAAGATTTAATTGCATTTTGGATCTCACCTACTGAAATAGGGGAGCCTAGTAATGCCTGTGCCTCTGATGAAATAGATGGCAAGAGCACACTATCCAAGAATTTAGATATGCTGTCTTCTGTCACTTTGTGGTCTGTGGTTATAAAGCCTCATAGAAACGCATGAAACATAGCTTAATGTCCTGCAATTGAACTTGCGTATGCCCTTGTTGATCCTTTATAGCATGAATATGGGACTGTGTCCTTTGCCCCTTCAATTTATGTGCCAATAATTTGCTAGGTTTATCACCCTGCTCATAGTATAGTTGTTTCACAATATCTAACTGATGGGCCACTTGATCTCCATCCAAATCTTTCAATTATTGGCGAGTCTCATCTAATTTTTGAAGCATTGACGAGTTCTGGCTCTGTTTATGGACTCTTTATAATTCTGTTATCCGTTGTAATAACTGATTCCTCAATATTCCTTTCTTTCTCTTATGATAAGTCCCTAAACTAATAAAATTCCCTCGCATATTGGCCTTCAAAAGCCTTCCCATAGAGACACTGGAGAAATCTCAGGTGTAAAGTTGAGCAATAAATATTCCTCAATCTGATGTTGCACCTTAGAAAAATATTGTTTGTTTTTAAGTAGGCTGTCATTCAGCTTCCAATATCGGATGCCTGAATCATGATTGGGCAGGTCCACCTCCCACCATACCGGGGCATGATCCAACCAGGTAATGTTTTCTATGTCAGCAGACCTAATATGTCACATGTATGATTTTTTACCCACCGGTGAGAAGTTGTACATGTGCATGCGATGCAAACAGCTCCTGGCTCTCAGAGAATGAGTCCGATCTCTGGAGGCTAGAGTGGCAGACCTGGAGGAGCTGAGGCAGACAGAGAGGTATATAGATGAGACATTCAGGGACATAGTAGTCAAGTCCCAACTTCAGACTGGCAGCCCTGGTGCTGCCTTGGAGGAAGAAGGTCTCATGATGGGAGAGCACCAACCAGGTGTAGCAGGAAAGGATCCTGTAGCAAGGACCTGCTCTCTAGGTGATGCATTGTCCTTTCGCACTGAGGATATCTCCCCAAGGCCTACTGCCCAGGAGGGAAGGATTAGGTCGGTCGTCATAGTTGGTGATTCGATTATTAGGAATGTAGATAGCTGGGTGGCTGGTGGGCGTGAGGATCGCCTGGTAACATGCCTACCTGGTGCGAAGGTGGCGGACCTCACGCGTCACCTAGATAGGATTTTAGACAGTGCTGGGGAGGAGCCAGCTGTCGTGGTACATGTGGGCACCAACGACATAGGAAAATGTGGGAGGGAGGTTCTGGAAGCCAAATTTAGGCTCTTAGGTAGAAAGATTAAATCCAGAACCTCCAGGGTAGCATTCTCTGAAATGCTCCCTGTTCCACGCGCAGGTCACCAGAGGCAGGCAGAGCTCCGGAGTCTCAATGCGTGGATGAGACGATGGTGCAAGGAAGAGGGATTCAGTTTTGTTAGGAACTGGGGAACCTTTTGGGGAAGGGGGAGTCTCTTCCGAAGGGATGGGCTCCACCTTAACCAGGGTGGAACCAGACTGCTGGTGCTAACCTTTAAAAAGGAGATAGAGCAGCTTTTAAACTAGAACAAAGGGGAAAGCCAACAGTCGCTCAGCAGCACATGGTTCGGAGAGAGGTATCTTTAAAGGATACTAATGATGCATTAGAATTAGGGCATCCCGACAGTGAGGTTCCAATAATTAGAAAAGTAGTCCAAGTGCCTGTAACTAAAAACTCACCTGAGCTAAAAAATTCTAACTTATCCCTATCAATTAAAAAGCAGAATGAAAATACAAACAAAAAACAAACTTTGAAATGTTTGTATGCTAATGCCAGAAGTCTAAGAAGTAAGATGGGAGAATTAGAATGTATAGCAGTAAATGATGACATAGACTTAATTGGCATCTCAGAGACATGGTGGAAAGAGGATAACCAATGGGACAGTGCTGTACCGGGGTACAAATTTTATCACAATGACAGAGAGGAGCACTCGGGAGGAGGTGTGGCGCTTTATGTACGGGATGGCATAGAGTCCAACAGGATAAACATCCTGCATGAGACTAAATACAAAATTGAATCTTTATGGGTAGAAATCCCTTGTGTGTCAGGGAAGACTACAGTGATAGGGGTATACTATCGTCCACCTGGTCAAGATGGTGAGACGGACAGTGAAATGCTAAGAGAAATTAGGGAAGCTAACGAAATTGGTAGTGCAGTAATAATGGGAGACTTCAATTATGATGGCTCTTTAGACAACAATAATAGCACCTTTAAGAAGAAAAAAATTAAAAAATATTATTACACAACGTCTTGATAGTGAGACTTCAATTACCCCAATATAGACTGGGTAAATGTATCATCGGGTCACGCTAGAGAGATAACGTTCCTGGATGGAATAAATGATAACTTTATCTAGCAATTGGATCAGGAACCGACGAGAGAAGGAGCAATTTTAGATCTAATTTTCAGTGGAGCACAGGACTTGGTGAGATTGCAAACTGGCTAAAAGACAGGAAACAGAGAGTAGGATTAAATGGGCAATTTTCTCAGTGGAAGGGAGTGGACAGTGGAGTGCCTCAGGGATCTGTATTTGGACCTTTACTGTTCAATATATTTATAAATGAACTGGAAAGAACTACGGGTGAGATAATCAAATTTGCAGATGACACAAAATTTTTCAGAGTAGTTAAATCACAAGCAAATTGTGATAAATTGCAGGAAGATCTTATGAGACTGGAAAATTGGGCATCCAAATGGCAGATGAAATTTAATATGGATAAGTGCAAGGTGATGCATATAGGGAAAAATAACCCATGCTATAATTACACAATGTTGGGTTTCATATTAGGTGCTACAACCCAAGAAAGAGATCTAGGTGTCATAGTGGATAACACATTGAAATCGTCGGTACAGTGTGCTGCGGCAGTCAAAAAAGGAAACAGAATGTTGGGAATTATTAGAAAAGGAATGGTGAATAAAACGGATAATGTCATAATGCCTCTGTATCGCTCCATGGTGAGACCGCACCTTGAATACTGTGTACAATTCTGTACGCCGCATCTCAAAAAAGATATAATTGCGATGGAGAAGGTACAGAGAAGGGCTACCAAAATGATAAGGGGAATGGAACAACTCCCCTATGAGGAAAGACTAAAGAGGTTAGGACTTTTCAGCTTGGAGAAGAGACGACTGAGGGGGGATATGATAGAGGTGTTAAAAATCATGAGAGGTCTAGAACGGGTAGATGTGAATCGGTTATTTACTCTTTCGGATAGTAGAAAGACTAGGGGGCACTCCATGAAGTTAGCATGTGGCACATTTAAAACTAATCAGAAAATGTTCTTTTTTACTCAATGCACAATTAAACTCTGGAATTTGTTGCCAGAGAATGTGGTTAGTGCAGTTAGTATAGCTGTGTTTAAAAAAGGATTGGATAAGTTCTTGAAGGAGAAGTCCATTACCTGCTATTAAGTTCACTTAGAGAATAGACACTGCCATTAGCAATGGTTACATGGAATAGACTTAGTTTTTGGGTACTTGCCAGGTTCTTATGGCCTGGATTGGCCACTGTTGGAAACAGGATGCTGGGCTTGATGGACCTTTGGTCTGACCCAGTATGGCATTTTCTTATGTTCTTATGTTCTTATGATCAATCAAGGCTTTATCAATTAAAAGTAATCTATGCGCGGATATGTATCGTGAGGCCTAGAATAAAAAGAATAGTTTCTGCTATGTGGATAAAGGACCCTCTATATATCAAGCAAAAGCCAATCACATAACAATTGCATGAGAGATCGTCTATCTTTCTGAGTTGCACCCCCCCCCCCCCTTTCCTGCAGATGTATCCATCCCAACCTTTGGTGCCATTTTAAAGTCCCATCCAATTACTAAGTATCCTCCAGCCACTTGATATAGTTTCTGATTAATCTCGTCCAGTAGCGCACCCTGATCCTTATTGGGGCAATATACATTAACTAAAGTTAGTTTACAATTAAAGATTTCAACCACCAATATCAAATAGCGCCCTTTAGGGCCTTCAATCTTTTCCAGTAATTTCACTCCCAAATTATTGGCAAACAAAATCCCCACGCCACTATATCTACAATCTGGAGTGCTGGCCGCATAATATCTAAGGTTAAAGGATTGCGGGCAGAATAAATGCTCATGCCTGAATTTTAAATGAGTTTCTTGTAGGAATACCACAGATGCCTGTAGCCGGGACAGGTCATTGCACAACTGTTTCCATTTTATTGGTGAATTAAATCCTTTCACATTAAAGGAGAGAAATCTAAGAGAAACCATTCTCCATTTTCCTCCTGTCTCCGCCAGCATTCCAGATCTTAGTATCATGCCTATAATTTCTAACTCAACTGTATACCAATTCAGGTCTCCCCTTTCCCCCTCCCCTTGCCTCCCCCCACCTCTGGACCCCTTATATATCTCAAGTCACCCCACTGGGGGTAGACCCCTAAGAAAGGAAAGTACATCCAAACCCCCACTCCCTCATAACCAAATAGTCCACCCAAAGTCTCTCTGGTTCCATGGCAGAAACCAATGAGAAAGCAATTTGCTTAACCTAATAATGCTAAGCTAGATTTAAAAAATTCTGCATGGCAATATCTTAAACATTCCAGTCCTGCAAAGGATTGCCATAAAGGACTAGTCAGTCTAGGATCCTAGCAGTCCTTCAGGTGGTGGAAAGATCCTTCTTGCTAGCAGATGCCGCTGGTTGCCATAAATCTCCCAATCCAGATGTTCTCTTCAGGCTTCTGCCCCCCTTGCCCAGCTCTTTGCCACTTTGCAGGCTCCATAACTGGCAGGTTGGAGTTGTTTACCGGAGCAGTATATTCAATTGCCATCCCCGCAACTCATAGAATGTCTGCTGCTTCGTCCAGCGTTTTGACTCGGGAGGACACACCTTTAATAGTAAATGCTAAACCACTGGGGTATAGCCAGCAGTATCTGTGATTTTCTTTCTGCAGAAGGGCTGTAACTGGTTGACAATCTCTGCTGCGTTTCAAAGTTGCTGTTGAGAGATCTTCATTATATATTGATAGGGCATGATCTTCCCATTCAAATGCCTCGATTTTCCTCACTGTTTTCACAATAGCCTCCTTGACCGGGAAGCTGTGTAGACAGATCACAACGTCCCGTGGAGCATTTCTCGGTGCCACACCTAATGCCCTGTGTGCCCTTTCTACAACAATCTCAGTGGGCACCTCTGCGGTTTCCCCAGCACCCATTGCCGCAGCTGCTTGCAAGATCACTCTGCAGATAAGCAGGACCACCTCTGCTGTGTTAGCAAACGCCGGTTCTTACAGTAGGCCCCGAATACGCAGATTGTTTCGGCATGTTCAGCTCTCTATATCTCCCAGCTTAAGTGCCGTGTCCTCTTGTAATTGTTGGATAGTTTCAATTTCCGTTTTTAAGGTTTTTATCCACGTGTCTTGTTCCTCAAGCTGACCCTCACTATCATCTACCCGATGACCCAGCTCTTGAATATCAGCACGGAGGGAGGAAATGGCCTCTCGGAATTCATCTGTTAACGTTTTAATATCGTTTTTCAAGTCTCAAAACCAATGTTGTAGATCTCTCTTAAAGATGGGTTCCTCACCGCCATCCGAGTCCTGGGTCTCTGGCCGTTGTCAGTGTCCTGCACCATCTGGGCCTTCTCCCCCTGTGCTCCCAATCAGAGCCACGAAACGGGAGCTGCCGGCATCAAACGAATATTGCTGTAAGTCCACCGCTTTTTTTCTGGTAGACATTTTCGCTAGTATTTTATCGCCCCCTAAGGATACAAAATCCGGTAATTTGCTGCATTGGAACCAGAGTATTTAGCTGTTATTGCTGAGGTGAGTGACAGAGAGAAGATCCAAGCGGCCATCTTAGTCAGATGACGTTACTTCCCCCTACTTTTTTATTTTTATAAGTTCTTATTTTTTATTTTATTATTTTTTAATGTTTTCAATTTTACATTAGCAGGTCAATGCCATTTTTAGGAGTCTTTTAAATATATTTTCCAAGTTACTTTGTAATTCATTTTTAGTGTCTGTAAATTTTGATTTTATTTAATTTTAATAGTTTTTAACATTAGCGGGTCGATACCACCTTAGGATTCTTTTATATATATTTTCCATTGCTCATTTTTAGTAGTTTTTTTTAAATACTTCTAGTTTTATTTTCAGCTTAAATTCATTTTTAGTGACATTTTAGTAGTTTTTAAATCAGTTTTAGTTTTAAGGCAGCTATGTATCGTTAAAATGACTGACACCAGAAAGGACATGACATCACACTTTTGGCGTGCTTTTTGAAACGCTGAGATGTAGAGTATATAAGGAAGTACTGAGTCCACCGTGGGCCACTTTCTATTTTTGCTGCTATTGATTGGAGAATATCGCTGTTGGTCTTTCAAGTGTACTTTGAAGGTATGTGGATAATCTACACTAAGACATTCGGCTTAGTGTATTTCTAGATGTTGGGGCTAAGATTTAATTGTTGAATACAACACACTGAGGGCTGGATTTTAAGATTTAGGCGCGGGTGTAGATTTGTGTGTGCAACCCTCATGTGCATGTTATAAAATCTAGGGTTGGTGCATGCACACTGAGCCACCCTCTGTTCCCCCACCTTACCTTAGAAGTTGCACCTGCATCTGGGCTGGTGTAGGTTGTGTGTGCCAGCCAGCCTGGGCATGGTGAGAGAGAGAGAGAGAGAAAGAGAGAGAGTGACTGAGACTAGCCATAATGTCCTCTCCCTAGATAGGTATGTGTATCCCTATGGGTGGCCCACCTAGTAACTCGAGGTGAGGTTTAGGTATTAATGTAGGGGGTTAGGGGCCACTTTGACATTCAACGTGAGACGTAAGAACAGAACAGTGGTTTCTTGTGAAGATTTGATGACCTACGGAGTAAGGAAACTCACTCCAAGATGATATTTGTGCAAGGTTCTCTCAACCTAGCTTGATGGACTCTCTACCTCTCTCTCTCAGCAGGAGCTTAAAATCTACTAAAACAGGCCTTTCAGGCGACATCGCAAAATGCGTTAAAACCTAACCACCCTGTAACACAAGCTATCCCATGGCTTAACAGTACTGAAAAAAGTGTAGGTTAAGTCTGTGCAATAGCACTTCACAGACTGGCAAACCCAGCCTGCCCCTAATTCCTCCTCTTTTTCAAATTTGCATCGCACCATACGATACGGTGCTATTGCATGCAGTAAGGGCCTATCGCATGCGTTAACGGGGCTTTTCACATGCGATAAGCCCTTAATGCATGCAAAAATGCCTTAGCACATTTTGATAAATGACCCCCAAAGTTAGGGATATTTTGCGTCAAAGTTAGGGACCTAATATAGACCTGTTATTTATTTGCTTATATTTAGGAACCAAGCACACATAGAGCACTGACATTCAGAACTAGGCTCCTAACTTACTCCTTCTTCCCCCCACCTGACACTTTCCCCAATCCCCCTCAATTTTTATGGACCTGAATTTAGGTATCTTGTGGACATAAGCATCTACATTTAGGCACTTAGCCCTAATCAGGTGATAAAGGTGCCAATTTAAGGAACATAACTTACTTGATGGACATAACATACTTGATGGACTCTCTACATTGTTATGATGTAAACCGATATGATGTGTATTTTAATGTCGGTATAAAAAAGCTGTTAAATAAATAAATAAATAAATAAATAAATAACTTCCAAAGTTAAATGCCTAACCCCTATGAAATGAGACCTATGTGTAGCTGCCCTTGCCTACAAAAGAAATAGGAGTCATATGCATGAGGAGCTGTTGCTCCTGCTAAAGGAAGGAGTCAGAACAGCTGTGTTGGAGTGGAGTTGCTCAAAATACTGAAACAACAAATCTTTTCCAGAACCACTTGCTTCTAACAAGAGTGCTGTCACAGGGTCAGAGCCGTCACCTTTAGGAGAGGAAGGTAAACGTTGGGTAAACCTAGGAAAGAAAGAATTTGGTGATCTCTGGTCTGCTGGACAAAGGGGGAGAAGAAAAAGTGGGGGTACTGAGTAGAGAGAGGATATAGGGAGGGTGAATCAAGGAAGGTGAGAGAGAGGGAGAGAGGAACAGAGTCAGAATGGGGAGTGGGAGTGGGGAAAGAGACAGAGGGGAATGAAAGGCAGGGGTGGTAGAGAAAGTAAAGGGGGGCACGAGGCTGAGGGAAGGAAGGGGCATTAGGCAGGAGAGAGGAGGAGGATGTGGTAGATGTGAGAAAAGAAAGGGATGCAGGGCAGGGGAGGGAGAGACACATGGGGTACAAGGCAGAGAAAGAGGGAGATGCAGGCAAGAGAGGAACAGGTGAGACATAGGCACAGCTTTCATTGTGAGAACAAAATATCTTTAGAAATCTTTGCCAGTTGATTCCTTGGCTAAGGTAAAGCCAGCCCTTCATAGATTTGTCTCTCTGAATGAGGACGTTATTTTTCCCACGCCCAGTCTTGCCACTCATTGAGCAGGGGTGTTACCAGGCGGCTAGCTGGTCTGTTTTCTCACATTTGATTGCTTGCTCATACAGACAAAACCGAAACTGGCATCATCTTTCCCAAAATGTCATCCTAGTTTACCACTTGCATTTTAATTCAGTTCATGTTTTACAAGTAGCTGTCCCCAAACCAACTGTAATTTGCACTCTTTTAAACTGTTGCCCATGCAATATTTTCTATTTCACACAGCAGCATTCTAGTTCTTCTTTGTGAGTGCCTTTATCAGTGCCCCTTTAACCTCCTTGTTTCTCAGGGTATAAATAATGGGGTTTAGCATTGGGGTGACCACACTGTAGAACAGAGCCAGCAGTCGGTCTGTGTCCAGGGAGTAGCTAGACTTGGGGCGCAGATACATGAATGAAGCCGTACCATAGAAGAGAGTTACTGAGGTAAGGTGGGAAGCACAGGTGGAAAAGGCCTTTCTCCTACCTTCTGCTGAGTGCATATGCAGAACGGTGTTAATGATTCCAGAATAAGACAGGAGTGTCAGAAGGAAGGGGATGAGCAGAATGAAAACACACACTGCAAACAGGGCAACTTCATTAAAAAAGGTGTTCCCACAGGCCAGTTTCAGTATGGGAGGGACATCGCAGAAGAAATGGTTGAGGATGTTAGAGCCACAGAATGGTAGACTGAAAATGAAGGAGGTCTGGCCCAAGGAGACCAGGATCCCACTGACCCAACACCCTGTAGCAAGCTGGCGGCAAAGTCCCTGATTCATTAGGATAGCATAACGCAAGGGGTAACAGATGGCAACATAGCGGTCATAGGCCATAACGGCAAGCAGTAAGCACTCTGTGGTTCCCAGGAACACCAAGAAGTACATTTGGGTGGCACAGCCTCGGAAGGAGATGGTTTTGTCTTCTGCCAAGAGGTTCACCAGCATCTTGGGGAGGGTGACAGAGGAGAAGCAGGCCTCGAGGAAGGAGAGGTTTCGGAGAAAGAAGTACATGGGAGTATGTAGAACAGGCTTCAACTGTAATATAATGATCACCATCATGTTCCCCAGAAGAGTGACCACGTAGACAAGTAGGAAGACATTGAAGAGAATAAGTTGCAGGTGGGGCAGATTGGAGAAACCCAGAATCAGAAATTCTGTTACCTGTGTTTGATTCTCTTTCCTCATCTAGGACAGCTAATGGCCTGCAGAAATGAGACATCAGATGAACCATTAGAACCTAATAGTAGAAAGAATACCATGTTAGTCTGTAAAAAATAAACACTGAATGGAAAAATAAATGGATTGCCTGCGGAAGAGACCATAAAAATCTAGAAAACTGCATCTTAACCCCTTTGTGAGGTTGACTGTGCAAAGTCTTGTGGGCTGGAGCAGCAACCACACTGAGTTCAGCCTTTTCTTATGCAATTTCAAATTTTATTAACATAATTAGCAAAAAATACTAGCATTAATGGCCTCCCTTTGCAGTATACTCACAACCCAACTTCTCAGAAAGGATCAGGAGCTCCTACTCCTGGAGACATGAGGCTTCCTCATGTCTCAGCTCAGCCTCTTATCCTGGCCCAGCAGAGTTCTACCCATAGAGCTCTCTCCCTCTACGGGATTTAAGGTGTGCCAGGCATCTAGCTTGGACCTGCACAAGTTAAGGAGGGGTAGTAAGGCAATTCCTTCATATACCCTCCACCCCAGCTTGAACCTATTGGTCCAAGCATTTTCACTCCTGGATCCCATCCAGGGAAGTGTCTCCAATCCCCACTTTCCTTCATCCAGCCTCCCACCAGATAAGCTTGGGGTCAGGGTTCTAGGGCCAAGTACACCCCCACACATTAGGGTTACACCAGATAGCACTATCACCACCATCCAGGGTACCCTTTGCCAGTGTTCTTTATCTGAGCCCATCTGGAGCTCTGAGTTTCAATTTTCTTCTGGCAGGACTCTCATGGTTTCTCTTCAGTGCTGCTGTTCTGATTTCTCTTCCACTTGTCTCACAGCTTATCTATGCAGATTCTGTGCCACTTCCTTCTGACTAAGGCTTTTCTGCATTTGTTTCTCGAGGAATGCTTTTCTTTTTTTCCTGGAGGCTCTTAGCTCTCAATTCTAGGGATGTGAATCATTTTTTGACGATTTAAAATATCATCCGATATTTTTTAAATCGTCATTAATCATTAAAGAGTGCGATACAATATAAATTCCACCAATTTATCGTGAAAAAATCATTAATCGGGTTAGTGCACACTAACGGGAGTTAGGACACAACCTAAAAACCCACCCCGACCCTTTAAAACCGCTCCCTTAGCCTCCACCACCCTCCTGACTCCCCCCAAAATGTTTTAAAATTACCTGGTGGTCCAGCGGGGGTCCCAGGAGCGTTCTCTCGCTCTCGGGCTGTCGGCCGATAAACAAAAAACCCACCCCGACCCTTTAAAACCGCTCCCTTAGCCTTACCACCAGGTAATTTTAAAACGTTTTTGGGGGGGTCGGGAGGGTGGTGGAGGCTAAGGGAGCGGTTTGAAAGGGTCAGGGTGGGTTTTTTGTTTATCAGATCAGGCGCAGCCGATAAAAAAAAAAAAACGATCGGGCAGGAAGAAAAAAAATGCACGATTTGAATCGGAACCGGAACTGAACCGATTCTGGTTCCGATTCACATCTCTACTTAATTTTCTTTCCAAACCTGGAGTTCTTTTGCCAAAGAATAGTGAAATTGACTCTCAGCAGACACATTATTCTCAAAGCTAGCAAGATTCTCTGCTGCTGCTTCAAGTTTCTCTTTCAGTGTCCAAACATCTAACTTCCCTTCAGAATTAGCTTTCTGTAATAGGTTAAGGTTTCCCAACTTCCTTTCAGCTGCTTTCATCTGAGATGTAAAATGGTCTATAACATCCTTTTGTTCCTTGCATTTTAATTACAATGCCACTGGTTTCTTTATCTTTATTCCAGCCACATGCAGTCTGCTCAAAACATCTTTCTTTCTTTTACCTGCTGTTCATCTGCATTTTCCAACTTCCAAGGCTTCCAAGGCTTCCAAAGCTTTCTCTTTTCCTTCCATGGGTCTAAATGCATACACTCCAGAGCATCAATCTCTTTTGTAAGAGCGGATCTCTCAGCATCTTGGCTGATTTTTAATCTTCCCATTACATTTTGCTGTTCTGACTTCATCTTTAATTTCCAAAGTTCTATCACCTCTGGATTCTCTTTGCTGGCATACTCAAGTTTGTTCATAGATTTCTTCTCTCTAGAAATCTTTTTCACCTTAATATGCAGGGCATTAACTTCCTTTTGATGAGACTCCGTAGTTTTTTAAAAAACATTCTTGCTTTCTGATGATCTCATTTCGATGCTCCTGGTTCAGTGGAGCACTTTGTTTGTACACGCTGCTAACTTGTTCTACCAGAAAAATAGAAGTGTTCCCAGCATCCATTAGTTCAGCAGACTCTCCTTCCTGCTGAAGCTTTAGTACTTCCCTCCCTCATAGGCTTAGGCATAACCCTAGCTCCATGATGTGAGACATTTTAAACATCATTGCTCTCTCTAAGTCTCCTTTAGTAATGTATTTTTCTGATACAGGGAACTGCAGGTCCTCAACCTTCCTTTTCTCATCCATGAGTGGGTTCTCCAACTTCTCCCAGTCAACAGCTTCCCCTATAGATTGCAGCTTAATGATCTTTGCTTCCATTTCTCTTAAGTAACAGGTGGCCTTAGCAACTTGAACAGTACCTGGCTAAGAAAGACCTGGAGTAGCCTGAACATACTGTTACTTCTCTTTCAGTTCCTGTCACCTTTCTGTGGCACCAGAAACTTTCCTCATGGCTTCTTCTTTCTCTGCGTCTTTACCATCTGCAGCGCCTCCCTCTGGTCTTTCTGCAATAGTTGTGTCTGGGGACTCTATAGTGCCTTCCTCTGGGCCCCCTGTAGTGTCTCTCTCAGGTCTCACTGCAGTACTTGCATCCACTTCCACAACAGCTCCTGCATCTAGTCTCTCTGTAGCACCTGCATTTCATTCCTCTGCAGTGTCGCTTTCTGGCTACTCTGCAGTGCCTCTGCCTGGCCAGCCTACATTATCTCTCTCAGGCCTCTCTGGCATGCCCATCTCTGCCTCCTCCATGCTGCCTCCCATAGGTCAATCGGAGCTGCATTCTGCAGGTCATGCTGTACTGCCTCTTTCTGGGCAGTCAGTGTTGCCTTCCCTTAGGCCAGGCTATGAAGCTCCACCATGAGCTTTCTGATATCTCAGACTCAGTCAGTGCAAGTTCTTTTACCTGTTACTCAAGTTGTTCTTACAACTCAGGGTCTATTTTGGCTTCTGCCCCTTTGCTGGTTTCAGGTCTCTCTGAAGTAGAGTCCCTCTGCTGGGCTGAGCTGCAGTCAGGTGCCTCAGTCAGCTGCTGTGCAGCCTCTGCTTCCATCTTTAATACTGCCAGACAATTACCTATACCCATTATGCTTCCCAAAACATCTGGTTCCTCATGGCACTCTCTTGTCCAATTGCATGCATCTCTGTGGGCTCTTGAAAGTCAGCTCTGATGTCAACTGCCTTGATGAGTCCAGCTTCCTCCAAAGAAGTGTCCCTTTGAAGGGCAGATGACTTGAGTAATTCTGTGCTTTTTCTGCTTTCAGCTGTACTGAGTCCAGTCCTGGTTTTACTTAATCAGACCAGCAGTTATATATGCCCAGTCTGCTTCCTGGGTTTTTTTTCCAGGTGTTTGTCCAGAGACTCGTTTATTAAGACACTTTCCTGCAGCTGCTTCTGCCCTTCTAGGAGGCTCTGAACTACTGCTTGCATATTTACTCCAGTCATGCTTTCCCTTCTTTGTTAATAGTCACAGCTTGTTGCTGGAGGGTTACACCCTGTGCACACACTAGCAGTTTCACTTTCTGCTGCAGCTTCTCTGTACCATTATTTTCTCTCTTTCTTTTCTTTCTTCTGTAGAAAGGTAAACAAAAATGAAAATAACTCTTGCTTTTCCAGCATTAACTCATTCAGTATGAGTCCTAATTCTAGGCAAAGCTTGCCTCCTTTGCCTGCTGTAAACCTAAACCTGACTTTCCTCCAGGCCCTACAGATCACTCTCTGCTTTAAAGGTAATTCCCCTTCTTTTTCTTGTGTGCTCTTCTTTGAGCCAGCAAACTTTAAAGTTTCAGTGCTCTGCAGCTCTATCAGCACTTTTCTTCTGTCCTAGTCCTCTTTCTTAGGCAGTTACACATGTAGTCACCTAAATCTCTAAAAATGTACACAATTTGTGGAAATAACACATTTTCCAGTACTAAAGCTCTACTTTTAGGAGGAACATAAGTATCACAACATTGTAGTGGACAGCACAGCCATCCATTCCTGAAACTTTAACCCCTTATTTTGCAGATAATGTTTTAAATGGAGACATAGGCAGTGGGCATTCAACTACCTTGCTCCAACCCATTACCCACCATCTCTAGTTTCTATGCATATACATAACTTACTAGGGATGTGAATCATTTTTTGATGATTTAAAAAATCGTCTGATATTTTTTAAATCGTCAAAAATCGGTAGAGTGCGTGATACAATAGAAATTCCCCCGATTTATCATGAAAAATCATTAATCGGGTTAGTGTCCACTAGGGATGTGAATCGTGTGATTGATCGTCTTAACGATCGATTTTGGCTGGGGGGGGGGGGGGGAAATCTGATCGTCATGGTTTTTTTTGGATAAAAAATAGTTTTATCGGGGGAGAGGGGACGGCGGGAAAACCGGCACACCAAAACAACCCTAAAACCCACCCCGAGCCTTTAAAACAAATCCCCCACCCTCCCGAACCCCCCCCCCAAATGTTTTAAATTACCTGGGGTCCAGTGGGGGGGTCCCGGTGCGATCTCTTTGGGTCCCCCATTCTGCTCAACAAACTCCTCCGTTTTCTAACTAGCTTCAAGTGTCCAATATGGCCCTCATTCCAAAACATTTGAGAACCCATGCTTTAAATCCAAGTTAACAGGGGTCACATTATGAAGTTCCAAGCAGGAAAATTCAGAAAAAATGCCTAGAATGCCCTCCCAGAGGAGGTAGTGAGGACAAGGACATGGCAGACTTCAATAAAAGCATAATGATCTCTTTTGGCAAGAGAATGGTAATATAGCACTGGGCAACCATCACTTAGGGGGTCATTTTTCAAAGCGATCGCACGTGACAAGGGACTAAAAAGGGGCGGCGTCAAGACCGGAACAGGTCAACAGGAGGAGTTGAGGCGGCACCGGGACAGACGTCGCGAGGACATCGCGGACAGTGAAAAGATAAGAATCCTTTTCGCTGCCTATTTCGCGCCCAATAGCACCACCTTTTATGATGGCACTATTGGGTGCGAAAGCCAGCAGGGATCGCACCACAGAGATGCGATCGCTGCCGGCTTTCACAGGTCTGCCCCCCGCTTTGCCCCCCGCCCCCCTATACTGTGCGATTCACGATGACGCGGTGTCTTAGAAAATCTAGGCCTTAGTGACACTTCCAGCCCAGGGCAGCAGTGAGATGTATGCCTTCCTGAATAGCATGGGGTAACCTGCATGGCACAGCAGGTAGAACCCTAAAGGTGATGCAGCAGGACCAGGGGTCAGGTTCTATGTGGGAATTGGATCAACTTTGAGTAAAGCTACATAAAATCACTGTTGGGCAAACTAGAGTGGCTTTTTGGTCTTTATCTGCTGTCATTTACTAGATAAAATGCGAAATCATACATTTGCAATTTAGAAATCCAAGGGCCAAATACCTTTTTTGCAGATACAGAAATAACAGTCACCAAACAAGAAAGAAACCTGGGAATTATCATCTCTGATGACCTCCATGTAGCTAGATAGTGTGACAAAGCAGTTGGGAAAGCTAATAGTATATCTGGGTGATGAACAGAAGTAGAACTAATAGAAAGAGGAAACTAATAATATTTATTTATTTATTTATATATATAATTTATATTCCACATAATCAAAATAAATGCAATAAAAACAATTCACAACTTTACATATATAGTAAAAACACAAATGAAAATATCAACAAAACAAAGAAAAACAAAATCTGCTTGTTACCACCCTCCCCTTTCAATCTGCAGCTGCAATGCACCATCCTCACAACTCACATTAAGATGGAAAAAGATGTTTTAACCATCTTCCTAAACTTGGAATAATTAGCCTCACTCCTAATAAAATCCAGGAGAGCATTTCAGACTTGAGATAGTGAGATACTACTGATGAAAAGGTGCATTGCATTCCTTACCAGATTTGAACATATGCTCAAATGAAAACGCTACTGGAGCCCTTTGAGAAGTTCTCAGAGCCCAAACATGCTTATGCCATGCCAATTTTGCTGACAAATTCCTTGGCCCATCTGCCCACATACTTTAAAAAGTAAGGGACAACAATTTGAAGTTAGCCCATTCTGCAACTGGAAGCTAGTGCTAACAATGGAAACACCTTTTCCCACCTAGATTTTTCCACACACCATTCTAGCAGTACTATATTGAAAAAATTTGTAATTTCCTTATCAAAGCTTAAGGCAGCCCCTACCAAAAGGGTGTTACAGTAATTTAACAGCCCAATGACAAGGGCAAGAACCAGATTTTTAAATGCCGAATCATCCAAGAAAGGTTTTAACTGATGTATCCTCTTTAATTGAAAACATGCCTTCTTACAGGTCTGACCTAAAAAAAAAATCAAATGAGAAAGCTGATTCAATAGCGACCCCAAAGCTTTTGGCTTTAGATGAAAAAGGAATTTCAATGTTGTCAATGTCGGCCAAAGATGATTTCATTAGCCACACCATAGTATCTTTATAGATATTCCCAATGCCCAAAAATCTCCATTTTTTATTTATTTAACACTAGTCAACTAGATTTTATCCAACCTGAGATCCTATTCAGATAAGCATTCCATTGACAAACCTCTTCCTCCAGGCCTTGATCCGTCAGAATCAGGAACTGAATGTCATCGGCATATACATAGCCTTTGACATTCAGTGCTTGGAACAGTGGCCCTGTATTGAAATACAGGGTCAATAGACATGAACCCTGGTGCACTATTATCATCATCATTTTCTCTGCAGAGCTCACCCCTCTGATCTGGATCTACTGAACATGATTATTTAAGAAGCTACAGATACAGTCCAACATTTTGCCCCTTGTCCATTTGTTGGCATTTGTCAACCAATATGAAAATCTACCAAATCTAAAGCATAGGAGAGGTCTAGCAGTACTGAAAAACATAAATAGAATTTTGCACATTTTCCATTAAGGTCACTAACACCCCATCAGCATTATGACCTGGTCTAAAGCCATTTTAGAAATCTGCTAAACACCCATTTTTGTTTCTAAAAATGTTGAGACTTGTGAGATTTCTACCTTTTCAAAAATGTTAGGCATAAATGACAAGTTACCTTGAGAACTATGTTGATTATGGAAACCACGTCTAAAAAGAACATTGGCGAGGCTGAAGCATTTCAAAGGAGGATCACAAAAACGGTGCATGTGAGCCACACACAGAGAGATTGAGGAAACTAACGATATAACCTCTAGAAGAAAGAAAGTAAAGAAGAGATATGATACAAACCTTTTAATATCTGGCAGCTTTCAATAATGTGTCAGAAGGAAGCATTTTGAAGAGAATGAAAAGTTCAAGTACAAAGGATCATCATATGAAGCTGAAGGGAGGGAATCTCAAAATGAATATGAGAAAATACTTTGTCATTGAGAGAGTGGTGCACAGCTGGAATGGACTTTGAGCAGAGGTCATAGAGCCAAAACAGTGGCAGACTTCAAGCATGCATGGTCCATATTCAGCTGCTGAGCGTCTAGTAAAGTTAGCTGGATAGACCTGTCTGGCTAAATGAACTGGGATATTCAGAAATGCGGCAGCACCCCTGAATATACCAGGATATCAAAGTTAGCTGGATAGATATATCTAGCTAATTTTAGACCAGCCTTATGGTGTGACTAAAGTTAGCCGGCTAGGTTAACTGGTTAACTCCTGATCCTCCTGGGAATGCTTTTTGCCTGCCCCCAGAATGTCCCCGACTTTAACCGGCTATATTCTGGCTGGATAACTCTTTATTCGGCTAGAATATACCTAGTTAAGATTTTTAAAATAGCAGCTTAGCCACTTTTTAGTTATCCGCCTAATTGGCTTTTGAATATCTATCCCAATGAGATTGCTATTCAAATGATTTCTCCAGCTAACCTTCGGATTTATCTGGACAAATCTTTGTAGTTTAAATAATATTTTACCTCCCTCCCCCGGTCTTCACACACACACATTTACATGTATAAAAAGAGATGGGGATAGAGGCATTCCTGGAGTATGGTAGAACTTTAGCCAGTCAGTGCTGAAATATTTATACATTTTTATATTCCTCTTCTTCCAACTCATTATCCAGTGCGGATTACACAAATTACATTCATAAATAAGCAGATAATAATAATAAATATACATAAATAAAACAAACACTACAAAAACATAAATTTAAAACATCCAAACATAAAATAAAATCAATATATATATTAAATCCAGTGAGGCTTTTACCTTCTTCTTGAGAATTTTTATATCCTTCTCATCCCGGATCTTGGCTGGAAGAGCATTCCACAATGTGGATCCAATATAGAAGAAAGTTCAGCCCAAGTCCATTGAAGCCTCAAATGTCAAGTTGTTGGAACTGATAGCAATTTTGACTCAGAAGACCTCAACTAATATACGAAGGCATATATCAGCCAAAGAACTCAGATTATCTGACTAGAGCATCTTATGAACTATTATAAGAATTTTGAATTCAGCTCTCCATTTCATAGGGAGCCAGTGATATTCAGTCCTGTCTGGCTAAAATTAACTGGGTAAATCTGGTTGGGGAGAAAGGATGTACTAAAGTAACCCTTTATTTAAATATTTTCAGTGGCAGACTTATCTGGGTAAGTATAGCTGAATATCTGGATAAAGCTGACCGGGTAACTTCATCTGGATATCACAACCAGTTCTTTTGGTATGGACCTCACTGAGACTATAGTGATAGAGGGAGGAAGAGCCCAGATTGTGTACGATCTGTGACAGCACAGTAGGCAGATGCAAATGGGCACAGGCAGACTGGATGGACCAAAGGGTCCTTCTCTGCAGACATCTTCAATGTTTCTAAGGACGATTTGCCTAGTCTCCTCAATTTATTTTAAGGATAAAAGGCTTATTTCCCTTACCCAACACGTGGTACATCTGTATCAATGAATGTCATTCTTTTCCTACTCTCTCAGTGGGTCTTACTCTGTTTATATAAAATATGAACAATTAAGCTCATTGCCAGAGGTCCCTATAGTTCACCCACACAGAAAGAAGGGAATGTTTATGGTTCCTTGTAAAATCCTTGGAGCTTTGATCTCAGTCAGCATGCATAGTGCTCTGATAGTTGATGCAATTGTTTGTTCTTCAGACTTTGTTTATGCAGTCATCTTCACATCACATAGAGCGAGTTCTGTACATAACATACTGAAATGTTCATCCTTAGTTGATATATTTAGATAAAATAATGTGCATAACCAACAGAAATATTTCAGCTTAGTATAATTAGTATATATTTGTTTAAAAATTAAATTAAAAAGACATCTTGGGAAAAGATCCCACAGCTACACAGTTAGGATAATATTAAAAGGAACGCTCATGTGCCCATAAACCCATGTATCAGTGTGCGAGCGGAGAATTGCTGCAATTTTAAATTGTGCTTGCAAGTACTCGCGTATCATTTAAAGTACCCCTCACGCGTGTATTTGGATTAGGGCTTTAGTGGTTTTTACATGCATATGCCGGCAGATTTTAAATCATGCTCGGGAGAGGGAAAAACCAATTTTTCCAGGTAGCCTACCAGTTTGCCCTGCTCATGTCGAGGTTTTCAAAATCACTCTGGTTCTTCATCCTGCAAGCCCCCCACTTGACCACTAACCCCCTCGCTGTGCTAAATGCCCTAAAACTTGAGATCTCCAGATTTCCTCCTCATCAGGACTAGAAGTAAAGTTATGCAGATAACAAACCGATGCGTGCCATGGTCAGCGCTTTTTAAATGCAGAGTTACGCATGTAAGTCATGGCCCAGCCCCTGGTACGACCATGCCCCGCCCTTGTTCCAGACCTTTTCCACCACCTTTCTCTTGACTCTCACATGGGTGTGTATAAACGTACTTCACGGCTTCTTAAAATGTGCATTGCTCGTGTGAGGTCCATATATGAGCGCATGTGGCTGTTTTTGCACAAGCAATGCTTTTAAAATCAACCCAAGTGAGGGTAAGTCACAAGAAGTGCAAGACTGACTTTTAAAAATAGATTAGATAAATATTGGCATGGTATGGATGCATGGGAGTGAAGTAGATGATCTTTTTAGCTACCTTCTAGTCCTGTTTATGATTCAGATGGTGTAGGCAAACTACGGTCTGTGGACATATTTCTTATGGCCTATGGCGGGCCCATGTGTCGCAACCCATGGCATCATCATATCTGAGTGCCCCAATACATTCCTTGCTCTTAAATAGTCTCTGTGGTATAGCTCCTCCTACCCCACTACTCTCTCTCTATGCTTTTCTCCTTCCGGTTCCGTGATTGGTTGTGTGAATGGCTGTTCTTATTTTTTTTATATACACCATAGGTCTGACTTTAGTGTTTGCTGTCATCACTGATTGCATATAGAACAATGGTGAACCTGGAGGGTGAACTTGTGGCACTAAAAAAAAAAAAAAAAGATCAGTTCTGATGTCCCGTCAGTAGCTGACAGAGCAATCTTGAGGCAGAGGAATGGCATGCACCTCTGCTGCCCAGCTTCCCACTGAAGCAGCAACTTGCCTTATGCCTTCACTCTTTTCCATCTTGATGTATGTTGATGTGGAAATTTTGGGGCTGGCTGACTTTGTCTTTTAAGAAAGACAAGAAACACCAGGAATAGGAAGGGAATGCACCATGGGCCAGGGGCCTGGGAGGGGTGGAAGAGGTAAACCCCCCCCCCCCCCCCCCCCATCATGTGAAAGGGTTGCTTCCCTAGTTTCTTGACTGGAGCTCTGAAAATAGACCCCCAAAGTTTTGAGGGGGGATCCCTCTACTCCAAAAACAGAGTTCTGAAGGAGGAAAGAAGGAACCTCACCCCAACCTCTGCTGCAGGCAAATGTCATTAATGTGGCCTATCCATCCCCAGATTTCTGATTCCAGATGGTCTCTTCAAGCTCCTTTTAACCTTATCTTTTTATGATTATAGATGGCCTGATGCTGTCCCTTCCAGCCCTTTGTAAGGCACTTTTATGTATTATGGTATTAAAACTGTAGCATTGGGAAAGAAATTAGAAAATGTTTTTGTAATTAAAATGAGTCTCAACTGGAAAACCTTTTGTCAATCCAACCTTTCATGGGTACCTTATACATGCTACCTAAATTCTGGCACATCAATCATATCATGTATTCATGCACTCAATAGTATAAAGAATGCAAAAAGCAGACAAGGAGCAGACTGTGACTCAATTCTCTACCCTATCTGGATCAAAACAAATTCAAACACAACTGGATGGCCAGGGGGTATGTCTTGTCCTGGTTACAGCGTTCTTAATGGTCAGTGGTCAATCAGATTCTGTAGTGGATCTGAGGGTGAAACATGCTGTGAAAAAATTGATCAAACCTTTCTGAGGATGGAGTATTCTGTTGGGGTGGGGCAAGATGGCGTCTTAGCAGAAATATGGTGTGATAGGAACTCCTCACTTTTTTCCATTGCTTAATTTTCATTATGCCTCAAACCCAAAAGAAGGCAAAGGTTTGGGAGACATCCCCAGCTACTTCCCAATCTGATCCTTCCCAGCCTAAAATTGTTGGGTTTCTAGCCCCTGCATTGTTACCTTCGCTGGTTGATGGTTTCTTGGTTGGTGGAGTCAAGGAGTGTGTATCCCTCCTTCTGGACGCTGATGTCACCTTAAGTCCCGGTGCGCCGATCACTCCATCTCCTCTGTGGCAGGAACTATTGGAGGGATCTTCTTTGTTCCGTTTGGGCTGATTTAGAGCCATGGATCTGCGACTACTGGGGAGGTCTTTCCTGCCAGCAATGTAAGACCTCCAGCTGAGAACATGCCAATTGAACCTGCAGTGCTCAAGGGAGTATTTGGAGAATCCAGGCTTGTCACGGAGATGGCAATGATCTCGTGGGTGCAGGCTTCGATGCTGCTGTGGAGTACAGAGAAGTTTGAAGGCCTTCCATTGCCTCCAAACAGACAAGGTTTGAAAAATCCTCTCGTTTATCCTACACTGGATAAGCCTAAGTGGTGACCTTAGATTCAGTCTGGTCAGCCTTGATGACATTAGAAAAATCTATTTCCTCATTGGTTGGTGTTACTTCAGACATTCATAACCATATTCAAGGCTCTAAAATACTGCCTCAGTCTCCCTCTCTCTCACACACACACACACACACACATTGGTGTTACCCTGATCAGTCTCTCACACATACACACGTCACCTCTCTGGCCAGTCTCTCTCCATCACACAATGTTCTTGCTCTCTCTTACTTACACACAGGCTTTCAATCACACATATGCCCTCTCTATTTCACTTAAACACAAGCTCTCAATCACACACATGCCCTCTCTCACAGCCACAAGCCAGCCAAAAATATGCTCCATCTCTATCTTGCACACACACATTTACAAACACAAGCACCCTCCCTGACTCACATGCACACCACACACATACAGAAGCACCCTCCCTATCTCATATACATGAAGCACCTTTCCTGTCTCACACACAGAAGCACAATTCCTTTCTCACATACACACCATATACACACACACACAGAAGCACCATTCCTTTCTCACATACACAGAAGCACCCTTCCGATCTCAAATACATATACACACAAAGGCCCCCAACTGTACAGCTCATCTCCATCGGCGGCTGGCTGCGCTGGTCTTCATTTCTCCGGCGGAAGCTGGCAGTGGCCATCTTATTTTCTTCGGCCTGGTCTTGAGCGGCGGCTGGTGGTGTCGATCTTGTTTTCTTCGGCCCCACCAGCCTGCTCTCCGTTGGTGGCTGACTGTGCCGGTCTTCATTTCTCCAGCGACAGCTGGCAGTGGCCATCTTCATTTCTCCGGTGGTAGAGGCTGCCAGTGGCCATCTTCTTTTCTTTGGCCCTGCTGGCCTGGTCTCTTCATTTCTTCGGCCTGGCGCCCTCAAAGGCCCGGAGCAGAGGAGGCCATGTCATCCGCTAGTCCGGCCCACCGGGGGAAGCTCGATCCCCTAATAGGCCAATCCGCCCCTACTCTCACATAGCCTTCTATTTCAAACGGCATGAACCAAAAGAATAAAACTAATGATTTATTGCATTTGTGGGGGTTTGCCATGCGTTTTGTGGACCCACGAATGCAACAAATAGGGACCTATTAGTTGCGTATTGCGCATTCATTCAAAACGAATGCACATCCCTAATGGATTTTAAGGTAGACAAGTACAAAGTGATGTGCATAGGGAAAATAACCCAAACTCTAAGTACAGAATGCTGGTTCAATATTTGGCATCACCACCCATGAAAAGGATCTTGGAGTAATTGTGGACTACACTTTAAAATCTTCAACTCTGCATGTCACCAGTCAAAAAAGCAATAGAATGTTAGATATTATTAGAAAAGGAATGGAAAATAAAACAGAGAATATCATAATGCCTCTGTATAGATGCATAGTGTGACAGCATCTTGAGTGTTGTGGGTAGTTCTGATCTCACATATATAGCGGAAATAGAAAAGTCATAGAGACAGGTGACTAAAATGATAAAGGGGATGGAATGACTCCCCTATGAGTAAAAGTTTAAATTGGTTAGTGCTCTTGTTTGGAGAGGAGATGGCAAAGAAGAGGTATGATAATCTATAAATCTTGATTGGGATAGAACAAGTAAATAGGGAATGATTATTTATTATTTCAAATAGTACTAGGACTAGGCAAGTTTACAGGAAGTTAAAAGGTAGCATTTTGAAAAGAAATCAGAGAAAGTGTTTTTTTCATTCAGTATACAAAATGTGGAATTTGTTACCAGAGAATGTGCTGAAAAGTTAATGAGATGGTTTTCAAAAGGGTGTAGACAAGTTCCTGGAGGAAAAGCCATAAACCATTATTAGCTAGCCACGTGGACTTAGGAAAGCCACTGCTTTGGTTATGCGCATGCGCATCGCTAATGGGTGTTCTTTTTAAAATGATGCTTCATGCCACTGTTTGTAAAATAGCCCAATATCATTCCTCTTCTGAAGGCTTTACTTCAGTGAATTCTTTCTGCAAAATGCTGATATTGACTATCTAAAGTGTCTCATATCTTGGATGTCTTATAGGATCTTCTCTCCCTCTCTGTATGCTTGGGGGATGTTGCTTGGCCTGGGGTTAAGTGTGGACCAGGACAGAAAAGGCCAGACACTCTCCACTAGCTGATTTTCCTGGGGGATGCTCTTTGCCCTGAGATTATGCCTCCTGTGTTTGCTCACTAGTGGATAGCATGCTAGTAACTAGATGTCTCAAGCCTTCCTAAACTAATAGAAGTTCAATATCCTTTAAGTCTGAGACTTCCAAACCTAAGTCATCTCAATCAGAACATGTTCTCAAGTATATGTTGCAGACCCTGCTGAGGAGGAATCAGTTGGAAAAATTATGCTGTTTTGGGGTGCTTCACTCCTAGTGCCTCTGTCCCTCTGCTGCTAAAGCCACCCTCTCTACTGACTCTACCTTCTCCTGCCCCTGCACAATAGGAATAGTAGGAGCAGGCAGCAGATATTCTTTCAGCTTGAATTTTTTCTTGATTAACCCTGTCTGTAATTTCCCCCTGTAAAAACCTCTCTTTGAGTTAAAGAGGAAATCCTGGTCTTCTCTCTATCACTTGGAAGTCCTGCTATCATCAGTAGTGCTGTAAGTACTTGTGGCCACTCTTGGTCCTTTTCCTTTTCCTTTCCCATTACTGTTGCTACTTGCATGATGGAATTTGATCAAGTCGCTTACTCTCTAGGAATGTTTAGAAGTTTTTATTCTTATAATACATCTCTTATAACTGAGAAGTTAAGTGGCTAAATGAATAGTTGGACTCATTTCCTGCTAAATTCTAGTTGGCTAATAAATTAGGAGGCTAGAATTTAGCTGGATAAATTAGGAACATTCCGAGGGCGTAACTGGGAGTTGAGTTAGCCAGCTAAGTTAACCGGTTAACTCCGACATTCAGAGTTAGCCAGATAAGTCTGATTTGGTCAAAAAGCTGTCCTAAAGTTATCCAGCTATAGTTAACCGGTTAACTCTGACATTCAGAGTTAGCCAGATAAGTCTGGTTTGGTCAAAAAGCTGTCCTAAAGTTATCCAGGCTAACTTTAAGATATGCTACATTCAATAGTGAGGCTGCACTGAAGAATATACCTCCAAAGTTAGCTTCTACATACACACACACGAACTCAGAGAGTACAACAGATATTGTGTGGCTTACTTTTTAACAAGAGACTGTTTGTCAATTCTGCTTGTGGACTGACTCTGTAGACTTCCACTAGGAAATGTAACAACTTGTGGAAAAAGAATTACATAAACTTTGTAGTAGGTTTATATGACTCCTTTTTCCACCCACAGAAATTTAGAGAGAATTTAAAAACATTGAAAGGCTTGAGATTGATCTGGTCAGTGCAATGGTCACTAGTCAGAAATGTAACAGCTGTTAAAATAAAAACAGGTTTCTCTTATTGCAGTCTGCATGACTGTGCACAGAGACACATTGGCTTCTACCTGTTCAATGATACTGTAAAACTGAACAGACGAAAATTGCAGTTTCTCCTCTTATACGGTAACATTGTGTGATAAGAGGTAACACACAGCCGACCTTAATTTAAATATATCCTTCCTTTCCTTTCTAAATGTTTTTCAACTTTTACTTTGACTCTTCAATATAGCTTCAGAAGCACAACCTTTCTGTCTGAAATCCAGTAGAGCAATGAGGAAACAAAAGGTGTCAGCTCAAGGTTGTATGTTGCTTTCAATTTCATGGTGAAAAAAAAAAACCCCAAAATGAAAGAGGAAGTCATAGTCAGTCCATGCATGTGCTAGCAGGGATAGGCTGGTTAAAATAATGCTTGATCAGAATTGGATCATTGTCTTTGGTCTTGATTTTGGGACAAATCTATTCATGTTTCTCTTCCTGCTTCGATAACCCAATTTTTGTTCTTTATTGATACAGTATTGCTGAGACCCATTAAACTTGCAAAGTTTGTTACCTCTGCTGATAATCTTTGCTGGTCTTGTCCTTTTCCCATTTGTTATTCTTTTGTGCTAACATACAGGACTATTGGGATGCAGCTTGGGCTAGAATCTGTGGTTTATTGCATTTTCAGTAACCTTTGTCCTTTAAAATTGTCATATTGAAATTATTGGCATTGATGACCCATTTCCTGCAGCATGAACAGAAGCTTTTGGACTTCACATTTTCGGTCATGGTCAAGCTTATCCTGAACACCTGGAAGGACAACTAATCTTTAGATATGAACTTGTGGTGGGATACTTTATACCAATATTCTAAGTTTGAGCTTACAAACTCAGAGCAGTTACCTTTTTGTTCTTTCTAGGAAGAAGAAGATGTGGGATCCTGTTATTTCATTTTTTACTTAACTCATTTACTTTCTTTGCACCTGGATCCTTGCTGGCCAGTTAATACTCAACTCTTTGTGTTTATACGCTATTGTAAATCTATTCTGTGCTTATAGTGTTCATTGTTTAGCTTTGTTTGGTTTGTTGAAAATTATAATGCCCATTTTGAACATTAAAATAAAACTAATGCTTGATCTTGTCTGGTCTTCACCTTCCTTGTTCCTTCTCACCCTGGCTCTGCTCAGACTAGCTTCATTGGCTTCACTAGTTTGCTTTGAAAGAGCAGGGATTGTGATGGGTGGTAGTGAAGGAGGTAAGTGTGTGTGTTGGTAGTAGGGTCAGAGTAAAGGAGTAAGGGGATTATGAGGGAAGGGAGAAAATGAGGAGTGAGGGGATTAGGGGGAAGTGAGATGGGGTAAGGGGAGAGAAAACATTGGGGAGAGAAGAGGGCTGAGGAGAGCGGATGGGGCAGGGGATGAGAGCAAGCAGGGATGGCAATAAGTGTGAGAGAAAGGGAATTAAGGAGAAAAGGAGGCAGAGGAAGAGAGGTGGGATACTGCAAAGGGAGGGGAAGGGCTGGGAGCAGGAACAAAGAGGAGGGGCCGAGAATTGACATTCATTTTTGTTGGGGGGTATTGTGTTGGGGCCACCAAGCCTTCCTTGTTTTTCTTAGAGGGCAGGCCTCTCCTCACTCTTCCCTGATCCCAGCTATCTGCCCACCCCCCCATCAGTATTCCAATTCTCTCCTCCATCCACCTCTTCTCCTTTCAGCCATACCCCTCAGCCCCTGTCTCTCTCCACACTTATATCCTTTGGCCTGCCCCTTTACTCCTCTTCTCCCTTCGGCTTCCCTTCTCCAATCCTTCTCTCCTTTCTACCCCTTCTTCTCCTTTCAATTTGCTCCCACTCCCTGCACTTGTTCTTTCCTCTCCCTACTGCCACCATCCCTATCCATACCCATACCCTACTCCCCACAAGAAAAACAACAAAGGCAAAGTAGGCTCAGCATACTACTGTATTATGTTGGAGGTCACAAAACTTTCACTGATTTTTAGAGGTATACCTCTCTTCCTGGCCACCACATGTTCTCTTCTTTCTCTTCTACCTCTCTTTCATGCCCCTCTTCTTTCTCTTCAGCAAGCCACCTCTCTCCCTATCCCCATCCCTTTCTGCTCTCTCCCCATTTCTCTTTTTTCCCCTCTTCAACATCCTTCATCTCTCCCCATTCCCCATTCTCCCACCTTCAGCACCCTACATCCTTCCTGATCTCCACTCGCTCTTGCTCTTGCCCCTTGGCCCATTCACCTCCTCTCTCTTCAATCTCCCTCCTCTCTTCTACCTGTTCTCAAACCCATCCTCTTACTCTCTTCTCCTTGCTCCAACTCCTCCTCCTGTAGCTCCCTCGCCCTTCTGCCCCCACTTCTACTCACCTCCCACAAGAAAAATGACAAACAATCAGCAGCTTCAAAATAATACTATATTATGTGGGCACCATTGAGACAGTCATTTTTTCTTGTGGGGGGTGGTATATAACAGGGATGTGAATCGTTTTTGAACGATTAAAAATCGATTAAAATCGATTAAAATCGTCCAAAATCGTTAGATACACGATACAATACAAATGCCCCCGATTTATCGTCAGGGGCATTTGTATTGTATCGTTAAATAGGGTGCGGGAAAACCGGCACACCAAAAAAACTCTAAAACCCACCCGAATCTTTAAAACAAATCCCCCACCCTCCCGAAACCCCCCCCCCAAAAATGTTTTAAATTACCTGGGGTCCAGTGGGGGGGTCCCGACGCGATCTCCTCCCGCTCTCTGGCCACCGCTTCATTGAGAAATGGCGCCGGTGGCCCTTTGCCCTTATCATGTGACAGGGCAAAGGTAGCGCTGGCGCCATTTTGTTTCCTGGCTCCCGACGTCATGCGTGCGGGAGATCGCCCCCGGACTCCCGCTGGACCCCCAGGGACTTTTGGACAGCTTGGGGGGGGCCTCCTGACCCCCACAGGACTTGCCAAAAGTCCAGTGGGGGTCCGGGAGCGACCTCCTGCACGCGGGCCGTATTGCCAATCTTCAAAATGGCGCCGGCGCTACCTTTGCCCTCACTATATCATACGGGCGACGGTCGCCCGTATGACATAGTGAGGGCAAAGGTAGCGCCGGCGCCATTGGCAATACGGGACCGTATTGCCAATCTTCAAAATGGCGCCGTTAAAAAAAAACCGATCAGGCCGCACGTAAAAAATTTAACGATGGGAATCTGAACCAGAATCAGAACCGATACCGGTTCCAATTTACATCTCTATTCTCTATATTTATACATAGTATAGAATAGTCTCTGAATATTGGTATTAGTAATGCTGTTTTTGTTGTTTTCCTCTTTACTACTATGTATGGTTTTCTAGCATCAAGCATTTAATTGGCCTAAGAGTGAACAATCATACTCTGTGATTTATGCAAAGAAAGTATGTAATGTTGTCACACAGGATGCCATATACTATGGGGCGCAAGCAAGCATCTCCAATGTAGCCATAGAGCTGCCAGCCACTGCAGCTGTTGTCTCCCCTCCCGATAGGCCAAATAAGAGGCCCTGCATCAGAGCAGCTGTGGACCCCATCTATAGTGGCACAAGAAGATGAGGAGGCTGTGATGGAATAGAGTCACCATGGACCCCATCTCATGGAGTCCCAGGAAGATGAGGAGGCTGTGGGGCTGTGGGGCAGAAGGGCTGCTATGGACTTTATTGAACAGTGGCAGAAGAGGATGAAGATGAAATACAGCAGGGCTGCCATGGAGCCCATAATGCAGTGACCCAAGAAAATGAATCCATGCAGCAGGGCTGCCAAGGTTCACATATTACAGCAACTCTAGAAGAAACAAGCCCTAATAGATAAGAACATAAGAACATAAGATATGCCATACTGGGTCAGAACAAGGGTCCATCAGGCCTAGCATCCTGTTTCCAACAGTGGCCAATCCAGGCTACAAGTACCTGGCAAGTACCCAAAAACTAAGTATATCCCATGCTTCTGATGCTAATAATAGCAGTGGCTATTTTCTAAGTCAACTTGATTAATAACGGGTAATGAACTTCTCTTCCAAGAACTTATCCAAACCATTTTTAAACTCAGCTACACTAACTGCACTAACCACATCCCCTGGCAACAAATTCCAGAGTTTAATTGTGCATTGAGTGAAAAATAATTTTCTCCAATTAGTTTTAAATGTGCTACATTTCATGGAGTTCCCTCTAGTCCTCCTCATCTTCTTGTGCCACTACAGATAGGGTCCACAGCAGCTCTGATTGTATGTGTGTTGAGAGAGAGAGAGAGAGAGAGAGAGAGAGAGATTGAGAGAACCTCTATGCTGGGCCTTTTAAGAGTATTTAGTGCCCTGGGTGAACCTTAGGTCATGCACTCCCCTCTCCTAGCATAACACCAGCACAGCGCGCCCTCTTACTAGCAGCAGTGGCTCCAGCATATCTCTTCCTTTTTGGTGGTATAGGCTCTGGCACAGCATCCCTCTTGGTTTCATGCTGGTGAGATTCTTCTGTCCCCCAAAGTTTTTGCGCTCTAGTTGACCACCTAGTTTGCCTAATAGAAATAACGGCCCTTGTCTTTGTGTTTGTATGTGCGTTTGTGAAAGTGAGAGCCTGTGTGAGAGAGAGCAAGTGAGAATGAGAGCCTATATGTGTGAAAGAGAGAATGAGAAAGAGAGGCTATGTGTGTGTCATGTGTGTGTGTGGGGGGGGATCATTTGAGAGCCTGTATGTATGTGTGTGTGTGTGGAGCACATGAGAGTGTGCATGTGAGAATAAAAGCTTGTGTGCATGAGTGTATGTGTGTTTGCGAGAGAGTAAGAACCCTGTGTGTGTGTGAAAGTATGCATGTGCATATGTGTGTGACAGCGATAGCAAGTGTGTGTGTGTATATGTGTGTGTGTTTGTGTGTAAGTGAGAGCCTGTGATTGTGTGTGTGTGTGAGGGATTATGTGAAAGATTGTGTGCGTGTGTGTGTGTGTGTATGCGTGTATGAAGGAGCATGTGAGAATGAGAACCTGTATGTGTGCATAGGAGCCTGTGTGTGTGTGTGTGAAATTGAGAACCTATATGGGTTCGAAAGTGAGATCCTGTGCATGTGTGTGCATGTGAAAGGAACCATGTGAGAGCCTGTGTGTGTGTGTGTGTTTGTGTGTGGATGTGTGCATATGAGAGTGTGTGTGTAAGAGAGTAAAAGCCTGTGAGGTGGATTTTCAAAGGGTTACGCTCGTAACCCCGAAAACTGCTCCTGCTCGTGCCAAGCCTATTTGGCATAGGCCCGGCAATGCATGCAAGCTCCAGGAAGCGCGTATGTCCCAGGGCTTGAAAAAATGGACGGGGAGTGGGCGGTCCGTGGGCAGGGTGGGGGCGGGACCGAGGCCTCTGGCACAGCGGTCGTGCCAGGGGCTCGCACACCGGCACTTGGCTGGCGCGCGCAACCTACACCTGCCCGGAGGCAGGCGCAACTTTGTCAACAAAGGTTGGGGGGGTTTAGATAGGGCTGGGGTTAGGTAGGGGAAGGGAGGGGAAGGTGGGGGGAGGTGGAAGGAAAGTTCTCTCTGAGGCCGCTCTGATTTTGAAGCGGCCTCGGAGGGAACAGGGAACAGGGAAAGTCGGGTTGCACGCACAAATCTACGCCCACGCGAAGGTTTAAAAATCTGGCCCTATGTGTGTGTGTGTGTGTTTGTATGTGCGAGAGTGAGAGACTGTCTGCATATATATGTGAAAGTGAAAACCTGTAAGTTTGCATGAAGGTTCTTGATGTGTGTGGCTGGGCCTTGCGCGCACAAAGCACATATTCAAAGGGACCCGGCCATGCACATAACCCCTGTTTTTTATGCACGCAAGTAATTTAAAATCTGCCAATTAGGTTTTACCATTCCTAGGCACATTTGGTACCATCACGCCTTCACCACTAGCCTTGTTAGATCAGACAACTCTGGTGAAATTTTGGAACTACATAGGATAGGACAGAACCCCAATTTAAATCCTGCACTTCCAAGTTCTATAAGCATACATTCATTGCATCTAACTCCTACAACAATGGGTGAAGTGCATAAGTAGTAGAGTTCCCTTATAACTCACCCTATGAAAAGAGATAAATCGCTATATCATCTTAGTCAAAGCAAAGCAACTCCCTCCAACATCAGGCTCTTTTTGAAGTAAAACAAACTTTGCAAAAAAAGTCACTTAGAATCTACCGTCTATAGCAAATCTTCCATACCATAACAGTACTAATTCCCAGGACTCAATGACAACAACCTTAACTATGAAAAGGCAGCACTGCAAACATTTCACCAGATCCTAAATCACCAATACACCTCATAAGGAGAAAACATAGAAAGCCAGACTGCTACACATCTCTACCACTGGTAGAATCCAGAGGCCGGTACAACGGCCATTTGCTGCTCTGCCAGGGAAGTGCGTGCCGGCAGGTTGCCGGCGCACGCAAATTACTACTGCTCGGAGGAGCAGCAACTTAAAAAATAAAAAAAAGGTAAGATAGGGTAGGTTTAGGGGGTGGGGAAGAGAGGGGAAGGAGAAGGAAGGTGTGGAAGGGGGGTAGGGAAGTTCCCTCCCAGTCTTCGCCTTAATTGGAGCGGACTGGGAGGGAGCTGGGGAAGGCCGGAATACGTCGCCACGCGGAAACTGCATAAGTATCCCCCCCCTTGCGCGCGCTGTCCACACATGAGCAAAGCCCCTGGATTTTATAACATGTGAACTCTGGTGCGTAGATGTTATAAAATCGGCGTGTCCATGTGTGCATATGCTGAGAAACATGCGCACATGGATACATGTGCACTTCTTTAAAATCTACCCCTAGGTTTATCACTGGGGGAGCAAGATTGAGTAGGGATTGTGTTGAGTGGGGGAGGGTAGAAGAGCTACCTGAAGAGGATGCAGGTGGTGAAGCAAGTGGAGCCAGTATTTTTTCCGAGGCACACCAATTTCAGCTTTTTGCTCAGTGTCTAAAACCAGCCCTTTACATATTCTTCCTTTTCAACTCTGAGTCTTACAATGCCCAGGCCAGTATGTGTGGCTCTATGAGGGTCTAGTGGATTCTGGACCACCATCTACCACTCCAGAATCAAGTCCACCATTTCTAAAATGGCTCTAGTTGACTGTATGGGAATTTTTGACCACTCACGTGATAGGAGCAAAAGTCCCCATGCTGCCAATTAGAGCCATTTTTCAAACGTCATATACAAATCTGGAGAGGAAGGCTGCTCTCTGGGCTTCACTAGACCATCATGGAACCACAGTGACTGCCCTGGGGAGGGCAATTCTTTGCTAAAAAGGGTTGGGCTGGGGGAGGAAGAGCAAAGGTCCTGTCATGGGATGGACATTTACTGTATTTTTGGGACATCGGTACTACTGAAGCTGCCCAAAGGGGTTGGTGGAGGAATGAGATAGGGAGATACTCAAGACCCCCGGGGGGTTTATTGAGCCTGGGCCACTTGGGCCTCTTAAAAGATGGTGGCCTTGAGTTGTGGGGCTATGATCACATGATCTCTGCTAGGGGCATCTAAGTCACAGTATTTTTCCCATGGTGTTTTGCTGCCAAGGAAAATACCATGGGGTTCAGTAAGTTGTGGTACCTACTACTGCAGTTTAGTGAATTCTGTGGTATTTCCTGCTCTGGAGAAAATATTGTGTCTTAGATTTCCTGAAGTCTAGAAAGCAGGATATAAATGAAATAAATAAATAGGATACTCACCTTAGACTGAGCCATCACTGCCTGCACTTTAATACTGGATCACTGGATCCCAGATAATCACCCACTACAACATCAGAAACGCTGTCCCAGTTTGAAAGCACCATGTCCAGTATGGGCATTTGTGTACACAGCTTTCCAGATATTACCCTTTTTTTCTCATGTCAATATTTGTATTTAACATATTACTTTCCTGAGAGTTACTTACCTGAGGACTCTTTACTCCCTTTGTGATAATTCTGGAAGAATTAAGATGAGTACAACACTTTTTACCTGAGTAAGTGTCTTTCATAACAGTTCTTAAGATGATTAAGTGCCAGATTATAATTTATCCATCCTAAAAACCTACTTGTTTTAGGTTGCTTTTCAGTTTTAGGCCCATGTTGTTACTGATCAAAGCCTTATCAATTTTAATCATGTTTACTATCAAAAATACAATATGAAGCACCAACAATTACACTCAGTGTCTGCCAGGGCACTATGAACATTTTCTGGCACAAGTGAAAATCCTGTGTCGAGGGCTCCAGTGATTTTGCAGAAAGCACTAAGGATTTCCTTCCTTCCATATGTATGAACAACAGGGAGTGCTGCGAATGAGCTTCATTGTTCAGGAGAGATATAAAAAAGAGTAAATAAATCAGTAACACCTAAAGCACTCTGAACGGCCTTCATTTGAAAAATGCATCAGTAACATATCTTGGCTATCATGTAAAAATCATCAGGTACCATTCTGGAAACATTTTAAAGCTTCTTGAAGGTAAGAAGGCTTGGGATGCTCAAGATTTACACAGTAAAATCCTTGTCACGGATCCATTCAGGTAAAACTTTTTAATTGAATAGAGAAGTGAACACAGAGGCAAATTTAAATGTGGGGCTCTGGTATGGAACTGCAGAAGGTGCTGCAAAGCGGGATTGAAGTGCACTAGCAAAACTGTGTGTGAAATCTCAATACTCAAATAGTAGAGAGTGCTGTGGGGCAAGACAGGAGCCTTAACAGCACTCTATGCAGGTCTCAGTACTGGAATAGGCTGGGGTGGTAAAGGCTAGGAGAACGGTGTGCTGGAAGTGTTGTGTGAGGAGTCAATACTAGGAGGAGGTGCTGGAGGGCACGACTGAGGTGCCTTGGCAAAGTGAAGTATTAGAAATAAATGTGTCATTTTTGGGGGGAGGAGGAGTTCTGGACATCTCTTTTCTTCTCAAGCAGAAGTTGAACACTGAGAAATTCCTACAATGCAATTACTGCCTGACTGGCAGATTTTTGACACATAGACTTTGAAAAGGGTGAGAGAATAACATTATTTGGTATCCTCAATTGTGTAACTCATATGCAGGGAACATTGAGCAGAGCTAGTGTTTTATCCTTAAAAGGTTTCACAGCGTAATTCATCTATTATAGATTATAGTAAGGAGAGCAGGGGTTTCTCCTTAATCCCCTTCTCTGCATATTATATATATCCTCCCATGCTCCCATGAAAGCAATCAAACACTCACAGAGCCATTTTATATACCAGCGCTCTGCAGAAACTGGAGCCTTCATCCCGATAAGGATTTGAATAAAATCACCCCCTCGCCAAAAATAAAATACATGGACAGTCAGCAGGAAGGGAGTTTTGGGAGTGAAGGATGGGAAAGAGACCACTGGGGGGAAAGCAGGAAGAAAAAAAAGAAAGAGAAGAATAAAAGGAAAGAGGCAGTACAGGAAGAGGCAGCAGGGAGAGAGATCAGAAGGAAATGTGAGGTAAAAGGATAGGATCAGAAAGTGTAAAAAAAGATCAGGATGGCTTCTGGGGATGGGGAAGGAGTAAGAAGGAAATATAAGCGGGGGTGTGTGTGGGGAGGAAGTGTTTTAGAGAAGAGAAAACGCACAGGGAGGAAAAGAATGAGTGATAGGGACAGATCCGAATAAAAGAGTAAAAGCGTAAGGAGAGAGAATGACTGATGGGGACAATGTGAATGGTGAGACAGTGGTGAGAAGGAGGGTGATCAGACAGCTGGCCAAGAGAAAGATTGCCAGGGAGGTAAATGTGTACTTAAACTTCAGAAAAAAAAATTACAGGGAAAGGTTTATGTGACCTTTGCAAATCAGTGGATACTGACCGAAATAGATTTTTCCTTTAATTTCAATAGCATGGAGTTGGATACCTCCTTTTTTTTTCTTCCACTGCCTGGCATGGGATGTTTTGTGGGAGGGGTGTCAGATGCAATAGGAAAATATCTATGAGTGTCCTCTCCTCCTCAGAATGAGAGAGCACAACTAATAATGCCATTTGAAAATAGAGAAATAGAGAAAAGGGCAAGAAGCACTGAGGAGTAACCACATTTTCATGTTTAAAGTTTTATTACCCATTATCCCACTTCAAATAGAGCTAATACTCATTTATTTTGCTATATTTCATGCTAATACTCCACTTCAAGAAGGATTATGGACAATAAAACTATGTATGAAGACATTCTAGCATATACTGCTGGACACACCATTTTGTCTATCTTCAGAAAATGGGGAAGGTGATTTTGGTACTGCTCATGGTGCTTGCAGTTCTATGTGTACCAATTGCAAGCTGTTTTTCAAAGGGAAACTCCTTTTGTAGAGTTGTCCTTGGAAAATGCAGCTGGCATGCAAGTTTGGGTATGTTTGTACCCCTGTACTTTGCACCTGCATGGAAGCAGACACAAAGTAAATGTGGAGATTTCAAAATGAGTATCAGGAGTGTACTTTCATTCCCCTGACCTAACTCTGCTCCTTGTTTTATGTAGAGAAAACACATGCATACTTTTACCCAGTAAACTGGGGGATAGTGGAAGAGGGGAGGGGGGAATTTTCAGATCATGTGATTACATTGCTAAGTGCACACTTATCTGTATAAAATGTCTTAAATATTACCCTCATAAGCTATACCTGGCTACCTTATTGTTTGGTCTCTGATCACATAGGGGTAACAGGAATGGGAGTGCTAGGCTTTGTAGAGGAAACTGAGACTCACCCCATCTCTTTAAACTAGGATCACTGGGAATGGGTGAATAAAATCCTAAGATAAGAAAGTCCTCAGTTTAGTAAAACATTAAACAATGGGAAAAAGTACAACATTATTAATATTCTGCTTTTTGGCACTTCAGAGTGGATTACATTCAGGTATTGAAGCAGCTATTTCTTATGATGTAAGTTTGTACTTAAGGCAATGGAGTAACTTGTCTAAGTTCACAAGAAATAACAATGGGATTTGAACCCTGGTTTCCTGAATCCTGTTCTAACCACTAGGATACCCCTGGATAGCTATGTACACTAAGGCTAATAGTATTGGAAATTAAGTCCCTGCTCTAGAGGCAGTTATGGAAGAAACTGATTTGAAAGTAGTGGCTGACACATATGTGTTGCATGGAAAAATATGACTGGGATGTAGTTTTGCTTGCCTGGGATATAGTTATACCAGGCCATAATCTAATCAAAAAGGACTGGATAAGAAGGACGAGGAGAACGATTGGCACTGTATATAAAATATGATAATAAAGCAGCAGAATTGCTGGGTTTACTCGGTAAGGAAGAGATGCTCTGGGTTAATCTGGAAAAAAAGGGAATGGCACATCAGTTTATATCACAGTCAGAAACAGATAGAGATTGAAAGGAGGTTATTCACAAAATTGATATGAAAGGAGAGGTGCTATAGGATTTTCATCTGATGGATGTTAATTGGAACATCCTGACTACGGTATCATTTAGAAGTAGGCAGATCCTGGATTCTCTGCTGGGAAAACTGTTCTATTAACTGGTAACAGACCCCACACCGGGTGGGGTTGGGGGAAGGGGCTGTGATACTGGATCTGGTGCTTACCAATGGGGACAGTGCTTATGATGTTGTAGAGGATGGTTATCTTGGATCCCGTGGATCACCGTATGGTCTGGTTTAGTTTTAGATGGCCGGAAATGAGTGTTCATTCAAAGGTGAAGGTCTTAAACCTCAGAAAAATTAGAATGGGGACTACCTCATGGAGTCGTTAGCTTGATGAGAAAACTTAAGTGGAAGTAGATGAGCAGAGATACTATAAGGGCAACTATCCTTTTAGTTGGGAAAGTAAATAAAGGAAAGGGAACAAAGTGACCAGTTTGGCTTTTTAAAGAAGTAGCCAAAAAGGGAAAAAAGAATAGCCTTTGTAAACTATAAAAAATTGTAGAAAGCAGGCAACAATATCTAGAAAAACTTAGAGGAGCTGGGAAAGTGGTTAGGAATGCAAAGATGCAAATGAAAATACAAATAGCAAATAAGGTAAAAGAAGGGGACAAGATTCTCTTTATAGATATATTAGTGGTAGCAGGAAGTGCAAAAGTGGCCTTGAGGGATTGGGAGATGAAAGGGAGGAATATACAGAAGCTGGTAAAGAAAAAGCTGAATTGCTTAACACATGTTCACTGTGGAAGGGCCCAGAGCAGGACCACATAAAATAAGCATAAATAGGATTGAAAGTGAGGTAAACCTCAATTAATTTTTCAGAAACATGTGGATGGAAGATAACCTATGCGGCTGGATAGAACTTACAGATGTTCTGGCAGCTTCTCTGGCTGATCTTTCCAATACTTCTTTAGATTTCATAGTAATTACAGAGGACCAGATACAGACAAATGTGGTTCCTATTCACAAATGTGGAAGTAAGAAGGTGGCTGGGAACTATAGGCCAATTAGTTTGATCTCAGTGGTGAGTAAATTAGCACAATTGCTGCTGAAATGGAGGATGGTACATAATATGCAATCATTAATAAACTGAGCACCCTTAGTATTGAGCCTAAAGTGACTGACTGGGTTAGAAACTGTTTGAGTGAGAGGCAACAAAGGAGTTCACTCTGAGGAGGGGGTTATTAACTAGGAGTGTGCTCAGGGATCAGTCCTTGGATCAGCCATTTTTGTAATCAACATTGTGGAAGGATTGCAGAAAAGATATGTATTTATGCCAACAATACAAAAATCTGCAACAGTGTAGACACTAGACAGCCAGAAATGTGTGAAAAACATGAGAAGGGATGAAGGCAAGTTCAAGGAATTATCTAGGGCCTGGCAGCTCATAATTATTATGACAAAAAATGCAGAGTCTGATACATTTGGGTTACAAAACCCCAAGGAGAGGTGCAATATAGAAGGTAGAATACTTCTAAGCATGAAAATAGACTGGGATCTGAGGCTGATCATGTCTGATGAGCTTAAAGTGGCAAACAGGTGCATAAGGTAATAGAAAAAGCCAGAAAAATGCTTGGCTGTATAGGAAGAGGAATGGTCAGCAGAAAAAAAGAGGTGATATTGCCCCTGTATACAGGGCCAGTACAAGAGTATTAGGCACCCTAGGTGAACCTTCTGCCTTGAGCCCCCCCCCCCCCCCCCCCCCCGTCCAAGTCCCAGCTCTGGCACAGACGTCATTCACTCAGACAGGCCCCCTCTCTTACACACACTTAGGTTCCTTGACTCATTCACACCTGCACATTTACACAGGCTCCTTCCCACTCTCACTAACACCATTGCTTTCTCAAACACATACAATCCCACTCACTCACATACACTCTCTCACACACACACATGCACACATATAAACAGAGGTGTCACTCATGGCCCATTGAGACTCTCTTTCGGCCGCGAGCAGGATGGGTGCTGCTTGCGGCCCGCCAAGTCTCTAATCCTCCCAGCTGCAAGCGGGATAGGCTCCACTCGTGGTCCCACATGGCTGCTCCTTGCCACCCCCTAATGGCTGGCGCCCTAGGGGACTGCCTAGTTCACCTATTCAGAAGCGCCAGCCCTGTCTGTATAGGTATCCTTTGGAATACTGTATAAAGTTCTAGAGACTGTATCTTCAAAAAATATAAACTGTGGAGATGGTTCAGAGGATGACTGCTAAAATGATCAGTAGTCTTCATTTTAAAGCCTATTTGGATAGACTAGACTTAAAGATATAAACAGGTATTCTCTAAAGGAAAAGCAGAAGAGGGGAGGTATGATAGAGACATTTAAATACCTCAGAGGTATCAATGCATAGGAGGTGGGTCTCTTTAACAGAAAGGAAAATATGGATTGAGAGGACATGGGATGAGGGTGAAAGGGGGTAGACTCAAGAATAATATAAGGAAATATTTCTTTTCAGAGAGGATGGTGAATGCATTGAACAGCTTTCCAGTGGTGGAGACAAGGACAGTATCTAAGTTCAAGAAAGCATGGGATAAATACAGAAGATCTCTGAGGGAGTAGTAGGGATTGTAAAAGCTGAATAGTTGGTGTGGATTGGATGAGTAGAGAGGCCATATGGTCTATTTCTGCCACCATATTTATATTTTTTCCTGTGAATACAGTAACTGAAAAAACTTGAGTCCTGCTATATCTTATATTTCCTGAATTGAAATGTGTGTGCTTGTCATTTACTACATTCCATGATGAGATTAAAGTTCAAGGGGATTTATGGCTAACAAAACTTTGCATAAGAAGGTTGTATCGCAAACAATCATATGTGGAATGTTGTGCATTTCAGAATATAGAACTTGTGATAGGATTTCTACTGTTCAGATACTGTTTTTACAAGGAAACATGAGGAGGAAGGGAGGGAGAATGGGTCCCAGCTTACTTTAAAAAATAAAATAGGGCTAATTAAAAAGTATTCCTTTCAAACAATGATTTAAAAATCCCTCCTCCACAATGTGTTTTTTGAGATTAAATAAAATGCTACAGAAAGGGAGATATATGACTCAACTCTCTCCCATAAGCTGCCGTCAACTGGAGCACATCACAGTGGGCCCAGGACAGACATGAAATGGCATGGGGCCACCCTGTTTTTTCCCCGTGAGAACGTGCGCGGAGAAGTCATTCAGCCACAAGTTATGTATATAAAGTACATATGATAAGGGTTTTAGGAATGGGTGGCAGTTTTTCTTCTGTAAATACGTTTTACCCATAGCCCACTGAACTGGAATATTATAAGTTAAAAGTACAATTATTCATTAATTTCGTTCCAGTACAGAGGGTTCATGGGTAAGAAAACTCTTATGGACAAAGAGTCATTTCCACTCCTGACATTCCTCTCATTTGTACAGCTTCACATAGATGGTGCTTTGTATTCTTCAAACACCATGAGGCCATTTTTATGAAAGTCCATGCGGCTGTACAGTCCTTGGGAACTTTGTATCTGTAGATCTTATAGTAAATTTTCAAAGGGAAACTGCACCAGATGTTTCGTTTGAAAATGTCTTATAGTTACAAAGTACCCATGGCTTTTACACTTTCTTAAATTAGGGCAAAAAGTTGCTGGCAAATAGCATGCCTAGATTTGAAAAGCAAATCTGTGCATGTTGTTTTCCTATCACTCCCTAGGAATGCCCCCTCTCAATCTAAGAGTACATATGTTATGGTAGCCCGTGGATACTTCTAGATGTGTTAAGTAAGGGATATTTTCAAACAGGCCAATTTACCTGGCGAAAGCTATGTTTATTTGGGTAAATAGAAGCAGAAATGTGATGGCAAAAAAAGAACAAATGGCCTATCTAGACTGCCTATCCACAGAACTGCTCAACTCTACAATTCCCACCATCCTGTCAGAGATCCCCTGTGTTTGTCCCACACTTTCTTGGATTCAAATATTTCTCATCATCCTGCCAGACCAGCCCACAATTTTAGGATTTGTCTCTCCTACCTGCAGATGGAAGCAAAGAGCAAAAACCTGTAATTGATATATACCTCCTCCCTGTATAGTCTGGTACAGCAGTGGAAATTGTCAATATTTTGTCTGCATCCAGCAGATGGTAGGAGTCTGGTCTGGCTCCAGAGGAAAGTTAAACGGGTTTCTGGGACAACTGCTTGCAACAGATTGATTTCCCCAGTGAAAGGCAGAAACGAGTCTGGGAACTATGGACAACAGTCTTTCAGGCTGATCTTCCTTCCCTTGGAGCATCGTGGTCTCTTTGAAGGCAGAAATTCTCTGCTTTAAGAAGGAAGCAAAAAAGGTAAAGCCTTCCAATCTCAATAAAATGAAAAAAATACTGCAGGGCCACAGTGAGTGGAGCTCAATCTTCAGATCCAAGGTGTAGACTTGGTCCCACCTTTGCACCTCCCTCTGCTTTCCCAACAAGAAATCCAAAATATGGAAAGAGGGAAGAAATGTGGGAGGTGCAGTGTGTGTGCCTGCAGCCTAATATATCTGGCTCCTTCTGTGAGGTGAGCAATGATGGCAAGGCCGTGGGAGGTAGCTGGAATTTGGGGCTATGGAAGAAGAGATGGTGCAGAGTTGGCATCAGAACCCTATGTGAGTACGGCAGCCATGCTCCCCACATTGTTACTATCTGGGAATGTGGCCATGGCACAGACTCATCAGCTCCATCAGAATCATTGCACATAGGCCTGCGAGAGGAGCAGGAGCTGAAGGAGTCCTTGAACACCAGGGGGCAGGGATTCTCTATGGAGTTCATGCTTATTAGGAAGAAGGCTTATTGTGAGACATAAGGTGGCAAGGGGGGAAGAGATCTACCCAAGACTCCATCTCTGGAACAGGACCCATGGCTGAAGAGGCGCTGGCTGGATTCAGGGCAAGAATCTCCAATAAGGAAGTCATTTCTAGCCCTGCATGCTCCCAAAGACCTGGGAGGAAAAGGGATAGCTGAGTGGGATTATTTGTTTATGTGAATGCTTTTATTCCACTCACTCCACTCATACAGTGTTCAGTGCGGATTACAACAATTCTATAAAACACAATAATAACAATACAATAAAATAACTAAAATACATATTCATTAAACATAAAAAACATGGCCATCATTCAAAAGCTTCAATTGTTGTAATTTGCACTGAACACTGTATGAGTGGAGGGAGTGGAATAAAAGCCTTTGCACAAATAAATAAATAAATTGATAAACAGATCCTTCCCAGCTAAAGAGATCAGCTTCCTGCCTCTGCTTCCTCCCATGAATCCCACTCAGCTATCCATTTTTCTCCCAGGTCTTTGGGAGCATGCAGGGCCAGAAATGACTTCCGTATTGGAAGAGAAGAGCTGGGAGCCATCATTGCAAGTGACTCACAGGCTTTAGGCTGACTGAAGAGCAGCCAGATGTGACACTTAAAGAGGATCCTATCCTGACAGGAATAAAGAAGCCTAGCAGGACATTTCTAAGAACTTAAGAACATAAGAATTTGCCATACTGGATCAGACTGAAGGTCCTTCAAGCCCAATATCCTGTTTCCAACAGTGGCCAATCTAGGTCACAAGAACCTGGCAAGGTCCAGAACAATAACTAGATAGATTCCCATGCTGTTATCATGCACTGATAAGTAATTGCAATTCCTTAAGTCCACTTGGTTAATAACAATTTATGGTCTTCTCCTTTAGGAACTTATTCAAACTTTTTTTAAACCCATCTATGCTAACTGCCTTACCCACGTCTCTGGCAAAAAAATTCCAGAGCTTAATTGTGCATTGAGTGAAAAATAATTTTCTCCAATTTGTTTTGATTGTCCAACTTACTATCTTCATGGAATGTCCTCTAGTCTTTGTATTTTTCTAAAGAGTAAAAAAAAGATTTACATTTTCCCTATTCTATTCTACTCATGATTCTATAGGCTACTAACCTAACCTCTTTAACCTTTCTTCATGGGGAAGTTGTTCCATCCCCTTCATCATTTTTGCCTTTCTCTGTACCTTTTCCAATTCAAGTATATCTTTTTTGAGATGCACTGACCAGAACTTCACACAGTACTCCAAGAGTGGCCTCACCATGGAACAATACTGAGGCATTATGATATTCACTATTTTATTCTCCATTCCTTTCCTAATAATTCCTAACATTCTGTTTGCTTTTCTGACCCCTGTTGCACACTGAACTGAGGATTTCAAAGTATTGTCCACTATGATACTCAGATCCTTTTCCTGGGCAGTATCTCCTAGTAAGGAACCTAAAATCTTGTAACAATGATTAGGGTTGAGTGAGGCAATTCTATCTCAGTGCTAAGGTTTAAAAGGTCTATAGAATCTCTGTATCTGTTCCAACAGAATGAGAAGTAATGCTTATTTAGAAGCACAAAGGTGGATGGCTCAGTAGCTGCAGGCATGAGGAAGACTACTATTCCAGGAGAGAGAGGCACTGCATTGAAATGATCTCAGGACAGAAAGGTGGGATCTCTCTTCAAGATGACATTTGAGCTAGCCAGCCTATTTCTTCAGGTGGGAGTATGCAGGGGCTATGTGGCCTAAGTGATGATTTTATGGACCCTACAATGTTGGTCAGAGATGAGGAAGGAAATATCGCAAACAGATAATGAGGAGACAGCTCACCTAATATCAGGGGCAACATTTTTAACAATATCTTATATGATCTATTTAGAACATAATCTAATCAGGTGGTGACAGTGGTGATGACCAGACATCTGTTATGGCTGAAGAGCTGGTCAGCAGACTCAGTGTCTAAAGCTAGATTAAAAATAATAAAAATCTGACATCACACCCATTCTCAAGGACCTCCACTGGCTACCCATCACTTTCAGAGTCCAATATAAAGCCCTAACACTCATTCACAAAACACTCCACAATGACAAAATGGACTAGCTAAATAAACATGTCCCTACGCTTTCACCCCCCCCCCCCCCCCCCCAAAGAAACCTCCGTTCCACCAACACTGGTCTTCTCCCAATCCCCACCCTGAAAGAGGCACATCTGACCACGACGAGAGAACGCGTGCTATCTGTAGCCGGTCTGTCTCTCTGGAACAACCTTCCAGCACAACTAAGAACTGAATCCTCAACTCATCTATTCAAAAAGCATCTAAAAACATTGCTCTTCATACAAGCCTTCCCCCCTGTGACCCCCCAGACCCCCCAGAACCAGATCCCCCCGCCCCCTAATACAAGCTCCGCTGCAATATAACTAAATCTCCCTGAAATGCAATATCTCCCTCTATAGTACTCCTCCCACCTTTTCTTGTGTTATCCCCTAGTTATCCTGTTAATTCCCTAGTTACGCTTCAAAAGCTCAGCCCTCACAACAACATTATATTGTTCCTAAGTTTTCCATGTTAGAATTCTATACTGTTAATACATGTTCTTTGTAAGAAATAAGAATCCCTATGCTTATTTCACCTTCTGTTTGTGATATCTTTGATCTAATGTTGGCATATACAAATAAATAAATAAATAAATAAGCAAGCTGTCTTTCAAAGGGTGCCTATTCTTTGAGGAAGAGCTAGAAAAACTGGTGAAAGATTTAGGAGAATTGAAGCCCCAGAGGCTCCCAAAGGATAGGTTCAAGGGCACTGTTCGAGGAATCTTCCCTAGAAATTGCCTGACAGTCAGCAGGCAATACAAGCCAGGAAGATTCTGTAATATCCAGAGGACAAGACTACCCAATAAGGGATGTCTATTATGGAGGAATAGATGAGGTAGCTGAGACAGAGAGGTCATTGTTGGGATCCAGGGCCAACAATGACAGTTGAAAAGGCATTTCCTCCCTCCTACCAGAATTAGGGTGATTGAGATGATACTATGAGGAGTGGACCCACATCACAAAGATCTTGGAAATCATTCATGAACTTGAACTGAGCATGCCCATAGCAGAAGCATACATCTTATCCCTTTGCCAGTTCCCAAGAAAAGAGCGTGGTCACTCAAGCAACAATAGACAGATTATTGTGACTGGAACCATGATGCTGGTCCCAGAAGCACAATTAGGAAGGGGCAGTTATTCCATTTATTTTGTGGTCCCAAAGAAGGAGGACATATTTTGATCAATTTTGGATTTTAAAGCGGTCAATCATTTCTTGTAGAAATCCTGAAATCAGTGATATTATCATCAAGAAAAGGAGAGATTTTGTCAACCCAAGATTTATCTGAGGCATATTTCAACAATAAATAATAAAAAATAATAAATAAATTACCATCAGAGAACACCAAAAGTTCCTATGTTTCTAGTTACTACAAAGACATTAGCAGTTTAATGCTCTTTCCTTTGGGTTAATCATTGCACCATGAACATTCACAAAAGTAATGTTGGTGGTATCAGTTTTACTTCACAGGGAAGGCATTGTCTAATCAGGGACAAGTCCTTTTGAGGAAATCTGTCAATTCAATGAGTCTTTCAACTTTACAAAAGACTAGGTTGGGTAGTAAACAAAGACAAAAGTCAGTTATAGCTCTCTCAATCACTAATATATCTAGGGGAAAGGTTCAAGACAAACAGGTAGAGCATTCTTGACAATGGAAAGCATCAGCAAGCTGTAGGTGCAGATGAGGAAATTCCTGGCCACAAAATCACAATGAGCTTGGTCTTATTTAAAGGTGATAAGTTTGAAGGTAGCAACCATAGAGGTAGAGCAATGGGTAAGATCCCACATTTGCCCCTGCAGGGAGCTTTCCTATCAAGAAAGCCACTGAAACAACCTTTTCCATCACACAGCAGACCAGGAAAAGCCTGTAGTGGTGGCTGAATAAGGCCAAACTAGAAGTAGAAGTCAGCATAAGATCCCTCAAATTGGGTTATGGTAATGACAGACGTGAGCACAATTGGATGTAGAATTCTTTGTCAGAGTCAATTAGTATTAGAACTCTGATCCAGGATGGAGATGTCATGGCTGATAAACCACCAAGAGACCAGGGCCATCATGTTGGACCTAATCAGCTTTCTTCTGCAGATATAAAGGAAAGCAGTCAGAGTACTTTCCAATAATGCAACAATGGTAGGATATATGAACAGGCAAAAGGGACTAGAAACCCACAGATAGCAAGGCAAGCAGATCAGTTAATAGCCTGGGTTGAATCATATCTGCATTTAGACAACATACAAATGGATTATTTGAGCAAATAAATGTTAAACCAAGGAGAATGTTAACTAGCAAAGGAAGCGTTCAACTAGATAATAGTCAGATGAGGCCATCTCAATACAGAAATGCCAAGGTAAAATATTTCTTTAGTCATAGAAGGGACGCAGAACTAGGGGGCTAGACACATTGATTCAACAGTAGCCATGGGACAGCCTTTCATATGTAATCCCATCATGGCACATCAAAGGGTCATTTTGATTTTAGTAGCCCCAGACTAGGCATCGTGTCCATGGTACGCAGACCTGGCAAAACTCAGGGAAGAGAACCACTCAGGTTCATCCAGATAAGGGGATTGCTTCACTAGGGTCCAGTAACCATGACAAATCCTGCTCCATTCTGTCTTATGGCTTGGCTCTTGAAAGGATGTGATTCCACAAGTGAGGGTATTCAGGACAGATGATATCGACCCTACTGAAAGAAAGGTAGAAATCAACATCCTTGACTTACATCAAGATATAGGGGCTCATTTTCTAAAGTATCGCAGTCCTGCGATACTTTAGGTAATGAGGGGTGGGGGGCCAAAATGGGGGTGGTCCTGTGCTAGCCGGCAGCGATCGCACCGCCGCGGTGTGATCGCTGCCGGTTTCGCACCCAATAGCGCCACCATAGAAGGTGTAGCTATTGGGCGCAAACTAGGACGCGAAAAGGCATGTACCTTTTTGCTGTCCGCGGCGTCTTCGTGGAGTCGGCCCCAGTGACGCCCCGATTCCTCCTCTTCCGGGGCTGACTTCGTCCCCATCCTGGTATCGCGTGTGAACCACTTGGAAAATGACCCCCATAGAGAACTTAAGAGGCTTGGTGATAAAGGAAAAAAAATGTCCCTCTTTAAGGCATAACTGGCTTCAATTCTACAATTTCTACAAGAGGGGCTAGACAAGGGACTAGCCCTCAAATCACTGAGGGTGCTAGTGGCATTTATAGCCTGTTATAAGGGACAAGTTAGAAGTAGTTCCCTTTTGGTGCATACAGATATGGTGTGCTGCTTCTTTGGAGGAGTAAAGAATGTACATCTGCAAGTATAGCCATTAAAACCACTATGGGCCCTGAACCTTGTATTGAAATTCTTGATGGAAGCTGTGTTCAACCCACTGAAAAGAGCCTTACTAAAGGAGCTCAGGGCTCCAGATTCTGTCCTGCGAGGATCAATACTTGACATTTTCAAAAGAGGAGGTTACTATCAGGCCAGTACCATACTTTTTGTCTAAGATTGTATTGGGGTTCCATTAAACCAGGAAATCTCCCTACCCTGCTTCAGAAAGTCCTAGATGTGCCAAGGGTATTGTTGCATTATCTGAAAGCCATAAGTTTATTTCATAAGACAGACTTTTTATTCTGTTTGGAGGGCACTGTTTGGGAGAAGCAGCATCAATGGCATCAATTGCTAGATGAATTAAGGAGGCAGCAGCTTCTGCCTATATAGCTAAAGGAAAGTCAGTTCCACAGGAATTGAAAAATCATTCTACTAGGGCACAGATCACATCTTGGGCAGACTGCAGACTGGTATCTTCAGTAGACATATGAAAGGCAGCAACATGAGCTTCATTGCACTCATTCATTAAGCACTACAAGATAGACTTGAAGGCAAAAAGGAAACATGGCCATTGGAACAGTCCTGGCCTACACCCACACAGGATTGCCACTGCTTAGGTACATACCACAAGTCAGACTGGTCTAGTAGAATTATGAGGAAGATGAAATTAGAATCTTACCAGCTGATTTCATTTCATTGATTTCTGCCAGACCAGTCCAGAAATAACTATGAGTATAATAGGAAGAAGAGATACTTGAGAAGAAGCAAGTATTAAAAAAATTACTTTCCTCAATTCCTAGAGAGAATTCAGCCAGAGAAAGGAAGACTAAGGAGACTGCTCAATTATTTTTTTGTGCATTTTCTCTATTATTTTTTGACAAATATTTTTTTAAGTTACTCAAGGGAAACTCAGTCACTAGCTTGGGCAAGAGTCTAATGACAACTTCCCTTGCTGTACGAGACTATATAGGGAAGAGGAATGTCAGTACAAATTTTTAACTCTCTGCTTCCATCTGTTGGTAGGAGGGACATATCTCGCAATTCTGGACTGGTCTGGCAGGACTGAAGAAAAGGAAATTAGCAGATAAGATTCTAATTTCACCTTAACTTGGTCTCCATCATCCAACCTCAGCTGACATTTTGTCTCCTAGACTGCAGTGGGGAAAGATTAAAAATCTAATTTATCTACACAAGGTGTTCAAATTCAGACAGTACCTCACATTATATTACTGACAGATGACTTAATGGGTCTTTGAGCCTAGGGCTATCTTATATTTTGTTATAATTTGAAACATTGTATTTGCATAAAACAACTTCAAAGTACTCATTGGGTAAATGATCAATAAGCCTGGTGTTGGCTGTTGAAGGTCTGATGTGGGTAACAGCTTGTTGATAGTCCATACATTACATAAAAATAGTTAAGTGATGGTGTGTGGTTTTTAAAGATGGCGCAGGCCGTCCAGTGCTCCTACCATGTGACAGGGGCCGGCCAATGGCATGGTTACCCTGTCACATGGTAAGGGCAAAGGGCCATCGGCGCCATTTTTATTAGTGGCAGCCGATGGCCCGAGAGCGGGAGATCACTCCCGGGGCCCACTGGACCACCAGGTAATTTTAAAATGTTTTTGGGGGGGTCAGGAGGGTGGTGGAGGCTAAGGGAGTGGTTTTAAAGGGTTGGGGTGGGTTTTTTGTTTATCGGCTGACAGCCCGAGCGCGAGAGAACGCTCCCGGGGCCCACTGGACCACCAGGTAATTTTAAAACGTTTTTGGGGGGGTCAGGAGGGTGGTGGAGGCTAAGGGAGCGGTTTTAAAGGGTCGGGGTGGGTTTTTAGGTTGTGTCCTAACTCCCGTTAGTGTGCACTAACCTGATTAATGATTTTTTCATGATAAATCAGTGGAATTTCTATTGTATCGCACTCTTTAACGATTAATGACGATTTAAAAAATATCGGACAATATTTTAAATCGTCAAAAAATGATTCACATCCCTATTGTGTACTCTATTCTAGATCTTCTAGGTTATTGGACCATGAACTTCCTGCAGTCTCTGCAGACTGTGTTAGATCTGAAAGGAGGACATGTGTATGCTGAAATGGTCATGTACATAGGACAATTTGGGAAAAGGCACATTTGTGTCCACTGAAAATAATCACAACCTCAAAAGAATCCAGAAAGCCTAGGAAATGTATGTCATTTTAGACTAGCTGAAAAATTCTGCTGTAAGAAGAAAAGTGGAAAAGATTAGGGACTCTCGAGCTCCCAGATTGTTATATGAGCAACAAAGTGTTTACTAAATCTGAAGACAAATAGGACAGCTAATACTAAAGAAAGGGAAAACACAGTAGAGATGGTTTGGAGAGTAAGCAAAGCTATGGCCAAGTCAGCAGAAGAGGACATTAAATATTGAGGGTATGCAGATAGACAGATTGAGGGAACAAGGTCATTGAGGAGGAGAACAAGGGATCCAGAAGATAGGCTTAACAGGAGAAAAGGAGTAATGGTGTGAGAAGTTTTAATTTTATCTTTGTGGCCTAACTTGGCTTTTATAATATATACATAGTTAGCGAGAAAGTGTGACGTTAAGTAACTAGTTTTTATTGTCCATATTTAATTCTTTAGTAGCGTACATTTCAAAGACATATAACTAAGTAAATTGCCCTCCTCAAAAGTAGCTAATAGTGTGCATAGTTTCCATGGTATTGGTAATGTTAGCCCAGGAAAAAAGAAGAATTACTTTGGCCATGTACAGAGAAACCATGCATAGCAGTGAGTTTCATCTGTTTGCCTATTTTTCCCCTTCTTGGCCACCCACACATAGAGCAAGTGCAACTTTGTGGCTTCTAGTTTTTAAAGGGAAAAGTGCATATCATTGCCATTCTAACATATTTTTCTTAGTTTAAAGTTTGTTTTGATTTCTGCAGCAAGGAGATAGAAATGGAACAGACGAATGAGACAGCAGTGTTGGAATTTATTCTCCTGGGCCTCACAGAACATATGGAGCTAAGAGGTTTCCTCATTGTAGTATTCCTGGCTATGTACCTGATGAACCTGCTGGGGAATGGAACCATGATCACAGTTATTGGTGGGAACTCCCAACTCCATACCCCCATGTATTTCTTCCTCTGTAACTTGTCCTTTGTGGACATGTGTTTCACCTCTGTCACTGTCCCCAAAATGTTAAGCAACCTCATCTCTGACAAGAAGACCATCTCTTTCTCTGAGTGTATCACTCAGCTCTATTTCTTCATTGTCTTTGCTACCGCAGAATGTATTCTTCTTTCCATCATGGCATATGACCGTTATGTTGCCATCTGTAATCCATTGCATTATATCACAATAATGAACAAGAATGTATGTCTAAGAATGTCAGCTTCTTCTTTCATCATCAGCTTTCTAAATGCCTTATTACACACACTGTTGGTATACCGACTCTCCTTTTGCAACTCCAACAAGATCCAACACTTCTTTTGTGATTTGACACCAATGTTACAGCTCTCTTGCACAGATACTACAATCAATGAGCTGGTGATCTTCTCAGAGGCCTCACTGTTAGCAATGCTGCCCTTCCTCATCATCTTGGTCTCCTACATCCGCATCATTAATACCATCCTGAAGATCCAGTCCACTGGTGGAAGGCGCAAGACCTTCTCCACCTGTTCATCTCACCTCACTGTGGTGCTGCTCTTCTATGGGACAGTTTTTTTCATGTATTTCAGGCCTTCTTCCAGCTATTCCATGGAAAAGGACAGGATCGCGAGTGTGATGTACAACGTGCTGTCTCCAATGCTTAACCCATTCATCTACAGCCTGAGGAATAGGGATGTGAAGACTGCACTGAAGAGAGCCCTACATAAAAAAGTATCTTCCTCCAACGAGTAAACAAAACCAAGGAAGGAATACCGAAATTCACAAAATAAATAAGAGACACTCCTGCTTGACTCCTATCTTTAAGTTAATAGAAAGATGGAAGAGACCTGAGATCCATTTTGGCTCTGACTTGTATCTCATACTAGCAGAGTTTTGGAAGGGTTCCAATTTCCATCATGTCTCTTTCTCCCTCCTGAAAGTGTTGGGTGTCTTTAGATTTTCCAAGAAAAGGCTATACAATGGCCTGGCTCCAAACCTTAAAGCTAATTGATATCAAATTTGTTTTGGAAGAAGGATCATTGTTCTTCACTCATAAAGTCCTGAATAAAAAAAGTAGTGTTAGAGGAATAATATGTATCCCATTTAAAGGCACAAAACATTGTGAAATTTAACTATAACTCTACTTCTGCTCTGTCATTACATTATAAATCGTGAAAACCTACTTTAAAGTTCACAAGTCTCTCAAATTTAAATTAAGAAGTGGTAGTCGATCAAGAAATCAACAACAAAATTCAAACTTCCTCACCTAAAAGTTTGCAAGCAATTAAAGATGCTTGCAAAATTTTAGGAGAGATAGTTTGAATTTTGTTGTTGATTACATTATAAATGACATCACACAAAGCAGATACATTCATAATGTATTTGATTGTGATTTTAGAAGTGTCTTTCTCACACTGGTAATGCTCTCAATTTTGTTTATAAAGGAATGCTATTATTTTTTCATGCAGATGTAGATGGTTTATGGAGAGGAAGGGATGAACAGTGGTATGTGCTCTGTTTTGTTCTTAAACACAAAGAAAACAGTATATGATAGAATGGATGATACATTCAAAACAGTGAAAACTACAAGAAAATAAAAGCTGATACCTCCTATAATATCAAAAATAAACAAAACAAATGAGGTGTAAATAATCCAAATTAAAGAAGATGATCTGTATCAGATATAAATGTTTGCTTAAAAGATGTAATCTACTGCCTCTCACCTGCAGTGGGTCACAAGCAGTGGTCAGACCTAAGCACAAAGATGTTACATCATTTACCTGATCCTTCTAATTCCTACAACTAACTTTTATACATTTCAAATGCACAAATAAATGTTGCCAGTTAAAGTTATACTTAACCTGCCAAACGCCTAAAAGACAACATCCATAAGAATAGTTTCAGAGATGCTCAACATGGCCAGTGTTTTGACAGAATAAACTGTCTTCTTTAAGGGTTGCCCATCAATTCTAGAGCACAATAACACAATCAGTACACATTTTAACTCAGGAAGGGAGGGGAGAGTCTTGGTGGACTTTCTAAAAAAACTGCACATGAAAATGTATCTAAACTTATTCTGTCAGCTGTCACAGGCCAAAAAAATGGCTCCCAAACACAACAGGAAGTCAAGTGTAGCTCCATCAAAGAACTGGGCTATTTTCTGCTGCAAGAGATATGTGATGGGAATGGCCCCTTCTTATCCTTCAGCTTTATAACCACACCAGACCTTTGAGAAAATAAAAGAGAAAAAGAAATGTATTGAGAGTCCACCATTTGCATATAAATATTTTAGACAAAGGTCCTAAACATTCAAAAAGAGGGCAAAATGTAATTCTTAACTGTCTCTTAAGAACCTTTAATGAACACTAAATGCTTTAAAAATGGTTGTAATATGTGGAAATATCAATAAACATACTTTCAAAAAAATGATTAACTGATGGATACATAACAATCAGTATTGCGCAAATAAGCTTTTTGTGTGATGGAAAGAAACCAGTCAAAAAATGATTTTATGAACTGCCAATTCAAAAAGGGTGCAATAAATACATTTTTAAGGCAAAACAGCATCGCTGCAATAAGGTACCTGTGAATAAGTTACACTGTTTTTCAAGACTGTATGTTTTTATTCTCTGCTTCTCTTATATCCATGGGAGGATGACAAAAGAAAAATAATTTATATGCAAATGGTGGACTCTCAAATTTCTTTCGCTCTTTTATTTTCTCATATGTTAAAGGTCTAGTGGGTTATAAAGCTGAAGGATAAGAAGGGGCCATTCCCATCGCATATCTCTTGCTGCAAGAGCCATCTGTGATAACTGTGGCTGCCACTTAGCTGGATAAATTCTGATGTATCCATCTATCTGGCAGTGGAAAGCAGCTGCCACCTACCCGGATAAGTCAATACTTACATAGAAACATAGAAACATATAGAAACATAGAAACATAGAAATGACGGCAGAAGAAGACCAACCGGCCCATCCAGTCTGCCCAGCAAGCTTCACACATTTTTTTTCATACTTATCTGTTTCTCTTAGCTCTTTGGTTCTATTTCCCTTCCACCCCCACCATTAATGTAGAGAGCAGTGATGGAGCTGCATCCAAGTGAAATATCAAGCTTGATTAGTTAGGGGTAGTAGGGGAAGTAACCGCCGCAATAAGCAAGCTCCACCCATGCTTATTTGTTTTACCCAGACTATGTTATTCAGCCCTTATTGGTTGTTTTTCTTCTCCCCTGCCGTTGAAGCAGGGAGCTATGCTGGATATGCGTGTAGTATCAGTTTTTCTTCTCCCCTGCCGTTGAAGCAGATGGATATGCGTGAAGTATCAGTTTTTCTTCTCCCCTGCATTTGAAGCAGAGAGCTATGCTGGTTATGCGTGAAGTATCAGTTTTTCTTCTCCCCTGCCGTTAAAACAGAGAGCTATGCTGGAAATGCATTGAAAGTGAAGTATCAGGCTTATTTGGTTTGGGGTAGTAACCGCCGTAACAAGCCAGCTACTCCCCGCTTTGTGAGTGCGAATCCTTTTTTCTTCTCCCCTGCCGTTGAAGCAGTGAGCTATGCTGGATATGCGTGATGTATCAGTTTTTCTTCTCCCCTGCCGTTGAAGCAGGGAGCTATGCTGGATATGCGTGAAGTATCAGTTTTTCTTCTCCCCTGCCGTTGAAGCAGAGAGCTATGCTGGATATGCGTGAAGTATCAGTTTTCCTTCTCCCCTGCCGTTGAAGCAGAGAGCTATGCTGGATATGCGTGAAGTATCAGTTTTTCTTCTCCCCTGCCGTTGAAGCAGAGAGCTATGCTGGATATGCGTGAAGTATCAGTTTTTCTTCTCCCCTGCCGTTGAAGCAGGGAGCTATGCTGGATATGCGTGAAGTATCAGTTTTTCTTCTCCCCTGCCATTGAAGCAGAGAGCTATGCTGGATATGGGTTGAACGTGAAGTATCAGGCTTATTTGGTTTGGGGTAGTAACCGCTGTAACAAGCCAGCTACTCCCTGCTTTGTGAGTGTGAATCCTTTTTTCCACATTTCCTCTTGCTTTTGTAGCTTAGAGCGATGTTGGAGTCACAGTAACCATGTGTATGTTTATTGAATAAGGGTATTATCTCCAGGCGGTAGCCGTCATTCTGGCGAGCCACCCACTCTTTATTGACAGCCTCTTGATTTTATGGATCCACAGTGTTTATCCCACGCCCCTTTGAAGTCCTTCACAGTTCTGGTCTTCACCACTTCCTCCGGAAGGGCATTCCAGGCATCCACCACCCTCTCCGTGAAGAAATACGTCCTGACATTGGTTCTGAATCTTCCTCCCTGGAGCTTCAAATTGTGACCCCTGGTTCTGCTGATTTTTTTCCTACGGAAAAGGTTTGACGTTGTCTTTGGATCATTAAAACCTTTCAAGTATCTGAAAGTCTGTATCATATCACCTCTGCTCCTCCTTTCCTCCAGGGTGTACATATTTAGATTCCTCAATCTCTCCTCATAAGTCATTTGATGAAGACCTTCCACCTTTTTGGTCGCCCTTCTCTGGACCGCCTCCATCTTGTCTCTGTCTCTTCGGAGATACGGTCTCCAGAACTGAACACAATACTCCAGGTGAGGAGTATTGTGTTCAATACTTATCAGCTGAAATACTTTATCAGTTGAAATACTTTATCAGTTGAAATCTAAAATCAGAAGCCTTAAATATAGCACTGGAGCATCTTTAGTTCAATATATTTATTGAATTTTTTAAAAATACAACAAGAATAGAGAAGGGATGACTACAAATCTTGGACAATATTGTACAATGCAAAAATAGAAGTGTGCAGAAGTATAATAACTGTTCAACATGGTTACGCAAGGTGCAACATCATAATAACACCAAAGAGGTTAAAGAAAGCTTAAGGAGATACAGTGAGATTTAGAGCCCCACATGTATAACCATGAAGCGATTCTGTGATATTTGGTTTTAACTATTTTTTCATATTTATAATAAGTGCAAACCTGAATCCCACAAAAAATGAACATTTAGTAATTTTGTGTTCTTCCTGTAAGCCAATATCTGCATTAGAGCTATTGCCAAAAGGAAATCTAAAAAATGCATTTGAGGTATAGGCATAGTGATTCTTGTACCAATTGATCACAGAATCACAGAACAATAAGACATATAATTTGGCTAGGGAAGAAAGGTTGAAATTTGAGCCCATACCTCATCCCAGAATGGTCTGACTGATGGGCAATCAAAAAACATGTGGGAAAGTGAAGTGTTTTCTTGTGAACAAATCTAACAAATATGAGACACTGATAATCCTGCTTTAAAAAGTCTCCATGGAGTGAGTCCACAAGACCCTATGAGCTGCAAAAAACAGGGATTGAGTAATCATATAGAGACTCTGATAACAGATTGCCAATACATTTCCCAATGGGGGCCTAGGGGGATCCAAATGTAAATCCAATTTCCAATAGTGTTCCATTCCAATACTCCTACAAAACTTCGCATTTTTAAGTAATTTGTAAAAATTAGAAGCCAAGTGACCTTGTAGGGCCATTAGCTCAGTAGAACTCCAAGCTCCCCTACTGTTGATGAGGGAATGTAACTCTCGATAAACAATAGTGCCCACAGTTCTATCCATCTGAAGGTTTGAGAGTAGGGGAGGTAGAATTTTTACTGCAAAACATCAAAGGGGATCATATTCCCTTGATGCAATACCTGATGTAGAAACCAGATACCATGGGTTTGCCAAATTTTCCAATAAAGGTGGGAACCTGAGATAGATAAGGCAGAACTGCGCCACAAAGGAGTAAGGTTGGATCTAATCCAATGGTGCTGACCTATAGGCAAAATATGCTCAAGTATATTTAATAATACTTGAGATTTAGAGTATATTACCAAGGTGAGGAAAAAGGTGAGGAGACTTATGCATTCCGGGTGTGGAATGCATAAGCTATAAGAGTTTGTTCCAACATTAGCCATCTGGAACCATCTGAAATATTAAGATAGTCAGCAAACCAATATTGTGCCTGCTATAAAATAAAAGCCTGGTGGTAGCATAAGAAGTCAGGGAAATTCAATCCTCCATGTGGTTTTGAGAATTTGAGTTTTGATAGCACTATTTTTGCTGCCTTATTCTTCCATAAAAAGGTGGAGAATACACAATCTAGATACTTATATACAGATGGGGAAAATAAAGCTGAAAGCATACTTAATAAGTAATTTATTTGTGGAGTTAAAAACATTTTAATAGAGGTCCAGTTTGTCCCACATGAAAGATGGAGCGAAGAGCACTGAAGCTTCTTGAATAACCCTTGTTTGATGTAACACATTCGTTTATGCTTCTCTCGTTTCGCTGTAAACCGATATGATATATACTTTTGCACATGAATGTCGGTATATAAAAGTTCCAAATAATTAAATAAATAATATGCTATTTGACAAAATATAGATATAGAGGGCATCTGTATTGATAACTGAGTAAGTATACAGTATACTATTAATATATCTTACTAATCTGAAAGCATATCTTCCAAGCTTATTAATTTGTAAGGATATAAAGTCAATTGGAGCAAGTTCTCTATTCTCCCCTTGGGGATAGTGCCCCATATAGGTGTTTTGTGCACACCATATCAGGAATGAAGCAAGAGTATGTTGCAAACAGCAAACATTTCAAATAACAGCTTTTCCTCACCTATTACCTGAGTTTGGCTGAAAAATATTTCAAAAAGAGGACCCCCATGCATCCCCCTACATCCTGGTGCCCAGGGACTTTGACACCCACTGCCCCCTGCCCTCGCTAAACCACTGCCTTTGTCACTCAATACAGTTGATACAATTTCTGTATCTTTCTGCCACATCTTCTTGGCTTATGATTGCTACTCTTGGTAATTGATGATCTTCTGTCTCTATACTGAACATAGTAAAAAAAAATAGCTGCTTAGTATTGACAGTCTATTAGCAAAGCTGTTCTTATGTGTCTTCATTACCATTATGTCTGGTTTTCTAGCATCTAGTTTTTTATCTGTTGATCACAACTTCTTCTGTCTCTGCCATTCTCATAGTAAGGACATTGTGTGTTTGGGGAGAGAAGGTAGGAGTGGACTGAACCGAGATATACATTTGTTTCAATTTGAATGGGAAAGTATAATGAATGAGTGAATTTTCATTTCAGTTCTGGTCAACCAAACTGAATGGCCACAGTCCCCCAAAAATCAGAATCCTTTCAAATGAAACAAAAGATCTTAGGAAACAAAATGAACAAAACAAAAAAATGGCAACCAAAGCAAAATAATGAAGCAAACAAAAAAGGTTTTTACATATACATACCACTAGGACTGAAACCTCTTGCTTAAACATTCCCATAGGAGATGCTGCATTGGTTCAATCCTGTGTCTAATATAGTGTTGTGCCAGTCGGTCGCAGATGGCTGCGCCCTCTCTGTCTCACTTCTTTTCTTTCTGTTTCCACGCCTCTGAGCAAGATGGCTCCCTCCGCCTCTCCTCACCGACCTCTCCGGCGTCCCTGGACCGGCATGGGTGATTACTTTCGCCATTCTTCCACTGAGGCCACGTAGGGCACGTGTGCGCGCGTCGCCCCTCCTTATGAACACATCATGGCGGGAACCTCGGGGTCATCCCCACCGCATGATGTCACTACCTCCGGGTACTTAGCCTGCAATCTCCGATCCAGCTATGAGTTAGCAAGGATTCATGTCCTGCTAATTTCGCCTTGCATTCAGACGCCTTCCGCTCTGAGTTCTCGCTCCTACATACCCTCCGGGGTTACGCCGTTCCAGCCATGACGCTCAAGGTACCTGCTCCTCGGGGGTCTTGCTCCGCTCCTACCTACCCTCCGGGGTTACGCTGTTCCAGCTAAGGATGCTCAAGGCACCCGTTCCTGGGGGTCTTGCCTCACTCCTTTTATGCTCCGGGTTACCCTGCTGCTTCTAGGACGCCCAAGGTACCCGCTCCTCGGGGGCTTTGCTTCGCTCCTATCTACTCCCAGGGTTGCCTTATTCCAGGAAGGATGTCTAGGCACCGGCGCTCCAGGCCATGCCTTATCTCTACCTCCGCACTGCGAGGGCCTTCTCCTCAACAGCTACCAGCCGTACTCTTCAGTCTCTCTCTCTGCCTTGTCTCACCTCAATACAGATTCTCGATGTACTCTGCTTCGCGGACCACTACCGGATCTACTGCTACTGACTACGTCATCTGTGCCTGGGTTCTCGGCCTACCCCGCTTTGCAGACCACTACCAGACACCGCACTCTCCAGCATTTGGTGAGACTTCATCTGCACCTACTACATCTGTGCCTGGACTGAACACTATCATCTGTCTACTCCATTAGCTGAAGAGAGCTGCCCACTCCTCAAGCATTGTTCTGTTTGCTGTATAATGAAGATATTATCCTCTCCGTGGTCTTTATTGAAGAGCAAGTCTATTGCTATATTCCCCACAGGGCTCTGCCCTGAGGGAGGAGTCACCTATATAGCAACCAGGGGCCCACAACCATGTCAAAACCACAACATAAAGCAAGCCAGAGAGTCCTAGAATCAGAAAGTTGCCATGTATTGTTGAATATTATTATCTATTATGAAGCTAGTAATTCTTCATGATCTTCACAACAAGATCATCTGAATGTCCCCTCACTATCTAGTTATAATGAACTAGGTATTCTGTTTTCAGGTACTTTGCCCCCAAGCTGTGGAATACATGCTCATTACACATTTGAGAAGAACTAAGAGTTTCATATTCAAAATCTATTTAGTCAGATAACTCAAAAGTTATCCATCTAAATAGCAAATGTGGCATATTCAGCCGATTATATGTCTAAATTATAGCTGATAAGTAGTTATCCGGCTATAATTTAGCTGGATAAAGAAGGGGCATTTGGGGGCATTCCAGGGAGGGGAGGAGATATCCAGCTAAACTAGTCAAATACCAGGTATATCCAGCTAAGATAGCCAGATAACTTTAGAAGTTATCCAGCCTTGAGTGGCTAGATAACTCACTACTTAACCATATACCTTTAAAAGATATCCAGCTAAGTAGTGCTTTCATGACCTTGCAAAATAAAGGTACTGACTAGAGGGCAGACAATCCCTTCCCTCACCCTCCCAAAGCATGATTATAAAGTCTTCCTAGGCCGTAGTCTCCTACCCCCACACCCTCTCCCCAAATATTTTTAAAACTTGAGGCAGTGTTCCCTGGTCCCCTGTCCCCAGTACCGATTGTTAAACACTCTGGCTGCCTCCCTGCCTTACCACCACCCACCAACAACAAAGAATCATGGCACCTGCTACCTCTTCTCTGCCCCTTCCCAACCAATACATTTTTTATCAGTACTGGGAGCAAGGGACCCTCTGTCCCAATCCTGGCCCTTCCAGGGCTGCTCTCCAGCTAGAGACTGCATTGTACAATTCAACTCCTTTTGTTGTACCTTTCATTGATTCAAATGATAGAAATTCTTCAGTGATTTAAAATTTCAGTTAATTCCTCCGACTATGTCTATAACACAATACCCCCAAACCCACCCTGAGTTTAATGTGCCCATCTACAGAGCTACTTATATAGCGAGTCCTATTCTTTTTCTCTATCCCTCTCATTGTAGTTGTGCAATAAAAACAAATAATGTGTGACACAATATTGAACTGTGTGTTGTGATATTTGTCTATGCAATAACTGTAAAATGTGTCTAACCACACCCATATTTTTATCTCAGGTGCTATTTTTATAGCATTTTGATGAATATAGGGGTTAGCTTGATAAGATTGAATATCACCACATCCAACCAACAGGTTCATTTATCATTTTGTGTTAAATAGCACAACACATGCTAATATCACATTAGTTACACAAGTGGGAGGAATTTGGGCAGATTTAATGGTAATGAGCAGTTCCTAACAGAGAGAGAGAGAGAGCGAGAGACCGAGTCCAACCACTAAATAACTTTACTATTTATTCCACTCTAAGAGGGGGCACTTTTAACTCGGGGTGGGGTTTGGGGAGGGGGAGAGCAGTTTTGCATACACAGTTAGAACAATGAAAGGTAAAAGAGGAGTAATCAACTCCTCTGTCATTTGGAGCGATGAAAGGTAAAAGAGGATTCCTCAGGCATTCCCTCAGGCCTATAAAAGGACTTGGCTGACACTCCACTGATACCACAGTGACAGGTCTCCCTACTGTTTAGTAGTGTGAGTTCCTTCAGGGTTCTTCATCTTCAGTTCCTGTGATCCTTGTCTTCATTCTTCAGTTCCAGTGCCTTCAGTTCTTCACTCCTTCATCACCTGGTTACCCACCTGTTCTTTCCTCATTTTCCTGCCTAGCCATCCCTCTTTACTTTCAGACGGATAACCGGTATTGACCTTGCCCTGACCTCTGGATCATCTTGACTGCCACCTGCTACTGACTACTGCCTGTTCCTGGATACTTCTGACACCACCTACTACTGACTTTAGCATGATAATGTATTCATCTTTCCTACATCATCTCTGACCCGGCAACCTTGACGGATATCTCCTCCATCATCATAGACCTCCACCTAAGACCTGATAACCCTAGCACCAAAAGGCTCAACCTGAAGGGAATATGAGCTGGTAAAGGCGAAGCTCCATTTGGGCTTCTGCCTCATCTGGATCTGCCTGCCGATGGTGGGAACCTGCTGTGCTCCTCCTTGCAGCTTGTGCCAACTCTACCTCAGCCCAAGGACCCACAAACTCAACATATTGCCAAGGTCATGAACCCGGTGGACTTGATGTCCCTGCAGGCCATCACAGGCCTCACCCATAAGCTGCAGGAGCATAAAAAGATCCTGGAAATCCTGCTGGCCTCCATGGACTTGATGTCCACATGACTAGATGCTCTCACTAACTCAGCACCCTCCCTACCATTTGCTTTAGTGACACTACCTCCCATGAGCCCCAACTGTCCTATACCCTAGCTGCTGGCTCTACCCCAATATGCTGGAGACCTCAAGCAATGCTGGGCATTTTTTAATCAGTGCCGTATGCCCTTCTCCTTGCAAGCACCATTATTTTCAGATGACCTAACAAAAACAACATACATTCTCACCTTATTGGCATGGGCATGCTCCTTATAAGAACATTCAAACCCCTTGCTGCATAACCTCCAGCAATTCACTGAGGTCTTCCGAACAGTCTTTGATGAGCCTGACCACATGACCACCATGGGTTCTGATTTTATACACCTCTGCCAAGGCTCCAGAACTCTGGCTGAGTATGCCATTGAATTTAGGATTCTGGCAACAGAGCTCAAGTGGCGGGAGTACTGCCTCAACACCATCTTTCTTGAGGGTATCTCCTCTAGATTTAAAGATAAAGTCACTGCTCAGGACCTCCTATCTGTTGACTCCAACAGAAAGCATGAGATGTCTGCCCTCCTTAAAGGAACAATACTCTGGCACCCAGATTCTATCAATCACTCTCTTCTCTGGCCCCTAAACCCTCAGCCTCTACTTCTTCTGAAGAGCCCATAGAGATGGGTCACAGCTGTCTGGCCCCCAAGGAGAGGCTCTACCATATACAGCAGGGCTGTGTGTATATTGAGCTGGCTGGGTCAATGCCCGTTGAAATCAGAAAACTCCAGTTCTTAGGGTTTAGTAGGGAGGTGACCCTAGGCCTTAATGTTCCTGCTCCCCAACTACTACTACCAATGACCTTGGAGTTGGGTCATATCAGATTCCCCACACAGGCCTTTGTGGACTCATGTTCTGGCAGGAACTTTATCATGGAAGAACTAATGGATCAATTTCTCATTTCTACAGTCCAGAAAACTTCTCCTCTGATAAACTCTTCAATCCATGGAGACTCTCTCCCTGGCTAGATAACCTTGACTACCATGCTGATGAACTTACACGCAGGCCTGCTTCATCAGGAAAGACTCAACTTGCACGTGATCACAAGGAACATCCATCCCATTGTCCTGGGATTACCCAGGCTACAACAGCATTGTTCCCAATTTGATTGGGCTACTCTAAAACTCATCAGGTGGGGTCAAGACTGTAGGGACTCTTGCCTGGAGCACATGGAGTTTTTTTGCTGACTGACCATAGCTAAAATCCTTCCAGGGCTTCCCCCAGAATATGCAGACTTCAAAGACATCTTTTAAAACAATAAGGCTGATGCATCCTCACCATTCTTACAACTGCAAGATCGAGCTCCTCTAGGATACAGGAAAGAGTCTACCCCTGTTGCTTCCTAAGACACAAGCCATATGCTAGTACATCCAGGAAAACTTGAAATGTGGCTTCATTCATCCTTCTTCCTCCATAGCTACAGCCAAATGTTTCTTCTTTTCAAAGAAGGACAGCTTCCTTAGGCCTTGCATTGATTACTGGGGCTTGAATGCTATCACAAAAAAAGGACCACTATTCTTTACTATTAATATCTGAGCTCCTCAACCGCCTATAAGGTGCAAAGATTTTCACCATACTGGATCTCAGGGGGGCATATAATCTTGTCTGAATCAAGGCGGGTGACAAGTTTAAAACAGCCTTTAAAATTCATGATGGTTACTAAGAGTATCTGGGCTTTGCAAAGCACCAGCAGTTTTCCAAAAGATGGTCAATAAAATTTTTCATGACCTAATTTATATTTGTGTGGTCATATATCTAGTTAACATGTTGATCTTTTCTCAAAACCTCAGCACCTAACATCAAGATGTTTGCACAGATCTGCAATGGCTGTGAGAGAACAATTTATTCACAAAACTAGAAAAGTGCCTCTTTGAACAAGAAGAACTTCCCTATTTGGAGTACATTGTTTCACGTGATGGATTCTACATGCGTGTCCGGGGGCGTGTCCGGGGATTTACTATTCAAGCAGGCATAACTTGCCCAACAAAGGTAGGGGGGATTTAGGTAGGGCTGGGGGGTGGGGTAGATAGGGGAAGGTGGGGGGATGCGGAAGGAAAGTTCCCTCTGAGGCCGCTCCGATTTCGGAGCAGCCTCAGAGGGAACCGAGGCAGGCTGCATGGCTTGGCGTGCCCAGGCTGCCGATTTTGCACAGCCTTGCGTGTGCCGACCCTGGATTTTATAAGATACGTGCGGCTACGCGCGCATCTTATAAAATCTGGTGTACTTTTGTTCGCGACGGTGGCGCGAACAAAAGTACATGCGCACGTATGTTTTTAAAATCTACCTCTTAGGGTTGAAGTTTTTGTGTAGAAAGTACATGCAGACCAGTCCAAATTTTCAAAGTGGACTTACACATATAAGTCTGCTTTGAAAATTAGAGGGTACACATGTAAGGCATACAAATGCATAATCACACTTGCTTTCTAGCACATGCATGTAAATGGTTTCCTTGTACCAGCTCCAACCTCTCCCCAGAATGATTCTTTGCAGTGAGTGTAAAAGTATGCGTGGAATCCCTTCTGCATGTAATTTTTCATGCCAAATCCCTAGACAATTTTCGGAAGCGGATTTATTTACATAAAACCAGTTTTTAAGCTTGTTAATAATTTTGAAATTTCACCCCTTAATATGAAGATCAACCAGTTAAGTGCAATGAGTGTCTGTTATGAATTTATGCCTACTGCCAAGAGAAAATCCTATGATGAAAGCTCCAGTGATTTAATAGAGAGGTCTAGGGATTCCCTTCCATTTGCAAGTGAGAACTTCAGGGACTCCCAAAAATGAGCTTCTTTGTTATTGGGAAATTATATAAACATGGTTAATCAAGCCACAGCACATTAAACATTCAAGAAAAGGAACAGTATTCTCTGGAAGATGCATCCATAACATGAACATTATCAGGAACAGTTCTAGAATTATTCTAGCAGCAGGTAGATAAGAAAGCTTGGATCACTCAGGATTCAGGAAGTAAGATTCTTGGCATAAGCCAACTAAAGTACAACTTTGGAACTGAATTCGTAAGTTGTTCCTTACAAATCCATTAGAATTTTTTGAAGGTGTAAATATTAAATACGCATATGGATAAAGGTAAGTCATTTGATACAGTATATCTGAATTTTCAGAGAGCATTTGAGAAAGTCCCACATTGGACCAATGTTTTTTAATATATTCATTAATGATCTGGGAAAGGGAACAATGCATGTAATGATCACATTTGCAGATGGCATAAAAATCATTCAAATAGACTGGGAGGAATTGCAGGAGGAGACTGAGGAACTGGATATCCAAACTGCAGTTGAAATTTAATATAGACAAATGCAAAATGATTAGAGGAGGGATAACTAATTCTAATGGAAAGTACAATTTTCAAAGTGATTTATGCAGGTAAAAATAGATTTACTCATGTTAATCAGCTGTCTGTAAATTGCCTTTCCTCATACAGCTCAAAATAAGCATGTTTTTCTGTTTTAGCTAGGCTAAGAGGTTCTATTCCCTGGGCTGTATTTTGATCAGAGAAGGAATAGGATGCTCGTAGATGGCATTTTCATATCCTTCTGTGTATTTAGTTTTCCAGCAAAAATCTACCTACAGTAAAAGTAGGTGTGAGTGACAGTGTGTACTTTGTACCCACAGCAAGTTTAAAAGCAAAAGTATGTATGTATTTTCTCTTTCAGAATTGGCACAAAGCCAGCAGGTAGCATGAATACATGATCTTTGCTCCCCACGAAAATAATTTTATAACAGCCCACTCAAATTAAGCGACAAATACATGTGTAAGCTACACCAATTATCTGAGCAGACATGCATACATAAGTCCACGTTGAAAATTGTCCTACAAAATCTACTGCACACAATTATTTCTATAACAGTGTGTATGGAAAATATTCAGGAAAATGTGTACTCACTCTTCTGAAAATGCAAAAGTGGGCATATAATTCCAAACCCTTCCCCAACTTCAAATTCAAGGAGATCTTCACTAAGTCCAGATAATATGAGTACATTTTCCAAAGGGTTACACGTGGAAAATTAGCATATATGTGCATAAGTAGCCTGTGTTCATCTATGTGGCATTTTATAAACATCAAAATTGTGTGCGTATTTTCAGTTTGACATGTATAATGTACCAGAGGAAAAAAGGTGCAGTGTAGGGGAATTCCAAGGTAGGGTCAAGAAGCATGTATGAAAGTTGTTATTTTAGAAGAGTTTAAGGTGAATACATTAGCCAACTTATTCACACAATTGTGCACCTGCTAATTGATTTGGGCAAATGAAATTGGACTTGCCAGTTGTCTGCTATTATTGGGCAAGAGGTCTGGATGAACTGTGGAGAGTTCAGTGTTACATATTAGAGGGTCTTGTTGAACTGGAGACGGACAAACTGGCGATTAGAAGTATGCATGCATATTTAAAATATCCCTGCCTCCTCATACAAATCAGAATTTTTCATGTTACATATTATAGTTTTTTTGCACTTAACAATATACATATGCATGATTATAAAATAGGGAGAGAAAGTAGTGCTTTCATTGCATTTCAAACATTATGCACACACTTTCAGAGCTGAACTATGTGGAATTTTATGACTGTCCATGTCCATTTACACACACAAAGATTCAAAAGTATATCCTTTATGTGCATGTTTACTCACTCATCAGGTGGTAAGTTTTGTAAAGGCCATTTACATTATGTGGATGAAAGGCTGTTTTACATATAGAAAATGCCTTTGAAACTGTCCTCTACATGTATGCAATGTTTGGTTCCATATTAGGAGCTACCTCCAGGAAAAAGACCTTGGAGTCATTGAGGAAAATACACTGAAATCCACAGCTCAATTTACAGCGGTGGACACACTGTCAGCTAGATTAGTAGGCGCGCACACGTGTACGCCCGATTTTATAACATGCGCGCGCATGTTATAAAATGTCCATAAATGTCATCCACTTCCTCATCACTTCCCACGGGGGATAGACTCAGGAACAATGTCAGAAGATACTTTTTCACAGAGAGGATGATGGATGCTTGGAATGCTCTCCTGGAGGAGGTGGTGATAACAAGGACAGTGGAGGACTTTAGGTTAAACACAAAGGATCCCTAGAGGCAAGAGAATGGTAATGAGGGAACTATACAGCCTTCACTGAGAGACAGTTGCACCCTGGCAAACAGTGATATGGCTGCATTGTGGTTCCTGGATGACATGGGGAAACCTGCAAGGAGTGGCAGTTGCAACTCTAAAGGGGTTGCTTTAATGTGGGGATTTGATCTATTTTGTGTACATGCAGACTAGATGGGCCTTTTGGTCTTTATCTGCCATCATTTGCTATATTACTAAGTTACCTCCCATTTAGAATACAGCAATCTGCCCTTTTCTTTAATATTACAGATGTTTAATTATACCCTGCTATGAATTGTAGAATAGCATGTTATATATTTTTTTAAATTTAATTTAAATTAAATTACAGGTCTCCCAAAGAACCATCTCTTTCCACTACAATCCATTCAAAATGTAGCTGCATGACTTATCTTCCAATGTCACTATGCCCATATACCCCTTTTCTCTAATGTCAAGATGGTCTTCCTATCAGCTTCCGCATACATTTTGTTTCTCTTATTCCCCTAAAAGTGCATTCATTCTACTGCAGTTCATCATATATCTTTTCTTATCTATGCCCTTCTCCTCATCTTAGCCTTGTTGGTTTTAACCATTTTCTATAATAAATAAAATTGCCAAAGACTCATATTTGTCTTGTATGTTTGACTTGGCTACATTATAAGTTCTATAAAGAAGGGACTGTGAACAGTATGATCAGTGCACATCAAGTAGTGCTATAGAAATTATAAGTGGTAGAAATAGTATAGGTAATTATTAAGACTGTGTAATAGAAAAATATCATTTTGTTTTGAAATTCATTTTATGGAGATTCTAATTCATTTCTTTAAATTCAAAATGAAACTTATTTTTGTGTTGTATTCTCATTTGATTTCTTTCTCGTTTGTTATTAAAGTCAATATGGGAATCATTGAAACCTACATTGGGCTCCAGAATTGGGGTTTTCTAACCAATTATCACAGAACTTATGGGAAGAAATTATCAGAAGGGGAAAGAGCTCCAAAGTACCTTGAAAAACTATGGAAAGTGGCACCAAAAGCTGCATGAATAGCCTAAGGCTTCAAAAAGGTGCAAAGGGGAATCAGCATAGGCAGGAGTTTTCTATGTCACAACAAGAGGAGCAAAGAAGCTGCAAAAGTGGGAAGAACACCCCAAGGCTCCAAATGAAGGCACCAGCAACAATAACACGAACCCTTGATGGCATCATGAATGGCAAACTGGCAATAAAAGTGACATCAGAATCCTAAGGCACCATGAAGGGGAACAAAGAAGAAAAGGTGGCAGAAAAAACATCCTAAGGCACTAATAAAGGGGACAAGCAACACAAAGAGTAACTTCAAGACACCAAAACAACATGAGAGGTGCAAAGCAAAGACTGGCAAGGACAACTCAAGATGTAAGGCCTTGGGTACAACAGCAAGGCACGGTGGCAAAAAGGACTCCAAAGTGTAAGATCTGGGCATGGAAACAAGACTGAGTAAGGCAAATACCCTCAAGATATAGCATTGAGTGTACCAGCAAGGCTGAGTATCATGGAAGATGCCAGCTATTCTGTTGAAGCAGACTTACCAGATTTAGCATAGTGAAAAGCTTCAATGTGTGTAATTGCTCAGCAATTGCTCACCATTGCTACTGCTCTGATTACCTGCTATGCCATTTTCTAATTATGTCATGGGAGTTTTGGTGATCCATGTTGTTTTCTGTTGTTTGATTCTTGGTTGTACTTGGGTTGTACCACAGAAAAACAACAACACAAAATAAGTGGAGAGGGAGGATAAATTATTTTTTTAAAATCCTTTTTTTTTTCCTGTGGAAAAACAAACACCCCAAGTATAACCAAGAATCAAACAACAGAAAATAACATGGAGCACCAAAACTCCCATGACATAATTAGAAAATGGTATAGCAGGTAGTCAGAGCAGTAGCAATGGTAGTATTGCAGGTAGGCATTAGACAGTAACTCCCCTACGGTGGCACTAAAGGTATGGCAGATAGACATGTGCCAGAAAGTCTCTTATGGTAGTATAAGGGGTATGGCAGGTAGCCATATGCCAGCAAATTCCCTATGGTGATACTAAGTGCATGGCAGATAGGCATCAGGCAGCAAATCCACTATGGTGGTATTAGAAGTATGGCAGATAGGCATTAGGCAGCAAGTCCTCTATGGTGTTTCTAAGGGCATGGCAGGTAGGATTGCACCAGCAAGTCAATCATGGTGATATAAGGGATATGGCATCTAGACTTGAAGCTGAAAGTCCCCTGGGTAGAAATAAAGGTATGGCAGGAAGACATTAGGCAGCAAGTCCCCTATGCTGGTACAAGGTATATGAAAGACATGAGGAACCAAGTCCCCTATTCTGGTACTAGGGACATGGAAGGTAAGCATCAGAGAGCAAGTCCTCTTTGGTGGTATTAGGTGTATGGTAACTTGACAAGAGGCAGCAAGTCCCTAATGCTGTAGTTAAGGGTATAGTTGAGACCAATGTTTCATTTAACTCCACATCAATGGAAATTTGTCATATAATAAAAAATGACCATCATATAGAGACACTATCAAATGTTCATAGTCTGAGTTTGCAAAGTCTTGATAAAGATTGTGTTACAACACAATCATAGGTCATGGAATCACAAGTCCTTTATACACATACTTTTATAATTTTTGTTGTAATTAAAACAACATAGAAGTGATTGTATTAACATTTAAGAAGATGTCCATACAATCATTTCTAAGTTAAGTTGTTTTAATTGCAACAAAAATTATAAAAAATATGTATATAAAGAACTTGTGATTCATAACCTGTGATTATATTGCAGATACAGTCTTTATCAAGACTTTGCAAACTCAGACTATGAACAATTGATAATGTCTCTATATGTTGACCATTTGTTATTATATGAGAAATTTCCATTTATGTGGAGTTAGATGAAACATTGGTCTTAGCTATTCTCTTTTGGTGGATAATTATCTTGCTGTTATTATTTCTATTCCCCTTGCTGTGTTTTTGGTAATTGGTACTAAGGGTATGGCAAACAGGCATCAGCCAGCATGTCCCCTATGGTGGTATTAGAGGTATGGAAGGCAGGCAGAGTGGTAATAGTTAGAGGCCTGTAGTGGCATATTTGAGTCATGGCAGGCACAGAAAGGCAGATTGCCAGTAAAACCTTCAAAATATTTTCAATCATCTTGCCACTCACATAGAATATCTGGAAATTCAAGCAAAGAGAGATTGCATTTTAAAAATACCAGCTTTTCTATTATCTGTGGAACCAAGCTTGAGCAATATTTCTTGTCATTGAGAAGATTCATTCACTGGGAATACTGGTTGGTGGCCAAGAAAGATAGCATCATCATCCCACATTGGCTAGGTCTGGCCAGATGGTGGACTTATGTGCCCAATATGCAAGCACATCAGTGTCTGTGTCCTCAATGAGATCTGTAAGATAGTATGTTACAGACCTCTGTGCTGATCTCTCCTTTGCCTGGGTGGGCCGAGATTATTTCTTCCAGCCAACTGTTTTCACTGAGGTCTGTGCCAGGACAGATGGTTCTTTGTGGGCAATGTGGCTATGGCATATTGTGGAGGGAGAGGAAGCACTAGCTATCTGGGTGCCATTCATGCTTACACTACTCTCTGAGGTAGCCAGACTAGCAACCGTCTCCTACTTTGCTACACTCCTACTCTGCCCCTGCCTTTGACTCTACTGACAGACCATCCATTCCAGCACTTGCTCCATCTGTGTGAGACATTTGAACTCCAGGGTGACATTCCCTTTCACCTGAGTATCAAGCAGTGTAGCAAGCTTCTTTACATTGTTTTACATTAGAGGTATCAGTCTCTCATGCACTTGATGCTGCAAGCTGCCCACAAACTGCAACACCTCTGCTTTCATTCTCATGTACTAATGGAAGTCCTCCAACTTTTCCATCAGACAATTCACTATAAGGATCACTTCACCCAAGGTAGCGCTTATGGAACTCATGTCCCCATCAATAAATTGGATGATGCTAAGAGATTACTGCATGCCTCTCCCGAGTCTTCCTTTTCTAGTATCTGATACTTTCTGATTCAGACAAGCCATAAAAAGCCTCTTCATTTGAATTGGTGGATGAAAACATTTCCTTCACAGCATCATCTCTAATAAGGAAAGAAGAACATGCTCCCTTTCACCTTGCTGCTACTGTTTGCCTTTGAAAAGTCTGTCACCTTTTACCCTCTTTTTACAAATCAGAATGGAGTGAAACATGCACAATGTCACGTGCATTCTGCAGTGGCACATGCTCATCACCCTATGTCAGTTTCTTCTGGATACAGTTGGCTTCTGCCTTATTAGTCTTGAGGAAATCCCACTTCAGCTTAGGTGCAGGACTCTTCCTTTGCTTGTTGCTGGCTCTGTCAAACTTGCCCATTTTGCTCTGCCTTTCCCTATCCCTGACATGACTGATTTTGTCACTTGGGCTTGGGTAGTACAATTATTTTATATTCCTCAGTGGTACAATAACTGCATGCCCACTGATTGTGCCTTGCTAATGTGTCTGCGCAGAGAACAGAGACAATGCTGCACTGAGTGCCATACTCTGTCCTCTGTTTCTGAGACTGAATTGCTTACTGACAGAGCAGCACTGACAGGCTCGACGGCACAGTCTGATATGCTTCAGCCTCTGCACTGTGCCCAGGCAGAGAGAGACAAAATATGTAGCTGCACTGCAAGCATCTAGCCACCATTTGCTTTCACCCTCCCCCAAGGGAAAGAAAAAGTAGGGAGCTTCTGCAGCCGTGCCTGCCTGTCTTTCTCTGCTGCCTAGCACAGTGACAAACTAAAATGGGCAGCAGGTATGCTCAGTTTTTAAGATCAGGTTCACTGGATCAGTTGTATAGTTAAAAAATGCTTTACTCTGATATGATATCTCTGTTACTCCCTTGACAACATTTCCTACCCTTGACTGACAAGGGGGATAGATCTTAAAAGGTGCGCGTGTGTGTCCATGTGCCGATTTTATAACATGCGCACGCCGGCACGCGCATGTTATAAAATCGGTGGGCTGCGTGCACATGCGCACCGGATTTTATAATCTGCACGTGCATATGCAGGCGGCACGCGCAGGGGGGGGCCTAATTTTTAAAAAGTACGTGCGGTGACGAGATCGAGCCTCTCCCAGTTCCCTCCCAGTTCACTCCAATTAAGGAGCAGACTGGGAGGGAACTTTCCAACCCACCTACCTAACCTTCCTTCCGCTTCCCCTTCCCCTCTCCTCCCCACCCCTAAACCTAACCTAACTTACCTTTTTTTTTTTTTAATTTTGTAAGTTGCTGCTCCTCCGGAACAGAAGCAACTTGTGCATGCCGGCCGACTGCCAGCGTGCGCTTCCTCGGACAGTGGCAAATGGCCACTGTAACGACCGCTTCCAGCCCCACCCCACCAGACCACCCCTCCCTGACCCCGGAGCACTCCTTTCTTGGGCCCGGCTTTTCTGCGCGTATCAGGGGTTATGCCCCTTTCAAAATGTGTGCGGAGCACGCAAGGCCCAGCCACGCATGTAACCCCCATTTTTTACCACATGGCCATTTAAAATTTACCCGAAGGTGTTGAGACCACATTGACTCACCAGGAAAGGCTAGCTGGCAGTAGCTGCTGTATTTTGTATCAATTTCTAACTGTATACCTGTGATACATTGATTTTTATGGCTCAGAGAAATAATGAAATGAATAGGGTTTTGTTTAATTTCGGGGTCTCTCTCCATTTGTTTCAAGAACCCCCCAAAAGAAATGAAGTAAACCCAATTTGTTTTGGGATGCCCATTCATTTAAAATAAATCATCCCTAACAACTATATAGTCCTGCAGTATGTGCTGCCCTATTTACTTTGCAGCATGTTGTCTCAAAGGATCTTGCCAGTTTCTTCTTTCTGAGTTTCTGTTAGAAGTTTGTTCTTAATAGTTTTTGCTTAATAAGAACATAAGAAATGCCATGCTGAGTCAGATCAAGGTCCAGCGATCTGAGATTGGTACTCGGAATAACAAAAACCCAGCAGATTAGGTGATTGCTGAAAAGCTAGTACTGAATGTACTGGAAACACTGCTTTCAATGATTCATCCTCCAGGTCTTTTATTATGTTTCTCAGCTTCTCTGGCTCTGAGTTGTATGTTGCCATAAGAGGTACTCACTCTGTGAGTTTCCTTTTTTTTTTATAGTGGAGTAGATTTGTCCACGGATATAAAGATGAAGTGCTCTGGTGGCATCACTCAGTGGCTTTAATGATATCCCTTCCCTACTGCCTTTGAAGATGATTAACCTCCCTCCCCCCAAATGGTAAGTGCTCATTCTAGAGGGAAAAGGGGGTTTGGGGGTTTTGGCCGCTGGGTGGGGAGGTATCTTCAAGAGAGTATGACTGCCTGATAATGTTGTGGGTGTAGGGGTACAGTGGCTGGGTGGGGAGGTATCTTCAAGAGAGTATGACTGCCTGATAATGTTGTGGGTGTAGGGGTACAGTGGCCGGGTGGAAAAGTGTGTTACTGATGCCTTAGGTGGAGAGACTACCGCTGCTGTAGGGGTGACACTCATGCAATAGTGCAATGGGGGAAGGTATTATTGATACTGTAGGTGGGGAGTTACTGATGGTAGAGAGGAGGTGATGATCGCTCTTGAGGGATATGGAGCCGGAAGTCTAATCCTGATGGGTAGGATTGCTGAGAGATTAAGTCAAACCTAACTTTACCTTCTGTTTCCGACCGGTTAGCATGTAAATGTTCTGGCAGCTCACATGGACATTATAAATTATTGTGTTAACAACCAGATTCGTACTGAAGCCATGCTATTGAGGTAAGTTAGGTAAAATTGGTGTGCTTTTGGTGAAATTTACTCCATAGCATGATATACCAACTTGACTCCAGTTTAAGAGCATTCATGGGGAATAATTTCTGGAAGAGAAAATTCTTCTCCATTAATACTGAATTCCTAATCTTGTTTACTTTGAGAAAATACATCCATGACAGTAAGCTTTATTGTGTATAGAGGGCAATAGTGAAAGTTATTCCATAGGTAAAATATTGTTTTACCTGCATAAATGAGCTTTTTGATTATTGCTCATATTAAAGATGAGTAAAAAAAAATCCATGAACATCAGCAACCCTCATAAGTTTGCCTACATAAAAATGAGGTTCAGATTTGTGTGGGTGCTTTTTCCTGGCAATTATCAAAGCAAAACTATCCATGGGGTATTTTGGAGAACCCTGCAGATAAAAGCTGCTCATGGGGGTTGCCAAAATATAGGGCACTTAATACCCTTGCACTGGTCTTGAAACAGTTCACTGTGCATGAGCTTTTGCTCCTATCTTGTATCTACTTTTATCTTCTCAGGGTTGTTTGGCTGAAAGGATTCTTTCTCTTTGCCTCCTGCTAAAATATGAGGTCCTTGCTCCTTTTTCTATATACTTCTACAGTAGCACAGCTCTTTTCAGAAACTCAAAAATCTCCTCCCTTCTTAGTACAAAAATGGAACTTTCATTAGACCAAAAGAAAGCTCAGTGCCTGAAATGATATAATCCTTCCTGATAGGTTCTGTGTAGAAAGTCTCTTCCTTTTTGGAAAACTTTATTTGCCACTCAAACAAGTAGATTGGTTGTCTCCCTTCAGGCTTATCTGACACAAAGTCTAACCCTATGAGTGCAAGATTATTTTGCTAGAATTTACGGGAACAATTTAACATAGCTAGGATTGCTGATTGCAGATCTTTCATCTGCTGATGATAAATTAGACTTCCTGGAAACGCTTAAAATCTAAAAAAAAAAAAATCTTAAGGGGTTAAACTCTTACTGGCTGTGTTTAATGTGTGTTAGTTTTTACAGCTAGTATTTGTTTGCAAGTGTTATGAATTGAATGTGTTTTGAAATAGGACTGGATTATTTTCTGATCTTCTATAAATTAGTATTTATTTGCCAATATAAAGAATTGTTAAGTTTAGAGGTTAGTCAGTAGGCTGTTTAATGGACAGGTTATTCAACTAAAGTTAGCTAAATAACTTGTCCTGGATATTCATTGGCATAAATGGCCTATTGAATATCCCTGATTAACTTTAGCCAGATAACTTTAAACTTAATGGGTAAGATTTTTAATATCACCTATTAAAAACGTATCTGGCTATAGTAAGTTGGATAATTTTAGACTTAACCAGCTATATTCAAAAGAATATAGCTGGCTAAGTGGCACTGTAAGGGAGGTGGACCCTTGAGCCAAGACGAGGTTGTTGCCACCACCAAGGGAAGGCCCCCGGTGGGCCTCATCATCGGGAGGCAGTTCTGAAAGAGAGAGCTCAACATGACCTTCACCTATACCAGTCCATTTTCCCCACAGATTGAGCCCTTGTGTGCCGGAGCCAGCAGGACTTAGGCGCGAGTCTCTCAGACGGCAGGTGGAAGACAGGTCGGACGTGCCAGGCTGGAGGTAGGTAGCAGACTACGTGCGATTGAGGCCAGGTTGAGGTCTGGGCATGCAGCGGACAAGCAGGAACAATGGACCAGGCTGAAGATCAGGACAGGCAGTGGACCGGGAGGAACGATAGACCAGGCTGAAGATCAGGGCAGGCAGTGGACAAGCAGGAACGATGAGACAGACTAGCAGGTCAGAGCCAGAAGATCAATTCAAGGGAGCAGGAATGGTGAGGAGCTGGAACAGGACTAGGCCTGGAGCAGGGGCAGGAGCAGGTGTCAGCAGAATCACAGGAACGTGGGGATCAGGATGCAGACAACATACACTCACCAGGAGCTGGACCTGTTGTCAAGGCAAGGAGGAAATGGCAAGGCAGGGTATTTATACCTGCATTGCCTGATGTCATCATCCCAGGCCGCAGGGGACTTTCCCGCCATTGGCCCTTTAAATTGAGTCCATGCATGTGTGCACGCACCTAGGAACCCCGTGGATGCAATGGCATCGGCAGCATCGGGACACTGCGAGCAGGCCACAATGGTGGCGAACTGTTCCAGGATGCCACAGTGGCAGAGGGACGCTGGAGCAGGTTTCCTGCCTGCACAGGTGAGGAGACCCAGCCTGACCCCCCGAGGGCCGGGACGCCTAACAGGCACATAAAGTAATTTTTAAAAAATGTTTGCGGCCCTACTGGCCCTAACATATCCGCCTTCCTCCTTCCCACTTGAAATCCAAGTGCTCAGTCCTGCTGAGCTAAGAATGCAGCACCCCCAGGCCCCTCCATCGTGTAGTAAAATATAATCACCACAGCCTATCCTGGGGTCGCCTTCCCCTTCTTCCCAGAAAACTTAAAAAATAATTATAGACTCCAGAGCTTCCGATCTCCCCCCCCCCCCCCCAATCTGAACCCTTAATCTCTCAGACCTCCAGGTACCTGAAGGTTCCAAATTCTTCACCCAGATCACAATAGTGGCCTGCAGTGACCTGGGCCTGGCATGTCTGGGGTTGCTAAGAACCTACGTTGGAAGTGTATGCTTCTATCATGGCTCCTTATAAGTGCTATATTAGAAGCCCATGCTTCCAGGGTAGGTTCTTAGGAACCCCAGATGCACCAGGCCCTGGTTGTGGTAGTCCATAATTATAGAGCCTAAAACATAATTGCATATTTTTGTGCTGGCAGTTGTTCTAGGGTGTTAGCCAATCCTTGCAGTTTGTAGTACATTTTTTAAATTTTACTTTGAAATAAATAGTCAAAATGCAGAATTCCTGTCTTTACTTATTACAGCCATGCAAAAACAGGGAAGTATTATATCAAAACATACAGTTTACAAAATAATATATATGCAATTTTTAATATCGTAATCACTTTTACAAAATGTTGGTACACCAAAGATGAAAAACGTTTAAATACCAGTATTTAAATATCAGTTCTCATACATACCCCCATACATATATGTTCACATGCACACTCCCCCAAATTTTTAAAATGGAATACACATACTGTTAACCCATATAACAGTGAAACTAATTGGGAAATCTAATAAACAATGAATAACAGTATTCTTCGAGTAATATCACATGGGACTGGGTCGATCACAGAATAATCTCTGTGTACTATATACTAGTCTTCTCTTCTTATAAATCTTCATTACTTGTATTCCCTCTCATAATCACAATGAAATCTCTAACAGGGTCATTTATCATTTTGAAATAGGGTCTTAACACATGCATTAAGGCATTATTGCACACGTTAAAGCCCTAACACATGCAATAAATAAAGCAATGCAAATGTGTATGCAAATTCCACATTGAGTATTCCAGTGGAGTTTGGGCAAAGTTAATGGAAATGAGGGCCATTAGCTAGCTGCATTGTACAAATCAACTCATCTTGAAATACTTTTCATCCATTATAATAACTACAAATGTTAAGTGATGTCAATATTAGAGATGTGAATCGGAACCGGAATCGGTTCGGATTCCGGTTCCGATTCACATGTGGGTTTTTTTCCATCAGGCCCGATTGCGGTTTTGTTTATCGGCTGCACCCCAGCCAATAAACAAAAAACCCAGCCGACCCTTTAAAGCTAACCCCTTAGCTTCCCCCACCCTTCCGACCCCACCAAAAACTTTTTACAGGTACCTGGTGGTCCAGTGGGGGTCCCGGGAGAGATATCCCGCTCCAGGCCATCCTCCCGCTCCCGGGCTGTCGGCTGCCACTAATCAAAATGGCACCGATGGCCCTTTGCCCTTACCATGTGACAGGGTATCCGTGCCATTGGCCGGATCCTGTCACATGGTAGGAGCACTGGATGGCCGGCACCATCTTGTGCTCCTACTATGTAACAGGGGCTGACCAATGGCACCAGTAGCCCCTGTGACATAGTAAGGACAAAGGCTATTGGCGCCATTTTGAATACTGGCAGCCGACGGTCTGAGTGCAAGAGGTCGCTCTCGGACCCCCACTGGACTTTTGGCAAGTCTTGTGGGGGTCAGGAGGGTCCCCCAAGACTTTCCAAAAGTCCCTGGTGGTCCAGCAGGGGTCCTGGAGCGACCTCCTGCACTCGGACCGTCGGCTGCCAGTATTCAAAATGGCGCCGATAGCCTTTGCCCTTACTATGTCACAGGGGCTACCGGTGCCATTGGTCAGCCCCTGTCACATGGTAGGAGCACAAGATGGCGCCGGCCATCCAGTGCTCCTACCATGTGACAGGATCCGGCCAATGGCATGGATACCCTGTCACATGGCAAGGGCAAAGGGACATTGGCGCCATTTTGATTAGTGGCAGCCGACAGCCTGAGGGCGGGAGATTGTTCCCCGTGCCCCCACTGGACCACCAGGTAATTTTAAAACATTTTTGAGGCAGTTCGGGAGGGTGGGGAAAGCAAAGGGGTCATTTTTAAAGGGTCGGTGGGTTTTTTTTTTATCGGGCCATCGGCGCCATTTTTATTAGTGGCAGCCAAAATGGTGCCGATGGCCCGAGAGCAGAAGATCGGTCCCAGGGCATCCACTGGACCACCAGGTACTCGTAAAATGTTTTGGGGGGGTTCAGGAGGGTGGGGGAAGGTAAGGGTTTAGTTTTAAAGGGTCGGGGTAGGTTTAGGGGTTGTTTTGGTGTGCTGGTTTTCCCACCTTCCCCCCAAATAACTCCCGTTAGTGGACATTAACCCATTAACGATTTTTCACGGTAAATCAGGGGAATTTCTATTGTATCGCGCACTCTAACGATTTTTGACGATTTAAAAATATCGGAAGATTTTTTTAAATCTTCAAAACACGATTCACATCCCTAGTCAATATTACTATAAATTCCTCAGAATGTTTCTGTTACAACATCCTCCCAAATCCCACCCCACCTTCCAAAACCCACCCCAATTCAAAGTTCCTCTCTATAGTGGTACATATATCCTCCACACAGAGGCTCCCTCTCTCTCTTTTTGTTACGCCTGTCAGTCGCAGACGACTGCAACCATGAGTACTCATGTCCTGCATTGCTCTTCTGCCCTCCCCGGGGCTGCTCGATGAGCGGGCCTGTTTGCTTCACCGCATCACGTGTGACTTTCCCCGGCAGCATGCACGCCACCGCTTCCTGCTTCTACGCTGGGCCTTCCTCGGCATGCGCGCGTGTCACAGGCCCCACCTTTGAAGCCTTTTCGGCGGGAATCTTGGGGGCGTCCTGCTGTGATGACATCATAAGCCTCTCATTTATAAGCTCCATCTTCACCCCCAGCAAGCTGACTTGGCAACAAGTTCCATCCTCGGACTGTTCTGCGGATTCCTGAGACGTTGCCTGCTGGCTCGCCTTGGACCCTTTCTGGCATCTGCTCCTCGGGGGTCAGTGTGCGCTTCCTCAGGGACTTGCTCCCTTGGCCTACCCCGCTCCTTGGGCTGGCTCTGCACTTCTTGGGTCCTACTCTGCTTTGGTTCCAGCTACCTGTGTCTTCTCCAGAATACTGCAGCAACCTGTGAGTTCCTCGTCTGGCTTCCTCGCTCTTCGTGGCTGCGCCTGTACCTTTGTCAAGTCTGGCTGTGCTTGCCTGCTTCTTGGGCCACACTTCTACACAAAGAACTACCTAGTCCCGCCCCGCTCCTTGGGGCTGGACTCATGCTTGTTCCTGCTTTTCTACTGTCCCGCTCCTCGTGTCAACCTCTTACATAATTTCTGGCAACACCTCTGCTCTCCGGGTTCTACCTACGCCAGCAGCTGGAATCGGTACCAGACTATCCTACCCCGTGGGTGGTCTACGCTCCTTCCTACTTCCATCACGCTGCAGCTGCACCCTCTTGGGCCTGACCTCCAGGAGTATCCTTTCCAGCCTACCACCCTGCGGGGGTTTAGCTACTGGTCCCTGGGGCCTCTCCATCACTGTGCCTAGAGCTCCCCGCTGTGCTGATATCTACCTCCTGATGCGGCTGAACTGTGGGGGCTCCTCCCCCACAGGCTGTAACAACTCGCGTCTCGTGCCAAGGGTCCACATACCCACAAAGCATAACACTTTTTCTCTCTCTCTCTCACTCTCATTACATCTCAGTAATAATAGTATCCATCCTACTTCACTCAATATCCAGAGTTCAATTTCTATAGATATTTGTAATAGTGTACCATGATTGACTCAAATTTCTGACCTATATCCTGTCTCAATAAAAAAAACACTTATGCCCCTAACTTTAGAATTAAAAAATATTAAATAACACAACAGGCCTGTTCACTAACAACTAATAATGCCTGAGCTGACATCAGGGCTACACTCATTATAATGTTTCTTTCACATCCAATCAGAACAGAAAATGTCATAATGCCTCTGTATCGCTCCATGCCTCTGTATCACTCCATGGTGAGACTGCACTTTGAATACTGTGTACAATTCTGGTCACCGTATCTCAAAAAAGATATAATTGTGATGGAGAAGGTACAGAGAAGGGTTACCAAAAATGATAAGGGAATGGAACAGCTCCCCTATGAGGAAAGACTAAAGAGGTTAGGACTTTTCAGCTTGGAGAAGAGTCGGCTGAGGGGGGATATGATAGAGGTGTTTAAAATCATGAGAGGTCTAGAATGGGTAGATGTGAATCGGTTATTTACTCTTTCGGAAAATAGAAAGACTAGGGGGCACTCCATGAAGTTAGCATGGGGCACATTTAAAACTAATCGGAGAAAGTTCTTTTTTACTCAACGCACAATTAAACTCTGGAATTTGTTGCCAGAGGATATGGTTAGTGCAGTTAGTGTAGCTTGGTTTAAAAAAGGATTGGATAAGTTCTTGAAGGAGAAGTCCATTACCTGCTATTAATTAAGTTGACTTAGAAAATAGCCACTGCTATTACTAGCAATGGTAACATGGAATAGACTTAGTTTTTGGGTACTTGCCAGGTTCTTATGGCCTGGATTGGCCACTGTTGGAAACAGGACGCTGTGCTTGATGGCATGTTCTCATGTTCTCTCTATCACCCTTCAAAAACAAAACATGCCTATCCCTGTAGCAGACCCAATCAAAAACCTTCCCATGAATACTACACATAATCTTATTCAAAGAATGTTAGCAAAGAGACATAAAAATAATCATCCACCATTCAATTTCCTTGTTGAGACCCATATATATTTTTTTTTGGGGGGGGGTTATGTGAATTGATATTTAAATACTGATATTTACAAATGTTTTTATATTTGGTGTAATGTAATTAAAGTCTGCTGGTTATATTATCACAAGCCGTTGTTTAAAGACTTCGAATGTAGAACCAACCTATACAAATCCTTTAACCCCACAGAACAAGGGCAAATCAATGCAGGACCAATTTAATCTTTTTTTTTTTTTTTTAGTTTTTTCAATGCAAAAATAAAAAAATCATTAGACTTACGTCAATATAATAATCAGTGAGTATAAAGGAGTTCAAAATTGAATGTTAGACAGGAAAAGGCTATACTTAGTTTTTGAAAATGCTATGAACCAAACTCCCCGAGAAGGATAGCCCTGTTTCAAACAATGTCTGCATCAGGGGGTTGATACTGTATCCACAACACTCGCTGATGGTCAGTCTTGACGGCGTTTGAACCATGAGTAATTAAGAATTAATTTTGCAAATTATAAGGCAGAGGTGACAGCCAACATAAAGGAAAGGTAAAGTCAGGTTAGAGATGAGGTTTTAGATGGGAAATTAAAGGGGTTGGGACACTGAGGAGGGGGTACCAGAAGTTAGGCTCAGCAGGTGAAAAGGAGCAAAGGTTGTGGGAGGAGATAAGTTCTGAATTTATATTTGCATTCACAATTATTTTTCTATTCATGGTTGGTGGAATTAAGTGATATTGTTTTTATTTTCCTTTTTAAATAATTTTTATTATCAGGAGTAAAAAAAAACCATTCTGTTTTCATTTTCCTCTTTTTCCTTTTAATATTTTTCCTCTAATTTTTTTTGCTCCACGTATTGGTGTGAAACTAAGGTGTTAATATGTGGAATTGCATCACCTCTAATCTTTAAAAGGGGAAATTTAATATCACTGCCTTTCTGACATATTTTACTCATTTAATGCTTTCTTTAATTTCTGTAGCAAGGGGGATAGAAATGGAGCAGAGGAACCAGACAGTGGTGCTGGAATTTCTTCTTTTGGGCCTCACAGAGCATGCGGAGCTAAAAGGACCCCTCTTTATATTGTTCCTGGCCATGTACCTGATGAACCTGCTGGGGAATGGATCTATGATCTCAGTGATTTGTGGAACCTCCAAGCTCCATACCCCCATGTATTTCTTCCTCTGTAACTTGTCCTTTGTGGACATGAGTTTCAGCTCAGTCACTGTCCCCAAAATGTTAAGCAACCTTATCTGTGACAAGAACACTATCTCTTTTTCCAAGTGTATCACCCAGCTTTATTTCTCCATAGCCTTTGCTGGTTCAGAATGCATACTCTTGTCAATCATGGCATATGATCGTTATGTTGCTATCTGTAATCCACTTCATTATGTTACAATTATGAACAAGCATGTGTGCCTAAGCATTTTAGCTGCTTCTTTGACCATCAGCTTTCTGCATGCTTTGCTGCACACACTTTTGGTATACCGGCTCTCCTTCTGCAACTCCAAGATCCAACACTTCTTCTGTGACCTCGCTCCACTATTACAGCTCTCCTGCACAGACACCTCCATCAATGAGCTGGTGATCTTTACAGAGGCCTCACTGCTAGCAATGCTGCCCTTCCTGATTATCCTGACTTCCTATGCCTGCATCATCACCACCATCCTGAAGATTAAATCCACTGGTGGAAGGCGTAAAGCTTTCTCCACCTGCTCCTCCCACCTCACTGTGGTTGTCCTCTTCTATGGGACAGTTATTTTCATGTATTTCAGGCCTTCTTCTAGCTATTCTTTAGAAAAAGACAAGATCACCAGTGTGGTGTACAATGTGCTCTCTCCCATGCTCAACCCATTCATCTACAGCCTGAGGAACAGGGATGTAAAGATGGCACTGAGGAGAGCCTTACAGAGACAAGTATCTTCTTCCAGAGGGTAAACATTGACCAAATGTTAAATACTTAACAATATGAAAAAGATATTTTCCTTCTGCTCTGACTCCTACTTCAAATCAATGGAAGACTTAAGTTCTATTTTGGCTTTGACTTGCTTCTCATAATAGCAGAGTATTAGAAATGTTTTAAGTTCCATACTGTTTTATTTTCCCATCTCAGTGTCAAATGTCTTCAGTTCTTCCAAGAAATTGGAATTCTACCTTAAAGCTCCATGAGCTGGCTCCCTACCTGTCCCTGGCTTCATACCTTAAAGTTCAATTAAATCAATATTGCATTGGAAGAAAAGTACCAATGTTCTCCACTCATAATATGTAGGAAATTCATTAACAGTAGCAGCATTAGAGGAATGTAATTAGTTCCTGGTAAAGGTGATATGCATCCATATTCCTGCTTTTGTTTTCACCTGTCTTTAAATCATAAATCATAAACTTATAGAAAATAGTAGATGTCTGCATTATTACAGGAAGAAGTTATTGGGTCCAAATAACTCCTGTACTGCTTGGCCTCCACCAGTTACCCAGTTTATGTAGGATACAATTTAAGGTTTTCATTTTGGTTTTCAGGACCATTCATGGGTTGGGCCCTAATTATTTGAAGGCACTTTTACAGGATTATATCTTAAAGCATTATGCTCAAGGGGTTAAAAAGCTGTTTGGTTTCCTTCTATGAGGCAGACACATTTAGGGGTAGATTTTCAAAGGGATATGTGCGTAACCATTTAAAACCCTCCCTGCGTGCGCCAAGCCTATTTTGCATAGGCTCAGCAGCGCTCGCAAGCCCTGGGATGTGCGTATGTCCTGGGGCTTGAAAAAGGGGGCAGGAAGTAGGCGGGACGGTCTGGGGGCAGGGGCAGGGACGGAGCCTCCAGGCACAGTGGCCATTTGTTGCTGTGCCTGGGATTGCAGGCTGGCGGTCGCCGGCGCGCACAACCTACGCCTGCCTGGAGGCAGGCGCAACTTAAAAATTAAAGGTAAGGGGGGGTTTAGGTAGGGATGGGGGCGGGATAGGTAGGGGAAGGGAGGGGAAGGTGGAGGGGGGGGGCGAAAGGAAAGTTCCGATTTCGGTGCAGCTTCGGAGGGAACGGAGGAAGGCTGTACTGCTAGGTGCGCGCAAGTTGCACAATTGTGCACCCCCTTGCGCGCGCCGACCCTGGATTTTATAACATGCGCGCACGCATGTTATAAAATCGGGTGTAGATTTCTGCGCGCCGGGTTGCGCACACAAATACGCCCGTGCGTAGTTTTTAAATATGGCCTTTAGTGGAAACAATGCTAGAGCCTTTTAAGCAGAAGGACCAGTTTTGTAGAACTCAGCCTTTTAACCTTAGACAGTAGTCTGATTTTCTTTCCCTCTGCAAAAAAGGAAAGTTTTTGCAACAGGCTTTAGGGAAGTATTTAGATATCAGTGATTTTATATATGTATATCTATCTATCTATCAATCTATCTATCTATCTATCTATCTATCTATTTATTTATTTATTTATGTATGTATGTATGTATTTATTGAGAGAGAGTGAGAAAGAGAAGTATTTATTTATTAGGCTGGGTAGTGGACAAGTTATCTGGCTAAATAAATGTTCCTCTGAATATACTAAAAAAACAAGCCGGAAATTGATCCAATATTGTAGTAGCAACCAGAAGGAAAAAGGATCAATAAACACCAGGAGTTCTTAATTGAACTCTTTATTTAGCACAGAGTCTGATAAAGTTTCGCTCGTTGAGCTGCTTCAGGGGCTAATAAATAAAACATATATAGAGGCATATAAATACGAATAAAAACATATACACCATACACAAATAATAAAATCATATAAAAAATAAATTAAAATTGATCCATGACACACAATCACAACAAGAAGAGAAAGTTGTTATTCAAGCAAATTCTATAGTGTTCATATATGTCCACATAAAATTATTAATCAGTGCTATACTATTAAATACTAAAAAATAAATTAGTTGGTGCAGTCTGTTAGTTATTAAAAAGCTTTAAACTGCTTTGAATACAATCATTTTGAATACCTATTTCAATTCTTGCAGATGATTAATCTTCATACAGCAGGTGAGCTTTTCCAATGAGCTGAAAAGCCAGACATAACTAAGCATAAGAACCTCTATGTGAAACAAAGTATCGTTGAATCAAAGTATCAATACAAAGTCTGACTGAAAGACAAACTTTTAAACACAAGAAAGTAGCCGCAGCACAGTAGTGAGTTGAAAAATTTTTAGCAGTCTGACTAGAAGAAACTCCTAAGGGCACAAAAATTGTCACAGTAAAAAATTGAAATAAAATTATTGGCAACACTGTACAACAATTTGATAGCAAAAACAATATCATCTCTATAATCCATCTACAGTTTAAAAACAAATTCCAGATACAAATCATCTTAAAAATATATAGTTACTTAACTACAGTGACATTTGTCATAATTTCTATCGGTTGTCTACTCTCTGTCTGCCCTGTATAAAAAATCAAACTTAATTCAGTCAGTTATAAAACTCATTACCAGATTCTATAATTCAATTCTTAAAAATATTATGTTTTTGAAAACAGCGCTCACTACTGTAGACTCTATAAAGAGCTAACAGATGTCGGACATTTAAAAAAAGGGGGAAAACTGTGACTGCACTTGTTATCTACCGGGAGTGTAATTCTTAATAATATTTAATAGAGATGTGAATCGGAACCGTAATCGGTTCGGATTCCGGTTCGGATTCACATGTGGGGTTTTTTCAATCGGGCCCGATCGCGGTTTTGTTTATCGGCTGCGCCCAAGCCGATAAACAAAAAACTCACCCCGACCCTTTAAAAGTAACCCCTTAGCTTCCCCCATCCTCCCGACCCCACAAAAAACATTTTACAGGTACCTGGTGGTCCAGTGGAGGTCCCGGGAGTGATCTCCCATGATCTCCGTCAGCTGCCACTAATCAAAATGGCGCCGATGGCCCTTTGCCCTTACCATGTGACAGGGTATCCGTGCCATTGGCCGGGTCCTGTCACATGGTAGGATCACTGGATGGCCGGCACCATCTTGTGCTCCTACCATGTGACAGGGGCTGACCAATGGCACCAGTAGCCCCTGTGACATAGTAAGGGCAAAGGCTATCGGCACCATTTTGAATACTGGCAGCCGACGGTCCGAGTGCAGGAGGTCGCTCCCGGACCCCCGCTGGACTTTTGGCAAGTCTTGTGGGGGTCAGGAGGGTCCCCCAAGACTTGCCAAAAGCCCTGTTGGTCCAGCAGGGGTCCGGGAGCGATCTCCTGCACTCGGGCCATCGGCTGCCAGTAATCAAAATGGTGCCAATTGCCTTTGCCCTTACTATGTCACAGGGGCTACCGGTGCCATTGGTCAGCCCCTGTCACATGGTAGGAGCACAAGATGATGCCAATGGCACTGATACCCTGTCACATGGTAAGGGCCAAGGGCCATCGGCGCCATTTTGATTACTGGCAGCTGACGGCCTGGGAGCGGGAGGACGGCCCGGAGCAGGAGATTGCGGGAGATCGCTCCCGGGACCCCCACTGGACCACCAGGTACCTGTAAAAGTTTTTGGAGGGGTCGGGAGGGTGAGGGAAGCTAAGGGGTTACTTTTAAAGGGTCGTGGTGGGTTTAGGGGTTATTTTTGTGTGCCATTTTTCCCGCCCTCCCCAAAAATGATAAGGGAACCCCCACAATCAATATTGTGGGGTTTTCCTATCGTTTTGGGGGAGCCCCCGATTTCTGACGATTTTGAAAATATCAACGATATTTTCAATCATCTGAAGCCCGATTCACATCCCTAGTATTTAAACCATATGCCCGATTCTTTAAAAATCGTATTATTTGCAAAGCACTCACCATTAAAGTGGATACTTAAACCTGCACACCACTCGCCTCTCAAGGCAATTTCAGTCGGATAAGAGTCGAAATAGAAGTTCTCACGAATGTCAAAACAATTTGCAAATGCTCAGCATTTCAACCGGAAATGCCGGGAGAAGCACCAGACAAGTAACTTTAAGCTTCCTTTTCGCGCCATTTTCTAATAACCAGCTGAGGTAACTAACAAATTGCACTGTCCATAGGAACAGCACTCTCATAACTAAAATTGAATGTGAACATATATAAATATAAAATGTAAAACCACAGATATTATAGCACAGCAAAAAAATGTTATACACGATATTACAGAATAGAAGAACAAAAAAGGAAAGAATACCTTTATGAACTCACATTTATGGAACTCACAGTTGACCGATTAGTATAATTATGATAAAGACCAACCCACCTGATTCAAGCACCTTCAACCACACACTCAAGGAAACTAAATTTGACAACTTCGAATTAACTTCCACTAAAGAGATCGAAACCATCTTAAAGAGGCAGAAACCATCCAGCCACCCAACAGACAACATACCCTCCAAATTATTGCTACTCATCCCAGACACAATCTCAAGACCTTTGACTAACATCATAAATTGCTGCCTAACTCAAGGTCTGTACCCAGATAGCCTAAAAAATGCTTCCCTTAAACCCCTCTTGAAAAAACACAATCTAGACCCCAGCATTCTAGCTAATTTCCGCCCAATCTCTAATCTTCCATTCCTAGCCAAAATTACAGAAAAAGTAGTTAATACACAGCTATCAGATTACTTAGAAGAACACAATATTCTTTCCCCTTCCCAATATGGTTTCCGCAAATCACGCAATACAGAAACCCTGCTCATCTCACTAACAGACCATATTATTATGGGAATGGACAAAGGACACTCATTTCTTCTAATCCTACTAGACATCTCAGCAGCCTTCGACACGGTCAACCACACCATCCTCCTGGACTGTTTATCAGACATTGGCATAACCGGCTCAGTCTACAGCTGGTTCAAGTCCTTCCTTGACAACAGAAGCTTCAGGGTCAGGATCAACAACAAAGAATTGCCATCGACAAATTTTTCTCTTGGCGTACCCCAAGGATCCTCCCTTTCTCCCACCCTTTTCAATATCTACCTCCTCCCCCTTTGTCATCTGTTAACAAGTCTCAATCTCATCCACTACATCTATGCTGACGATGTTCAGATTCTGATTCCCATTACAGAATCCATCACCAAAGCTCTCTCGCTTTGGAAAACTTGCTTTCAATCTATCAACAAATTCCTCAACAATCTAAATTTGGTCCTCAACTCCGCTAAGACTGAATTACTATTTATCTCTTCCAACCCAGACATCCATCCTCCACAAACCCACCACAGTCACCAACTCAACCACACTCAAGTAAGAGATCTGGGAGTAATTCTAGACTACCTCCTTAATCTAAAGACTATGATCAATTCGACTACCAAAGATTGTTTCCACAGACTACAGGTGTTGAAAAGACTCAAACCTCTCCTACATTTCCACGACTTTAGAACTGTTCTGCAATCCCTAATATTTTCAAAAATAGATTACTGCAGCGCTCTTCTTACTGGCCTACCCAGCTCAACCACCAAACCACTTCAGATGATACAAAATGCCACGGCCAGAATCTTAACCAGCACCAACCGGAGAGAACATATTACACCCACTTTCCGAAACCTACACTGGTTACCAGTCTACCACAGAGTCCTTCACAAATCTCTCACCCTAATACACAAGTCCATCCATAACCATCTTCATCTTGACCTTGAATTTCCCCTCAAACTCCATACGTCCAACAGACCGATTAGAGAAATCCACAAAAGAGCGCTACAATCCCCTCCAACCAAAGCCATTCGCCTCGTCTCGACCAGGGTCCGAGCTTTTTCTTTAGCAGGTCCAAACATCTGGAATAGCCTTCCCGCAGAACTCAGGTTCGAACCATGCCTACTAACTTTCAAAAAAAAACTTAAGACTTGGCTGTTCCGACTAGCCTTCTCGGATGCAAATTAGTAATTTGGTATTCTCGGATCCATCAGACACACAATAATCTATCAACCTATTCACGAGCCATGGAACCATGCCACTCCGTGAGATGCCTCTTATCCAATACTTCTGCAAATAATCTATCTTGCTCGAACCGAGCTCATTATGACTTTCGAGTTTAAGTTATTGCCCTGCTCGGGCCTTTTTACTCTATTTACTTCCAAGCTGTAAAGCCTCCAAGTTTATAGTCCTTGTTTAATGTAACATTTTTGCTCTCTTTCTGATTATAATTTACTGTTCCGTTTTGTTACAAGTTCTCTATCCCCCGTTCGATGTAAACCGATCTGATATGGTATTCAACCATGAAGCTCGGTATAGAAAAATGCGAAAAAGATAAAACATATATGTCTAAAGGCTTCCATACCCTCGCCCATGAGACAAGTCTATTACATTTAATAGCCATAGCCTTTTCATATTTGCAATAAATACATACCGAATTCTACACTTCCAGTTAGAGACAATGTTGTGAAAGGCTACCGTGAACAAGAAATCAAATAGTTTCCTGTGTGGGAGAGAGAGATGAAAAGTGGGGTTTGCTCCCTTAAGGAAATCAGTGTATAGGTAAGAGGTTGGGTGAGAGTGAAAATGAAAGAAACGGTTTGCCAAATCTGTTTCCAAAAGGTATTGACATATGGACATGTGAAAATCATATGTTCTAAAGTCGCTTTAGAGGTCGAGCATGACCAACAATTATGTGAAGGGAGAAGGCCGGCTCGATGTAGTTTTCAGGGGGTCCATAAAGCTCTATGCATAATGAAAAAGGAGAATTGAGTCAGACTGGAAGATAGTGAAATGCGTGTGGAAATTCTTTTTTATGCATAGAATACATTTTATCTGGTCTTCAAAAATGCTATGTTTAAACAATATCTACACCCCATGAAATCTTTTAACCTTTGCAACTGATTTTTCAGTCTTTTCCTAACTGATTTCCTCATTCTGTCATAGGGCCTCATTTTCCAATATCGCATTAGGGGGTGTTACCAATGCAAATGAGGCTTCTTTCGTGCAGTGGGGAAACATCGCGTGCGGCGATGTTTTCGCCATTCTCGAAAACATTAGCGCAATTCACGATGTTTTCCCAGTGTGCAATGATTCTTTGGGTGTTTCATCGCAGTGCACGATATTTGCCATTGAATCATCGCGGTCCACGATAGTTCCGGACAGCCTGTTTCAGGCTCTGGGGAGAGAGAGAGAGAGAGAGAGAGAGAGAGAGAGAGAGAGAGAGAGAGAGAGAGAGAGAGAGAGAGCGCTTTACTATAGTGCCTATGCCCTAGACAGGTATTTTAATCCCTATGGGAGGGCCACCTACTAACTTGGGGTGGGGATTAGGTATCAGCGTCGGGGGTTGGGGGCCACTTTCGCATTCCACATGAGACCTACGGAAAGAACAGTGGTCTCTAGTGAAGATTTGCTGGCCGTCGGAGTGAGGAAACTCACTCCAAGAGGAGATTTGGGCAAAGTTCTCTCCACCTAGCTTGCTGGACACTCTACCTGGGCAACAACAAGCTAGGAGCTTCTGTTCCCGCCAGCTGTCGGAGCTTCGGATGTCGCTGTTCCTGTGATCGGAGTTCCTCTTCACCTGGATCTTCCCTACGCATGTCCTGCTCTCCTCGTGGTCCAAGACCAGCCTTCGGGCTGTGTAGGGTGCGCAGTGGAACAGGGTGGTCCGCGACTCAGTCCTGCAAGTGGGCTGAGTAGGGCGCCCTGAGAGATTGTGCAACTGTCCTTCTGCCCAAGTGTCTTCCGTGATGTCTTCGTACCCGAGTCTTGCTACAGTTCCTGATGTCTTCATTCCTGAGTCCTGCTGCAGTTCCTGTACCTGAGTATTACTGCAGCTCCTATCTGGTTCCTGTACCTGAACCCTGTTACCGTATATATCTACCATTGTCCTGTCTTCGTGTCAAGGTCCTCGACTGCCCTCTACCTTAGGCTAGGCCTGCTGTTCCATGCTGTTTGCAGCATGTCCGAAAGGGCTCAGAATGGTCGGAGGACCATTCAACTTCCAACATCCTCGGATGTTGGCCTTGGGAGTTTCCAGGCCTGGCAGAGGGTCAGCCGCCTGCCACGCTGGGGTCAGGCTGAGGCCCAAGGGCACACTAAACAACGCAAGGCCTCGAGGCCGCAACAAAATGTAAGTCTTTCTCTGACTAGCAAAGGTGAATTAAATTGCAAAGGGGAGAACTGTAAAGGCAAATGGTGACATGTGAATTACTTATCAGTACCTTTGTTGGTTGAGACAAAGAGGGGCCAATGTAAATGCTTTCCTTTGAAGTCTATAGAAGTCCTTCTCACCTATGCAAATGTTAAAGTACCCTCTGGCTCGACTACAAGGGGAGGGGTTGCCATGGTTGGAAGCCAGTGGTATTATCCCGTGAACTGCAGTGACACCAAGTGGATCTGGCTACAATTGCTAGGATTAAATGGATATTTCCACAGAAGGAAAATTTTGAGTTGAATGGACCTATGGCATTTCTTGGAAACAGAACTTGGGTGTGTGTGTGTGGGGGGGGGGGGGGGGTAATCCTGGACCAGAGCTAATGAGGAGCAGGGGATCTGTTGCTAATGAAGTTTTTTAATTAGGTATAAAAAAAAGTTTGTCTTTTGTGTACAGTCAGGCAGCATGAGGAAAAGACAGAAGGACATAGCAATGAGGTGAGGTTCCTATCCCTGCTACCACAAAGGAAAGAACAGTTGAAGATAGATGGGGGATTCCTCATAGCCATAGTCTGTAGAATAGTAATTATATTGTAGTGCCAAGAAAGCAGTGGTTTGTAGGGATGTGAATCGTTTTTCAACGATTAAAATTATCGTCCGATAATGTTTATATCGTCTTAAATCGTTATAGAACACGATACAATAGAAATTCTAACGATTTATCGTTAAAAATCGTTAAATCGTGTTAGTGCGCACTAACTCGAGTTAGTGCGCACTAACTCCCCGTTAGTGCGCACTAACTCGATTTAGTGCGCACTAACTGAAAATGATACAAATAAACACTTTCCAGGTCACTGAAGGTCAGTTAGGAATGAATATGTGTTCCTATTGGCTGGCTGCCCTCTTATCTATTGATGTTACCAAGGTTACCACTGAGGTGATGGTTGGGGGGATGGGAAATGGAACTGGAAACTAACGAACACCAACAGAAAATGAAACAAAGTGTTCACACTTCCCATGTCAGTAAAGATCACTTAGGAATGAATATGTATGTATGTATTCCTATTGGCTGGCTGTGCTCTTATCTATTGATGTTACCAATATGGTTGGGGGGATGTGAAATGGAAACAGTTGGAAGCTTGACAAAAAAAGTAATGTAATGATCAGCACTCACGTGACTAGAACTTGTTTGTTTATTATTTTTGTTAGCAGGCACCTGAAATGCTAGTGCATGTTGAATTTGCCAATCACTGTGCATTTTAGAAAGGTGGTCCTGGCTGGAACTGTACACAGTTCAAATATATGTAATTGATTGTTGGTAAGTGTATTTTTTAAGTAGCCACACTGGCACCAGTATGTTTACTTTTTCCTCCTACTTAACTCACTAGCTCAGCTTTGTAAGAAGGGCTTCTCTGCTTGTGTGTTGTTTTTGTTTGGTGTGAGGAGAGCAGAAACATCAGATCTTTATTCAATCTACTACAGTCATCTCTTACAGTGCCCTATCCCTATTAATACCAGGAGTGTTGTGATCTTCCTGCACACAGTGCCCTAACCCTGATACCAGTCTGAGACAGCTCCCTCCCTGCATTACTAGTGAGAGGCTGGCTTCACAGACAGGGGGGAGCTGCCTGACCCTCACTCCTGACTTCCCCCATGTCCCAGCTAGTGAATGGTGTGTGGGTGAGGGGGGGGGGGGGGGGGATGGTGAAGTCTGAGACAGCTCCCTCCCTGCATTACTAGTGAGAGGCTGGCTTCACAGACAGGGGGAGCTGCCTGACCCTCACTCCTGACTTCCCCCATGTCCCAGCTAGTGAATGGTGTGTGGGTGACGGGGGGGGGGGGGGGGGGGGGGGGGAGGATGGTGAAGTCTGAGACAGCTCCCTCCCTGCATTACTAGTGAGAGGCTGGCTTCACAGACAGGGGGGAGCTGCCTGACCCTCACTCCTGACTTCCCCCATGTCCCAGCTAGTGAATGGTGTGTGGGTGAGGGGGGGGGGGGGGAGGATGGTGAAGTCTGACACAGCTCCCTCCCTGCATTACTAGTGAGAGGCTGGCTTCACAGACAGGGGGGAGCTGCCTGACCCTCACTCCTGACTTCCCCCATGTCCCAGCTAGTGAATGGTGTGTGGGTGAGGGGGGGGGGGAGGATGGTGAAGTCTGAGACAGCTCCCTCCCTGCATTACTAGTGAGAGGCTGGCTTCACAGACAGGGGGGAGCTGCCTGACCCTCACTCCTGACTTCCCCCATGTCCCAGCTAGTGAATGGTGTGTGGGTGAGGGGGGGGGGGAGGATGGTGAAGTCTGAGACAGCTCCCTCCCTGCATTACTAGTGAGAGGCTGGCTTCACAGACAGGGGGGAGCTGCCTGACCCTCACTCCTGACTTCCCCCATGTCCCAGGTAGTGAATGGTGTGTGGGTGAGGGGGGGGGGGGAGGATGGTGAAGTCTGAGACAGCTCCCTCCCTGCATTACTAGTGAGAGGCTGGCTTCACAGACAGGGGGGAGCTGCCTGACCCTCACTCCTGACTTCCCCCATGTCCCAGCTAGTGAATGGTGTGTGGGTGAGGGGGGGGGAGTGGATGGTGAAGTCTGAGACAGCTCCCTCCCTGCATTACTAGTGAGAGGCTGGCTTCACAGACAGGGGGGAGCTGCCTGACCCTCACTCCTGACTTCCCCCATGTCCCAGCTAGTGAATGGTGTGTGGGTGAGGGGGGGGGGAGGATGGTGAAGTCTGAGACAGCTCCCTCCCTGCATTACTAGTGAGAGGCTGGCTTCACAGACAGGGGGGAGCTGCCTGACCCTCACTCCTGACTTCCCCCATGTCCCAGCTAGTGAATGGTGTGTGGTGAGGGGGGGGGGGGGAGGATGGTGAAGTCTGAGACAGCTCCCTCCCTGCATTACTAGTGAGAGGCTGGCTTCGCAGACAGGGGGGAGCTGCCTGACCCTCACTCCTGACTTCCCCCATGTCCAGCTAGTGAATGGTGTGTGGGTGAGGGGGGGGGGGGAGGATGGTGAAGTCTGAGACAGCTCCCTCCCTGCATTACTAGTGAGAGGCTGGCTTCGCAGACAGGGGGGAGCTGCCTGACCCTCACTCCTGACTTCCCCCATGTCCCAGCTAGTGAATGGTGTGTGGGTGAGGGGGGGGGGGGAGGATGGTGAAGTCTGAGACAGCTCCCTCCCTGCATTACTAGTGAGAGGCTGGCTTCACAGACAGGGGGGAGCTGCCTGACCCTCACTCCTGACTTCCCCCATGTCCCAGCTAGTGAATGGTGTGTGGGTAAGGGGGGGGGGGAGGATGGTGAAGTCTGAGACAGCTCCCTCCCTGCATTACTAGTGAGAGGCTGGCTTCACAGACAGGGGGGGAGCTGCCTGACCCTCACTCCTCCGGGGTATTGTGATCTTCCTGCACACAGTGCCCTATCCCTGATACCAGGGGTGTTGTGATCTTCCTGCATGCAGTGCCCTATCCCTATTAATACCAGGAGTGTTGTGATCTTCCTGCATGCAGTGCCCTATCCCTATTAATACCAGGAGTGTTGTGATCTTCCTGCATGCAGTGCCCTATCCCTGATATCGGGATGTGTACAAGAAGATCACAACACCCCCGGTATCAGGAATAGGGCACTGTGTGCAGGAAGATCACAACACCCCCAGTATCAGGAATAGGGCACTGTGTGCAGGAAGATCACAACACCCCTGGTATTAGGGATAGGGCACTGTGTGCAGGAAGATCACAACACTCCTGGTATTAATAGGGATAGGGCACTGTGTGCAGGAAGATCACAATACCCCTGGTATCAGGGTTAGGGCACAAGTTCTAGTCACATTGACTGATCACATTACTTGTTTTGTCAAGCTACCAACTGTTTCCATTTCCCATCCCCCATATACTGTCAGTAGGAAACTTGGTAACATGAATAAATAAGAGGGCAGCCAATAGGAATACATATTCATTCCTAAACTGACCTTAACTGACCTGAAAAGTGTCAAATTGTATCATTTTCAGTTAGTGCGCACTAACTCCCAGTTAGTGCGCACTAACTCCCGTTAGTGCGCACTAACTCGAGTTAGTGCGCACTAATCGGAAAAAACGATTTTTAACGATTTTTTAACTAAAAAATCGTGCCTAAGACGATTTTCTGCCCTGCCACACGATTTCTATCGTTAAGACGATATGGAAAACGATTCACATCTTTAGTGGTTTGTTATTTTGTAGTGCGAGAAAACAGTATACGTTTCAAATATTTCCTAACCTTTTGTTTCATTTATAGCTAGGACAGGGGTAGATCTTTAAAAAGTACGCGCGCGCGTACTTTTGTTCGCGCAACTGGCGCAAACCAAAGTACGCCAGATTTTATAAGATATGCACGTAGCCACGCATATCTTATAAAATCTGGGGTCAGCGTGCGCAAGGCTGCGCAAAATCGGTAGCCTGCGCGCACCGAGCCGCACAGCCTGCCTCCGTTCCTTCCGCGTCCCCCCACCTTCCCCTCCCTTCCCTTATGTAACCCACCCCTCAGCCCTACCTAAATCCCCCCCTATCTTTGTTGTACAAGTTACGCCTGCTTGAAGCAGGCGAACTTGCGCACGCCACCTCGCCATCCCCCAGCACAGGACACGCACCTGGAGAGACCCCCTGCCTGCTGACATGCCTCAGACATGGCCCTCCTGCCCCTTTTACGAACCCCTGGGACTTACATGCGTCCCGAGGATTTGCACGTGCCGGCGGCCTATGCAAAATAGGTGCACCGGCGTGCAGGGCTTTTAAAATTTACCCCACAGTGTTTAGAATAGTATCTGCATACATTCAATATCAGGCTGACTTAGTTGCAGGGAAATTTGGAAGATTTGTCACAATTTTATATAGAGAGGGAATTTATGTTTTTTGTGAGAACCAGGACTCACGAGTATGAGTGAGTATGTGTGAGTATGTATGAGAGAGAGTATAAAGTTTCTTGAACCGCCTAATACTCGCCAATCTCAGGCATTTCATTTTATCCTTATTAGTTTTAATTATTGGGTGTTATTTGATATATGTGCTCTTTTGAAATATTTTATGGTGCTTGGGAAATTTTTAAAAAATGAATATGATTTTAATTAATAGAAATTCTATTTATTTATTTATTTTTATTTTTTTCTATACCGATATTCTTGTAGAGATACAAATCATACCGGTTTATTTATTTATTTGTCAGTAATTTGTTTTTTTGTAAAATAATTTTTATTGCATTTTCAAATTAACAGACATATTAATTTTAAAATATTATTTTATTAATATGGTCTTACTATTATAATTGCTGCTTTATGTTTCTTGATTTTATTTGTTTTATGTGGAATGATGGTTCTGATTGTTACATACAGACAGGTGAATTTTCAAAGGAGTTATGTGCATAAATGTAACATACTATTGTAGCAATTTTGAAAAGTCATTTAAGCATGTTAAAATGCACTTTTATAGGTAAATCATATGGACAATTCAATGGCATATATTGTAGCATTTTTCAAAAGCCCACTTACACAGGTAAAGTGCATTTATATGTGTAAAACCCAGTTTATGCATGTAAATGTTTTTTAAAAATCAGGCCCAGAGTCTTGGCTTCTTGTGGTTTCCATTTCAGATTTTATCTGCATATTGCTGGATCTAATTTTATTTATTTATTTATTTAACAGTTTTATATACACTGCAGTTCAGGTAACAATGTTACTAATCACTTCGGTTCACATTTCAACAATTACAATGACAATATAATGCATAGCTTATAATGTCTTATATAGAACAGGGGGATGAACTTGGAGAAAGTTAACAAAGAACTGGGAGATTACAACTTATATACAAATAGTTTAGAAGACCCATATGTGAAGTCAATAGAGCTGTCATTGGAAAGAACTAGAGTCACTGTTTTGACAATCATTTGGAGAAGCAGGTGTGTATAAGAGAGTATTTTTGAAGGAAGTAGCGAGGGTGTTGAAGGAGGAAGGGGGCGGAAGAGTTCCTTTATTTGAGATCCTTTATTCTGTATTTGTTGAGGGTCTGCCTGCTCTGTGTGTGTGTGACCAAGGGGAGAGATTCTGCTAGTGTGTAGTGTCTGTGTAGAGTTCTTTAACAATTGGGTTTGGGTTTTTTCCCCAGTAGGTGGTGTATTGGTTTTCTGGGACCAGTGTAATATTTATTTACCTGTGCTTTTTCACAGGTAGGCTTCTTGTTGTTTGAGTCCTTGGTGTTACTACTTTTGTGTTATGATAGGTTTGCTGTACAGATTTTGAGTATCTTTTTTTGTGGGGTTTTGTGCTGATTCACAACATGTCTGGCAGTGGAAGGTGTTTGTGCTGCTGTTACTGTGAGGTGACAGAATTTGAAAATATTTTTTTTTTGTATGATAAGCTGTAAGGGAAACATCCAAGCTCCATTGTTGGGGGAATTTCTGTGGATGCGAGAACTGGAGGTACAGGATTTATATTGACATTCTTTCCCTTCCTGTATAGAATCCAGTCTTCACTCTCATAACCATATAGAATTAGTTGAATGAGGCTATCAAATAATTTTAATAGTAGTTTTACTAGAAATGAAACTAGCCAGCTTTTTTAAATTATGCAGAAGACCCTTTGGACTTTCTTATTAAGACTTTTTTTATAGCCAATTTTAAAGCAGGGGGCCATTCTATGGAGGTGCATATGATATGAGGAAATGTAATTTTGTCTCGCCCCCCCCCCCAAAAAAAATTCTTCTGTCGAGAAATGCCACTGATTTATTCTGTGACCTTAAGCAATAGTACAAGAAAGATGGGAGGTGAGGAATGCTGGAGATGCACACAAATGCATTGGCCCCCGGGCGCTGGAGACCCTTGGTATGTCACTGCATCCATGACTACTTCTAGATCAAGGACTTTATTTCCCTTACAGTAGGCATTAATATATACAGCTGTTCAGATTTTTCCATGTTCTTCATTTCAATACAAGTGTTTAATGTTTTACTTACATAAGGACATTTTTTACCCATCCCCAGTGATCCAAATTTACAGGGCCATTCTTTATTATCAATGTACTGGTATCATGTGTGGTATTATTCTAATTAGGGGAAGGGGAGGAGTGTGGGAGTGATTTTGGCAGAGTTACCTCCTGACAGTGTTGCGGGTGATAATGTTTTTCTAGAGATGTGCGAAGCCCGAACCTATTGGTTCAGGCTTCGGTTCGGCCCACCGTGGGAAATTTTGTTTTTCCCGCGGTTCGGGCTTTTTTTTTTTTTCGGGGAACCCGAAATTTCGGGTTAGCACCCCCTAACAGAGTTAGTGCGCACTAACTCCCATTAGCATGCACTAACTCCCCGTTAGCGCACGCTAACTCCCCGTTAGTACACGCTTTTTAAACGTTAGCGCACACTAACCTGAAAATAAATTTTTCTGAAATTTTGGAAAACTTTTCTTTCTTTTTCGGGTTTCCCGAAACAGGATAATTAGGCAATTTCATTGAAATTTCCTAAGTCGTCCAAAACGAATGCACATCCCTATTTTTCACATTATCACCGGTAACACCGCAGGAAATAACTACACCTTTTCCTCTGGTGCTATGGGGGCGATAGTGGGCGGCATGGCTGCACTGTGGCAGGTGAAACCACACCACCGCAATGCGGCCGGCTGCTCACTATTGCCCCTGCCCCTTTTTTTCATGCCTCACTATTCTGCTATAAATATAGATATATAAATATAGCAGAATGATGAATCTATGGGTTAAAGTTCTCCTTAGTAGGATTGCCAGTCATGTAAATGACTTTTGTTCTCAATGGGGTAGATTTTTAAAAACTGCACGATCGCGTACTTTTGTTTGCGCAGCAGGCACAAATAAAAGTACGCTGGATTTTATAAGATACGCGCATAGCCGCGCGTATCCTCTAAAATCCTGGATCGGCACGTGCAAGGCTGCCGATTTTGGGCAGCCGGTGTGCGCCGAGCCGCGCAGCCTGCCTCCGTTCCCTCCGAGGCCGCTCCGAAATCGGAGCGGCCTCGGAGGGAACTCTCTTTTGCCCTCCCCTCACCTTCCCCTCCCTTCCTCTACCTAACCCACCCCCCCCCCTGGCCCTATCTAAACCCCCCCTACCTTTATCCATGGATTTACGTCTCCCGGAGGGAGACGTAAATCCACTCGCGCCAGCGGGCTGCTGGCAAGCCGAGACCCGGCCCGGGGGCGGTACCGGAGGGCGCGGCCACGCCCCCAGAACGCCCCGGCCCGAAACCACGCCCCCGGGCCCACCCCCGAAATGCCGCGTCCTGCCCCCATAACGCCGCATCGTTCGGCCCCGCCCCGACACGCCCCGTCCAAAAACCCCGGGACCTACGCATGTCCCGGGGTTCTGCGCGCGCCGGTGGCCTATGGAAAATAGGCGCGCCAGCGCGCAAGGCCCTGTTCGTGTAAATCCGGGTGGATTTACGCGAGCAGGGCTTTTAAAATCCGCCCGAATATGATTAAGTGCCAGATTACAATTTGTCATACATTTAAAACCTACCTTTTTTAGGTTGCTTTTAAATATTAAAACCTGGCTGTTACTAATCCAAACCTCGTTAATTTTAATCATGTTTATTGTAATAAATACAATATGAAGTTCACTGATGGTCTGCCAGGGCATTATGCACATTTCCTGCAGCAAGTGAAATCCTCTGTGATTTTGCAGAGAGCTGTAGGGATTCCCTTCCTTCTGTGTGTGTGCACATCTGGGACTCCTTAGCATGAGCTTCATTGCTCAGAGGAGATTATATAAAAACAGCAATTCAATCTTCAGAGCCCAAAGCATTTAGAGTCTAAGAAAGGAAAGGCATTCCTTTGAAAGATGCATCAGTAACACATTTTGGTTATCATACAAAAATCATCAGGCACCAATCTGAAAACTTTCCAAGGCTCTTGAACATAATAAGAAGGTTGGGCTCCACAAGATTTACAAAATAAAACCCTTGGCACAGATCCATTCAGGTAAAATGTTTTAAATGAAGAGAGAGGTGAGCAGAGTGGGTCTCTGGTATTGGTATTGCAAGGGGTGCTGCAGAGCAGGATTGAGATGCACTGGCAGACCTGTGTGGGAAATCTGAGTACTAGAATAGGAGAGGATGCTGCAGGGCAAAACTGGTGTGTCTCAGTACTGGAGTAGGATTGGGGTGATGAAGGGTAGGACTAAGGTGCTCTGGTAGAGTTGTGTGCAGGTCTCAGTACTGGAGTAGGATGGGGATGAAGGGTAGGACAAAGGTGTGCTACAAGAGTTTTGTGTGTGGAGTCAAGAATAGGAGGAAGTTCAGCACGGCATGACTGAGGTGCATTATTACAATGAAGTTTGAAGAAATAAATGTCTTATAATTTGGGGAGGAGTTCTGTATGTCTCTTTTCTTCTCCAGCAGAAGTTCAAAAGTGAGAAAATCCTACAATATAATTACTGCCTAAATGAAAGAGTTTTGAAACTTTGAACAGGGTGAGAGAATAAAAATATTTTTGTATCTTAAATAGTGTAATTCATATTCAGAGGAGCAGAACAAGTGTTTTATCCTTAATGAAAAGTTACAGAGTGCAACTCATCTATCACTGTAAGGGCAGCAGGAATTTTTCCTGTACCCCTTTTCTGCCAGTATAATGTGTATCTGGACACCCTCCCATGTTCCCATGAATGCAATCACAGACCTTCTGCAGAGTCTGGAACCTTCATTCTATTAAGGAATCGAGGAAAAATGAATAAAAAATAATTTAACAAACCCTGTGGGACAGTCAGCAGAAAGTGAGATTGTGGGAGGGAAGGATGGCAGAGAGACTTTTAAGGCAGAAAACAAATTGAAAAAAAGAGGAAATTGAACAGATAGGCAGGGACTGGAAGAGGCAGCAGGGAGAAAGATCAGAAGGAAATGTCAGGTAAAAGATAGGATCAGAAAGTGTAAGGATAGCAGGAGGAGTCCGTAACCTAGGTGTCATCTTTAACTCTTCTCCCTCCTTCACCACTCATATCCTAAACTCTGCTAAAATGTGTAGTTTCTCTCTAATATTGCCAAAATCCATCCCTTTCTTTCTGAACACACTACTAGAACCCTTATTCACTCTCTCATCTCCTCCCGCTTAGGCTATTGCAACCTGATCCTCACAGTTCTCCCAGAGAGCCACCTCTCTTCACTACAATGTATCCTAAATTCAGCTGCATGATGCCAAAGTCACTACATCCATATAATCCCTCTTCGTAAGTCACTGCATTGGCTCCAATCTGTTCAAGCTCTCATACTCATCTACACTCTGCAGCTCCTCACTACCTTTCCTCCGAACCTTTCACTTGCTTAGATTGCGAGAGCAGAACAAGTAACTGTCATTTGAAAACACAGAAACATTTTCTTGTATTACCCATTATCCCGCTTCAAGTGGCGCTACTATTTGTCTATTTTACTACATGCCACTTCAAGAAATATTACAGGCAATACAATTGTGTGCAAGGAATTTCTAGCATTCATTTATTACTGCACAGTCCATTTAGATTTTGTTTATCTTCAGAAAGTGATTTTGATACTAATGAAGTTTGCAGTCCTAAGGTAACCAATTGCAAACTCATTTTCAAAGGGAAACTTCTCATGGAAATGCAGCCGGCGTTTGTTCCCGTGTACTTTACACGTGCCTAGAAGCAGGCATTACATATGCATGTGAAATTACATGTGGGGATTTCAAACTGAAATCTTTAAAGAGAATTTTCAAAGGAGTTACACTTGTAAAATAAGCAGCTTGTATTCACATAGATATACTATTTATACCACATTAAAAAAACTGCAGTTTTGGTTTCACATGCGCATTTACATGCCCACAAAAGGGACAGTCTAAGGGAACACACATACATTGCTATTTTATAAGAGATTTATGTGAATACATTAGGAAACTTATTCATACAATTTTACACTAGTTAATTACCTAGCTCATTTGATATGAGGCTCCTTTTTTATCTGCTATAGTTGGATGGGAGGTCTGGGTGAACTGTGGGGAGTGCAGGGTGAAATATTAAGAGGGTCTCAATGAACTGGAGATGGATTGGATGAACTGGTAGAGAGATATTGGCAAACCAGCGAATTCAATTATGCATGCATTTTTAAAATATAACAACTTTTGCATATAAATCAGGGTTTTACGTGTGTAAGTTACATTTTTTTTGTGTAAAATCTACACGTGTATGTTTATAAAATAGGTAGAAATGGTACACACTTTCAATGCCTTGCTGATATTCCCATTTAACCAAACATATGCGCATATTTGGGGTGGGGCAGACGTATTTTATAATCTGCGTGCTCCAATGCGCACAGGTTATGAAATGCTTTTGTAGATCTCTCTGCAGCCTTGTAAGCATGTATAAGGGGTAGCATGGAGTTGTTTAATAGTTATCTTTCCTGTGTATGCTTTCATTTCCCTGACCCATCATTGCCTTGTTTTAGGTGGAGAAAATAGAGGGTAGATATTGAGAAGCCAGCCGACTAAGCAACAGCTGAATAACACTTGCCAGGGATAGTCAGCAGCAAGGCTAGGCTATGCTGCTGAATAATCGTGTACAAATGGGACTTAGCTGGATAAGTGTTATGTGGTTATCTAGACGTGCTCAATAGGGGCAGTCCCAATACCGCTACTTAGGACCACCCTGATCTGCCCACTGCCTGCCTACCTTTTATCTGGCTAAGTAGATAGCTAGATAACTCACTTATCCAACTATCTAGCAGCCGCTGAACTTGAGTGGATATTCAGTGGCTGCTAGATAGCCAGATAAGTACTACTTATTCCGATTATCTGCCAGTTGAATCTCTCCCAGGGTGCATGCTTTCCCCCCACTAATCTGGGGGGAGGGGGAAAGGCAATTTTTCAAAGCACATTATCATGGAGTAAATATACATATATCTGTATAAAATCATTTCTATATTGCCCCCATATTTTGTATCTGGATGCCTTTGTTTAATCACTTATCACTAGGGATAACAGGGAGGAATTATTTGGTTTATAAAGAGAAAACTGAGACTCACCCCTGCTTTGTTCCTATGACTACAATAAGAAACAAACTCAATTGCTGATTTATCTTATATTTCCTGAAATCATAAACTAAGGCACACTTATTTAACACAAGTCGTCTTTTTTTGTTTGTTCTTTTTTACCAATACCCTCCTCAACTGACTAGAATTATGTGTGTTTGTGATTTACTTCATTATATGATGAGGTTTCAGCTCAAGGGGATTTATGGCTAACAAAATTTTGCATAAGAAGGTTGTGTTATACATAACCATATGTGGAATTTTGTATCATTTCAGAATGCAGAACTTGTGACAGGATTGTTTATTGCTCAGATGCTGTTTTTGTAAAGAAAAGGGGGGAGGAAGGGAAGGAAAATGAGATCCGCTCATTTACAAAAAAAACCCATAAGACTCACCAACAGATACTCATGTGGAAAAAATGATTTTAAAAAACCCTTATTTCACAGTTTATATTTTATGAGATTAGATAGCATGATATACAATGGAATGTTCGACTTAATTTTCTCTCAAATTGTTACTCATTGCCTGCCATCAAATGGAGCATCATCACAGAGGGGTAGATTTTATAACATGCGCGCGAGACCTACATGTGTGCCCGATTTTATAACATGCGTGTGCAGGCCTTCCCACCCCTTCCCCTAACCCCTGACCTTCCCACCCCTTCCCCTAACCTTTCCCCCCAGCCCTACTCTAACCACCCCCAAAAGTTTTATCCTACCTTTTGCGCCTGCCTTTGGGCAGGCGCAAGTTGCGCATGTCGGCAGGCTGCCGGCACGCGATCCCTCGACACAGCAGCAATGGCTGCTAATTTGCAGGCCTCTGGCTCCTCCCCACCCCGCCTCAGACTGCCCCGCCCTGCCCACACCCCACCCCTTTTGTAAAGCCCCGGGACTTACATGTGTCCCGGGGCTTTATGTGCACCACCGGGCCTTTTTAAAATAGGCCCGGCGCGCGTAAGGCCGGTTACGCTTATAAATCTTCCGGATTTACGAGCATAACCTTTTGAAAATCTGGCCCAGAGTGTACAAATCACAGTGATTTTGCTTCAGATGTTGTGGGTTATATATAACAATATCTGGGCAAGAAATGTATGCCTTAAAATTCTGTCTATATAATTTTTCCCATTTTATGAAAATTGAATTTGTGGCAGGATTTTTCATTGTTCAGGTACCATTTCACAAGAGAGAAATGGCAGTGGGCCCAGGACAGCAGTGAAATGAAAAGAGACCATCTTCCCTTTCTCCCATGAGAGCATGTGCACAGTAAAAGGTAAATTTTAAAAGTCCAACACGCACATTAATTAAGTGATGCGTGAATATTTCGGGTTCACGCACGCCAAGCAAATTTTAAAAGCATCCCGGATATGCACATATGTGCCGCTGTGCACAGACCTAGGAACTTCTCGAAAAGGGGCAGTCTGTGTGAGTGGTATGTGTGGAGCATGAGCGTTATATGGGCATTTCAGCACTTTAACCAGAAATTTATGCGGAAATACTTAACATGATCCAGTACACGCCAAGGCACCCTGCCGCATAACTTTACTTTTGCCATGGATGGTGTATAAGTCCAAAAACAATTACCGAGCTATTTCAGAGGGGTTTATTTGTTTATAATATTTTATTGAACATCAGTAACATTCCAGAGCAGTAAAGGAGAAACATACAATAGAAAAAACCAAAAAAATATAGAATTAGCACATCAATGTCTCCGCTATCTCATTCGGTGACCTACAACTCTTCCTACCATATTTCATCTCCTTTATCATAGATTGAATTCTCTTCCCTCATTTGATGTGCCAATACCTTGCCTGGTTTATTGTTATGGTAAAAATATTGAGCCCTTAGATTTTTCATAATAAAGCCAATTTTCCCATGTAAAATGCTATTATACTGAGACCCAACCACTCCTCCCTCTCCAACTCCCCCTCCCACCTCTTGTACGCTTCCCATGCCCTCCATCTATCCCCTGCCCCCTCTCATCTACCGCAAGCCAATAAAAGCTAAGAAAAAACAGGAGCCCTGATTCATCCTTATTTCCTCTTGCATAAAAAGAACATCCAACCACCCTTACCTGCTTCCCTTTACCCCACCCCCTAACTATAAGATGCAGTGATAGAAAAAATTGCTTCTATAACCAGAAATCTTCATTGTATACCATCTTAGTCCCATCAATCAATCTAAGAAAAATACACCATAGGTTATTTTTCCCTATATTCATTACCTTGCACTTGTCCACATTAAATATCATCTGCCATTTGGTTGTCAAATCTTCCATTCTCACAAGGTCCTCCTGCAATTTATTACAATCCGCTTGTGATTTAACTACACTCAATAATTTTCCATCATCTACAAATTTGATTACCTCACTCATCGTATTCCTTTCCAGATCATTTACACATTTATTTATTTATTTATTTATTTATTTATTTATGGGTTTTATATACCATCGTTCGAAAGTACCATCACAACATTTTACATAATAAAAAACAAAGTCCAAATATTAAAATAAAGGCATAGAAAAATTAAAGATTACAATGTGGCTCAAAGAGGAACACTGAAAGAAATATAACATACAAATATTGAAATATAGAATAAATAAATAAAATAAAAAATACAATTCATAAGGTAAAAAATGATGGAAGGAACATATATCAGATGCCTTATAAGAACCACATTTTTCCTGTTGCTTATTCCATATCCTCATAAGCCTTCATGAATAGCCAAGCCTTTAAGCCTTTTCGAAATAGTTTTAAATCGGACTATGTGCGTGATGATAGTGGTAGTTAGAAGGTTCCAAATTTTGGGCCTGCAAGAGATATGGCTCTTGCTCTGACCTCACTGAGATGAGCTGATTAAACTGAAGGTATAGATAAAAGACCTTTGCCTGTGGATCTAAGGTTTATTTGTGGAACAAGTAATCATATAGCAGTATTTAGCCAGTCTGTCTGTTCACCATAAATAATTTTATGTAGTAGACATAAAATTTTGCAAACAATTCATTGTTTGATAGGGAGCCAGTGGAGGGAGATTAAAAGATGTGTTTTATGATCAAATTTCTTTTTCCCTGTCAGGATTCTTGTGGCTGTATTTTGTAGGATTTGTAAGGGACGTAGGGTTGAGGCTGGAAGACTAAATAGGATGGACCTACAATAGTCTGTCTTTGCAAATATCAGTAGCTGTAATACAGTTCTGAAGTTATTTTGGGTTAGAAGTGGTTTTAGACATCTAAGGGTTAAAAGTTTATTATATCCATCTCTGACTTTAGTGGAAATATGTTTTTTGAAGTTGATTTCACTATCTAAGATTATGCCAAGGTCTCGAGTGTGGGTAACCAGTTCAATTTCAGTTTGTTGATCATCTACTTTAAAAGTTGGGAGTTTGACGTGGGGATAATTTTCTGTCTAATAGTAAGATCTCGGTTTTATTGACATTGAGTATCAATTTCATGTGAGTAAAAGTGTTTTAATAATGGATAGGTACATAGAAGTCATTTTAAATGCCTTGTATCCTGAATTAGGACCAGAAACTGAATGTCACCTGCATAGATGTAGTGAGTGAGACCTAGGCTGGCTAATAGGTGACAGATTGGTAACATGTATATATTGAATAAAGTGGCTGTGGAATGTTTTTATCTTAATTCCCTACTGCCCATTTGAAAATTATTACTGGTTCAGATGAGGTCACTAACTTTGGATGGATTAGTGTAATTTTTCAACTTGCTGGTGGGGAAGATACAGCCATTTTACAGGACAGGTAAGTATAGGGGGATCCTATAGGGTTACTAGATTGGGTGGGGGCATAGTAGAGGGTGGATTTGTGAGTTGAAGAATGGAGTAGGTGAGTTTTGTTTTTATTATTGCCCAAGAAAGAATTATGTAGAGAGATATGCGCCTGTTTTCTCTTTGCATATTTTGTTTCCACTACACAACTTGTGTAGTTTTGTTTATTCAAAACTACATGCATTGTTCAATCCTTTACATTCTTCCTGCCCTTGTTACCACCTCTGCAGTCCGTGGCTAAAAGTATGCAGTGTTGGGTAGATTTTAAAAGGGCATGGGCCGGATTTTAAAAGCCCTGTGCGCTTAAATCCGGCCGGATTTACGCGCGCAGGGCACTCGCGCGTCAGTGCGCCTATTTTGCATAGGCCGCCAGCGTGCGCACAGCCCCGGGATGCGCGTAAGTCCGGGGATTCATAAAAGGGGCGGGGAGTGGGCGTGTCCGGGGTCGTGTCCGGGGTCAGGGGCGGGGAGGGGTGGGACCGGGGGCGTGGCACCGGCCCGGGGGGGTGGTCGAGGCCTGCGGACCAGCCCCCGGGTCGGGGGATGGCGCGCCAGCAGCCCGCTGGCACGCGCAGATTTACGCCTGCTTTCAGCAGGCGTAAATCTGCCAACAAAGGTAGGGGGGTTTAGATAGGGCAGGGGGGTGGGTTAGGTAGGGGAAGGGAGGAGAAGGTGCGGGGGGTGGAAAGAAAGTTCCCTCCGAGGCCGCTCCGATTTCAGAGCAGCCTCGGAGGGAACAGGCAGCGCACAAGTTGCACAAATGTGCACCCCCTTGCGCGCGCCGACCCCAGATTTTATAAGATACGCAAGGCTACGTAAAATTGACATCATTAAAGAATTTTAGAGCTTATAAGCGATGAAAAGGAGTTGATTTGCACAATGCAGTGTACAAATCAACTCCTGTTGTTAGATTTTTCATCACTTATAATGTCTAACTGAACAGCCCACAAATTGCTAGGAACAATGTGATGGCCCAGAGATCCTTTTTCTAAGCAACCAAGCCTTATCACCAGGAGTGGGGGATTGTAGGTCTTAGACTAAGATGCCATGAAAACTACCCTAGCTTGCTTACCCTTTAACTAGAACCATCCAGTGGCTCAAAGGCAAAACACCTCCATTTTGTATCAATACTTTGTGTAAGGCCAACAAGATAATTTTTCCATTACAAATTAATATATGGTTGTACAGTACAACTCATGAATTTTGAGAAATTGGAGTATTTGTGGTACTAAATGATTTATGCTTTATATGGAGATATCTCATAATGTTGCATCTTAAAAAAAAATTGTTCTCAATTTCTCTAAACTTGAACTGGGAATGAATGAAACAAAAAAAACATTCTTGCAGTTTGTTTCCCAGTATCCTTATCTCTTCCTTAGTGCAGGAGACCCTCTATATACTGTCTTCAATAGGCATCTTGGGGTTGATGAAATAAAACTCATGTTAAAACCTTTTTAGCATAAGCTCACAAAAATGTATTATCCATGCAAAAACTAATTAAACTATGCAAAACATTTTGGATCAGCATTTTCAACTGTGGTAATGGTGTGCACTATAACCCTCAAAGAACTGCTGGGGTTTTTTCACTAGTATCACCTAATAGTGGTGATTCACCCCTAGTGGCATTATTCTATGCATAGTTGTGCTTCAGGCAGAAGGGCTTTGCCTTCTTTCCTGCTTATGAAGATGAGAGACCTTCATGAAGAGTAAGTTCTAGAGAGATGCCAAAGGTTTGGGATGGAGGATAAGGGAGGTGTCAGATGCCTGGGAAAAATGAGATTTTCCTCAGGAGTGGGCTATATATGCAAGGGGAGTTCCTCATCTTCAGGGGAACTGTATTCACTAGAGAATATTTTACTTATCTTCTGAGATTGTTCTTGGTGGGGGCTTCCTACTTTCTGGGGAGGAGGGGTTGCTTCTTGCTGGGAACAGGTTTTGATCAGTGTTAGGGGAGTGTGTATACATGTTGAAGTTCTTCCTATGAGAGGAAGGAAGGGATTCCCAGAAGGGGGCTGGATGTAACTTAGGGAGAGAAGAAAGGAAGAAAAGGGATGCCCCAATGCAAGATAGGCTCGGCGTGTGCAGGGGTAGCTTGGGGCAGGTTTTCGGGGGTTACGCCCCTTAATGTTATACATAATCAAAAGTTATGTCAAGTTACTCATGAATTTTACATTTAATACAACGATTAGAAGTTGCATGTCCATGTTAACCATTCTATCATATGTGTAGTAACTTCTATGTCAAATTTTATATTGCATTTCCTGAAGTTTAGAGATAACTGTAATGTGGAAAAACTTCTTTAAAAAATCCTCAAAAGTATCACTTGTTACATTAGCATCAAACTCAGCAGATATTTTATCTATAAGCTTTATCAATTCACCAATATCAGCTGCTTTTTTCCCCACAGGTTGAGCCCTTGGGTTCTGGTGGCTGGCATGACTTAGATGGGTCCTTAGGGAAAAATAGAGAATGAGAAGCGAAGGCCAGGTGAAGGTCAGGGCAGGTAGCAGACAGCGGATACCAGAAGACAAGCCAGAGGTTGGGACAGGCAACATATAAGGTCAGGTGAGATCCAAGGCAGAAGGTCAGATCCAGGCAGCACTCACAAAGTGGTTAAAGTCTAAGCAAATGTTAGAATCCAGAGAAGCAATCAAGGGACGACAAGATAAAGGCTGCATCTGGGTGAGTGTAGTGGCTTATAGTACCATCCCACAAGCCACCAAATGGAATCGTACCCCCCTTCCAAGGACCCCGCTCCAATTTTCGAGCTTGGAACTCCCATATTAACTGGGGGCTGGGGTAGGAGGCTGGTTCCCAGGAATTTTCTTCAGGCCCATAGTTTTTTCAGGTGATGAGGTACCAGAGTTTATTTCTGACTCTTCTAGAGTCTAGTATTTCTTCAACTTCATATTGGGTATCATCCTTGATGATAACATCAGAGGTCTTGAGAGGTGATTTAGATTGCCCTGACTGGACTGTTGGATTCAATAGAGACATGTGGAAAACATCATGTATGCAGAATGTGGAAAGCAGTTTTAATTTGAGGGCCACACTCCCTTCCTGATGGACAATGAGGAATGGTTCCTCAAACCTTAGGGCAAATTTGTTGCGGCGCCTGGCCGTGGTAGGACTTGGCCGGTCCCCCTACCTCTCTCGCCGCCCGTCATTGCCGCAGCCCGAGGCGAGCAGTTCAACCCGCGGCAGGCCGACCATGGCCCTCCACGCAGCCGCCAATGCCGTCTTCCTCCAACTTGCAGGGCTCCTCCTAGGCATGCGTGGGAGGGTCCGCCCTTTAAAGAGGCCGCGGCGGGAAACCTCGGCCCGGCCCCGGGAGATGACGTCATGCTGCCAGAGTATTTAAACCTGACAGCAGTCTCCAACTCCTTGCCTTTGCAACAGGTCATCTCCTCGGAGTGCTAGTTGCTGTCCTGATGTCTTGATCCTATTCCAGCTTGATCCTGTTCCTGCCTGATCCTGTTCCTGATTCCACTCCTGCTTCTTCAGTCCTCGTGGTCCTGATTCCTGTCTCAGCGTTCCAGTTCCTGCCTTCATTCCAGTCTCCGGTTTGCTCCTTGTCTTCAGTTCCTGTGACCCCGTCCTCGACTTGATCTCCTGGTTTGACCTCGGCTTGTCATCTCGTCTCTGCTGGATTGCCCCTGAATGATCGATATCATCTAAAGTACTCCCACTGAAAAGCCACGTGCCTGTGTCTTTTAGGGGTGTGCATTCATTTTCGCCGTATTGGCGATCCGCAACATATATTGCACTATTCGTATTATTCGTGGGGAAGCGAAACGTATCGCGATTCCCCACGAATAACGAATCTTCGCCGAATTATACGACCACCTAAATAAAAATTTAAACGAACCCCCCCAAGACTTACCAAAACTCCCTAGTGGTGCAGCGCAGGGTCCGGGAGCCATCCCCTGCACTCACACCCTTGGAGCCGGTTTCATCATGGCGCCGATAGCCTTTGTCACAGGGACTACTGGTGCCATTGGTCAGCCCCTGTTACATGGCCATCGGCACCATTTTGTGCTCCTACCATGTGACAGGGGCTGACCAATGGCACCGGTAGCCCCTGTGACATAATATGGGCAAAGGCTATCGGCACCATTTTGAGTACTGGCATCGGACAGCCAGAGTGCAGGAGGTTGCTCCGGGACCCCCGTTGGACCCCCAGGGACTTTTGGCCAGCTTGGGGGGGCCTCCTGACCCCCACAAGACTTGCCAAAAGTCCAGCGGGGGTCCGGGAGTGACCTCCTACACGCCGTCCATCCGATGCCAGTACTCAAAATGGCGCCGATCGCCTTTGCCCTTGCTATGTCACAGGTACCTACGGTCGGCCCCTGTGACATAGTGAGGGCAAAGGCGATCGGTGCCATTTTAAATATCATCTACTGATGCCTCCAAGAAGGATGTTAAATTAGGGCTTTGATCTGACAGCACATCTATTCGCCCTTCAGGGGCAACTACGGCTCTTTTTTGTTTTGTTAATTAATATATTTTAGAAATTAGCAATTCTTTAGAAATACCTAATAATTCCTTTGTCTGGGGGATTTAGCATTAATAACAGGATCAATAACAGTGTTAAAGACTCCTTCCAGGATTAAAACCTGATCAGACTACTGACCGATAATAGTGGCCAATTGAGAAAAAAAGTGAGGATAAATATTACCCAAATATTACCTAAGAAATATAATATATAGATCCAATGGTAAAAACAAATCATCCATTAGGGTCAGTAATGACTTTATCACTTTGAAAAGGAACATTCTTATGCATTAAATTTAATACATCCCTTTGTCAAGTGGTGAAAGTAAGACACAGTGACTCACACAATCACTTTTACATTTTCTATGCTTCTTTGAATATAGTTGGAACCCATGTAAAAATAGAATATGAGCAGCAGAGTATTTTTAAAAAATCCAAGAGCTTTTTTCTTTTGATTGGGGAATGTACACCATCTACATTCAGATAACTTATCCTAAGGATATCTATCAAAAGTGATAAATAAGGAACCCACAAAAACATATAGGGGTAGATTTTAATAGAAGCGTGCGGGTGTACATGTGCGCGCACTACCCAGCGTGCACACATGTACACCTGATTTTATAACTTGTGCACACAGGCGCGTGCAAGTTATAAAATCGGGGGTCGGCACACTGCCTTCCCCCATTCCCTACTCCCCACCCCACCTTCCCTTCCCTTCCCCTAACTCCTCCACCCCCAGCCCTAAGCTAAACCCCCCAAAAAATTGTCTTACCCTGTTGCGCGCACCAGTCGAGTGCCGGCGCGCAATCCCCCAGCAAATCAACAAATGGCTGCTGTGCCGGGAGCCTCTGACTCCATCTCGCCCCGCCCCTAGGCTTCCCCTCCCCTTGACCACCCCTTTTTGAAAGCCCCAGGACTTAGACGCATCCCAGGGCTTTATACGTGTCGCCGGGCCTTTTTAAAATAGGCCCTGCGCGCTTTGAAAATCCAGCCCATAGTGTTTTGCCAAGCACAAAAGAGTCTACATAATATTTGGAGAGTGCTCACCAGACTAAGTACGACCCAATTCCAAAACTTTAGGGACTGGCAAAAATACCAACAAGGATACCAGCATGAAATCCAGGTTGTTAGAAAACCCAGACCAATACATTCTCTGCCAATATAATCTTCCTTTCACATTCCCCTCATCCAACAAACTAATAGAGAGAGACAAACTCAACACACTAGACACAAACAGCAAACATATAACACTCCGAGGGTCTGTATCATCATCTCTGTGTTATGGTTCCAGTCCAGGCGGAGTGTAGGGAATACCACCCTTGGAGTTGCACAGGATGGCAGGACAAAGCTAGGGCCTGTCTTCTGATTAACTAGCCCCCTCCCTCTCAGGTTGAGTCTTGGGTTCTAGGGGCCAGCAGATTTCTGTGGCGGCAGTGCAACATGGTGATTCTGGTACTAGGCTCGGATAGGCCGGTAAGGCTGAAGCAAGGCTCAGGTAGGGCTGGAAATACTGGAGCAAGTTTGGACAGGCTGGAAAGGCTAGAGCAAAGCTAGACAGAAACAGAGTGCAGGAGAGGCTGGAACTGAGGTTTGGATAGGAACAGCATGAAGGTAAGGCTAGAACTAAGACTTGGACAGGAACAGTATGCATGTACGGCTGGAACTGAGTCTTGGACCGGAACAGCGTACAGATGAGGCTGGAACTGAGGCTTGGACAGGAACAGCATACAGGTGGGCTGGAACTAAACTTGGAAAGGAACAGCGTGCAGATAAGGCTGGAACTAAGGTTTGGGCAGGGACAGACTAAGACAGGATAGGACAGGACAGGACAAAGTGAAACAAGGACAATACAGAACATGGAACATAAAGGCTTGAAGGCAGCGTTAGGCAGGGAAGGCCCTGAGGGACAAGACAGTTGAAAAGGCCTAGATAGACCATAGAGCAAGACAAGGCCTAGATAGGCCAGATGACAGGGGAAAGCTTAGATAGGCTGCAAGACAAGGCAAGGAACAGGAAGGCTCTTAAGCTACAAGTCAAGGCTAGGAGCGAGAAGGCCAGATGGTCACAAGGCAAGAAAAGGAGTGAGAAGGCTGGATAACCACAAGGCAGGACAAGGATAGACCTGGGTAGGCCTCAAGGCAATGGTGGATAGGGCAAAGAGCCAAGGGAGACTCAATGTGGAAGCATTTTGGGTTTGGTAAGCCAGGGTTATGTAGGGCTGGAGTCTGGATGTGGTGCAGGCAAAGAGGAGGAGCTTTGCAATGCAGGCTTACTGAGGGCTTCTGGAGGCTAGAAGGCTGCACCACAGACTGAGCTTGATGAGTCATGAGGAGCTGATGGGGACAGCATGATATGAAGCTTTGAGAAGACCTCTGCTGCAGGGAGGTGTCATGGTCAGGGTTCGATGAGGCTGTGTAATAGGTAAAATTGTAACACTCCATTTCTTCTTCTAGAACGTACATCCTGGGCTGGTAACTTTTAAACTGACACGCAGGTGCACATGTGTGCGTGTTCATCGGCTTGCGCCCAGGAACATGGCTATTTTATAGCATACGTTCTCATTTGTGCACATGTTATAAAATAGCCTGGCCGCATGCACGTCTGCTCAGTTTTACTTCTACCGCATAAGTGGGGGAATTTTAAAAGACACATGTGCCACATCATTGCCAGTTTTCCCAGTGCATTCCCAGTTTGTCCAGTTAAGGGATAAGACTTCCAAACCCCTCTAGTTTCTTCCCACTGTTATCCCTGACTTAAAACCCCGCTGATCTGTGTAGACATTTTTGTTTTATAAGTTACACGTCATCGATAGCAGAAGTAAAGTTAAGTGGCAGGGGACCCCGGCACGCGCTAGTGCGCACAAGTATTTATGTGCTAATTTCAAGGTTAAATCCAGGAACGCCCATGCTCTGCCCAGACCACGTGCTCGCCCCACCCATTTTTGGAAACTTTTTGTTTGTCTGCACAGCGAGAGATGCGCGTGTATCGAGTCGGCTTTTAAAATACACTCGGCACATGCTGGCCCAATATATTTTCGCATCCCCTAATTTTGTCACATATTAGGCTTTTAAAATTCACCTTTGTAAGGGGCCTATATAATTGCATCCTCACAAAGTTCACCTTTTATGTACTGTAGAATAAAGCAAGAAATATAGAGTACAAATATCATAACATATCAGATATAATGTTAGCTAACTGTTCTCAAAGACTAGCTTAGAAAAAGGGACTAATAGTCAACCTATAGTTATGAATGAACACAGAGAAAAAATTGGCTTGTGACTTAATAATCACAAAAAAATATTGAATCACTGATTGTTGAGATATTTCAAAAAAGCGTTAACAATGGTCAACATTGCAATCATTCTTTCCAGCTAACTTTTCAAAAACATGAACAAACGCACGGTGTATTACACTAAGGGATCATTTTTTAAAAAATACCCGCGCATGTCCATGTGTGCGCCACCCGGCACGCACGCAAGGGGGGGGGGGGGTTAGAAATTAGCTAATTTGCACGGTGATGAGATCGGGGATCCCCCAGTTCCCTTCCAGTCCGCTCACACGTGGCACAGATACTTGTGCATATGGGGGTACATTTTCAAAAACAGCGCGCGCGCGTACTTTTGTTTGCGCACCACGCGCGAACAAAAGTACGCTGGATTTTATAAGATACACACGTAGCTGCGTGTATCTTATAAAATCCGGGGTCGGCGCGCACAAGGGGGTGCACATTTGTGCAACCTGTGCGCGCCGAGCCCGGTGTGTGCTGCCTGTTTTCTCCGAAGCCGCTCCAAAATCGGAGCGGCCTCGGAGGGAACTTTCCTTCTACCTCCCCTCACCTTCCCCTCCCTTCCCCTACCTAACCCACCCCCCCCCCCAGCCCTATCTAAACCCCCCCTACCATTGTTGGCAGATTTACGCCTGCTGGAGGCAGGCGTAAATCTGCGCGCGCCAGTGGACTGCTGGCGCGCCATCACCCGACCCGGGGGCTGGTCCGGAGGCCTCGACCTTGCCCCCGGGCCGGCGCCACGCCCCAACACGCCTCCCGCCCTGCCCCAAAATTTGCACTACCCACCCGACACGCCCCCTTTGCAAAGCCCCGGGACTTTGCAAAGGGGGCGTGCGTCCCGGGGCTTGCACGCGCCGCCGAGCCTATGCAAAATAGGCTCGGCGCGCGCAGGGGCCTTTTAAGAGGGTTACGCGCATAACTTATGCGCGTAACCCTTTTGAAATCTGGCCCTAGGGCTTTTAGCACTAGCAACTCATTTCAAATTGACCCCATAATATACCAGACTTAGTTCAGCTGTTCAGAGCAAAGAAAAGAAAAATGAAAAATATAGTCATCTCATAAATCCATAGAAATAGGCGTTTGAGTATAACTTGATAAGTCTGTAAACTATTTACTGTTCCAGAGGTATATGGCTGCTGGGCCAATTAGACTACTTTTTTCTTAAAAACATGAGCTTTCATACTTGTTTCCTCATTATTGCAAAAACAGCAAAACTATGTCCAAGGCAGCTATTGCATTTCATTACAAAATCACCTCAAAATGAAACATGGAAGAATTCAGGTCAATACAATATAAAAAAAAATACCACTGAAAGTAGAAATAGAGATGCCATCTCTTATACAAAAATTCAGGTATTTCAGGTCTGCAAGCCCAACTACTCAGACAACAACAGTGGAAGGCATTTCTAGCACATCCAGGCCGAAGAAAAATTGAAAACACTGTAAAATTATCCACACCGCATTGGCCTGTTATTAATACAGAGTGAAACAGAGGAATATAAAATAAAAACATCATCTGGTAAATCTAGCAGTGCAGGCTTCTCAATGTAGGCAGATAACCCATTGTGTTAACACTTAACCATAACACCCTACAGCTGAGCCTATCCTATAGAGTCTTTCTGTCTTTCGGGCTTGATCTTTCATTTTGAGAGCAATAGTTTTATTATTAGCAAAGACTTTATTCCTAGCAAGAAATCACAGTGAAAACATCAAACTCCGATGGTGTAACTCAGCACTTATCAGAAAAGAATTCCAGCAAGCTTGAGAGACTTTCTGAGGGATATCATTGAACAAAAGAAGCATTTGCCCCTTGTATTCCAAAGAGATTGACATCTTATAAGTTTGCAATATTTTATTTTTATCAGGAAAGTCAATCATTTTAACTGAAATGGGTCTTTGCCAGGGCTCAGTTTCAAGGGGCACAACTGCCAGAGGTTCAGTAACCAAAGACAAGCCCAATGTTTTAGGAAGTCATATTTGGACAAGCTGAATAAGTTCAGAATCTTTAATGTGCTTCAGGAGACCATTAATTCTCAAATGATTTCTCCTTGCTCTATTTCACTGATCCTAGATGCGATCCATTATTACTGTGTTTTCTTTCTTAATTTCAGTTTATTGCATCAAGTACTGATCTGTTGTAATCTTTTGCCTCATGACATAGTTTTAAAGGTCAGAAAGCGAATGCTTTTCTACCCCATCTCTGATCTCATCCATTGAGAATTGCAATTTAGATAATCTGCCTTCCAAAGTTGCCAAGACATTACCGTTTTCACATTTCAGAGTGTCCTGGTTTGAGTTACTATAACACAGAGAGGGAATCATATCTGTAAAAATATCAAGATAGGCAGCGATTGTGTCCTTTATTCAGATTTTTCATTGGCATATTTTTATCACTAGTACAAGATGACCAGAGAGAAATAAAATAAGCAACTTGTTTCATCTTTTAACCAATAAGGTAAAAGAGAAAATCATAGCTGAGTGAAATGTTTGCTGGGTTTTTCATGGAGTATACTCATCAAGTTCACATCAAGACAAGAATGAGAGAGATTGTCACACCATGTGATTCAGCATTCTGCAAACTAAGCAATAATTTATCTATTCTTTTCCAGATTTTCTAGCATTATTGGAACCTGAACTTACTCTAGTCTCTGCAGACTGTGAAACATCTTTTGGGAGAATATACTTGTTCTGAGAAGCTCACCTACATAGGACAACTTGGGAAAATTCTTACATGTCCACTAAAAAGTTATCACAACTTCCAAAGAATCCAGAAAGTCTAGGAAATATAATTCATTTTCAAGATCCTTTTAGGCAAGCTGGAAAATTCTTCCATAAGAAGAAAAGTGGAAAGGGCTAGACACCTGGGAGCTCACAGATTGTGATATGAGTAGCAAGGTGATTGCTAAATTTTAAGACAAATGTGACAGCTAATGCTAGGGAAAGGGAAAACAAAGTTGAAGTGATTTGGAGAGTGAAGGGAGCTATGGTGATATCAGAAGGAAGAGGGGATGTTAAATACTTGGGGTTTGCAGATGAAAAGATCAAGGGAACTAGATCAAGGGAACTAGATCATTGAGGTGGGGAATAAGGGATCCAGAGTAGTACAAAGGGAGTGGTGGTGGGAGGGGAAAAGTTCAGATTTTATCTTTGTGTCTTAAATTGTCTTTTTATACTATATGGTTAGCTGGAATGACACTCCACAGGTCATTCTCTCTTTACTCACTTATCTTAGTAGTCAATTGACTGAGCTATGATCATAAAATTATTCCTGTCCCACTTTTCCTATCCTGCCTTACTTTTTGTTCTATATCTTTCATCCTATGCCCATCTTCTTGTATATTTACCCACCTATTGTAAACACTTCATGCATCTGATGACATGGAGCCTGGTCCTCGAAAACTCATGCCTCAATAAATTGGTGCTTTATTCCTGTATCATTTTTGATACACCAGAATAGCATGGCTACTCCTCTGAAGAATGTGGTATTTGGTGCCTAGTTTTCATTGTCAATATTTAATTCTTTAGGAGGGCAAATTTCAAAGGCATATGCTGGGTAAATTGCCCTCCTGAAATGTGGCTCATAGTATGCATAGTTCCATAGTATTGGTACTGTTAGCCTTGGAAAATAAAGCATTCCTAAGGACATGTTTAGAGAAACAGCATGCATAGCAATTATTTTCAACTGTGAGTCTGCTATTTGTTCCCCTCTGCAGCAAGAGGATATAACTGAAACAGATGAATGAGACAACAGTGCAGGAATTTCTTCTCCTGGGCCTCACGGAACGCATGGAGCTGAGAGGTCTCCTCATTGTAGTGTTTCTCACTATGTACCTGATGAACCTCCTGGCAAATGGAACCATGATCTTAGCTATTGGTGGGAGCTCCCAGCTTCATACTCCCATGTATTTCTTCCTCTGTAACTTGTCATTTGTGGACATGTGTTTCACCTCAGTCACTGTCCCCAAAATGTTAAGCAACCTCATCTCTAACAAGAAAACCATCTCTTTTTCTGAGTGTATCACCCAGCTCTATTTCTTTGTTGTTTTTGCTGGTGCAGAATGTGTACTCATGTCAATCATGGCATATGACCGTTATGTTGCTATCTGTAATCCACTGCATTATGTCATAATAATGAGCAAGAAGGTATGTGTAAGCATGTCAGCTGGTTCTATGATTATCACCTTTCTGAATTCCTTGTTACACACTCTGTTGGTATATCGGCTTTCCTTCTGCAACTCCAACAAGATCCAACACTTTTTTTGTGACTTTACACCACTGTTACAGCTCTCTTGCACGGACACCTCCATCAATGAGCTGGTGCTGTTCACAGAGGCCTCACTAATAGCAATGCTACCTTTTGTGATTATCTTGATCTCCTATATCCGTATCATTACTGCAATTCTGAAGATTCAGTCAACTGGTGGACGACTCAAGACCTTCTCCACCTGCTCCTCCCACCTCACTGTGGTGATCCTCTTCTATGGGACTCTTATGTTCATGTACTTCAGGCCTTCCTCCAGCTATTCCTTGGAAAAGGACAAAATTGCTAGTGTGATATACAATGTACTTTCTCCCATGCTCAACCCATTCATTTATAGTCTGAGGAATAGGGATGTGAAGGCTGCACTGAAGAGAGCCCTGCACAGAAAAGTATCTTCTTCCAAAGGGTAAACAATACCAAGGAAGGAATACCCAAATTCACAAAATTAAAAGAGACATTTTCCATCCTATCTGAGTCTTACCTCTAAATAATAGATGGAGGAGATTTAGATTACATATTGGCTCTGACTTGCATATCATATTGGAAGGGTCCCAAGTGCCATCATGTCTCTTCTCCACACGTCAGAGTGTGAAATGTCTTCAACTCTTCCAAGCAAAGGCTACACAGTGCCCTGACTCCAAGCCATAAAGTTCCCTGAAATCACATTTGTTCTGAAGAAGTGTCAATGTTGTTTACTCATAAAATCCAGAAATGTGCTGAACAAAAAGCAGCATTAGAGGAATATTATATGTCCCATGTAAAACCACAAAACTGTGAAATTTAACCATAATTCTACTCAGCTTCTGCCCTTTATTACATTATGAATAAGACCACACACAAAAGTTACGTTCATGATGTATTTGAATGTGATTTTAGACATATCTTTCTCACATTAGTAATCCTCTCAATTTTGTTTATAAAGCAATACTGGAATTATATTAATTTTTCATGAATATTTTAATGATTTCTGGAGGGGAGTGGATGAACTATGGTGTGTGTGTTAGCTAATTCTATTTAGTTCATTAAAAACATAACAGTATATGACAGAATGGATGATTCATTCAAAATACATTTATTAGACAAAAATTAATAAATACATGGGGCAGATCCTAAAAGAAGCGCGCGGGCGCACTTTTGTTCGCGCAACCCTGCGCAAACAAGAGTATGCCAGATTTTAATATATACGCGCATAGCTGCGCGTATCTTTTAAAATCCGGGATCGGCACGCACAAGGGGGTGAATATTTGTGCACCTTGCGCGCTCCAAGTCCTGCGCGCGCTGCCTGTTCCCTCCTAGGCCGCTCCGAAATCGGTGCGACCTCGGAGGGAACTTTCCTTCTGTCTCCCCCCACCTTCCCCTCCCTTCCCTTCCCCTCCCTAACCCACCCCCCAGCCCTATCTAAATCCCTCCTTCCTTTATTATAAAAGTTACTCCTGCCCGAGGCAGGCGTAACTCGCGAGTGCCAGCCGGCTGCTGGCACGCCATTCCCCAGCCCAGGAGCAGTTTCGGAGGCCTTGGCCATGCCCCCGAAATGCCTCCGGGCCGGCGACACACCCCCAACATGCCCCCCAAGCAAAGCCCCGGGACTTACATGCGTCCCGGGGCTTGCATGCACCGCCGAGCCTATTCAACATAGGCTCGGCGCTTGCAGGGGGAGCTAGGGGCAGGTTTTTGGGGGCGTGCGCGCATATTGGGGAACAATGTCCCTGTTGCGATGGAAGGTGAGGGAGCACCTCTATCATTTGGGAATGAGTTATTCATCATTGAATCCCTCCAGCACAATGATGTGACTCCTTTGACTTGCTCTCGGAACTGGTGGATGACCTCATAAGGATGTGTGAAGTGGAGGCGGCAGTTACGGTGGCAGCATCTCTTATTTTTCAGCAGGCAAAGACTTTTTTTGCCCTGGATGATTCGTCCAGAAAGGATCTTCAACCCTGCAGTTGTTGAGTGCTATGATCTTTGTGGCTACTCCAGGATCTGTGGGTTGTTTCTATGCCTATGAAAAACTTGGCTTCATGTGGTGACTCTCTTGTGCTGCCAATCAAGCCAGAGAGGGTCACTTTAGACTCCAGTTGGAAGTTGGTGACTAGTTTTGAGAATGCCATCGGTAACTGTGGAAGGAAAATTGACTCCCTGTCAGCCTCTTTATAATCTGAGGTTCAACAACACAGGGGTCAATTGCAGGAACTGTTAAGGATCTCAACACCTCCCTGATTAAAGAATGGCATTTTCTTAGTAGGAGACTGGAGTCTCTAGAAAATTATTCTAGGCATTTGAATATTCTTATTCTTAATTTTCTTAGAATTATTGGAGAACTGCCATAGTTGACTTTAAGAAAATATTTTCTTGAAATTTTAAAATGTGAGCTTGATTCTATTCCTTTGCTATATACAATTTCCTTATTGGCATCTTTTGCTGCTTGTACTTTTTTTTCAAGCTTGGCTCTTCTATCTGCATCTGAATCATTTAACTTGACAAATTATTTGGAGAACTCGGGTCCTTAGATAATAGAAAGGGGGACATAGTTGGTATCCTTCACTAATGAAGCTGATTTAAGCAAAGTTATGTTTGTATTTTAGAAATATACATTCCCCCTTTTATGGGAAACCTATTAGAATATTTCCAGATTTGTCACGATCTACTCAGGAGAGAAAGGCCTTACTTTCCTTGAGACAAGCTACCTTATCTATAGGGGCTACATTTATGTTAAGATACCCTTGTAGATGTATCGTAAAGATTAATGATTGTTATATATTTTTTCTTCCTGACCAGCTACAGTCTTTTCTAGACTCCAAAACTATAACATATTCTCCGGCTACTAATTTGGCTTTCTATTGGGCTTATTGATATGTGTAGTAGGGATGTGAATCGTTTTTTGACGATTTAAAACAATCGTCAGATATATTTTAAATCGTCAAAAATCGTTAAGAGTCGAGATACAATAGAAATTCCCCCGATTTAATGTCAAAAATTGTAAATCGGGGGATGGGGGAGGGCGGGGAAAACCGGCACACCAAAAAAGCCCCTAAACCCACCCGACCCTATAAAATGAATCCCTTACCTTCCCCCACCCTCCCGAACCCCCCCAAAGCTTTTTACGAGTACCTGGTGGTCCAGTGGGGGCGCGGGGACTGACCTCCCGCTCTCGGTCCATCGGCGCCATTTTGGCTGCCACTCAAAAATGGCGCCGATGGCCCAATAAAAAAACAAACCACCCGACCCTTTAAAAATGATCCCTTAGCTTCCCCCACCCTCCCGATCCCCCCAAAACATTTTAAAATTACCTGGTGGTCTAGTGGTGGTCCCGGGAGCGATCTCCCGTTCTCAGGCCATCGGCTGCCACTCATAAAGTTGGCGCAGATGGCCCTTTGCCCTTACCATATGACAGGGTATCCGTGCCATTGGCCGGCCCCTGTCACATGGTAGGAGCACTGGCTGGCCGGCACCATCTTTAAAGATGGCTGCTGCCGTTTTTAAAGATGGCCACCGCCGTATTTAAAGATGGCCGCCGTTGTCATAAAGATGGCCGCCGCCATCTTTAAAGATGGCGCCAGCCATCCAGAGCTCCTACCATGTGACAGGAGCCGGCCAAAGGCACGGATACCCTGTCACATGGTAAGGGCAAAGGGCCATCGGCGCCATCTTCATGAGTGGCATCCGACGGCCTGAGAACAGGAGATCGCCCCCGGGACCACCACTAGACCACCAGGTAATTTTAAAATGTTTTGGGGGGCTCGGGAGGGTGGGGGAAGCTAAGGGGTCATTTTTAAAGGGTTGGGTGGGTTGTTTTTTTTATCGGGCCATCGGCGCCATTTTTGAGTGGCAGCCAAAATAGCGCCGATGGCCCGAGAGCGGGAGATCAGTCCCCGCACCCCCACTTGACCACCAGGTAATCGTAAAAAGTTTTGGGGGGGTTCGGGAGGGTGGGAGAAAGTAAGGGGTTAATTTTAAAGGGTCGGGCCTCACTAAAAAAAAAAATAACGATGTGAATTGGAACCAATTCCAATTCACATCACCCACATCACCCATGATCAGATTTTTCCCCCCCTCTAGCCGAACCCGATCGTTAAGACGATCGGGCACACGATTCACATCTCTAATGTGTAGTGGCATTTATGCTAGTTCCTGAAAGAAGTTTCTTCATTGACTTCCTTCATTTCTGTTCCCCTCTCCTTACCTTCTTGACTTACTAAGATTTGGAAATAAGTTTCTTTTTCTTTTTTTTTCTTTCAGATGTATTACCTATTTTTCTGTTACAAGAATTTTTTTCCATATGTTATTGTGTGCAAAGTGTGTATTGCTTTGAATTGTAATTAAAAGTTGATAAATAAAAAGTAAAAAAAAAAAATTGCAGCAGTTAAAGCAAAAACACCTTTAGTCTTGTCGCTCTTCACCAGCTCCAGCACTTCATCTTCATGTACAACTCTCCATTCTATTAAAAAAAACAAAGCAAAAAACATCAAATTCCAAAAAGACAGAAAAATCCCATGCTGCTGCAACACAAATGATCTGAAAATTAACAACAAAACAAATCCCTCTTTCTCATTCTTTCTATTTTTCTGGTTTTTTTTTTGTCTTGCACTGACTCCCTTCTTTAGTTCCTCCACTTCCTAGAGGCAACCTCTTCAACAGTGCCTGTGAATGCATCAAACATTTTGATTCAACAGAATGTCTTTGAAGATTCATCAGATCCAGAAGTATGATGTACCAGAGTTGTCTTTAGATTCATGGATTTTTTGAATCTTTTGAAAAATCCATCAGTGTTTTATTAAACACACTGAGGTAGATCTTCAAAAGATACACGAGCGCGTACTTTTGTTCGCGCAGCAGGCGCGAACAAAAGTATGCTGGATTTTATAAGATAAGTGCGTAGCCGCGCGTATCTTATAAAATCCGGGGTCGGCGCGCGCAAGGCTGCGCAAAATCGGCAGTCTTTGCGCGCCGAGCCGTGCAGCCTGCCTCCGTTCCCTCCGAGGCCACTCCAATTTCGGAACGGCCTCGGAGGGAACTTTCCTTCGCCCTCCCCCCACCTTCCCCTCCCTTCCCCTACCTAACCCACCCCCCCGGCCCTATCTAAACCCCCCCCCTTACTGGCGTAACTTTGCGCGCGCCGGCCGGCAGCCCCGCACCATCCTCCGGTCCCGGGGGCTGGTCCGGAGGCTTCGACCACGCCCCTGGGCCGGCGCCACGCCCCCGGGCCCGACCCCAAAATGCCACGGCACGCCCCCGAAACGTCGCATCGTTTCGGGAACGCCCCTGGACATGCCCCCTCCCGCCCCTTTTCGAAAGCCCCAGGACTTACGCGCGTCCCGGGGCTTTACGTGTGCCGGCGGCCTATGCAAAATAGGCGCGCCGGCGCGCACAGGCCTTTTAAAATCCGCCCCACTGCTTTGAAGATTCAAGCAAATCTATCTTTTGAGTTAAAAAGAAAAAAAGCTGCAAAGGCTAAGAAAACTGAGATGCATAACTTTCTCTCTTCTATAAACCAAGAAAATAATAAAATAAACCAAATAATAAAACAATAAACCAAGAAATCTGCTACAAGGTGTACCACAAGGCTCCTCGCTATCATCAACACTGTTTAACATTTACTTAGCACCTCTCTGTCGACTCCTAGCAAAACTAAAACTCCAACACTTCATATATGCCGATGACGTACAGATTCTTATCCCTATTAATGATTCACTCACTAATGCTCTGAAAATCTGGGAATCAGCCCTGGCAGAAATAAAAAAGCTTCTCACAGAAAACTTCTTAGCTATAAATACTACCAAAACTGAACTCATCATCATCATACCACCCAATAACATCCCCTCCAACACATCCCACCACTCTACTTCAGTTCTTCCCCTACTACAGCAAGTCCGCAGTCTTGGCGTCATTATTGACAACCATTTCACTTTAAAGAAATTCATCTCAGCTACAATAAAAAATGGATTCTTCAAACTTCACACACTAAAAAGAATTAAACCTCTTCTACATCCACAAGATTTCCGAACGGTATTGCAAGCTACCATACTACCAAAAATTGACTACTGTAACGCAATACTCTTGGGTCTCCCTAAAAGCGCAATTCAACCTTTACAGATGTTACAGAATGCAGCAGCTCGATTGATCACCAATACCCATCTCCATGATCACATAACACCTGCTCTCATGTTCTTGCATTGGCTCCCAGTTGCTTCTAGAATTACCTTTAAAGTTCTCTCCCTCATACATAAGTCGATCTATAACCAAGAGATGCAATGGTTCTCGGAGCAGTTTGTGTTCCATACCTCCAAGAGACCCATAAGACATATCCATCAAGCCAAATTGGCAGCCCCCCTACAAAAAACATCAAACACGTGACCACAAGAGACCGTTCTATCTCCATAGCGGGAATCAACTTATGGAACAAGATGCCCACTGACCTACGTCTGGAGCCCTGCCATAAGAAATTCAAACAAGGACTCAAAACGTGGTTATTTGAACTAGCATTCACACAATGATTTCCATTTAACTGAAATGCCATCCTATTTTCTACCCTCCCTCCCTTTGCTCCGTTTCCTACCCTAACCTCATTCCCTCCTCAATTTCCTTCTTCACCTCACCTGCCCACCCTAACCCATCATGATTTTAAGTAGCTTTAAATAACAGAAATGTCTTCGGTGCAATATAGAATTTGTATCCACTCTCAGAACTGGTATTGTCTTAGATACTATTTAGTTTTTGTGTTGGTTTGTTAAGGTTTAATAGTTACATCAATATTTTAATTGTAAGTTATATTTTATTGGATGTTCCACAGTCTGTTCAGCCTGTTTTCCGTCAAAACTGTTATATGGAATTTAGTTTATTTAATACCTATTAATAATGTCAATGTAAAGCCTGTTGCTAAGTTATTGTTAAATGTAAACCGCGGTGATGTATTTCTTTACTTACTGCGGTATATAAAAACCCTTAAATAAATAAATAAATAAACAGGCATAAATAACATCACCTTTTTACGTATCTCTTCAATGTATCATTCACCTCTTCATCATGGCATCACCATCTTAAATATTTCATTTCTGTATAATTCATTTACATACATTTTAATAGCAGCACCTTCATCCACTCTGCAGCTGCCCATGCTATATTTGTGAATATATCTTATATCACTCTTTCATGAGTTCTAGGTGGTTAACATGCCAACATTCATAAAACAGACTGCACACTTATGAACATAAGAACTTAAGACTTGCTATACTGGGTCAGACCAATAATCCATCAAGCTCAGTATCCTGGTTCCAACAGTGGCCAATTCAGGTCACACATACATGGCAGGATCGCAAAGGGTAGATAGATTCCAAGCTTCTTATCCCAAGAATAAGTAGTGGATTTCTGCAACTTCATCTTTAGATACTTGAAAAGTTTTAACGATGCGCAATCAACAACAAACCTTTTCCATGGGAAAGAAATCAGTAGAACTAGGGGTCAGGAAATAAAACTCCAGGGAGGAAGAACCAATGTCAGGAAATATTTCTTCACAGAGAGAGTGGTGGATGCTGGGAATGCCCTTCCGGAGGAGGTGAAGACGGAAACAGTAAAGAAATTCAAAGGGACATGGAATAAACGCAGTGGATCCCTAAAGGCTAGAGGCTGGAAATAAAGAAAAGAGTGCATGGGGGTAACTTGCTGGTGTGGGGGTTTCTACCCTTAACCAATAAGCCTTCATACTGTTAAGCCTTCATACTGTTGATGTAACTCCATTATGCTCTCTGCTTCAGCAGCAGGGGGAAAAGAGGAAAAGGGAAATTAGATTCAGACAGCAAGCAACAAGGATATTGAGTTTGGCAGTCTGGGAAAACAAATAAACATAGGGGTAACTTGCTGATGTGTCTGTTACTACCCTTAATCAATAGGCATGAAACTCTTGATGCAACTCTAACATTGCTCTCTGCTTCTACGGCAGAAGGTAACAGGGAACTGGACTTAAACAGTAAGCAACAAGGGCCCTGACTTTGATGGTCTAGGAAACTGATAAATATGGAGTGGCTTGAATGGCACAGAAGAAACTGCCATGAGCTTGCTGGGCAGACTGGATGGACCATTGGCCACATTCCGGCCCGTAGATGAGGTCTCAACTCTAGGGCCTCCGTCCAGTCACAGGCCTGATGCTGGAGCTAGGCCTAGAAATTGGGTTCCCATGCCTGTGCCTCAGCACAGGATCAGGCCAGGCCTGAAGCCAGGCTTCAGTGCTCCTTTTCGGCATTTTTTTTCTTCTGCTCTTCTTCACCAAATCACACTGTCTACTTGAGTCATTGCACTAGAATTAATCAACTCCAGTGCCTAGGTTTTGTGTGTGTTTGCATGTGTGTGTATGTGTGTGTGTGAATGGGAGCTTGCTTTGGTTTTGTGTGTGTGTGTGTGTGTGTGTGTGTGTGTGTGTGTGTGTGTGTATGTGTTTGTGTGAATGGGAGCTGCCTTGGGTGTATATGTGCTTTTGTGTGAAGAAGGTTTGTGCCACCCCCACTAATCTACGGCAAGCACAGGGTGAATGGAAATGAAAGGCTTTCAGGTATGGAGAGTAGAGGCTTTTTTCCATCCTTATAATTTTAATTATTGGGTGTTTGATATGTCTTGGGGTTGAGGAAGTGAGTAAAGCATTGAGTAAAGTATTGAATAAACAAGGGATGGGGTAGAAAGGAGTGAATAAACTGGGGATGGGGCAGGGAGGAAGTAAACCAGAGTGAGTAAGGAGTTCATGGGGGGGGGGGGGGGGGGAGGGTGCCAAAGGAAATATCTGCCTCATGTTCCATGTAGTTTAGGTATGCCAATATTTATCAATCCTTGCTGACAGGTTTTATAACTTTCTCATTGAATAATTATCAAAATATAAAATATGGAAGGAGAAATATGAGTCATGGAAGCAAAAACAAAAATCCCTCAAATTATAAGCCTTAAAATAGGTGATTGAAGTATTACCATTTCTGCCTGAGAAGGAATTTATGATTAATAATTCCTACTATATAACTGAGAAAAAGAGACTTCTGGTAGCAGGGCAGGCGAGGTAGATGTGCTGATTCCAGCTACCAGCCCAGATCTCTCTTTATTTTTGCAGCCTTCTGATGATCATGTCTCTAGTAGAGCCACCTACGTACTTCCTTTTGTCTTGCCTGCAGATAGGGAAGGTTTTTTTTTTTTTTAAACAATACTTCAAATACAAAGAGTCTCTATTTTGTGGTCAGAGAGTATTGGTATTTCCCGATGTCTCTAGGTAGACACAGATCAGAAGGAAACAATTTCTGCAATTAAAGCTTCAGGTTCTCTCACTTGGTGCCCTGTTCTATTTAAGATTTCCATTGAGTGTATTATAACCTAACAGAGAAATAAGTTTGTTTTTTTGGAACCTTCACATTTAGAAACTTTTTTGTTGGATAAATCCACTGGATAGTTTTAGATGTCGGGTACTGGATGAGAGTTTAGTTTAAGTTGGCTGCTCCAAAATGTGGACTACATTTAAGTAGTGTGCTTTTCCTTTTCTTTATTTATATCAGATGATGTATTGGCATTATTTGTATATCTCCATTTATTACATATTTCTTATAAATATTTAGTAAATCTAATAAAGTTAATTATAAAAAAAATGTTATTACTGTGGAGGGGGAGGAGGGTGGTATCTTTTTGGTAAAAACCTCCAATCCTAAATATTCCATTAGGGTTCCTCTGGATTTACTTCACTAGAGTATTTTCTGCAGGAATGTTGATAATTTAGAATAAATCACAATTACAGTAAAGTGCTTGATGATATGTTTTTTTAATCATATGAAAAGGATATTCCTGTATCAAAGATATTTCTGAGAGATCTCAGGCTTGAGTAATAAAATCTGTCAGGTCAGAATACAACCTTTTGATCCTCAAAAATTGACTGAAAAAAAAGAGCTTGCTGTTGCACTTAGAGGTGGACCCTTGTCCTGGAGCGGTGTAGAAAGGCTCCCTGGTAGGGACCAGGAAGCACCTGCCCCCAGGGGGCAGAGCACAGGAGAAGCTAGGATGAGCTTCACCACTGGAAGTCTGCGGTCTCCGCCGGGTGGAGCCCATAGGGACCCCGGCCGCTTGGACTTAGGTGGGCGTTGCAGGGTCTCCTGGAGAGGCAGTCGAGAAGCGTGCCCACGAGCAGCAAGGGAGCGCAGTTGGTCACTAGGCTGTAGGCCTGTAGAACCACGGAAGGCCAGTACAGCATAGGCGATGACAACAAATGGACAAAGCCAGAATCAAGAGACGTGGTCAATGTCAGCTGGGGTCAGGTTCCAAGGATCATTCCGATGAAGCAGGGGTCAGGTTCCAGAGGTCAGACGAGGTCACAAGGCAGGCAGAGGTTAAGGTCCAGACAGCGAACAGAATGGTCAAGGAACAGGCAGAGGTCAGTACCAGAGAGACAGTCCGGAGGTACTACCTGGGGAGACAAACAGACGCTGGAACAGAAGGACACTGGACAGGGCTGGAACTGGAGGATGCTGGAACAGTAGGATGCTGGAACAATAGGACACTGGAACAAAACTAGAACAAGGCTGGAACAAGACTGTGAATGTGGAGGCAAACTAGTACACTTACAGTGCTGACCCGATTGCCAAGGCAAGGAAGTGCAGGCAGGAACTTCCTTATATCGTATGTTCAATCAGGGCACGCTGCGGAGCTAGGACCCACCCCTGGCCCTACAAGAAGTTGGGCGGTCTGCGCGCGTGCACGCGCTTAGAGGCGTGGCCAATGCCACTGAGGATGCCGAACTCCGGTGTGAGGCCTGATGCGCAGTGGAAGGCCTGGTGACCACCTGGTGGAAGGCCTGGTGACCACCTGGTCACCAGGCCTTCCACCAGGTCACAGCTGCTCCAGGCCTCGGCAGGACGCCGAGGCCTGGAGCAGCTTGCGGCTGCTGCTGGGAGGCTGACTCATGACCTGCAGAGGAGTTAGCGAGGTGAGCAGGCCCGTGCGCGGGCCAGGCGTGGACGGGGCATGCAACACTTACCGCAATCTGTGGAGCTGAAAACTTTCAAATGTGACAAGGCGATAGCTAGAGCCAAAAGAATGCTAAGCTGCATAGAGAGAGGAATAACCAGTAAGAAAAAGGAGGTGATAATCCCCTTGTACAGGTCCTTGGTGAGGCCTCACCTGGAGTTCCTGGAGTGTTCAGTTCTGGAGACTTTACCTCACAAGGGACAGAGACAGGATGGATGCAGTCCAGAGAAGGGCGACAAAAATGGTGGTGGTGATGGTGGTGGTGGTGGGGGGGGGGGGGGGTCGCCATCAAATGACTTATGGGGAGAGGTTGAAGGACCTAAATATGTATACCCTATAGGAGAGGAAGGTGCAGGGGAGATATGATACAGACCTTCAGAGACCTGAAAGGTTTTAATGATGCACAATCGATAAAACTCCACTCAAAAGAAATCAGTAAATCTAGGGGTCACAAATTGAACTCCAGGGAGGAAGACTCAGAACCATCAGGAAATATTTCTTCATGGAGAGGGTGGTGAATGTCTGGAATGCCCTTCCAGAGGAGGTGGTGAAGACAAAAGCGGTGAAAGATTTCAAAGAGGCAAGGGATAAGCACTGTGTATCCCTAAAGGCTAGAGGATGGAAATGAGGGAAACGAGTGCATGGGGGTAACTTGCTGGTGTGGCAGTTACTACCCTTAACCAATAAGCCTTCATACTGTTGATGCAACTCCATTATTGCTTTCTGCTTTAGTGGCAGGTGAAAAAGAGGAAAAGGGAAATTAGTTTCAGACAGCAACCAACAAATACATGAATTTTACAGTCTGGGAAAGCAAATAAGCATGGAGATGATGGAACTACAACATTGCTCTCTGTTTCAATGGTAAGAGGTAATGGGGAATTGGACTCAAATAGCAACCAACAAGGGCCCTGACTTTGACAGTTTGGGAAACTAAGTATGGGGGTGACTTGTATGGTGTGGCAGATGTTACCATTATGGGGGAGACCTGTATGGCACGTTTAATGCTATCATAAGCTCGCTGGGCAGACTGGATGGACCATTTAGTTTTTTTCTGATGTCATTTCTATGTTTCTATGTAAATTATTTCTCTCTATAAATTTAAAGATAAATTTTCAAAGGCTTACATGCAGAAAAATGGTCATATATGCCTGTATATGGCCCAAATGCACATAATGCATATCTTTAAAAGGGCTCACATACACATGTGCCTTCATGTATATAAAAGAAGAAGGGCATATCAAGATGATTTATAAGTACACGTGTATAATAAAGTATTTTAAAAGTGGTGGAAAATGGCATCTACCTGGCCCACTGCTAGGGTCGCTCTGACCCTACTCAGGACCACTAATGATTCTTTTTATAGGGTCTGAGGTATGTGGGAGGGGGTCTTGGGGGCCCCTAGACCACCAGGGTTCATTTTGAGAGGGAGGGGGAGGGGCCTACCCTAGATGAGCAGGGAGTTATTTTTTTTGAAATAGTGGGTCTGGGGGAGAGGGGTTGTGGGGCCACCCAGTGAGTGGCTTACTACAATGGGGGAGATCTTTGATTGGGGCAGAGGGTTTGGAATGCAAAGGGGAGGGTTTGGGATAGGGTATGTGTTGTCACCATGTAATTTTAATGTTGGTGATGTTCTAGTAAGACCTCGGGGGACATTTAGAAACTTGGTGGGGGTGTATTTATTTTGAGGCCTATACCTTTAACAGACCTCCTGGGAACATTGGGATGAGTATCAGTATACCGATGTCCCCAGGAAAAAATAACTATACCTCCCTGAAATACTCTAAAATAACAGGGCTCACATTTTAATGTCAGCCATGTTATTTTATTTGCATTGAATTGCCTGTGCATTAGTTGCTTTTCATGAAGTAGGAAACTGTATGCATGTAAATTGCATGCAAAGCAGTTGATTTTCATGGGGGACAAAATCTGAAAATATTGCATGATGTGAGATAAACAGCATTTAACGTGCATTAAACACTATTTATCATGTGTTATAACAGTAACTCATCTTAGTAAATATAGCTCCAAGTTGTTTACTTACCTGAGGACATTTTTCACCCATCCCCAACAATCCAGGTTTAAAATTGTCCTCAGAAGGTTTGCTAGTCATGCAAATGACTTTGATAATTATCCTCAATGTGATTAAAAACCAGATTACAATTTGTCCCTTTTAAAAATCTACCTTTTTTTTAGATTACTTTTAAATTCTGTGAGTTACTGATCAAAGCCTTGTTAATTTTAATCATGTTTACTATGATAAATACAATATGAAGTGCAAACAATTAAGCACACTCAGGGTCAGTCAGGGCACACTGCACACTTCCTGCACCAAGTGAAATCCTCTGTGATTTTGCAGAGAGCTGTAGGGATTCCTTTTCTTCTGTGTGTGTACACAACTGGGACTCCTGAGCATGAGATTTTTGGTTCAAAGGAGATTATGTGAAAATATTAAGTGAATCTGCAGAACCCAGTCTACTTAAGAGTCTAGGAAAGTAACAGTATTCCTTTGAAAGATGCATCAGTAACATATTTTGGTTATCATGCAAAAATCATCAGGCACCATTCTGTAAACTTTTCAAGGCTTCTTGAAGATAAGAAGGTTGAGCTGCACAAGATTTACAAAATAAAACCCTTGGCACAGATCCATTCAGGTAAAATGTTTTAAATGAAGAGAGTGGTGAGCAGAGTGGGTCTCTGGTACCGGTATTGCAAGGGGTGCTGCAGAGCAGGACTGAGGTGCACTGGCAGACCTGTGTGGGAAATCTGAATACTAGAATAGGAGAGGATGCTGCAGGGCAAGACTGATGTGAGACTCAGTACTGGAGTAGGATTGGGGTGATGAAGGGTAGGACTAAGGTGCTCTGGTAGAGTTGTTTGTGGAGTCAATACTAGAATGGGAAACAGTGCTGTAGGTCATGAGAGAATGAAGTTTTAAGAAATAAATGTCATATTTTGGGGAAGAGTTCTCCCCAGAAGTAGAAAAATGATGGATTAGTAATCCATCTAAAATCTAGCTAGATAAAAAAAAGACAGTCAAATGACATTTTGGGAAGGAGTTAGGTTAACCGACTAAGGGCTAGATTCATCATTCTTCGCAGAATGATGAATCCCGTGAGCAAGGGGGTTGGGGGGCGAAGGGGGGGGGCGGGCCTGTGAAAGGCCGCAGCCATTCACACCGTGGCGGTGCGATTTCTCCGGCCACACTGCGGCCAGCTGTAGCCTTTCCCACAAATAGCGACACCGTAAAAGGCGTTGTTATTTGCCGTGCTACTTCCGGCGATAATGTTCTTCACATTATCGCCGGCAGTGGTGCCGCCGCCGCGGACTCCTCCCCCTCCCCTCCCCCACTCCTCCCCTTCAGCAAGTTTACATCCTGTCGCAAGCGAAAAGGCCCTTTTCGCGTGCAATGAGACCCTAATGCACGTGATAAACCTTTAGAAAATAACCCTCTAAATTAGCTGGATAACGTTAGACCTGCTTCAGAGCAGGTCTAAATTTATCGTTTTTGTTTGGTCAGATAACTAGCTATTTTCCCGGATATCTTCAATGATATTCGCCTAAGCAGCACTGTCAGAAGGCAAAATTAAAGATTTAAAAAAGGGACAGTGACCTAAATCTCTCCATTCCTCAATCAAAATATGACCGCTGTGTGCCTCCATCCCCCCCCCCCCCCCCCCTCCAACCTTCAAACTCTCCAATATAACTTTAAATATTGTGGTCGGAAGGCTGGGCCCCAGAGCACCTCTTCCTCATTGCCATGTATAAGTCAAAAGTTGCTCCTCCAGAACCTACCAGCTCATCACCATGAGTCTGATGAAACCTCCCCCATACACACTGTTAGACCCCCATTCCATCCTCCCAATATGAAGAAAATCCCTGTAGGCACTGGATCTTTACTCACTCATTTACAGCGTTTCTGTCACTGCTTCTGACAGAGTGACATTACTATGCTCAGTTTATGCTTCCAGCGCTCGAAGTAAACTTCGCTTCTAGCACTGGAAGCATAAACTGAACGTAGTGGCCAGTGTTGCTTCTTTGTCAGATGCAGCAATGGAGCTGCCAGAAGCCGGTGAGTAAAGAAGAGGAGGAAGAGACTTAGGCTGCTAACCCTTTTTTTTCTCTTTTATTTTTCCTTCTGACAGTGCTACTTAGCCAGATATCTTGGAAGATATCTGGTTAAGTAGCTAGTTACCCGGCCACTCAAGGCAGGGTAATTTATACACTTAAATTGCTATATTCAAACATAGCCAGTTAGGTTTTTAAGTTAACCAGCCTCATGTAGCTGCATAAGCAAAAAATTCACCGAAATGTTTATCCCGTTAAAAATATGGAAGAAGTTATCTGGCAAACTTTAGCCCGATATCTTATCCACAAAACAGCCTACTGAATATTTGCATCAGAAAATCCTGAAATAATATTACTGCCTGAATGGAAGATTTTTCACAAATAGACTTTGAATAGGGTAAGAGAATAAACATATTTTTGTATCATAAATAATGTAATTCATATTCAGATGACATTGAGTGGAGCAAGTGTTTTATTCTGAATGAAATTTTACAGTAAGGGCAGCGGGAATCTTTCCTTTACCCCTTTTCTGCCAGTAAAATGTGTATATACAGTATATGCCCTTCCATGTTCCCAGGAATGCAATCACAGCAGTCTCAGAGCCATTTTATATACCGGAGCTCTGCAGATACTGAAGCCTTCATTCCATTAAGCGATCAAGGAAAATTAACAAATAATGAACAAAATATGTGGGACAGTCAATTGGAAGTGGGGATGTGAGAGGGAAGGAATGCAGAGAGACCACTGGGGCAGAATACAAGTAGAAAAAAAGAGGGAATACAGACAGAAGTATAAAAGGATATGAAGAGGCAGTGGGAAGAGAGATCAGAAGGCACTGAGAGCTAAAAGAATAGAATCAGAAAGTGTAGGGTGAGTAGGATGGGTTCTGGGGATGGAGTAGTTGGGAGATAGGAAAGGAGTCAGGAGAAAAGCAACTAAAATCAGTGAGGGGGAGAGAGGAGATGTTTTAGAGGAAAGAAGGGTTCAGGTACAAAAGAAAGAATGATAGGGACAGATCAGAAAAAAAGAGCAAAAGGGAGAAGGGGTGAAAGGGACAATGTCAGTGGTGAGATAAAGGAGAAAAGGAGAACAGATGAGGAAGATCAGGCAGCAGATCAAGTGAAAGATGGCAAGGAGGTGGGTGAGTGAGTATATTTGCACTTACACTATATAAAAAATGATAGGAAAACGTTTTATGCAACCTTTGCAAATCAGTGAACACTGACAGAAATAGATTTCAACTTTGATTTAATTAACATGGAGTTGGATACATAATTTTCAGTCACTGCCTGGCATGTGATGGAGTGGCAGGTTGAAGGGGTCAGACACAATGGGAAAACTTTGACTGATCTCTCTTCTATGACATAGCCAGAACTGATTTTTTTTTTTTAGCTGGACCTAAGGTTAGCTTGAGTGGGCACTAAGAATGCAGATCTGAGCCATGGCAGTTCTAATCTTATTGATAAGCAAGCTTTGGAGTGCAACTAACAACAGATTTCTAGATAGTCTGCAACAATTGTCACACATCATGGGTGATACCTTAAATATTTTGAGGGCAATTTTCAAGCAAACTATAAAGATAGCTGCAGGTGCTTTTATCTGTCAGCTTCAGTCAGAATTTTTGAAGTAGGAGGAAGTGTAACTTTGTGTGTGTGTGTTTCTGTGTGTACTAATACTAAGAAGTCTGTGTTTGGGTGTGTCAGCACTTACTATAATAGGGGCAACCTGGGGCAGGGCCAAGAGGAATGCAAGAGGAATGCAAGACAATTCCTATTTTATAAGATATTTATGTGTACACAGTTGGCAACTTCTTTGCAGAATTTTACACCTGCTAATTATCTAGCACAATTGATATCAGACTCGTCTGATATCAGCTATTATTTGGTAGGAGGCCTGTGAGAAATGGGGGGAGTTCAGGGTGAAGCACTAAGAGGATCTGGATGACCTGGAGAAGGACTGAGTGGAGGTATTGGCAAGCTGGTGATTTCAATTATGCATATGTTTTAAAATATACCAAAGTACCACATCTAAATGAGGGTTTTACGTGAGCAAGCTATATTTTTTTGGCATGTAAAATAAATGCATATATTAAAATATGGGTACAAAAACCATTTTTATTAGCAAAGAAAGTCATCTTGCAACAATGGCTGCTGCCAGAAGCTCCCACACTAACTCAATTGAGAATAGCTTTACATCATGTATGTGCTATGGAATGTCACATTGAAAAAATAGATTTGACTCTTAAGCTTAAGCTTTTTCTGAATATATGGGAAATGTATTTACAGACACTATCTCATAGAACGTGCAGTCTCTTTTTGAATGTTCTTTAATGAAGATTGCCTGATCTCGCTGGATTGATTTGTTGTATGGCACATGTATTGTTTGGATCACCAATGTTGAAACAACAGGATGAAGGCGGGGAAAAGGGGAATTTAATTTGGGAGGTGTTTTGCTAGTTGTTGGCCAAGCAGCCAGTGTTTGTGTATGATCCTGAACATACTGAAAGTGCCTAGAGGTGAGCAGATACAGCATCTTCAGGCATATCTTTCAATTGTTACTCTCTACTTTGTTTATATTTAAATTAATAAACAGGTTTGAAACATAAAATATGTAGAAACAGTAGGATCTTTCAATGCATTGCTGATATTCCCATGTAACCAAACATATGCAAATATGCTGAGGGATGGACATACATATATTTTATAATCTGTCTGGATCAGTTACGCGCAGGTTATAAAATGCCAGAGTAGATATCTACGTGGCCATATAATTGCCTATTCTCCTTCCTTTGACCTAACTCTGCCCCTTGATTTAGGTGTGCAATCAGTGTGCACGCTTTTATCCAGTATACTGGCAGGAGAGGGAGGGAAATATTTCAAACCACATTATCATATGTGTAAATACATTTATCTGTATAAAATCCTTTCAATACTGCTCCCATCAATTTATATCTGGATTCCTTAGTATTTAGTACAGATGTGCATCATTTTTTGCGATTGTTCAGGGCTTCATTTCAAGCCCCCTGTGGGAAATTTTGTTTTTCCCACGGTTCGGGGATTTTCTTTTTGGGGGGGGGCCCCAAACCATACCGAATTAGGCAATTTTCGGGAAAACCGATAGCACATCTCTAATATTTAGTTACTGATCACTAGGGATAACAGGGAGAGGATGCTAGGTTTTTGAAGAGTAAACTGAGACTCACTCCTGCTTTTTTCCTATGAATACAGTAACTGAACAAACTCGATTCCTGTTATATCTTTTATTTCCTGAAGTCATAACTTAAGGCATAATGTTTTGACACAAGGTTTCATTTTTTTTTCTTTTTTACTATTACCTTCCTCAACTGACTTGAAATGTATATGTTTATAATTTACTTCGTTATATGATGAGATTTAAGCTCAAGGGGATTTATGTTTAACAAAACTTTACATACAAAGGTTGTATTATACAAAACCATATGTGGCATTTTGTGTCATTTCAGCATGCAGAACTTGTGGCAGGATTGTTTACTGCTCAGGTACTGTTTTTATAAGGAAAAAATGGAAGAAAAGGAAGGAGAATGTGACCCAGTTCACTTAAAAAAAAACCACATAGGGCTCACCAATAGCTTAAATTTTATGAGATTAGTGAAAATGATATTGAAAGCAATGTATGACTCAACTTTCTCTCAAAAAGTGTTCCTCTTGACCTGAACTCAACTGTGCCATCACTGTGACATTTGCTTCAGATAAAGTGGGTTATGTAGCTCTTGCAGGAATAGTAGATACTTGATGTTATGATGTGTTTGGCACCACCTAATGAGCAAGTCCATTAGGCCCACACCAACATCTGATGGAGAAAACCTGTGGTGGAACCAGCTGGAGCTGTGCAATATCAGCCACCTCCCCAACAGGTTGAGCACTTAGGTTCTGGTCTTAGGTGGGTTCCTATGGTAGTCCAGGAATTAGAGTCCAAGGCCAGGCGAGGGTCAGGGCTTGCAGCAGACAGCAGAGACAGATGACAAGTCATAGGTCGGGGCAGGCGGCAGATGAGGCTGGGTCAATTCCAAAACAGAAGGTCAGGTCCACTGGTGATAAAGGAAGGTCAGGGTCCAAACCAGGGTCAGAATCCAGAAAGTCAAGGTGAGGAGAACAGGACGAGTGGTAACTTGGGTGATTGCAGTTTGGAAACAGCCAGAAGGAATAAGGATCATCCTTAGCAAACAGGTATTATCCAGATCTACAAGCCAGGCCAGAAAGGGGTGGCAGCCAGTCTATGGAGGTATGCCTGGTCCCAACCAACAGCAGGCCTCACAGCTGTCTGCTCTTGGGCTATGGTAATTCTCTAGCCTACAGAACTCAATCATTCCTTCTCAGTTGTTACACAGCTGTTGACACAGTGTTCCAGCAGCTTGCAAGTAGAAGACATATTTTGTTTAGTGTGAAACCTAAAAAGGGTTTGGTCCAGAATGCCTTTTAACTGGAGTGAGGACACAAGTAAGGAGCCCAATGCTAAGTCTTCAGGGGTGATTCATGTAACTTCCCCTTAACACCACACAAACGTTACATGTATACTATGTACTCTGGCTCTGGAACCTGCAGCTGCATATTTATGTTCCTTAGAGATGAACCACATTTAGGGCTTTATGTACTTTTCAAGTCTCCCTCTGACTAAAGACTTATGTCATGATAGCTCTCAGTTCCAGAACCAGAGAGGAGGCCCATTGTTTGGTCAGAGGTGATACATCTTCACAATGGAAGAGGCCAATGGTTTTTTATAGCTGCGTTATGACCTTCGCAAAGCTATATAACCTATTGGTCGCCAACAGAGTGAAGACATACTGCACCTCTTACCAAGTATTTCTACACCTATTCCACCAGACTGCATATGGAGGAGAACACTAACTAGTACCCATCTCACATACATGCCCATGTATCCAAGAGTTAATTAAGAGTATGCTCTCTGGAGAAGTCAACTAGAGCCAATTGTGAAGCTCCACAGTAATGATCTTCCTGTTTAGCTCTTCCTTGGAAACATACAATAAGCTTTGGGTTGTATGCTGTAGGCCATATGGTCTTGCCTTCCAGAAATGTGCCTATTTGGAATGGCCAATGGCACTCTAGCATGCAAGATCATATAGATCCCAAACCTTTAATCTAGTGAACCTTTAAGACAAAAAGCACACAATGAAAACAGTCAACCAGAAAGTGTTTTTTCAAACCTGTGAGCATTTTATTATACAACAAATGTTGTCAACAGATTGAAAGCAAGTCAACATCTTTGACAATCACATTCTACAAGGACAAGATATCAAATTGCACATGGCATTGAAATTGAAATGAACAGTACATTGAGTACATGCCTGTACATACATTGTTCCAAATGACAACATTACATATACAATCTTACCATCTCATCATTTTGCACAATCATGATTTCAGCAAAGAACTTTGAAAGTAGAAATGGGACTCCCAATAGCTACAAAACAGCTCTAATGATAGAGCTGATAGCAGCAGAAATATATGATGTTAACAATAAGGCCCAGACAGTCCATGTTGAACAAGTGCACTCAAGGAGACAGCCAAAGGGCCAAGGCAGCAGAGTTAAAGAGGAAGGCCAAGACAGTTCATGTTGAAAGAGTGCATTCAATGGGACAGTCTAAGGGCCAAGGCAGCAGAGTTCAACAAGAAGGCAGCAGGACCAGAACCAAAGAGTGCAGCATGGAGGCCAAGGACCAGGATTAGATGGCATAGCATAGAAGCCAAGGACCAGGAGAAGACACAGCAGCATGGAAGCAGGAGCCCCAGGATAAGACACAGCAGCATGGAGGCAGCAACTGAATGAGATGTGATGAGATGAAATGACACAGCAGCATGGAGGCAGAAGCAGGATGAGATGAGATGAGTTACCAGCATGGAAGCAGTATCAGGATGAGATGAGATGAGACACCAGCTTGGTGGCAGCAGCAGGATGAGATGAGATGAGACACCAGCATGGAGTCAGTAGCAGGATGAGATGAGAAGAAATGAGACACTAGCATCAGGAGCAGGAGATGAGACATGATGAGAATAGTCAGCAGCTGGACCATGACTGGAGACTACATCAAGGAGGCTGGAGTACAGGCAGAGCATTGAGGATGGCATTAGAAGTAGACAGCAGGACTACACTGGCAGATAGTAGACCATCCCCATCATCAAGCAGGCATAGGATATCTATAGTCAAGGTGGGCCTAGCAGGCTTCTTCCATCTAGCCGGCACAGGAACTCTATACAGAGGCCTGGTCAGGCTTATTTTGACAAGTCTTGTGACTTGCTGAGTTTCGCATAATGGCTGTATCAAGGGTAAAATGCAAAATGCATTGGTAAAACAAAGAAATGATAAAATAATTAGTTTATCATCTAACAGCTTTTGAATGGCAGAGTTGAAAAAAGCACAATATTTGGAGTTGAATCTTACCGGAAACATATCTAGTGATAAAAAATATCAGAAATTACATCTAGCAACATTGATGCATGCCGATTTTTTAAAAAGAATGTACAACATTTTCTAAAAAACAAGCCCCTGATGCAGCTGCTGTGCAAAACTCGGCCAAAGTTGGGCTCTGTTTAAATATATGTGCCAATAAATATCTTCAAGCTAAGGTGACTGGTCTGTCTTGCTTCTGTTTGCCTTCTGGCTTTGACAGACCGTCTTCCAGTCTGTTTTGTGGGACCATCCCTCAAAGCATCTGGTCTCAGCAGATGGACAAAGTGCATGTCCATTGATGTTAATTCTATTGGACAAGAGACTCCTCCTCCAGTCTGCCATATATATTTATTCCTGTTAGACACTTTCGCTTTCAGTTCGGCCTTGATGTCTCAATACATGAGGGCTACCTGCTCTGCACTACATTTTATGCTAATGCGCCTAGATAGGGCTTGGGCAATAGTATGTCAGATCTGGCCCTTGGCTGCCCTCGATGCCTGGGCCGCCCAATTGCCAAAGTGCATTGCATAATTCTCTAGGACCCCTGCGATTATCTTCTTATTGTTCTCCATGCTGAACTTCAAAGTCCTCAGTTGGGTGTGCCCTGCTGCCTGGATGCCAGAACAGATGGCACTTCTGCTTCTGGAGAGATGTCCTCCCTTTCCTCACTCTCACTCCCATTCTCCTCTCTTCTCCCTACCTCCTGCATCTGACCTATCAACTCCCGTCCCTTTTGCCCTCTCTGTCTATCCCTAACCTAATGTTCTCCTCCCTCTATATTTGCCTGCCTATCCCCTTCCCCCTCCTGCATCCTCCTATCCCTTCCCTCCTGCCTATCTCTACTCTTGTCCCTGACCCTACTCCTACTCATACTCCTCCACCTAACAATCCTGCCCCAAACTCCTACCTTTTCTCCTTCTTCCTCCCTCTCCTCTCCTCACACCTTTCCTCTTCTCTCTCTCCATGCCTCTCATACTCCATCCTCTCCACCACTCCTCGTCCATACCACCACCATCACCACTCCTCCACCATACTACCACAACCACTCCTCCACACCACCACCACAACCACTTTTTCTCGCTACTCTGCACAAAAAGACATACAGATAAACTGGACTAACAAAAACTTTCATTCCAAGAAAGAAGACAAAAGACTAAGGAAAAGTGAATCAGATGACAACAGAAGACCAGACAACGCATTCAGGTAATCAAATGAAAAAAGCTCCTAATTTACTAAAACACTAAACTCACAATTCTCTTCTCCTCTCTCCAACGCCTGACACACCCTCAAAGAGACAGTTGCAGGAAGCCAGTATATATAATCCAGGAAAATAACGTGCTATGCATAAATTAACGTGTGCTGTGTAAAATGCAATGTGATATGCTGACGCTACGCATGACGCAATGATGCAACATGTGACATGATAATGTATCATACGTCGTGAAAATTGCCTATGTGAAGCGGTAGACAGGAAATTAGCTTAATCACACCCATTTTTTATCGCAGGTGCTACTTCTGTATTATTTATAGCAATTTGATTAATCTATGCCTAAGATAACTGGCTATATTCAATAGTAGAGATGAGATTCGGCCAAACCTTTCGGTTCAGTCTTCGTTATTGGCCCACTGTGGGAAATTTTGTTTTCCCGTGGTTTGGGCCGATTTTATTTTGGATGCCCACGAATAAAAGAATTGAAATCCGCCCCAACCCTTCAAATTCAATTAATTGCAAACCCCCCCCCCCACCCTCCCGACCCCCCAGAAACTTGCTGAAATTCCCTGGTGGTCCAGCGGGGGTCCCGGGCTGTCCAGCGGGGGTCCTCCTCTCGGGCCGTCAGCTGCCAGTAATCAAAATGGTGCCAATGGCCCTTTGCCCTTACCGTGTGACAGGGGCTATCGGTGCCAATGGCCAGCCCCTTTCACATGGTAGGAGCAATGGACGGCCGGCACCATCTTAAAAAATGCCACATACATGTGTGTGCGCTACCCATATGCTCAATTTTATAACATGCACGTGCAAGCGCGTGCATGTTATAAAATCGGGCATTGGTGCGAGCAAGGGGGTGCACAATTGTGCACCATGCATGTGCCAAGCCTGCGCCAAACCTCGCTACCTTCTCCTGTTCCCTACTTCCCCACCCCACCTTTTCTTCCCTTCACCTACCTCCCCCCGCCCTTTCCCCCCTACCTTTTTATTTTTTTAACTTCTGTTTTAAAACTTACTTCAGCCTTTCAGTTGGCTGGCACGTGATCCCTGGCATGGCCGCTGTGTCAGAGGCCTCTGACCCCTCCCTTGCCCTAACCCACCCCCTGACCATACCTTTTTGCAAGCCCCGGGACTTACATGTGTCCCGGGGCTTTACGCGTGTGGCCGGGCCTCTTGAAATTAGGCCCGGCGCGTGTAAGACCAGTTACGCTCGTAACCTTTTGAAAATCCGGTCCATTATTTTCAAGAGCAGAAAACACTAAAAATAAAGCCCATACAACTTAGTTATGGTTATGGTAGATAAGTTGCTGTTTACTGGGGTAGACTGTGATTTGAAGAAAGTGCTGTCATATTATACCCCAAATAGAACTTTGCATTCACAGGTTATGGGTAAGTTATCTCAAACTTGATCTAGAGCTTTTTTATTTGTTGCTCCATAACAGTTGAATAATTTGCCAGTTGAGTTGAGAAGAATGTAGGATATGAAAGAATTGAGGAAGGGGGTAAAAGCACTAGGGGTGTGAATCGTGTGATCGATCGTCTTAACGATCGATTTTGGCTGGGGGGGGGAGGGAAATCTGATCGTCGTGTTTTGTTTTGTTTTTTAAATCGTTAAAAAGCGTAAATCGGGGGAGGGTGGGAAAACCGGCACACCAAAACAACCCTAAAACCCACCCCGAACCTTTAAAACAAATCCCCCACCCTCCCGAACCCCCCCAAAATGTTTTAAATTACCTGGGGTCCAGTGGGGGGGTCCCGGCATGATCTCCCGCTCTCTGGCCACGGCTGCGTTAAGAGAAATGGCGCCGGTGGCCCTTTGCCCTTATCATGTGACAGGGCAAAGGTAGTGCCGGCGCCATTTTGGTTCCTGGCTCCCGACGTCACGCGTGCAGGAGATCGCTCCCGGACCCCCGCTGGACCCCCAGGGACTTTTGGCCAGCTTGGGGGGGCCGCCTGACCCCCACAAGACTTGCCAAAAGTCCAGCGGGGGTCTGGGAGCGACCTCCTGCACGCGGGCCGTATTTCCAATATTCAAAATGGCGCCGGCGCTACCTTTGCCCTGTCACATGATAAGGGCAAAGGGCCACCGGCGCCATTTCTCTTAACGCAGCCGTGGCCAGAGAGCGGGAGATCGCGCCGGGACCCCCCCACTGGACCCCAGGTAATTTAAAACATTTTGGGGGGGGTCGGGAGGGTGGGGGATTTGTTTTAAAGTGTCGGGGTGGGTTTTAGGGTTGTTTGGTGTGCCAATTTTCTCGCGCCCTATTTTTTTTTGTTTCATTTATTTATTGAACATTTTCAGGGGAACAATAAAGAAAACATGTATGAAAGAACCTTGAATAAGCTATCAATACAGAAAAAGAAAAACCTTTCTCACTAATCATAACATATTATAGATTACAATACTGTTAGACATAAGTGATTCCAATGAACCAAGATAGGTAAGATTCTGAAGAGTGAAGAAAAAGGGGATGGTTCGTAACATTGTGAAGGTTCAACAGATTGAGAATTGCAAAGAAAGAGGAAGAGAAGGAAGGTTAAGAAGGAAAAAAGGAGAAGGAAAATAAGAGAAGAATAAACTCATGATAGAATAACAAAAAAGATACAGGGAGAAGATACTAGACAGAGGAAAAGAGAAGACCAAAGAAAGAGATAGAGAAGAGAAGCGAGGATGGAGAATTAGCCAAATACAGGATTTGGTAATCAGGTCAAAATAGAGGTTACATAATCATCCAATGCTTGCCACACTTGAGCCCAAGAAGCCAGTCTGTTGCTTCTAATAGCCACTGCTTTTTCATATTTATAATACATGCATACAGAGTTCCACCACCAAGTGTACGAAAGCAAGTCACTACACTTCCAGTTAGAGAGTATAGTATGAATGGCAACTGCGAATAAAAAATCCATCAATTTCCTGTAAGGGAGGGATAAATGTAAGGAATGATTGGATCCTCTGAGAAATATCAAGGCATATGTAAGAGGATAATTTAGGGAAAGAATAGAAGAGATAGTTGGCCAAATTAGGCGCCAAAAGGTGTTTACGTAGGGGCAGGAGAAAAACATGTGCTCCAATGTTGCCTTGGGTGCAGAGCAGGACCAGCAGCAATGTGATGCAAGTAAACCAGCACGATGTAAACGCCACGGGGTCCATAAAGCTCTATGCATAAAAAAAAAGGAAGACTGTGTCAAACTGGAAGATAGTGATATGCGTGTAGTAATGGACCAAAGATGTTTCCATTCAGCTGTGGTGATAGGGACACCAGTGTCCTGTAGCCAAATGGGGTATAATCAAGTATTATTTTTGCTTACTTTAACAGTAGTAAGGACCTTATACAACTTAGAAGCTAAGTGGCCTTTAATACCATGCTCCTGGAATACTTGTAGAAGATATGGAGAAGTATTAGGTTGATTAGACACGTATAAGGATGAAGAAAGCAAGCTTCTGAGTTGAAGCCATGCATAAAATTGGGTGGTAGGTAGTCCATACTGGTTTTGGAGTCTAGAAAAGGGGATTAGTTTAGAGTCTTCTAAAATGGAGGACAGAAACCAAATACCTTTCATGTGCCATTGCGACCAATTAAAGGGATGGCCATTAATGGTCAGCATAGGATTATACCAAATAGGAGCCATTATAGATTGATTCCATGAACACATGTGTTGGGGCCGAGTGGAATCAAATAGAGAATAAGCTGTGTGTAAAGAACGTAAGATTGGGTTGGAGGCGAATAGTGCTGGTAATTTTATGCCAGAAAAACAGGAGAGTGGGAGAGGAGACAGAAGAGAACGTTCTATCGCTAGCCATCGTGGTTGTTCCCATAAATCAGTATCATCATTAAAATGATGATAGGCCTGCTGAAGCATAAATGCTTGGTGGTAGGCATAAAAGTTGAGGAAATTAACTCCCCCTTCCGATTTGGTAAGTTTTAACTTAGACAAGGCAATTCTCGGGGTTCTATTTTTCCACAAAAAAGAGGAAAGAATCCTATCTACCTGCCGATAGAAGGTGCTGGAAAAAAAAATGGGTATCATAGATAAAGCGTACGTAATTTTAGGGGCTACCACCATTTTGATGGTTTCCAATCGGCCCCACCACATCAGGTGAAGAGGAGACCAACTGAGGGTTAAATCCTTGAGAGATTGTAGTATACGAGATTCAGTGTTGGAGATCGTTGATTGAGGGTTTGCATAGAAATATATACCTAAGTATTTAATACAATGGGGTACCTTCTGTATGACGGAGTTGTATAGATCAACCATGGAGCCCATAGCATTGAGAGGTAATAGTTCAGCTTTGTGCCAATTAATTTTATAGCCAGAGAGAGAGGAGTATGAAGTGATTAGTTGTAATAAATGGGAAAGTGAGAATTCAGGGTTGGAGAGAAATAGTAAGACATCGTCTGCATATGCCGACAATTTGTACACTTCCGATCCAATTGTTACACCTGTAATGTAAGGATTTTGTCGAATTGCAATAAGAAGAGGTTCCAAAGCCAGGTTGAAAACAACGGGGAAAGGGGACAACCTTGTCTAGTCCCTCTGTGTAGAGAAAAAATAGGGGACCTGAGATTATTGATGTATAAGAACACAGTAGGGGAGTGATAGAGGAGCCTAATTCAGGAGATAAAATTTGGACCAAATCCGAACTTGTGGAGAACGGAAAAAAGAAAAGACCATTCTACGCGGGCAAAAGCCTTTTCCGCATCAAGGGATACCGCAATGACAGGAGAGGAGGCCGAAAAAACAGCATCATGGAAATGAAGAAAAAGTCTGGTATTGTTGGCTATGAGCCTGTTCTTAATGAAACCAGATTGATCTGGATGGATCAAATGTGGCATTATTTTAGATAATCTCGTTGCCAATATTTTAGTAAATGTTTTATAATCTGTATTTAATAAGGATATGGGTCTATAATTGCCAACTTCCGTTGCGACTCTTCCTGGCTTTGGAAGAACTACTATACATGCTACAGAAAAGGATGAAAAGAGATGTGGCTGAGTCGGAGCTGTAGAATAATATTTCTGTAAGTACGGTATGAGTTCCTTGCTGAAGGCTCTGTAGAAGTCTATAGTGAAGCCGTCTGGGCCAGGGGCTTTTCCAACCTGAAGGGATTTGATTGTGAGTTCAATTTCCTGCAGAGTGATTGGCGATTCAAGATCTTGGTACTGGGAAGTTGAAAGGGAAGGATGTGTAAGTGAAGAAAAAAATGAGTGCATTTCTTCTTCTGAAGTATCAACTTCCTTTTGGTATAACTTTGCGTAAAAGTCACTGAAAGCTTGTAAGATATCCACATCTTGAGTCAGAACTTGATTAGTGGCAGATTTAATTTTGATGATACGTTTTTTCTCCTCCCTTTTCTTTAAATAAGTTGCCAATAGGTGACCACATTTGTTATTTTCCGCATAGTATATGGCATTAGTATGAAAGGCATGCAAATGTACTGAAGCACTAAGCAACTGATTATATTGAAATTTAGCCTTAACCACAGCTGCCAATGAGCTATTTGTCAGGCGTCGGTTGTGTTCTTCTTCCATTGAAGCGACAGATCTTAGGAGGCGATCCATTTCCACTTGTTTTAGTTTCCATTGATGAGCAGAGAAACTGATGATGTCACCCCTTATAGTAGCTTTGTATGCCTCCCAAAGGGTGGATAGTGAAATTTCGGGAGAAGAGTTAGTGAGAAAATACTCGGTGGTTTTGTCACGGATGTGAACCAGGAATTCCGAGTCGGAAAGCAATGAGGGATTGAATCTCCACAATCTGTCCACTACGATTGGTGATTGCAAACCACATTGGAGGATAATTGCTGCATGATCCGAAACTAATATGGGAGCAATCAAAGCAGAGAGAATCCTCGAGATTAGATGATGGGAGGTTACAAAAAAAATCAATGCGGGAGTAAGAGGAGTGAAGGAATGAAAAAAATGTATACTCCTTTTCTGCAGGGTTTAGAAGGCGCCAAGGGTCCGATAGTCCAAATGAAGACATAAGATGCTTGAGTGTTTTACTTGATTTAGAAATAGTTAAATGTGCAGATGATTTCTTATCTAGAAAGGAATCGAGAACTTGATTAAAGTCTCCTCCAACAATGGTCGAGTTGGAGTCTGTAGTAAGAAGATGAGTGAATGTATCTTGAAAAAAAGAAGGTTCATCAAGGTTTGGAGCATATAAATTAAGAATGGTGTAAGATTCCTTATTGATGGAGGCCTGGATGAGATTCCATCTGCCATCTAGATCCGCCGATTGCTGAGTAACCATAGCATCCAGCCGTTTGTGGATGAGGATAGCCGTTCCCTGTTTTTTATGTGCCGCGGGGCTGAAGTAGACTTGACCTACCAATTGCTGTTTCAGTTTAAGAGACTCAGTAGGTGTTAAATGAGTCTCCTGTAGGAGAGCGATGTCAGCATGCAGTGATTGTAGGTAGGTAAGGATCTTTTTTCTTTTAATAGGATGCGAAAGACCTTGGACATTTAGCGAAACCACTGTGAAAGAAGCGATGGTAGTAGTCATATGTTGAAAGTTGAAAAAGGGGATGTGCAATAAACAATCCTGTACTCCGCTCGCTTTGGTAGAGGGGGGATGACTAAGTAAACACAATAACAAAAGAGAAAAGAGTTGAAAACTAGAGGTAGGAGAAGAAGGAAGAAAGAAGAAAGAGAGAAAGAGAGGAATATGAGTCTGGAGAGATTCCAAACAGTATTAGCACCAACCATGCCAAGCTTATGATTCCCGAGAGGGATAACTTGATGGGCCTCTAGGTGGACCACTGGCCAGTCCGAGCGAGTCTCGCCGCTCGAGACAGCAAAAAAAAATTGATTCCAGTTAGGAAAAAAAAAATTTTGGAAAGTCATCTTATAGTATCTCCAGTTATCTTGCACTAGAAATGAGATATAAGTACGCTCTTATATTCCTGTGTTAGCATCTAGCTCCAAAAATAATCAGGTCACCATGTCTGGTGCGTGGCCATTGGCTTGAAGAAATTCCTCTAGTTCCTGAGGATGCTGAAAGAGTCTTGTTTGATTATTGTAGGTAACCCACATCTGTGCTGGATATAAGAGACCATATTTCGCACGAATATGTTGGAGCCTCGGACGCAGTGCAAGAAAGGCTTTCCGGCGTGCTGCAGTAGCTTTAGCCAAATCAGGTACAAATAATATGTTACGGCTTTGGTACTGAACAGGCGAGTTCTGGCAGCCGCCAGAATTTGTAGGACTTGAGGATAGCGCAGTAATTTGAAAATAATTGGCCTTGGGTATTTAGGATTAGGAGATGGTTTGGAAGGCACTCTGTGTGCTCGTTCAATTTCGAGGGGGTTTTCAAACTCCAAACGGAGGCTGGTGGTAAGCAACCTAGCAATGAAACCATTGATATCATTGCCTTCTTCCCCTTCTGTAATACCAAGTATCCAAATATTATTCCATCTGTTTCTGTTAGATAAGTCCTCCATGTTGTTTTGGAGGCGTTCCATCTCTTTAGTCATATGAGGAACAGAAGCAGTAGTTAATAATAATGAAGAAACTTGAGATTCCACATCACTTAAGTGGGATTGGTAGGATTCCAGCTTAGCCGAGACCGTGAGTAATTCACCCCGAATTGCATTAGTGGCGTCTATATTTACATTAATTAGGTCTTTTAGTTGCCGCAGTTCGGTGAGAACAACGTCGGCGGACGCCATTACCTTTGTCGGCGGGGCCTTGTCAGGCGAAGGAGGATCAGCCTTGGTTCTTTTGGTGCATGCTGCCGCCGCAAAGGCCGCTTCTATTTTCCCAGTTTTACTGGATGCCATCAGGAGCCGTAATGTTAGAGGAGCCGGATCATTGAAAAAAGAAAGCTGGAGAAACGTAAAAAGTAGTGTTTCCTTTCTTTATTGAAAAGACTCGAGCGGAGCTGCACGCTTAGGCGGCCGTTTTGATCACTGCGCGAGAGCGCCCCCTTCCCGTGCCCTATTTAACGATACAATACAAATGCCCCTGACGATAAATCGGGGGCATTTGTATTGTATCGTGCACTCTAACGATTTTGGACGATTTTAAAATTATCTGACGATAATTTTAATCGTTCAAAAACGATTCACATCCCTAAAAAGCACATTTCTTTCAAGAAGAATATGGTAGTTATGGGATGTGTTAATTTAATGTAATATTTGTGTAATATATGGGTTTTATTTGTTATATATTTGCTGCTATTTATATATTATGTACGTACTTGCTCTGGGTGATTTGCCCTGGACAAATTTTAAATTTGGAAGTTGCTTAATCTAAGTATTTTTAAATAAATAAAATATGTTATGCTATCTCGCATGGCAGCATAGAGATTTCTGCATGTCAGTTTTCTCTTTCTTCAGTTGGTTATTTGTGGCAACCCAACCCCTGTTATGGCTGCAGTTTGCACCTGCCAGTAGTGTATGTGTCACTTAGCCTTCAAGCGGCATGTCAATATACAGTTCTTGAGTATTGGCTATGTTTTGAATTCCACTGTCAGCTTTTGGCCACAAACTATTTAATTTGGGCAAAGAGGAATCTGGAAGGTGTCTCCATAATATTGTGGGAACATCAATATCTCTCAAATCCCCAGTGTGCATAATAATCTCCCTGTATTCGCTGACATGTCTATAAGTTGTTTACGAGATCCTATGGATCTTGCAACCTCACAAGTAATTGGAATGCTTCCTTCCTTGAGACCAGTTGGTCCACTGATGAACATGGAGACCTATGGGATTTTAGTGGAATAATTATTTCTCAAATAAGTAACTTTTAAACTTTTTAAAACTTTTGTGTTTTTTAACTTTTAAACTTCTGATACAGTTCTTATGGGAAACATCAGTTGATGTTGGGTTTGGGTTTTGGATATGTTCTTGGACATTTAGCATGAGCATAATTTTTTGTTATTTAAAGTTTTTACTTGCTATGAAAAATTAAAAATAAACTTTTAGGGGGGGGGGGGTAAATGATTGAGTGGTATGGCAGTGAATAATAGGGATGTAAAGCAGGGATGGATTCGTCCCATTCGGTATTCGTATTTGTCGGGACCCAAATCTGTTGCATCCGTTCTCGGGGGACCCCGATCCGTTCATTAGTTACATATGTATTCATTTCCCAAAAAAACCCCCCATTCCAACCCTTTAAATTTAATTAACTACAACCCCCCACCCTCCTGACACCCCCCCCCCCCAAGACTTGCCAAAAGTCCCTGGTGGTCCAGCGGGGGTCCTGGAGCGATCTCCTGCACTCGGGCTGTCAGCTGCCAGTATTCAAAATGGCACCGATAGCCTTTGCCCTTACTATGTCACAGGGGCTACCGGTGCCATTGGTCGGCTCCTGTCACATGGTAGGAGCAATGGATGGCAGACCAATGGCACCGGTAGCCCTTATGACATAGTAAGGGCAAAGGCTATCGGCGCCATTTTGAATACCGGCAGCCGACAGCCCGAGTGCAGGAGATCACTCCAGGACCCCCGCTGAACCACCAAGGACTTTTGGCAAGTCTTGAGGGGGTCAGGAGGGTGGGGGTTTATTCGTTAGTGATATCTTGTATTCGTGGGGGTTCACCATACGTTTCGTGACCCCCACAAATATAACAAATATGGCATATATGTTGCGGATTGCCAATATGTTGCAAATGAATGCATACCCCTAGTGAATAAAAGAAACCACATGCAACAATGGGTTGCCTATTCTACATATATACTGTAAATGCAATATTTTCTTATACAGTGATTTTTAATTTGTCTTTTTTGTGGTTCAGGTTGCTATAATACAGAGAGGGGATCATATCTTTAAAAATATTATGATAAGCAGTGATTGTGTCCTTAATGCAAATTTGTCATTGTCATATTTTTATCACTAGTACAAGATGACCAGAGATAAATAAAATAAGCAACTTGTTTAATCTTTTAACCAATAAGGTAAATGACAAAATCATAGCTGAATAAAATATTTGTCGGAATTTGCATGGAGTTTACTCACCAATTTCACATCAAGGCAAAATTGAGAGATTCTCACACCATGTCACAGCATTCTGCAAACTAAGCAATAATTTATCTATTCTTTTCCAGATCTTCTAGTGTTATTGGAACCTGAACTTATTCTAGTCCCTACGGCAGAGCTTTCCAAACTTTTCATGTTGGTGACACACTTTTTAGACAAACATAATTTCGGGATACAGTAACTCAGTCTACTAGCAAACCAGAGGTTAAAGGCTAAATGAACGAAATGTATTTCGACAATTTATGTATGTTTCCTTAAATATATACATCATAAAATGTTTCACGACACAACCTATCTTGTGAAAACCTTTCATTTATATTAAATATATATAATATTCCAAGATTAATGTTATTGTTATAATTTATGAGTAACAATAATAAAACAAAGTTATTTTGTTATTCAATTTACCTCTTTAATGAGATATATGAGCTCAATGGGATAAACACAGCTTTTGAATATTTGGTGTTAATAAAAAGTCCAAACGGTATTCTGCGTAAAAAGCTGCGTAAAAAGCTGGCCAGTTTCACACTATAAAATTATTTGATAGCCTCATTCAACTAATTCTATGTGGCTATGAGAGTGAAGTCTGGAATTTATAGGATGGGACAGAAAGTCAATATAAATCCTGCACCTCCAGTTCTGTAACTCTGTCCATCCACTGAAATTCCCCCAAACAATGGAGCTTGGATATTTCCCTTACAGCTCATCATACTAAAAGATATTTTCAAATTCTGGTGTCACCTCACATTAACAGCAGCACAAACACCTTCCACTGCCAGGCACATTGTGAACTAACACAAAACCCCGCAAAAAAGACACTCACAATCTATACTGTAGTCCCATTGTAACATAACAGTAATAACACCAAGGATTCAAACAACAATAATCCTACCTGTGAAAAAGCAAGGGTAAATATTACACTGGATCCTAGAATACCAATACACCACCTACTGAGGAAACAAAACAAACCAGATTGCTATAGATCCCTATGCTAGCAGAATCTCTCATCATGGTCACACACACAGAACAGAAACAGACCCTCACCAAATACAGAATACAAAATAAAGGAGCACAAATTAGACAAAAATTGAAATGGAAACCCCAAGAAGCCAGACTCTGTATATTAACAATGGAAAAACAGAACCACCATTCCCCCCTGAACTCAGATTACAGAATAATCTCAGAACTTTTAAGAAAAATTTAAAAACATGGCTCTTTAAAAAAGTGTGTGGAGGGTAGAGAATGAAAGTACAGAGTAATGTAGATGAGAATTAATTTACTCAATCCTACATTTAAGAAGTAATATCTCAAAGAGATAGTAACTCAATAATATACCTGGACTTGACCAACATTACTCAAATAATGATTTTATTTATGAAATTGTAACCGAACTTTATTGGCACCTGTTAGAATGTACGATATCCTAGAATTACTAACCTTAGTCTATGTGCCTATTTGTAAACCGTTGCGATGGTATAGCAACGTTTTCAAAAAAGATATAATTGCGATGGAGAAGGTACAGAGAAGGGCTACCAAAATGATAAGGGGAATGGAACAACTCCCCTATGAGGAAAGACTAAAGAGGTTAGGACTTTTCAGCTTGGAGAAGAGACGACTGAGGGGGGATATGATAGAGGTGTTTAAAATCATGAGAGGTCTAGAACGGGTAGATGTGAATCGGTTATTTACTCTTTCGGATAGTAGAAAGACTAGGGGACACTCCATGAAGTTAGCATGGGGCACATTTAAAACATTTAATCGGAGAAAGTTATTTTTTACTCAACGCACAATTAAACTCTGGAATTTGTTGCCATAGAATGTGGTTCGTGCAGTTAGTATAGCAGTTAGCATAGCTGTGTTTAAAAAAGGATTGGATAAGTTCTTGGAGGAGAAGTCCATTACCTGCTATTAAGTTCACTTAGAGAATAGCCACTGCCATTAGCAATGGTTACATGGAATAGACTTAGTTTTTGGGCACTTGCCAGGTTCTTATGGCCTGGATTGGCCACTGTTGGAAACAGGATGCTGGGCTTGATGGACCCTTGGTCTGACCCAGTATGGCATTTTCTTATGTTCTTATGTTCTTAAATAAATAAAATCAAGAAACATAAAGCATCAGTTATAATAGTAAAACCATACTAATAAAAGAATATTTTAAAACTACTGATAAATAGAATTTCTATTAATTAAAATCATATACATTTTTCACAAACACCAATAAAATATTTCAAAACAGCACATATATCAAATAACACCCAATAATTAAAACTAATAAGGATTTTAAAAAGCCCCTGCTGTCCATACGTGGGAGCTCTTGATTTCCAGTCACTCTGATATTGTCAAGGATTAGGAGGTTATCTTCTCTCTCTCACACATACTCACATGTCCATTCTCTCTCACACATACACTGTCACATACATACACATTCATGCTCTTATACCCACCATAACCTCTCGCTCTCACAGACACTGACACACTCTCAGGCTCTAAGACACTCTCCCCCTCCACCACCACCCCCCCCCCCCCACACACACACACACACAAACTCTTACTCCCCTGGATTTTCTCATACACACTCATGCTCTCACTCTCTCTGGCTCCCTCACATACACACAAACACACACAACCAGGCAAGCTCCCATTCATTTTCACACCACTCCCTCCCCATCCCCCAGGCATGCACACATTCATTCTCACACACACACAGACCCCCAGGCAGGCACCAATTCATTCTCACACACACATACACCACACACAGGCAGGCACCTATCTCACACATGCAAACCCCAGGAAGACACCCATTCATTCTCATACACAGACACACCCTCAGGCAGGCACCCATGCATTCACACACATACATCCCCAGGCAGACTCCCATTCATACACATGCACACAGTAAAAGCAAACCCCCTCCTTTCTTTTGCCAGCAACCTCGGAGCCTCTCTCATTCCTCTGCTGTCACTGTCACCGATGCCGCATGGCTATTGGCGAGGCGCTGATTGCTGCTACTGGCACTGAAGCCCATTCTGCTGCCTCCTCTGTGCAGGCCCTGTGGGTTTCCACTTCTTCCATGTTGATCTCGTACATTGTGAGATCCGCATAGAGAAAGTGCTATTCTTGCACATTCCCAAAGATTACATATGCCAATCAGTAAAAAGTAATTTATTTTTTTTTACCTTTGCTCTCTGATCTTAGTTTTCTAATCGGTTGGGCACAGGCTTTTTTGTTCCACCTTCCCTTTCTTATTTTTTTGCCAATTCCTTTCATATTGTCTTTTTTTCTATTTCTTTGCTCTCCATCTATCTTCTTCTCTCAAACACACAGTCAGGTTCTCATTCTCACATGCTTTCTCTCTCTCACACACACACAGGCTCTCACTCTCACATACTCTCTCTCAAGCAATCATTCATACACACTCTCTCTTGCCCATGCTGTCTGACTCTCACACACCCAGGCTCTCTCTCACTCCCACATGCTATCTTGCTCAAGCACAGGCTCTCACTGTCACATGCTCTCTCTCATACAATCATTCATACACACAGGCTCTCACTGTCACATGTTGTTTCTCTTTCACACACACAGGCTCTCACATGCTGTCTCTGCAAACATTCAGGTCCTCACTCCCACACACAGTCTCTCAACTCACCCTCACACTCTCACACACAGACACACAATCTCTCAACTCATCTCATACACCCACTCTATGAGGCCTCAGCCTCTCTCTTACCTCTGGGCCTCCTCTTCATGGGTCGCTGCAGGATGGGCTCTGCAGCAGCCCTGATCTTCTCGGGACGATCCACGGCGGCAGCGGCCCTGATCTTCTCGGGCCGATCCGCGGTGGCGGCCCTGCTACCGGGCCTCCTCCTCTTCTCAGCCTGCTGCAACAATGTTGCTCCTCTTCTGCACGCACTGATGCTCCTCCTCCTTCCTGCCCACTCGGCTCGGCAACATTTTTCTTCCGGGGCCGCGCGGGCAGGAAGGAGGAGGAGGAGCACCTGCACGTTTAGACGTGATCTTTTTCGTCAGGCCGTGGTGACGTGAGCTCCACCACGGCCCTGCCGATCTTCCTGCTGTGTGTCTCCAGCACAGCACAGCGATGCTTAACTACTCAGCCGCCAGTGGGATGAGGTCCACCGACGGCCGCATTGGCTCGCCCTAACCTCTCCTCAGTATACCACTTGCTATGCCCCATCACGTGCACCGGGCTTCCGTGACACACCGGCACACTGCAAGCGACAGACTAAAGTGTTGCGACACACACTTTGGAAAGCTCTGCTCTACAGACTATATCATATGTGAAGGGAAGAAATAAGAGTTCTGAGAACTTCTCGTACATAGGACAGCTTGGGAAAATTCTTACATGTCCACTAAAAAGATATCCCATCCTCCAAAGAATCCAGAAAGCCTGGGAAATGTATTTCATTTTCATGAAAATTCTGGAAAATTCTGCCTTAAGAAAATATATGGAAAGAGCTAGAAAACTGTGAGCTCATAGATTGTGATATGAGCAACAAAGTGATTGTTTACCAAATTTTGAAAGCAAATGTGACAGCTAATATGAAACCCCCCCAAAGAAAAAACCAAAGCTGGAGGGGTTTGGAGAGTGAAGGGAGCTATGGCCAAGTCAGGAGAAAGGGATGTTAAATACTTGGGGTTTGCAGATGAACAGATTAAGGGAGCTAGGTTATTGAGGATGTGAAAAAGGAATCCAGAAGTTAGACTGAACAGTACAAAGGGAGTGGTGGTGGGAGGAGAAAAATTCAGATTTTATCTGTGTGTCCTAAATTGTCGTCTTATACTATGGGGTAGATTTTCAAAAAACGCGAATAGGCGTACTTTTGCTGGCGCATCAGGCGCAAGCAAAAGTACGCTGGATTTTAGTAGATACGCGCGGAGCCGCGCGTATCCACTAAAATCCTGGAACGGCGCGCACAAGGCTATGAATTCTGTATAGCCGGCGCGCGCCGAGCCGCGCAGCCTACCCCCGTTCCCTCCAAGGCCGCTCCGAAATCGGAGCGGCCTTGGAGGGAATCCTCTAACGCCCTCCCCTCACCGTCCCCTCCCTTCCTCTACCTAACCCACCCGCCCGGCCCTGTCTACACCCCCCCTTACCTTTCTCCGGGGATTTACGCCTCCCAGAGGGAGAAGTAAATCCCCGCGCGCCAGCGGGCCTGTTGCGCGCCGGGACGTGACCTGGGGGCGGGTACGGAGGGCGTGGCCACGCCCCCGGACCGCCCCGGGCCGTAGCCACACCCCCGTACCCGCCCCCAAAACGCTGCCGACATGCCCCCTAAACGCCGCGACGACCGGGCCCGCCCCCGACACGCCCTCCTCGGGCGTGTCGGGGGCGCGCCTCCAGCGTGGCTAAAATAGGCTCACCGGCGCGCAGGGCCCTGCTCGCCTAAATCCGCCCGGTTTTGGGCGGATTTAGGCGAGCAGGGCTCTGAAAATCCGCCCCTATATGTTTAGTGGGAATGGCACACTAAAGCTGTCTCTGATCTTAAATATTCTCAGATCATTCTTTTCTCACTTACCTCAGTTGTCAGTTAGCTGAACTATAATCCTAATATCATTTCCTTTCCACTCCCTACTCTGCCTTATTCAATGCATTCTGTTTATTCTCTTTCTTTCCTCCCCCCCCCCCACCCCCCCCCCCCCCCCCCCCCCCACACACACACACACACACTCATCTTCTTTTATATTTACCCCCTGGACACTGGTCCTCGAAAGCTCATGACTCAATAAATTGGTTAGTCTATAATGTGCAACTTTATGTCTTCTGATTTTCAAAGGAAAACAATGCATAGCATTGCCATTCTGACATATTACCCTTTGTTTTAATTTTATTTTGATTTCTGCAGAAGGAGAAATAAATGGAACAAATGAATGAGACAACAGTGAAGGAATTTCTTCTTCTGGGCCTCACGGAACATAAGGAGTTAAGAGTTCCCCTCTTTGTTATGTTTCTGGCTATGTATCTGATGAACCTGCTGGGGAATGGCACCATGATCTCAGTGATTGGTGGGAACTCCCAGCTCCATACCCCCATGTATTTCTTCCTCTGTAATTTGTCCTTTGTGGACATGTGTTTCACATCAGTCACTGTCCCCAAAATGTTAAGCAACCTCATCTCTAACAAAAAGACCATCCCTTTCTCTCAATGTATTACCCAACTCTATTTCTTCATTGTCTTTGCTGGCTCAGAATGTATACTCCTGTCAGTCATGGCATATGACCGTTATGTTGCCATCTGTAATCCACTGCATTATGCCACAATAATGAGCAAGAAGGTATGTCTAAGTATGTCAGCTGGTTGTTTGATTATCAACTTTCTGAATTCCGTATTGCATACTTTGTTGGTTTATCGGCTTTCTTTCTGTAACTCAAACAAGATCCAACACTTCTATTGTGACTTGACACCAATGCTACAGCTCTCCTGCACAGACACCTCCATCAATGAGCTGGTGCTGTTCACAGAGGCCTCATTAATAACAATACTACCTTTTGTGATCATCCTGATATCCTATATCTGCATCATTACTTCAATTCTGAAGATACAGTCAACTGGTGGACGACTGAAGACCTTCTCAACCTGCTCTTCCCACCTCTCTGTGGTGATCCTCTTCTATGGGACACTTATGTTCATGTATTTCAGGCCTTCTTCCAGCTATTCCTTGGAAAAGGACAAAATTGCTAGTGTGATATACACCGTGCTGTCTCCCATGCTCAACCCATTCATCTATAGCCTCAGGAATAGGGATGTGAAAACCGCACTGAAGAGAGCCCTACATAGAAAGGTATCTTATTCCAAAGGGTAAACAATACCAAGGAAGAACTAATTAAATTATGAAAATCAAAAAAAGACATTTTACATCCTATCTGATTTCTACCATTAAATAATAGATGGAGTAGATATAAGTTACATCTTGGCTCTTACTAGCAGAGTATTGGAAGGGTCTAAGTTCCATCATGTCTCTTCCCCCGTCTTCAGATAGTCATATGTTTTCAACTCTTCCAAGTGAAGGATTTGCAATGCCCTTACTCCAAATCCTAAAGCTCTCAGAAATCATCTTTCTTATGGAAGAAGTGTAAATGTTGTTAACTCATAAAATCCAGAAAAGTCTTGAACAACATGAAGCATTAAAGGAATATTATTTGTCCCATAGAATAGGACAAAATTAGCCATAATTCTAATCCTCTTCGGCCCTTTTATTACATTATGAATAATACCTCACAAACAGACACATTAAAAACATTCATAGTTTGATTGTAGTTTTAGAACTATCTTTCTCATACTAGTAATTCTTAGATTTTTTTCATGTTTATAAAACAATGCTGGTATTTATATTATTTTTTCATGAATTTTTAAATGGTTTATGGAGGGGAGGCAATGAGTTGTGGTATGTATTAGTTAACGTAATTCCATTTAGCTCCTTAACAAAAAACAGTACATCACAGAATAGATGATAAATTCAAAATGCATTTATTAGACTAAAATTAGTAAATACATGTTAATTGTTCTACTTTACAAAAGTTGAGAGCCTGGTAATTTGTGTCTTTATTTCGGTTGTTTTCCCCTTAACCTTGGTGTTGCAAACACTTGCTAAACTTTACAAGAATACATGAAATAAATAAGAAGTAAAAATGATACAACTGCTTCATCATTAAGTTGCTTTTTTTTAGAGTATTCTATGGGTTTTCTTCAGGATTGCTTGTAGCAGTATTCTGGATGTAGATCTGTAATTTCTGTAGACTCCAAGACAGCTGGAAATTTTACTTGCTGCCATCACAGGCACCGTTGCTAGGTTCAACAAAGGAAGAGACTATACTGGAGGTGGAGTGGCAGCATTACTAGATCTCTGCCTTCACTGGCTCCTGCCGCAGAACTCAAACTTGCTACTAGGGATGTGTATTCGTTTGGACGAAATAGGAAATAGAGACAACATTTCCAATTTCTTCGCGGTTCGGGGGGGGGGGGGGGGGGGCACGAAACGATAAGAAAACCCACAAAATTTTGTGTGGTTTTCTTATTGTTTTGGGGGAGGGGAGAAAGGGCACATTAAAAAAAAAAACCAAACCCACCCCAACCCTTCAAATTTAATTAATTGCAACCCCCCACTCTCCCGACCCCCCAAGACTTGCCTGACCCCCCCCCCCCCCAAGACTTACCAAAATTCCCTGGTGGTCCAGCAGGGTCCTGGGAGCGATCTCCCCCTCTCGGGCCGTTGGCTGCCACTAATCAAAATGGCACCAATGGCCCTTTGCCTTTACCATCTGATAGGGGCTATCGGTGCCATTGGTCAGCCCCTGTCACATGGTAGGAGCAATGGATGGCTTGCACCATTTTTTAAGATGGCGCTGGCTGTCCATTGCTCCTACCATGTGACAGAGCCGGCCAATGGTACCGATAGCCCTGTGATATGGTAAGGGCAAAGGGCCATCGGCGCCATTTTGATTAGTGGCAGCCGATGGCCCGAGAGGGGGAGATTGCTCCCAGGACCCCGCTGGACCACCAGGGACTTTTGGTAAGTCTTGGGGGGTCGGGAGGGTGGGGAGGGTGGGGGGTTGCAATTAATTAAATTTGAAGGGTTGGAGTGGGTTTGGGTTTTTGTTTTTTTTTTAATCTGAAGGGTTGGGGCGGGTTTCAGGCATCATTTTGGGGGGGCAGATGAAATAAATTCGGCCTGAACTGCGGGAAAACAAAATTTCCTGTGGCGGGCCAATAATGAAGGCCGAACCGAAAGGTTCAGCCGAATCACACCTCTACTTGCTACTGATGGGCTTGGCATGAGCTTTGGGTTCTGCCACCTTATGTTGGCAATCAGAAATGTTTTCTCTGCAGTGAATTACATCAGAGGTCAACACATTGCTATCTAGTAACAGCCTAAAATGGTCTCACATTCAGCATTTTCTGTCAGCACTGCCGATAGATGTTGGAAAATCTCCTCTCTCTTCCCTGTCTTCTCATCATTCTTCCTCTTCATGCTTTGTCTTCTTCACCTTCTTTATCTGCTACTGGAACACCAATGATACTGATTGGGGTTATCTGATCAGCTTATCAGCCACGTGCCCCTTAACAGAAGCAACAGCATCCACAGGCATTGATGGTGATACTTGCCTATCAATGACAAAATTGCAGCAATTGAAAGAAAATCACCACTAGCCCTGTTGCTCTTCATCAGCTCTTGCAGTCCATCTTCATGGACAACTCTCCAATTTATTAAAAAAAACAAACATACCCTCAAATACCAAAAAGACAGAAAAATCCCATGCACTGACAACACAAACAATCTGAAAATAAACAACAAAACAAATATCTTTCTCTCATTCTCTTTCTTTTTATGTCTCTTTTTCTCCTATACTGACTCTCTTCTCTAGTTCCTCCACTTCCTGGAGACAGCCACTTTTACAGTAACTATGATGAATCTGCAGTGCATCAAACCTTTTGATTCACCAGAATTTCTTTGCTGGTTCATCAAATGCAGAAGTATGAATTACCAAAATTGGGTTGAGATCAATTGCTCTTGTTGGATATTTTGACATATCCATTGATGTTCTATTGAACATACTGCTCTGTTGACTCAAACAACTCTACTTTTGAGTGACCAGGGGAAAAAAACTGCAGGTAAGATGCAAAATTGTCTCTCTTCTAGAAACAGGCACGGGACCGCTCACCTGCATAGATCCTCAGCGGGTCCCGGGATGACCTCCCTCGTGGTAGGTGTTAGCCCAGCTAGGCCCTGGTGTCCTGCGGCGGCGGTCGCTAGGCCTTCCACTGCGCACCAGGCCTCAAGCCGAGGTTTGACATCTTCTACCATGCTAGCCATGCCCCTACGCGCCTGCGTGCGGACCGCCCAGACACTTGTAGGACCGAGGGCGGGTTTTGGTTCCGCGGTGCTCTCTGATCTAACAATATAAGGAAGTTCCTTTCTCCACTTCCTTGCCTTGGCATTCGGGTCGGCTTGTATGCTAGATTGTCTCTGCGCTTGTTCCTGCTTGTTCCTAGTCTTGTTCCAGGATCCTTCTGTTCCAGTTCCGTTCCTGACTTGTTCCTGCATCCTTGTTCCTGAGTTCTGTCTGTTCCTGTGTTCGTCTGTCTTTCTACCCAGGTAGTACCCTCAGACTGATTTTCTGGTACTGACCTCAGCTTGCTCCTGACCTGCCTGCCTGTCTTCCGCCTGTCTATGACCTCAGCTTGCTCCTGACCTGCCTGCCTGTCTTCCGCCTGTCTACGACCTCAGCTTGCTCCTGACTTGTCTGTCCGTCTGCCTCCTGCCTCCTGCCTCAAGACCTCAGCCTGCTTCGGACCGACCCGCCTGTCTGCTGCCTGCCTCAAGACCTCAGCCTGTTCCAGACCTGCTCGCCTGACTGCTGCCTGCCTCAAGACCTCTGCTTGCCTCTGACTTCATCTGACCTCTGGTGTCTGACCCTTGCTTCATTGACCACTCCTCGGACTGACTTATGGACATTGACCTTTCACCTGCCTAACCTCGTCTCCAGATTCTGGCTCTGTTCCTTGCCTTGTCATCACCAACTCTGTTCTGGTTCTCTCTGCTCCAGCTTGAACCCAACCATGCTCCTTCTGTGTCTGTGGGCACGCCAGACTTCCATTCTTCCAGGAGACCCTGCAAGGCCCACCTAAGTCCAAGCGGCCAGGGTCCCTACGGGCTCCTCCCGGGAGGACCTCGGGCTTCCAGTGGTGAAGCTCTTCCTAGCCTCTGTCTCCTCCAGTGCTCCGCCCCCTGGGGGCAGTTACCTCCTGTTCCTTTTCAGGAGCCATTCCATCTCTGCCCCTAGGCAAGGGTCCACCCCCGAGCGTAACAAGTATCTCTTCAATGCATCATTCACCTCTTCATCATGACATCACTAATTTACATTTATCATCTCTTAAAATTTTCATTCAATTTCCATAAAATTCATTAGCAGTACCTTCATCCACTCTGCAGCTGTCCATGTTGCACTCATGGATATATCATTTATTTATTGATTTATTTTAAATACTTATATATTGCTGAATCAACAAATATTAAGGTTAACTGTTAAACATACAGTAAAAACATTTTTAAAACTATGTATAGTTAGAAGGCAGTGTCCATTCCTTGAGTTGTCTGATTTTTGAACTGTTCTTCAGGCATTAATATTGAATGGTTTGGATTATTGTAACATGTTGTATATGGACTTCATATAGCTACAATTTGTCCACTTCAGCTAGTCCAAAGTGCTGCAGTCCATATCTTGATGGATACTTCAATACATGAACATGTTACTCTAGTGTTACGATTCTGATCGAGGGCCTAGCTGCAAGCAGCCTCTCTCCTCCTGTGGTCTGGGTGCTGCTGCCGAGGCCTTCCAGCTCCTTGTCGTGGCAGGGAGCCGCTTTGTCCTCCGCTCCAGTGTGGCTCGGAGTCCACCGATGTCGCCGTTCTTCAGGCGGCAGTAGCACAGCCACCGCTCTCTTCTTCCCGGCCTGGAGTTGCCGACATGCTGCTCCTCCCTTGTGGCCCAGAGGCTGCCCACTTTCCTCCTTCTCTGCAGCATGGGGCCACCATTGTTATAGCCTTCTTTGTGGCATGAACGCCGCAGCCGCTGTCCCTGATCCTGACCTCTCCTTAGGTGTGCGACCATGCCTCTCCTCGATATTAAAAGGGCCCACGGTGGAAAAACCCCCACTGCCCTGCCTGATGATGTCTCCCAGGGTTGCATCTTCAGCCCTATAAAAGGGCTCCTCACCATTCCCTCATTGCCTTCGCAAGGAGCTTGCCTGCTCCTGGATGTTCCGTTCCATTTCTAAATCCAGGAGGCTTTGAGGTCCATTTTCTCTTCTTCAAGGTCCTTGTTCTTTGTTGGAGCTCCCTTGTCTTCATCCATGGTTCCTGGTCTCTCTTTGGATCCTGTGTCCTTGTCCATCCTGTGCCTTGTTGTTCCAGTTCTCCTGTTCCTGTCTCCTACCATGTGACAGGGGCCGGCCAATGGCACGGATACCCTGTCACATGGTAAGGGCAAAGGGCCATCAGTGCATTTTTATTAGTGGCAGCCGATGGCCTGAGAGCGGGAGATCGCTCCCGGGACCCCCACTGGACCACCAGGTACTTGAAAAAAGATTTTTTGGGGGGTCGGGAGGGTGGGGGAAGCTAAGGGATCTGTTTTAAAGGGTAGGGGTGGGTTATTTGTTTATTGGCTCGGGCGCAGCTGATAAAAAAAAAATGATCAGACCGCACGAAAAAAATTTCACGAAGTGAATCAGAACCGGAATTGGAACCGATTCCGTTTCCGATTCACATCTCTACCTCTGACCATCCTGTCACACCTGCAATTCCTAGGCAGCGGGTCTGAAAGGGTTATCGAGTGGCCGGAGAGCTACCCCAGAGACAAGCATTGCGTTGCTGGGTCTCTTCTGGTGCGTTCAGGTTCAGCAGAGGCTGGAGTGCTCTGAGTCTTCAGCCTGTCCACCCATGCTCGAATGTGTCTCGCCTGCCTCGGCACTTCTCCAGATCTCTCCTCTGGGGCCATGTCATGGCCCAAGGGCACACTCTCTTGTGAATAGGGACTGCTCCCTAGCACTCCCAACATCTAACATTATTGTCACTACATTGGTTACCTATCAAATGGATAATTTGCAAGAAGGTGGTGTCCCTAATACAAAAATGGGGTAATTTTCAAAAGGAGTTATGCACATAAGTGTAACTACTATTGTAGATATTTTCAAAAGCCATTTACTTGAGTAAAGTGCAGTTAAGAGAATAAATCCTATGGACAATTCAATGGCAAATATTGTAGCAATTTTCAAAAGCCCACTTTCTCGAGTAAAGTGCATTTACCCAAGTAAAACCCAGTAGGCTGTTATCACGTGATTTATGGCAATATGGAATTATGCATTATGCTGTACCACATGCAATAAACAGTGTATCACAAATTGCAAATGCAAATTTTAATTTTCCAGTAAAGTGGGAAGAGTTTGGGTGTGGTTAAGGAAAATTAGGGGCGGCGAGTTAGTGCAGGAAATTTCACTGGAAATACCTATACCTTTCTTCTGGGAACTATGGGGAAAAAAGTATTAGTGTAGCCAATACTGCAGTGTTCAATGCCGCAGCACTGCACAACTTAATTTTTCGATGTGATGTGGCAGGCTAAAATGTGCCTAGCCAAGCCACTTTTTCTAACACGGCAGCTTCTTTTGCTATAAACATAGCATTTGGATGAATCTAGCTCTAAGAATTTAGAAACCATCTCGCCCTCTGAGATAAGAGAAAAAATGTTTGCTAGGCATGCCATATGTTAAACTTGAACATCTTAAAATACAAGAGAAAAAGCTTTCTCGGTTGCAAGTGTTATGAATCTCCTGCCCGCGGTGTTTCCTGCAAGCAGGCTCACTCACCCCATGCAGCCGGAGCCGCGGACTTGACTGTTCTATGCGGCCCGGAGGCCGCCCCTGTTGTCATCTTCACTGCAGCCGGTGCCGCGGACTTCTCAGCGTCCTCTTCGCGGCCGGAGTCGCCACTGACGTCAGCTCCTCTTCGCTGCACGGAGGTTGCACATCCCGGGCTCGAGTGGCAGCTGGAGCCGCCCCCGGGGCCTCCTGCAGCGGCTGGAGCTGCTGCCATCATCGGGCCTGCTCCTCAGGCCCAGCCCTGCGCTTCTGATGCTGTACGTCGGTGCAGGCCGCTGTCCACGGTCCTGCACAGCTCTCCTGCTTCTCTTAGGTGCCGGCATGCGTCTCTCTGCAAGATGTAAAGGGCCATACACAGGAAGTGTGCTGGCCCCACCTTTAATGGGACTTCCTGTACCAGCCCTATAAAAGGGCTGCTCCGTCAGTCAGTCTTTGCCTTGCATCAGGGTTGCTTCACTCTGGAGGCTCCTGCCTGCCAGAGCTCCGTCAGGTCTTCTTCCTCTTCTCCATGGAGTTCTTGTTATCACGCCATGTCAAGTTATGTCTTTGTTGCCTGAGGTCCTCGTCCAGGTGTCCTGATGTCTCATCATAGATCTTCTGCTTCCTGATGTTCCAGGATCCTTGGTGTCCTGCTCCTGTGTCCCTGTGCTCTTGAGCCTTCCGTACTGCCGGCCGTGGATCTCCCGGTGACGCTGCTTCGTCTTGGAGATGCCGGCAGTGGACTCCGGTCCCTGCGCTCCTAAGCTTCATGTCCTGTCTTCGTCTGTGATGCCATTGCATCAACCCAAGCTCATGTGTCTTCGTCTTCAGAGCTCCTGAGCCTTCCAGTACCTGTTAGGCCGGATGTCTTGCCCGAGTTTGGACTAGCCTGCAGGTGGACAATTGTCCTGTGCTCCTGAGCCGTCATGTCCTGCCAGCCATTGGTAGAGCTTCAGACAACATCAGCTCCGTCGTTGGAGTTCTGCTTCGACTGGATCCTTTCCTGCGCTTGTCTGTTCTCAGCGTGGTCCATGACCAGCCTCCTCAAGCTGTGTAGGGCGCGCAGTGGGACAGGGTGGTCCGCGACCAGCCCATTGGGTCCGCCCGTGAAGGTGGGCTGAATAGGGCGCCCTGAGAGACAGTGCCAAAGTCTATCCTCCCAGCTTCTGCCTAGTTCCTCGTTTAGTCTGTGATGCCGTTGCATCAGCCCAAGTCTTCGTCTGTGATGTTGTTGCATTAGCCCAAGTCTCCGTCTGTGATGCCGTCGCATCAATCCTAGTCTGCCGTGTCTTTGTGTCAAGGTCCGTCTGCCCTCGACCTCAGGCCAGGCCTGCTGCTCCATGCTGTTTTACGCAGCAGGTCCGAAAGGGCTCGGAATGGTCGGAGGACCATTCACATTCCAACATCATCCTGTTGTTGGCCTTGGGAGCTTGCTCGCCTGGCAGAGGATAGGACCGTCAGCCATGGTGGAACACGCTGTCAACCCTCAGTCCGGTCCTGGATCCGTCTGGGATCCGGCTGAGGCCCATGGGCACACTAAAACTCCGGCGGGGATTGCTCCATAGTGCACCCGTTCCGTTGCTAACAGCAAGTGCAATATTTTGGAACTCCTTGTTGAATAAGGTTCAGACAATTGAATGCAGTAACACTTTTAGAAAGGCTCTCAAGACTTACATATTTTCCATTGCATTTAATCTTGGTGGGGTTTAATGAGCATGCAAGGTATTTTACTTTGAAATTCTCTTGCTGGCAATTAGCGGCTTAGAAATGGTATGTTATTTTAGATGAGGCTTATTTTTAATTTTTTTGCCTGGTCAAATAATATGGTATTGTTTTGGGGTTGCTATGGCTTATAATTATGTGTGTTTTTATGTGATCTACTCTGAAATTTTTGCAAAAGTTATGGATTATAAATAAAATAAAAATATAAAATGTAAATATAAAACACCATAAAGGGGAAACATAGTATCAGCAGAGGCAGGGGAGCACAGTATCAACAAGAATGGCCAGAACACCCCAAGCTTTCAAAAGAGGGAACACATTTTAGTGGCATCAGCCCCTGAAGGCATCATGAGAGGAAAAAATGAGCATGAACATTCATAGGCACTTTGAAGGGGGAATGAAGCAGAAAAGATGGCAGAAAAAAGTCCAGGTACTTATAGAGGGACAAAGAAACACAAAGAGTGGCATGAATACCCCGAGATAGCAGGAAAGGGCAAAGCAGCCACCCATAGTGGCAACAACACCATAAGGTGTAAAATGTGGGGTATGGCAGCAAAGTAGAATGGCAGAAAGACTGCTTACAGTTTTTACAAAACAACTTGCTTTTTTCTTGAGATTTTGTATATCTGTTGATTACCTCTTCCTTTCTCACACTTGCTCATAAACATATGATATGTGTCAGTGTGAGATTCTGAGTCCAATAAAAGCCTAGCTTCTGAACACATCCTTAGCCAGAGTTTGTCACACCAGGCTAAGAAATTCCATTAGAAGACTACATCTCAAAAATGATAAAGACAATGCAAACTGTCCAGAGAAAGACAATAACGGGTTCGCATGGAAGACTTATCAGAAGAAACTGGAGGACCTAAATCTTTCAAATACCTGAAAGGAATTAATGATGCACAAATATAAAACCTTTCCTGATGAAGAGAAAGTTGTAGAACTAGGGTTCATGACATGAAACTCCAAGGGGGTAGACTCAAGGGCAACATGAGGAAGTATTTCTTCATGGAAAGGGTGGTAGATGCATAAAGTGCTCTCCTGGGAGGGTTGATGAAGATGAAAATGGTAAGAACATAAGAGCATAAGAAAATGCCATACTGGGTCAGACCAGTATGTCATTATCAAGCCCAGCATCCTGTTTCCAACAGTAGCCAATCCAGGCCATAAGAACCTGGCAAGTACCCAAAAACTAAGTATATCCCATACTACTGATGCCAGTAATAGAATTCAAAAGAGCATGGGATAAAATCAGAGAATCTCTATTGGCTAGAGATTGGAAATGAAGAAATGGGATAACTGCATTAACTTTAGGTGTAACATTTCTGCATGACAGTAACCTGCATGAAGCTACCCTTAACTTAAAACATGGTGGTAACCTGCACGGAGTGGCAGTTATTTCCCTAAGCAAATTTCTGGGCAGACTAGATGGACCATTTGGGTCTTTATATGCCAACATTTACTTTCTTACTATAGCAGGTAAGAAGTGAGGGGATCAGATAATACCCATATTAAAACATCTATACTGGTTCTCTATTACCTTTAGATGGCAGTTTTAAATTCTTTATCTGCTTTTTATGCCATTGAAGGAATCTGACTCAGGTTATCTGCTGAACTGACTTGACTTAACTAAGAATTCCTTCTGATTTTTATTAAGGTAAAACAAAAAAAGAGTATTTTCTTGGTTAGCCCCAAAACGAAGGAATGAAATGTTCACTGAATTGCATGAGACGTTGGAATGTCAGTCTCGTCAATATATGTTTAAATCATGTTTTTTTTAATATCAGAATGTTTGTCATTATTTAGCTTTGAATCTGTTCAGTTTATACATGTAATGTATGCCACATTTATTTTCAGTATATGATAATATTTTACTTAGTTTATTTATTTGGTTTGAAAGCATTGTTGTATGTTTTTTACATATTTTATGCTTTGTCTGTTGTGCACTGCATTGAGCAGAATTAGATTTTGTGGTATAAAAGAAACTCAACTGACAAACTCTGGCAATTTTCTGACTCTATATCTATTTTACAGATTTCTAGCTGTATTCATAAACTGTGGGTGATCTTCAACATAGCTTTGTCACTTTTAACCATGTTTACTATAAAAAGTGAAATTCCCTGAAACCTCTTCTTTGAGTGTCTTCACTAAATTGTAAGCTCCATGGAGCAGGGCTGTCTCTTCTCTTATGTGTGTCTTTATGGTGCTAATACATCTAATAGTGCTATAGAAATATGTGTAGTACTACTTAGTAATGTATTAACTGTGAAAAGTGGGTAATTGTAAACAGATCACTTATGGGTAAATTTTTAATCGCAAGTGCATGTAAATCCTAGCAGATATGCGTGTGGCCTGGCTGTGTGTGCACCGAGTGCATTTTGGAAATGGCCTGGCCATGCCGTTAGACACTGCCCCGGGGAAGTAAGTACTGCAACAAGAAATAAAAGGATAGGTAGGGTAGGTTTAGGGGAGGAGAGGGGAAAAGGGAGGCAGAGTAGGTAGGGTGATAGGAAGTTCCCTCCCAGTCTCTTCCTTAATTGGAGCAGACTGGAAGGGAACTGGAAACGGGCCAATTGTGTTGCCGTGTATAAAATCACTCCCCCCTACGCACGCAAGTCACGACCCGCACGCACATACACTTGCACATGCATAATCGAGCGTGCATGTGCATACAGGTATCATATTTTATAACATGTGTGCGGCGATGCACACATGTTATAAAATTGGTGCATCTATGTGCACACTTTTTAAAATCTAGTTTTTAGGACGGAAATCTGCATATAAAAGTATCATGCAGATTCAGCCAGAATTTTCAAAGCAGATTTGCACGTGTAAATAAACTTTGAAGAATTAGTGGGTTTACATTTACTAGAGATGTGCATCGTGCCAGCGATCATTTCTGCTTTCGTTTTCATAAAAATGCGGGAAATTTCGTATCTCCCATGGTTCAGTATTTTTTTTTTTTTGTGGCGAATCATTTCCGGGTTAGTGCACGCAAACATAAAACCGCTAACTCCCCTTAGTGTGCACTAGACCGAAAAACGATTTTTCCTGGAAAATGAATGCACATCCCTAACATTTACCCCAGTCTGGCATATGCATGAATATTTACACCTGCCAGAGAGCAGGTATAAATGAGCAGAAATACTTTTATGCACATGCTTTTTAAAAATGAAAGTGTGCATAAATTATTTCACTGCCCTCAACTCTATCCCCTAGAATACCTCATTGAAGTGAGCATAAAAATAAATCTGGAATCCCTTCTGTGCACATTTATGCACTTTTATGCACACTAACTCCAGACAATTTTCAAAAGCTGATTTATATGCATAAAGTTTGACTTTATGCACATATATACTTTTGAAAATTCATTCTGAAATATGTAGAGCAACCAATTAAGAGCAATGCTTGTCTGTCATTACTTTATGCCTACTGCCAGAAGCAAATGAAAATCCTGTGATGAAAGCTCCAGGGATTTAGCAGACAGTTCTAGGGAATCCCTTCTGCCTGCATGTGAGAACGTCAGGGACTCCCAAAAATGAGCTTCTTTGTTCCTGGGAAATTATATAAACATGGTAAGTCAATCCACAGCACATTAAACACTCACGAAAAGGAACAGCCTTCTCTGGGAGACGCATCAGAAGCATGAAAATCACCAGCTACAATTCTAGGCACCAGGAAGATAAGAAGGCTTGGATCGCTCAGGATGGATGCGGTAAGATTCTTGTCATAAATCATTAAAGTACAACTTCATAACAGAAGACAGAGATGAATACACAAGTTGTGCCTCACTAATCTATTAGAAATGTTTGAATATGTAAATATGCCCCTGGATAAAGGTAAGAAAGTTGATACAGTGTATCTAAATTTTCAGAGGGCATCTGACAAAGTCCCTGGTGAGAGCCTGCTAAGAAAATTAAAAAGTCATGTTAGTCTTATAGTGAACTGGTAACTGGTTAAAGAATAGGAGTAAACATAAACAGTCAGCTTTCCCAATAGAAGGATACAGACAGTTGAGTGCCCCAGGATCGGTACTGGGACCAGTGTCATTTAACATATGTATTAATGTTTTGGAAGAGGGAGCATTGAGTAAAGTGATCAGATTTTCAGATGATGCAAAATTATTCAAAACAGATTTAAACCTGAGCAGAAGGAGGAATTGCAGAAGGACCGTATGAGACTGAGGAACTGGGTATCCAAATGGCAGATTAAATTTAATATAGACAAATGCAAAATGATGAAGAGAAGGATAAATAGTATTGATAGGGAGTACAATTTTCAAAATGATCTAAGTGAATAAAAATAGATGTAATTTTGTTAATTGACTGCCTGTAAAGTTTTTCATCAATGTGGCTCAAAATCAGTGCATCATTCTGTTTTAATTGCTTTAAGAAATTTAGTTTCATGTGGTTTAATAAATTTGATTACATTGCCTTTCATAGAATATGTCCCTGTGTGTATCCAGGACCAGTGCTTCCATTAGGCAAACTAGGCAGTCACCTAGAATGCAAAACATTTGGGGAAGGCAAAATGCTGCCAGTGTGAGGCCCAGAGGGATGCTGAGCCAGAACCAATTCCACCAAAGCAGGAAGCTCTGTGCTGGAGCTGCGTTCAGTAGATAAGTTGGGTCCTGAGGGTGTTTGACCGAAGGTTCAACTAGAGCACCAAATACTTTTTCACCAGCCTCTGATGTGTTTTGGTAAGAGGAGGAAAAGTATGCATGTAGATTGCATTTTCAAAGTCTTCTGTGCATGTAGTTTTCCAGCAAAAAAAATCTACCTGCAGAAAAAGCAGATGCGAGTGACTGCGTGTATTTTGTACCCACAGCCATTTCAAAGCAAACATATGCACGTATTTTCTCTTTGAGAATTGGCACAAAGCCAGCAGGCAACATGTATGCATGGTCTTTATCCCAATGCAGAAAATACGTGTCCCATGGGATAATTGTATAACAGCCTTCCCAGCCTTCCTAAATTAAGTGGAAAATGCACATGTAAGTTATACCAGTTTCCAAAGTGGACTTACCTGCATAAGTCTGCTTTGAAAATTATCTATCTGCAAACAATTACATGGAAAAACTTCTGGAAATGTATAGAAAATGCAGAAATACGCACATAAGTCCAAAACATCCCCAACTCTGCCTCAGTAATGTCTCCTGTCAGCCAGATAGTATGAACAAGCAACATGTGCATAAGTTTGCTGGAATATCAGGTAGGCAATTTTGAAAAAGGCCTTTTCTATGGATGAAACACTGTTTTACCTATAGAAATGTTTTTGAAAACTGTCCTCTATATGTACACAATGCTAGGTTCCACCTTAGGTGTTAACACCCAGGAAAAAAGCCTTTTAGTCATTGTGGACAATACACTGAAATCCTCAGCTCAAAGTACAGCTGCAGTATAAAAAAGAAAACACTAGAACAGCTAGAATTATTCTGAAAGCAATAGACAGTAAATCTGAGAATATCATAATACCTCTGTGTAGATGCCTGGTGCCTCGTGCAGAGGGGAGTAAGTCATTAGTTGTCCCTCTTTATAAAAGGCCAATAGTGAGAAGATTGGAATACTAATTAGCCTGACTTTGGTGGTGGGAAATATTAATGAAGGTTTTTTGAAGAAAAGGATAGTGACACATCTTAAGTGGGATGAGGAATCCAAAGCAGAATGGTTTTGCAAGAGGAAGATCTTGTCAGATGAATCTGATCAGTTTCTTCAATTGGGTGACCAGACAATTAGATCTGGGATGGATGCTGAATATGCTATAATTGGATTTAAGCAAAGCTCTTGAAACTGTACCACGTAACAGTCTCATAAATAAACTGCACAGACTAACGGTGAGACCTAGGTGCTGGACTGAGTCAGAAACAGGTTGCGGGATGAAGGACAGAGTGTGATGGTAAATGGAGTTCATGCTGAAGAAAGTGAGGAGATGAGTAGCGTGCCACAGGGTGGTGGATGTGTGGAAACCCCTCCTGGAGTAAGTGATGGAGGCTGTATCAATAACAGACTTTAGGAGTGATAGGATAAGCACAGAACATCCTTAATTCTAAAAAGTAAAATGACAGAAGAAATGGCTTGTGTTTAAGTGTTAAAGTGCCATATTCAAATGATTCAATAATGAGTGTTGTGGCTGCCTGAATGAATGGCAGATAATATGAAATGTTAAAAATTGTAGTGAGAATGTAGGCAACCACATAGCTGTGTCTGTCAAGCAGGCTGCACTGCTAGAACTAACTAGTGGCTAGATTTGTCTGGAAGCCTGCAAGTACAATGATATCTAGAAGTGCTCGTGGAAATGCAAGCACTCACCTAGCTGGATCAGTCCGGCCAGCTGGCAGCTGCACTGAGACCTAGAGGGCTGAATGTTCAGGTAACAGTCACACTAGTATTAGTAGCTATTTAGTTTAGGCTATAATAATATATTTAAAGTATCAACCTGATCTGTCTAACAGTCTACACAGTGGAACTAGGAGGTTGAGTGCTAGTATTGGCATCCATCTAGATTATTGCAAAGATGTATGCTTAGACATGGGAAAAGGGAGGTGCTGGGTGTAAACGAAGTGGGAAATCTTTTATCTTCCTCCCTCCAAAAGTGTAGCATACAAAGGAGGAAGATGACAAAAACTGCTCTGGATAAGAAAGCATATCTTACAAGAGGTCATGCTCTATGGTTAGCAGCTGGGAGATATCGTTGTTCTATGGACAGGAATAACAGTGTAGAGTGGTCTTTTTCTGATGTCATCTACTACTTTTCTATGTTACTAAAAGAAAATGAGTTGGTCAAAAAGTAGATTTTGCTTGTTATTATTCAGGTGAGTCATAGATAATATTGCAATGGTGGTATGAATGGGTATGGAATTAAGAGGCAGTGATGTACAAACAGGGAACAGACAAGGTTGACAGCAGCATTATCTCTGGTGATGAGATAGAAAGCCCAGGTGACTGCTAAGTCCTTTTATGTTTTTAGCATCTGATCATTTCTATTTAACGTAACTTATGCTATTAGATAGTTTTGTATTTCACTTTTAGTATCCTGATCATAATTTCAAAGAAGTAATAGTCTGGTCCCAAAACAAATTCCTGCATGGAGGTGTTGCCTTACTCATCTCTGAAATGTGTTATCTTTTGTCTCTGTCAGCTTATTCTTGCCCTACATTTCTGGACTATTACACAAATGTAGCGCCTCTTTTCATACATTTTTTTTCACTGAATAAAATATATCACATTAGAGGAGGAGCCTGAATAGGGATATTTTATATATCTCATCCTCCCCTTTGCCCTTACCATATGACAGGGTATCCGTGCCATTGGCCGGCTCCTGTCACATGGTAGGAGCACTGGATGGCCGGCACCATCTTTAAAGATGGCAGCGGCCATCTTTAAATATGGCGGCGGTGGCCATCTTTAAAGATGGCGCCTGCCAGCCAGTACTCCTACCATGTGACAGGGGCTGGCCAATGGCACGGATACCCTGTCATATGGTAAGGGCAAAGGGCCATCGGAGCCATCTTTATGAGTGGCAGCCGACGGCCTGAGAACGGGAGATCACTCCCGGGACCACCACTAGACCACCAGGTATGTTTTGGGGGGATCGGGAGGGTGGGGGATGCTAAGGGGTCGTTTTTAAAGGGTCGGGTGGGTTTTTTTTTTTATCGGGCCATCTGCGCCATTTTTGAGTGGCAGCCAAAATGGCGCCGATGGACCGAGAGTGGGAAATCGGTCCCCGCACCCCCACTGGACCACCAGGTACTCGTAAAAAGGTTTGGGGGGTTTCGGGAGGGTGGGGGAAGGTAAGGGATTTGTTTTATAGGGTCGGGGTGGGTTTAGGGTTTTTTTTGGTGTGCCGGTTTTCCCCGCCCTTCCCCTCCCCCGATTTACGATTTTTCACGATAAATCGGGGGAATTTCTATTGTATCGCAACTCTTAATGATTTTTGACGATTTAAAATATATCTGACGATTGTTTTAAATCGTCAAAAAACGATTCACATCCCTACTCTTCATACATTTTTTTCACTGAATAAAATATATCACATTAGAGGAGGAGCCTGAATATCTCAACCTTCCTGATAACTCCCCATCCTCCTTTCTCACCAGCTCCGGGCTTTTCCTTTCTCATCAGCTCCTGGCTTTCCTTCTTCCTTGTACTGGGCCCTCTTGTCTTTCTCCATTCTAGGGATGAGCAGAAAAAAAAATTGTTTGAGTTCATTTATTCATTTTGTGGGCACCTCACTTCATTTCTTTAGCTTCAAAGCAAACAAATATATATATATATATTAGTTTATACATTTTATTCATTCATTCATTTACCATTAAAGTTAATGGGGGAAGCACTGCAGCCAGAATAGTGATTTTCTCATCAATTCTCACACAAAATGGCCATATTTTAAAAGGGTTATGCGCATAAGGTACGCACATAACCCTTTTAAAACCCCCCCTGCGTGCACCAACCCTATTTTGCATAGGCTCGGCGGTGCGCACAAGCCCCGAGACGTGCGTAAGTCCCGGGGCTTCGCTAGGGGGGCATTTCGGGGATGTGTCGGGGGTGTGGTGCCAGCCCGGGGGCTTTCCAGGAACAGCCCCCGGGTCGAGAGATGGCGCACCAGCAGCTCGCCAGAGGCAGGCGTAACTTTTAGAATAAAGGTAGGGGGGTTTAGATAGGGCCGGGGGGGGGGGGGGTGGATTAGGTAGGGGAAGGGAGGGGAAGGTGTGGGTGGGTGGAAGGAAAGTTCCCTCCAAGGGTGCTCCGATTTTGAAGTGGCCTCGGAGGGAACGGGCAGCGTGCGCAGGGTTCGACGCGCGCAAGGTGCACAAATGTGCACCCCCTTGCATCCGCTGACCCCGGATTTTATAATATACGTGCGGCTACGCGCGTATCTTATAAAATCCAGCGTACTTTTGTTCGCGCCTGGTGCACGAATAAAAGTACGCACGAGCGCTGTTTCTTAAAATGTACCCCAGCTTGTGGGAAAACATCATCAGAAGGGAAAAGAATAGGGATGTGCATTCTTTTAAAATGAATGGACATCCCAAAACGAATTGGCTTTCTTTTGGGGGTCCATGAAATGAATGGAGAGAGACCCCCAAATTAAGCAAATCCGATTCATTACATTTGTTAGAAATGAATAATTTCTATGAGCCATTAAAGTCAATGTTCCCATAACATTCATAGTGAGAGCAATAGGTGAACAAATAGGAATTGATACATAGTATAAAACAGCCAGTCAGCAGACATGGGTAGAATGGATGTGCTGTCAAGGAGACAACTGAGATCATGTATCACAGAGAAGCATTTTTCCAATCCAACCTATTGCTGCACATCAGATCCACTGGCGCTGACCTTGCAGACTGAAAATGTCTAAGAATTGCTATGCATTCCTTCTGAAAGCCTAGGACACAGTTTGAGTTCTGAGTTCCTAGTTAACCTTTACCCAACAACGTTTTGGCTGCTGTCCATTTAAGACAGTCACAGTGCCAGACAATGGAGAAAGACAGCCAGGCACTGCTACAGAAGCTCTGTGTCAGTGTATTACAGTTTTTTCTCTCTCTTTGGTGAGGATGGAGGCAGAGTGCGGAGAGTTGCCTGCAGCGCTGCTACTGATTTTGTCTCTGTCTGCCTGGTCAGAGGGCAGTGTGGGGAGTTGTCACTAGGTGAGCACTCAGCACAGTGCAGAGACTGAAGCATACCAGTCTGTGCTGTGGAGCCTGTCACTAAGCTCAGCAGTATCAAAACAAGTGTACACCATGTGACACTTAGTGCAGCATTGTCTCTGTGTTCTCCATAAACACACATTAACCTGGCACAGTCAATGGGCATCCAATCAGTAATGTCAGTACTGAGAAATATAAATTATTTTAATATCCCATTCCCCAGTGACAAAATCAATCATGGCAGGGATAGGGACATGCAGAGGAGGTAAATTAAATGTTTCCAAAACTGGCAAGGTTGGCAATGCCAACAACAACTAAAGAAGTCCTGCACCTAAGTTGAAGCGGGATTTCTTCAGGACTAATAAGGCAGAAACCAGCTCTACCCGCGAGATCCCCCAGCCCAGCGGCCTTGCAGAGGTCTCTGGCCACTCCCTGCCCTGCCCCCAGACCGCCCATTTTTTCCAGCCCCGGGACTTACACCCATCCCGGGGCTTTACACGCGCCGCTGGGCCTTTTGAAAATAGTCCAGGCGCGTATAACCCCCCTACGCATGTAAATCCTCCTGGATTTATGCACGTAGGACTTTTAAAAACTGCCCCTTATTTTTCTATACATGGTTGGTAGAAGTGTGTGATATTGTATGCCTGGTTTATTCTTATTTTTTAAATATTTTTTATTTGCAGGTGAGAAAAGAAAAAAAATTGTTTTCCTTATTTACCTTTTTTTCAGAAATTTTCATTTTTTTTCTCCAAGTGTTAATCTGAAGCTGAGGAGTTAATGGTTGAAATTGTATCACCTGCAATCGAGAAAAATATACTAAAAATTTCTGCCTTTCTGATATATTCTCATCAGTTTAATGCTCTCTTTGATTTCTGTTGCAAGGGGATAGAAATGGAACAGAGAAACCAGACAGCAGTGACGGAATTTGTTCTCCTGGGCCTTTCAGAACGTGCAGAGCTAAGAGGTCCACTCTTTGTCATATTCCTGGCCATGTACCTGATGAACCTGCTGGGGAATGGCACCATGATCTCAGTGATTGGTGGGAATTCCCAGCTCCATACTCCCATGTACTTCTTCCTCTGTAACTTGTCCTTTGTGGACATGTGTTTCAGCTCAGTCACTGTTCCCAAACTGTTAAGCAGCCTCATCTCTAACAAAAAGACCATCTCTTTCTCTCAATGTATCACCCAGCTCTATTTCTTCCTTGTCTTTGCTGGCTCAGAATGTGTACTCCTGTCAATCATGGCATATGACCGTTATGTTGCCATCTGTAATCCATTGCATTATATCACAATAATGAATAAAAAGGTATGTCTAGGCATGTCAGCTTCTTGTTTGTTTATCAGCATTCTGAATGCATTCCTACACACACTGTTGGTATACCGGCTCTCTTTTTGCAGCACCAACAAGATCCAACACTTCTTCTGTGACCTTACACCAATGCTACAGCTCTCCTGCACAGACACCTCCATCAATGAGCTGGTGATCTTTACAGAGGCCTCAGTGCTAGCAATAATGCCTTTCCTGATTATCCTGATTTCCTACATCCGCATCATCTCTTCCATCCTGAAAATTCGAACCACTGATGGAAGATCTAAGACCTTCTCCACCTGCTCGTCTCACCTTACTGTGGTAATCCTTTTCTATGGAACACTTATTTTCATGTATTTCAGGCCTTCTTCCAGTTATTCCTTGGAAAAAGACAAGATCACCAGTGTTGTGTACAATGTGCTGTCTCCTATGCTAAACCCGTTCATCTACAGCCTGAGGAACAAAGATGTAAAGATGGCACTGAGGAGAACTCTACAGAAAAAAACATCTTCTTCCAGAGGATAAACCTTTACTAAGAGATGTAAGCAAATCACAGAGGAGCCACTTATTCAGTTAACGTAGCCTTATAAGTAGTTATAGTCAAGCTTCTCTGGTTAAGTTAACTCAATAAGTTAAACCTGTTTAATAGCAGGTCTAAAGTTAGCCAGATAAGACTTGTCCAGCTAATTAGCACTTTCTGTGGGAATATTCAGCAACATAGCCATGTAAGGGGGTCATTTATCAAAGTGCTATATGGTGTTTTCGCATGTGTGTTAAACACCTTTAATGCATGCGAAAACGACTTTAACGCATGAGAAAGCACTAGAGATGTGAATCGTGTGCCAGATCGTCTTAACGATCAGATTCGGCTGGGGGGGGGGGATTTGATCGTTAAGATATGTGAATTGGAATCGTTTCCGATTCCAATTCACATCGCTAATTTTTTTTTTTAGGGAGGCCCGCGCTACTAAAAAAAAAAAACCCTCCCTACCCTTTAAATTGACCCGACCCCCCCCAAAACCTTTTAAAATTACCTGGTGGTCCAGGGGGTCCTTGGGGAGAGATCCAGGGGGGCCTCGGGGAGAGATTTCCCGTTCCCAGGCATCCGCTGTTCTAAAAAAAAAATGGCGCCAATGCCCCTTTGCCCTTACCATGTGACAGGGTATCCGTGCCATTGGCCGGCCCCTGTCACATGGTAGGAGCACTGGATTTCCGGCACCATCTTTAAAGATGGCGCCGGCCATTTAAAGATGGCTGGCACCATCTTTACTCATCAGCCCCTATTATATAATAGGGGCTGATGAGTAAAGATGGCCGGCGCCATCTTTAAGGATGGCGCCGGCCATCCAGTGCTCCTACCATGTGACAGGGGCCGGCCAATGGCATGGATACCCTGTCACATGGTAAGGGCAAAGGGGCATCGGCACCATTTTTTTTTAGAACAGCTGATGCCTGGGAAGGGGAAATCTCTCCCCGAGGCCCCCCTGGATCTCTCCTCTCCCCGAGGCCCCCCTGGATCTCTCCCCGAGGCCCCCCGAGGCCCCCCTGGACCACCAGGTAATTTTAAAAGGATTTGGGGGAGTGGGGAGGGTCAGGTCGATTGAAAGGGTCGGGTGGGTTGTTTTTTTTTAGCGGCGCGGACCTCCCTAAAAAAAAAGGGTCGGGAGGGTGGGGGAGGCTAAGGGGGGTCGATTTAAAGGGTCGGTGGGTTTTTTTTTTATCGGGCCATCGGCAGAATTTTAATTAGTGGCAGCCAAAATGGCGCCGATGGCCCGAGAGCGGGAGATCGCGCTGGGACCCCCCCCCCCACTGGACCACCAAATAATTTAACATTTTGGGGGGGTTCGGGAGGGTGGGGGAGGGTAAGAAATTGGTTTTAAAGGGTCGGGGTGGGTTTAGGGGTTGTTTTGGTGTGCCGGTTTTCCTGCCCTCCCCCAAATAATTCCCGTGCCCTATTTAACTATACAATACAAATGCCCCTGATGATAAATCGGGGGCATTTGTATTGTATCGTGCACTCTAATGATTTAGGACGATTTTAAAATTATCTCACGATAATTTTAATCATTCAAAAACTATTCACATCCCTAGAAAGCACCATAACGAATGGTGTGATGCAAATCAGAAAAAGGGGAAGAATTTGGGGCTACGTTTCACGGCTTTTAACTACACCTTTTTCATTTGCGTTGAGCTGTGCAATATGGAGTTATTGTGCTTTTGCAAATAGCATTTTAAGCTGCTGGTGAGCCAGCCTAGCTATCAGGGCCTCATATGAGAGAGAGAGAGGGGCGAGAGAGAGAGCGAGAGAGAGAGAGATAATGCTCTCATACTAGACAGGTATTTATACCGCTATATGAGGCCCACCTAGTTACTCAAAGTGAGGTTTAGGTAGGAGTGTAGGGGTTAGGGGCCACTTTGACTTTTAGAGTGAGACATATGAACAGAACAGTGCTCTCTTGTGAAGATTTGATTACCTTCGGAGTGAGGAAACTCACCCAACGATGAGATTTGTGCAATGTTCTCTTAAACTAGCTTGATGTTACTCAGGTAGAGAGTCCATCAAGCTAGGTTGAGAGAACATTGCACAAATCTCATCGTTGGGTGAGTTTCCTCACTCCGAAGGTCATCAAATCTTCACAAGAGAGCACTGCTCTGTTCATATGTCTCACTCTGAAAGTAAAAGTGGCCCCTAACCCTTACACTCCTACCTAAATCTCACCTCAAGTAATTAGGTGGGCCTCATATAGAAGTATAAATAACTACCTTGTATGAGGGCATTATGGGTAGGTGCTTGTGCACTCTCTCTCTCTCTCTCACTCTCTCTCTCTCACTCTCCCCCTCCCCCCCCCCCCCAGTGGTAGTAGGTAGGAATTACAACAATTCTGGCAAAAAAGTTATCACGGTAATACCTATACAAAGTGCTAAGATAGTGCACTTTGAGATAAACAGCCTATTACCATAAAACATGCCCATTTTCCTATCGCGTGCGATATTTAGTGCATTTTGATAAATCCAGGTGTGAGTTAGCCGGATAAGTCTTATCCGGCTAACTTACTAAAGCATTCAGTTTTGAAAATCTATCCTTATATGACCACAGAATAGATGATGTATTTAAAGTACTTTTATTAGTCTAAAATTAATAACATATAACATTTAACATATAACATTGTATTTATATAGTTTTGAGTTTCCTGTAATTCTCAATGTCTATTCAGGTAATTTTTACCTTAATCTCTGAAACTGCAAATGCTGGCTGAACTCTTGTCTGATGTTCAAAGTAAAAAATAATCAAATTTAAACAAATAAATGAGAAGTTGAAATAAAAACCTGATTTGTCATGTTTCTTTTTTTTTTTAGTACAATGAGGTGTTTTTGTTTGTTTTTTTGTTAGGATTGTTTGTAACACTGTCCTGGATTTAAATCTGTAATTTCTAGAGACTTCAAGAAAATTCACGAAAATTAAAAACTCTACCTTCTATGGTATTATGTTGGGCATATGAAATAGCGTTCATCAGCATTTGTGGGTGTAAAATCCTTAGATTCAGAAAATCCCTACATAGGTCAGTTCCCTGCATTTGGTACAAGTATAATACCAAACAACTCTGGCACACTTTCTTCTCTTCCTTTGAATTTATTGATTAATTTCCCCTCTTACAGGGTCATTTTTCAAAATGCGATGAGTCATTATTATGTGCATTAGGGCCTTAACTCATGCGATAATGCCCTAATACACATGATAACGACAGCATCGCAATGCTAAAATTTAAATGAGGGAAAGGGGAGTGGTTTGGGCAGGGATAGGAAAAAAATGTTTCCAGTACCACTGTGGGCGATAATCTTTAACACATTATCACCAGCAGTAGTACCAGAAATAACTACACCTTTTACGTAAAAATAATAGAGATGTGAATTGGAACCGGAATCGTTTTGCATTCCGGTTCCGATTATTCACAACGTGGTTTTTTTTTATCCGGCCCGATCGAGGTTTTGTTTATCGGCTGCTTCTGAGCCGATAAACAAAAAACCCACCCCGACCCTTTAAAACTAATCCCTTAGCTTCTCCCACCCTCCCGACCCCCCCCAAAAACATTTTACAAGTACCTGGTGGTCCAGTGGGGGTCCCGGGAGTGATCTCCTGCTCTCAGGCCATGGTAAGGGCAAAGGCCGATGGCCTTTGCCCTTACCATGTAATAGGGTATCCGTGCCATTGGCCGGCCCCTGTCACATGGAGGGAGCACTGGATGGCCGGCACCATCTTTAAAAATGGCGGGAAGCTAAGAGATTAGTTTTAAAGGGTCGGGGTGGGTTTAGGGGTTATTTTTGTGTGCCGTTTTTCCCGCCTTCCCCCAAAATGATAAGAGAACCCCCACAAACAATATCGTGGGGTTTTCCTATCATTTTGGGGGAGCCCCCGATTTCTGACGATTTTGAAAATATCGACGATATTTTCAATCATCCGAAGCCCGATTCACATCCCTAAAAAATAAAACTCAATGCTGCAATTCGACCGGGTGCACACTATCGCCCCCCTGCATTTTTTCTAACTGTGGCTCTTCATTCTGCTATATTTTTAGTCAAATGATAAATCCTACAGTTAGTTTCTCCTCCTTACTGTTTAGCTCTTACGTATACCACTTTTCCTCAGGAGTTTTTATAAGAGATGGTCGCTACATTATTACTACAAAGAGCTAGGGATGTGCATTCGTTTGCAACATATTGGCAATCCGCAACATATACGTCCCTATCCGTTCTATTTGTGGGTTCGCGAAATGGATCGCGATCCCCCACGAATACAAACATATCATTAGTTTCATTCTTTTTGCTCGCAGTGATTTCTTAGCGGCTGTTTGAAATAGGAGATAGCAAAAACCAGCCCTTTCCTGTGAGTCATAAGTGACCTCACAGCCCTGTCACAGAGTGGGTCAGGCAGGTTGGCAAGGAGACCAGAATGCATCCTATCAGAGCTAACTTAGCTAAGCATTTTTTGTAATGCAGCCGATTGCCGCTCTCACTCAGTGCTCTGTGACGCTGTTCCTGATGACGCAGCACTATTTATACGTGAAGTGCGGGGTGTGCCACACATTTTCTTGGCGGGGATGGTGGGAAGGTTGTCCAGGAGGTGGCTGCTGACCTCAGAGCTAGTCTGAGTGTATCACAAATCTGTATTCAATTGCTAGCTACTTCGATAGAAAAATATATTTGTTCGATTTGGCTGCAGTGCCAGCTAGCCTTGTTTTTTTTTTACCTCACTTTTTTTAATTGATCTGAGATGGTCTCTCTGTCAGTGCCACTGAGAGAAGCTGCTAGCACTAGCAGTGGCATTTTGCTTCTTATTTTACTCCCTGGGGTAGGTTGCAAGCAGCATTTGGGTGTTGTGGGTGGGAGATATATTCAATTTCTAGCTAGTTTGATGGAATTGCCATTGAAACAGATATTTCATCAATTTTGCTGCTGTGCCAAGCCAGGCTTTTTTGGTAACTGGCATAACTGCAGATTTTTTTTTTATTAAACTCACTGTCTCTCTGTGCTCTTTTAATCTAAGAAGGCAGTGCACTGGGTAGTGGGCATCAGTAACAGTGGGCACTGGGTAGTTTTGCAGACTCACGCATTTTGGGACAGCGGTGGTCTCTGAAGGCAAATCCCCAGTGGGCCTCTTTTGGAAATAATTCTTTTAATTATACGCCAAGTTGTCTAAATGCGAGTTTCACAAGGAATCAGTGCCTTTCTTGGGGTACATTGTTTCCAACCAAGGTTTCCAGATGGACCCACAGAAGCTGGAGAGCATTAAGAAATGCTCTCCAGCTTCTGTGGACTGGTCTAAAAGCAATGCATGTCTGTCATTACTTTATGCCTACAGCTAGAAGCAAATGAAAATCCTGTGATGAAAGCTCCAGGGATTTAGCAGAGAGTTCTAGGGAATCCCTTCTGCCTGCATGTGAGAACTTCAGGGACTCCCAAAAATGAGCTTCTTTGTTCTTGGGAAATTATATAAATATAGTAAGTCAATCCACAGCACATTAAACACTCAAGAAAAGGAACAACATTCTCTGGGAGATGCATCAGAAGCATGAAAATCACCAGCTACAATCTGGGCACCAATTAGATAAGAAGGCTTGGATCACTCAGGATGGATGCGGTAAGATTCTTGGCATAAATCATTAAAGTACAACTTCATAACTGAAGAGAGATATGAATACACAAGTTGTGCCTCACTAAACTATTAGAAATGTTTGAATATGTAAATATGCCCCTGGATAAAGGTAAGAAAGTTGATACAGTGTATCTAAATTTTCAGAGGGCATCTGACAAAGTCCCTGGTGAGAGTCTGCTCAGAAAATAAAAAGTCATGTGTTAGGAGGGAATGTCTTATAGTGAACTGTTAACTGGTTAAAGAATAGGACTAAACAGTCAGCTTTCCCAATAGAAGGATACGGATAGTCGAGTGCCCCAGGATCTGTACTGGGACCAGTGTCATTTAACATATTTATTAATGTTTTGGAAGAGGGAGCACTGGGTAAAGTGATCAGATTTTCAGATGATGCAAAATTATTCAAAACAGATTTAAACCTGAGCAGAAGGAGGAATTGCAGAAGGACCGTATGAGACTGAGGAACTGGGTATCCAAATGGCAGATGAAATTTAATACAGACAAATGTAAAATGATGAAGAGAAGGATAAATAGTGCTGATGAGGAGTACAATTTTCAAAATGATCTAGCTGGAGAAAAATAGATGTAATTTTGTTAATTGACTGTAAGGCTTTTCAGCAATATGGCTCAAAATCAGTGCATCATTCTGTTTAAATGGCTTTAAGAAATTTAGTTTTGCATGGTTTAATAAATTTGATTATATTGCCTTTCACACAATATATCCCTGTGTGTGTCCAGGACCAGTGCTTCCATTAGGCAAACTAGGCAGTCACCCAGAATGCAAAAATTTTGGGGACGGCAAAATCCTGCCAGTGTGAGGCCCAGAGGGATGCTGAGTCAGAACCAATTCCACCAAAGAAGGGAGCATTGTGCTGGAGCCACTGCCACTGGTAGCAGCAAGCTCTGTGCTGGAGCTGCGTTCAGTAGATAAGTTGGGTGTGGAGGGTGTTTGACCGAAGGTTCAACTAGAGCACCAAATACTTTTTCACCAGCCTCTGATGTGTTTTGGTAAGAGGAGGAAAAGTATGCATGTAGATTGCATTTTCAAAGTCTTCTGTGCATGTAGTTTTCCAGCAAAAAAAATCTACCTGCAGAAAAAGCAGATGCGAGTGACTGCGTGTATTTTGTACCCACAGCCGTTTCAAAGCAAACATATGCACGTATTTTCTCTTTGAAAATTGGCTCAAAGCCAGCAGGCAACATGTATGCATGGTCTTTATCCCAAGGCAGAAAATACGTGCGCCATGAGATAATTGTATAACAGCCTTCCTAAATTAAGTGGAAAATGTGCATATAAGTTACACCAGTTTCCAAAGTGGACTTACCTGCATAAGTCTGCATTGAAAATTATCTATCTGCACACAATTACATGGAAAATGTTCTGGAAAATGTATATGCATAGAAAATGCAGAAATGCACACATAAGTCCAAACCATCCCCACCTCTGCCCCAGTAATGTCTCCACTCAGCCAGATAGTATGAACAAGCAGCACGTGCACAAGTTTGCTGGAATATCAGGTAGGCAATTTTGACAAAGTCCATTGTTTTACTTAGAGAAATGTTTTTGAAAATTGTCATCTATATGTACACAATGCTTAGTTCCACATTAGGAAAAAGGCCTTGGAGTCATTGTGGACAATACACTGAAATCCTCAGCTCAATGTACAGCTGCATCACAAAAAAAACAAAAACCCACTAGAACAGCTGGAATTATTCTGAAAGCAATAGACAATAACAGTAAGAATATCATAATACCACTGTGGAGATGCCTGGTGCAGTAACACCTTGAATACTGCGTGCAGATCACAACATCCCTTTTCAAAAATGATTTAGAAGAACATGAAATGCTACAGTGAAGGGCAAGTAAAATGATAAAGGAGATGGAACTGCTTCCTTAAAAAGAAAGGCTAACAGGTTAGGGCTCTTTGCATTACAGAAGAAATAACTGAGAGGGGATGTTAGGCTTAGGGAGCGCTCCATGAAACTAAGCAGATTTGCAACACATTTAAGGAAATATTTTTTTTCAGTCAACGCTCAATTCAATTGTGGAATTTGTTGCAAGAGGTTAAATAATACAGTTTGGTTTAAAAAGGTTTAGACACATTTCTGGAGGACAGGTCCATTAATTATTGGCCAAGTAGATATGGGGATCAGCACTTCTCACTTCTGGAAGGGATCCCCCTATTTGAATCTGTTTTGGCCACTGTCAGAGAAAAGATGCGGGACTCAGAGCATTGGTTTGACCCAGCCTAGATCTCATCAATTCCCACATAAATTGTGGGAAGACATTATCAGAAGGGAAAGAATACGGATGTGCATTTATTTAAAATGAATGGGCATCCCAAAATGAATTGGTTTTCTTTTCGGATCCATGAAATGAATGAGAAATACACCCAAATAATACAAATCCTATTCATTTCCTTTTTACATCTTATATTCTTATCAAATTAGTATTCAAACACACAAGGAATTTATAAAATGAAGAGCACAGGTAAGAATATCTGATAAAACTGAAAGAGGCAGGGAAGGTAGCCAGGATGGCAAAGGGTATGTAATGTAACAGAGTAACATTAAATGATGGCAGATAAACACTGAAACATCCATGCAATCTTCCCAGCAAGATGTTCAGGGTTGCAACTGCCAGTACATGTAGGTTAATCCCTTGCCTTCTTGTTCAGGGTTGTAACTGTTCCTTTGCACAGGCTACCCAAATTCAGCAAAGTTACACATTATATACCTCAGTGCTTCATTGCTATCCTCTCACCACTTGGAATCTTCTGTTATGAATCCACCTTCCTTTGAATTCCATCATCATTTTTGTCTTCACCATCACCTCCAGGATGGCATTCTAGGCATCCACCACCATATTTACTGATGTTCTTCCTGAGTCTGTTCCTGCTGGAGTTCATGTCAAGTCCCCTGGTTCTACAAATTTCTTTCCAGTGGAACATGATAGGGATGTGCAGAGGCCATACGTTGCATTCGTGATTCGGATTCGTCGGGGAGCAGATACGTTGCATTCAGCTGTATGGCGCCCCGATGCGTTAATACGGCAATTTCTATTCGTGTCCCAGCTAAAATTAAAATTAACTACAACCCCCACCCTCCTGACCCCCCCCCCCCCCCCCAAGAATTACCAAAGCTCCCTGGTGGTCCAGCGGGGAGTCCGGGAACCATCCCCTGCACTTTCACACCCTCGGTACCGGTTTCATCATGGCGCCGATAGCCTGTGTTACAGGGGCTACCGGAGCCATTGGTCAGCCCCTGTCACATGGTCATCGGTGCCATCTTGTGCTCCTACCATTTGACAGGGGCTGACCAATGGCACCGGTAGCCCCTGTGACATAGTATGGGCAAAGGCTATCGGCACCATTTTTAGTACTGGCATCGGACGGCCGGAGTGCAGGAGGTCGCTCCAGGACTCCTGTTGGACCCCCAGGACTTTTGGCCAGCTTGGGGGGGCCTCCTGACCCCCACAAGACTTGCCAAAAGTCCAGCGGGGGTCCGGGAGCGACCTCCTGCACGCCAGCCGTCCGATGCCAGTACTCAAAATGGCGCCAATCACCTTTGCCCTCACTATGTCACAGGTACCGAAGGTTGGCCCCTGTGACATGGTCCATCTCTGGTGTTGAAAGCTGTTTTCCACTCATCACCCTCCCAAATCCTGATAAGATTATACGCTCCTCGAAGATCCAACTTTAAGAACACCCTGGCCCCCTGTAGGCGGTCAAAAAGTTCCTCTATTAGCGGCAATGGATATCGGTCTTTGATAGTAATGGTTTTTAGCCCACGGAAATTAATACATGGATGCAGAGTCCCATCTTTTTTCCCAACAAAGAAGAAGTCAGCCCCGGTTGGAGATTTGGATCGCCGAATAAATGCCTTCTGTAAATTGTCTTGAATATATTCAGTCATAGCTCGGGTCTCCAAGGCGGATAATGGATACACCTTACTGCGAGGCAGTGTAGCTCCTGGAATCAGATTAATAGTTTAATCAAACTCTCGGTGTGGAGGCAAGTTGTCTGCAGCCTTTTTGGAGAAAACATCTGCAAACTGACTGTACTGGGAAGGCAAAACCTCAAGACGGGAGGTACAGATGAAACTACTGGAGGGATTTGATCCTTGAATGCAGGTCTTATGGCATGCTGGACCCCAGTGGATATGTTTTAAAGATGTCCATTCGAACTGTGGATGTGGCGTTGCAACCACGGAATACCAAGAACGATTGGATGAATGGCTTTCTGGATGACGTAGAAGGTGATACTTTCAGTGTGGTTCGGAGCAATGTGGCAATCCAATGGAACCATGTGATGAGTTATTCTTCCCGGCAGGGGATCTCCGTGGATAGAAGATATAATTAACGGCCTTAGACACAGATGAGTAGGAATGTACAGTTGTTCTACCACATCTTGCAGGATGAAACTTCCTCCAGCCCCAGATTCTACTAAAGCCAGGGTGGAGAACTGGTGGTCACCGAGAAGCAGGGTAACATGTAGAGTTAGTGGGGGAGGCGGAGAAGTGATGCCTAGGGTTACTCCCCCGATGGAGACTAGGCTTGGGAGTTTCCCAGACACGTTGGGCAATGAGCAATGAGATGGCCTGAACCACCACAATAAAGACAGAGGCCTGCCTTATGGCATCTTTGCCATTCCTCAGGAGAGAGAGGACTACAACCTAACTGCATCGGTTCTTCGACAGTCCCTTCTGTGATGGATACAGTTCAAGAGACGGAAGGAAAGGGGCGAAAAGACGTAGTACCCGCCATGCGCCTTCTCGTGCTCAGTCCCTCACGAGCCCATACCTGTAGACGGCGGTTGATCCTGGTTACTAATTCAATAATAGAGACCAAAGGGGCGGATTTTAAAACCCCTGGGCGTGTAAATCCAGAAGGATTTACGCGCCCAGGGGTTTTAAAATCCGGAGGCAGCATGCCTGTTCCCTCCGAGGCCGCTCTGAAATCGGAGCGGCCTCGGAGGGAACAGGCAGCACGAGCTGGGCTCGGCGCGCGCAGGTTGCACAAATGTGTACCCCCCTTGCGTGCGCCGACCCCGGATTTTATAAGATACGCGCGGCTACGTGCGTATCTTATAAAATCCAGCGTACTTTTGTTCGCACCTGCTGCGCGAACAAAAGTACGCGCTCGCGCAAGTATTTAAAATCTGCCCCAAACAGCGAGGTAACTCGTGAGCTGCCATTTCGTCTTTAATTTTGGATGACAAACCCTCCAAAAATATGGTTCGGAGACAGCTTTCCTCCCAATGGAGTTCGGATTCAAGTGTTATGAATTCAATGGTATAATCAGCCAGTGGCCGACTTCCTTGTCAAAGTTGCAGAAGATTGGAAACAGCAACTACTTGTTTTCCTGGATCATCAAATACTATTTGGAACAGTTCCGAAAACCTAGAAAGATTTTGCAGGACTGGGTCTGATCGTCGCCAGAAAGGAGAAGCCCAGGCCTGGGCCTTATCCACTAACAGAGACAAGATGTATATAGTCTTTGTAAGGTTATCCGGAAAGAGGGAGGCTTGAAGACGGAAATGCATGCTATATTGGTCGAGGAATCCCTGGCACAAGCAAGGTTCGCCAGAATAGCGTGGAGGAATTGGTAAGGGAATCATTGGAGGGGTATTTCCCAGCATCACAGATGATAGTGGTAATAGTGCAGGGGCTGCCTGAGCCGTAGCTACTGAATCAAGGTAAATCCTATGAACAATTCAATGGTATTTATTGTAGCAATTTTCAAAAACCCACTTTCATGGGTAAAGTGTATTTACAAGTATAATAGGGATGTGAATCGTGTGATCGATCATCTTAATGATCGATTCTGGCTGAGGGGGGGGAATCGGATCGTCTTAGTTTTTTAGGTTAAAAAATCGTTTTATCGGGGGAGGGGGGAGGGCGGGAAAACCGGCACACCAAAACAACCCTAAAACCCACCCCGACCCTTTAAAATAAATCCTCCACCCTCCCGAACCCCCCAAAATGTTTTAAATTACCTGGGGTCCAGTGGGGGGGGGGGGTCCCGGCGCGATCTCCCGCTCTCTGGCCATGGCTGCGTTAAGAGAAATGGCGCCGGTGGCCCTTTGCCCTTATCATATGACAGGGCAAAGGTAGCGCCGGCACCATTTTGGTTCCTGTGACCCGACGTCACGAGTGCAGGAGATCGCTCCTGGACCCCCGCTGGACCCTCAGGGACTTTTGGCCAGCTTGGGGGGGCCTCATGACCCCCACAAGACTTGCCAAAAGTCCAGTGGGGGTCCGGGAGCGACCTTCTGCACTCGGGCCGTATTGCCAATATTCAAAATGGTGCCGGCGCTACCTTTGCCCTCACTATGTCGACATAGTGAGGGCAAAGGTAGTGCCGGCGCCATTTTGCCCTCACTATGTCGATATAGTGAGGGCAAAGGTAGCGCCGGCGCCATTTTGAATATTGACAAATCAGCTTGAGTGCAGAAGGTCGCTCCCGGACCCCCGCTGGACTTTTGGCAAGTCTTGTGGGGGTCAGGAGTCCCCCCCAAGCTGGCCATAAGTCCCTGGGGGTCCAGCGGGGGTCCGGGAGTGATCTCCTGCACTCGTGATGTCGGGTCACAGGAACCAAAATGGCGCCGGTGCTACCTTTTCCCTGTCATATGGTAAGGGCAAAGGGCCACCGGCGCCATTTCTCTTAACGCAGCCATGGCCCGAGAGTGGGAGATGGCGCGGGGACCCTCCCACTGGACCCCAGGTAATTTAAAACATTTTGGGGGGGTTGGGAGGGTGGGGGATTTCTTTTAAAGGGTCGGGGTGGGTTTTAGGGTTGTTTTGGTGTGCTGATTTTCCCGCCCTCCCCCCCTCCCCCGATTTATGATTTTTGACGATAAATCTGGGGAATTGTTATTGTATCGCGGTCTAACAATTTTTGACGATTTAAAATATATCTGACGATTGTTTTAAATCGTCAAAAAACTATTCACATCCCTAATGTATAAATCCCAGTTTTATGTGTGTAACTGCTTTTGAATATCAGGGTTTGGGAGTACTGAAAATTATTTTTTAAACAAAATTCCCTTGATAATTTGTGGAATGTTTCATGTATATTTAAATCTGTATTTTGTGTAAATACAGAAGATAAAGGTTATGCTTAGTTGATTTATTATTGGGGCATTGAATTCTGAGAGAAAACTGGAAGTAGGCAACAGGGTGTTCATCACACATTGCCTATTTCTTCTATGAAATTTGTATCTGAACAATTAAGGCATCATGAGAAAAACTATACTTCCTAAAGCTAAACAAAATTAAAGTTTTATGGCTAAATGGCAATTTATTTTATTGCAATGTTATGAAATCCACAATCCCATTGAACTGGAATATTATTACCAGAAAATACTAGGGATGTGAATCATTTTTCAACTATTAAAATTATCGTCTGATAATTTTAAAATAGTCTTAAATCGTTAAAGAACACGATACAATAGGAATTCTAACGATTTATCGTTAACAAATCGTTAATCGGGTTAGTGCGCTCTAACCGGGAGTTAGTGCGCACTAACCGGGAGTTAGTGCGCACTAACAGAAAATGATACAAATTGACACTTTTCAGGTCAGTTAGGAATGAATATGTATTCCTATTGGCTGGCTGCCCTCTTATTTATTGATGTTACCAAGGTTCCCACTGAGGTGATGGTTGGGGGGGATGGGAAATGGAAACGGTTGGTAGCTTGACAAAAAAGTAATGTGATCAGTCAATGTGACTAGAACTTGTGCCTATCCCTGATACCGGGAGTGTTGTGATCTTCCTGCACACAGTTCCCTAACCCTGATACCGGGAGTGTTGCGATCTTCCTGCATGCAGTGCCCTAACCCTGATACCAGGGGTGTTGTGATCTTCCTGCACACAGTGCCATAACCCTGATACCGGGAGTGTTGTGATCTTCCTGCACGCAGTGCCCTATCCCTGATATCGGCGGTGTTGTGATCTTCCTGCACTGAGCAGGGATACGGCACTGGTATCAGGTTTAGGGCACTGTGTGCAGGAAGATCACAACACCCCTGGTATCAGGGATAGGGCACTGCGTGCAGGAAGATCACAACACTCCCGGTATCAGGGTTATGGCACTGCATGCAGGAAGATCACAACACTCCTGGTATCAGGGATAGGGCACAAGTTCTAGTCACATTGACTGATCACATTACTTTTTTTGTCAAGCTACCAACCGTTTCCATTTCCCATCCCCCATATATTGTCAGTGGGAACCTTGGCAACATGAATAAATAAGATGGCAGCCAATAGTAATACATATTCATTCCTAAACTGACCTTAACTGACCTGAAAAGTGTCAAATTGTATCATTTTCTGTTAGCGCGCACTAACAATGGTTAGTGCGCGCTAACAGGAAGTTAGCGCGCACTAACTCTTGTTACTGCGCACTAATCGGAAAAAACGATTTTTTAACTGAAAAATCATGCCAAACACGATTTTCTTCTCCTGCCACGCGATTTCGATCGTTAAGACGATCGGGCACACGATTCACATCCCTAGAAAATACTGTTGTTCACATACTTGCTCCAGTTACAGAAGGTTCATTAATAAATGTGACCAGATATTCTCAAAGGTTTCCCATTAAAAGAAAGATATTGTTGTCATGAAAAAAAAAGATAAATTATTTGCCCAGACCTACTTATAGAAAGAATATATTTTTGCAGTTTAAACATTTTCGTTCCAAATGCATACAATTCTAGTTCTGGGGATTGCAAAAACCTCAGTAGTGAAAGAGTTACTATATAGGTAAGCGCTCTCTGACCCTTGATGTGGGAAAACTGGTGGGAGGGGAAATTAACTTGGGAAAAAAAAAAAGAAATGTTATTAGCATAGTCTAATGACTAAAATTCTGATTCTTGAGAATTAGGAGAAAATGTCAAAATCTCCAGGCCTTCTGTTCATGCACAGCCTTTTACCAAAATTCAACAGTGCATTTACCATGCTATGATTCAAATTTTACTACAAAGTAATAATCAGTTCTTTCTCCTTTTTCTACTTTCTTCCCAGAGTGCAGAGCTCTCAGCACAGGAATAGAATTTTCAGCACAAACCTATTTCCTGTGATGATGAAATCCATCCTGATAGGCTCTGAGTAAAAAGTCTCTTCTTATTGCATTACTTTATTTGTCGCTCACAGAAGTTGTTTGGTTGGCTCCCTTCAGGCTTATTTAACACAAAATGTAATCTAATGAGGGCAAGATTATTTTGTTAGAATGCAGGGGGATAATTTAACAGGAAGTGTAGATGCAAAAAAAACAAAACAAAACACCTTATGGAAAGTGTAAAATGATGGAATGGAATTTCCTATCTCAGCTTCCTTATTACAGCCTTCAGTGCAGGCAACTATCTCCCGGTTGTCTTCAGTAGGACGTTATATTCAGGAAATACCTAGCTGGTTTCTTAAAACATTCGGGTTACATGTTACAGGTTACTATAATACAAGGAGGAAAACATATCTAGGAAAATATGATAGTGATCACATCCTTAAAGCAAAGTTGCAAGTGGTGTGTTTTTATCTCCAGTACAAGATGGCCAGAGATAATCAAAATAAGCAGTAGGCTAAAACCTTTGCTTTATCTGCTAACCAATCAGGTAAAAGCAAAAGTTATAGTGGAGTATAACAATTGCAGATTTATCATGGAAATCTTTACCAAATTAACAATCAGGTGTGAATGAGAGAGATCCTTATACCCCGTAGGGATGTGCAGAGGGATGCCATACGTTGCATTCGGGATTCGTATACGTCGGGGGGCAGATTCGTTGCATTCAGCAAGGGGAGCCCCTGATACATTTATCCATTAATTCTTATTCGTTCCCTAGCTAAAATTAAGTTAACTACAACCTCCCACCCTCCTGACCCCCCCCCCCCCAAGACTTACCAAAACTCCCTGGTGGTCCAGCAGAGGGTCTGGGAGCCATCTCCTGCACTCACACCCTGGGCTGCCGGTATTCAAAATGGTGCTGATAGCCTTTGACCTACTATGTTACAGGGGCTACCAGTGCCATCTTGAGCCCCTGTCACATAGTAGGAGCACAAGATGGCGCCGGCCATCCATTGCTCCTACCATGTGACAGGGGCTGACCAATGGCACCGGTAGCCCCTGTGACATAGTAGGTCAAAGGCTATCGGCGCCATTTTGAATATCGGCAGCCCAGGGTGTGAGTGCAGGAGATGGCTCCCGGACCCCCTGCTGGACCACCAGGGAGTTTTGGTAAGTCTTGGGGGGGTCAGGAGGGTGGGGGGTTTGTTTAAATTGGCTCCTTTAGATGGCCGAATAATTTGGCAAAGATTCGTTGTATTCGTGGGGAATCGCGATAGGTTTCGCTTCCCCACGAATACAATGAATATGGCCCTATATGTTGTGGATTGCCAATTCGTAGGGAATGAATCCACACCCTAATACCCTATGTGGGTGAGCATTCAGCTAAGAAAGGAATAATTTGTCTACTCTTTTCAAGGCTTTGTAGCACTGGCACCTGAAAATATCAAAGTATTTGATCTGAAAAGCTCATATACATGCAACATCTTTAGATAATTCATATCCATGTCCACTGAAAAGGTAACACAACTTGCAAAGAATCTAGAAAATATGGGGAAAATTCATGCTATTTTCATATCTTCCTGGATTAGCTGCAAAATTCTTCATTAAGAAATAAAGTAGAAAGGAGGATAGAGACTTGTAAGCTCGAAAATTGTGACATGAGCAACTAAATGCTCATTTAGTAAATTCTAAAGCAAATGTGATAGCCAACATGATAGAGAGGGAAAGCAAAGTTGGGTGGTTTGAACTATGGCCAGATGAGGGTGGGGTTTCTAGAAGAAATCAAATGATTTTGGCATTGAGGAGGGGCTAAGGGGTTCCAGAAGTTAGGATGACTGAGAGAAAAGGAGCAAAGTCTATGGGAGGTGAAAAGTTCTGAATTTATCTTTGTGTCCTCACTTATTTTTCTATACATGGTTGGTAGAAGTGTGTGATATTGTATGCCTAGCTTATTTTATTTTTTAAATATGTTTTTATTTGCAGTTGTGAAAAGAAAAAAAATCTGTTTATCTCATTTACCTTTTTTCAGAAATTTTCATTTTTTTCTCCAAGTGTTAATCTGAAGCTGGGGTGTTAAATTGTTGAAATTTATCACCAGTAATCGAGAAAAATATACTAAACATTGCTGCCTTTCTCATATATTCTCATCAGTTTAATGCTCTCTTTGATTTCTGTTGCAAGGGGATAGAAATGGAACAGAGAAACCAGACAGCAGTGATGGAATTTCTTCTCTTGGGCCTTTCGGAACGTGCAGAACTAAGAGGTCCACTCTTTGTCATATTCCTGGCCATGTACCTGATGAACCTGCTGGGGAATGGCACCATGATCTCGGTGATTGGTGGAAATTCCCAGCTCCATACTCCCATGTATTTCTTCCTCTGTAACTTGTCCTTTGCAGACATGTGTTTCAGCGCAGTCACTGTTCCCAAACTGTTAAGCAGCCTCATCTCTAAGAGAAAGACCATCTCTTTCTCTGAATGTATCACCCAGCTCTATTTTTTCATTGTCTTTGGTTCAACAGAATGTATTCTCCTTTCCGTCATGGCATATGACCGTTATGTTGCTATTTGTAATCCATTGCATTATATCACAATAATGAATAAAAAGGTATGTCTAAGCATGTCAGCTGCTTCTTGGGTTATCTGCATTCTGCATGCATTGCTACACACACTATTGGTATACCGCCTCTCTTTTTGCAATTCCAATAAGATTCAACACTTCTTCTGTGACCTTACACCACTGCTACAGCTCTCCTGCACAGACACCTCCATCAATGAGCTGATGATCTTCACAGAGGCCTCACTGCTAGCAATGCTGCCTTTCCTGATTATCCTGATTTCCTACATCCGCATCATCTCTACAATCCTGAAAATTCAAACTGGTGGAAGATATAAGACCTTCTCCACCTGCTCATCTCACCTCACTGTAGTGATCCTTTTCTATGGAACACTTATTTTCATGTATTTCAGGCCTTCTTCCAGTTATTCCATGGAAAAAGACAAGATCACCAGTGTTGTGTACAACATGCTGTCTCCTATGCTAAACCCGTTCATCTACAGCCTGAGGAACAAAGATGTAAAGACGGCACTGAGGAGAACTCTACAGAGAAAAGCATTTTCTTCCAGAGGGTAAACCTTTACTTTCTTCCAGAGGGCAAATCACAGAGGAGCAACTTAGTCAGTTAACTTAGCCTTATAAGTAGTGATATTCAAACTTCTCTGGTTAAATTAACTTGATAAGTTAAACCTGCTCAATAGCAGGTCTAAAGTTAACCAGATAAGGCTTATCCAACTAATTGGCACTTTCTGCGGGAATATTCAGCAACATAGCCATGTAAGTTAGCCGGATAAGTCTTATCTGGTTAACTTACTAAAGCATTCAGTTTTGAATATCTATCCTTATATGACCACAGAATGGATGATATATTTAAAGTACTTTTTTTTAGTTTAAAATTAATAAAATATAATAGTGTATTTATATATTGTGAGTTTCCTGTAATTCTCAATGTCTCTTCAGGTAGTTTCTACCTTAATTCTTGACATTGCAAATGCTGGCTGAACTATAGTCTGATGTTCAAATTAAAAAAAAATCAAATTTAAATAAATAAATGAGAAGATGAAATGCTAAACCTGATTTGTCATTTTTTTTTTTTTAGCATATTCTCTGAGGTTTGTTTTTTTTTGTTTTCTTTTAAGGATTGTTTGTAACAGTTTCCTGGATTTGAATCTGTAATTTCTAGAGACTTCAAGAAAATTCTTGAAAATTAAAATCCTTACCTTCTATGGTATTATGCTGGGCATATGAAATAGCGTTCATCAGCATTTGTGGGTGTAAGATCCTTAGATTCAGAAAATCCCTACATAGGTCAGTTCCCTGCATTTGGTACAAGTATAATACCAAACAACTCTGGCACACTTTCTTCTTACACCAAATTTTATAAGATACGCGCATAGCCGCGCGTATCTTATAAAATCCGGGGTTGGCACGCGCAAGGGGGTGCACATTTGTGCAACCTGCTCGCGCCGAGCCCAGCGCGGCCTGCCTGTTCCCTCCGAGGCCGCTCTGATTTCGGAGCAGCCTCGGAGGGAACTTCTCTTCGCCCTCCCCCCACCTTCCCCTCCCTTCCCCTACTTAACCCACCCCCCCCGGCCCTATCTAAACCCCCCCTTACCTTTGTTGGCAAAGTTACGCCTGCTTTTAGCAGGCGTAACTTTGCGCGCGTCGCCGGCAGCCCCGCTCTGTCCTCCGGTCCTGGGGGCGTGGTCTGGAGGCCTCAACCACGCCCCCGGGCCGGCGCCACGCCCCCAGGCCTGCCCCCGAAACGCCGCAGCATGCCCCTGAAACGCCGCGTCGTTTCGGGAACGCCCCCAGACACGCCCCCTTCCTCCCCGTTTCGAAAGCCCGGATTTACGCGCGCAGGGGTTTTAAAATCTGCCCCTAAGGTTTTAACTCATGCGATAATGCCCTAATACACATGATAACGACAGCATCGCATTGATAACATTTAAATGAGGGAAAGGGGAGGAGTTTGGGCAGGGTTAGGAAAAAATGTTTTCAGTACCGCTGTGGGTGATAATCTTTAACACATTATCAACAGCAGTATCACCCGAAATAATTACACTTTTTATGGTGTCACTATGGGGCGATAGTGTTCACTGTGCTGCAACCATGGCAGGCAAAAACTCACTGCTACAATTCAACCGGATGCACACTATCACCCCCCTGCCCCTTTTCTAACTGCAGCTCTTCATTCCGCTAGATTTATAGCCAAATGATAAATCCTATGGTTAGTTTCTCCTCCTTATAGTTTAGCTCTTACGTATACCACAGCCAGGATTCTAACTAAAACCAACAAAAGAGACCATATCACCCCCATATTGAGAAACCTACACTGGCTCCCAATCAAGTATAGAATCACTTACAAAATCCTTACTATCATTCACAAATCAATCCACAAGCTCATCCCTATGGAGCTCAACATCTCTTTTCGACTGCAAGTGGAAGGAGAGAAGATTGCAGAGGAGGGAAATGAAGAAGGAATCTTTGGCATTGTAGGCTTGCTGGTGCATTTCTACCTGCCATGCATCTTTTACCAGCTCAGATGATTGTCTGCTACAGCTCTGCCTGCCTGCCATGTCTCTTATTCCATCCACCACAGAGGTCGTTGTACTACTGCTCTGCCTACCTGCTATGCCATTGCCTGTTATGTGCATGTCAGTTTTGGTGCTTCCATGTTTTTGCTGTTGTTTGTCTCTTAGTTCTACTTGCCCAGAAGAAAAATTGAAAAATCAAAAAAATATAAAAATAATCTTTCCCTTCCACCTATTTTCCAGTTCTTTGTTTTGTTCTAACCCCTCTGCAATTACAGGTTTCCCACCCTGATTTTTGGTTGCACTGGAGTGTTCTGCATCTAGAACAAAAAGTGAAAAAAGATAAAAGAAAAAGAAGCCTTGGCATGTACTTCCCATACTAGCTTTCTTTTTGATTGGTTATACTGGGGTACTTTGTCCCCAAATAACAAAAATAAGATACAGGTTTCACTGACATGGAACTTGTTTTATATTTCTTCCTTTTCTCCTATCCCTCCACAATTTCAGTTTGCTTCTCCCACCCTGTTTGATGGTTGATTATGATTATACTGGGGTGGTTTGTCTCCAAGATTCCTTATTAATAAGGGAAAAAAAAGAAGCACAAGAGAAAAGATGCTCAAGAGAAACAATTTGTGGAATTTTGTAACAAAGTAATTTGAGAGAACTTATGCAAAACCAGAAAATCAAGAAATTCAACAGCCATAGTTCAGCCACAAAATATGGGGAAAGGTTTCTAACCACAGCAGCAACAACAACAAGAACAACAAAAAATGCATCCCTCACAACATACCAGGAAAATCAAACCACATTCATTAGAGAAACAAATATACATTCAGAATGTGATAACAGTTTCATTGGGAAAGCTCATTTCACAAGAAAATCAAAATTCCATCAAAATTCCACCCAGTAGCTAGATCAATTTCAAGCATGGAATGCAATTAAAACATTTTTTAAAAATATTTATCACAGTTCATTTTCTTGTATTAAATCTGAAAATTGGTAAGTGTGCTTCAACAGAATAACTGGCATCTTCAATGTTACGATGCCTTACTATTAAAGCACTCAGTGCTACACCTTGGGGGTACTTGTGCCTCTCAGCCTTTCTTCCATACTCAGACCTTACCTCCTGGAGTTCTTTCTGCACTGTATCTTGCAGTTGTATCTCAGACTTTATACCTTGACTTATTCTTCCCAGTCTGGGGAGCAGGGCTGCTTTGCTTTGCTTGTGTTTTTTCTTGACTTGAAGCCATACTTTGTGATGCTTAGCCATTTTATCAGTGCCTAGGAGGTTTTTGGCCATCTTTTCTGTTCCATTTCCCCTTAGGATGCTGATGCCACTTTTGGTGCCTATTTTCCACTCATGATGCCATCAAGAACATAAGAACATAAGAAAATGCCATACTGGGTCAGACCAAGGGTCCATCAAGCCCAGCCAGCATCCTGTTTCCAACAGTGGCCAATCCAGGCCATAAGAACCTGGCAAGTACCCAAAAACTAAGTCTATTCCATGTAACCATTGCTAATGGCAGTGGCTATTCTCTAAGTGAACTTAATAGCAGGTAATGGACTTCTCCTCCAAGAACTTATCCAATCCTTTTTTAAACACAGCTATACTAACTGCACGAACCACATTCTCTGGCAACAAATTCCAGAGTTTAATTGTGCGTTGAGTAAAAAAGAACTTTCTCCGATTAGTTTTAAATGTGCCCCATCTCCGATTAGTTTTAAATGTGCCCCATCAAGTGTTTCTATCACTCTTGTTGGTGCCAGTTTCTGGAGCCGTGGGGTATTCTTCCACTTTTTCTGCTTATTTGATCCTATGTGATGCCTTGGAGAAAGCTGCCAATGCTCCTTTTGCACCTTTACAGAGCCTGAGACTTATTCTGCCACTTTCTAGTAGGGGTGTGCATTCGTTTTGAACTTAAATGTAAAACGCAACTTTTTTTTTTTTTTTAACTTAAAAAAGTGATGAGGCGTAAACGATCGGATTTCCAACTTATTCAACATAGCTATGTTGAATACGTTGGAAATCGCGATTGTTGATCTAAATAAAAATTTAAACCCCTCACCCTCCTTAATCCACCCCCCCAAGACTTACCAAAACTCCCCAAGCTGGCCAAAAGTTCCGTGAGGGTCCGGGAGCGGACGCGCGGGGAATCACGTGACGTCCGCGTCACTCCGACGTGACGCTGATGTCACGTGGTCCATCGCGGTTCCGCTCCCGGACCCCTCGTTGGGCCCAAAAGGAACTTTTGGCCAGCTTGGGGGGGCCTCCTGACCCCCCCAAGCTGGCCAAAAGTGCCTTTTGGGCCCAACGAGGGGTCCGGGAGCGAACCCGAGGGGAATCACGTGACGTCGGCGCCACATCGGAGTGACACGGCGTCATGTGATTCCCCTCGGGTCCGCAAATGACCCCCCCCTTTCGACTTATGGACTTATGAACTTAAACTTTTGGTCTGCACATCCCTACTTTCTAGACTTTCTAGGTACCTTGGAGTTCTTTCCCCCTTCTGATGATTTCTTACCATAGTTCCATGAGAATGGATTAGAAAACCCCAATTTTGGAGCCCAAAATAGGCTGCAATGCTTTCCCAAATTGATTTTAATGATATCTGAAAAAAAATCAAAAGTATAAACATTTTTTTTTTTAATTTTGAAAGTAAAGAAATGAATTGGAGTCACCATAAAACACATTTCTGAAACGAAGATATCTTTTCTCCTGCACATTCTTGCAAACAATATTTGTGTTAGTTTAGTAGATTAACCTCTATTACAGATAAGAAGAAAAATAGAATTTTGCAGGTAAGTGGGAAAACAAGATGAACACTGTGAATCCATTAAGTTAGTTCTTGCAAACAACTTATCTTACAAGCCATATGTTGTACCTTGATGCAATATATGTTTGTACATCTTTAACTCCAGATACACAATTTCTTTCTCTCATTTAGTTACATTCATAATTTGCTAGTTTGAATCCTAGCTCATTTGATCTAAGTTAGAAGCCTCGGTAGATTTTTCTTCCATAGTATCCCCAGACACTTATCTTATAGCCCATTTCCAGCCCCCTTCTTCTGTCTCATATCCCCTACTCAACCTCCTATTACTCCCTTTGACCTCCTCACCATTTTAATTTTACTCAATCACCCCCTGCACAGACCAATCCATTTTCATTGCCTCTCATTGCTTCTCAGCCCCTCTCCAGCCCTTTCCTCCTAACCCCTCACTATTCCTCCGGATCCTTTGCACCACCTCTTGACTCCTCTCCAACCTTCAGCTCCCTTTATTTTACAACTATTTCATAGCCCACCTCAACCCCTCACTCATACCCTTCTAGTCCAGCTAACACAAACTGAACTCATATCCCAGTCTCAGAGGCCTTGCTCTCCTGCATTATTACTTTCCCCATTCTCTCATTCAATTCTCAAGGTCCCATTCACCCACCTACTTCCTAATCCCCCTCTTCCCAATTCCAAAGTAAAAGTTCTCCCTTTCTTCCTGATGATTCAGGGAGTTTTTTTTTTAAATGCTGCATCCATTACCTCAGAAATCATAATCATGGAGAAACATGAGTGTTGTACATCTGCTGTCCCTTTCTTTGCCCTACTCTGGTAACGTTAGCCTCAGATGGCTCTCCCATCTTTTGCCACTGCTCTAAAACAAGAGGGAGAGGAACAGGTAGCAGTAACACATGTTCTCCCAATTATAATTTCTTATGACTTATGCTGATTTCCACTTCTGGCTTTCTGCAGCTAAAAATGTCTCTTTTATCTCACTGCTACTACTCCTTGTTCTTCGAACAGGTTAGAAAAGAATACCCAATCCTCTGCACCTGACATTTTTCTTTCTGTTTCCATTTCCTCATATCCTCTTTCTTTATAGTAGCATGATGGAATTAGAAGTGGCTACTAGGAAGAAGGAAGGTTGATATCACAATATACTTTAGTGATAATGACATTTGAAATGACAGGTACCAGGAAGTAGACGGTTCTCCTACGCTCGGGATTGCCAGTCCTCTTTCCCCTCCTCCCGAAGCAAGGCGCAGGGATGGGGGGAGAGAGGACTGGTGAAACGACATGTAAAGTGTAAAGCAACGAAGTGACTTACTTTTCTTGCAGCCCTCCTCCGGAGACGGACCGCAGCTCCCCTGCCTCCCGGGGGGCAGCCGGCAGCGAAAGCGGCCCCGCCAGCGAAGATGGATGCCTGCACGGGCGAAAGCGGCCCCTGTGCGTGCAATTTGGCCGTTCAAGACGTGACGTCACATGCCGTGACACCAAACATCATGACGTCACGCTTTGAGTGGCCAAATTGCACGCACAGGGGCCGCTTTCGCTGTGCAGGCATCCATCTTCACCGGCAGCTGCCTCCGGGAGGCAGGGGAGCCGCGGTCCGTCTCCGGAGGAGGGCTGCAAGAAAAGTAAGTCGCTTCTTGCTACTTTTTTTTTTTTTCGCTTTTTCGCTTTTTCCGCTTTCGTTGCTTCGGGAGGAGGGGAGAGAGGACTGGGGCTGCCCCGGAGACCAGCACCCATGGACACGGCCAGGGCAGGTGAGCGGGGGCTGGGGAAAAGTTTGCCGCCTACCCTTACCCCTGCCTCTAATGCAGGGGTAAGGGTAGGTGGTAAGTTAGCAGGTTAAACGTGCGGCAAAACTGCAGGTTAAAAAAGCGATAGTCGGGGCACGCGTTACTGTAAGGGAGGGAATAGCTAATTCGATCGTTTACATCTAATATACATGCCGCGGGCGGAAGGGGTTACCCAATGATTTAAAGAGGCGGTAAGAATGGATTAAAGGGGATAGTGTATCGCGGGTTGGACTAACGCAGTCGAAAAGTGAGTAGAAAGCGGGTTAGGAGCAGGGTAACCGCGGCCGCACTTTACTGTATTGACCTGTATGGCAGGTAATAAGTGAGGGGATCAGAAAGCACACATATTAAAACATCTCTACTGGTTCTCCATTACCTTTACATGGCAGTTTTAAATTCTTTATCTGCTTTGTATGCCATTGAAGGAATCTGATTCAGGTTATCTGCTGAACTGAATAGACTGGTATAATGGCTCAGCTAAAAATTCCTTTTGATTTTTATTAAGATAAAACAAAAAAAAGAGTATTTTCTTGGTTAGCTGCAAAACTAAGGAATGATATGCCCACTGAATTGCATGAAGAGCTGGATTATCAGTCTCTTCAATGTATATTTAAATCATGTTTTTTTTATAGCAGTATGTTTGTCATTATTTAGCTTTGAATCTGTTCTTCAGTTTATATATGTAATTGATGCCACATTTATTTTCAGTATGTGATTATACTTTACTTAGTTTATTTATCTGGTTTGAAAACATTGTTGTATGTTTTTTACGTATTTTATGCTTTGTCTATTGTGCACTGCATTGAGCAGAATTAGATTTTGTGGTATAAAAGAAACTAAACTGACAAACTCTGGCAATTTTCTGACTCTATGGCTATTTTAGGGATTTCTAGTTGTACTCATAAACAGTGGGTGATCCTCAACATAGCTTTGCCAATTTTAACCATGTTTACTATGAAAAAATTAATTCCCTGAAACCTCTTCTTTGAGTGTCTTCACTAAATTGTAAGCTCCATGGAGCAGGGCTGCCTCTTATGTGTGTCTTTATGGTGCTAATACATCTAATAGTGCTATAGAAATATGTAGTAGTACTCAGTAATGTATTAACTGTGAAAAGTGGGTAATTGTAAACAGATCACTTATGGGTAAATGTTTAATTGCCGGTACATGTAAATCTGGGCAGATATGTGCGTGGCCTGGCTGTTTGCGAGCTGAGCACATTTTGGAAATGGCCTGGCCACGCCATTAGACACTGCCCCGGAGAAGTAAGTACTGCAACAAGAAATAAAAGGATAGGTAGGGTAGGTTTAGGGGAGGAGAGGGGAAAAGGGAGGCAGAGTAGGTAGGGTGATAGGAAGTTCCCTCCCAGTCTCTTCCTTAATTGGAGCAGACTGGGAGGGAACTGGGAATGGGCCAATTGTGTTGCCATGTATAAAATCACTCCCCCCTACGCACGCAAGTCGTGACCCATATACACATGTACGTACAGATACAAAATTGAGCGTGCATGTGCGTACGGGTATCATATTTTATAAAATGCGCGTGGCGATGCACACATGTTATAAAATTGGCACATCCATATCCGCGCCTTTTAAATTTAGTTTTTAAGAATGAAGTCTGCATATAAAAAGTATCATGCAGATTCAACCACAATTTTCAAAGCAGATTTGCACACAGAAATTCACTTTGAAAAATTAGTGGGTATATATTTACCCCAGCCTGGCATATGCATGAATATTTACACCTGCCAGAGAGCAGGTATAAATGAGAAGAAATACTTTTATGCACATGCTTTTTAAAAATGAAACTGTGCATAAATGATTTCCCTGCCCTCAACTCTGACCACTAGAATGACTCATTGAAGTGAACATAAAAATAAATGTGGTACCTCTTCTGTGTTCTTTATGCACTTTTATGCATACTAAATTCAGACAATTTTCAAAAGCTGATTGATTTATATGCAATATGTAGAGCAACCAATTAAGAGCAATGCTTCTCTGTCATTACTTTATGCCTACAGCCAGAAGCAAATGAAAATCCTGTGATGAAAGCTCCCGGGATTTAGCAGAGAGTTCTAGGGAATCCCTTCTGCCTGCATGTGAGAACTTCAGGGACTCCCAAAAATGAGCTTCTTTGTTCCTGGGAAATTATATAAACATGGTGTCAATCCACAGCACATTAAACACTCAAGAAAAGGAACAACATTCTCTGGGAGATGCATCATTCAGAAGCATGAAAATTTCCAGCTACAATTCTAGACACCAGGAAGATAAGAAGGCTTGGATCATTCAGGATGGATGAGGTAAGATTCTTGGCATAAATCATTAAAGTACAACTTCATAACTGAAGAGAGATATGAATACAAACGTTATGCCTCAATAATCTATAAGAAAATTTTTAAAACATAAATATACCCCTGGATAAAGGTAAGAAAGTTGATACAGTGTATCTAAATTTTCAGAGGGCATCTGACAAAGTCCCTGGTGAGAGTCTGCTCAGAAAATAAAAAGTCATGTGTTAGGAGGGAATGTCTTATAGTGAACTGGTAACTGGTTAAAGAATAGGACTAAACATAAACAGTCAGCTTTCCCAATAGACGGATACAGATAGTTGAATGCCCCAGGATCTGTACTGGGACCAGTGTCATTTAACATATGTATTAATGTTTTGGAAGAGGGAGCATTGAGTAAAGTGATCAGATTTTTCCGAGGATGCAAAATTATTCAGAACAGATTTAAACCTGAGCAGGAGGAATTGTAGAAGGACCGAATGAGACTGAGGAACTTGGTATCCAAATGACAGATTAAATTTAATGTAGACAAATGCAAAATGATGAAGAGAAGGATAAATAGTGCTGATGGAGAGTACAATTTTCAAAATGATCTAGGTGGATAAAAATTATTTGTAATTGTGTTAATCAACTGCCTGTAAATCACAATCAGTGCATCATTCTGTTTTAATTCCTTTAAGAAATTTAGTTTCATGTGGTTTAATAAATTTGATTATATTGCCTTTCATAGAATATGTCCCTGTGTGTGTCCAGGACCAGTGCTTCCATTAGGCAAACTAGGCAGTCACCTAGAATGCAAAACTTTTGGGGCCGGCAAAATGCTGCCAGTGTGAGGCCCAGAGGGATGCTGAGCCAGAACCAATTCCACCAAAGCAGGGAGCATTGTGCTGGAGCCACTGCCACTGGTAGCAGCAAGCTCTGTGCTGGAGCTGCGTTCAGTAGATAAGTTGGGTGTGGTGGGTGTATGACCAACTATGTTCAACTAGAGCACCAAATACTTTTTCACCAGCCTCTGATGTGTTTTGGTAAGAGGAGGAAAAGTATGCATGTAGATTGCATTTTCAAAGTCTTCTGTGCATGTAGTTTTCCAGCAAAAAAAATCTACCTGCAGAAAAAGCAGATGCGAGTGACTGCATGTACTTTGTACCCACAGCTGTTTCTAAGAAAATATATGCACGTATTTTCTCTTTGAGAATTGGCACAAAGCCAGCAGGCAACATGTATGCATGGTCTTTATCCCAATGCAGAAAATACGTGCCCCATGGGATAATTTTATAACAGCCTTCCCAGCCTTCCTAAATTAAGTGGAAAATGTGAATGTAAGTTACATCAGTTTCCAAAGTGAACTTACCTGCATAAGTCTGCATTAAAAATTATCTATCTGCACACAATTACATGGAAAGTGTTCTGGAAAATGTATATGCATAGAAAATGCAGAAATACACACATAAGTCCAAAACATCCCCACCTCTGCCCCAGTAATGTCTCCACTCAGCCAGATAGTATGAACAAGCAGCACGTGCACAAGTTTGCTGGAATATCAGGTAGGCAATTTTGACAAAGGCCATTGTTTTACCTACAGAAATGTTTTTGAAAATTGTCCTCTATATGTACACAACATTTGGTTCCAGGAAAAAGGCCTTGGAGTCATTGTGGACAATACACTGAAATCCTCAGCTCAATGTACACCTGCAGTATAAAAAAAAAAACCCCACTAGAACAGCTGGAATTATTCTGAAAGTAATAACCAATATCTGAGAATATCATAATACCACTGTGTAGATGCCTGGTGCAGTAACACCTTGAATACTGCGTGCAGATCACAGCATCCCTTTTCAAAAAAGATTTAGAAGAACTAGAATAGCTACAGTGAAGGGCAAGTAAAATGATAAAGGAGATGGAATTGCTTCCTTAGGAAGAAAAGCTAAACAGGTTAGGGCTCTTTGCATTACAGAAGAAATGACTGAGAGTGGATGTGTTGTTAGGCTTAGGGAACTCTCCATGAAACTAAGAAATTTTGCAACACATTCAAGAAAATATTTTTTTCATTCAATGCTCAATTAAATTGTGGAATTTGTTGCAAGAAGTTAAATAATACAGTTTGGTTTAAAAAGTTTAGACACATTTCTGGAGGACAGGTCCATTAAGTATGTCAGGCCACCTTTCACTTCTGGAAGGGATCCCCCTATTTGAATCTGTATTGGCCACTGTCAGAGAAAAAGATGTGGGACTCAAATCATTGGTTTGACCCAGCCTAGATCTCATCAATTCCCACATAAATTGTGGGAAGACATCATCAGAAGGGAAAGAATAGGGATGTGTATTTATTTAAAATGAATGGGCATCCCAAAATGAATTGGTTTTCTTTTCTGGTCCATTAAATGAATGAGAGATACACCCAGATAAAGCAAATCCTGTTCATTGCCTTTTTACATCTTATATTCTAATCAAATTAGCATTTAAATATACAAGGAATTTAAAAAATGAAGAGCGCAGGTAAGAATATCTGATAAAACTGAAAGAGGCAGGGAAGGTAGCCAAGATGGCAAAGGTAACAGAGTATAATAATAACTTGACTCAGACCTTAACTCAGTATCAACGAACAATGCTACAATAATATATAATACGTTAGGTTTCAGAAATTTTTCAATAATGAAAGACAGTTCCGATTTACACCTCTAAAGAATATTATAGGTAGTTAAGTGACTCTCATACCATCCCGCAAACTTTTTGGCATTTCTGCTCTCAAGTCACATTAGGGATCATCTTTAATCATTGGTCACTGCTTAACCTGTATTTTTTGGTTTTTTGTTTTTTGTTTGAATTTTTCTTTTAAATAAAATATTTGAGGCAAAAATACTTCCCTTTCGGGGATCTCAGTTCATGGAGGGTGCAACCCTTCCAGGTAATTCAGAGTGCAGTGCAGGGTATAGGTCGACGTGCACGTTTCGCGCCCTGTGCTGCTTCAGGAACTCCTCTGACTGTGTATATATGCCAGAGCGTCTTCGGTAACGTTTAGATTTTGCCCCGCGAACGTGAATGTTACTTTGTCGCGGTCCGGGAGAAATCTCCTACTCTGTAAATCGGAACTGTCTTTCATTATTGAAAAATTTCTGAAACCTAACGTATTAAAGGTAACAGAGTAACATTAAATTATGGCAGATAAACCCCGAAGCATCCATACAATCTGCCCAGCAAGGTGTTCAGGGTTGCAACTTCCAGTACATGTAGGATCATCAATTGTTGTTAAGGTTACATTTGGCAGTGGAGTAGATGCCACATCATTTAAAGAAGAGATTGTATGGAATTAGAAAAACTGAAAATAAATAAGGCCATGGGGCTGGATGTGATAAATCCTAGAATATTAAGTGACATTAATGAGGTTTTGATGGATTCTCTGAAGGATATATTCAAATTATTCCCCTCTATGGAGAGAGTGGTTTGACAAGACTGGAGTAAGTCATACTAATTAGCCTGACTTTGGTGGTGGGAATATTAATGAAGGTTTTTTTGAAGGAAAGGATAGTGACACATCTTAAGTGGGATGAGGAATCCAAAGCAGCATGGTTTTGCAAGAGGAAGATCTTGTCAGATGAATCTGATCAATTTCTTCAATTGCGTGACCAATTAGATCTGGGATGGATGCTGAATATGCTATAATTGGATTTAAGCAAAGCTCTTGAAACTGTACCACATAAGAGTCTCATAAATAAACTGCACAGACTAACGGTGAGACCTAAGGTGCTGGACTGAGTCAGAAACAGGTTGCGGGATAAAGGAGAGAGTGTGATGGTAAATGGAGTTCACGCTGAAGAAAGTGAGATGAGTAGCGTGCCTCAGGGTGGTGGATGTGTGGAATGCCATGATGGAGGCTGTATCAATAACAGACTTTAGGAGTCATGGGATAAGCACAGAAGATCCTTAATTGTAAAAAGTAAAATGACAGAAGAAATGGTTTGTGTTTAAAGTGCCATATTCAAATGATTCAATAATGAGTGTTGGGCTGCCTGAATGAATGGCAGATAACATGAAAGGTTAAAAATTGTAGTGAGAATGTAAGCAACCACATAGCTGGGTCTGTCAAGCAGGCTGCACTGCTAGAACTAAATAGCGGCTAGATCTGTCTGGAAGCCTGCAAGTACAATAATATCTAGCAGTGCTAGTGGAAATGCAAGCACTCACCTAGCTGGATCAGTCCGGCCAGCTGACAGCTGCACTGAGACCTAGAGGGCTGAATGTTCAGGTGACAGTCACACTAGTATTAGTAGCTATTTAGTTTAGACTGTAATGATATTTATTTTATTTTATTTATTTAGAAGTTTTATATACCGATGAACGTTGGGAACATCTCATTGGTTCTCATTAAACGAAAAATCAGCTACAAGAGCTTTACAGTGAAACAAAGAACAATGCGAATAAAATTAGGTAGAAAAGGGATTATAGATCATAAAGTACGATTACAAAGTATATGGCATAAAATTAAAAGTATCAACCTCGTCAGGCTGCACAGTGGAACTAGGAGGTTGAGTGCTAGTATTGGCATCCATCTAGATTATTGCAAAGATGTATGCTTAGACATGGGAAAAGGGAGTTGCTGGGTGTAAACGAAGTGGGAGATCTTTTATCTTCCTCCCTCCAAAAGTGTAGCAAACAAAGGAGGAAGATGACAAAAACTGCTCTGGATAAGAAAGCATATCTTACAAGAGGTCATGCTCTATGGTTAGCAGCTGGGAGATATCTTTGTTCTATGGACAGGAATAGCAGGATAGATTGGTCTTTTTCGGATGTCATCTACTATTTTACTATGTTACTAAAAGAAAATGAGTTGGTCAAAAGGTAGATTTTGCTTGTTATTATTCAGGTGAGTCATAGATAATATTGCAATGGTGGTATGAATGGGTATGGAATTAAGAGGCAGTGATGTACAAACAGGGAACAGACAAGGTTGACAGAGAGCAGCATTATCTCTGGTGATGAGTTAGAAAGCCCATGTGACTGCTAAGTCCTTTTATGTTTTTAGCATCTGATCATTTCAATTTAGAGTATCTTATATTATTAGATACTTTTGTATTTCACTTTTAGTATCCTGATCATAGTTTCAAAAGAGTAATATTCTGGTCCCAAAACAAATTCCTGCATGGAGGTGTTGCCTTCTCTGTAATGTGTTATCTTCTATTTCTGTCAGGTTATTCTTGCCTTTCATTTCTGGATTATTTCTGAATTGTAGCATCTTTCTTCATACTTTTTTATTTTACTGAGTAAAATATATCACATTAGAGGAGGAGCCTGAATACCTCAACCTCCCTGATAACTCCCCATCCTCCTTTCTCACCAGCTCCAGGCTTTCCTTCTTCCTTGTTTTTCTTCATTCTAGGGATGAGCAGAAAAAAAAATTGTTTGAGTTAATTTATTCATTTTGTGTGCACCCCACTTCATTTCTTTAGCTTCAAAGCTGGGCAGACTGGATGCTGGGCAGACTGGACAGACTGGATGCTGGATGCTGGGCTGGGCAAAGCTGGGCTGGGCAAAGCTGGGCTGGGCTGGGCTGGGCTGGGCTGGGCAAAGCTGGGCAGACTGGATGGGCCATTTGGTCTTCTTCTGCCGTCATTTCTATGTTTCTATGTTTCTATGTTTCTATTAGTTTATAAATTTTATTCATTCATTCATTTGCCATTAACGTTAATGGGGGAAGCACTCGAGCAAGAATAGTGATTTTCTCATCAATTCTCATACAAATTGTGAAAAGACATCAGAAAGAAAAAGAATAGGATGTGCATTCTTTCAAAATGAATGGACATCCCAAAACAAATTGGCTTTCTTTTGGGAGTCCATGAAATGAATGGAGAGGGACTCCTGTATTAAGCAAATCCTATTCATTACATTTGTTAGAAATGAATAATTTCTATGAGCCATTAAATGGTACCATAAAATTCAAAGTGAGAGCAATAGGTGAACAGTTAGGAAATGATACATAGTATAGAACAGCCAGTCAGCAGAAATGGGTAGACATGTGAATCGTGTGCCAGATTGTCAACGATCAGATTCGGCTGGGGGTGGGGGGAAATCTGATCGTTAAGATATGTGAATTGGAATCGTTTCCAATTCCAATTCACATCGCTAATTTTTTTTTTAGGGAGGCCCGCGCCGCTAAAAAAACCCAACCTACCTGACCCTTTAAATCGACCCCACCCTCCCGACCCCCCCAAAACCTTTTAAAATTACCTGGTGGTATAGGGGGGCCTCTTTACTCATCAGCCCCTATTATATAGTATAATAGGGGCTGATGAGTAAAGATGGCCGGCGCCATCTTTAAAGATGGTGCCGGCCATCCAGTGCTCCTACCATGTGACAAGGGCCGGCCAATGACACGGATACCCTGTCACATGGCAAGGGCAAAGGGGCATTGGCGCCATTTTTTTTTTAGAACAGCTGATGCCTGGGAATGGGAAATCTCTCCCCGAGGCCCCCCTGGATCTCTCCTCTCCCCGAGGCCCCCCTGGATCTCTCCCTGAGGCCCCCCAAGGCCCCCCTGGACCACCAGGTAATTTTAAAAGGTTTTGGGGGGATCAGGAGGGTGGGGTCGATTTAAAGGGTCGGGTGGTTTTTTTTTTTCAGCGGCTCGGGCCTCCCTAAAAGAAAAAGGGTCGGGAAGGTGGGGGAGGCTAAGGGGGGTCGATTTAAAGGGTCGGGTGGGTTTTTTTTTTTTATCGGGCCATCGGCGCCATTTTAATTAGTGGCAGCCAAAATGGCGCCGATGGCCCAAGAGCAGGAGATCGCGCTGGGACCCCCCCCCCCCCCCCACTGGACCACCAGGTAATTTAACATTTTGGGGGGGTTCGGGAGGGTGGGGGAGGGTAAGGAATTGGTTTTAAAGGGTCAGGGTGGGTTTAGGGGTTGTTTTGGTGTGCCGGTTTTCCCGCTCTCCCCCAAATAATTCCCGTGCCCTATTTAACGATACAATACAAATGCCCCTGACGATAAATTGGGGGCATTTGATTTGTATCGTGCACTCCAACGATTTAGGACGATTTTAAAATTATCTGACGACAATTTTAATTGTTCAAAAACGATTCACATCCCTAGAAATGGGTAGAATGAAATGCTGTCAAGGAGACAACCGAGATCATGTATCATACCGAAGCATTTTTCCAATCCAACCTATTGCTGCACATCAGATCCACTGACGCTGACCTTGAAGTCTGAGAATGTCTAAGATTAGCTATGCATTCCTGCTGAAAGCATTGTCTATGAAGGACACAGTTTGAGTTCTCTCTGAGTTCCTAGTTACCTTTTATTCAACAACCTTTTGCCTGCTGCCCATTTAAGACAGTCACTGTGCCAGTCAGCAGAGAAAGACAGCCAGGCACTGCTACAGAAGCTCTGTGTCAGTGTATTACAGTTTTTCCTCTCTCTCTTTGGAGAGGATGGAGGCAGAGTAGGGAGAGTAGCTTGCAGCGCTACTACTGATTTTGTCTCTGTCTACCTGGGCAGAGGGCAGTGTGGGGAGTTGTCAGTAGGTAAGCACTCAGCACAGTGTAGAGAGAAGCATACCAGGCTGTGTTGTGGAGCCTGTCACTAAGCTCAGCAGTGTCAGAACTACTGCACATAATGTGACACTAAGTGCAGCATTGTCTCTGTGTTCTCCATAAACACACATTAACCTGGCACAGTCAATGGGCATCCAATCAGTAATGGCAGCAGTGAGAAATTTAAATCATTTTATTATCCCATTCCCCAGTGACAAAATCAATCATGTCAGGGATAGGGACATGCAGAGGAGGTAAATTAAATGTTTCCAAAACTGGCAAGGTCAGCAATGCCAACAACAACTAAAGTAGTCCTGAACCCAAGTTGAAGCGGGATTTCTTCAGGACTGATAAGGCAGAAGCCAGCTCTATCCAGAAGAAATTGACATATGATGATGAGCATGTGCCATTGCAGACTGCAGATGGCATTGTGTACGTTTCACTCCATTCTGTTTTGGAAAAGAAAGAAAAGGTGACAGACTTTTCAGAGGCAGAGAGTAGTGGCAAAGGAAAAGGGATGAATCATTGGCAGAAATTTTAGAGAAGTGCAGGAAAATTGCAGGACACTTCCACAGAAATGTAAAGGCAGAGCAACTTCTCTGAGAGAAGCAAGAGGAAATTGGGATGCCTACCAAGCATCTCATTGTTGATATTGGCATCAACTGGAATTCAATGTACCTGATGCTGTAGAGGTCAGTGGAGCAGCAGATTCCCACTCATAATATGTCTCAGGAAATTGTTATGGCCGTCGGCCGCAGCAAACTGCGACCGGGGCCTGTCACTCACCGGCGCGGTGGGCCCAACCGCCGACATTGAGGCCGGCATCGGCTGGCTTTTCCTGCGGTAGCGGCTGCTGCCTCCAACATGGCCGTGGCGTCCTCTCCGTGCGGCTAGCCCCGCCCCCTGAAGTTCCCTAGGGCCGCGCGCGCAGCAGTAGCCTAGATTTAAAGGAGCCTCTATAGGAAGTAGGTTGGGTTCCTTCCTGTAGGCTCCATCATCGGGGAACTATTTAAGGCAAGGTCTGTGCCTTCAGACCTTGCCTTGGCTTCTTGGCTCTCGTGGTTTGTTCCTGAGTTCTGTTCCTGTGTTTGGTCCTCCATGCCTGATTCCTGGACTGGCTGCTGTTTGTTCCTGGTATTTGATTTTGGACTGGTTGCTGACTTCCTTTGGCTCTTGACCCCTGGACTGGCTGTGGAGATTCCTCTGGCTCTTGACCCCTGGACCGGCTGTGGAGTATTAATTGGCTCTTGACCCCTGGACTGGCTGCAGAGTCTTCCTTGGTTCTTGACCCCTGGACTGGCTGCGGAGTTTCCCTTGGCATTGATTCCTGGACTGTGCATGACAATCCTTTGACCTGCTGGAGGCGCCAGCTTCTGATCACACGACCCGCTGGAGGCGCCAACTATCTGGACCACACGACCTGCAGGAGGCGCCTGCATCCAGATTACCCTCTTCCACTTCTTGTGACCCTCGGAATTGACCTTGCCTTCTGACGATAGGACGTTTTCGTTCAGCGCCAGGCCAAGGGTTCACCTCCCAAGTCATAACAGTAAGCCAAGGCCATGGACCCGGCAGAGGCCTCAGCACTCAAAGCAATTCCTGGCCTAGCTCAGAAGATAATGGAGCAACAGAATATTTTGGAATCCATGGCAGCCTCCTTGGAGCAACTTAATGCTCGGCTGGACGCCGTAGTTGCTAAGCACACTAGCCCTCCAACTGCAAACCCTCCGCCGGCACCGGTTCCGCCAGCTGCCTCAGGCTACATTTGATCAGTTCTTCCATTACCAGCTCTACCCTGATATGCTGGGGATCCTCACTTATGTCTGGGATTTCTAGACCAGTGCAGTATGCATTTCCATCTGCAAGCACCACTATTTCCGGATGATATAACCAAGACCACCTACATCCTTTCTCTACTGGAAGGAAAAGCGCTGGCCTGGGCTTCTCCACTGTGGCAGCGCTCAGACCCAGTATTACAAGACTTTCCATGGTTTCTGGAATGTTTTCGGACAATCTTTGAGGAACCCGGGAAACAAGCAGCTGCCGGTTCTGACCTCCTTCACCTCCGTCAAGGAGGTTGATCCCTCTCGGATTATAATATTGAGTTCCAAACTCTCGCTACAGAACTTCATTGGGAGGAACGCGTACTGAGAACCATATACCTGGAGGGACTATCCGCCAGAATTAAGGATGAGCTGGCCGCTCGGGAACTTCTGTCCTCTTTAAATTCCCTCATTGAATTAGCAACCAGAATTGATCGACGGTTACAAGAAAGAGCTCGCGAAGGCTTAGGATCCAGGAGACGTCCGGCAATTTCCCACGACCCCTCGAGAATCCTCTACCAACGATGGGACGACAGAGGAACCCATGCAATTAGGCCGAGGTCCTTTATCACCTGAAGAACATCAGAGATGCCGAAAGGCAGGCCTTTGTTTATACTGTGAAGGTTCCGGCCATCGCATAGCTGTCTGCCCTATCCGTCCAGGAAACTACAAAGCCTAGGGTCCATGGGGGGAGTCTCCCTAGGTCTTACATCCCCTGCTCCCCCACTCACCTTACCCGTTACTCTCCATATTAAAGGACAGGAATTTTCAACCTTGGCGTTAGTGGACTCCGAGGCAGGAGGAGACTTCATATTACAAGAAATTGTGGATCAACTCCAGATTCATACTTGTCCCTGCCCTAAGCCCTTGATCATCTCTTCTATTCACGGCGAACCCTTACCTGGGAGAATAACTCACCACACGGAACCTCTGGATTGCCGAATTGCACCTGACCACACGGAACGAATCACCTTTTACGTCCTCAGCAGAGCCATTCACCCGGTGGTCCTTGGCATTCCCTGGTTGCAACCCCACAATCCACAATTTGATTGGACTTCTTTATGACTTATGCACTGGGGACCAGAATGCCGTGAGACTTGCTTGAAAGATACAAATCCTGCTTCTAGTTTTATCTGCACCTCAGTCCTGAAGGATTTACCTTGTCAGTACAAACAATTTGCAGATGTGTTCTACAAGAAGGCCGCAGACACATTGCCCCCGCATCGAGATTTTGACTGCACCATTAAGCTGATTCCAGGATCCATCCCACCACGAGGGTGAGTCTACCCTTTATCTGCCGCAGAGACTCGGGCGATGTCCGAGTACATCCAAGATAATCTACAGAAAGGGTTTATTCGACGATCCACCTCTCCGGCGGGGACTGGATTTTTTTTTGTCGGAAAAAAAGATGGGACTCTACGCCCCTGCATAGATTAACGCGGACTCAATGCTATCACCATTAAAGACCTTATTGCAGAATTGTGATCGCCTGCAAGGAGCCCGAATATTCTCCAAACTAGACCTGCGAGGAGCCTATAACTTGTTCCAGATTTGGGAGGGGGACGAGTGGAAGACCGCTTTTAACACTAGAGATGGACATTATGAATACCTTGTTATGCCATTCGGGTTAACTAACGCTCCTGCTGTTTTCCAACACTTTGTTAATGAAATCTTTAGAGACTTGTTATTTATCTGTGTGGTGGTTTATCTTGACGATATTCAGATTTTTTCCAAGGATTTACTGACGCATCGCCAACATGTTAAGCAAGTTTTGCAACATTTAAGGGAGCACCGATTATATGCCAAACTAGAGAAATGTATTTTTGAAACAGAATCTTTACCTTTCTTGGGATATATTATCTCTAAACAAGGGTTCCAAATGGACCCGACCAAAGTAAAATGCATACAGGAGTGGCCTCAACCCAACGGATTATGTGCACTTCAGAGGTTTCTTGGATTTGCTAATTACTACCGTCATTTCATCAAGAATTTTTCCAAACTGGCTGCACCACTTACTGCACTCACACGAAAAGGAACTAATATCAAAACCTGGCCTGCAGTAGCGATAGAAGCATTTCAAGCCCTCAAAGATTCCTTTCTCCAACAACTTTGCCTTCGCCACCCAGATCCTAGATGCCCATTTATAGTGGAGGTCGATGCGTCCACTGAGGGAGATTCCTCTGGCTCTTGACCCCTGGACCGGCTGCGGAGTATTAATTGGCTCTTGACCCCTGGACCGGCTGTGGAGTCTTCTTTGGTTCTTGACCCCTGGACTGGCTGCGGAGTTTCCCTTGGCATTGATCCCTGGACTGTGCATGACAATCCTTCGACCTGCTGGAGGCGCCAGCTTCTGATCACTTGACCTGCTGGAGGCACCAGATTTTGATCACACGACCCGCTGGAGGCACCAGATATCTGGAACACATGACCTGCAGGAGGCAGCTGCATCCAGATTACCCTCTTCCACTTCTTGTGACCCTCGGAATTGGCCTCGCCTTCCGACGATAGGACGTTTTCGTTCATCGCTGAACCAAGGGTCCACCTCCCAAGTCATAACAGAAATAGAGGTAGGTGTGAATTGCCCTCTGGAGCATCATGATTGGGCAATCTTGAGGCTGCTAGTAGAAATCCCAAAACCCTTCAAAGATGCCAAACAGAGGACATGAGTTCCAGAAGCATCATCTTGGGCAATGTAATCCTATGTAATCCATGAAAGGACATCGCCACCCATACCATGACTTTTTACTTTTCCTAGAAGCCTCTCATGAGGAACTTTGTCAAACGCCTTCTGAAAATCCAAGTACACTACATCTACTGGTTCAACTTTATCCACATATTTATTAACTCCTTCAAAAAAGTGAAGCAGATTTGTGAGGCAAGACGTGCCTTGGGTAAAGCCATGCTGACTTTGTTCCATTAAACCTTGTCTTTTTATATGTTCTGTGATTTGCTTGTGGCATGCTGGGGCTGGCTGTATCTTCATCATGAGTGGGAGGGGCTCTGCTTACAACATGCTGGGGTTTGCTCCAAATTCTGCACAGAAAATGAGAATTCTGCATAAGATGGGAATTTTGTGCAAATTCTGCCCTCCACAGTAGTACAGAATTCCTCCAGGAGTAAATGAATGGTCTGTCAAGAGTAATGGCAAAGGTATGGGCAGAGTACGAGTATCGTACAGGAGGAAATAGGGGCTATCTCAGAGAGGTGTGCAAGCAGAAGCAGCACCCAAACACCTAACACTTCCTTCCCACCACAATATGTCATAGGAACATTGCCTGCAAAGAAATACCTTTCCTGGTTCAGGTTAGAGCAAAAGCAGCTGGCTGGAAGAAAGACTCTCAGTCCACCCATGCAAAATAGAGCTCAGTGCAAAAGTCTGAGACACACTATCTGACAGAGCACATTGAACAACCAGCATCAATGTTCTTCCATATTGGGCAAACAAGTCTACCATCTAGCTAGACTTAGCAAAAATGAAAGTGTTTTTTGAATGACAAGAGACATTGTGAGCCCTCAACACTCAAGACTGATGTCACAGTTAAAGAAAATGCAGGCATTTTTAAAATGTAAACTCCCTTTGCTTGGGTTTCCAGATTTTCCATGTGAAAGGCAAGATGATTGAAAACATCTTGAAGGCCTTGCTGGCACTTGCCTGCCATTCCCTGCCATGACCCAAATATTCCTCCCCAGGACACTGACTATTACCTCTCTGCCTGCCTTACATACCTTTAATACCACCAAAGTGGACTTGCTGTCTGAAGCCTATCTAACACACCCCTATTACCACCGTAAAGATCCAGCTGGTATATGTTAGGGGTGTGCATTCATTCCCTACGAATTGGTAATCCGCAATATATAGGGCCATATTCGTTGTATTCGTGGGGAAGCGAAATGTATCGTGATTCCCCACGAATACAACGAATCTTCGCCAAATTATTCGGCCGCCTAAAGGAGCGAATTTAAACAAACCCCCCACCCTCCTGACCCCCCCCCCAAGACTTATGAAAACTCCCTGGTGGTCCAGCGGGGGGTCTGGGAGCCATCTCCTGCACTCAACCTGCTGGACCACCAGGGAGTTTTGGTAAGTCTTGGGGTATCAGGAGGGTGGGGGGTTGTAGTTAATTTAATTTTAGTCTAGAAATGAATAAGAATTGACGTATAAACGTATTGGGGGGGGGGGGCCCTTGCCGAATGAAATGTACCTGCCCCCCAACGAATATGAATCCCGAATGCAACGTATAGCGTCCCTCTGCACATCCCTAGTATATGTCTACCTGCCCTGCCTATTATACTACCATAGGGGGTTTGCTGCCTCATTTCTAGCTGCTATATACCTAGTACCACTAAAGGGGACATTCTGGCACAAGCCTACCTGCCTTGCACCTTCTAACTCCACAGAAGACTTGCTGGTACTTGCCTACCTGCCAATCCCATCCTCCTAGTAACACCATAGAGGGCTTGCTGCCTGAAGCCTGCCTGTTCTACCTCCAATACCACTATGGGGTCTTGCTGCATATTCCTATCTGCTATGCCCCTATTTCCAGCCTAAGGGACTCTCTCCCTGATGCCTATCTGTTGTACCCTTAATGCCCACATAGGGGACTTTCTGCATCATGTCTGGCTGCCAAACCCCTGCTATCACCCAGGGGAAATTGCTGCCTTTTTCATGTCTGCCATATCCCAGATTGCACCATGGAGGTCTTGCTGGCATATGCCTACCTTCCATGCTCCTTATACCACCATGGAGTACTTGCTGGCACATGTGTAACTGCCATACTCCTATACCACCACAGTGGACTTCCTGGCACATCTCTACTTGCCATACCATATACCACCACAAGAGCCACTCTACCTGCCTAACATACCCCTTTTACCACCACAGAGGTCTTGGTGCTACTACTCTACCTACCTGCTTGATGGTACTCTGTATAGAGTTCATCAAGCCAGGGTGAGAAAACATTGTAGAAATCTAATCTTAGTGAGAATTTCCTCACGCCAAATGACGTCAAATCTTCACTGAGGTGTACTGTGCTGTTCGTACATCTCACTCTGCATGTCAAACTGGCCCCAAAACCCTAAATCACCACTATTTATTTATTTATTTAAAATTTTTATATACCTACATTCATCCAGGATATCACATCGGTTTACAGTGTAACACAAACAAACGCCAGGCATGGCGCTTTACATTGAACAAATAAAACAAGTTAACAAATGAATAAATGAGGGTGTGAATAACAAGGGGAAATTTGCATTAAATAATCAACGAGGTTTGTAAATATATACATATGTACAAAAGGAAGACACTAAGAGATAAGCAGTTTAGGGGTGCTAGGAGGAGAGGGGGGAGTGGCGAGCAGAGGGAAGGGAACGAGGTGAAGGGGGGAGAAAAAGGTATGAGGTGAGGGGGGGAGAAAAAGTGTATGAAGTGAGGGGGGGAGAAAAAGGTAGGAGAAGGGAGAAGTGAGGGGATAGAGGGCCAGAAGAGGGGGGCAGAGGAGAGGAAGGGTGGGCAGTGGAGAGGAAGGGAGAAATTAGGTGTATGCCTTGGCGAAGAGCCAGGTCTTGAGTTTCCGCTTGAACGATTTGAGGCATTCCTCTTGCTGTAGTTCAACTGGCATTGTGTTCCAAAGGGTCGGCCCGGCTATCGATATTGCACGGGCTCTGGTAGATGTTAGTTTGTAGAGTTTAGGGGAAGGGATGGGCATAGTTGCGAGATGTGCGTGTCTAGTAGGCTTATTAGACTGGTGTAAGCGGAAGGATTCATTAAACCAGTTCATTTCAAGATTGTATAAAGCTTTGTGGATGAGAGAGAGAGTCTTATATTGTATACGGGAAGCTATTGTGAGCCAATGTAGATCTTTTAGAACAAGTGTAATATGGTCGTGTCTGCGTAAGTTGGTCAAGATTCGGGCTGTTGTGTTTTGTAAAATTTGAATGGGGTGAATGGCGTTGTTAGGAAGGCTGAGGAGAAGGGAGTTGCAGTAGTCAGTTTTGGCGAAGATGGTGGTTTGGAGCACTGTTTGGAAATTGGGGGGGTGTGGTAAGGGTTTTAGTTTTTTTAGTGTATGAAGTTTAAAGAAGCCATCTTTTAGTATGTTGTTGATAAATTTCTTCAGTGTGAAATGCCCATCGAGAATGATACCCAGATCACGGACTTATTGTGCAAACCCCTGCTTAAAACCTCACCTTGAGTTATTAGTTGGCCCTCCTATAGTGATATAAATAGTTGACTACTATGACAGCCTTATAGTCTCTCTCTCTCTCTCTCTTTTTCTCTCAGCATTTTATAAAGTGAAAATCTCACAGGTGCAATAAAATACCTATGCAACAATGCAGTAACTCTAAAATTATTATAGCCACCCCCTTTTCCTTATCGTGGGCATAATATATATATATATTTCATTTTTAAACTAAAGAATTGAACTTGGGTCTCCATAAATGAATTTTGAAATGAAATTTAATTTTGTTCTCTTGTACATCCATAGAAAAGAACTACAAGGTACCTAGACTGTGGCAAAGTGGCATCAAAAGTGGCATGAATAGCCTAAGGTACCATAAAGGGGCAAAGGGTACCAGCAGTGGCAGTGTTTCTAAGACACCATCAGATATCTATCTTCATGTGGAATTTCTTGCCATGTGTCAGATTTAGTGCAAATAAAGTTGTGTCATCAGTATGATTTCTGTGACATGAGCTTTTATTTCATTTCTTACCACTGGGTGAAATTATGGGTTTCTTGTGAAAAGGGCTTTCTAAATGAAAGTTTAGTCACATTCAGAAAATGGAAATGGTTTCCCTCACTCTGGTTTTCTTAGTTAGTTGTGAGGTTTTTTTTGTTTACAAAAAAATAACACATGAATTTTCAAAGGAGTTACACATGTAAATGTAACATACTATCATAGCAATTTTCAAAAGCCATTTACCTGCTTAAGTATACTTAACACAGGTAAATCCTATGGACAATTCAATGGTATGTATTGTAGCAATTTTCAAAAAGCCACTTTCATGGCTAAAGTGTATTTACCTGTATAAATCCCAGTTTTATGTGTGTAACTGCTTTTGAATATCAGGGTTTGGGAGTACTGCAAAGTGTTTTTAAGCAAAGCTCCCTTGATAATTTGTGGAATGTTTCATGTATTTTTAAATCTGTATTTTGTGTAATGTCAGAAAATATAGGTTATGCTTGATTGCTTTATTACTGGGGCATGGAATTCTCAGAGAAAACTGGAAGTAGGCAACAGGGTGTTCATTACACATTGCCTAAATTCCTTCTATGAAATTTGTATCTAAACAATTAAGGCATCATGCAAAACTATATTTCCTAAAGCTAAACAAAATTAAAGTTTTATGGCTAAATGGCAATTTATTTTATTGCAGTGTTATGCAATCCACAATCCCTCTTGAACTGGAACATTATTACCAGAAAACACTGTTGTTTCCACACTTGCTCCAGTTATAGAAAGTTCATGGATAATTGTGACCAGATATTCTCAAAGGTTTCCCATTAAAAGAAAAGTATTTTTGTCATGAAAAAAAAAAAGATAAATTACTTGCCCAGACCTACTTATAGAAAGAATATATTTTTGCAATTTAAACATTTTCATTGCAAATGCATACAATTCTAGTTCTGGGGATTATAAAAACATCAGTAGTGAAAGTGTTAATATATTGGTAAGTGCGCTCTGTCTCCGTGATGTGGGCAAACTGGTGGGGGAAGGAAATTAACTTGGAAATAAAAAGAAATGTTATTAGCATAATCTATTGAGTAAAATTCTGATTCTTGAGAATAAGGAGAAAATGTCAAAATCTCCAGGCCTTCTGTACATGCACAGCCTTTTACCAAAATTCAAAAGTGCATTTGCCAGGCTATGATTCCAATTTTACTACAAAGTAATAATCAGTTCTTTCTCCTTCTACTTGCACTCCAGAACTGCAGAGCTCTCAACACAGGAATAGAATTCTCAGCACAAACCTATCTCCAGGGATGTTGTAATCCCTCCTGATAGGCTCTGAGTAAAAAGTCACTTCCTTATTGGATTACTTTATTTGTCACTCACATAAGTTGTTTGGTGGCTCCCTTCAGGCCTTATTTAACACAAAATGTAACCTAATGAGTGCAAGATTATTTTGTTAGAATGCAGGGGGATAATTTAACAGATAGAGTAGATGCAAAAAACAAACAAAAAAAAAAAAACCACCTTATGGAAAGTGTGCAATGATGGAATGGAATTTCCTATCTCAGCTTCCTTATCACAGCCTTCAGTACAGGCAACTCACTCCCTGTTGTCTTCAGTAGGATGTTATATTCAGGAAATACCTAGATGGTTCCTCAGAACATCCAGGTTACATGTTACAGGTTACTATAATACAAGGAGGAAATCATATCTAGGAAAGTATGATAGTGATCACATCCTTAAAGCAAAGTTGCAAGTGGTGTGTTTTTATCTCCAGTACAAGATGGCCAGAGATAATCAAAATAAGCAATGGGCTAAAACCTTTGCTTTATCTGCTAACCAATCAGGTAAAAGCAAAAGTTACTGTGGAGTATAACAATTGCAGATTTTTCATGGGAAATCTTTACCAATTTAACAATGAGGTATGATTGAGAGAGATCCTTATACCCTGTGTGGGTGAGCATTCAGCTAATAAAGGAATAATTTGTCTACTCTTTTCAAGACTTTGTAGCACTGGCACCTGAAAATATCAGAATATTTGATCTGAAAAGCTCATATACATGCAACATCTTTAGATAATTCATATCCATATATAATGAAAAGGTAACACAACTTGCAAAGAATCTAGAAAAGATGGGGAAAAATCCATGCTATTTTCATATCTTCCTGGATTAGCTGCAAAATTTTTCATTAAGAAATAAAGTAGAAAGGAGGATAGAGACTTGTGAGCTCGAAAATTGTGACATGAGCAACTAAATGCTCATTTAGTAAATTCTAAAGCAAATGTGATAGCCAACATGATAGAGAGGGAAAGCAAAGTTGGGTGGTTTGAACTCAGGCCAGATGAGGGTGGGGTTTCTAGAAGAAATCAAATGATTTTGGCATTGAGGAGGGGCTAAGGGGTTCCAGAAGTTAGGATGACTGAGAGAAAAGGAGCAAAGTCTATGGGAGGTGACAAGTTCTGAATTTATCTTTGTGTCCTCACTTATTTTTCTATACATGGTTGGTAGAAGTGTGTGATATTATATGCCTAGTTTATTTTTATTTTTTAAATAATTTTTTATTTGCACGTGTGAAAAGAAAAAAAAATCTGTTTTCCTCATTTACCATTTTTTTCAGAAATTTTCACTTTTTTCTCCAAGTGTTAATCTGAAGCTGAGGTGTTAATTGTTGAAATTATATCACCTGTAATCGAGAAAAATATACTAAAAATTGCTGCTTTTCTGATATATTCTCATCAGTTTAATGCTAACTTTGATTTCTGTTGCAAGAGAAACCAGACAGCAGTGATGGAATTTCTTCTCTTGGGCCTTTCGGAACGAGCAGAGCTAAGAGGTCCACTCTTTGTCATATTCCTGACCATGTACCTGATGAACCTGCTGGGGAATGGCACCATGATCTCAGTGATTGGTGGAAATTCTCAGCTCCATACGCCCATGTATTTCTTCCTCTGTAACTTGTCCTTTGCAGACATGTGTTTCAGCTCAGTCACTGTTCCCAAACTGTTAAACAGCCTCATCTCTGACAAGAAGACCATCTCTTTCTCTGAATGTATCACCCAGCTCTATTTCTTTATTGTCTTTGCTGGCTCAGAATGTGTACTCCTGTCAATCATGGCATATGACCGTTACATTGCCATCTGTAATCCATTGCATTATATCACAATAATGAATAAAAAGGTATGTCTAAGCATGTCAGCTGCTTCTTGGGTTATCTGCATTCTGCATGCATTGCTACACACACTATTGGTATACCGTCTCTCTTTTTGCAATACCAACAAGATTCAACACTTCTTCTGTGACCTTACACCACTGCTACAGCTCTCCTGCACAGACACCTCCATCAATGAACTGATGATCTTCACAGAGGCCTCACTGCTAGCAATGCTGCCTTTCCTGATTATCCTGATTTCCTACATCCGTATCATCTCTACAATCCTGAAAATTCAAACAACTGGTGGAAGATATAAGACCTTTTCCACCTGCTCGTCTCACCTCACTGTGGTGATCCTTTTCTATGGAACACTTATTTTCATGTATTTCAGGCCTTCTTCCAGTTATTCCATGGAAAAAGACAAGATCACCAGTGTTGTGTACAATGTGCTGTCTCCTATGCTAAACCCGTTCATCTACAGCCTGAGGAACAAAGATGTAAAGATGGCACTGAGGAGAACTCTACAGAGAAAAGCATCTTCTTCCAGAGGGTAAACCTTTACTAAAGGATGTGGGCAAATCACAGAGGAGCCACTTAGTCAGTTAACTTAGCCTTATAAGTAGTGATATTCAAGCTTCTCTGGTTAAGTTAACTCAATAAGTTAAACCTGCTCAATAGCAGGTCTAAAGTTAGCCAGATAAGACTTATCCGGCTAATTAGCACTTTCTGTGGGAATATTCAGCAACATAGCTATGTAAGTTAGCCGGATAAGTCTTATCTGGCTAACTTACTAAAGCATTCCGTTTTGAATATCTATCCTTATATGAACACAGAATTGATGATATATTTAAAGTACTATTATTAGTCTAAAATTAATAAAATATGACATTGCATTTACTTTATATATTTTGAGTTTCCTGTAAATCTCAATGTCTCTTCAGATAGTTATTACCTTAATCCTTTACATTGCAAATGCTGGCTGAACTCTTGTCTGATGTTCAAAGTAAAAAAAATAAAATTTAACTAAATAAGGGCCTCATTTTCTAAAGTATCGCAGGCCTGCGGTACTTTAGAAAAGTGCAGTAATGAGGGGTGGGTTGCCGAAACGGGGGGGCGGTGTAGTTATTGGGCGCAAAATAGGCAGAAAAAAGGCTCCTTACCTTTTTGCTGTCCGCGCCGTCCTCGCAGAGTCGGCCCTGGTGACGCCCTGACTCCTCCTCTTCCGGGGCCGACTCTGCCCCGATGTAGGTAGTGCAGGCGTGCGCTACCTTTGCAGGCTATCGCAGGCTTGCGCTGTTAGCGCAAGCCTGCGATAGCCTTAGAAAATAAGGCCCTAAATGAGAAGATGAAATGCTAAACCTGATTTGTCATGTTTCCTTTTTTCTTTTTTAACATATTCTCTGAGTGTTTTTCTTTTTTTAAGGATTGTTTGTAACAGTGTCCTGGATTTGAATCTGTAATTTCTAGAGACTTCAAGAACATTTTTTAAAATTAAACCCCCTACCTTTTATATGTTGGGCATATGAAGAAGCATTCATCAGCATATGTGGGTGTAAGATCCTTAGATTCAGAAAATCCCTTTACAGGTCTGTCCTCTGCATTTGGTACAAGTATAATACCAAACAGCTCTGGCACACTTTCTTCTCTTCCTTTGAATTTATTGATTCATTTCCTCTCTTCCAGGGTCATTTTTCAAAACGCGATGCGTCGTTATTATGTGCATTAGGGCCTTAACTCATGCGATAATGCCCCAACGCACATGATAATGACAGCATCGCACTGATAACATTTAAATGAGGGAAAGGGGAGGGGTTTGGGCAGGGTTAGGAAAAAATGATTTCAGTACCGCTGTGGGTGATAATCTTTAACACATTATCACCAGCAGTATCACCCGAAATAACTACACTTTTTATGGTGTCACTATGGGGCGATAGTGTTCACTGTGCTGCAACCATGGCGGGCAAAAACTCACTGCTACAATTCAACCGGGTGCACACTATCACCCCCCTGCCCCTTTTCTAACTGCAGCTCTTCATTCCGCTAGATTATAGCCGAATGATAAATCCTATGGTTATTTTCTCCTTACAGTTTAGCTCTTACGTTTACCTCTTTTCTTCAGGAGTTTATATAAGAGATGGTCACTACTGGTTACTACAAAGAGCTAGCAAAGTGTAGAGGAAGAATGTTGGTTTCAGTTCATTCATTTGTTTTTTAGGGCATCTCCATTTGTTTTATTACTTCAAACAAAAGCAATTGTTCAAGTTATTTGTTTATTTGTTTTCTATTATTTTCAGAGCCTCGATTTCCAATGGTAGAGTTTTCAAGATTCTGTTGAAATTATCTTGCAGATTAAAAAAAAAAAATCTATAGCAATTATGTGGCAAATTAGCAAAATTTGCATATATTTGCATTTAAATAATTGTTCTTTTTTATTACATACAAATAAAGTCCTTTTTTTTACATTTCTGTGTCCAAGTAATTTATTTGTTTCTTTATTAGAGGAAAATAGATCTTAGTTATTGGGATTGGGGAGGGAGGAAGGAAGGAAAAATGTCTGGAAGTGGAAGGAGAGAAGATTGCAGAGGAGGGAAATGAAGAAGGAATCTTTGGCATTGTAGACTTGCTGGTGCATTTCTACCTGCCATGCATCTTTTACCAGCTCAGATGCCTGACTGTTACAGCTCTGCCTGCCTGCCATGTCCCTTATTCCATCCACCACAGAGGTCGTTGTACTACTGCTCTGCCTACCTGCTATGCCATTGCCTATTATGTGCATGTCAGTTTGGGTGCTTCCATGTTTTTGCTGTTGTTTGTCTCTTAGTTCTACTTGCCCAGAAGAAAAATTGAAACAGTGAAAAAATAAAAATGATCCTTCCCTTCTACCTATTTTCCAGTTCTTTGTTTTGTTCTAACCCCTTTGCAATTATCCCAGCCTGGGTTTCCCACCCTGTTTTTTGGTTGCAATGGAGTGTTTTGTATCCAGAACAAAAATATGAGAAAAGACAAAAGAAAAAGAAGCCTTGGCATGTACTTCCCACACTAGCTTTCTTTTTGGTTGGTTATACTCTGGTACTTTGTCCCCAGACATCAAAAATAAATTACAGGTTTCACTGGCATGGAACTTGTTTTATATTTCTTCCTTTTCTCCGACCCCTCCACAATTTCAGTTTGGTTCTCCCACCCTGTTTGATGGTTGATTATGATTATACTGGGGTGGTTTGTCTACAAAATTCCTTATTAATAAGGAAAAAAAAACAAGCATAAGAGAAAAGATGCTCAAGAGAAACAATTTGCGTAATGTTGTAACAGAGTAGTGAGAGGGAACTTATGCAAAACCAGTAAAATCAAAAAATGCAACAGCAAGAGTTCAGCTACAGAATATGGGGAAAAGTTTCTAACAACAGCAGCAACAACAACACAACAACAACAAAAACTGCATCCCTCACAGTATAACAGGAAAACCAAACACATTAATTAGAGAAACAAATATATATTCAGAATGTGATAACAATTTAATTTGGAAAGCCCATTTCAAAGAAAATCAAAATTCCACCCAGTAGCTAGATCAATTTCAAGCATGGAATGCAATTAAAACGTATTTTTGAAAAATATTTATCACAGTTCATTTTCTTGTATTAAATCTGAAAATTGGTAAGTGTGCTTCAACAGAATGAATGGCATCTTCAATGTTACGATGTCTTACTATTAAAGCACTCAGTGCTCACCTTGGGGGTATTTGTGCCTCTCTTCCATACCCAGACCTTACCTCCTGGAGCCTCTCTGTTCCTACTCTTGTGAAGTGGGACCACCATCGCTCTTCTACAATCACTCGGCACCACTCCTGTTTCTAGGGATCTATTGAACAGGTCACACAGTGGACCCACAAGCACATCTCTGAGCTCCATCAGTATCCTTGGATGAATCCCATCAGGTCCCATGGCTTTGTCCACTTTCAGATTCTTTAGCTCTTCCCATACATTTTCTACTGTAAAAGGGTTTTCTTCTATTCCACTTCCTTCCAGTTTCTTGTTGTGTAGAGATGGTCCTTCTCCAGGGTCTTCTTTAGTGAACACAGAACTGAAGTATTTGTTTAATATTTCTGCCATTTCTTTGACACTCTCCATGCATTGTCGCTCCCTGTGACATTGTGAGGGCAAAGGCAATCGGCGCCATACTGGCAGTCGATCGCCTTTGCCCTCACTTTGTCACAGGGAGCGACCGTCGCTCCCTGTGACATAGTGAGGGCAAAGGTGATCGGCGCCATTTTCAAACCAGTCCAGCACCGGCACTGGCACCGAGGGTATGATTGAAGGGATGGTTCCCGGACCCCCCGCTAGACCACCAGGTACATGTAAAAGGTTTTTTTGGGGGGGGGTCGGGAGGGTGGGAGAAGCAAAGGGAAAATTTGTAAAGGGTCGGGGCGGTTTTTTTTTTTATCGGGCCATCGGCGCCATTTTTATCAGTGGTAGCCAAAATGGCGCCAATGGCCCGAGAGCGGGAGATTGCGCCGGGACCCCCCCCCCCCCCCACTGGACCACCAGGTAATTTAACATTTTGGGGGGTTCGGGAGGGTGGGGGAGCGTAAAGGATTGGTTTTAAAGGGTCGGGGTGGGTTTAAGGGTTGTTTTGGTGTGCCGGTTTTCCCGCCCTCCCCCCAAATAATTCCCGTACTCAATTTAACGATTTTTCACGATAAATTGATGGAATTCCTATTGTATCGAATCCCTTACCGATTAATGACGATTTTAAAATTATCGGACGATAATTTAAATCGTTAAAAAACAATTCATATCCCTAATAGCCGATTCACATCTACCCGTTCTAGACCTCTCATGATTTTAAACACCTCTATCATATCCCCCCTCAGCCGTCTCTTCTCTAAGCTGAAAAGTCCCAACCTCTTTAGTCTTTCCTCATAGGGTAGCTGTTCCATTCCCCTTATCATTTTGGTAGCCCTTCTCTGTACCTTCTCCATCGCAATTATATCTTTTTTGAGATGTGGTGACCAGAATTGTACACAGTATTCAAGGTGCGGTCTCACCATGGAGCGATACAGAGGCATTATGACATTTTTCGTTTTATTCACCATTCCCTTTCTAATAATTCTCAACATTCTATTTGCTTTTTTGGCTGTCGCAGCACACTGAACCGACGATTTCAATGTGTTATCCACTATAATGCCTAGATCTCTTTCTTAGGTTGTAGCACCTAATATGGAACCTAACATTGGGGTAGATTTTCAAAAACGGCGCATTGGCGTACTTTTGTTGGCGCTCCAGGCGCAAACAAAAGTACGTGGGATTTTAGTAGATACGCGCGTAGCTGCGCGTATCCGCTAAAATCCTGGATCGGCGCGCGCAAGGCTACCGATTTCGTGTAGCCGGCACGCGCCGAGCCGCGCAGCCTGCCTCCGTTCCCTCCGAGGCCGCTCCGAAATCGGAGCAGCCTCGGAGGGAATTCGCTAACACCCTCCCCTCACCTTCCCCTCCCTTCCTCTACCTAACCCACCCCCCCGGCCCTGTCTAAACTCCCCCCCTACCTTTGTTGGGGGATATTACGCCTCCTAGAGGGAGAAGTAAATCCCCGCACGCCAGCGGGCCGCTGGCGCGCCTAGACGCAACCCGGGGGCAGTTCCGGAGGGCGCAGCCACGCCCCCGGGCCCGCCCCCGAAATGCCACGTCCCGCCCCGAAAACGGCACGCCGCTCGGCCCCGCCCCCGAACGCCCCCCTCGGAAAACCCCGGAACTTACGCGAGTCCCGGGGCTCTGCGCGCGCCGGTAGGCCTATTGAACATAGGCGCACCGGCCTGCAGGGCTCTTAAAATCCGCCCCATTGTGTAAATATAGCATGGGTTATTTTTCCCTATATGCATCACCTTGCACTTATCCACATTAAATTCCATCTGCCATTTTGATGCCCAATTTTCTGGAAGCTTGACCGGAACTTGTTTCCGGTTGAGCTGGGTAATGTGGGCCCATGCCCGCGGCGAGGAGAGGAAGGGGGAAAGGGGGGGGGGGTAAGCGGGGGGCACCGTAAGGCTAGGGTCAGCGCGCGGTCAGATAGGAGGGGGGGGTGTTAGGAAAGGACGCCGGAGAGGGGCAGGCGATTGGACATCGGGGAGTTGCCAGGGGGACGAGGGGCCGGGTCGGCAGGGGGGGGTGGAGTCGCGTGAGGGGACGAGCTAGGGGAGCGGGAGGGCGTGCGTGCGGTGAACGGACTCGTGCGGCGGCGCAGCGGAGAGCGGCTGGGGAATTTTGTTCCCTCCCCTCCCGCCCTATATGTTCAAATGGTTGGTACAGTTGTTTGGTTGTCGCAGCGGGGGGGGGGGGGGGGGCGGTTGGCCCGAGCCATAATGTTGTTGTTGTCAGACTATGGGGTTTCAGCTGGTACGGGACGGAGGTTGACAACAGGGGGCAGTTGTCAACGATGGGGGCTCCTTGCTAGCAAGGTGGCGGGAGACCCTGGGGGCCTGGCTCCTTGCAGATTGGCAGCGGGAGCCCACCCGGGTTCGGCTCCTTGCAAGCAAGTGGCGGGAGTGCGAACCGGGGGTGTGAGGCCGGATCAGTGAGCCGGACGGCTGGTAGTGACCATCCTGCCGGGGAGCGGCGGATGGTCGGGGTACGCGGATGCTGAAACCCGGATGCAATGTCTATTGTTAATTGACGGCTCGGGCCTGTGTATCAATAAAGCTGCGGCCTTATTTAACCCGACTCTGTCTGTTGGTAATTATTGAGAAGTGAATGAAGGGAGACGAGCGAGTGTGGTCACGAGTGCCCATATTACAGTCTCACAAGGTCTTCCTGCAATTTATCACAATCTGCTTGTATCAATTTTGTATCATCTGCAAATTTGATGATTTCACTCGTCATATTTCTTTCCAGATCATTTATAAATATATTGAAAAGTAAGGGTCCCAATACAGATCCCTGAGGCACTCCACTGACCACTCCCTTCCACTGAGAAAATTGTCCATTTAATCCTACTCTCTGTTTCCTGTCTTTTAGCCAGTTTGCAATCCATGAAAGGACATCGCCACCTATCCCATGACTTTTTACTTTTCTTAGAAGCCATTCATAAGGAACTTTGTCAAATGCCTTCTGAAAATCCAAGTATATTACATCTACCGGTTCACCTTTATCCACATATTTATTAACTCTTTCAAAAAAGTGAAGCAGATTTGTGAGGCAAGACTTGCCTTGGGTAAAGCTATGCTGACTTTGTTCCATTAAACCATGTTTTTCTTTATGTTCTGTGATTTTGATGTTCAGAACACTTTCCACTATTTTTCCGGGCACCGAAGTCAGGCTAACCGGTCTGTAGTTTCCCAGATCACCCCAAAGCCCTTTTTAAATATTGGAGTTCCATTTGCTATCCTCCAGTCTTCAGGTACAATGGATGATTTTAATGATAGTTTACAAATTTTTACTAATAGGTCTGAAATTTCATTTTTTAGTTCCTTCAGAACTCTGGGGGGTATACCATCTGGTCCAGGTTATTTACTACTCTTCAGTTTGTCAATCAGGTCTACCACATCTTCTAGGTTCACTGTGATTTGATTCAGTCCATCTGAGTCATTACCCATGAAAACCTTCTCCTGTATGGGTACCTCCCCAACATCCTCTTCAGTAACACCGAAGCAAAGAAATCATTTAATCTTTCTGCGATGGCCTTATCTTCTCTAAGTGCCCCTTTAACCCCTCGATCATCTAACAGTCCAACTGACTCCCTCAGAGGCTTTCTGCTTTGGATATATTTTAAAAAGTTTTTACTGTGAGTTTTTGCCTCTATGGCCAACTTCTTTTCAAATTCTCTCTTAGCCTTTCTTATCAATGTCTTACATTTAACTTGCCAACGTTTATGCATTATTCTATTTTCTTCTGTTGGATCCTTCTTCCAATTTTTGAATGAAAATCTTTTGGCTAAAATAGCTTCTTTCACCTCCCCTTTTAACCATTCCGGTAATCGTTTTGCCTTCTTTCCACCTGTCTTAATGTGTGGAATAGAACTGGTCTGTGCTTTTAGAATGGTATTTTTTAACAATGACCACGCCTCTTGCACACTTTTTACCTTTGTAGCTGCTCCTTTCAGTTTTTTCTAACAGTTTTTCTCATTTTATCAAAGTTTCCCTTTTGAAAGTTTAGCACGAGAGCCATGGATTTGCATACTGTTCCTCTTCCAGTCATTAATTCAAATTTGATCATATTATGATCCCTATTGCCAAGCGGCCCCACCACTGTTACCTCTCTCACCAAATACTGTGCTTCACTGAGAATTAGATCTAAAATTGCTTCCTCTCTTGTCAGTTCTTTAACCAATTTCTCCATAAAGCTAACATTTATTCCATCCAGGAACGTTATCTCTCTAGCGTGTCCCGATGATACATTTACCCAGTCAATATTGGGGTACTTGAAGTCTCCCATTATTATCGCACTACCAATTTGGTTAGCTTCCCTAATTTCTCTTAGCATTTCACTGTCCGCTCACCATCTTGACCAGGTGGACGGTAGTATACTCCTATCACTATAGTCTTCCCCAACACACAAGGGATTTCTACCCATAAAGATTCAATTTTGCATTTAGTCTCATGTAGAATGTTTATCCTGTTGGACTCTATGCCATCCCGGACATAAAGCGCCACACCACCTCCCGGGTGCTCCTCTCTGTCATTGCGATATATTGAATCCTGTTAGTTATTTGAGTGTTGTATTACTGCTCTCATTTTATTTCTCTCCTATTCCTTTATTCTCAGTATATATACCTTGTACTACAGGCCTTCCATAATTTTGGTGGCTTTGGACTTGCCTCTACCTTATTAATATCAGTTCTGTAGATGTTGCCTGAGAAATGAATATAGCTCTCAAGAAAGTAGAAGACACTCCCAATATTATCAGATTCTGCAGACTTCATGCAATACATACCATATCTCCTCTTATATCTCTGATCCTCTGACATGTATTTATAGTTATCTGTTTTTAATTTGAACAAATTCTTTCATCTCACCATGACTTATTTTTATTTATAACACTACCTTGTACCTAGCTGAGACATTACTGCCTATCTGTTATAACATTATTGCATTCAATAACCTATCTAGTTGCCTCCAACTCCAGAATCAAACACCATCTTACTTTTGAGGAGTAAAGAGTCTCCAGTTAAAGTTGACAAAGCCAAGCAATTTTATGAACCAAAGTTTATTTTATGACCCTGTAGTCACTTTAGATTTTTCTCTTTGTATAGGATACAAATTCCATGGAGAAGGTGCTTTGTCTTCTGTGTCTCTGTACAACACTGTGTATATCTAGAACTGCTATAGAAATGGAAATAAATATTAATAGTAGTGAATTAAATATGAAGTGCAAACAATTAATTGAATCAAGTGTTTCACATTATACTAAGTATGCTAACTGCAGCAAGTGAAGATCTTTTGATGAACGCTCCAGTGATGTTGCAGGGAGATTTAGGGATTCCCTTCTGAGTGAGAAAACTGTAGGGACTCCACAAATTATTTTAATTGCTCACAGAAGAATATATAAACACAAGAAGTCACTTATCAACACCTTTAATACTCGGATTCTAGGAATGAAATAACATTCTCTGAAATTAGTTATCTGTAACATATTTTGGGTAACATGTAAATCAACAGTTACAAGTGGGAAACATTTTCTAAGACTCTCAGAGAGAAGATTCGGATCATTGAGGAATTATGAAAGAAAACTCTTGGCACAGATCCATTCTGCTAAATTTTTGTAACTGAAGAGAGAGGTAAAAAAATAAATTGAGCTAAGTGTAGAGGTCTAGTGCTGGAATTACAGGGGATGCTACAGATCAGGATTAAGGTGCTTTAACAGAGTTGTGTGTAGAGTCTCAAATGCTAGAAAGCAGGGAATGCTGAAAGGCAGGACTAAGATGCCTTGACAGAGTGATGTTTGAAAAAACTAAATGTGTTTCATTTTGTGGAGCTGCTGGGATGTGATTGTATTTTTAAAATGTCTTTCCTTCTCAAAAGGAGGTATAATGTGCTAAAATCCCATAGATTGGCAGATTTTTGACAAATAGGGTTTGTTTGTACTGAGTGAGAATTGTGGTTCTTATAATAATCCACTTGGCTTTAAAGAATTAAGGATCTTCAGACAGATTCTAGGTGATTCCTATGTATTGGACTTGCTTTTATTACAGCAATAATGACATGTGCAGGCAGCCTAGGAATGAGATGATGCCATACTATTTAAAGCCAGTGCAACTGCATTGTTTCTCCCATGACCTGATGAAGAAAGGATAACTCTTGTAAGCATTTCACAGTACAATTAGTCCAGTAAAAAGGTATCACCTATAATTTCTTTGGCAACCCTTAATTCCACATTCAAAATGAGAGAATGTTAAAAAATATTTTTGTATCATAAATGCATTATGAGGGCAAATTTCAAACTGTGCAGACGTGTAAATTATTCTGCACATACTTAGTTTTTATCTACATTGTTAATTTAAGTTTTCAAAGGAAAAAGTACATGCACAGACCTGCACCTGCTATTTGTGGGGGTATTTTTCCAGCATAATTATGCATGAAGGGATACCCCAACACAGATTCTACCCCCAGGAATGCCTCCACTCCTGGCATGTAAAAGTGCAAAGCAACTGCTACTACGCAAACACATTAACATGCTGATAGGGTAAGCGTAAGCGAGTTTCAAATACCCCATTTCTGCATATAAATCATAGAAATGGCTTTGAAAATTGTCATCAACCCGACAAGTTATTAATTAATATTAATAAAATAAAAAAGTTATAATTTAGTATATTTTATAGCAAATGTGCCTACCAACATGAAGGAAAGGAAGAATGGTTGGGTATGGTTTGGGGAGATTGTTGTGTTGTCAGAATGTAGTGCAGTACTGGATTTTTTAATAGCCAGCCATATAGACCCTTATAGAACACGGGGTTACGCCCTGCCTGTGCTCCATTTTATTGCAAATATCTAACATTCTTCTTTTTGTGAGGATTGTAACAACCTGGCAGTGAAAGAGTTAATTTATAGTTGTACAGTGTAATTTGTGTATCTTCTGAGATGGGAGCCTTAATGTGGACCTGACAATTAGGCTTTCTATTTAGGCAGCCAGTAGTCTTGTATCTTAGGTAAAAGATTTGCTTTCCTTGCTACTAAACCTTATTCTGGAAACCAGTGAAAGCAAAAACACTTTCTTATTTTTACCTTTATTGTAGGCAGCTCTGTCCCTGCTATCCTCCAGAGGACATTTTATCATAGAAATACCATCCTGGTTTCTCAGGGTGTCCAGCTTACTGTTTCCTAGAATAGAGAGAGGACACCATACCTGGAAAAGTATTGTGATATCCAGCAATTGCTTGTTTTATCGAAAAGAAAGCTACCAGCATTGTATCTTTATTTCCAGTACATGATGGCCAGAGATAAGCAAGGAGTGGACTATTGCTTATGTTTTATCTGTAAATTGGCCTGGTACATGCTAAAGTAATGGCACAGAAAGACATTTATAGATATTTCATAGAATTCACTCATCAGTGTAACAAGGAGTGAAAAAGAGAGAAGCTCTATACCCTGTGTGTGCTAGCATTCTGCAAAATATGAAATCCTGTATCTATTTTTTTCCAAATCTCATAGCTTTGTTGGAAGCTGAAAGAAATATGTACCTATGGGCCTGCTAGGAAATTTTCGGGGAGTGACAACTCCGTAGTTTAAAAATTATGTTTATTTTGCTGTTCCTCATTTGGGACAGCTTGAGGCTGGTCAGCAAGCAAGTTATTAATTAAACTTAATAAAATAAATAAGCAGTCAGTTAAGATATTCTAAGGCAAATGTGCCAACCAACATGAAGGAAAGGAAAGAAAAGTTGGGGATGTTTGGGGAGATTGCCATGTGGAGGGACTGAGGAAATGTATGACCAGATCAGGTGTGGGGGTATTCAATACTTTGGGTTTGCAGAGGGACTGATTGCGGGTGCTGGGGCATTGAGGAGGGGGGTATCATTTCCAAATATTAGGCTCAGCAAGGGAAAAGGAGCACAGGTGGGAGGAGGAGAAAAGTTGAAACCAAATCCAAAATTCTCTTACTATATAATCCCACAATTAAAGCAATCTATAATTAGAACACGTGGTATTAGAAACTTTGACAATTTACAATGCGTGTATATGACGATGCTTATATATATTTAGAATATGAGTTTAAGGACCATCATACCACCCACTGTGCTCACAAGTTAGAACTTATATCTCATGCACTTCATTTGGGTCACTTTTAATCATTGGTCCAGATCAGCTAGCATCCAAAACTTCAGTGTTCAATTTTTTGTATTTTTTAACAATATATATTAAAAGGTATCAACTTCCCTTCTGTAGCTGTCGGGGTCACTCGTCCGACGCGTGCGTTTCGCAACACTGCTGCTTCAGTTTAAACTCTCCTGATCCAGCACTCCCCTTCTAATTCATTCACGGGGATATAGACAGGTCTTTAAACGGTGCAAATTTATGCGAAAAACTTGAGCGATGCTGCAGGTCCGTCAATTTTTCGGACCCGACGCCATTTCCCCACTTAAAATTTTTAGCGGTCGAAATGGCGGGGAAATGGCGTCGGGTCCGAAAAATTGACAGACCTGCAGCATCGCTCAAGTTTTTCGCATAAATTCGCACCGTTTAAAGACCTGTCTATATCCCCGTGAATGAATTAGAAGGGGAGTGCTGGATCAGGAGAGTTTAAACTGATGTCTCTGAAGCAGCAGTGTTGCGAAATGCGCGCGTCGGATGAGTGACCCCGACAGCTACAGAAGGGAAGTTGATACCTTTTAATATATATTGTTAAAAAATACAAAAAATTGAACACTGAAGTTTTGGATGCTAGCTGATCTGGACCAATGATTAAAAGTGACCCAAATGAAGTGCATGAGATACAAGTTCTAACTTGTGAGCACCGTGGGTGGTATGATGGTCCTTAAACTCATATTCTAAATATATATATAAGCATCGTCATATACAGCATTGTAAATTGTCAAAGTTTCCAATACCACGTGTTCTAATTATAGGAGGAGAAAAGTTACCATTTTATCTTGGCATTCTTTTTTTGTGTTTGGATAATTCTCATGTCTATCCAATTAAAATGTATCACAATCTACAAATAATGTTCATTAAGCCTCCTGAAAGCAAACTACTGGAGCACAATATTCAGCAATCTTGTCAGCTTAATATAAATAGGTTTTGAAATTGCCCAATATAGAACGGCTAAAACTATAGCTCATGGTTTTCATCTCCTAATCCCATCCACATATAAAACAAGACAAAGTTTGCAGGTATTTTTTACCACTAAACTAAGAAAATTTGCTAAAGGGAAACTACATATATGATATCCCTTTGAAAACTAGCTACATATTAAACAGGAGAAAGAGAGAGAAAGATTGATATACTGGAGGGAAAAAAATGAGGATAGACTGGTGAGGGTAGAGCAAAAAAAGAGACATATAGAGGGTGGGGAGATAGGGAAAGAAACAGAGACTGGTGGGATAGAAGAAATGGGGGGGAGAGAGAGACTGATTGGGGTGGGGAATAAACGAAAACAGGAAGAGAGTGAGAGGTTGAACAAGTAGGGGGAAAGGGTTGTAACAAGTAGGAAGGGGGAGAGAGACTAAGGGGATGGGAGTAAAGAAGGAGAAAGAGGGAGGGGAGAAAAGGAATGGTAGGGGAAGCAGGAAAGAGATATTGGTAGGGATGTGAGGCAGGGGGATTTGATAATTAACATAGAAATTTAACTAAAATCTATTCTTTGTTTAGACTAATAAGAAAATAGTAGTGGGCAGATGCAATGAGTCTAATTGTATTGATTGAAAAAATGTCTGGGCTTAATTTCCCAAATAATTACATAGATGAAGGAGGGGGCAGCTCTCCAATGACCTATCTGGCTAATATTTTAGTAAACAATGACTAACAAATCAGAAGTCTTAAGGCAAACTCTATGCCAAACTATAAATTTATTTTTAACAGACTCTTTTATACCAATCATTTACAAAAAAATGGTTTTATAGCATCCAGTAGACCACTCCCCTATACTATTTGTACCCCTTACCTTCCATAACTAAAAATACTCTCTTATTAACCTCACTCTTGCTTTACCCTCCAAACACCTCAATCATACCATACTTACATCTCTCACACTCATTCATTCATCCATATATAAAACCATATTCATGTTAAAACTTTCATTATGCAAGAATAATAGTAATGCTTTCAGTATACTTGTAACACTTCAAATATAATAGTGGTGTTCTTAATATATTTGTGTCACACTATATATTGTTTTCTTTCCAAAAAAGTATCGTTTTTACAATGCAAATTCTCTTTTATATCCCTCAAGCAACACAAAATTCTCTTTTATATCTCTCAAGCAACACAATGCTGTCAACAGATGTTCTTTTTATCTCAGTCCAGTCCGAGAGCCTCGTTTCACCCTGCTTCCCAGGGCTTTTTCAGGGACATCACTTTTTAAGTTTCCAACGCAATTGTCTTTTGTTGCCTAAGTTATCTTGTTAAACCAATGCAGTAATCACAGAAGGAGAAGGAGATTGGAATACTTTTATTAAGGCAAAAAGAAAAATCATACACATGGAGTTACATGCTGCTATTCTGGCTGAATATTGCCATGTTAAGAGAATACTAAGAGGTTTGAGGGTTTTTAAAGAACCCCATTTATTTGCCACTGATGATAACTTTGTAGGATGTTGGAATGCAATCCTGAATAAGTGTAGCCACGACCTTATAATTATTCTATCCACAATAAAAAATCAGATGGAGGAAATTACCAAACAAGTAGAAAGGGAGGCATTAAAAATACAGCAGAACTTTTCTAAAGAAGCTTTTGACTTGCAACTTACTGAACATCAGAAACAATTAGATTCTTATCGGAATGATATTAAGAAGATAAAGTTGAGAAAGCTTCACCATGATGAAAAAGACTATAGCATGTACATGGCCAATTATCAGATAAAACAAAAGCAATAGTCCACTCCTTGTGCATAAATTAACCCAGATTGAGTGAAGATGTTCCCAGGGATGTGGTTGGAGAGGAAATTACTCTTACATGCATACATTTTCAAAAGTATGTGTGTAAAATTTCTCTTGAATGTTTTATGCATATATTAACAGTTGGAATTGTCAGTGCTTTTTGAGATCATCTGCTCTTTTTGATTACTGATCTTAATGGAAACACCTGTGACATAAGCAAACTAAGTTGATTTATATAATGTTTATCCGTGGATGCAGGTTAAAAAAAACAATAGGTATAAAGGGAAAGGGGATTTCTCCTCTTCATCAGACGAATTGTCTGATGAAGAAAAAAATACTGTCAGTAAAGAGAATCCTAGGCAAGTTCATTTTAAAAATTTAGAAGGACATAAATATGAAGAGCATTTTTCTGAGAAAGAAACTTTTGTGAATAGGGGCAGGGGGGCTAGAGGTGAATACAACACTAAGGGCCTCATTTTCCAAGCAGTTTACCGCGTGCAATAAATTCGCAAATCGCGTTAACAGCTGTTAACGTGATTTGCGAATGCAAATTAGTAATTTGGTATTCAGGGGGCGGAGTTGGGGCGGAGCATATGTAAAGCGGGAACCAGTTTATTGTGTGCGGCGAAACAGCCGCAGTGATAGCGCGGCTGCTATCGCGGCTAATAACTACAACCCTCAAATTTGCATTACGGAGTGCGCTACGGGCCAGCCCCCAACCCCCGACGCTCATACCTAATCCCCACCCCGAGTTAGTAGGTGGCCCTCCCATAGGGATTAAAATACCTGTCTAGGGCATAGGCACTATAGTAAGTCTCTCTCTCTCTTTCTCTCTCTCTCTCTCTCTCTCTCTCATAGGTACTATAGTAAGTCTCTCTCTTGTGGGCACGCTGGACCACGAGGGTGGGGGGTTTAAATTTTTATTTAGGAGGCCGAATAACACAGAAATCTGTTAAATACGTGGGGATTCGCAATGCATTTCGCCTCCCCACGTATTTAACAGATAGGACAAAATAAGTTGCGGATTACAAATACGTGGAAAACGGATGCACACCTCTACTGGTTAATATGGATACAGTGTTGTATGAGGAGGAGGCATGGAAACAACTTAATAATAGAGATGTGCTTCGTGTTTTGCTACCGGGTCGTTTTTTGGCTCGGATACGTCATGGTAAAGTTCGGTTTTCCCCGTTTAATTTTTTTGAAAAAAAAAAAAAAAACTAAACGGGGAAAACCGAAACCGGGCCAAAAAAGACGCGGGAAAACAAAGCTAAAAAAAACCCCACCCCACGCATTTAAATTAATTTTAATACATTACATACACCCCCCCCCCATCCCGATCCCTCCCCAAGACTTACCAACATCCCTGGTGGTCCAGAGGGGTCCCGGGTGCCATTTGTCCCTCCGTAGGGTGCCCAGTGTGCTAGTGCTAGCCACACTCAAAATGGTGCCGAATAGCCTCTGAACTACTATGACACAGGGGCTACCGGCGCCATTGGTCAGCCCCTGTCACATGGTAGGAGAACCGACCAATGGCGCCGAAAGCCCCTGTGACATAGTATGGGCAAAGGCTATCGGCGCCATTTTGATTATTGGCAGCTGACGACGACATCGCTCCCGGACTCCCGCTGGACCTCCAGGGATTATTGGCAAGCTTTTTGGCCAGCTTGGGGGGGCCTCCTGACCCCACCAAGGCTTGCCAATAATCCCTGGAGGTCCAGCGGGAGTCCGGGAGCGATGTCGTCGTCGGCTGCCAATAATCAAAATGGCGCCGATAGCCTTTGCCCATACTATGTCACAGGGGCTTTCAGCGCCATTGGTCAGTTCTCCTACCATGTGACAGGGGCTGACCAATGGCGCCGGTAGCCCCTGTGACATAGTAGTTCAGAGGCTATTCGGCACCATTTTGAGTGTGGCTAGCACTAGCACACTGGGCACCCTACGGAGGGACAAATGGCACCCGGGACCCCTCTGGACCACCAGGGATGTTGGTAAGTCTTGGGGAGGGATCGGGATGGGGGGGGGGGTGTTATTATAGTTAATGTTAATGTTTTTGGGTGGTTTTTAATTTTTTTTTTTTTAAAAAGTGCCTCTCTCCCCATACAAACCCAAAAAATGGATTTTTCCTGAAGTTCTGTGAAAATCCTTTTCGGGTTTCGGGGCCCCCGAACCAGGACGAATTAGGCAATTTCTTTGTAATTGCCTAATTCGTGATAAACGATTGCACATCTCTACTTAATAATACAATTTTTTTATGAAAGAACTGAGATTGATCCAGGTCAGGAGATTATGAGTTATATTAGCAACATATTGGATAAAGCATTTGAGGATCACATCATATCCAAACAAGAAAAAAGGTATCTACAAATTGATAGTTTTTGTACACCCTACATTTATTTTGCTCCCAAAATCCATAAGTCCCTTAATAAACCACCAGGGAGACCTATAGTATCAGGGAAGGGTTCCGTTTTTGAAACAGCCACAAAATACATTGATAATCTGTTACAACCCTTAGTGAAAGTAATCAAATTATATGTCTGAGATGCCACAGAATTCATTAAAATGATTGAGGGATTAGAGAATATACCAGAGAAGAATAGGTGTTATGGCTATGGCTGCTGTGCAACCGCCTCACCACCAGGGGTCCCTCTAGAGCTGGCTCTCCTGACAGTCCCAGTCACATGGTCTTCCCTTTATAAGTCACAAGGCTTCCCTTTATAAGCCTGCCTGACAGTTCCCTCAGTGCTTCGGCATCGAGCTCCCTGCTCTAGCCTTCCTTGCTTGCGCTGTGTGTGGCCTTCGGGCCTTCTACCCTGCTTTGCCTTGCCTTGTGCTGTGTGTGCCTTCGGGCCTTCTACCCTGCTTTGCCTTGCCTTGCGCTGTGTGTGCCTTTGGGCCTTCTACCCTGCTTTGCCTTGCCTTGCGCTGTGTATGGCCTTCGGGCCTTCTACCCTGCTTTGCCTTACCTTGCGCTGTGTATGGTCTTCGGGCCTTCTGCCCTGCCCTGCCTGGCCTTGCTTACTGCGCGTGCGGTCCTCGGGCCCTCTGCCCTGCCGTGTGAGTGAGGCCTTCAGGCCCTCTGCTCTGCCGTGTGTGTGTGTGAGGCCTTCGGACCCTCTGCCCTGTGTCCGTGTGTGGCCTACGGGCCCTCTGCCCTGCCGTGCGTGTGTGTGAGACCTTCGGGCTCTCAGCCCTGTGTCCGTGTGTGGCCTACAGGCCCTCTGTCCTGCCGTGCGTGTGTGAGGCCTTCGGGCTCTCAGCCCTGTGTCCGTGTGTGGCCTACAGTCCCTCTGCCCTGCCGTGTGTGTGTGTGTGGCCTTCGGGCTCTCTGCTCTGCCGTACGTGTGTGTGTGGCCTTCGGGCTCTTTGCCTTACTACTGGGTACCCTGACCCAGCCTGGACTCTGACACTGTTACCTGCCGCCTGCCCTGACCCAGCCTGGACTCTGACACTGTTACCTGCCGCCTGCCCTGACCCAGCCTGGACTCTGACACTGTTTCCAGCCATCCCTGTCTCTCTCCACCTGGAGCCACCCTTCTGGGTGGTGTTCACAACACCAGAACACAGCCCGAGCGTAACAATAGGTTAGTCACAGCTGACATCACATTGCTCTATACTAATATTCCTCAAAAGGAGGCCCTTGACATTGTTAATATATCCCTTACTAAATTACAAATTGTTAGTCGAAAAAAAGCATTCCTTGTACAGTTAGCAGAGGCTGTTATATCTCAATTCTATTTTAAGTTTCAAGGTAAATTGTTAATACAGGTCAAAGGGATCCCCAAGGGTTCACCTCTTGCACCCTCAGTGGCATGCTTGTATGTCAATGCATATAAAGAAATTCTTATATGCTTCTGAATTTTTTCAACATGTGGGATTTTACATAAGATACATAGATGATCTATTTTGGATATGGAGTGGGGAAGTGAGGGAACTGGATGGGTTTGAACAATACATGAATTCTTGTGTTGGAAATTTGAAATTTACGTTACAATGTAGCCCTATACAAGTGTCCTATTTAGATGTTAATATATAATTATGTAACAACAAATTGTAACATCGATATATGAGAAACCCACAGATAGAAATACTACCTTACATTTTGAGAGCTTTCATCCCAAAAAGCTTAAGGAAAGTATTCCCATAAGCCAGTTCCTTCGATATAGACGGATTTGCTCATCCACTGGTGATTATAAAAAAAGCGCTATTGCACTAATTGACAAATTTAGAAAGAGAGGATATCCAAAGAAATGCATAAAGAAGGCTTATAAAAGAGCGTTATATGTGAATAGGCAGAACTTGCTGTTAGGGACACCTTGAATCATATTGTAAGACCTATATGTAGTCTCCCATTGTCCTCCAAATCCAATATGATTAAAAACATTATTTTAAAACATTGGGCTGTGGTAAAAATGTTACCTGGCTTTGAGGAACCCCCAGTTTTTGCCATGAAAAGAGGAGCAAATTTGAGGTCCATGCTGACATATAAAAACATGCATGAAAATGATGATACTTTGGGACAGTATTCTTGCGGAGAATGTGCTGTTTGTAACAACGTGCTCATTATAAAATCAATTAATGTCCCTTCCATGAGATATCCCCATGTGATTAGAGGCAGATATACGTGTAACTCTAGCATGGTCATATATGCAATTGTTTGTCCTTGTGACCATATTTATATTGGTCACAGTAAGAGACAAGTAAAAATAAGAATTAGAAACATAGAAACAGAAATGACAGCAGAAGAAGACCAAACGGCCCATCCAGTCTGCCCAGCAAGCTTTCACACTTTTTTTTTTCTCATACTTATCTGATTTTCTTGGCCCTTATTAGTAACCTTTTGGTTCTAGTTACCTTCCACCCCCGCCACTGATGTGGAGAGCAGTGCTGGAGATGTATCTAAGTGAAGTATCTAGCTTAATTGGATAGGGGTAGTAACTGCTGCAATAAGCAAGCTACTCTCACACTTATTTGTTTACCTAGCCTGTGCTATTCAGTCCTTGTTGATTGTTGTCTGAATATAATTCCTCTTTTCTTTATTCCCCCCTGCCGTTGAAGCAGTGAGTTGCGCTGGATATGTATTCTAAGTGAAGTATCAGGCTTAATTGATTCAGGGTAGTAGCCGCTGTAACAAGCAAGCTAAACCCATAATTATTTGTTTACCCAGACTATGTAATTCAGTCCTTATTGGTTGTTGCCTGAATATAAATCCTCTTTTCCTCTTCCCCCCCTGCCGTTGGAGCAGAGAGCTATGCTGGATATGCATTGAAAGTGAAGATTCAGTCTTTCCCTCCTAACGTTGAAGCAGAGAGCTATGCTGGATATGCATTGAAAGTGAAGATTCAGTCTTTCCCTCCTAACGTTGAAGCAGAGAGCTATGCTGGATATCCATTGAAAGTGAAGTATCAGACTTATTTGGTTTGGGGTAGTAACCGCCACAACAAGCAAGCTACTCCCCGTTTTTTTGTGAATGCAAATCCTTTCTACCACATTTCCTCTTGTCATTGATGCATTGAACAATGCTGGCGTCGCATTGACAGTGAGTATGTTTATTAAATAAGGGTATTAATCTCCAGATAGTAGCTGTCATTCCCGCAAGCTATCCCCATGCCTCTTCTCTTCATTCACATCCTCTAGTTTTTATGGATCCACAGTATTTATCCCACGCCCCTTTGAAGTCCTTCATAGTTTTGGTCTTCACCAATTCCTCTGGAAGGGCGTTCCAGGCATCCACCACCCTCTCCATGAAGAAATACTTCCTGACATTGGTTCTGAGTCTTCCTCCCTGGAGTTTCAAATCATGACCCCTGGTTCTGCTGATTTTTTTCCAATGGAAAAGGTTTGTCATTGTCTTTAGATCATTAAAACCTTTCAAGTATCTGAAAGTCTGTATCATATCACCTCTGCTCCTCCTTTCCTCCAGGGTGTACATATTTAGATTCTTCAATCTCTCCTCATATGTCATTCGATGAAGACCCTCCATCTTTTTGGTCGCCCTTCTCTGTACCGCCTCCATCCTGTCTCTGTCCCTTCGGAGATATGGTCTCCAAAAATGAGCACAGTACTCCAGGTGAGGCCTCACCAAGGACCTGTACAAGGGGATAATCACTTCCCTTTTCTTACTCAATGTTCCTCTCTCTATGCAGCCCAGCATTCTTCTGGCTTTAGCTATCAACTTGTCACATTGTTTCGCTGACTTCAGATCGTTAGACACTATCATCCCAAGGTCTCTCTCCTGCTCCGTGCACACCAGCCTTTCACCCCCCATCGAATACAGTTCTTTTGGATTTCCACACCCCATATGCATGACTCTGCACTTCTTGGCATTGAATCTCAACTGCCATATCTTCAACCACTCTTCCAGCTTCCTTAAATCCCATCTCATTTTCTCCACTCCTTCTGGCGTGTCCACTCTGTTGTAGATCTTAGTGTCATCTGCAAAAATACAAACCTTACCTTCAATCCCATCCGCAATGTTGATCACAAAGATATTGAACAGGACCGGTCCCAACACCGATCCTTGTGGCACTCCACTCAACACCGCTCTCTCTTCAGAGTAAGTTCCATTTACCATCACACATTGTCTTCTGTCCATCAACCAGTTTGCAATCCAGGCCACTACCTTGACACTTACTCCTAAGCTTTTCATTTTATTCGCCAGCTTCCTGTGCGGGACCGTATCAAAAGCTTTGCTAAAATCCAAGTAGATGACATCGAGTGCTCTTCCTCGATCCAATTCCTTAGTCACCCAATCAAAAAAGTCGATCAGATTTGCCTGACAGGACCTTCCCTTGGTGAAACCATGCTGACTCTGGTCCATCAATTCTGCTGCTTGTAGATAGTTCACAATTACTGAACACAAAATCAGATTAAGGACAGGCAAAGGAGGCGCACCACTTGTAGCCCATTGGCAGGAAGCTCATCATGATATCAAAAAATTTAAGATGTTCATTATTCAACAATGTTATATTCAGCAACAAGGGGGTGAGAATAAAATATTGAAGAGAATTGAGCAAAAATATATATACAATTGGAACATGGTAGCCCCAGTAGGGTTAAATGATGCAGTGGAATAGGATGCATTTTATACTTAATAATAGGGATGTGAATCGTTTTTCAACGATTAAAATTATCATCCGATAATGTTTATATCGTCTTAAATCGTTATAGAACACGATACAATAGAAATTCTAACGATTTATCGTTAAAAATCGTTAAATCGTGTTAGTGCGCACTAACTCCCCGTTAGTGCGCACTAACTCGATTTAGTGCGCACTAACTGAAAATGATACAAATAAACACTTTCCAGGTCACTGAAGGTCAGTTAGGAATGAATATGTGTTCCTATTGGCTGGCTGCCCTCTTATCTATTGATGTTACCAAGGTTACCACTGAGGTGATGGTTGGGGGGATGGGAAATGGAACTGGAAACTAACGAACACCAACAGAAAATGAAACAAAGTGTTCACACTTCCCAGGTCAGTAAAGGTCACTTAGGAATGAATATGTATGTATGTATTCCTATTGGCTGGCTGTGCTCTTATCTATTGATGTTACCAATATGGTTGGGGGGATGTGAAATGGAAACAGTTGGAAGCTTGACAAAAAAAGTAATGTAATGATCAGCACTCACGTGACTAGAACTTGTTTGTTTATTATTTTTGTTAGCAGGCACCTGAAATGCTAGTGCATGTTGAATTTGCCAATCACTGTGCATTTTAGAAAGGTGGTCCTGGCTGGAACTGTACACAGTTCAAATATATGTAATTGATTGTTGGTAAGTGTATTTTTTAAGTAGCCACACTGGCACCAGTATGTTTACTTTTCCTCCTACTTAACTCACTAGCTCAGCTTTGTAAGAAGGGCTTCTCTGCTTGTGTGTTGTTTTTGTTTGGTGTGAGGAGAGCAGAAACATCAGATCTTTATTCAATCTACTACAGTCATCTCTTACAGTGCCCTATCCCTATTAATACCAGGAGTGTTGTGATCTTCCTGCACACAGTGCCCTAACCCTGATACCAGTCTGAGACAGCTCCCTCCCTGCATTACTAGTGAGAGGCTGGCTTCACAGACAGGGGGGAGCTGCCTGACCCTCACTCCTGACTTCCCCCATGTCCCAGCTAGTGAATGGTGTGTGGGTGAGGGGGGGGGGGGGAGGATGGTGAAGTCTGAGACAGCTCCCTCCCTGCATTACTAGTGAGAGGCTGGCTTCACAGACAGGGGGGAGCTGCCTGACCCTCACTCCTGACTTCCCCCATGTCCCAGCTAGTGAATGGTGTGTGGGTGAGGGGGGGGGGGAGGATGGTGAAGTCTGAGACAGCTCCCTCCCTGCATTACTAGTGAGAGGCTGGCTTCGCAGACAGGGGGGAGCTGCCTGACCCTCACTCCTGACTTCCCCCATGTCCCAGCTAGTGAATGGTGTGTGGGTGAGGGGGGGGGGAGGATGGTGAAGTCTGAGACAGCTCCCTCCCTGCATTACTAGTGAGAGGCTGGCTTCACAGACAGGGGGGAGCTGCCTGACCCTCACTCCTGACTTCCCCCATGTCCCAGCTAGTGAATGGTGTGTGGGTGAGGGGGGGGGGGGAGGATGGTGAAGTCTGAGACAGCTCCCTCCCTGCATTACTAGTGAGAGGCTGGCTTCACAGACAGGGGGGAGCTGCCTGACCCTCACTCCTGACTTCCCCCATGTCCCAGCTAGTGAATGGTGTGTGGGTGAGGGGGGGGGGTGGATGGTGAAGTCTGAGACAGCTCCCTCCCTGCATTACTAGTGAGAGGCTGGCTTCACAGACAGGGGGGAGCTGCCTGACCCTCACTCCTGACTTCCCCCATGTCCCAGCTAGTGAATGGTGTGTGGGTAAGGGGGGGGGGGGGGAGGATGGTGAAGTCTGAGACAGCTCCCTCCCTGCATTACTAGTGAGAGGCTGGCTTCACAGACAGGGGGGAGCTGCCTGACCCTCACTCCTCCGGGGTATTGTGATCTTCCTGCACACAGTGCCCTATCCCTGATACCAGGGGTGTTGTGATCTTCCTGCATGCAGTGCCCTATCCCTATTAATACCAGGAGTGTTGTGATCTTCCTGCATGCAGTGCCCTATCCCTATTAATACCAGGAGTGTTGTGATCTTCCTGCATGCAGTGCCCTATCCCTGATACCGGGATGTGTGCAAGAAGATCACAACACCCCCGGTATCAGGAATAGGGCACTGTGTGCAGGAAGATCACAACACCCCTGGTATTAGGGATAGGGCACTGTGTGCAGGAAGATCACAACACTCCTGGTATTAATAGGGATAGGGCACTGTGTGCAGGAAGATCACAATACCCCTGGTATCAGGGTTAGGGCACAAGTTCTAGTCACATTGACTGATCACATTACTTGTTTTGTCAAGCTACCAACTGTTTCCATTTCCCATCCCCCATATACTGTCAGTAGGAAACTTGGTAACATGAATAAATAAGAGGGCAGCCAATAGGAATACATATTCATTCCTAAACTGACCTTAACTGACCTGAAAAGTGTCAAATTGTATCATTTTCAGTTAGTGCGCACTAACTCCCAGTTAGTGCGCACTAACTCCCGTTAGTGCGCACTAACTCGAGTTAGTGCGCACTAATCGGAAAAAACGATTTTTAACGATTTTTTAACTAAAAAATCGTGCCTAAGACGATTTTCTTGCCCTGCCACACGATTTCTATTGTTAAGACGATATGGAAAACGATTCACATCCCTACTTCATAAATATGAAGAGTTTCAATTGTTTGTGGTAGATTTTCTTCAGTGATATATTCTTCTTAGAATTGGGTCTAAATGTAGATCTTTTCTAAGAATACTAGTGAAGAACCAAGTTTTGATTAAAATTGGTGGGCAATGTTGGGTAGGTTGTGTTTTGGGGGGTAGATGCATTTTTTCATGGAAGGCTATAGGTTTGTAAGTTTGGACACTTTCAGTAAAGTGTATTGAAGGTCCCCATATGAGAAGACATAAGTCTATAAGTATAGCAATAGAGACATTGATAAAGTTTAGTGAAAAGAGCTCGGATGGAAGTTCGACGTCATAGAGAATACAGGACAGCTATTGGTTTAAGTTAATATAAAAGCATAGGAATAGGGAGGTCACGCATTTGTAGATAACACAAGGGCAATGGCCTGGTGAGAGGACACAAGACCAGATAATCACAGGAGAACTGTTTGTCAGCTGGAGCATCTTAGCGGCATATAACCCATATATTGTCGCAGTAAGTGCATGCTTTACAGTGCTTTACACTCAACATTGAGTAAAATAGGAAGTAATAGATGCTATGGTACACAAAGTTTGTGTTAATTATTATAATGATGGGGACATAATATATATTTAGGTTTGGGAAGGAAGGAAAGCAGATTATGAAGGATTAATAGTACTCAAGACTTGGAGATGCGCCAGACGAGAGTGAAGCTATTAAGCACAGGATACATCAGAGGAATGCAATCAGTTTGGTATGAAAAATGCTATGGATGAAAGAGTGATGCATGAGAATATGCAAATATAATATTGAGTAGGGGAGTGAATTTGTTTCCTACGAATTGGTAATCCGCAAAGTATAGAGCCATATTCATTGTATTCATGGGGAAGCGAAACGTATCACGATTCCCCACGAATTCAACGAATCTTCGCCAAATTATTCAGCTGTCTAAAGGAGCGAATTTAAACAAACCCCCCACCCTCCTGACCCCCCCCCCCCCCAAGACTTACCAAAACTCCCTGGGGGTCCAGCTGGGGATCCGGGAGCCATCTCCTGCACTCAGGCCATCAGCTGCCAGTATTCAAAATGGCGCTAATAGCCTTTGACCTTACTATGTCACAGGGGCTACCAGTGCCATTGGTCAGCCCCTGTCACATGGTAGAAGCACAAGATGGTGCCTGCCATCCATTGCTCCTACCATGTGACAGGGGCCGACCAATGGTACCAATAGCCCCTGTGACATTGTAAGGTTAAAGGCTATCGGCACCATTTTGAATACCTGCAGCTGAGGGTGTAAGTGCAGGACATGGCTCCCGGACCACCAGGGAGTTTTGGTAAGTCTTGGGGGGGGGGGGGGTCAGGAGGGTGGGGGCTTGTAGTTAATTCAATTTTAGCCGGGAAACAAATAAGAATTAACGCATGAATGTATCGGGGGCCCCCCTTGCCGAATGCAACATATCTGCCCCCGACGAATACAAATCCAAAATGCAACATATGGCGTCCCTCTGCACATCCCTAATATTTAGTAATGTTTGCTCCAGTACTATTTGTTAATGATAATCATATTAGACATATTACAAGTTATAATATTGAGTATTATTATATACAAATAGCTATGACAATGTTCATTATATTGTAGATTTTGAATTGATTATAGCACCACATGGTGGACCACTGTACATTGGTTTAACAAGATAACTTAGGCAACAAAAGAAAATTGCGTTGGAAAGTTAAAAAGTGATATCCCTGAAGAAGCCCTGGACAGGAGAGTGAAACGAGGCTCTCGTTGGACTGGATTGAGATAAAAAGAACACCTCTTGACAGCATTGTGTTGCTTAAGAGATATAAAAGAGAATTTTATGTTGCTTGAGGGATATAAAAATAATTTGCATTGTAAAAACGATACTCTTTTGGAAAGAAAATAATATATAGTGTGTCACAAATATATTAAGAACACCACTATTATATTTGAAGTGCTACAAGTATACTGAAAGCATTACAATTATTCTTGCATAATGATATATGTTTGATATATGGATGAATGAATGAGTGTGAGAGATGTAAGTATGGATTGATTGAGGTGTTTGGAGGGTAAAGCAAGAGTGAGGTTGATAAGAGAGTATTTTTAGTTATGGAAAGTAAGGGGTACAAATAGTATAGGGGAGTGGTCCACTGGATGCTATAAAACCATTTTTTTTGTAAATGATTGGTATAAAAGAGTCTGTTAAAAATAAATGTACAGTTTGGCATAGAGTTTGCATTAAGACCTCTGATTTGTTAGTCATTGTTCACTGAGTTTTCAGAGGATATACATGCATTTGTTTACCTTATAATATTTTAGTAAACCAGCTCAATCATACTGAAAATTGTTCTTTATATACATAGTTGGTAGAAGTGTATATCATTGTGTTCTTAGTTATCATTCTCATTAATTCAAATATTTTATTAGGAAATGATAAAAGGTAAAAGCTTCAGTTTTCTTCAATTTCCTTTTATTTCCAGAAACTTTTTTTTCAAATTATTTATGTTCTTGTTATGGGTGGTCTGAAACTGAGGTATTAACTTGTAGATTTTTATCATACTTGACCTTGAGAAGATGACTCTTCATATCATAACTTCTGTCACAATTTCCTTAGTTTAATGCTTTCTTTGATTTCTGTAGCAAGGGGATGGAAATGGAACAGAAGAATCAGACTGGAGTGATGGAATTTCTTCTCCTGGGCCTCACGGAACATGCAGAGCTGAGAGGTCCCCTCTTTGCCATTTTCTTGGCCATGTACCTGATGAACCTGATGGGGAATGGCACCATAATCTCAGTGATTAGTGGGAACTCCCAGCTCCATACCCCCATGTATTTCTTCCTCTGTAACTTATCCTTTGTGGACATGTGTTTCAGCTCTGTCACTGTCCCCAAATTGTTAAGCAACCTCATATCTGACAAGAAGACCATCTCTTTCTCTCACTGTATCGCCCAGTTTTATTTCTTTACAATATTTGCTACCACAGAATGTGTGCTTCTGTCTATAATGGCATATGACCGTTATGTTGCCATCTGTAATCCACTGCATTATATCACAATAATGAACAAGAATGTGTGTCTAAGCTTGTCTGCTATATCTTTCATCATCAGCTTTCTAAATGCCTTGTTAAACACACTTTTGGTATATCAACTCTCCTTCTGCAACTCCAACAAGATCCAACATTTCTACTGTGACATCACACCTCTGCTACATCTCTCCTGTACAGACACCTCCATCAATGAGCTGGTGATATTTACAGAAGGCTCACTGATTGCAATAGTGCCCTTCCTGATCACCCTGATCTCATATGTCCGCATCATCACTACCATCATAAAAATCCAATCCACTGGTGGAAGGTGGAAGACTTTTTCGACGTGCTCCTCTCACCTCACTGTGGTGATGCTTTTCTATGGGACACTTATTTTCATGTATTTCCGACCTTCTTCCAGCTATTCCTTGGAAAAGGACATGATCACTAGTGTGGTGTACAATGTGGTATCTCCCATGCTTAACCCATTCATCTACAGCCTGAGGAACAGGGATGTGAAGATGGCACTGAGAAGAGTCCTTCAGAGTGCAATATCTTCTTCCAGAAAGTAAACACTGACCAAAGAGACAGTATACAAATTCACAACATAAGAATTCAATTTACTTCTTCACTGACTCCTGCCTCAAAATAATAGCAAAATGGAGATGTTAATTCAATCTTGATCTGATTTGAATCTCACACTTGCAGAGTATTGGAAGGGTCCTAAATTCCATCCTTACTCTTTCACCTAGCTCAGAGTATCAGATGTCTTCAACTTTCAAGTTTAGGTAATACATTGGCCTGGCTTTGCACCTTAAAGATCATTGAAATCCTTATTGTATGGGAAGAAAGGTTCTCCACTCATAAAATCTAGGAAATGTATTAACAAAAACAACATTATATGATTGATATAAGTACCTGATAATGGCACTAAAAGTTATTAAATTCACCCATAATTCCATCCTTCTTTTGATCTGTCATTATTTAAAAAATATGATTCCAAAATTATATTCAAATAATTGTTAAAGATTAGTTTAACATACTCTATAACAAAGTTTTAAAAATTTTTTTTTTAAAAAAGTAGGGTAAAAACAGAAGTGAAAAAGAGAAATTTGCTTTTTTTCACTAGTTTTTTTTCATAAAAAATGCTTTCATTAAAGATTTATTATGTTTATGATTAATAATCATTATTATTTTTGTTGTATTGTTTGAGTCCAGTTATTTGAGTATTAGCACCCTGGATTATTGTTGTGGTATTATTAATTTTTAAATAATACCACGCACAAAACCCACCCAAATCCAGAATGTCTGTTACTGTGATTTTGGGAGAGTATCTCTCAAACCTGTTATGCTGCGAATCTTGATTATAAAGGATTGTCAGGATTTATGTTACTTTTAAATACACATTTAAATGGTTTGTAAAAGGGAGGAGCTATCAAGTGATGTGCTTTACTTAATTTCATTCAGCCCTTTGATAACAGAAAATAGAATATGATCACTGTTACGAGCGTGAGGAGCATGGTCACCTCTAAAGCAGGTGTTGTGAGCCCTTGAGCCATGGCACGATTCAGGGAGAAGCCCCAAGACACACCGTGGGAGGTAAACTGGTGCAAGCATGGGTAGCCAGGAGCAGGACAAGGTAAAAGACAAGAACTGAAGGTCCGACCCTCAACTGAACCTGCCCGCCTCAGGATGACCAGCAACACAGTGTTGGTCTATGAACAGTCCTCAGACCGTTCCAAGCCCTTTCAGACTTGCCGCTGGGTAACGGCAATAGGTAGCAGGCCGGACAGAAGATGAGGGCAGACAAAGACCTTAAAACATAGAAGGCTCCGAAACAAGGCACTGAAGACGTAGACTCTGGAACAAGGTACTATAGTCAAAGGCTTGGGTCAGGACGAGGACTTGGGAGGATTAGTCATTAGCACTGTCCCTCAGGGTGCCCTACACAGCCCATCCGTGGGGCTGGTCACAGACCAACCTGTCCTACACCCACGGGAGTGGGACCAGTGCAGGAAAGGAACCCAGCCTGACGAGAATCCAAAGAGGGGAACAGGAACCGACCTCGCGGATTTACCCTCAGGAAGTCATCTAGCAGACTCGCAGTGCTGGAAGATCAGAGGACTCTGAAAACTCAGGAGCAGGAACAACTGAAGCAGGAGCGGAAGCTTGAAACATCAGGAACAAGCAGACACAGGACATGGAGTCATCATAATAAAAGAAACCAGTGGAAACCTGGATCAGCACAGGAGAACCTGGACAAGCATGGCATCCAATCCAAAGGCAAACAGGAACTGAAATGAAGATCCTTTTATACTGCTGTAAGCAGGCAACTCCCTGGGAGGAGTACAGATGGGCCACCCCTCGCTGGCCCTATAAGAATGGAGAGAAGCTGCGGCCCACCCCTAGGGAGAAGGGCGTGGCCCAAACCAGAATGTCCAGGCTGCAGTGGAGCAGGCCTCAAGTAGGCCCCGAACAACACCGAAGGCCTCCCAGGCCGTGGAGCAGAATCCGGACAATTGCTCAGGTGAGGCCCTGGCTTCAGAGCGGCCTCCAGGGAAAGGTGAGAGGCCTCCTGTGGCACAGCTACAGGAGGAATCGTAGCAATCACAGAATGGAAGGCTCAGTCAAAATATATTTATTTGCCTAAAATAAATGTTATTATATTCACTTTACAAAAGTTAAGTTTCCTCTAAATGCATGTTTGTTCATGTTGTTTTCTTAAAACTTGATATTGCAGACGCTAATTCAGGTATGATCTCCAGAAACATATGAAAGGAATGAGAAGATGAAATAATAAACATAGTTTGTCCTTCATCTTTCATTTTCTATTTTTTGTTGATAGTTGTATGTGTTTTCTTTTGAAATTGATTGTATCAGTGCCCTGGATGTGAATCTGTAATTTCTGGAGTCTCCAAGACAATTCTTGAGAGTCAGCAATCTCACTGTAGTATTCTGTTGGGTGTTCAGGGTTATGCTGTGTATGTGGGTATAATATATTTGGTTTGAATACATTCTGTATGGATCTCAACTCTTCATAAGTTAGAGATATAATATCAAAGAGCACTGGCAAACCTTCTCTTCCTTTTTATTTAATGCATCATTTCCTCTCTTAATTTTCCTCCTCACTGAGTTATAAAATGGTGACTATATTATTGCTACAGAGTACATAAAACATATAAAGAACATACAACCTGAACTAATATCAGCTTTAGAGATGTAAGAATATCTCAGTTATAAGGGAACAGTTCAGACAACACCCACTCCTCAGCTTCACAATGGAATTTCCATTTCTCTTCCTGTCACAGTTATAAGTTTGTGAACCCTCTCACTCCTTTAGGGTTACGTGCACAAGATTTCATACCTATTACTACCACTGGTGATTTCACTAGATTCAGCAGAAGAGGACACTATACCAGAGGTAATGTTGCAGCAGTGCCTGAGCTCGGCCTCCACTGGCCACTGCCACAGAACTATCCTGGCAACATCCTAGTGTGATGTCACCTTATGTGAGCAATCAGAGGCACATGAGATCCTTCCTCTGATGCACAGCTGGTGGCAGCCTGAAATAATTCTGTTTCTGGATCTTCTATCAGCAGCATCCCATGGCAGAGGTAAAAATACCTCCTCCCTCCTGTTAATCTCCTCATTCTCCCTGGCTTCTTCCCTTTCCTCTTCCTTCCCAGTGGCTGTCTCTTCTACTTTTTCAGGCTGCTGTTGGATCACCAGTGTCTCTTATTTGAACTGTCCACTCAGTTCAGCAGCCACCATCCTTAGCAATCAAAAAAACTGCACCAGGCACAGGCATGAGGTAGAGAAGCTTACCCAGCAGTAGGAAAGTCTCAGCTAATGAGGGAAAATCACTGCTGAGTCTCCTGTTCCTAACCACATTCAGTAGTCCACACTCCTGAATCCCTTTTCATTCCATTTTTTAAAAGCCCACATACCAAAAAAATATGCACACTCTTGCAGGAAAGAGATAAACTATAAAACAAAACCAAAAAAAATCCCCTCATTATTGTTCACTTTTTCAGTCTCTCCCGTCACTCTGTGTGCTGAATCTTTTGAAAAATCCATCAATTTTATAATGAAACTTTTTTAATGCTTTCTAACAAATGTAATATATAATATGTAGAATTATATAAAAGGATCAATGTTCATCTGTCTATTAACATATCCTTTTCCTTTGCCATTTGTCATACTCAATATACAGCTTATAAGCCAAAGCATCAAAAAAACAAAAACCACATAAACTCAAAACAATGACAAAATAAAACCAAACTAGAAGTAGCCTAGTGCTTAGAGCAGTGGGTTATAATATAGTAAAACCATGATTCAAATCCCACTGCTTGACCTTGAGCAAGTCATTTTACCCTCCATTGCCTCAGGTGCAAACTTAGGGCCTCATTTACTAAACATTTTTCCCATAGACACAGAATGGGAGAAAAGCCTTAATAAATCAGCCCCTTAGATTGTGAGACCTCTGGGGAAATGGAAATACCTACAATACCTGAATACAATCCCCTTTGAAGCAACAAAAAGCAGAATATGAATAAATAACATAAACATAAATAAATGAATATTAAGAACACAGTAAAACATCAATATCACAATGAAGAGACAAAACAAACCCGCAAATTTAAAATAGCAATAAGAGAATGGAATAAAAACAGTCAGAACATACTAATAAATTACCCAAGTACTCAATACTGCAGCAGTAAACATTATAAAACTGCTATAAAAACAAGCACAGAACATAATTGGCATTAACGAGATAGAATAAATTACAATACAAGGAAAAAAACTTGATAAGTTACCCCATATACAAATGCTACAGAAACATATCCTTCCAATTTAAGGCCTAGCTAAACAGCTATAGCTTTATATTTTTTCCAAATTCTAAGTTATTAAGCATGGAATTTACATCCAAAGGCTGTCAATAGTTACAATAGTTCTATGAAAAGGGAGGGAAATTCACCAAATTTGAAATGCAAGAAGAAAATGTGCATATCTCAGACATGTGTGAAAACCAGATACATTGGATGAGTATTTTCAGTGTACCATGCCGACAAAAAAAAATAAAATTCTCTTCTGTGAGAAACAGTTAAAGCAGAATATTGTTGACTGGCACTCCATTCCAAAAGCCCCCCAGAATCCTTCCAGCAATTTGGCTAATGGCAACGCCAGTAAACAAAAGCATGGAAAAATAACTGAAGCAGCTGATGGTGGTTGGCACCAAAATGTTTTATTTATTTATTTGTGGTTTTTATATACCGGACTTCGTAGGATAACATCAGTTCGGTTTACATTATAACTTCAAAATCAGCAAAACAGAGGCTTTACATAGAACTTATAGGAAAACAGTGAATAGAATAAAATTAAATAAACTATACAATGAACGAGGCTTAAACAGAGAGACTTAAATAGAGGTTGTTGGATAACTGAGATGGTATTGAGAGAAATGATTAGGGGATGGAGTGGGGGGAAAGAAAGGGGGTAGAGGGGGGATGAAGATGGATGGAATGTATAGAGGGGAGAGGGGTTGTATATTGCATATAGGGAGGGGAATGAAGAGTTGCAAGGGTTGCATGGGGGAGGGAAAGAAGGAGTTGCATAGATTGCAAGGATCTATTTACAATAGATGCATTGGGGAGGAAATAGCATATATGATTATAAAACTATATACAGAGTGTACATTATTGAAGATATGTAAGTCAAGGCGTGAAGTTGAAAATTCAAGATGGTAGCAACTAAGAGAGGGAGTTATCTTTTGAGGGATCGTAAAGTTAGAACTGAGGGATCTGTTAGGGGCAGGGACGCGGGAGAGGAGGAGCATTATTGGGAAGGGGGTAGAAGCATTGTGTGGCAGGGAGAGAGTTTTGTCGGCAAAGAAGATTGAAGGGTGAGCAAAATGAGTAAGTTTTGGTGATATGTACTATTTGAATGCCTCCGTGAAAAGCCATGTTTTGAGATTTTGTTTAAATGTTTTATGGCAAGCCTCTTGGCGTAGATCTACTGGCATAGTGTTCCAAAGGGTTGGTCCTGATACAGAGAGTAGACGAGCTCTAGTTGCAGCCAGTTTGGTGGTTTTGTGAGAGAGGGTTAGCATGGTTGCATGATATTGGTGTCTTGTGGGTCTCTTGGCTTAGTGGATTTTAAGGAAATCATTAAGCCAGTACATTTCTGGGTTGTAAAGGGCTTTGTGAATGAGAGAGAGGGATTTGTACTGAATACGAGAAGTAATAGGGAGCCAGTGAAGGTTCATTAGTATGGGGGTTATATGTTCATTTCTGTGTGTGTTGGTTATGATTCGAGCAGTGGTGTTTTGTAGAATTTGTAAGGGTTGTGTGACATTCTTAGGTAACCCCAAGAGGAGGGAGTTACAGTAGTCAAGTTTGGATAGAATTGTTGCTTTAAGTACAGTGCGGAAGTCAGTGGGGGTGTAGAAGAGGTTTCAGTTTTTTGAGGGTTTGGAGTTGAAGAAGCCATCCTTTAGGGTATTGCTGATGAACTTCTTTAGATTAAAGCTATTGTCAATGATGACCCCTAGGTCTCTGGCATGTTGGAAAAGCTGAAAGGAGGGTGGTGGGAGAGATGATAGGGGGGCGTGATGTGGTGGCTTGGTGACGTGATTAGCATAATTTCAGTGATTAGCATAAATATTCTTTCAAAGCCATGTCTCTCTGCACATTCAAAGTCACACACATATAGTACAAACATCCCACACTACTCTCCACCCACCCCATAAACACACACATAATCTCCCCTTCACACAGACATATACACACCCATACTCAACCACACCCACATATTAGCCAACTTTTTATACCACTGTAGGAGGGGCCATTCTGAACTTGGGGTGAGATTTTGGTGGTGAGCTAGGTTTAAGACGGCAGTTTTCACTACCAAAACCTCACCCCGAGTTATTAGTTGCCCCTCTTATAATGATATAAATAGTTTTCTTATAGAAAAGGCTTATAAATAGTCTTTCTCTCTCTCTCTCAAATTACTAGCCTCCATCTGTCTTCATTACCACCCCAGAAAGAAAGGTTTTGTACTGGTCCAGGCAGGAAATACTACAAAGCAGAAATGTGCATTCATTTAAAACAAATAAGTAATCTAAACCTAATCATGTGGATAAATTGAATAAAATAACCAGTGCCTCCAAAATGTTTGTATGTATTCATGTCCCGTTAAAGTCTATGGGAGAAGCAACATTACAGAGATTTTCTTTTCTTCAAAACAGCTAAAAATGTGTGATGTCACTTGAACCTAGACTGACTGAAGACAGGGATGAAGCCAGCAAGCAGGACCAATCAAATTGAAACCATTTTTTAACCAGCCTATACAAGCTGGCGTCTGCATGGATTAACAGTGATTTCCTCTATTTTTCAAGCTGAAAGAGAAAGATAGAAACTGCCCATTTTAGTTCACTCTTCTGTGAGCTTTAGGAAAGGGTGGTTGTGTAGCTCTGGCAGCTAAAGAAAATATGAAAAATGTGAAAAAAAGAGTGTGAAAAGACTGAGGAACTAGGAGAAGTTAAAAGTGAGATGGGTTCTGCTCTGCTCTCCATGCAGCCACATACGTACATACAATATATGGGACTATGCAGAGTTGTTTAAAAGTTATCTTAGTTACACTGTTAGAGGACATTGGGTATATAGCATACTATATTTTCCATAAACTGTATCAATATCTCTGGAAAAAAAATAGTACCACTCCAGGCACTTACTAGGGTAAGTAATGGCAGTGCAGCAGAGAGTAGCAAGAGGAGTAGTTATCTAATGCAACTTGGAAAAGGTAAACCCCCTTCCATAGGCTATGGGGCAATGGGCATTCCTAGTGATGATTATGTCAAATTTCCATCATGCCACAGGGAATGGGAGAAAGAGGAAGGCACTCTGATAGCAATGGCAGAGGGAGAGAAAAAAACTTTGCTTGCTTCTGGAAATGAACCTATATGTGCAAATTCCAGTACATCTGGTAGCACTAGTAATAGTATTAATCAAATGTCTTCTACCGAAGCTAAAGAGAGGTGTGTGGGTATTTTTCTCAGCAGGAAACAACAGGCACAGGCAGCATCAAACAAGAAAAACTGAGGCTGGAAGACCATATGCAGCCTGCTACCACTGTTAGCTCTATTTCTAAGGTACAAGAGCAAGAGAATGCAGAGCCAGTGAAGGATAGAATTGGCACTGGCAGTGGAGGGGTATGGTCAAGAGCAGTATTAGAAGAAAAGTAGACAAAAGCAGCACAGCACTGTTCCTAGATGTCTCCTGAGCAATGCCCTCAGCAGTTCCAGCAAGAAAGCATTGGTTCAGAAGAATTATGTCAGGGCTTCTCCATCTCAGAGAAGAAAGAACTGCTAGAAGAAATGTTAAGATAATGCAGAGCTAGCAGCTACAGTGGAGAGACAAGACTGTTGTTCCTGTTTTTTCTGTTTCAGGCAATGGTCAAAATATGAAAAAGGAAATACAAAATGGAGGCTAATAGGTTATCCCTTTCATTGCACACTTTCTGCATGGCAGTAAAGTACATCCTGCGATCCAAGAAGGAGCAGAGTAGATTAGTCCTGAAAGGATTGATTAATATGTTTCAGGAAAATAGCAGAGCCCTGGTGTTAGGTCTGGGTCTGGGTCTGGGCCAAGGTCCTGCAGTCTGGACCCGGCCTCCAGGCCATGTGATGGGGTCGGGCCTGGGATCAGGCTAGGTCGCAGCATCAGATTTGATATGTATGGTGGGGGAGTCATCAGGAAATTTTCTGGGCCTGGGCCTGAGCCTTTGCTTGGGTCTTAACCCTTTCGTTGGGTTGGGACCTATGCCTAGGCTGAGACACAGGAGTCAGGATTGGGTGTAGGCCAGGACTTTTGCTTTGGATCTTGCCCTACTCCCTAGCGGGCCGATTCAGTAAAGTCCGCGGGAGAGTGGGCAAACGCCCGTTATTCCGGCGCGCGCACAGGACACTCACCTGTGCGTGCGATTCAGTATCTAAATGAGGCCCGGCGGTAGAAACGGGCAAAAGGAGGCGCTAGGGACACTAGCGCGTCCCTAGCGCATCCTTTTTGACAGGAGCAGCGGATGTCAGCTGGTTTGACAGCCACGGGCTCAGAAACCAGACGCCGGAAAAATTGAGCGTCCGGTTTTTGACCCGACAGCCGCCGGCCCATTTTAAATTTTTATTTTAATTTTTTTTTTACTTTTTTTACCCGTCGGGAACTCCAACTTAATATCGCCATGATATTAAGTCTGAGGGTGCACAGAAAAGCAGTTTTTACTGCTTTTCTGTGCACCCTCGGACTTAATATCATGGCAGGCGCTTTCCCGGTGCCCGAAGAAATTAGCGCCTCCCTTTGGGTAGACACTAATTTCTGAAAGTAAAATGTGCGGCTTGGCTGCACATTTTCCTTTCTGAATCGCGCAGGAATACCTAATAGTGCCCTCAACATGCATTTGCATGTTGAGGGCACTATTAGGTTCGGCGGGTTAGATGCACATTTTCTGCCCCTTTCTGAATAAGGGGTAAGGGAAAACACGTGTCCAATAGCGGGTTAACAGTGCGCTCCGTCGGAGTGCACTGTACTGTATCAGCCCGTAGATGAGTCCCCGGCTTCGAGTTTAAGCCTAGGCTCCACGGGTGACTTAAAAAAAAATAGATTTTCAAAATGAAACTAGATACTGATGAAATTTCATCAGAATTTAACTTGTTCCATTTTGAAAACAATCTGAAAATATAGGAAATTTAGCCTCATTTGCTATTTTGTTTCTCTCAAATGCTCATCCCTAATCTTTACTTTGCAACATCCCCAAGCAATAATGAAACAATATCTAATATATATGTAGATAATCCTATTGGTTCCTACTAAGAGGGTAGTCTCATTATAGGTAGAAAAACATGTGGAGCCCAGTTCCAGTGTGACCGGTAGGAAGAATTGAAGAGCTGGTATAGTATGGCTTAGGGTCATCTCCACAAAGGACACTAAGCATTTAAACTTTCTGACATCTGAGAGCATTTGGCTAAGAGATGGCCTCAAGTTACATAGTAGAGACAGGCCTTATTGACTGAGATACAGCCTTTCTTCTGGGGCAAAGCGACTGTGTCCCAGCTGCATCAGTTCCTCAGAAGGAGGACGAGAGTTCAAAGGAGTAGAAGCAGGAGGTGAGAGTGGATACTGGAATTAGGCTACCAATGAGACACTCCTCCATGCCAGATGGGTTTCTCGAGCTCTTTGCTGTAAACGGCAGTCTATCTTGCTGGTTAGGGCAAAGAGACCCTCTAATGAGGTGGAGAGCTCTGGATGGCAAGCTTGTCCTTGATTTTCCTGGAGAGATCTTCCAAGAAGATGGTGACCAAGCTGTCCTCATGCTGGTTTAGCTTAAAATACAGTGTCTGAAACTCCACTGCACATCCAGCCAAAGATTGGGAGCCTTGACGAAGATGGAGCAGATCAGAGGCCAATATAGGTGCACAACCTGGCTCCTCAAAGACGATGCAAAACTGCTTCATGAACTGTTGGAAGTCAAACAACTTAGAATCCCCTCGCTCCCAGAGGGCAGAAGCCCAGGCCAGTGCTGCTCCATCAAGTAACAAAAGGATGTACATGGTCTTGGCTTTTTCATCAGGGAATAGTGGATCCTGTAAAAGAAAGTGCATTCTGCAACACTTGGGATCCCTGGCATACCGGGATGGAGGTAGCAGCTAAGGGTCTGGCCAGCTAGGCACTGAAGGAGGTGGTAGTGACGATGCAGATGGAGATGGTGCCACAGGAGCAGTCAAGGCATCCAATTGAATTGTAAGGTGAATATAGCTGTGGCCAGGAGCTCCAAGGCACCCTGCTGGTCCTGCAGCCTGCAGGCTAACCCAGGAATTGCTTGGCGCAAAGTCAAATCTGCCGAGTCCAGGGCCTCAGCAAACTGTTGAGGTCTGGGCAATAGTCAGAGGCAGGCAGAGGTCAGACATATCCATAGTTCAGTGGTCAAGGGCAGGCATCAGTCAGGTGTATCCATAGTCCAAGCAGAGGTCAAACCAAGTATCCACCTGAGAGAGAAAAAGCAGAATGGATAGGGCTGAGGCAGACAGGCAAGGCAACATCAAGTCAAGCAGGCAAGGACTGAGGCAGGTGGAGACTAAGACTAGAACAGGCTAAAGATGAAGACTGGAGATAGCCTGGAATGAAGACTGAAACAGGCTGAGGATGAAGACTGGAATAGGCTGAAGACAAATACTGGAACAGGCTGGAATGAAGATGTAACACGCACTACCAAACAGTAGCTGGACCTGTTACTGAGGCTGTAAGGGAAAGACAGAGAGTGCCTTTTATAGGACTTAGGGCCTCATTTTCCAAGAGGCTCGCATGCGACAAGGGACGTTTCGCACGCGAAACGTCCCTTATTGCGTGCAAGACCAAAATGGGGGTGGAGTCGGCCCCGGAAGAGGAGGAGTCAGGGCGACACCGGGGCCGACTCCGCGAAGACGCCACGGACCACGAAAAGGTAAGGCCCTTTTCGCGTCCGAGTTCGCGCCCAATAGCTACACCTTCTATGGTGGCTCTATTGGGTACGAAACCGGCAGCGATCGCACCACAACAGTGCGATCACTGCCAGCTAGCGCAGGCCCGCCCCCCGTTTCGGCCCCCTCGCCCCTCATTCCCTAAAGTATCGCAGGCCTGCGATACTTTAGAAAATGAGGCCATTAGTGTGTGAGGTCATCAGGAGGCACTGTAGAGCTTTACCCATCATGGGCCCTTTAAGTTTCATGACGTCGAGTGTGCACATGCCTAAGGAGAAGAATGGATGGTTGGAGCCAGCGGCGTCCTGCTACATAGTTCACTGGGGGTGTCCTGCTGTGAGGAAGGTCAGTGGTATATGATCATATCAGGGACCAGTGGGTACAGGTCAGCCAGAGAAGTGTGGCAGGTCACAAGAGGAGCCCTCAGACCACCAAATGAAACAGTCTGTTATGGTCGTGGACCCTTGGGCTGGTTGGGACAGTGGATGGTATGCTATGGAAGACCACAGCAAGCATCCCAGCCGGAAGGCGGCTCAGAAGAGACTCGGAAGAGGCTTCACCACTGGAAGTCCGAGGTCCCCCCAGGAGGAGCCCGTAGGAACCCGGACCTCTTGGACTTAGGTGGGGTCCTATGCGACCAATGACCCAGGCAGCGGCTGAAGAGATGGACGAAGGCCGGCCCAGGTAGCTGGAGAGTCTTCACCCTCGGAAACCCGCGGCTTCCCCGGGAGGAGCCCGTGGGAGCCCGGGCCGCTGGGGCTTAGGAGAATCCTCTGGGCCAGTAACACCGGATACCTGAGGTGAGGAAGAAGCCGAAGTCGGAGTCCAGGGGCCAAGCCGGGTCAGAAGCCAGGAGTCGGAGATCCAAACCAAAGCCAGGGATGAAGCAGAAGACGGAGTCGTAGACGGAGCCGGGTCGGAAGCCGGAGGTCAGAAGTCAATATCAAACCAGGAACAGAAGCTGAAGACGAAGTCATGGGACGGAGCCGAGTCGGAAGCCAGAAGTCAGATGTTGATACCAAAATCAAGGGGTGGAAGCAGAAGACAAGTCAGGAAGCAAGCCGGGTCAGAAGACAGAGGCAATCCAAGGTATATGCAGCAACTAGCAAGTCAGGAACCTTGTTGTAAGGCCCCGTCCTGATGGAGCTGCAGGGTTTAAATACCCTGCAGCGTCTGACATCATCCGGGGCGTCCCTAGTGGATTTCCTGCGCTGGCCCTTTTAAGGCTTCAGCCCCGGTGCGCGTGCATGCCTAGGGGGCGGGGCCAAGCGCTTCGGGCCGGCGGCGTCTCCCTTGCACAGGGAGAGCCCGGGCAGGCCGAAAATCAAGCCTGCCTGGCCTCGGGAGCATCCATGCGAGCCAGGCCGGCCCGGAGGTAGGAGGAGGGACCGGAGCACGGCCCAGTCCTGTAACACAGTCAGTGGCATCTTATCCTCCAGTGACAACCAAATCCAAGCTCAAACAACCAGATCTTTTGGAAATGATGTCAGGTGACCTCCATGATTTGTTCTACCTTCTTGCACACTTGTTACTTTCTACCAATTTAGTTGGTGCCCTTTGCCCCTCATTTGGAGCCTTGGAGTACTCTTGCCACTCTGGGTGAAAGATTTGTGCCTCTTCTGATGCATTAGTTTCCTCATACCACTCTGTCAGTTGCTTTCACTCTCTATCACTGCCTTGAGGGATTTTCTGCCTCTTCTAATTCTTTGTTCTCCCTTCAAGGTGCCTTTAGCTATTCTGAATACCACAAATGGTGCCACTTTGCCCCAATCATACAGCCTTGGAGAGTTAATTCCAAACTTGTTGGCACCCTGTTTTGAAGCCTTGGGGAGTTCTTCCCATTCTAATGTTCCTCTTTATTCATTCCAATGGGGTGCTGTGTCCCCAGATCAGCATGAGAAAAGTCAAAGATAACTAGTTTCTCCCCCCACACCACTGTTTTATGATTCTTCATTTTCTTCTACCTCTCCATTCAAAGCCTGGTTTTCCCACCCTTATGTTTGTGGATGATACTAGGGTGGTTTATTCACAAATGCCCTCAATTTGCAGGAAGAAGTACAAGCAGAAGAGAATACATAGAGCAAAGCAACTATTTCCTTGTTCTGAGTGTGGTTAATATTTCAGTCAAGCAGATTTACCTTATGCAAAATCAGAAAACCATAAGATAGAACAGGTAAATTTCAGCTAAAACTATAGGAAACAATTTCTAAAGAGAGCAGCCCTCACCACTTTCTAGAAAAACTTTACCATACTTGTTAGTAAAACCATTTAGATGTCCTGTATGTGATAGCAGATACCTTCAGAAAGCCCATTTTTCAAGGGAATCACTAGTCCATCCAGTTGCTAGATTAAATTCCATGAGGGAATGTAATCAATGCTTCTTTCCAGAAAATGATAATAATCACAGATCATCCTCTTGGACTGATTCTGACAATTTGCAAATTGGCTTAAAGAGAATGACTGGCATTTCTCATGGTGAGCACAAGAATCGCCTGGCAACATGCCTGCCTAGTGCGAAGGTGGTAGACTTCACGCGTCACCTAGATAAGAGTTTAGACAGTGCTGGGGAGGAGCCGGCTGTTGTGGAACATATGGGCACTAGGGATGTGAATCGTTTTTTGACGATTTAAAATATCGTCCGATATATTTTAAATCGTCAAAAAATCGTTAGGGCCACGATACAATACCAATTCCCCCGATTTATCGTTAAAAAATCGTAAATCGGGGGAAGGGGGAGGGCAGGAAAACCGGCACACTAAAACCCCCTAAAACCCACCCCCGACCCTTTAAATTAAATCCCCCATCCTCCCGAACCCCCCCCCCCCCAATGCTTTAAATGACCTGGGGATCCGGCGGTGGTCCAGAACGGCGGCGGTCCGGAACCCCCGCTGAACGACCTCCTGCAGTCGATCTCCTGCCGGCGCCATTTTCCGTACGAAAATGATTCGCGGCAAGAAATCGCTCCCGGAACCCCGCTGGCCTCCCAGGAAAATTTTGGCCAGCTTGGGGGGGCCTCCTGACCCCCACAAGACTTGCCAAAAGTCCAGCAGGGGTCTGGAACGACCTCCTGCGTCGAATCGTTTTGGTCTATGGCCGCCGCCATTTTGCGGCGGCCATTTTGAAAAATGGCGCCGGCTGAAGACAACACGATTCTATTGAGGGGGCCGTTCCGGACCGCCGCCGTTCTGGACCACCGCCAGATCCCCAGGTAATTTAAAGCATTTGGGGGGGGGGTTCGGGAAGGTGGGGGATTTAATTTAAAGGGTCGGGGTGGGTTTTAGGGGGGTTTAGTGTGCCGGCTCACGATTTTAACGATTTTTCACGATAGTTTACACACCCAAACGGCAACAATACGATTCCCTCCCCCTCCCAGCCGAAATCGATCGTTAAGACGATCGAGGACACGATTCACATCTCTAATGGGCACCAAAGATTAGGAGAATGTGGGAGGGAAAATCTAGATATCAAATTTAGGCTCTTAGGTAGAATGCTGAAATCCATAACCTCCAGGGTAGCATTCTGTGAAATTCTCCCTGTTCCATGTACAGTTCCCCAGAGACAGACAGAGCTCTAGGGTCTCAATGTGTGGATGAGATGATGGTGCAGGGAAGAAGGATTCAGTTTTGAAAAGAACTGGGGAACCTTTCGGGGAAGGAGAAGTCTTTGCCGAAGGAACAGGCTCCACTTTAACCAGGGTGGAACCAGGCTGCTGGTGATAAACTTTAAAAAGGAGATAGAGCAGCTTGTAAACTAAAACAAAGCATAAAGCTGACAGTCATTCATCGGTGCACAGTTTGGAGGGAGACATCTTTGAAAGTTACTAATGAAGCAGGAGAGTTAGGGCATCACAACAGAGAGGTTCCAGTAAAAACAAAAGTAGTCCATATGCTTATAAGTAAAGAACCACCTGAGTTAAAGATTCCAAATTATCTCTGTCAACTGAAAAGCAGACTGTTAATACAAACAAAAAATGTCTCTGTACCAATGCCAGAAAGTCTAAGAGGATGGGAGAGTTATAGTGTGCAGCAGTGATGAAATGGCATCTCAGAGACATGGTGGAAGGATGAGAACCAATGGGTGTTGCATCCGGTCTTCGACGGCTTCGCCCTGCTTGTTGCACCCCTATCTCGGCTCCTCCCACTTACCTGGGCAAGATGGCTACTGCAATGTCATCAAGTCGACCTCTCTGGCATCCCTGGAACGGTTATGGTGCAGCCCTACGCCATTCCTCCTCCCAGATACCTGCTAGGGTGCGCGCGCGCATGCAACCAACGTCTAAGTACGCCCAGTGGCGTGAACCTCGAGGGTGTTCCCTCATCTGATCTCACCCCAATCCGGGTATATCTGCTTCTCAAGATTGCTAGCTCATTGAGTTGGCAAAGCTCGAACTGTTCCTGTCTGCGCTACTCTTCCACTTCCCTGCTGCCTGCAGGAAGCTCTCCTTCTGCCCTTCAGGGTTTTACTACTAACTTGGATACCCGCTCCTCGGGGGCCCTCTGTTCTATTTTCAGGTGCCATTCATTGAACAGGTACTCACTCCTCGAGGGCCTGCTCTCCCTGCCTCAGTGCCTGTACCTACAACAACTATCTGGTTGAAATGCATCCATAACAGCTAACACCGAGTGAGTACTCTAATATCTCATCTGTCTCATCCACAGTAACTCCTTGCTGTGGAACCTCCTGCCGAGGTCCCTGAGACTACAACTCACCACTGCCACCTAGTGTCTATTTTCAAGCTGTATAATAAAAGAGTTCAATTCTGGTGTTTTGTGTATAGAGTCTAGCCCAGTGCTGTGGCTCCTCATGGGGCTCCTCCCCATGGGCATGGTCTTCTCCACAGCACCCAAGGATCCACTAAAACACATGTAATAACAACAATGGGATAATGTAATACCAGGGTACAAATTATATTGTAATGATAGGGAGGAGCAACTTGGTGTGTGTGTGGGAGGATGGAGGGTTGGAACTTTATGTCTGGTATGACATAGAGTCAAACAGGACAAGGATCCTGCAAGAGACTAAATGCATAATAGAATCTTTATGGGTAGAAATCCTATGTATGTTAGGGAAAAGTATAGAGATAAATGTATACTACCATCTACCTGGCCAAAATGATAAGATGGATGATGAAATGCTAAGAGAAATTAGGGAAGCTAATCGAGGGGGTCATTTTTCAAAAAGCACTAAGGCATTTTCGCATGCGTTAAGGGCTTATCGCATGCGAAAAGCCCCGTTAATGCATGCGATCGCACCATATCATATAATGCAAATTTTCAAAAGAAGAGGAGTTAGGGTATGCCAGTGTGTGAAATGCTATTGCACAGATTTAACTACACTTTTTTGAATAGCATTAAGCTGTGCCATAAGGTTTTATTGCATGTAGTGATTTCTCTGGAACAACCTATTTTAGTGGATTTAAGGGGGAGTGGGAGGGAGTGGGAGGGAGTGGGAGGGAGAGAGAGAGAGAGAGAAAGAAAGCGAGAGAGAACCTAGCCATAATGTCCTCTCCTAAGATAGGTATTTGTATCCCTATGGTAGGCCCACCTAGTAACTCAGGGCGAGGGCTAGGTGTTAGTGTAGGGGGTTAGGGGCCACTTTGACAATCAATGTGAGACATACAAACAGAACAGTGGTCTCTTGTGATGACGGGATGGCCTTCAGAGTGAGGAAACTCACTCCAAGATGAGATTTGGGCAATGTTCTCTCAACCTATCTTGATGGACTCTCTACCTGGGTAACATCAAGCTAGGTTGAGAGAACATTGCCCAAATCTCATCTTGGAGTGAGTTTCCTCACTCCGAAGGCCATCCAATCTTCACAAGAGACCACTGTTCTGTTTGTACGTCTCACATTGACTGTCAAAGTGGCCCCTAACCCCCTACACTAACTCCTAGTCCTCGCCCTGAGTTACTAGGTGGGCCTACCATAGTAGGGATGTGAATCATTTTACGACGATTAAAATTATCGTCCGATAATTTTAATATCGTCTTAAACCGTTATGGAACACAATACAATAGAGATTCTAACGATTTATCGTTATAAATCGTTAGAATCGTGAGCCGGCACACTAAAACCCGCTAAAACCCACCCCCGACCCTTTAAATTAAATCCCCCACCCTCCCGAACCCCCCCCCCCCAAATAACTTAAATTACCTGGTGGTCCAGCGGCGGTCCGGAACGGCAGCGGTCCGGAACGGGCTCCTGCTATTGAATCTTGTTGTCTTCAGCCGGCGCCATTTTCCAAAATGGCGCCGAAAAATGGCGGCGGCCATAGACCAACAGGATTCCACGGCAGGAGGTCCTTCCGGACCCCCGCTGGACTTTTGGCAAGTCTTGTGGGGGTCAGGAGGCCCCCCCAAGCTGGCCAAAAGTTCCTGGAGGTCCAGCGGGGGTCAGGGAGCGATTTCCCGCCGCGAATCGTTTTCCGTACGGAAAATGGCGCCGGCAGGAGATCGACTGCAGGAGGTCGTTCAGCGAGGCGCCGGAACCCTCGCTGAACGACCTCCTGCAGTCGATCTCCTGCCGGCGCCATTTTCCGTACGGAAAACGATTCGCGGCGGGAAATCGCTCCCTGACCCCCGCTGGACCTCCAGGAACTTTTGGCCAGCTTGGGGGGGCCTCCTGACCCCCACAAGACTTGCCAAAAGTCCAGCGGGGGTCCGGAAGGACCTCCTGCCGTGGAATCCTGTTGGTCTATGGCCGCCGCCATTTTTCGGCGCCATTTTGGAAAATGGCGCCGGCTGAAGACAACAAGATTCAATAGCAGGAGCCCATTCCGGACCGCTGCCGTTCCGGACCGCCGCTGGACCACCAGGTAATTTAAGTTATTTGGGGGGGGGTTCGGGAGGGTGGGGGATTTAATTTAAAGGGTCGGGGGTGGGTTTTAGCGGGTTTTAACGATTTTAGCGGGTTTTAACGATTTTAACGATTTATCACGATATTTTACCCCCCCAAACGGCAACAATACGATTCCCTCCCCCTCCCAGCCTAAATCGATCGTTAAGACGATCGAGGACACGATTCACATCTCTATACCATAGGGATACAAATACCTATCTTAGGAGAGGACATTATGGCTAGGTTCTCTCTCTCTCTCTCTCTCTCTCTCTCTCTCTCAACAATGGTCCCCCAGTGGTTGAATGCATGAAATACAACAGTCTGGCACTTATCACAAAATCTGAAATATTATCACAAGTTGCACTCACTTAGATCTTTGCATAGGTAATTAGCACAAATTGCAATAACTTGTATATTAGCATAAAACACACCCCTTTTGCTATCACATGCGATACTTATCGCATTTTGATAAATCCAGGCCCAAATTAGTAGTGCAGTAGTAATGGGAGATTTCACAATTACTCCAATATTGACTGGGTAAATGTAACATCAGGACATGCTAGTGAGGCAATATTCATGAATGGAATAAATTACATCTTTATGGAGCAATTGGTTCAGGAACTGACAAGAGAGGGAGCTATTTTAGATCTAATTCTTAGTGGAGCACAATATTTTGTGAGCAAGGTAATAGTGGTGGGGCCGCTTGGAAATAGTAATCATAGCATGATGAAATACAAATTGATGGCTGGGAGGACAATAAGTAAATCTACAGCTCTAGCACTAAACTTTCAAAAAGGAAACTTTGATAAAATGAGAAAACTAGTAAGAAAAAACCTGAAAGATGCAGCTACAAAAGGTAAGAGTACACAAAAGGCATGGAGATTGTTAAAAAAAAAAAAAAAAAAAAACATCTTAGAAGCACAGTCTAGATGTAATCCATGCATTAAGAAAATTGGAAGGAAAGCCAAACAATTGGTTAAAAGTTGAGGTGAAAGAGGCTATTATAGCCAAACGATTTTTCTTAAAAAATTTGAGGAAAGATCCATCTGAAGAAAATAGGAAAAAGCACAAGCATTGGCAATTAACATGTATAACATTGATAAGACATGCTAAAGTAAAATTTGAAAAGAAGTTGGCCATAGAGGCAAAACTCATAATAAAAACTTTTAAAATATATTCAAGGCAGGAAGCCTGCAAAGGAGTCACTTGGACCGTTAGATTATTGAGAGGTTAAAGTTGTACTTGGGGAAGATAAGGCCATCATGAAAATATTAAATGAATTCTTTGCTTTGGTGTTTACTGAGGAAGATGTTGGGGAGATACCCATTCCAGAGATGGTTTTCAAAGGATTCAGATGAACTGACCTAAATCATGATGAACCTGGAAGATGTAGTAGGCCAGATTGATACAAAGAGTAGCAAATCATCTGGACCAGATGGTATACACCCCACTTTTCTGAAATAACTCAAAAATGAAATCATTAAAATCATCTGTTGTACCTGAAGACTGGAAGACTGGAAGGTAGCCATTGTAACCCACAATATTTATAAAGGGCTCCAGAGGTGATCCGAGAAACTATGACCAGTGAGCCTAACTTCAGTGAGAAGAAAAATCATTGAAACTAGTATAAAGATTGAAATCACAGAACACATAGACATGATTTAATGGGCCACAGCCAGCTTGGATTCATTCAAGAGAAATTTACCTCAGAAATCTGCTCATTTTTTTGAAGGGGTGAATAAGCATGTAAATAAATGTAAACTGGTGGATGTGGTATATTTCGATTTTCAGAAGACATTTTACAAAGTCCCTTATGAGAGGCTTTTAAGAAAACTAAAATATCATGGTATAGGAGGAGATGTCTTTTTGTAGATTGAAAACTAGTTAAAAGACAGGAAACAGAGAATAGGATAAATTATCTGTTTTTACAATGGATAAAGGTAAACAGTAAAGTGGAGTGCCACAGGGATCTATATTTGGACTGGTGCTTTTCATTATATATATATATATATATATATATATATATATATATATATATATATATATATATATATATATATATATATATATATATATATATGATCTAGACAGATATACGAGTGAGGATATCAAATTAGCAGATGATACAACTCAGAATGTGATAAATTGCAGGAGAACCTTGCAAGACTGGAAGATTGGGCATCCATATGGCAGATCAAATAAAATGTGGACAATGGCAAGGTGATGCATATTGTAAAAACCTCAGATAAAGTAAGACTAATAAAGACCATCTTTAAAAGTCAAACAATAAAGTTTATTATAAAGAAATGCATGGTTTATTTAGGAGTAGCAAGCATTACAAAGCAAGTGGTGTAAGCTCAAGCCTACTCAGAGATCTATTGCTCATGCACAGTGTTATAAGGGTTTGCCTTCAGCCAATAAACAGATGTCTGCATTTATCCACCCCTTATCCCTTGTCCAATTAGTAAATTTTTGCATGTGTACGTGCCTTGCTGCTAGGGATGCTTGTACTGCTTGTTCTAGCGATGCTTATACAGCTGGTTGCATTTGCTGTTAGTTTCTCAGAAATCAGTCTTCTTAGGTTTCGTTTTCTCAGGTCTGATGTTTCTTGTACTGGCCATATTCATACATTCCCCCCTTTGAAGGGTTTCTCCTAGGAACCCTTCACATCTATCTGCATCTCATATCGCCTGTCTTAGGTTGTTCCGCCTGACCAAGGCTATTCCTTAGTGGCTAGAGACTTACCCGTCCTCATACCAATGTGCTCATTTTTCACAGATAGCTATTATTTGTGGTGGGGAATGATGTGTTGATGTCATTAGAATCCAGGAGCATCAGGTTCAAGGTCTCACCTTGATTTAGCATGATCCGTGCGCTTGTCTGAGCTACCAACATTTAAGACACTTGATCGTGACCTCTTCATAGGCATATACAAAGGCATGGCAAGCAGAGGCAGACAATGAGTCCCAGTAAGACAATTGTACACATGGAGCCAATCAAAACTTTGAATCCTGAGCCTAAACCGGAGAACCATGATCCGAGGGATCCAAATGGATCGCTGATATCCAGTCCTTTCCATGTCTGTACCAGGACGTGAGCAATGGCCATCATGTGTCGGGTGATCTCTTCAATTACTTCACCCTTGTCATCTATTTGAAGACAACAGTTAGTATGTAATCTAACGCTAGACAATTCTGGTAAATGGCATTCCAGAAACCCTTTTGCTGTGTAGCTAGTATTCTCAGTGCTTTTACAGTTTCATTAGTAATTATATCAACAACAGCTTGCAGTCTTATAATATGATTTAACAATATATTGGAGTTCTATAACCCCAAGAGCCATCCTGAGCCCAGGAGGCAGGGACGTATTAGGCCACAATACATTCTGGAGGCCATTCATTATCCTTCCAGTTACCTATCTTAAGGTCATGCTTATTTCTAAGGCTAGAATAGGTGCTATACAGGGGCATCCCTAGTTGTTGACCCATTTTTAGGGGGATTAAGAAAAATGAGAGATGCATGGTTCCCATGGTACAGGTTCCAATCCATCCCTTTGGTAAGGAAGAATGTGCATAGGCACCACATATCCTGTATAATCCATTCGGGGCAAACCAGCTTGGGGGTGTTAGTCCATTTCTCAGGGAGAGGAAAGGCTCACATTCCCAACCGGTAAAGTTCGGGGTTACAGAGGAATTGGGCCAATAGGAAATTATCATTTGAGCTTTCATGGTATAGTTGAGGGAAGATTGTGACAAGCAAGAGGAATTGCCTATAGCTATAGTGTGCAATACTGTGTAAGGTCTATGGATGCACCATGCTGAAACAATGGAGTGGGCCAATATCCACTGTGTTTTCCCATATCTGGGCAGTAACTGAATACTGGAAACATTATAAGGTGATTTACAATCCTATTCTTTTGCTTCCCAAGGCCAATTATCTCCCATATTGGTTCCTCCACAAACATAACAATTAGAAACATTTAGGGAAGTAAAAGATGCTATAAAAAAATGAAGATCCAGAGAAAAAGACAGATACTCAAAGAATAAGGAATTCAAGAAAACATTTGATCCATACTGAAACATATCTCACTCTAAGAGGGCACGCAGTGGGATATGGTATTTGAGTAATGTGAACAAAGCAGCTTTCATAGACAAAGTAAAGAAAGCCATAGTACATAATCATTTAGCTGATTCAGCAAAGAAATGCATATAAGTAGTGGAAGTCAGACTTGAAAATGCTACAAAACTTGGAAAAACAGCATTAATTCTTCTAAATAATGGCATTTGCAAATAGATCCAAACAGCATCTGAGCAAGACACAAACAATGCACACACAAAAGAAAATCAAATGATGAAATGTATGATGAAAGGTGTACGATGGCTTTCTTTGAAAATAGTTCACAGTCCAATTCCATGGCAAAGGATGCAGTTATAAGGATGGGATAATCTCTGAATTCAATGAATGCATGCGGGGCAAACAGTTCTCGCAGCTTAGTGCACTTCAGTGACATTGAAGCACAGCCTTTCAATTCAGCACTAGGTATGTTACTTGATCAGAATGTAAAATAAGAGCAAAACAAATTCAAATTAATCAGTGAGAAGATTCCATCAGTCATTACATAGAACATTAAGCTTTGATACACAACTTCATTCACTCTTCAGGTGTAAGGACATACAACACAGAAAACAAACAACAAGTAACACATATTTTTCTTTTGATGAGCTCAAACCCCAGATCAAAAATAAAAGTAGGCCAAAAAAGTGTGTGAAAAAATACTTAGATAGTGTATAGATCGATCTAGAATAAAACAAAAGTAAAAATTAAAAAGATAGATCTGTTTAAAAATGAAAAATTGGGAGAAAGGAGAAAATGTAATCTTCAACAGTCTTCAAGCGTTTCATCTGCTATTAACCTGGAACAAATATAAAATCTGGCAACATAAAGGTTAGAGAAATTACAGATCAATGGAAACTAAAGATTCTGATATTAATTCAGCAAATTGCAGTCATAAAGCTACCTTTTTTCTTTTTATATTGCTGTGCCTCTAGGAGGCGCTATACTCATTAATACTCAGCTGCAGAATTTTTTCTTTTCTCTTCTGGAATACAGTCCTGCAACAGAATCTTTGTTACTGAGATAACTCTTTCACTTCTGGGGAAGTCTCTCTCCTCTGTGAAATGACAAATCATTGTTAATTTTGACATATAACTTTTACATAAGGGCAATTTTAAATTTGCAAGAAAAGGCTTAGGGATGTACTTTAAGTGTGCCAGTTTTTCTTTTCACTGTAAACGAACCTAAATATTCTTGCTAAAGGCTATTATTCTTCTTCTTAATATCATCTAATTCCTTGCCAATCTGTTTTTAAACTAAACACAAATTTCTGCTTTTAAACTAAACTGATCAATTCATTAAAATGGAATCTCTCTTTGTTCCTCTATCTCTCTGTCCGTCTCTCTGCCCTCTTCTAATAATAAATCTAATCTAATTATTAAATGAAAGTAGCTTTAAATGTACACATTTTTTTCACAAGCATAACGCAGCACAGGGAACAGAAAATGCCACTAGATAAACAGCAAGAAAAGGAATTTCTCAGAATTCTGTCTTAAAGAGAAAGGCACCTGGAAACTAACTACACAGTTGTGAAAACTAAAACAAAAGTGAAGGAGGGGGGATTACCCCAGCTCCCAGTAAACACCACTCTCTCTGCTCTACACAAAGAAATTCCTATGGTGGGGGACAACATATTCCAAGTTAAGACTCCTGCTCCCAGCAGCCTGCCATGAAATATGAAACCGCTGGATATCACACTGAACTAGCAAACCACTGAGCAGGCAGCCGAGCAAAAAACTATTGAAAAAATACAAGCACTGAAACAAGCAGCGCTTCACAGGGACCTGCCTCTGAAAAGGTGGGGGCCTTATGCAAGCAAAATCTAGAAAATTGAATAAGCTGAGAAAACGCAAATGAGGCAGAAAAAGAGACGGAGAAATCTACTCTGATAGAAAAATCTACTCATAAAAATATAAATATAACAACAATAACAATAGTTGGGACCCCTTTTATAAGAAAGGGATCCAGGGCCTTACCTGCTCCGACATCTCGGACGAGGCCAAAAAAGAACTCGGGCTCCAGAACATGTCACGGCCCCATTTGCACCACTCCTGGTTGCTGCTTACCGACTCCAACCACTCCTGAAGCGCTGGGACTGTCGGTAGTGTTGGGCAGCCGCCGCACGCCCAATGCCAGAAACAGACTACCCGTGGAGGCTTGCGCAGGGCCTCCCGGGAGCGAGTCACAGCACCAGATATAAAAACCTCGGATAAAATAAGATTAATAAAGACCATCTTTAAAAGTCAAACAGTGAAGTTTATTATAAAGAAATGTGTGGTTTCTTTAGGAGTAGCAAGTGTTACAAAGAAAGTGGTGTAAGCTCAAACCTACTCAGAGATCTATTGCTCGTGCATAGCGTTATAAGGGTTTACCTTTAGCCAATCAACAGGTGTCTGCATTTACCCACTCCTTATCCCTTGTCCAATTAGTAAATGTTTGCATGTGTACATGCCTTGTTGCTAGGGATGCTTGTACTGGTTGTTGCTAGGGATGCTTGTACAGCTGTTTGCACTTGCTGTTAGTTTCTCAGAAATCAGTCTTCTTAGGTTTAATTTTCTCAGGTCTGAAGTTTCTTGTACTGGCCATATTCATACAATATAAGGAAAAATATCCCATGCTGTAGTTACACGATGTTAGGTTCCATTTTGGAAGTTACCATCCAGGAAAATGATCTGGGTGTCATAGTTGATATTACATTGAAATTGTCAGAACAGTGTGCTATGGCAGTCAAAAAAGCAAGCAGAATGTTATGAATTATTAGGAAGGGAATGGCAAATAAAACAGAGCATGTCATAATGCTTCTGTATCGTTCTATGGTTAGACTGCACATTGAATACTGTATGCAATTCTGGTAGCTGCATCTCAAAAAAGATATAGTTTCACTGAAGAAAGTACAGAAAAGAGTGACTAAAATGATAAATAGCATGGAATGGCTCCCATATGTGGAAAGGTTAAAAAGATTAGGGATGTTCAGCTTGGAGAAGAGATGGCTGAGGGGGCATATGATAGAGGTCTACAATATCATGAAACAACTTGAACGGATAAATGTAAAATGATTAGGGGTGTGCATTCATTTCCTACGTATTGGCAATCCGCAACGTATAGGGCCATATTTGTTGTATTCGTGGGAAGCAAAACATATCGCGATTCCCCACAAATACAACAAATCTTTGCCGAATTATTTGGCCGCCTAAAGGAGTGAATGTAAACAAACCCCCCACCCTCCTGACCCCCCCAAGACTTACCATAACTCCCTCGTGGTCCAGCGGGGGGTCCGGGAGCCATCTCCTGCACTCACACCCTTGGCTTCTGGTATTCAAAATGGCACCAATACCTTTGACCTTACTATGTCACAGGGGCTACCAGTGCCATTGGTCATCCCCTGTCACATGGTAGGAGCAATGGATGGCCGGCAACATCTTGTGCACTCGGGAAGTTGGCTGCCAGTAATCAAAATTGTGCCGATAGCCTTTGCCCTTACTATGTCACAGGGGCTACTGGTGCCATTGGTCAGCCCCTGTCACATGGTAGGAGCACAAGATGGCGCCGAACATCCATTGGGGGGGTCAGGAGGGTGGGGCGTTTGTTTACATTCGCTCCGTTAGGCAGCCGAATAATGTGGTGAAGATTTCTTGTATTCGTGGGGAATTGCGATACGTTTCGCTTCCCCATGAATACAACAAATATGGCCCTATACGTTGCGGATTGCCAATACATAGGAAATGAATGCACACCCCTAATCAATTTACATTTATCTGTTCAAGTTGTTTCATGATTTTGTAGACCTCTATCATATCCCCCCTCAGCCATCTCTTCTCTAAGCTGAACATCCCTAATCTTTTTAACCTTTCCACATATGGGAGCCATTCCATGATATTTATCTTTTAAGTCACTCTTTTCTGTACTTCATTCAGTGAAACTATATCTTTTTTGAGATGTGGCTACCAGAATTGCATACAGTATTCAATGTGCTGGACCACCAGGGACTTTTGGCAAGTCTTGGGGACCCACCTGACCCCCACAAGACTTGCCAAAAGTCCCTGGTGTTCCAGCGGGGGTCCAGGAGTGACCTCCTGCACTCGGGCCGTCGGCTGCCAGTATTCAACCAGTGCTATTGGTCAGCCCCTGTCACATGGTAGTAGCACAAGATGGCGCCAGCCATCCATTGCTCCTACCATGTGACAGGGGCTGACCAATGGCACTGATAGCCCCGTGACATAGTAAGGTCAAAGGTATCAGCACCATTTTGAATACTGGCAGCCGAGGGCGTGAGTGCAGGAGATGGCTCCCAGACCCCCCGCTGGACCACCAGGGAGTTTTGGTAAGTCTTGGGGGGGGTCAGGAGGGTGGGGGGTTGTAGTTAATTCAATTTTAGCTGGGGAACGAATATGAAATACCGCATGAATGTATCGGGGGCCCCCCTTGCCGAATGCAACGTATCTGCCCCCCGACGAATACAAATCCAGAATGCAATGTATGGCATCCCTCTGCACATCCCTAAAAATGATTACTTACTCTTTCAGATAATACAAGGACTAGGGGGCATTCCATGAAGTTAGTAATTAGAACATTTTAAACACACTGTAGAAGATTCTTTTTCACGCAAAACACAATTAGGCTCTGGAATTTTTTGCTAGAGGATGTGGTTAAGGCAGTTAGTGTAGCTGGATTGAAAAAGTTTTGGAGAAGTTCCTGGAGGAAAAGTCCATTAACTGCTATTAATAGTGATGTGAATCATTTTTTGACGATTTAAAAAAATCGTCAGATATTTTTTAAATCGTCAAAAATTGTTAACAGTCGCAATACAATAGAAATTCCCCCGATTTATCGTGAAAAATTGTAAATCGGGGAGGGGGGAGGGTGGGAAAACCGGCACACCAAAACAGCCCCTAAACCCACCCCGACCCTATAAAACTTATCCCTTACCTTCCCCCACCCTCCCGAACCCCCCCCAAAACATTTTACGAGTACCTGGTGGTCCAGTGGAGGCGCGGGGACCGATCTCCCGCTCTTGGGCCATCGCCGCCATTTTGGCTGCCACTCAAAAATGGCGCCGATGGCCCGATAAAAAAAAAACCCACCCGACCCTTTAAAAATGACCCCTTAGCTTCCCCCACCCTCCCGAGCCCCCCAAAACATTTTTAAATTACCTGGTGGTCTAGTGGTAGTCCCGGGAGCGATCTCCCGTTTTCGGGATGTCGGCTGCCACTCATAAAGATGGCGCCGATGGCCCTTTGCCCTTACCATATGACTGGCTGGCCGGCTGCCACTCATAAAGATGGCGCGGCCAGCCAGTGCTCCTACCATGTGACAGGGGCCGGCCAATGGCACAGATACCCTGTCATATGGTAAGGGCAAAGGGTCATCGGCGCCATCTTCATGAGTGGCAGCCGATGGCCCGAGAACGGGAGATCGCTCCCGGAAGCGATCTCCTGCACGCGTGACGTCGGGAGCCAGGAACCAAAATGGCACCGTCTCAAAAATCTCCTACAGATCCTCTTCTTTTATTCTTCAACAAAATGTTTTACATCATTTTTTATGAGTCTTTTTTATGTATATAATAAAAATAAGAGACTTATCTCACAGCTTCATGGCCCTGTACCATTAAATTTAGGAAACAGCCAACGCTGTCAATGTTTTGCCCGGTGGCTGCTTCAGGGCAAAATACACAATACAGTTTCCCAATCTTTGTACCGTGGTGTTGCCGCTGCCATTCGGGGCTTTGGATGTCCAGCAGCCTTACTCAGCATCGGCTAACTGGTCCTGAATTTGACAGTGAAGGGGCATGAAGTTGTGAGATAAGTCTCTTATTTTTAATATACACATAAAAAAGACTCATAAAAAATAATGTAAAATTTTTTTTGCAGAATAAAAGAAGAGGATCTGTAGGAGGTTTCTCAGACCGATGACTGAAACATTCAGCCACACGCTGAAAGGTTCGGTATGAACCATGCATGGTTGTTCTGAGGTCTTTTCCTCCTGTTTTGAATAAAGTGGTCACTCACATTTTTGTATTGATTGGGAAATTTCATTGTGGTTAGGATTTTGATCTTGAACTGTTTTTGCCTTTGTGGTTTGATTTTTTTTAACAATGAGTGATGTCACTTGTACCTAACTCCGTTAGTGTGCGCTAACTAGAAAATTGGGGGTCCCCCCCAAAAAAAATCCCGAAACGCAGGAAAACGAAATTTCCTGCAGCGAGTCGAATCCAAAGCCTGAAATAAATATTTTACATGATACACATCTCTAAATGAAGAGGGATTAGTATTTGGGTTTTAGTACTATGTATTTGGATTTATAATATGATATATGTGTCCATTTGGGTATGGGATTGTTTGACATGTTTTAGAACTATTGTCTTTTGGGTACACTATCTATAATATTTATCTGTGTAAACATTTTTGTGAATATAATTGTATATATGAGGGTTGGTAATCTATGTAAAATTATAATTAATGTGTTTATTTAATACATTAAAAGATTTATTAAACCAGTTGGGTATGTGTTTCACAATATATTGATAAGATGTTGATGTTGATAAGATATTGTGACTACATGTGACGTGAACAAACATTTTACATAATGTATTATTTCCTCTGATGTATTTATTAACATCATTTCGATATATACATATGAATAACACAATTTTATTTGGATTTACAAAAAAAAGCCTCATACACATAAGAAATCCTTATATATGACCAATGATAATGCTACTATAGATGCATATAACAAAAAGTATCAACATCCTCACATATAAGATGGTTATGTTTATTTTAAATGTCATAGTTTATGTTTAATACAATAGTGAGTGAATATATAGCATTTCATTGGAAATATTTTTATACAGAGAGGGTAATGGATGCATGGATCAGCCTCCCAGTGGAGGTAGTGCAGACAATAACAATATCGGAATTCAAGAAAGTGTGGTATAAATACAGTAAATCTCTGAGGGAGTTATGGAAATTGTAAAGTTAAATTAGTTGGGCAGATGGACACACTAGCTTGGTCATAAAGTCTTTTTCTGCCATCCTGTTTCTATGACTCCTTGTACTTGAGCTTTTTATTCTATGGAAAATGTCACCTTCCGGTACTTTGTTGAATCCTGTTAGTTATTTGAGTGTTGTATTACCGCTCTCATTTTATGTCTCTCCTATTCCTTTATTTTCAGTATATATACCTTGTACTACAGGCCTTCCACAATTTTGGTGGCTTTTGACTTCCCTGTACCTCATTAATGTCAATTCTGTAGATGTTGCCTGAGAACTGAATTTAGATCTCAAGAAAGTAGAAGACATTCCCAATGTTATCAGCTTTTGCACACTTCATGCAATACATACCATATTTCCTCTCATATCTGTTACGACTGTCGCTGCCCGACGTCTCCACTCTGCCCTCCTTACCTCTCTGGCAACTCCTCCTGTGGTTGACGGCCATTTGGCTGCCACAGTGTCTGCCTGCCATCCTCTCCAGCGTCCCCGGACCGGCTTGGGTGCTGCCTCCCGCCATGCTGTTCAGCTGCCTTGGGTCATGCGCGCCGCGCGGCCCTGCTTCAAGCACCTTCTGTGGCGCGAACCTCAGGGGTGTCCCCCTGTGATGACGTCAAGCATCCAGGATATAAAAGGCCTACGCAATTGCTAGCTAATCGAGTTAGCAAAGGTTTACGAACCAGGTTTCCGTTCCAGCTTTGGATTCCAAAGTATGGGATTCACTCTCCACACCTTGCAACTCTGCCTCCTTTGGACCTACTCTATGTGGGGTACCCGCTCCTCGGGGGCCTCTCTCTCTTTTTATCTTTCAGGTCGCAGTCTGGAACCGGTACTCGCTCCTCGAGGGCCCATGTTCCTGGACTCGCTACTTGGACTCCACTTCTGCCAGGAAGATACCGCTGCCTATAATATCTGTGAGTTACCATCTCTGCCTCTCAGAGCTATTCCCTGGAACCAGGTACTCGCTCCTTGAGGGCCTGCCTTTACTCCAGCTCCTGTGCTCTACACTGAGAGACCGCTGCGTAAGTACATTACCAACGAGGCTCTATTCCTGAACTCTGCATATCCTGCTACTACTCACAATCTCAGTTCTCTCTATTACAGCACAGCCATTGGGATTATTGTTCCAGAGCCTGAGGGACTACAAGCCCAACCGGGCTACTTCCAGCTCTGTACTGCCACCTCTGGTGATTCACCAATCCTGTTTAATAAAAGAACTAGTGTGTGTGTGTCTCCTACGCTGAGCCTGACCTGTGGCCCCTCACGGGACTTCCCCCCTGTGGGAGTGGTCATCTGCCACAGGTCCAGGGATCCACCCCAAACCCTTACAAATAATAACAATATCATTGCACTTCTGACATCTATTTATAGTTATCTCTTTTTAATTTGAACACATTCTTTCATCTCACCATGAATTATTTTTATTTGTAACACTGTCTTGTACCTAGCTGAGACATTACTGCCTATCTGTTGTAACATTATTCCATTCAATAACCTATCTAGCTGCCTCCAACTCCAGAATCAAGCACCACCATCAAACTTTTGAGGAGTAAAGGGTCTTCGGTTAAAGGTGACAAAGTCAGGCAATTTTATTAACCAAAGATTATTTTATGACCCTGTAGTCCCTTTAGAGTTTTCTCTTTGTATAGAATACAAATTCCATGGAGAAGGTTCTTTGTCTTATGTGTCTCTGAACAACACTGTGATTATCTAGAACTGCTATAGAAATGAAAATAAATATTAATAGAAGTGTATTAAATATGAAGCACAAACAATTAATTGAATCAAGTGTTTCTCATAATACTAAGTTTGTTAACTGCAGCAAGTGAAAATCCTTTGATGAAAGCTCCAGTGATGTTGCAGGGAGATGTAGGGATTCCCTTCTGTGTGAGAAAACGTTAGGGACTCTACAAAATGAGTTTAATTGCTTTCAGAAGAATATATAAACACAAGAAGTCACTCAACAGCACCTTTAGTACTCGGATTCCAGGAATGAAATAACATTCTCTGAAATGAGTTATCAGTAACATATTTTGGGTAACATGTAAATCAACAGTTACAAGTGGAGATCGTTTTCTAGGATTCTCAGAGAGAAGATTCAGATCACTGAGGAATTATGAAAGAAATCTCTTGGCACAGATCCATTCTGCTAAATTTTTGTAACTGAAGAGAGAGGTAAAAAAAAAATAAATTGAGCTTAGTGTAGTGGTCTAGTGCTGGAATTACAGGGGATGCTACAGATCAGGATTATGGTGCATTAACAGAGTTGTGTGTAGAGTCTCAAATGCTAGAAAGCAGGGAATGCTGAAAGGGAGGACTGAGATGCCTTGGCAGCGTGATGTTTGAAAAGAAACTCAGTGTGTTTTATTTTGTGGAGTTCCTGGGATGTGATTGTGTTTTTAAAATGTCTTTCCTTCTCAAAAGGAGCTATAATGTGCTAAAACCCCATAGTGTGACAGACTTTTGACAAATAGGGTTTATACTGAGTGAGAATTGTGGTTCTTATGTTAATCCACTTGGCTTTGTGGAATTAAGGATCACCAGACAGATTCTAGGTGATACCTATGTACTGGACTAGCTTTTATTACAGTAATAATGACATGTGCAGGCAGCCTAGGAAGGAATGAGAAGATGATGCCATACTATTTAAACCCAGTGCAACTGCATTGTTTCTCCCATGACCTGAGGAAGAAAGGACAAGTCTTGTAAGAGTTTCTAAGATCAATTAAGTTAGTCCTGTAAAAATGCTATCACCTATAATTTGTTTGGTGACCCTTAATTCCACATTCAAAATGAGAGAATGTTAAAAAATATTTTTGTATCATAAATGCGATTATGAGGGCAAATTTCAAACTGTGTGCAGACGTGTAAATTATTCTGTACATACTTAGTTTTTATCTACATTGTTAATTTAAGTTTTCAAAGGAAAAATATATATGCACAGACCTGCATCTGCTATTTGTGGAGGCATTTTCCCAACATAATTATGCATGAAGGGATACCCCAACACAGATTCTACCCCGAGGAATGCCTCCACTCATGGCATGTAAAAGTGCAAAGCAACTGCTACTACGCAAACACTTTTACATGCTGATAGGGTAAGCGATTTTCAAATACCCCATTTCTGCAAGAGGATGTCTGAGAAGAGAGGTAGTGGGGAGATGAGAAATGGGGCACAAGGAAGCTGGAGACATATGCAGAAGAGGTTATGGGAGAAGGGAAAGGCAGAGGGAGGAGAGAAAACCAGTGACAGGGATATAACAGTTGGAAAAAGTGAGAAAAGATGGGAATGGGGTGAGTGGTGGAAAATAATGAAAAGTAGAGATGATGGAGGAAGAAGATCAGATAGCTTGAGAGCCATACCAGGAGAAATGTGCATTATCTTTTCCAATTTTGACGAAAATACGCCTCTGGGAACTCTTTCCCTAAATGTGGCTAAATGTTTGCACGTTCCTCCAAAATGCACAATTGGCATTGAGGGAAGACACGTTTGACAAACAATTTGCATGCACAAATCTTTATTTACCTGCAGAAGTGACTTTGCAAACTGAACCAAAGCTGGGCAAGAGTTCGTCTTTTACTCTTCCAGACAATCCCTGCCAGAAGACGGCTGTCTTCACCCCAAGCAAGCTCGGAGACCAAAGTACAGAGGATTGCACTGCATTCTCCTCCTTGCTGAATACAAAGTAGTTCCATGGCAGTGGACGAGATGCGCCCAGGCTTCTCAATGTGAGGCGATTTTGTAATGTATGCGCGTACATGCGCTCACGTTATAAAATAAGCTGCTCAGGTGCACATGCGCGCCTGCGTTTATAATGTACGTGCGCATTGCACGCAAATGTCACCGCTACCGCGTAACCGGGGGGATTTTAGGAGATACGCGCGGCAATGCAATTACCTGTTTCCCCAGTTTGTTCCCAGTTCACCCCAGTAAAGGGGATAACTTCCTAAACCCCCTAGTTAAACAACCTCTTTTTTGCACTGTTAGCCCCTACCCTTTAAACCCCCCTGACTCGGCTCTTTTAATTTGTTTCATAACCTACACCCGATCCACAGCAGAAGTAAAGTTACGCAATGGAGGACCCCGGCGCACGCTTGTGGGCGTAAATACTTACAGGCTGGTTTCGTTCATATTTCCTGGAACGCCCATGTCACACCCATGCCCCTTTTTCGGAAAAATATTTAATCTGGAAAGCGGGAGGTATGGGGCAGATTTTCAAATACCTATGCGCATAAATCCAGGAGGATTTATGCGCATAGGGGGGTTACGCGCGCCGGGCCTATTTTTAAAAGTCCTGGCGGCGCGTGTAAAGCCCCAGGACACACATATCTCCCGGGGCTTTTCTGAATGCTCTGGTAGGGAGTGGGGAGGGAGCGGGGCGGGTGCAGGGTACTTGGCCCGGGGGCATGGCTGAGTGGTCTGGAGGTGTAACTTCCAAAACAAAGGTACCGGGGGGGTTCTTTAGGGCTGGGAGGTGGGACAGGGAGGGAAAGATGGTGTAGGGGGGGGGGGGGGGGGGAAGGAAAGTTCCCTCTGAGGCCACTCCGGGTTTTATGCGCGTAGGTCTTTTAAAATCCGGCCCTTATTGCAGCAAAATTGCAGAATACTTTTCCTAAAAACCCACCCCTATAAAATGAGCTGCTTTGCCTGCATTTTTTTTCAAATGCATGCAAAACAGTTCATGCCTAGCTAATTCTGTGCAAATCAAATAACATGGCTTGCCAGAACCACATTATTTGCCAAAAGTTAGCTACAACTCGAGTTATAGCTAAGTTTTTCCCAGACCAATGGGATATTAACACATGTCCTCATGCTCCAGCTCTGAAAATTAAAAGGCAAATAGCAGCCTAAACCTCATCCCCCAACCATGTAAAATTCACCTCCAGGGGTCTGGGTAGGCCCCTGCCCACCTTTCTGCCTCCTGTAAATGCAGCCTAAAGTTTTAAAAAAATGTAAAAATTGTTTTGTAAGTCATGTGGTGATGTCCCTTCACAAACCCATCCCTTTGAATACAATTCACCTCCTCCTGATCTAAATATCTCCCCTTGATCAAACACACCCTGGTTCCAGCCCCATCCCCACATACACACAGTTCCAATTTCCCCCTCACACTAGCCCACCCTTTGTAGCCCCCTCTCCCGTACCTAATGCCAACTAGAGATGTCTAATGGGGAAACCTGGAGTCTACTAGAGCCAGGCTCCTGACCGGTCGATGCTGTCTTTCAAAAAGGCTCCACCCAGCCTTTGCCCCTAGCTGCAAAATTCTGTAGTAATATAGCAAATAAAGGCATATATGGAACACGATAGAAACATTCTGCCATGCCTACACACACATGGGAACAACCTGCAAGCACATTTTCAAAGGGAAATTGCACACAGGTTTCCCTTTGAAAATCCAGCTGGCAGGCAAAAAGCAGGTGCTGCATACATTTGTACCTGGCTACCTGCATTGAATAAATGTACCCATGGAATGTCTGGATCAGACTTTCAAAATGAATGCCCCGTGAGCACTTTCCTTCTCCTGACCTCCTTCCAATTTGCTTCTTCCCTTCTTTGGACATGAGTAGAAGTACTCATGCTGATTCTGTGTAATTATTAACCCTACTGTCCTACTTTCAGTTACAATGAGTGGGGGCAATTTCTGAAGAGAAAAAAATGTTTGAAAATTGACCTCATAAATACCAAAATGGCCTTGTGGTAAATCGAGTGGTAGTGGAATAGATTTCTAGGATTTTCACCAGCCTAAAGAATTGCCTACTGAAACTCCTGTTGGTAGGCTTCCAGGGTGAGTCCCGCTCACTCGAGAATGGTTGTCTTGACCTCCTGGTAGGTGGTTAGCTGTTTGGTAGACATCTTGACTAGCCCTGTTGAGTAGATTCCCCTTTATAGGTAGCCAGCCTGTTCTCTGGCCAGCCTGCCAGTTGTGCTGTGCACTGACAGTTTTTAAAAAACCGATCTGCGTCTTTTCCAAGGATCATCTTAAGGAGTGTCAGTGGCATTGAAGGTGGATATGGTTATGACTGTTTACACAGCTTGGGTGATCTGCATTAGCACTGTTTGCTGGTTATCCACCTGCTTTCAAAGTGCCTGCTGTTGATTAATTTGTGTTTGCATGGTGTTTTGTAATTGTTGCTGCCCTGTAGCAAGGACCTGGATCATTTGCTTCAACTCTTCTGCATAGCAAACTACCTCCACACAATGTACCTCTCCAGGAATAGATGAGCAGGACAAAACAACAAAAAAAAAAAAAAAAAACTGCTGGCCTGTCCAGACATTACTCACTGCTTGACCCCTGACTATACAGGCAGGGATAGCCCCCTTGGCCTGTGGTGCCAAAGCTAGGTGAGTGGAATTGGGAGGAAAAAAGAAAAAAAACTCTGCAGGATTTTTTTTTCTTTCTTCTTCTTTCCTGCCACGGCTGTGGGCTCTTGTTTGTGCTTCCTGCTTAGCTGAGAAATCATTGGGAACCCTGCTTTCCATGCCTCTTTGTCACAAAGTGTCCTCTACTATTTTTAATGCCTTCTTCCGGGGGATATTAGTTTATAAGGCTGCTATATCTATTGTAACCACAGAGATTTTCAAGCGATCCATATACTTTCCTAAGCTCGAAATTATATACTTGAGTCTACCAACCTTTGCTATGAACAGGGCAACAAACCTCTGAGATATGGTAGTACATTCAGCTTACACATCACAGAACGGAAGAGATCATAATTGTCCACCAGCAGGACACTACATATGTGGGCATTGTAACATTTGCAATAAAATCTTTCAATGTCATGAGTTAACATTGCTACATTGTAAACCATTCAGAATTCCCCAACATCTGACATGCACCACAGAAGTTGTCATATAAACCCTATGGTGTCTCTGCGGCTTAATGTGTATTGGTAAATCAACACATATGCTCAAAACATGAGTACATGAACACTTAAGTCGCATCCATTATCAGAAAATAGAGGCACCACTAATGGCACACTGGATAGAGTCATCACATATGATTGACAAAGTGAGAGAAGCAGGTTTGATACAACTACAATGTCCAGCAAGAGGAGGTGATTTTTTCTCTATAGTTACTCTAGTTAGAACAATAGTTCATCTATAACTGGGACACTATAATGCCCTGAGGACTTAACAGAGAAATAGACTGGTTGTTCTTTTATCAGGATAGCGCCATCAATAGATGGACCTTTTCTCTTACTAGGACAGAGTCACTGCTTGGAGTATTTAGTTACATCAGTTGTTTCTCTCAATGGAACTGGAGACAACATAGGTGGTCAGTGACGTCAAATAGAGTGAGAGTTTGATTGGTCTGATAACCATTTAAAAGCTCATGAAAGCAGAAAGATGCTGGCAATCTAAGTAAGATGGTGGCCACGTGAATGAAAAATGCTGACATGCAGTAAGTTAAAAATTAGTTTCTTCTCTGTACTGGAAAGGAAATTCTCTATGAGTTTGTTGTTTTTTTCCTAAGCTCTCTCTAGCCCCTGATGCAGATGATTCATGAAAATACTGGCAGTGTCGGGCCTTGGGAACAGATCAGAACATCCCAGCAAGAAAACAACAAGTGGAGACATTTCCTCCAGTCAAAGATAAGTATTTATCATTTTGTCTTGCCAAGAGAGATCTTGAAGCTTTTTAAGAGACATTTTACTTGCATCTAATAAGTAAAAAATGAGATGTTTTATCTGCTTACAAAAATAAAATAAAATATAAGCTGTAAGGGGTCAAAGAAAACTTCAAATTAAAATGGCACACAAGTAAATTTATGATCATAGCCTAAAGAAATGCAAGTTTCTACCCTATTGTTGCCGGTCATCAGAGATAACAAAATAGGCTTGTGCAATTGGTTTCTGTAGGGGGTGTTAAGAAGAGGTTTTGTGTATATTATAGTTTATACTAACAATTTATTAATCCAGCTAGATCTGTCAGAAAATTGTTCTCTAATCTCTATTTACATAGTTGATGGAAATGTGTGGGTAGCCCCCCATTCCACGGGCTCACAGGGAGGGTTATGGACCATTCAATGCCCCATGATATCTCAGCGTTCCCACACAGAGATGGAGAGACAGTCTTTTGAAGGCCCTTAGGATTTTTTTTTCATTCTCTGTGGCTCATTTGCTCACCAGTCCAGTCATACAAAATCACATTCTACTCCAAAAAAGCTTTATTGAACTTGAGGGCAGGAATGCAAAGTTCAAAACATTATACCAGTTATAATACAAGTCCAGAAATATTATAAAATCCTGAGTCTAATCCCAGATACATGATTGCACATTTTGGCATTGAACTTTAATTGTCAAATATTCAAGCAGTCATAGAGCTTTCTTAGATCACTTCTCATTGGGCATGTACACTCTGCAAAAAATGCAAACATTTCCCTCTAATTATTCTTATATTTTTCACAAAGATATTGAACTAAACCAAACCCAGGACTAATCCCAGAGGCACCCCACTACTCATCCTTCTTTTCTCAAGGTGAATTCCATTTACCACTACCCTCTGCTGTTTCTCCTTCCACCAGTTTCTAATTCAATTCAGCAACATGGCATTCATCCCCAGGCTGCTCAGTTAATTAATGAGCAGCCTGAGGGTGTGCCTAGTTTTTATTCTCATAATTTGAAACCTTTTATTAGAACATGACAAAATACAAAGGCATGAATTGTCTTCATTCCCTTTTTTCCCCGGACATTTTCATATCATTTCCCTAAATTTGTTCTCCAGGTTTTGGTCTGAAGCTCAGTTGTTGGTCATAGATTTTTATCACATGTAATTTTGACAAAAAGATTCTTAATATTTCTGCACTTCTGACACAATTTCCTTAGTTTCATGTTTTATTTGATTTCTATAGCAAGGGGATAAAAATGGAACAGAGGAATCAGACAGGAGTGACGGAATTTCTTCTCCTGGGCCTCACAGAACATGCAGAGTTGAGCACCCCCCTTTTTCTTATTTTCTTGGCCATGTATCTGATGAATCTGCTGGGGAATGGAACCATAATCTCAGTGATTAGTGGGAACTCCCAGCTCCATACACCCATGTATTTCTTCCTCTGTAATTTGTCCTTTGTGGACATGAGTTTCAGCTCAGTCACTGTCCCCAATATGTTAAGAAACCTCATCACTAATAAGAAGACCATCTCTTTCTCTGAGTGTATCACCCAGCTCTATTTCTTCCTTGTCTTCACTACCACAGAATGTGTGCTCCTGTCTATCATGGCATATGACCGTTATGTTGCCATCTGTAATCCACTGCATTATATCACAATAATGAGCAAGAAGGTATGTCTAAGCATGTCAGCTGCTTCTTTCATCATCAGCTTTCTGAATGCTTTGTTACACACACTGTTGGTATACCGACTCTCCTTCTGCAACTCTAACAAGATCCAGCACTTCTTCTGTGATGTCACACCACTGCTACATCTTTCCTGTACAGACACCTCCATCAATGAGCTGGTGATATTTACAGAAGGCTCACTGATTGCAATACTGCCTTTCCTGATCATCCTGATCTCATATGTCCGCATCATCACTACCATCCTGAAAATCCAATCCACTAGTGGAAGGCATAAGACTTTCTCGACTTGCTCCTCTCACCTCACTGTGGTGATGCTTTTCTATGGGACACTTATTTTCATGTATTTCCGGCCTTCTTCCAGCTATTCCTTAGAAAAAGACATGATCACTAGTGTGGTATATAATGTGGTATCTCCCATGCTTAACCCATTCATCTACAGCCTGAGGAACAGGGAAGTGAAGGCAGCACTGAGAAAAACTTTACAGAGAAAAGTATTTTTTTCAAAGTGAAAACATAGACCATGGAAGGAATACCAGTATTCACAATATAAAAGAGACATTTTCCATCCTCACTGACTCAAAATAGTAGATGGTTGAAGGAAACAATTTCTGACATGGCTTTAACTTGCATCTCATACTAGCAGATTATTGGAAGGGTCTTAAGTTCCATTCTGCCTATTTCTCTGAGCTTAGTGTCAGATGTCTTCAGTTTCCAAGAAAAAGCTACACAATGGCCTGACTTTGTACCTTAAAAATCAATGAAATCAATATTTTTTTAGAAGATGCTAAAGTTGTTCACTCACAAAATTTAGGAATTTCATTAAAAAAAGCAGCATTAGAAAAATGTTATAAATCCCTGATAAAGGTACTAAAAGTTATTAAATTAACCGAGAATTCCATTCCTCTTTTGCTCTGTCATAATTTTATAAATGAGTCCCAAATAAAATTTATATAATTATTAACCATTAGTTTAGCATACTCAATAGCAAAAATTATTTTTTAAATATTTTTTGAAAAAACAGTGAAAAAACCAGAAGTGGAAGAAATGCATTCGCAACTATTTTCTCACTAGTTTATTTTTCTTAAATAATGTGTTTATGGCAGGATATATTAATTTTATGGTTAATAATAAAAATATCTCACCAAATTTGAGACTTTTTTATTGTTTGATTATTAGTACCCTTTATTATTGTAGTAGTAGTATAAATTTATTAATAAAAAGATTCTTGTCTGTCATTGTGATTTTGGGAGGGTCTCTCTCACACTAGTTGTACTGTGAATCTTGCTTATAAAGTGGTGTCAGGATTTGTGTTACTTTTAAATGCATGACTAAATGGTTTGTGAATGGGAGGAGCTATCAAGCAGTAGAGATGTGAATCGTGTCCTCAATCGTCTTAACGATCGATTTCGGCTGGGAGGGGGAGGGAATTGTATCGTCGCCGTTTGGGTGTTTAGAGTATCGTGAAAATCGTTAAAATCGTGAACCGGCACACTAAAACCCCCTAAATCCCACCCCTGACCCTTTAAATTAAATCCCCCACCCTCCCGAACCCCCCCCCAAATGCCTTAAATTACCTGGGGGTCCAGCGGCGGTCCGTAGCTAAATCGGGGGAAGGGGGAGGGCAGGAAAACCGGCACACTAAAACACCCTAAAACCCACCCCCGACCCTTTAAATTAAATCCCCCACCCTCCCGAACCCCCCCAAATGCCTTAAATTACCTGGGGGTCCAGCGGCGGTCCGGAACGGCCTCCTGCAATTGAATCGTGTTGTCTTCAGCCGGCGCCATTCTGCGCCGCCATTTTGCAAAATGGTGGCACAAAATGGCGGCGGCTATAGACCAACACGATTCGACTGCAGGAGGTCGTTCCGGACCCCCGCTGGACTTTTGGCAAGTCTTGTGGGGGTCAGGAGGCCCCCCCAAGCTGGCCAAAAGTCCCTGGGGGTCCAGCGGGGGTCCGGGAGCGATTTCCTGCCGCGAATCGTTTTCCGTACGGAAAATGGCGCCGGCAGGAGATCGACTGCAGGATGTCGTTCAGCGGTCGTTCCGGACCCCCGCAAAATGGCAGCGCAGAATGGCGCCGGCTGAAGACAACACGATTCAATTGCAGGAGGCCGTTCCGGACCGCCGCTGGACCCCCAGGTAATTTAAGGCATTTGGGGGGGGTTTCGGGAGGGTGGGGGATTTAATTTAAAGGGTCGGGGGTGGGTTTTAGGGTGTTTTAGTGTGCCGGTTTTCCTGCCCTCCCCCTTCCCCCGATTTACGATTTTTTGACGATAAATCGGGGGAATTAGTATTGTATCGTGGCCCTAATGATTTTTGACGATTTAAAATATATCGGACGATATTTTAAATCGTCAAAAAACGATTCACATCCCTATCAAGCAGTAGGTGCTCGTTAATCTCATTCAGTTCTTTAAGAAAAAGAAAACAGCATATGATCACAGAATGGATGGTGCATTCAAAATACATGTATTCATCTAAAATAAATAAATCAATGTTTATGGTATTCAAGTTGAGTTTCCTCTAAATATACATGTTTGCTCATGTTGTTCTCTTAAACCTTCATATTGTAGACATTAATTGAATTATAAGCTCTAGGAACATATGAAAGGAGTGAGAAGATGAAATAATAAACATGATTTGTCCTTCAGTTTTCTTTTTTATTTCCGATAATTTTATACATTTTTTTTAAACTGCCTGCATCTGTACCCTGGATGTGAATCTGTAATTTCTGGATTCTCCAAAACAATTCTTGAGAGTTGGCAACCTTACTTACAGGCCGATACAGTACAGTGCACTCCGACAGAGCGCACTGTTAGCCTGCTCTTGGACGCGTGTTTTCCCTTAGCCCTTATTCAGTAAGGGGAGGAAAACGTGCATCCAACCCATGGCACCTAATAGCGCCCTCAACATGCAAATGCATGTTGATGGCCCTATTAGGTATGCGCACGCGATTCAGAAAGAAAAATGTGCAGCCAAGCCGCACATTTTACTTTCAGAAATTAGCCCCAACCCAAAGGTCGGTGCTAATTTCTTCCGGCACCGGGAAAGTGCACAGAAAAGCAGTAAAAACTGCTTTTCTGTGCACCCTCCGACTTAATATCATAGCAATATTAAGTTGGAGGTCCCGAAGAATAAAAAAAGTAAAAAAAAAATAAAAAAATTTGAATTTGGCCCGCGGTTGTCGGGCCGAAAACCGGACGTTCAATTTTGCTGGTGTCTGGTTTCCAGCGGGCTCGAGAACAAACACCAGCAAAATTGAGTGTCGGCTGTCAAACCCGCTGACAGCCACCGCTCCTGTCCAAAAAGAGGTGCTAGGGATGCGCTAGTGTCCCTAGCGCCTCTTTTTACCGCTGGGCCTAATTTAAATAAATTAAGTAACTGTATCACGCGCACAGGAGAGTGTCCTGTGTGCGCGCCGGGAGAGCGGGCGCTTGCCCGCTCTCCCGCGTTTTTTACTGTATCAGCCCATTACTGAATTATCCTACTGGAATAATTCAGGTTATGCTGTGGATATGGGTGTAATATCTTTGGGTTGAATAAATCTCTTTATAGGTCTATACTATGCATATGGCACTGCAGCATTAAAATCATCATAACCTACTATAAAAACATGTTCACAAACATAATTGGCATTAATGAGAGAGAATAAATTACAATAATACAAACAAAGTAACCCCATAACACAAGTGTTACAGAAAAACAGCTTCCAAGTTTAACAATTAAAGGCCTAGATAAAAAGCTAGACCTTCAAGTTCTTCCTGAATTTTAAATTAAACTTGGGATTCATATCCAAAAGCTGTCCATAGATTGAATAACTCTACAAAAAGGAATGGGAATTTACCAAATTTGGCATGCAACAAGAAAATGTGAATGTCTCAGATACACGTGAAAACTAGAAACACTGGATAAGTATTTCAGAGTATCATGCCTCCAAAATAAATTCCCATTCCCTTCTGTGGGAAACAGTTAAAAGCTGTACATTGTTGGCTACTGCTCTATTCCAAAAGCGCCCAACCCCCTTCCAGCAATTTTTCCAATGGCAACACCAAAAGACAAAGACTTGTGAAAATAACTGAAGCAGCTGATGATGGATGACACAAAAAAAGCCATGTCCAAGGTCACTCACATGCATGCATCCCACACTACTCTCCATCCACTCCATAAAAATACACATATACCTGTAGAGACAGCTAGGTATCCACTAGATGGCCTTAGCTCCCTGCCATCGTTTAGCCAACTTTAGAGGGACAAACCATACCCAACAGCACCTCCCCTAGAGGATGGCTGAGGTATTTATTTTAGTTATTTATTTATTTATTTAAAAGTATTTCTATACCGTCTTTACAAACAGTGTTTAGTCAAAACGGTTTACATGTATTCAAATAAAATAGAGATAAAATAATAAAATAATAAAAAGACAGAAGATTAAATTAAGAGTAAATTAACTTATAGAGAATATACAATTACAAAAATTTCATTAATATAAAATAATACATTGTTTAAAATAAAATAGGTAACATAAACAATTCAGTAATTATGTAAAAAAGAATTGGGTATCAAACTAAATTTGTGGGTATTCTGGGAATGTAATGTGAATTATTTGGTAGGTGGTATATGAAATGCAGTTTGAAATAAGTGAGTTTTTAAAGATTTTTTGAAGTGTTTGGAGTTGGATATGGATCTGATGGAGTCTGGTAATGCATTCCACAGAATGGGACCTATGACTGAAAAGGCTCTTTTTCTAGTAATATCGAGGCGGGCTTGTCGAGGTGAGGGAATGTCTAGAAGATTTTTTTCCAGTGACCTTAAATGTCTGGTTGGTTTGTATATTCGAAGAATGGAGCATAGAGTGACTGAATTGGGAGTATAAATGAGGGAGTGTATAATGGATAAAATTTTGAATTGTATTCTGTATTTGACTGGTAACCAATGTAAGGATTGAAGAATTGGAGTAATGTGATTTTTTATTGAAGAATTTGTTAGGATACGTGCTTCTGCATTTTGAATTAGTTGGAGTGAGTGAAGTGTGTTTTCTGGAAGACCTATATATAGAGAATTACAATAATCCAGTCCGGAAAAGATGAGTGATTGAAGAATAGTCCGAAAGTCATGGAAGAAAAGTAAAGGACGTAACCGTTTTAAGAGTTGAAGTTTATAGAAAGAGTTCCTAGTTATCATGGATATGTGCCGTTTTAATGAGAGGTCTGTGTTGATGGTTATACCTAAGTTTTTTGCAGATTTTGATATGGGAATGGTTATTCCATTGAATGTAAGTTGAGGAGGGGGGCCTATAGATGAATCAGTGATTGATGAGAGATGAACTATTTCTGGTTTTTTTTGATTTAATTTCAAACGATTATGAGAAAGCCAAGTGTCAATAGTTGTGAGATATAGTGATACTAAAGATAATGTATGGGTCCAAGAGGTGTTATATGGTACCATGAACTGTATATCGTCAGCATAGATTTTGAATTTTATGTTTAATGAGGCTAATATGCGGCAGAGAGGTAACAGATAGATATTAAAAAGAATAGGAGATAAAGAGGAACCCTGTGGAACACCTGATGCAATGGAGTATGGATCGGAGGAGTAGTTATTTATATTGACTTGTTGAATACGGTCAGATAGAAATGAGATGAACCATTGTAATACAGTACCTGTAATACCTATAGATTTAAGATGAAAATAAGAATTTGGTGGTCAATTGTATCGAAAGCTGCTGATATATCCAAGAAAACAATGATGTGATCACCTGAGGGGGAAAGGTTAGTGTAAAGTGTAGCCATTTAGATTTGGATTTTGGAGAGTGAGGATCTGTTCTGTTACCTCTGATTTGAGTTAGGGCCTCCCAGCCTGACTACCCTGGGATTCATCATTCTGCTATAAACACGCTGCACACTATTGCCCTCATAGCGCCAATGGGAAAGGTGTAGTTAATTCCGGCGCTACTGCTGACGATAATGTGTAAAACAGCAGTACCGGCATCACATTTTTTTACCACACCCAAACCCCGCCCTAACCCCTCCCTTTCCCCTCATTTAAATGTTAAAGTTGTAATGTGTTTTGATGAATAACACTGTTAGTGTTTTGGAAAGAAAGATTCCTTTCCGTTAACCCCTGCCCTGTTAGAATCTGCCTTTGGTTTTTGTGACAAAGAGAATTTTGTTAGAAGTTTGAGGATTTGGGGATTTTGATTGAGGTAACCACCTGGTTTCTTCCAGAGTAGGGACCAGCTCCATATCCAGTGGCCAGGGAAAAGCAACCTTTGCATTGTCAGGGAAGACTCAGTGGAGAATCTTCACCTCAGAGGAAGTTTTAGACCCTGAAAGTGTTTTCTTCCTTTTTGGTTTGTGAGGAAGTTTTCTACCACCTTTCCTTACACTGAAGCTGGGCTATTTCAGCTCTGCTTCTTCCAGCAACAGAACTTTCCCCCAGAGAGGTCCATCAGAAGGAGTCCTGTGTTCGAAGGACAGGGCGAAAAGACAAAATATTTGGAGACACATCCCTGGGATCTCTGATCTTTGGGATACAGGACAAAGGCTTGGGATCAGAAGAACAGGACTCTCATGGACCTCAGGTATGATTTTTTAGGAATAAAGGCATCCTCCCGACACCTCGGATTTCCCTGCCCAACCTGGACCACTTACCCATTCACTCCAGGAGGGGTAAGCTTTAGCCCAGGAGCCTGTATTGAGGACATATGTACAGAGATAGAGAGGGAAGAGGATGTCAGGGAAAGAAATCAGTTTGAGCACAGATGCAGTTTGGACCAGTTATTTCTGCTTGATTGAACGTTATTTATTCTGAAGACATCACAGTAAATTGTAATTTTGAACATCCAAACTGTGTCTTTTCTAGTCCCTGCAGCACCATCCATGTGAAGACATAGTAACAAATAGAAATAAAGGGATTCCCCTAAAATGCCTGCCTTCCCTGCAAAAAGAACCCACCCCTAGGAACAAGAAGATTGTGAAAGTGACAGCTGGATTTAGCCCTGAGATATACCTTCTTTTATGGCCCCATTATAATTCCCACTAGAAATAGTCGTAGAAATGCAGACAAGATCCAATAAATTTGATAATAAATGTACCAACAATTTCATTCTAAGTATTAAAGTTCAAAGGAGAACATATATCTTATAAATATATTAGATAAGGATCATCATACTACCCCACAGAGAACCAATATTTATGGCTTCCAGTTTTCTTTACATAGCAGTAAAGTTTCCAACCTTTGTTGTTTCTGGTTTGATTTCTGGCCCTGAAACACTTATTAGGAAAACAAAATAAGCCAAGCTGCTATAGACCCCTATACAAAAACTACTCGCTAACAGAATACCTCACTGAGGTCACACGCGCAGAACACAGACAGACCCTCATCAAATACAGAATAAAGACAACATAAAGCATAAATAGAAGTGTGCAGACAAAAATTGAACTGGAAAATGCAAGAAGCCTGACTCTCTATGCAGTGCATATTAGGGATGTGAATCGGGCTTCGGACGATTGAAAATACCGTCGATATTTTCAAAATCGTCAGAAATCGGGGGCTCTCCCAAAACAATAGGAAAACCCCACGATATTGATCGTGGGGCTTCCCTTATCATTTTGGGGGAGGGCGGGAAAAACGGCACACAAAAATAACCCCTAAACCCACCCCGACCCTTTAAAAGTAACCCCTTAGCTTCCCCCACCCTCCCGACCCCCCAAAAACCTTTTTTCAGGTACTGGTGGTCCAGGGGGGGTCCCGGGAGTGATCTCCCGCTCCGGGCTGTCCTCCGGCTACCGGGCCGTCCTTTGCCCTTACCTTGTGACAGGGTATCCGTGCCATTGGCTGGATCCTGTCACATGGTAGAAGCACTGGATGGCCGGCGCCATCTTGTGCTTCTGCCATGTGACAGGTTATATTGCTTTAATAAGTTGTGTTGTACTGTTATTTTTATATATTATTTTATGAATGTTCACTTGTACACCACCTCAGTTGAAGGAGACAGCTGTTAATAAATACTGAAAAATAAACAAATAAATATGACTGGAGGCTATGAGGGTATCCTTTCTTTGCACATATGCTGCACTCAGCAGTAAAGGGCATCCTGGAGCCAAGCAGGAACACAGCAGTTTAGTCCCAAAAGGACTGATTAATAAGCGTCATGAAAATAGCAGGGCATTTTCACTGGAATTTGAAGGGTGGGTAGCAGCATAAAGGACAACTGATGATCTAGGTATCCCTATATGGTACACTTAGGGGCAGATTTTCAAAGACCTATGCGTGTAAATCCAGGAGGATTTACATGCGTAGGGGGGTTATGTGTGCCGGGCCTATTTTCAAAAGGCCCGGCAGCGTGAGTAAAGCCCCAGGACACGTGTAAGTCCCGGGGCTTGAAAAAAAGGGTAGGGCATTGGTGGAGCATAGGTGGTCTGGGGGTGGGGCAGGGGTGGGGTCAGAGGCTTCTGGCACAGTGGCCATCTGCCGCTGTGTCAGAGATTGTGTGCCAGCAATGGGCTGGCGCGCACAACTTGCGCCTGCTCGGAGGCAGGCGCAAAAGGTAAAATAAAGATCAGGGGGGGGATTTAGAGTAGGGCTAGAGGGGGGAAAGTTTAGGGGAAGGGGTGGGAAGGTCAGCCTAGGGGTAGGGAATGGGGGAAGGCAGCGCAGCATGGCACGCACAAGGTGCATAATTGTGCAACCCCTTGCCAACCCTTGATTTTATAACTTGCGTGCGCCTGCGCCGGCCATCTTTACTCATTAGCCCCTATTATACTATACTCTATAATAGGGGCTGATGAGTAAAGATGGCCGGCGCCATCTTTAAAGATGGCGCAGGCCATCCAGTGCTCCTACCATGTGACAGGGGCCGGCCAATGGCACGGATACCCTGTCACATGGTAAGGGCAAAGGGGCATCGGCGCCATTTTTTTTTTTTAGAACAGCTGATGCCTGGGAACGGGAAATTATTCCCCGAGGCCCCCCTGGATCTCTCCCCGAGGCCCCCCGAGGACCCCCTGGACCACCAGGTAATTTTAAAATTTTTTGGGGGGGTTGGGAGGGTCGGGTCGATTTAAAGGGTCTGGTGGGGTTTTTTTTTTAGCGGCGCGGGCCTCCCTAAAAAAAAAAAAAATTTGCGATGTGAATTGGAATCGGAAACGATTCCAATTCACGTATCTTAACGATCAGATTTCCCCCCCCAGCCGAATCTGATCGTTAAGACGATCTGGCACACGATTCACATCTCTAATCCATACCACCCTTCTCAACATTCATACTCATACTTTGTGCAAAATTAGCCTTTAAATAACTTTTATATCTTCCAAGCGCAAAATTACATAGTATCCCTTACAAGATTTTCCAATGGTTAACATCAACATAAGTAATACATATTACCTTACATTTTCATTATATTCACAATCTTAGCAAAACATTACATAGTACCAAAAATTATATTTGTGTATTAAATCTATCCCAACCGGGCCCTTGTTTCACCTTGTGGCTTCTTCAGGGGAACTCTAATAATATTGAATGAATGATCTATGTCTCATGACAGTTATAAATTCCTTGCCGTTCGTCTTGTTAATCCTTATCTATTTTGATGTACCGCTGTTTTAACATCTGCTACTGTGTATTATGCTTAACCATTTTCTGTCTTGTTAATCTGTGTTAAAAAAACAAATCAAATCACAAAAACCTTCTAATGATTTGTATTATGTATTAGATATTACATTAAAACTATTATAATTCATTAAATATATGCAAAAAACATAATTATAATTTGTGTAACTGTACAAGATATTACCTTTATCTACTTTGATGTACCGCTGTTTTTACTGCTCCCAAAGCTATTCACTCTGATTCCGTCTCAATTTCCTTAACCTAGACATAAGTCAATAACATGTTAACCTCTATCATCATCCTTAAATTGACTTGCTGAGGGAACCATTTAGGTCCCTCATCTTTAGAACACTCCTTACAGAGTGGGATACAAGCACATATTGTTATGATCGTGGACCCTTGAGCCAGCTAGAAGATAAGACAAAGCCACTTCTCTACTGAATTTGCAATCTATACAAAGAGAAAACTCTAAAGTGACTAAAGGGTCAGATATATGAACACTCCTTACAGAATGGAATAAAAGCACATATCAATATTTTTATAATGTCTCTGTATCGCAAACAATTTTTATTATTCTTCAAACAATTATTACATACACAACAAATTACATTTAACATCCATTAATTGTGTGGTTATCAAAATACATTCAACCTCCTTTAAATATCTCAATTAAAAAACATTATATCACTCATATCCCATACACACTCAATCATACTAAAAACTCACTCATAAAAACTACCTCCTTCTAATTCCACAATGTTCAACAAATTCATTAGACTTATCTTGGTCAGGCGAAACAAGAGCCCTGTTGGGATTTATTAAAATAGGGATTTATAAAAATTCAATGGATTAATTGTATTGGGGGGTCTATAAATTAGAAATAGAATCTATTAATATTCAACATGAAATTAGCATCGGGAATCTAAATAGCTTGTTGAGAAGAAGTATGTAAGTTCAAAACAATTATATGACCAAGATAAGTCTAATGAATGTGTTTAAGCCGGTAGCGATCGCTAGGGATGTGCAGAAGGAAAATTTTTGTTTCGATTCGGTTTTCGTTTCACCGGCACCCAAATTCATTGCATTATTTTCATAGGGGGAAAAGCTATTCATCGATTAGTTTTATTTGTTGTCCGTTTTCCCATTAAAGCAAAAGGGGGAAGTATTTGCAGCCTATTTTTGGCTGCAGAATTGGAGTTTTCTTATCAATTCTGATGAAACTTCTGGGGAGCAATCATCAGAACAAGAAAAGAGCTCTAAGGTACTTAGACTGTGGCAAAGTGGCACCAAAGTGGTATGAATAGCCTAAGGCACTTTAAAGGGGAAAAGGGGTACCAGGAGTGGCAAGAGTGCTTTAAGAGAGGTGCAAAGCAGCAGCAAGAGTGTTAAAAACACACCACAGCTTCAAAAGAGAGCACCGATAACAAATACATGAACCCTTGCAGGCAGTACGATAGGAAAAGTGGCAAGACAAGTGGCATCAACATCCTACAGCACATTGAAGGGGGAACACAGTAAGCAGAAAGACTAGCAGCAACACACTGAGACACCATGATAGTGGCAAGAACACCACAAGGAGTAGAGTGAATGGCAGCAAGGCAGAGTGGCATAAGGTTGATAGGGGCAAGACAGACTGGCAGAGCTGAGGTAGTGAGGTCCCTGTGGTTTTGATGGGGCAAGACAGGCTGGCCCCGGGGAGAGTTCCCTTTCCTTTGCACAGAAAAAGGCTCCTTAGAATGGGTTCGCTCCTAGAGTGGGATGTTTCCATTGGCGTCTAGTGAGCTCTCGCTGGTCTTTTAAAATTGGTGTATGTAGCAGATATACAAATGAGAATATTCAAGGTAGAGGCTGTTTTTATTTTACTTTAACTGTTGTATTGTGAGAGAAAATGACACTGAACAAACTGCAATTTACAAAAGCTTCTTAATGCAAATAAAAAATTTTATTAATTGAAATCTGTTACATGCTATATTAATATCTGGTTATTGTTATGAAACTGGATAGGCGACAAATGGCCTATACAGGAAGCAAAGTATCTAACTTATAAATGGCAAGCAAATTAATATAAAACACCTTACTGCTATACTCACATTAAGTACACAGGTCAGTCAAAGAACAGCTTTGCTTGACTACTTCTCCTTTCCAACAGTTTTTATAGGTTTCATAATATGCACTGCAAGCTAGAAATTGTATTGCTCTAAATCAGCTCATGATTGCTCCATACCTACATTCAGGGTCACATTTTTCCTTATCATGCCAACTGTTACCATGGCCTAGTTTCTCTTCCCCTTATCAGCTCCTAACACGCACGTCCTTGGCTTCACAGATTTATTTTCGTACTCAGAAACATAGCCTCATTTTCCTGTTATTCACTTTCTCAATTCAGACCTTGAATTGCTGAAACTGTAAGATCTTTTGTGCAACTTATACACGTTGCCCACTGGGTTCAGACCAAGGTGTCTAGCCCAGACTGGTTCTGCCATCAGCATATTCACAAGTCCAAGGTCAGCATTTTCGACAATCCTCCCTTGAGACAGGACTTGTCCCTGTCTCACCTCCATCATTGTGAGACTATGTTGAGCCGTTCTTCAGTATCTGCAAACCTCTTCACATCACCTTTCTACTTCCCACTTACCTACACTCACTTTCCACTTTCCCTCTATTCTTCTATCAGTATGTGACATAGAATGACATGCATGGAACAATCTTGGAGCAGCTACTACTCTATTACTGTTTCTACTATTACATTATCATAATTAGTTTCAATAACAGCAGGTATCATTACAGCATAATTGGTTTCAGTTTGACCTGGGGCCATGACAGCATAATGAGATTCGTGATGGTTAATATTGGTGGTTATTCTGTGAGTTATGCATCTTTGAAATGTTTGGATTAAATTTGGAATACATTGCATAAAGCAACACACCGCTATAAGAATTACAATAATTATAATTGCATATTGACACAGGCTCCTTATCCATCCTACTGGGAATATTGACCACAAACTATCCCATATATTTGATCCTGTATCAATTTGAATACTTGCAGCAAAAGTTTTTAACTTCTGTATTTGTTGGTCAATGGCTAATGAATTGTCCGTGAGGTTAAAGCAGCACATATCTGGCATAACTTCGCAACCATAACGATGTTGTAGCAATAGAAAATCAATAGCGCCTCGGTTATTAACAATAGCATTACGAAGAGCAGTCTGTTCTTGGTTTAATAATGGAATAGCGTGTGAAGTGGCATTTATAGTTTTAGCTAAATTACAAGCTAATTTTGACACTTGGTTATCAGCATGCATGGCCATTCCAGGTACACCTACTAAAGTAATTGCTGAAGCTATAGTCTCGTGTCTATTTAATAATGACACATTTCCATCACACGAGGGTGTGAGAGAAGTCAAATCTCTGATCTTACGAGATTTATATAAATGTTTCACTGCGCTTGGTTTGCTTGGCAAGATAGGTACTAATCTACTTAGGCAACAGGTACAATCACTGACATTAGCTGGAATATAATTAAATGTTGTGGTTCCACAAGTAAAAAACCAGCCAAGCGGTAAAATTATATGTGCCCAATTATAGCTGATGTTTGTGGGGTTATTACAGGGCCATTGTCCTTCTGGCAACTTACGGCATTGGTCTTTGCAGTTCACAATATGTGCACAAGTGTTGTTTTCTAGATTTGCAACATACGGAGTATAAAGCTCTAAAGCATCTGGAGGCAGATTTTTTGTAACCTTTCCCCAATTTATGGACGATTCATAAGTCCATTTTTCCCCAATAACCGGTAATTGAGTATCATTGTGAATATCGTTTGGATCCTTACAAACCGGAATGAGGCATGAGCCCAACATAGTATGTAAGTCTGAACTAATCATTAAGCAAAAGGAAGTAACACGTGTAATGTTTGCTAAACGCAACCATAGATTATGTTTAAACCTCTCATCCAATGATTCATTGTCCAAGGTAGAGGAGATTCTAGGAGTACTCCACCACCACAGCAAAACGCAGGCAAGAATTACACTAGGAAGTCGGTTATTCATATTCTCAGATGATGGGGCGATAGGTACGAATATCCGACAAATGTACCCAGGTGGAATGTTCAGACAGTTTAGCAGCAGTATGGCTTAGTCCTGTAATGGTGAATGGTCCGACGTAAATTGGATCCTTCCAAGTTTTATGCGTGTGATTCTTCCGCAAAACTTGATCACCTATTGAGAACACAGAAGATAGAGTCAATTTTGGCGCTAATCTCGAGTTGGATTGGACTAAATCAGTAGCCATTGCTACTATCGGCTGAATTTTACTCCAATACTCGCTTGGAGTATCAGTGGTCTTTGCTTGTATGGGGTTCATAATTCTCCCTGTCTGTAATTGGAAAGGAGTAATTTCATGACGTATACCTGGGGTATTTCGTATATTCATTAAAGCCAATGGTAATATATCCAGCCAGGTATATAATTTTGTTGTTTTGGTTTTATTTAGAGCTGCTAGTAGTACTCTCAATTTCGTTTTTAGGATTCCATTATAACGTTCTACTAAGCCATTTGATGTAGGCTTGTAAACTGACACTCTACGATGGATTATATTGCAAATATCCTGCAATTCTCGCATTATTTGATTGTTAAAATGTGTGCCATTATCTGACACAAGTCTAATGGGACATCCATGGGAAGGTAATATATTGCGGATAAAAGTATCGATTACTACATGGGCTGTTTCTTTAGTACACGGAAACGCTTCAATCCAATGTGAAAAACCATCCACCCATACCAATACATACCGTTTTCCTTTAACTGGTTCAATCATATCAGTGTAGTCAATATGCCACTCCAAACCTGGCCCCTGAGGAATAGGTAGGCTACCAGGGCTCACAGCAGGTACTCGGCGAGCTATATGAGTGGAACAAATTAGACAGTTATGAATTATCTGCACAGCCAGAGCGTACAAATTCTGGTTCCAATGGTTAGTCTGTACTCCTGCTAGTAACGCTGTAGCAGACAAATGCAAGGTGCTGTGCCAGGCAGCAAAGTATCTTAAAACTTCCGAGGTTGTGACACAAAGTTTACCATTAGGATGTAACCATGTTTTTCCTCGTTGGTAACATCCAAGCGATTTCCACTTTTCTAATTCCTCACCGCTCGGTTGTTCATGAAATATATCACTACTCATTGGATAAGGAGTGTGAGTTAATTCTGAACTAAAACGGGTCTGCATAATCATTAGATTTACAGACAGCACCTCAGAGGCTGCTTTATCTGCTAAATCATTACCTTTTGCCTCAAAGTCTGTATGCTCTGTATGTGCAGGTGTCCATACGATTGCAGTCTCGGTACCTATGCCTTCCCTTTTGGACAATATTTTCAATATTTGTTTCCAATCTTGAATATGTTGTAGAGGTTGACCTGTGGCAGTAATCATTCCTCTCCTTTTCCACTTAAGTAAATGATATTGTAAGGAGCTAACCACATATGAACTGTCAGTATATATAGTACAGTGCTCCTTTAGCCCTGTCGACTTTAAAGCAGCTATCACCGCTAACAGTTCAGCTTCCTGAGCAGTTACACCTTTCTCTGTCTGATATTGTATTTTCGTAATTATTTCTAACTCAGGTGTAACATTTAGTGCTGCAAATGCAGATTGTTGGCCTTTCTGTGCTCCGTCAGTGAACCAAATCAATCCTTTCTCAAGAGGACTGAATCGGATTAACAACAGTTCAGGGATATCTTTCCGTTCTACTTGAGGCTGTTCTATATTAGGGAAAAACCAATCTAATAATTTATTTTGGGCTTTTGTGAGGGGTTTAGTTTCTATATCTTTGCCATTTAATTCTATCTGATATTTACCATATCTGGTGGCGGTCAATGCCGCTTTACTGGTGGTTAGCATATGATGTATCGAATGATCACAGTGTAATACTAATGTGCAATATGGCATGATCGCTCTCCATTTTCCAATTGCAGCAACAATGGCTGTCAGTAATTTTGGGATTTCAGGCAGCGCCATTTCCACCGGACTATAAGAACCGGATAAAAATGCCACTGCTTGGTTTGGGGTATCATCTTGATTTACGAGGGCGGCCCATGTGTTACCTAAATCTCGAACCCATATATGCACTTTTAATTGAGGGTCTACAGTACGCAAGGGTTCAGTTCGTAATAAGGTCTGTAATATATCATGTATGGACAATTCATCCTCCTTAGTTAAAGCAATTTGTGTGTTGGAAATAGTACCCGCCGGTACGTGTAAGTGCCGTAATAAAGGAGAAATACGAGCTGAGTAGCCTGGGATCCATTGGCGACAATAATTAAAGGTTCCCAGCAATCCACGAAGTTGTTTTAATGTCTGAGGAAGTTCTTGCTTTTGCAATTCTAACAATAAATCTTTTGTAATATGTCTTGCTTTGGATGATATAACTTGACCTAAAAAGTTTACTTGCGTCTTAGCTAGTACGCATTTCTGTCGATTACACTTATATCCAGCTTCACTTAATACCTGTAACAATTTAAAGGTCCATTCCCAACAGTCCAGTTTATTGTCTGTGGAAAGCAGGATATCATCTACGTATGTAAATAAGGACACAGATTTGGGTAATTTACTCCTAAACCTTTCTAAATCCTTGTTCAATTGTTTTGAGAATACAGTTGGACTATCTGTAAAACCTTGTGGAAGTCGCGTCCACCGATACGCTTTGTTACCAAATACAAATGATGTCAAATCACGGGAAGCCACATGTAAGGGGATCGCAAAAAATGCATTAGACAAATCAATAACTGAGTTAAACTTATGTATTGGCTGAGTTTGCAAAAGCGTCAATGGATTGGCACATACTGGATATTGTGGGATTACCATTTCATTTAAAGCACGTAAATCATGAACAATTCTAACATCATGTTCTCCTTTCGGTACAGGGAATAGAGGAGTGTTATAGGGTGATTCTGATTCCTCAATAATACCATTTTCTAATAGTCTCGCAATCTGACGCATCGTAGGCTCCGTCAATTTTTTATTAATTGGGTAAGGATTCACATATGGACCCTGCTCATATGGTTTTATTTTAATCCGATAAGCAGGAGCTGTTTTTGCCTTTCCATAGGGGGCTTCTTCCGTACTCCATAATTCTGATGGTAGTTTATCCCAATTCCACTCATCAGGAATCTCAACATTCTCCTCTTTACTCGTTAGAGCAACCAGTGAGAGGATGCTTTTAGAATCGGGAATTTTAAAGGTTAATGTCAAACCAAATTGAGTGAGTAAATCTCGACCTAAGAGATTCACTGGGCAATGTTCGGCAATTAAAAATTTTACGGATGCCTCCCTTCTGCCCTGTGTAGTCTTAATTGCCACAGGTGTTAATTCAGTTAAATGTTTTTCACTAGGCTTACCATCAAAACCTATAGTAGTATTGGTTTCACGTGATTTTCTGACAGCAATTGGCTTAACACATATAACAGAAGAGGTGGCTCCTGTGTCGATTAAAAATTGCATTGGAACTTGTTGTGGGCCTACTAATAATTGAACAAATGGCTCTGATGTCTGTAGGAATACAGTATCACCCTGGACGATTCCTGCATTCCCTGCCTTATGTCAGTAACTTTCTGGCTCCCACACAGGAAACTGTGAGGGTGTCTGTTGTGCGGACTGCGGCCCAGGCGGCCTAGGCTGCCAACGGTCTGGTACCGGCGGTTGTGCATGATAGGAATTAGGGTTCTTTGGCCGTCTGCATTCAGTTGAATAATGTCCCACTGTGTGACAATTCCAACATTCTACATGAGCTCTTCTATCTGGTGATGGCCTATTCCCTCTACCCTGTGTCAGGCCACGGCCACCTCTACCTCTTTGCATTCCTCTACCCCGGGGGATATATGGGCCATATCCTCCCTGGTATATTTCTGAGGGTGATTTTTGCATCACATAACAATCCTGTATACCATCCGGTATATTAGGATCTTGTGGAAAATTGTTACTGTGATCATGGCATCTGACCTTTTTCTTTTCTTCTAAATCTGCAATTTGCATAGTCATTAATTTACTGGCTATTTTCTGCTGTTCTTTATATGGAGTCTGTAACATTTTTGCATGTACTGAAGCAAAATGTAACAGTGTTGCCCTTACCTCAGGCCATGCCTTTGTAGATAAAGCCACAACATTATTCAAATTTGTCTGCATGTTTGCTGGTAAAGTAGCATAAAACAAATGCAAGAACACTGGGATGTTAGGCTGTACATCAGCATCCTGTCCAGTTTGTGCCTTATATGTGTCCATACACTTTGTCAAATGTGCAGAGAAATCACCACTACCATCCCATTTCCCTGCCGTTATGGCTGTAAAATCAATTGTAGTTGGATATAATATATCCAAACCCTTCGCTAGATTTATTCTATCTCGTCCCTGAAACGGGCTTCCATCTACGGCAGGAGTAACTAAACCGGGACACACACTAACTACAGACAGCTGTGCAAGATTTATACCACATGCTGCACATAGTGCTTTGAAATCACCTATGGCCAATTGTGTTCCTGCTGTGTTGGCATCGACAGCTTCTAACCACATTCTAGCTCCTTTATGAATACTTGGTAATTTTTGAACAATTGTACTAATATCAGTGGGGCTGTATGGTTTGTAGGTTGTCATTGGTTGGTTATGGACGTCTGAGCGCACAAATACAGGAAACGCTTCTTTGGGTTTTTGTGATCGAGTATTAACGTTCACATCAGAATAAAAATCTTGTAAGAATAGACGCCATAGCTCACATCCTTCCAACAGAAATTTAAAGTCTATACTTTTACCAAGGTTTTCAGTAATGAGTGATTGCAGCGTCTCTATATCGGCCTCGGTGATTGGTCCCAGCTTAATAACTGAGAACTGCAAGTCCTCATTGGTAAATTCCCTCTCTATTATTTCCCACCACCGGGCCCCATACTGTTCCTTATCTACCGCCTTCAATCTGCCATATACCCATTGCATTATTGTATTGGGTTTCCGGGCCTTATAGGGGATTGCTTTTTCCTTTGCAATGCTCCCTTCTACCTTTTGAATATTTTCTTCTAATTTTTGAAGTTCCCCTTCCAATCCTATCGGGATCACAGGAGACTCACTACCCAAGTGTATCTCATTCAATTGTACTATCCCTTTGATCTCGTAACTTGGTTCTTCATGGAAGGCAGCTACCCCATGTTCAGGTTTCTCTGCCTTATTTAATAGTGCGTCTAAAGGAGGGTATAAAGGCTTATATCCAGCAGGATTTGGCATTTGCCAATCATCAATTTCTCCTGGTTTTACTACTGGGCATGTTATTACATACGGTGGCGGGTGAGGCGGCGGATCAGCAACTTGGTCCCGAGGACCATCTTTTTGTAACTCTTGGTGGTCTTGCACTATTTCATGTTTTGTCTTGACTCCCTTTTTTATTTCTGCATCAGCATAATATAACTCTGCTGTTACTGAAAAAAGTTTCCAGATATGTAAATGTTTCTCCAGACTAGCCTTATTCTTTTTCTTATCTTGTAGGAAATGTTGGAGTGGATACAATCGACTAGGCTGTAAAGAGCCCTCTAAAGGCCAAGACAGAAAAGAGTCCTTAGCTGCATATTTTACCCATTTGTCATTTAATTTCTTTATCATTTCCTTTTGAAATGGGAATAGTGCAATGACATATTGAAGTGCCGTACTATTTTGTTCACTATCAATATATAAGGTAGTATGCTGGGGGATCTTTTTCAGGGTTATGGCGTTAAGCTCATTATTCTCCATATCTGTCATTTTAAAGCTGAGCGTTTCCCTCGAAATCCCGTTCCTCTTGATTAGGCGACGTACGCCCAACTGTACAATATATCCAACAGCCAAGCACAAGGCAAAATAAGCAATTGCAAACAATAGCGACCCAAAGAGATATATAGCATAAATCATCCATTAAACCAAAAATATTAATCCTCATTAATTCTGAGTACTCGTGAACCCTTTATTCACACAGGACCTGATTTCCGTCTCCCTCCAAGCACGGTTGATCACTCCGGCTTTAAAGGAGATATCAGGAACGTGAATATATTTCTTACAAAAGGTGTTATATTCAGTGTCACCCTCTATCACGGCCTACTAAAACGATCACAGTCCTGCCGCGGTCGCCATTTTGTTTTTATTTTACTTTAACTGTTGTATTGTGAGAGAAAATGACACTGAACAAACTGCAATTTACAAAAGCTTCTTAATGCAAATAAAAAATTTTATTAATTGAAATCTGTTACATGCTATATTAATATCTGGTTATTGTTATGAAACTGGATAGGCGACAAATGGCCTATACAGGAAGCAAAGTATCTAACTTATAAATGGCAAGCAAATTAATATAAAACACCTTACTGCTATACTCACATTAAGTACACAGGTCAGTCAAAGAACAGCTTTGCTTGACTACTTCTCCTTTCCAACAGTTTTTATAGGTTTCATAATATGCACTGCAAGCTAGAAATTGTATTGCTCTAAATCAGCTCATGATTGCTCCATACCTACATTCAGGGTCACATTTTTCCTTATCATGCCAACTGTCACCATGGCCTAGTTTCTCTTCCCCTTATCAGCTCCTAACACGCACGTCCTTGGCTTCACAGATTTATTTTCATACTCAGAAACATAGCCTCATTTTCCTGTTATTCACTTTCTCAATTCAGACCTTGAATTGCTGAAACTGTAAGATCTTTTGTGCAACTTGTACACGTTGCCCACTGGGTTCAGACCAAGGTGTCTAGCCCAGACTGGTTCTGCCATCAGCATATTCACAAGTCCAAGGTCAGCATTTTCGACAAGGCGGAGGAGGTTTCCATGTGAACAGCGATCCAACATGGGTCAGAGGGTGCTAAGAGATAGGCTGGCTGCAACTGGGGAGAGTTCCCTGAGCAGGAAAGGGCTGCCTGGAATGGGTTGGTCCCTAGAGTGGAGGCCGAGCCTTCAAGCATGGCGAGTTGACGTGGAGAAGGTTTCCATGTGGACAACGGTTCCACATGGGTCAGAGGATGTTAAGAGATAAGCTGGCTGCACCTGGGGAGAGTTCCCTTTCCTTCGTTCAGGAAATAACTCTCTGGAATGGGTTGGCCGCTAGAGTGTGGTGGTTCCATTGGCATCTAATGAATTCCTAGAAGCTATTAACTGTACTTATGCACTTCAGCTGATAACAAAGGATCTTAAAGAGCTCACAGGAATAAGAAAACTGCTACTCAAGTCCAAATCTACAATATCAACCTATGTTGACTTTGTAGTTTACACAGTGCCTCTGTAACACAGAGGATGAACTAGAGTGCAACTACCATCAGTTTTCTATAGCACTAGAAACAATAGGGGCGGATTTTAAAAGGAGTGCGAATAGCCTACTTTTGTTTGCGCTCCAGGCGCAAACAAAAGTACGCTGGATTTTAGTAGATACGCGCGGAGCCGCGCGTATCTGCTAAAAACCTGGATCGGCGCGCGCAAGGCTATGGATTTTGTATAGCCGGCGCGCGCCGAGCCGCGCAGCCTACCCCCGTTCCCTCCAAGGCCGCTCCGAAATCGGAGCGGCCTCGGAGGGAATCCTCTAACGCCCTCCCCTCACCTTCCCCTCCCTTCCTCTACCTAACCCACCCGCCCGGCCCTGTCTACACCCCCCCCCTTACCTTTGTTGGAGGATTTACGCCTCTCGGAGGGAGGCGTAAATCCCCGCGCGCCAGCGGGCCTCCTGCGCGCCGGGCCACGACCTGGGGGCGGGTACGGAGGGCGCGGCCACGCCCCCGGACCACCCTGGGCCGTAGCCACGCCCCCGTACCCCCCCAAAACGCTGCCGACACGCCCCGAAAACGCCGCGATGACCGGGACCACCCCCGACACGCCCCCGACACGCCCCCCTCGGAGAACCCCGGGACTTACGCGAGTCCCGGGGCTCTGCACGCGCCGGTAGGCCTATGTAAAATAGGCTTCCCGGCGCGCAGGGCCCTGCTCGCCTAAATCCGCCCGGTTTTGGGCGGATTTAGGCGAGCAGGGCTCTTAAAATCCGCCCCTTAATGTTGGCACCTAAGAAACATCTAGGGAAAATGGCCCCTATTATGAAGGTCATGAAAACTATTGAGCATATGAAATATCTAAGATCCAAGCTGGACAGACAGGCACAGCATTAGAGGTCAGGGCCTCATAGGGACTTAAGGCCTGGATGGACAGCACAGCATTAGAGGATAAAGGTCAAACCTTTGTAGGGACATATGCCTGGATGGACAGGCACAGCATTAGAGGTCAAGCCCTTGTATGGACGTAAGGTCTGGACGGACAGGCACAGCATTCGAGGATGGAGGTCAAGCCCTAGTAGGGACTTAAGGCCTGGATGGACAGGCACAGCATTAGAGGTCAAGCCCTCATAGGGACTTAAGTCCTGGATAGACAGGCACAGCATTCGAGGATAGAGGTCAAACCCTTGTAGAGAAGTAATGCCTGGATGGACAGGCACAGCATTAGAGTCCAAGCCCTCATAGGGATGTAAAGCCTTGACAGACAGGCTCAGCATTAGAGGTCAAGCCCTCATAGGGATGTAAGGCCTGAATGGACAGGCACTGCATTTGAGGATAGAGGTCAAGCCCTCATAGGGACGTAAGGCCTGGATGGACAGGCAAAGCATTCGAGGATAGAGGTTAAGCCCTCATAGGGATGTAAAGCCTGGACAGGCAGGCACAGCATTAGAGTTCAAGCCCTCATAGGGACGTAAAGCTGGGATGGACAGGCACAGCATTTGAGGATTAGATGTCAAGCCCTTGTAGGGACATATGGCCTGGACGGACAGGCACAGCATTAGAGGTCAAGCCCTCATAGGGACGTAAAGCTGGGATGGACAGGCACAGCATTTGAGGATAGATGTCAAGCCCTTGTAGGGACATAAGGCCTGGACGGACAGGCACAACATTAGAGGTCAGGCCCTCATAGGGACGTAAAGCCTGGATGGACAGGCACAGTATTAGAGGTCAGGCCCTTGTAGGGACGTAAAGCCTGGACACACAGGCACAGCATTTGAGGATAGTGGTCAAACCCTCATAGGGACATAAATCCTGGACGGACAGGCACAGCATTAGAGGTCAGGCCCCCATAGGGACGTAAATGCTGGATACACAGGCACAGCATTCGAGGATAAAGGTCAAGCCCTTGTAGGGATGTAAAGCCTAGATGGACAGGCACAGCATTAGAGGTCAAGCCCTCGGAGAGACATACAACCTGGATGGACAGGCACAGCATTCAAGGATAGAGGTCAAGCCCTAGTAGGGACTTGGAACACCATTCGAGGATAGAGGTCAAGCCCTTGTAGGGACGTAAGGCCTGGACGGTCAGGCACAGCATTATTTATTTATTTATTTATTTATTTAAAAGTTTTTTATATACCGCACATGGGGTCACTTACGTGTCCGTCTAGGCGGTTTACAATTTACATACACAATAAAAACAATTTGAACATAAGACACAATAAAACAAAATAGTTCTTTCTTTACAAGTATCAAGCAGATATGGGTAATTCAGAGTAAATATTTAAATGGTGGTACTGAGATTGTATGCTTCATTAAATAGAAAGGTTTTAACCATCTTTTTGAATTCATTTCGATTAGATGTCATTCGGATACTGTCTGGTATAGAGTTCCACAAGGAAGGACCAAAAACTGAGAAAGCTCTGTTTCTTGTTAGGGCTAAGCATTAGGGCATTAGAGCATTAAGCATTAGGGCATTAAGCATTAGGGCATTAGAGGTCAAGCCCTCGTAAGGACATATAGCCTGGATAGATAGGCACAGCATTAGAGGATAGAGGTCATGCTCTTGTAGGGATGTAAGGCTTGGACGGACAGGCACAGCATTCGTGGATAGAGTCAAGCCCTCGTAGGGACTTAAGGCCTGGACGGACAGGCACAGCATTTGAGGATAGAGGTCAAGGCCTCATAGGGACTTAAGGCCTGGATGGACAGGCACAGCCTTCGAGGATAGAGGTCAAGCAATCATAGGGAATTAAGGCCTGGACAGACAGGCACAGCATTTGAGGTCAGGCCCTTGTAGGACTTAAGGGCTGGACAGTGGACACTGCAGACAGGCACATCATTTGAGGTTAGGCCCTTGTAAATACCTAGAAGCTATTAAATGTACTTAATACTTATACACTTCAGCTGATGACAAAGAAACTTGAAGAGCTCTCAGAAATAAGAAAATGCTACTCATTTTCAAATCAACCTAAGTTGATTTTATAGTTGACACACTGCCTCTGTAAATTATGGGAACACAGAGGATGAACTAGAGTGCAACTACCACCAGTTTTCTATAGTACTAGAAACATTAATGTTGGCACCTAAGAAAGATTTAGGAATAATGGCCCATATTATAAAGGTCTTGAAAACTATCGAGCATATGAAATATGCAACTCCTGTTGTGGGAGTCTCAGTTTAGTGGACCCTTAGGCCGACTTGCAGGAGACTGGGAAAGGAGTTCAAAAGTCTCTAGTATATCACAGGCCGGGAGGCAGATGTTCAGGCTGGACGTAGAGGTGCTCTTCACCCTGGAAGCTGGTACTCCTCCGGGAGGAGCCCGTAGGAGCCCAACCGCTGGGACTTAGGTGGCATCACCCTTGGAAGCCAAAGCCCCCCCGGGAGGAGCCCCGTAGGGGCCCGGCCGCTGGGACTTAGGTGGTAGTGGACCAGGAACGGGAACTGGAACCAGACTAGGACAGTAGATCAGTACTGTAACAGGGTACGGGTTCTGGAACCAGGCAGAAACTGTAGCAGGACTCAGTACTGGAACCAGGCAGGAACTGTAGCAGGACTCGGGTACTGGAACCAGGCAGGAACTGTAGCAGGTAAACAGGAACCAAGCAGGTACTGTAGCAAGCAGGCAGGAACCAAGCAGGTACTGTGGCAGTACCTGCTTGGTACTGCCACAGTACCTGCTTGGTTCCTGCCTGGTTCCCACTGCCACAGTACCTGCTTGGTACTGCCACAGTACCTGCTTGGTTCCTGCCTGGTTCCCACTGCCACAGTACCTGCTTGGTACTGTGGCAGTGGGAACGGAGCAAATAGCAAGGCAGGTCGCTCCTGGGCACAGCGCAACAGGGATCCGGTAGGTAAGCCCGTTGCAAGGCAAAGACTGGGTGACCGCGACCGGCTTATCAAGGCCGCAGCATCTGACGTCAGGATTTGGGCGGAGTCAGCACTGGCAGGAAATGGCCTAGAAAAGTGCCCAAGTGGCGCGCGCGCGTGCCTAGAGACAGAGCGTCCAAGGAAGGCTTCCCGGTGGCGTGGCCCTCGCAGGGACGCTGCCGAACAGGCCAGGAACTAGGCCAACGAAAGTGAGAACAGGTCTAGGAACATGGAGGTAAGAGTCTGGTCGCGGCACTCGCGGCCAGAACCTCAACAACTCCAAATATCTTAAGTCAGCTTTTTATGTTCTTACATTCCAAATGTTGCAAAACAGGAAACAGAATATTCTGGAAAGAAGTGATGCACAAATACATGAAACTGAAATCTGAAATTAGAAATACTAGAACTAAACTCCGAGAGGCACAGCGTTTGAGGTCAGGCCCTTGTAGGGATGTACGGCCTGGACAATGGACGGACAGGCACAGTGTTTGAGGTCATGTACATGTGCTGATATTATCTGGAACATAGGAGACAGTTGGAGCTGCTGCATCACTTTCAATTGCTTTTATTCATCTTGCCATTCACAGGGAAAATTTGGAAACCCAAACAAAGGCATGTTTATTTTCAAAAATACTAGCATTTCCATCAACTCTGGTGCCAGCCTTGAGCGGTGAGGGCTCATGATATCCCCTGTCACTGAAAATACACGTTCACTGGGCACACTTGTTGATGGACATGACAGATATCGCTAAGCCACTTTGGCTAGGTGTGGCCAGTCAGTGGACTTGTGTGCCAAATATGCCAGTGGATCTGTCTGCATGTCCTCTGTGGGCTCTGAGAGATACCGTATCACTGACATTTTTTATGGTGTCTCCTTTGCTTGTGTGGGCTGAGAGTCACTCATGCCAGCTGCTTTTTCTCTAGCCCATAGCAGAACAGATGAATCTTTATGGACAACATGCCTTTGGCATACTGAAGTGGAGGAGGAGGAAGTACTAGATGTCGCTGACAGAGTACTGCTCCTGCTTGGGCTAGCACAACTCTCTGAAGTGCTCGCTGTTTCCTCCTCTGCTTCATGCCTAATCTGTCTCTGCCTATGGCGCTCCTGTTCATGGACCTTTACTAACAGCAGGTCCTTCACAAATGAGAGACAATTGGACTGTAGAGCGAGTTTCATTTTCACATGGGGATCACAGACTGTGGGATCATGTATGTCTGGTCTTCTATTAAAGGCCTTAATCTCTCTTGCACGTGTTCTGCAAAATGTCTAGACAATGCAGCACCTCAGCTGTCATTCCCTCTTCCTGTTTAAAGCCCTCCAAATTTTCCTCCAGAAAATTAACTATAGGGATGATGTCAGCCAAGGTGGAACTTCTGGAACTCATCTCCCCCATGACATCCTTGAAGGGTTGCAGGATTTTTACCAGCTGACTCATGACTAACCAATCATGATGCCCTAGGGGATTCTGCACACCTATGACCCTTGAACCAGAAAGTTCATGAAGGGGTGTCTGCAGCTCCACTAAACTCGGCAGCATCATAAAGGTGGAATTCCACTGGGTGGCAATTTCTTGAATGAGAAGCTTGTGAGGCATCTCCAAATCAGTCTGCTTTTGTCTGAGAACCTGCCCCGCCTTCACACTTCTGTGGAAGTGTGCTGCTATGTTCCTGCACTTGTGTATTAATGTATGCAGGTATTCATTCTCTTGGTGATTGTACTCCAACCCCAGAGCTGACTTCACTACCAGGTCCAGAGTATCTACACAACATTGGATGTTCTGAAAGTCCCCGTTGCATATTGCCTTTGCCATGTTTGCACCATTGTCTGTGACAAAGAACCCTGCCTGAAGATTCCTGTCTTTCTGGTGTAGTTTCCAGCCCACCAGAAACTGATGCATGCTAGAATATTGGCTGAGGTATGGGCCTCATCCGTCAGGTGGGTATGCAGTAAAGCCCAACTCAAGCCTGATACTTGTTCACTAATAGAGCTGCTGCCTGTCCCTGCCTCAGCCAGGTCCCACCAGTGTGCTGTCAGGGAGATTTAAGTGTGTGCAGCATTCATTGCAGTCCAGATATTGCAGGTGAAATGTACACTCCCCTCTGCCTTAGCTAGCAGTGCTTGGATGCAACTGTGACACTGGTTGTACAGCTGGGGATTTCTGCTAAATGTGGTTCTGGAGGGGTCTTTGTAATTTGGAACTAATACCTTCAGCAAATGCTTGTAACCCACATTCTCCACTATCTGGAAGGGCTGGTCATCAAGGGCAATCATTTCCCCAATGCTACTGGTTATAACCAGTAGCATCTCCTTCCCTGGGATAGCGTTACCAAACACCATCCCATTTCCTTCATGGTGGGTTGTTGCTTCTGCCACATAGCAGGGGGCTGCTGGCCTGCCACCTGACTGCAAGAAGGGGCTGAGGGTGTGTGGTTACTCTGCTTCTTCTCAACCACTTTACGCTGCCTGGAAAAAGGGGTCCCTGACTGGTACTGCCACCATCCCCAGATGCCAGTATTGTTGTTGGGCATTGCCTCTTCATATGATGCATCATGCCAAAATTAGTTAGATGTCCCATTTGCTTGCTTCTGCTAATAGCCCGGCACAGTAATTACACTGAGCAAAATGCAGGTTCTCCATCACTTTAAAGTGGCTCCAGATCGCAAATGTCTATCGTGATCCCTTCTCTATAGCCTTCGGGGTGGATGCTGGCACTGGAGCTGAAGTAGTGGGTGCACCCTGACAAGCAATGCCAGGGGAATCAGTCACACTCTGTGCCTGCGCTGACTGCTCTTCCTCCTCATCATTATCAGTTTCATCTCTCCCCTGCAGCACTGAAGTGGAGACTAAGACAGGACTAACAAATCCTCCTAAACCTTCTTCAGCTATTACTTCTTCCATTTCTGAAGATGAGAATTCTACATAAGTTGATTCTTCATCGGAATCAGAAGCAAACAGTGCCTGCACTACATTGTCAATGTTAAGTTGACTCTTCTGTCACAGTGCTGCTTTTGGGTGTCGCCTTTTAGTCTTGCATGGCTCAGCCTCCCCTTCCCTCACCTCCAGAACTACAGGGTTAAAAACAGGTGGTGACGATGCATCATCTTTAAATTTCAGTTTTTCCTGGATGGAACTTCCTGCCCCTCCAGAGATTTTAGATTGGAACAGGTCCCTTTTTAACTTTAATTGGGGACTGCTACTGCCTTTTGAAGTGCCTCCTCTGCAAGTCCCATTCCCTGGATCACCTCTAGCTTTCCCTGACATTATGAATTTAATGTCACTGCCTACTAGGGATTTCAATTAAAAGAATTATTTCCAAAAGAGGCACACTGTGGATTTGGTTTGAGAGAGCACAACTGACCATATATATATGAGTCTGCAACACTGCCTACAGACCTCTGTATGTGCTTGTGCAGGCACCAAGCTTATAACTACAAAAGAGGCCTATTGGGGATTTGGCTTCAGAGAGCACCCCTGTCCCAGTATATGTGAGTCTGCAACACTGCCTACAGACCTCTGTATGTGCTTGTGCAGGCACCAAGCTACTAATTACAAAAGAGGCCGACTGGGGATTTGGCTTCAGAGAGAACACCTGTCCCAATATATGTGAGTATGCAACACTGCCTACAAACCGCTGTATGTGCTTCTGCAGGTACCAAGCTTGTAACAACAAAGGAGGCCCACTGGGGATTTGGCATCAGAGAGCACCCCTGTCCCAATATATGTGAGTCTGCAACACTGCCTACAGACCCCCACTGGGGATTTGGTTTCAGAAAGCACCACTGTCCCAATATATGTGAGTCTGCAAAACTGCCTACAGACCGTTATATGTGCTTGTGCAGGCAGGCACCAAGCTTGTAACTACAAAAGAGGCCCACTGGGGATTTGTTTTCAGAGAGCACCCCTGTCCCAATATATGTGAATCTGCAACACTGCTTAGAGACCGCTGTATGTGCTTGTGCAGGCAGGCACCAAGCTTGTAACTACAAAAGAGGCCCACTGGGGATTTGGCTTCAGACAGCAAACCTGTCCCAATATATTTGAGACTGCAACACTGCCTACAGACCTCTGTATGTGCTTGTGCAGCACCAAGCTTGTAACTACAAAAGAGGCCCACTCTGGATTTGGCTTCAGAGAGCAACCCTCTCCCAATATATGTGAGTCTGCAACACTGCCTATAGACTGCTGTATGTGCTTGTGCAGGCAGGCACCATGTTTGTAACTACAAAAGAGGCCCACTGGGGATTTGTTTTCAGAGAGCACCCCTGTCCCAACACTGGCCAGTGCACTGATTTCTTGGCTTAAAAGAGCACAGGGGTTAAAAAATAAAAATAACCAGCAACATGCCACTGCTAGCAACCTGTCTCAGTGGCATGTTAAAAAAAAAAGTGCGGTCAAATTAATCTTGTCTGGCTGCGGCACTGTAGCCAAATCAAAGAAATATCTTTTTCAATGGAAAATTCTATCAAAGTAGCTGGCAATTGAATACAGATTTCAGACACTCAGATTAGCTCTGAGTGTTGCCACCTCCCCTTAACATCCCCACAAAGAAAGTGAGTGGCATGTCGCGTGCTTAAGGTATAAATACTGCTGCATCATCAGGAATAGTGTCGCAGAGCACTGAGTGAAAGCAGCAATTGGCCGCATTAGAAAAATGCTTAGCTCTGATAGATTGCATTCTGGTCTCCATGCCAACCTGTCTGACCCACTCTGTGACATGGTTGTGAGGTCACTTATGACTCATAGGAAAGGGCTGGTTTTTGCTATCTCCTATTTCAAACGGCCATTAAGAAATCACTGTGAGCCAAAAGAATGAAACTAATATGATATGTTTTATTCATGGGGGATCGCGATGTGTAACGTGAACCCACAAATACAACGAATAGGGACTTATGCGTTGCAGATTGCCCATGCATTGAAAACGAATGCACATCCCTAGTATGGGGATATGAGTGATATAATGTTTTTAATTGAGATATTTAAAGGAGGTTGATGGTATTTTAATAACCGCACAATTAATGGATGTTAAATGTAATTTGTTGTGTATGTAATAATTGAAGAATAATAAAAATTGTGATACAGAGACAGTATAAAAATATTGATAGGTGCTTGTATCCCACTCTGTAATGAGTGATCATATATATGACCCTTTAGTCACTTTAGAGTTTTCTCTTTGTATAGATTGCAAATTCAGTAGAGAAGGTACTTTCTCTTATGTGTTTCTGTACAATGCTGTGTATTTCTAGAATAGATATAGAAATAAAAATAAATATTAATAGTAGTGAATCCAATATGCAGCACCAAAAAATAATTGCATCAAGTTTTTCTCATAATACTAAGGCCTAGATTTTCTAATATTGCCAGGCTCTTTGAATCGCGCAGTACAGGAGGTCTGGGGGGCAAAGCGGGGGGCGGGCCTGCGATAGCCAGCAGCGATCACATCTCCGCGGTGCGATCGCTGCCGGCTTTCGCATCCAATAGCACCATCATAAAAGGTGGTGCTATTGGGTGCGAAATGGGCAGCGAAAAGGGTTCTTACCTTTTCGCCATTTGTGTTGTCTTCGCGGCATCTGCCCTGACTCCTCCTCTTCTCGGGCAAACGCTGCCCAGACTCCGCCCCTTTTTAGCTATCACACGTGAAAAGGGACTTTTTGCATGTGAAATGGCTCTTTTCGCATGCGCTAGCTTTAGAAAATAACCCCTTAAGTGTGCTGCCTACAGCAAGTGAAAATCCTATGATGAAAGCTCCAGTGTTGTTGCAGGGAGCTGCAGGGATTCCCTTCTGTGTGAGAAAACTTTAGGGACGCTACAAAATAGGTGTAATTGCTCACAGGAGAATATATAAACACAAGAAGTGAATCAACAGCACATTTAAGCACTCTGAGTCGAAGAAAGAAATAACAATCTCTGAAATTAAGCAAGAGTAATATGTACATCATCTCTTACAAGCTAAGGAAATTTTCTAGGAATCTCAGAGAAAAGACTCAGATCACTGAGGAATTATGAAAGAAAACTCTTGGTACAGATCCATTCTGCTAAATTTTTGTAACTGAAGAGAGAGGTAAGCAAAGAGACTGAGCTAAGTGTAGTGGTTTCCTAGTATTGGAATAACAGGAGGTGCTACAGGGAAGGATTAAGATGCATTAACAGAGCTATGTGTGGAGTCTCAAGCATTGGAATAGGAGGGGATGCTTAAAGGCAGAGCTTGGCAAAGTAATGTTTGAAAAAACATAAATGTGTTACCTTTTGTGGAGTTGCTGGAATATGATTATATTTTTAAAATGTCTTTTCTTCTCAAACAGGTACTAAAATCCCATAGTGTGACAGATTTTTGACAAATAGGGTTTGCATTGAGTGAGAATTGTGGTTCTTATATTAATCTACTTGGCTTTGTGGAATTAAGGATCACTAGAGAGATTCTAGGTGATACCTATGTAATGGACTAGCTTTTATTACAGTAATAATGGCATGTGCAGGGAGTCTAGGAATGAGATGATGCCATACTATTTAAACCCTGTGAAACTGCATTGTTTCTCTCATGATCTGATGAAGAAAGGAGAACTCTTGTAAACTTTTCACAGATCATAAAGTTGTTCCAGTAACATGTTAATCACCTATAATTCGTTTCATGACCCTTAATATCCACATTCAGAATAAGAGAATGTTAAAAAATATGTTTGTTTCATAAAATGCATTATGAGGACAACTTTCAAACTGTGTGTAGAAGTTTGAAATCTGCACATACTTAGTTTCTATCCACATAGTAAATTTAAGTTTTCAAAGAGAAAAAGTACATTCACTGAACTGCACCTGCTATTTGTGGAGGCTAATTTTCTAACAAAATTATGTATGAAGGATTACTCTGACCCAGATTCCACCCCCAGGAATGCCTCCACTATTGGCATGTAAAAGAACCAAGGAATTGCCACTACACAGTACACAAACACTTTTACAAGCAAGCGGATAGAGGAACCAATTTACAAAGATCCTATTTCTGCATATAAAACATTTTTTCAGCATGGAAATAACTTTGAAAATTGTCATTAATCCAAAGCAAGTTATCAACTAACCTTACAAAAATGAATAAGTAGTCATTTAATATATTCTATGGCAAATGTGCCAACCAACATAAAGGAAAGGAATGCAAAATTGAGGTGGTTTAGGGAGGTCGCTGTGTGGCGGGAATGTGGTGCAGCACTGGTTTTGTCAATATGCACCCATATAGACCCTTACAGAAAATGGAGGAATGAAAACATCAAAAGTGCCTAGAGGCAGCAAAATCCTAAATCATCCCTGATCCTGGTGACCCCATAGCCAGTGAAGCTTTCAGTGAATATACTTGAGAGGCAATTGCATGTAAGGAGCCTCTAGAGTCTGAAGGTTTTTTTCATGCATATTAATTGTGGATCTCCTGAAAATCCAACTGACTGTGGAGTTACCTGAAGAGGTTGGGGAGCCCTGCTTTAACCCCTTTTCTGTCTATAAAATGTACTGTCCGTATTTCTACATATTTATATTCCCTTCCATGCTCCGACGACTACAGCCACAGCAGTCACAAAACTATCATATAACAGAAGGATGAAAAAGAGATCATTGGGGAGAGAGTGACAAAAACAGGCGAAGAAGGAAGGAAAAATGCAGCACAGGCAGAGAGAGGGGAAACGGTGGAAAGAAATCAGAAGGTATTGTGAGCTGAGAGGAAGGGTTCAGTAAGTGTTGGGAGAGGATGTCTGAGAAGAGAGGTAGTGGGGAGATGTGAAATGGGGCACAAGGAAGCTGGAGACATATGCAGAAGAGGTTTTGGGAGAAGGGAAAGCCAGAGGGAGGAGAGAAAACCAGTGACTGGGATATAACATTTGGAAAAAGTGAGAGATGGTGGGAATGGGGTGAGTGATGAAAATAGTAAAAAGGAGAGATGATGGAGGAAGAAGATCAGATAGCATGAGAGCCATATCAGGAGAAATATGCGCAATCTTTTCCAATTCTGACCAAAACATGCCTCTGGGAACTCTTTCCCTAAATGTGGCTAAAAGTTTGCATGTTCTTCCACAATGCAAAATTTGCTTTGAGGGAAGACACTTTTGACAAACAATTTGTATGCACAAATCTTTATTTACCTGCATAAATTGCTTTGCAAATCAAACCAAAGCTGGGCAATAGATTGTGACAAGACTGCTGTTATGCACCACCTGTGCTCCTTTTTATTGCAAATATCTAACATTCTTCTGTTTGTGAAGCTTGCAAACAACCTGGCATTGAAAGGGTTAATGGATAGTTGTACAGTGTGACCTGTGTATCTTGTGAGATGGGAGCCTTAATGTAGACATGACAATTAGGCTTTCTATACAGACAGCCCGAACTCTTGTACCTTAGGTAAAAGATTTGCTTTCTATTTTTCTAAACCTTATTCTGGAAACCAGTGAAAGCAAAACACCTCCTTATTTCTGCCTTCAATGCAGACAGTTCTGTCCCTGCTGTCCTACTCCTACTGAGGACATTTTATCATAATACCTTTTTGGCTTCTCAGAGTGTCCAGCTTAGATATTCCTAGAATAGAGTGAGGAAACCATACCTGGAAAAGTAAAGTGATAGCCGGCAATCACTTGCTAAATATAAAGTAAAGCTGCCAACAATGTATCTTTATTTCCAGTACATGATGGCCAGAGATAAACAAGGAGTGCACTATTGCTTTTGTTTTATATGATAATTATGGTCAAGTATATTAATAGAATTATCCTGGGTCTACCACAGGTATTAACACTGACAAGTATTACAAACAATATACCCGTGTATTTCAATGAAATTTATCTTCAATTTTTATTCTTTAACAAACCTTTAAAAACATAACACATATCTGTTTATATCACCCATACACACCACATTCACTCACACAACAATAAACTATTAAAACCTGACAATACAAACTTGTTACACTTTAACAATACTATTGCAACATTCCCTAATTTACAATGTAAACATACTCCTCTTTTATTAAATATCCCAATTTCTACCTCTGTTACATTTAACACAAGTTTCCTTTACTATTGTAAACAATCATTTATAATTAGAATTCCTTATTAGATTACCCTTATTATTTTCATATTTCATAAGTTACATCCTAACATAATGAACATTACAATACTCTTTGCTTATATCCCATCTGAGTTCCTTATTAGATTGCCGTTCTCATTTTCATGAAATTCATAACTTGTATCCCAACACAATCGATATTGCAATTTCTTTAATCTTATCCCGACAGGAAGCTCCTGTTTCTCCCGTTGGTTTCTTCAGGGGATTTTGTTCACATAATAATTTTCAATCATGAATCTCAACTTCACTGCCCAAATCTCAGCATTACCGGAAACCTTAGAACAAAAACATGTACCATATGAATGCGTGCATCTATTACACCAATGTTCTTCCTCCTAATAAATATTTAAAAAATGTTTAGACAATTTGAAAAAATTATCTTTTTATTTCCCTAGTCATTGTTATCATCATCACTGCACTTACCCATGCTCCAATGCTATAACTTCCATTTAAACCGCTATGTATTTCTTCAAAAACTGCTTTACCGTTGTCTATTTCATCAGAAACTGCTTT